>NC_080788.1:43108163-44478163 GCF_028018385.1 Neofelis nebulosa | reverse complement strand
TGTCCCCACTAATGCCTCCAATGGTCTGTCCACCACCCTGAGCCTTCAGCCCTCCATTCACCTCCACAGCAAAGTGCGTTCCTGGCTCCTTTCCCACTTCTCAAATATCCCCTTCTTGTTCCTGCTCTGACTCTGAATGTACTCCAGTGGGGGACCTCTGCTCTGCTCTCTTCTCCCTGCATCCCTCACTACCCCTCCCATGGCACCACCCTCCAGGGTTGTGCTAACTTCTCTCAGGAGCACTACATTCCTATCCCCAAGTGTCTGCTGGATATTACCATGGAACGTCCCCTTGTAAAGTATCAGGAAACCGGCTCTGAAGCCTGCCTCTTCCTTCCAAACCCCATCGGGGCTACCACTGTCAGAGTTCTGCAGGTGTGAAATGCCTTGTTTGGCCCTCTCCTGGCTCCCCACATTAAGTCAGCTTCCAAGTATCACCTCCACACAACTCCTTACATCTGTTACTTATATGCCACCCTCTCCCTCACCATTCATTCACCTTCTGACCTTCCCACATGAAGCCCAGAAGCCCAGAATAAAGAGCCCTTTGTTTCAGAAGTGGGCATCTCACAAAGGCCAGGGTGAGCGCGTGTGCGGGTGCGCGTGCGCGCGCGCGCACACACACACACACATTGCACAAAGATGAGCCAGGATTCTACTTCACAATTGCTGCCTCTTCAAGAACTAACTTTGGACACTGACTTAATCACTCTCAGGTTCAACCTTGCCATGTCTACAATACAAATGAGACTCCTTTCCTACGGCTTACTGAAAATAAGGATGTCTGGCTGTTGTTACACCACCCGGGTCTCCCTCCTCCAGTGCACATGTTCCTACACCTTCACCCCCCAGAGATTCTGGTTCAGAGTATCGACAAAAGGCCCCTCAAATCTGTATTTTGTAAAGTTTCTCAGGGGATCTGGGTGCACAATTAGATTTTGGAGTCTCTGTTCTAATCCATCATAGACCATGAAGACAGAATTACCTTCCAAAAGCATAACTCAAGTCATATTATTCCCAAGGTAAGAAACCTTCAAGGGCTCGCTATCATTTTCTGAGGACACTCCCCGCCCCCAACCCCTCCTTCTCTACTTGTCAAATGACAACTGATCCTTGTGCCAAATTAGGTTCTCATTCCCTATCAGTTATGATGAATTTAGCTGTAGGTACCAGAAACACAATAGATAGGGGGATAAACAAATAAGCATTTATCTTCCTTCATATAACACAAAATCTGGAAGCAGCTGACTTTGCAGTTTGCATTAGAGGTCACACAAGGGCAGGACTCCAGCCATAGCTGGGAATTCTCTTGGTCATTCCCTCAAGGGAAACAGATGACAAGGGTACCTTCAAGTATAAAGTCCACACCAATACTCCAATGCAGGAAGTGGGAGGGGCCTGAACAGAGAACTTCTCTGCAAGGGCCCCTCTGTCTTGCCTCATTGGCCATAAATGGATCACTTGACGACAAGGCAGGCTGCGAAAGTGATTTTTATTCTTTGGTCTCTATGGTGGACAGGGAGCGGGCAGCTTTACAAATGACTCTTAGAGTTCCCTCAGTGCATCCCAAATGTCACTGCCTAAACCTAGAACATCTTTCCTTCTACCTAAGTAATGATAGCAGGTATTTATCAAGCACTTGCTCTAGGCCAAGCAAAGCTACAGATGCTTTATGGGAATTAGCATTCATTCTTCACTATAACACTGAGGTAAGAGCAGAATTCTACCCATCTCCCAGGTAAGGACACTGAGGCCAAAAGGGATTTGAAACAGGCAGCCTGACTCCAGATCTATTCTCCCAGCCACAGCACCACACTACCTTGCAAAGAATGGCTTAAGTACCACCTTCTCCATAGACAGTATCTTGCATGTAAGCCCGTGACCAGATGCACCCTTTTCCTTCCTTAAACACTCAAATGTACTTCTATGGCTAGGACAATGATACCATCCAAAGTAAGGCTATGAGAGTGAAGAGAAGCACATTTAATAATTACACCAGGAGGACATGCTGTCCCCAGGAAAAGCACAAAGTGTGACCATCCTCCCTGTGTTTTTAACTTCCAACAGAGTGCTCACAGACATGCCACATCACAACTTACTAGTACAATGGGGTTGTGTGGGCAGGGACTAGAAGTGAATGGCGTGTGTATCTGCTTGTATGTTTCAGGAGATGCCCTGCTCACAGTAAGCGGTCCTGGTCAATTAACTATGTGCTGACCTCGGGGAGCCTTAGAAAGTGAGTAGTATTTGCTTAGGAAAAGGACCATAGGCTGGCAGTTATGAGGAGTGGGGGAGGTACAAACTCAGATCGCGTGTACTCAAATACGAAGTCAACCACTGTGGGATCTGTGATTGGGGACAACTTACTTCACTACCTTGTTGACTCAGTTTCCCTATCTGGCAAATTGTGATAACAAAGGCACATACCCTACAAGGTGGTGAGAACCACTGTGTAAGCTAATGCATGGAAAATGCCTGACACAGAACCACTGAAAATTTTGGTAACAATTAATACATGTCCATTTGTGTGAACAAACGTATACAAGTAGAAATTGTGCATGACAACTATGTCACAGGCGGAGATGTTGCAGGAATAGAAATCTGGATCAGATGTGTGGCCACTGGGCTTGGCTTGAAGGGCAACAGCATTTTCCCAGTGCTTTTAAGAACAGAGTTCAAATTTCAGAGTGCCATCTTTGTTTTCATGCCAGTACCGTCAATGGTGCCCACACAGACACACTGTGTTAATGTGACATCTGCTACAGACTCAGCAAGGCATAAACACAATACACTTAATGCATTCCACTTCAAGAGGCCTTAAAAATGAACTGAACAGATGACACAATAAAACCGATACGGCTCAGCGCTGCAAACTGGGAGGTGGGGTCACGTTCAGAGCCCTGCCTTGTGAAGTAAGACAGCTTTCCGTAATTTTGCGTTTTCTGATATTAAGGCCGGGTAAAACTACAACCCCGGGACACACTGCAGTGAGGACCACGGAGGTTTAAACAAAATGGTTACATGAGGATTAACTGGTGAATTCCATTCTACACCTTGTTTGTGGTTTGGCTGTCCAGATGAGGGTAGGAGAAATGGTGTCTTGAGCATAAGCCTGAGTTTTCAGGTTGTCCTTGGCTCCTCAGGGAAGAGATGCAGAGTGGCGACAGGACACCTGGGGGTAAGCAAGGCTGAATAAATGACAGCACTACGTGCTCCACTTGTGCGGAGCTATGAAGTGTCAGGACTACCTCAGGATCAGCTATGAACTTTTGAGATGGCTGGCTTGCTGCTGGTATCCCTACACTATTCCAGTTAAGAGCTTTGGCAACTTTTGTCTAAGCAAATTCCCTTGGAGTGGGAACATACGAAAATGGACCAACAATCTCTACAAGACACAACTTCACTTGTCATAATCACAAACCGGACTCCTTCCCGTTCATGATTTTCCAAGGGATATTGTCTTCATCAGTAGTTAACTCCCCGGGGCTTGAGAAAAAAGATACAAGTACCCAATGTATACACATGGATAAATATAACCATGGTTCTCTTCTACCTGCTTTGATCAAGCCCAGTTCAGAAGGTCCAGTTACACTGCACTGGGGGAAATGTAAACTGGTCTCTCACAAGTCTAGAGGGAAAAACAAGATGAGAAATGATTTAAAAAAACCTAACCTATGTTGAGAGTTGATTCCAGTATGTCTGGCACCATACAAGGTTCATGACATACTTCTGTTTATTTAATATGCATGATCCTTAGAGAGGGAGGTGGTAATCCCTCATGTTGGGTTTCTACGCAAAACCTAAGACCCAGGCGGAGGATAAAAGCATAGCAAGGGCACGAGCGGTATTTGGGTGAGAAGTAATTTGAAAGTAAAAAAAAAAAAAAAATCATACAAATAGCATTCATTTTGGGGGAAAAGAAATCTGTTAGCTCTCCTTATAGTAACTTTGTGGTTTAACTTTTTATTTTTTGCATGACGTGGACTTATTATGTGTGTGTGCATCACAATCTTCTTGGTGCTGAAGATGTTTGAAGTTTCAGTCCAAGCCGAGATCACACACCTCACGGGTTGAGCAGCCAGGACTCAGACCTGAGGCTGTGTCACTCCAAAGCATCACCCACCCACTGCCATGTGTAAAGAAGTCCTTATCAACCCTGGGATGCTCTGGAATGTTCTGACCATTCTCTTGGCAGAGCACGACACATCGGGACAGAACTTACCTTCTCCTCAGACTTCTCAAGTCTTAGGATGCATGTCTCTGACCATAAGTAAGGCGGAGTATCACAGAGCCCTGTGAAAATGTCTCTCCTGAGAGAGCTTTCAGCTCCCAGAAAGCCACGCATCCCCTCGAAAGGCTTCAGGCCAAATTCCCAGGCCCCCGCTGTTCTTCCGTGACACAATGACAAGATCCAGAAACATCTTCTCTGAGACAGTGGGACAAATCTCGCCCATTTCTGAGAGCGGGGATCCTTCAGTTATACTTTTAGGACTTTCCCAACTTCTAGACATGGAAATGCAGCTCACACCATCTTTGCGACCAAGGACAAGAGAGAATATACAGGAGACCATGGGATGCCCTGGCTATTGGGAGGAAGACACAAAGTTCTAAAAAGTCCCTAGGCTTAACATTTTAATTCAAAAGAGCCACCAGCGATGATGCTGAGTTTAAAAGCAAAACAAAACAAAACAAAACAAAACAAAACAAAAAACAAAAAAAACCAGTCCAGTGTAAATCAAGCTGATTAAGATAAGGAATTAGTTCAGAAATATCAAATGAAAAGACGAAGAAAAAGTCTGGGGAGAAAATTCGCCCTGCACCCTTTCACCAAATGCGCATTGGCAACACAGGATGGGGTTGCCTTTGTGCATATAATTTGCCATGCCTACATTCTTTCAGACCCTACCGTAATGTTCCTAGCTGTGTATTTGAATTAACCAGACCCAGAGGATAAAACTTTCAAATTAAACACATTCCTAAAGGATTTGAGGCTCATTGTGTATGCACCAAGGAAACATAACATCCTAAAAATAATACATACACACAGAGAAGCACATTTTCCACGAACATTAAAGTGGAATATGAATTATGACCCAGCTCATGGGAATAGACATCTGATTACATGCAAAATGGAGCTTTTGTAAATAACATCAGTCTTTGTGAGCTACCACAATTATTATCAACCATTTAATTTTACTCCCTAGCAACTCATCCATCATTGTTAAAACTGTCCACTTTTGTTTTTTCCCTTCTGATTCATGAGGCTCCAAATTTTATAAAGTTCACCGTTCAAGCTATGTAGATTACTAACCCAGAAGCGAAGGAGTTCACGAGATTATCAGATTCACCAAAGCATATGCTGCATTGTATATCTGCTATTTCGGGATGTATTCTGCTGGTGAATTGCTAGAAGCAGCAGAATTACAATGGTAGCCATTCTGTTTGCTTTTTATTCAAAAGAATCGTGAAAATGTGTTTAAATATCTGGTATTTGGGTATTTAAGAACAAAGTGACTCCAGAAGAAATCAAGTAAGTATACTCTGGCTCCTGGTCTGCCCTGCCCCCGATATTTAACACTACTACGTGAAACATCATTCACAATTCCAGTTGGTCTCTGTCATATTTAATATGCTTGCCTCATAAATAGTGAAATAAACCGCTTGCTGGCCTCGCAAATTCTAGGTCACAACAAAGTAATTGGAAATGTGTATCAATAAAATTGAACTTTTCAAGTTGGCCTCTAAACTGGTCCTTAGTCTATTCCTGTTTTAAACTCTTAAAAACCAGATCCCGGAAGCACCTATGGCTGATGACCTGTATTCCTATAGGAGTTGTTGGGTGGGACATGTGCCCAATACTGTCCTTTAGCACCTAACGGAGACTTGGCCTCATTAAATACCCTGCATTTCCTCTCCCTTGTAATTATGCTGCAGTGGGGGGGGGGGGGGGGGGGATTTTCACTGGCTCCCGGAGGCTTTTGAGTCTTAACTGCATCAGAAGCAAGCTTAGAAAGCCTTCTAGCCTGCAAAAAAATGTTGACAAAATTTCCCCATGCTGCCTCAAAGGCATTTGTAGTAGTGAGTGAGCTGTATTTGGTTGAATTGTAAAAGCCTGTTTGTTTGTGTCTCTTCTATTGGAATTTGAGCCCAAGGTGGGCAAAGGACCATGAGTATCACATTCATTCCTGTGCTCCAACAGGACCAGTTGAATGGACATTCACTGAATAAGAGAAGACTGTTTAAGGTGAGAAGGGAAGTTTCTTTTTCCAACAACCATTTTAACTGTGTAGTACCTAGTTTCTTTCTAATCCTGGCCTAAAAAGAGCATTAGTTCAGTGAGCTAGCTGAAACTTTATACCAAAGCCAATCATTTGCATACTGTTATAGGCCACTTAGGAGACATGAAAAGGGGAGGAGGCTTTTTTTATTTTTCAAGGATCTGCTTTGTGTCAGACACTACTTAGAGATTTATTTTGTTTCACTTAACCGCTAACTAACCACCATGATGGCTATCATCACCCCCACTTGTAAAATTAAAAAACTGGGGTTCAGGGACAGTAAGTAATGCACTCAACTAATAAACATTAGAGACAGGTGTGCAATCCAGATCCATCCAGCTCCAGAGCTTAAGTGATTTCCTCTTCTCTAACAGATATTTTTGTTGAGACATCATCATCAATAGCCTGTGATTTTCTAGTTTAATTCTCTACTTTAAACTTTCCAGTTAAAGAGAAACCCCAGATCTGCCAAAATCAACTGCGGTAGTTAACGTAAGATTCCAAATTAGAAAACACTATGGAATGAATGCCATGCTACTTTTTTCTCTCAAATCCTCAGTTTACCCATCTGTAACATGGTAACAGTAATGCCTAGATCAGAAGGTGGTTAGCAGAATTAAATGAACCTCTAAAGCTCCCAGCACTATGCCTAACCCAGGGTAAGTGATTCAGGAAGAGATACTAGCCATTCCAGCCAACTACTTGTTCAAGCAAAAAAATGTTTACCATCAACAATTTCCCACACTTTAATGACAAAAAGGAAATGCACCAAAAAAAGTTCTTCCCCAGAGGCTCCCAGAAGCTTGCTTCTGGAATCCCCTTTCTCTTTAGGGCTGACAGTCACCTGGACTTTCCCAGCTCTGCTCCTGCCTCGCAGTGCGTTGGCTTTCCCATGCTTCTCTGCGTTTGCCTTTCACAGCCACTTCTGTGTTTTTGCAACTTAATTCAAATAAATATATACAATAAATGCTGAATTCTATTAAGAAATACAATTGAGTAAAGGCGTGCTGGAAGCAAGAAGAAGAAATGAATGGTTTATAGAGGGCCCTTCTCTTCTAAGGCATAATAGAGGTTATGCCAAGGAAATTCATACAAATGGTTCAAATATCTAGACTGCCAGAAACAATCTTGTTTCAATGAACAGAATTAGGATTCATTCGTTTAACAAATATGTAATCAATTCCTACTGTGTGCATGCCCCTGTGTTAGCTGTTAGCACACCATGTAAGTCAAAACAGATACGGTCCCTGCCTTCTCTTGTTTACAGAATGGTGGAAAAGACCAGCACTTACTTAGCATTTAGGCCAAGAAATATGCAAACAAAAATGGCAGCTCTGAGAAAAGCTACCAAAGAGAGAGAGAAACTACAGTGAAACCCCACCTGGCAGGGTCTGCACAGGCTGGGTTGGTAAGGGAAGTTCTCAGAGGAGGGCATACTTGATTCAAGATTTGAAAGTTGGCCCAAATGTCCAACAGCTCATGAGTGAATAATCAAATATGATATATCCAGAGTGAATTATTTGGCCATAAGAAGGAATGAGATACTGATTCATGCTACAGCATGTATGAACTTTGCAAACATTATGCTAAGTGAAAGAAGCCAGGCATAAAATACCTCATACTATATAGTTCATTTATATAAAGTGGCCAGAACAAGAAAATCTACAGAGACAGTATATTGTAGCTGCCTAGGGTTGGGCAGGTAGGGGCGGGTGGGACGAAAACTGACTGCTAATAGGTATGACTGAGGAGTGGTGGCTGATGAGGAGGGGATTTCTTTTTGCAATGATGAAATTATTCTGAAAGTAGACAGTGGTGATGGTCACAGAACTCTGAATATAATAAAACACACTAAAAAACACAGAAATGTACACTTTAAGTGGTATATGAATCATACCTCAATAGCTCCCTAAAAATACCAGAAGGCTGGGGGTGCCTGGGTGGCTCAGTCAGTTAGGCATGCGACTCTTGATTTTGGCTCAGATCGTGATCTCACAGTTCATGAGTTTGAGCCCTGTATGAAGATTCTCTGCTTGGGATTCTCTCTCTCCTCTGTCTCTCTCTCTCTCTGGCCTCCCCTGCTCTTGCTTTGTCCCTTTCTCTTAAAATAAATAGATAAATAAGTTTTAAAAAAATACTAGAAGGCTGGGAAGATGATGGGCTGGGACAGTTGGCAGAACCACAGGGCACACAATTGGAAAGACAGGAAGAAGGCCAGTATGTATGGCTAGAATATGGTTGGGCTTGAGGTCAGGCTGAGGAGGGAATCGGGGGCCAGTCCACCCAGAACCCCGTTAGCCATGTTAACATTCTGTCTCTCCAAAGCACAATGAGATACCATTGGAGGGTTTTATAAGTAACCAGGGAAAAATGACAACGAAATTTCCATTTTGAAAACAACATTCTGGTTGAAATAAGGAGAATACACCCGAGGAGACCAGACAGTATATGTACAGACCAGTCAAGAGGCTGTGACAGTCCAAGGCAAGGGATGAGGTAGCAATGATGGACAGAGGTGGACCGATTAGGATGTTTAAGATGTTAAATCAACAGAACAAGGCAACTGACTGGAATACAGTATCCAAGAGGAGAAATGAAGAAGATAGTGGGTTCTAGGATTCCAGAGCTCCCTGGAGAGGTCTGAACTTGAGATATGAATTTGTGAATCACCTAAAGAGCGGTAAGTGGAACCCTGTGTGTGCGTGAACTTGACTCAGCGAGAAGTCAAGAAGAAGACAACTGGACCGTGAGGAATTCCAACACTGAATAGCCTGACAGTGCATAAACGGAATCTAAGCAAAAGACAAACCCAAACAGAGAGTCATTCTATAAAATAACCGGCCCCTAATCTTCAACTGTGTCAAGGGACAATGGAGAAAGTGATCCACATGAAAGAAAACCAAAGACACATGACAACCAAATGTAATCTAAGATTCTAAACTGGAACCTTTTGCTATGAAAGGACATTATATATATTATTTATATGTATTTAATACACACATACACATTATATATACATAATTTATATAATATACCCATATAAAGATTGGGGCAACTTGAAAGGAGTCAACAGGTTCAAAGGCTGTGATGTGTCAGCACTTATTTCCTGATTTTTGATGTTTCTATCAGGGATATGCAGGAGAATATTCTTGTATACAGGGATCATATACTAGGTATTCCAAGGGTGATAGGACAAGAGGATGGCAACTTACCCCCAGGCGATTCAGAAGAAAATAAAGTTCTTTGTATGAGTCTTGCTACCTTTTCATAAGCCAGTGGGCATGACCCATTTGGTACGGAGGGAAGAACATAAAAGAGAAGGAAAAATCAACGATGCAGTGGTGCAGGAACGAAGTGTGAGAAAAGACCAAATATTGCTGTTTTACATGGGAGAATGAGTTGATCAGAGAGGTAGAAAAAGACTGTCAGGCAAATTTAGGGCTCATATCAAGATGGTGATTATGCACAAAACAAAGCCATCCATGCCTTTGAATCACATTCAAGGACTTCAAAAAGGTGGCATTTTAAAATGATTCTTTAACTGATATGTATATGTAATTTAGCAAACATGTTGATGTCTAATTATAGACAAACTATATTTTAGGTCATTCCTTCTTCATTTTTATTTGAGAAAAACTCAAATTAATAATTTTGAAAGATATCAGAAAAATCTGGTTTAAAACTCACAACACAATTTAGTATATGTGCATATTTATGTATACATTTAATGTACATTTTAATAAAATAACACCACATGTTGTTTAAAGTATCATCCTAGGGGCACCTGGGTGCCTCAGTTGGTTAAGCATCCGACTTCTGCTCAGGTCACGATCTTGCGGCTCATGAGTTCGAGGCGCATATCGGGCTCTGTACTGACAGCTCAGAGACTGGAGCCTGCTTCGGATTCTGTGTCTCCCTCTTTCTGTTTCTCTCTCGCGCTCTCTCTCGGCCCCGCCCCGACTCACACTCTCTCTCTTTCTCTCAAAAACAACCATTAAAAAAATTTAAAGAAATAAAATAAAATATCATCCTAGTACTTCAAGCAACAATAGTTAATTTGCTTTACTAACTGTTCAATATATGGTTTCTGGACGCAACTGAATTTCACTATAAATTATTGGCCTCCTGACAATATTTGGGCAAAGAGTAGGTAAAAATACAACTGAATAGAAATATTAAATCCAAAGTTGTTTCTGGCCAGCTGAAACTCAACTATAATATAAATAAAAATTCTCTGAATATCAATCTCGGTAAAATGAGGTATTTACAGAACTGTCATTTATATTCTTTCTTTTCCAGATCTTGCTAGTCTCCAGGTAAAGAGTCCCTTTACTTGACACATGTTTACCAAGGCTCTATAATTCTCGTAAGCTACAATGAGTCAAGTTTATTTACCTGAATTATTTATTTTCTGGTCTACACCAAATGGAAATACGCTTTTGATGTGGTTTTAGCTCAGATGCATTTTGAACTGAAACACGGCTTGGCTTAGCAAGCAACCAACTTCGAGGACTACTGTCAGTAAGGATTGGGAATGTAATGTGGTTGTGTGTGTTCTAAACGTGCAGGCAGGAGGCAGCTAAAGATCTTGGCAATTTAGAGGGGGAAAGACAGTGTCGGAACTCTATCTACTGAGTTTTCAGAGTTTCAGGATGTACTGTGAAATGCAAAACAAAAATGTGTAGTAGGATCCTATTTCCAAACCAAAAAACCTCCAGAGAGACCCCCTCTATCAATGGGTCCATGTATGTATATACATCTCTATTAGGAGAATGGGGTAAAAGGTAACAGTTGTTATTTCTTGCTCCATCATGATGTGGGGGCAAGGACAGACGGGCAGAGCCACAGAAATGGTTAGAGAAACTTTTTATGTAACATATTAAATGGAGACGTTTCTGTGTAACAGATAAAGGTGTCCTTAATTTTGTTCTCAATATTATTGGCTTCCTTTCTGAAGAACTGGAGGATATTTGTCCCTCTGACTGGTCTTGCCAAGAATAGTCACTTTATCACTGATCTCCTGAAAAGGTTTGCCTTTAGAACAGTGTCTTTTTGTGTCCCAGGAGAAGTACACTGTGAAAGGGATACATTTTACATAAGCCACATACATCAAATTCAGCGCATGCTCTTAAAGAACTCTTCAGTTAATTGGCTGGTTAGCAAAATTACATGCAGAGTACTTGAAACTATGCAGAATTACAAAGAAAACTCGTCCAAGCGGCTCACATCACATTTAACCAATTATGGTTGCCACTTTTATGGATCATAAAATAAGCTATAAAATGTGGCCCAAACATAATCTAAAGCAAAGAGTTTTGAATAGAAGAACACAGATCCTTACCACCCACTTCCCACAAATGAAAGAGAATCCTGCAAATAGGGCCTGTCTGGCCGTAAGAATGAGTCAGTGGGAGATTTGGCTAACCTCGCTAACTTGAAACTTAATTAGAGAATAGAAATAATAAAAAGTTGGCTTCCAAGAAAACTCGAAGCCCCTAAAATGTAAAAACCAAGAATTTCATCTATATTTGGTCAACAGAGTAGACCAAAGCATGCCCTACCTTTTCAGAGGACAACCATAAGGAGTTCTAACACAGAGTGATGTACCCAGGCTGCACCAAGTATGGATGTTAGAAACATTTTGCATTCACATGGTTAAAATCATTCTGGGCGAAAAGAAAGAAAAAAAAAATTTTAAAGAGGCAGGAGCTAAGTTTGACCAATACTTAGTTTTCTAACAGTCCAGACAGCTAACGATTCCTACCCCACCTTCACCAAAAGCGATCTTCACGCAGATCATAAACTAGAGAACATTACTTTCATTCATGGACCCTAGAGTAATACAAAAGATCTTTCTGCATAGGACCACGACGGCAGCTTGAGACAGAAATTAAATACAGTAGCATTATTATTTATGTCTATACAAATATTGCACATTTATACAATGTTTACATCATGATGACAGCTATCTTCTATTCACTGCCTACTATGTGCCAGGTACTCTGCCAAGGGCTTTATACACCTGATGGTATTTACTCCTCGAACAGCTCGGCAAGGCAGGCATTATCTTTCCTGTTTTACAGCTGGAAACAGATTCAGATCTGCAATTTGCTTCAAGTCACCGAGCTGTTCAAACGGAGATTCTAAAACTCCATGCTCTCCTGGCTACACCCCAAAGAATCTGCGTGTGTTTATCACCAAGCTTGAAACGGATTTAGGCTCCAGTCTATGGGTAGAATACAAGACAGAAGAGACACTGTGAGTCTTCTGTGTAGCAGGAGCTGCCTCAGGCAAGCAGGAAAGAGGAGTGCCGAGCTTCCCTTCAAACCAAATGTCCCTTCTGTTCTGAAATTGTTCAGGGACAACCAATTCTTCCCCACGATCCTTCTAGTGAAGTCCTAGCTTGCTCCTAACAGAACGTCAAGCCCAACAAGACAGTTCTCACTCAAGTTAAACCTCAGCTCCAGATTTGCAGCTTTCTGCTGAAAAATCACGTCATGTTTTATCAATCGGACCCTTCACATTACTGAGACCTCCTGCCATTTCCTTTCTCCAAATCCATCACCACCCAAGTGAGACACAGGGTGATTCGTCCTTTATCTCCAAACTGACCTAGATAAGTAACTTCATATAAACATGACACTCAAGCCCCAAGATTTTGTTAATTTCACACTGGGTCCTTTCTAACTATTATTTACAGTGATGCTGTCCAGTGAAGTCACCACCAACCCAATCAGCTATTGATCGGGTAAAATGTGGCCAGTCCAATTTGAAGTGTTACAGCGTAAAAATACACACTGTGCTTCAAAGACCTAGTATGAAAAAAAAAAAAAAACAAAACCATAATGTGAAATATGTCATTAGCAACTACTTTATATTGGTTACATGCTATAATTAATATCTTTTTAAACCTAAGAGATCCAAAATACTGTATCAAAATTAATTTAATCGGTTTCTTTTTACTTTTTAAAGTATGGCTACTAGAAAATTTAAAATTACATAAGCCACTTGCATTACAGTTCTGTTAGACAGCGTTGGTCTGGAATGAAGTCTCACCAATGCTGTTTACAGACCTGCTGAAGTTCTGAGTCATATACACGTTTTTGTTTTAGTTTAATCCTAGAAGGAAGGGCTGTAGTCAAGTTTCAGCTACATTAAATCCTTGGAGGATGGAGACTAAGGGAAAAAACAGAAAGTAGCTGGGTTTGACAAAAAGAAAGAGAAGAAGTCAAAAGAACAACCCTGTACTTTCTCTTAAAAATGAAATTTCGTATCTGTGTGGTGGCATGAAGTCATTTTCAAAAGAAGGTCAAAAGCAAGTGAGAAAAAAAGTTCCTTCCTAATTGACAAAGATAAGTAAGGTATATGCAGCGGCTATTCCGGGACCTTAGTTAAAAGATATTGCCTTTCCACTTGTTTAGCTAATCACTTTCGAATGATAATTATAGCTCATTGTTGTTCCCTCTTAAAGACCACTGACATTCATCCAAAAAGTTATAGCTTACAGTTAGGGAATATTTATGGGATATTTATAGCCTGTGAAGAAAACCCTGGGGAACTGCCAGTAGGGAGGATTATTTATCAATTTCTCTTTCTTCAAGTTTGAATTTTCTATGAATTTTCTATCTAGAGATCCATATCCAAAGGACATTCTGTAATCCTACGTAACACTAACGTGTGAATACAATTTGGCATATTGGTCAAGCTCAAAGAAAAACCCGTTTTTCCTTTGTAGAACGACGGGGGAAAAAATCTGGTTGACTCCGCTGAAAACACAGTAGAGCAAAAAAAAGTCCACTCAAGGAAACAGTGTTACATACTTGAACAATTTTCTGAAGTTAGCCAAGAAAAATAAAGTAAAATCAAGAAGGAAAAGCTGGAGTTTCAATTTCTGGAGATTGTACTTCCTGGTGATACAAAAACAAAAGTTAAATTCAGAGAGATTCTAGACTCTGAAGTTAGCGTCGCATAAAAAAACAATAGAAAATATTTAACTATGTGCATATGTTTGTACACAAACAGAAATAGATATAAACAGACCTTAATTAGCGTTGTAGACTTTAATTATCTTTGTACAGTAATTGGGAATGGTTTTGTTCTGATTTACTCCATAACGCTTACTGTGTTCTGTTAACAACTAATTTTTCTCCCCTTACAGCCCGTAATAGAAGGCTTTTACCGCATACTTTATTGCATCTGTGTCTAATTTAATGACCATTGTTCTGGTCTGTCAGAGCAAGCAGCTACACAACTTCCTGAATCTGCAAGATTAAGCAAATATTTTGACAATGCCTGGATTTCTTTCTTTCTTTTTTTAAACAGAATAAAAATAAAAAGAATCTTTTACTTACCCACACAATGTTAGTAGAGTTCTTAATCGAAAGAGTATAAAGAACCAAGCGGCGGTTAAAGGTACTTCATGTGGCAAAATACATCAAGCAATTTTCTGTTCCATTTCACTTAAGAGTCCTAAGAATCCTGCCTGAACCACACAGCTGGGGTCACAAGAACCATTCTGGGAGTACAGGGAGGTCGCTGGACCCCTGGGGCAAAGCCACCTGGAGGCTTTTCAACCATGACTGGCTTCTAGAACAAAACAGAGGTCTCCTGCTCCCCTTGAAAGGCCACAATAGCTAAAATGAATGATAGGTGTCTGAATCACTAATAAATACCATCTAAGCGAAGGTATTTTTTATTTAACAAACTTTTTTTATGCTACACACAAACTGTAAGAACACTGATGGGCATGAAGTGCTACATACAAGCACGTGGCTTACAGACAGTGGCTACGTACAAGAACAGAAGCATTTCTAAGGGTCTGGGGGAGAGAGGGGGAAGACTGGGGGAAGGGGATATGGAGAAAATCCATTAACCCCCATAAGCATGCATGGGGTCCATAAATATTCTAACTGTGGAAGACAGAAAATAAACCAACAGGAACATGAAAAAGAAAAAAAAAATGCTCTATGTGAGGTGACAGATGTCAACTCAACTTTTTTTGTGGTGATCGTTCTGCAATATATGTATTACCAAATCATTATACAATCCTCTATGTCAACTGTATCAATGAATCCAGGGTGAGGGGTGGAAGGATTAATTCTAAGATGTAATGGCAGCCCTGGTGTGTGGAGGTGCTGTGGTTGTCACGGGAGTGAGGAAGAGGGGTAACAACAGGAGAGCTTAAAAGATACAGTCTCTGCCCCTTCCAGCAGTTCAGGAAACAAGTCACAGAAAGGTAAGTAGGAAGGGAAAACAAAGTTAAGACCAAGGACCGAATTAGCCCCAGAGGCATAAGCCTAGTAAACTTTCAGGTGGGGAGCCTCCCCTCGGAGGATGCGATGCACCTGGCAGAGAAAATTCCTGCAAGGAGGAGTTGGGATCAGAATAGGCAAATTCTGCTAGAAGGAGAGGAAAGATGACGTGACGCAGGTGGCCCATACGAGAGCCTCAGCCAAGACAAAGCAAGAAGAAACAACCTTCTGGAGGAAGTCAAGGTTTTCCTTGTTGCCCTCAGACTGTTTGAGGTGTCCCTCCACTGGTTTGCATTTACCATGGAGGAAAATACAAAGCAGGATGCATACATCAGAAGGCTCAAGCATGAGGGCATGAAGTTCATGGATAAGCCCCCTGCAAACTGCTTGTAGTCGTGAGAATCCCGTGGAGGGTGCCCCTTGAACAGTCCCTTCACGGCTACCACCACTGGCTGAGCCATTAATTGGAGCAAGTCTGTACTTCTTCATGCCCATCTTTGGTGACTTCTCTGGACTGTTCCATTAAACACCCATTCTCTTTAAAAAGATAGGCCCAGTAATTTTCTTTAAAAATGCTGTGATGTTACCATTGGCAGTTATTTATAAAGTTAGAGGACAAAAAAACAAAAGCCCAAAAGCCTCAACTTTAATTTCGAAGTCTCAAGGAGTGTGGCTACCTTAGAGCAGAGATTCATAAAATTGTGGTACTGAAACTGCTTATCCCTCTTACAAAACAAGACCACTAACCAACGCCAAAGATCCTGAAGTACAGAATAAAACATCCTGGTGCAGAGTCACTGGCCTCACTCAGAAGCATTTTAATTAGTAGGTCAGAGGATATGTGTATTTGTAACAAACACTCTAGGTTATTTTGATTTTTTTTTAACAGAATTACTCGACATGATTCTGCATACTTTCATGCAGGTGGTGAAGGAACTAAATTTTGAAATACTTTTGCCAAGATGCAACCTAGTAAATGTTTTAGGAGTGGGGTTTGGAGCTCGAGAATTGTCTCTACATGTCCTGTGTGGCCTTACAGAAATTACTTAACCACTCTGTTGTAGTTCCCTTATCTTCAAAATGGGATAATGGCAGCAATGGAAAAAAACAGAAAAATATGTAAAGTACTTAGCACAGAACCAGGCACATGGTAAGTGCCCCAAAAATGTTAGGTGCTATTAATACTGGATCCATCCAGAAGTGCTTTCAACCTAATGAGCCAAATTTGGGGGGCGGGGGATGGGTATACTGCAGCAGAGTCCAGCTGAAGAAATGAATGAGTGCAGCTAAGCATAAAACTGAATCCTTACTGGGTAACCTTCCCCCGTCACCCGAGCATGGTCAGTGCTGTTCTAGAAGCTTGCCAGTCTTTCCATGCAACGTGAACCTCCTGTAGCACAGCATTTCCTAACAACCCTCGTGGGCACAGACATGGCTACAGGGCAGGACACAAAGCCACTGAACCACCAGGCACACGCTCCACTGCCTCCCTTTGTGGGAATCCCATTAAACACCAGTCTCGGAAGAGATGACCTCACAATGCAAACCCAGATGATTCAATCCAATAAGTGTTTATTGAACCCCGGTGATGTCTCAGGAACTCCACTAGATGCTGAGGATGACATAAAGAGAAAGAAGAACATGACCCTGTCCTCAAGGAGGTCATAATCTAGAGGGCAAGAGAGATGCAAACAATTTTAAGGCAAGGTCGCCTGAGGTGAACGTTCCAACAGGAGGATGGAAGAAAGCCACCGGAACACAGAGGAAATAGTAATTAACTCTGATGGGGGCAGTTAGCAAAGGCTTCCCTGAAAAGCAGACGAAGCATGCCATTGTAAGAGATCAATAAGCGAGTCTCCGAAATTGTTTAATGACTTCTTCATTTGTGGAAACAACCCAGATAAAGCCCGAGGGACCATCCCTGTCTTTGCATTAACATGCGTGTGCTTAAGACTTGATTAAAGGTTTGTTGTTACCGTAACATACCACAGTTTTTAAAAACAAGTATGAACATTTATTTACTGTTCTGATCTTCTTCAAAGAGGAAAAAAAAATCCTAGAATAGTTTTCATTTGTAAAAGCAAATCCTCCAAGTGAACAAAATAAAAATGGCAAATTAGTGAATGTACGAAGGCCCGCATTTTGAGTTGCAATAAGACAAAACATGAGTTTCCCCCCCTTATATATGGCTGCCTCTTTCTACTACAATCACTAATAATTTCTTCAGACTAGCACAGGAAACAGGTATTGATCACAATAAGCCACTGCATCCACTAACACCTGCTACAGCAGTTTATGGTCTCCATGGAAACCCTCCAATAGAACCAATCTGAATTCAATTTCAGAAGTAATGAGAGCAGATAATTTTACACTCAATCAATCACTGTCAGCCACCGTTATCAGCCAATCAGTCATTATGTCAGTCAGTCACACTTTCGACAAACTTCTTCTGTGGCATGGTCAGATGAGAATGTTTTGACAACCAGAAGCAACACAATCAAATTGGCTCGTCTTCCCTGGCAAGAAGCCAGAGACATAGTACTGCATTGTGTTTGCAAAGGCAATAAACAGGCCAACCAAAATACACTGCAGTCATGGAGGAATTTAGGGAGCAATTTCTTTAATTGTTATGATACTTGAGACAGAGAAGTATGTTAGACCCAGAAGTCACATACAGATCTTCTTTGTCTTACAATGGGGTCATGTCCCAATAAACCCATCATAAATCAAAAATATGTTAAGTCAGAAGTGAATTTAACACATCTAACCGACCGAACACCAAAGCTTAGGCTAGCCTGCCCTGAACATGCTCAGAACATTCACATTAGACGGCAGTTGGGCAAAATCATCTAACACAAAGCCTACTTCATAAGACAGAGTTGAATAGCTGATGTAACTTACTGAACAGTGTACTGAAAGTGAAAAATAATGGTTTTAAGGGTACAGAATGGTCTTAAGCATATCAGTCATTTACACTCGTGACCACATGGCTGACTGGAAGCTGAGGCTCATTTGTTGCTGTCCCGCATCTGAGAACGCTTTCAATGGTATATTGCTAGCCCAGGAAAAGATCCAAATTCAAAATTTCAAGTATGGTTTCTACTAAAAATGCGTTGCTTTCACGCCATCCTGAAGTTGAAAAATCTTAAGCTCTGAACCACTGTAAGTCAGAGGCTATCTGCAGTTTAATCCTCTCCTTTTAAACACAAAAAAAGCAGAGAACCAGAGAGGTTAAATAATCTGCCCAAAGCCACACCGCTAATTGGCGGAAAACCCAAGACTAAAGCATGATTTTTCTCCAAGAGCCCCTGCTCTTCTGGGATGTCATGCTGCCATTATTAAATGCCTTCTTTTTGAGTCAAGGGAGCTATTTGAAAGTTAGGTTCCAGTTCTAAGCAGAGTGCCCAGAGCCTGTGGGAGACTCACAGGATACTTGTGGGGCTTGTGTTTTGGACCCAATTCAAACTTCTGTTTGGGGTTAGTATGTTGTTGGGCAAATGCAACTTCCGGTTTTGGCGGGGGAGGGGGGGGGCAAGGAACAAAAGACGACGACATACTATGGGGCTACCAAATTATTGTTACAAAAATGACATTTTGATGAATTTAGGGTAAAACTATCAAGAACACATGGATTGAATTCCCCTAAAAATGCATGGGAGGGGGAGGTAAAATCTGAGGGGGAAGAGCTGCTTCTGGCCAGTGTATCTGGGCTCTTGTCAACCTCAAACCTTAGGAAAATCATCTTGGACTTCTAAAGAAATTGAAAGGCATTTGGTTCAACGGTCCTTTTTAAATATAGGTTCAGTCTTAGAAATCCCAAATATTCCAAGATCCTTCTATATTTTCTCAAACGGATGCTTTATTCATGTTTTTTTTTTTTCTTTTTTATCTGGCATTATTTGTATCCTGCTTTGCCCATTTCTCAGGGACACAGTGTTCTGAGATGGAGGCTCACACTCTTTCTAGGTAAAACGGGTAACTTGATGGGTCCCAAAGCTCGCTGTGCATGAAAACTTACCCAAAGCTGTTAAAAATGCAGATCCCCAGATCCTACCTCTAAATATCTTCACTTACCAGGTGCCTTTTCAGCAAGGTTCCCTGATGCCTTTTGTCTGCCAACCACCTTGGAGAACATTGGCAATGAATGACATTTGGTAAAGGGTTTGCATCATTTTTTGATCATGGTTTTTCAGTCATGTTCTCTCCCAGCCACTTTCAACTTCATGGCTTATATCGCCTGTATCCCAAGAATACACTTTTAACGTCTATGATCACAAGCTTTCACACATATACAACCATTTTCTATTAGTTGTAAGTAGACTTTATCTTAAATCAGTAGATGGCCTATGGCACACTCTAATACAGCCATCTACGTTTGTCTAGGCAAGAAAGGTGGAAAAGTAAGGCAGATACAGGTTCAGGCCTGAAAGGAGACCAGTAAGGCATCAAGAACTATGTGAAAGCTTTAACGTGAAATGGTTGCTTCACTTCTCTGGTCTAGTCATCTTGCATGACCTTAACTCAAGCTACCAACTTCACCTTCCTGTACAACACTGATAAAAGGCTTTTGCTTATTTATTTCTAGGTCAGTAATACTGATCCTTTCCCTGTATTTCATTCTTAGCTCCATTTGTGTTTTTTACTTGTGTGTTTTAGGACATTTAATGGGCCTTAGAACGTGCTTAAATGATGGCAAGGAGACTGTGTAAACACTATGTAGACCTTAAATGTGAAGGTACTCTTCCCGGCATGTAGTAAGTACTCAATAAATAATTACTGAAAATATAAATGAGGGACACCTGGGTGACTCAGTTGGTTGACTATCTGACTTGGGCTCAGGTTATGATCTCAGTTTGTGGGTTCGAGCCCCGCATTGGTTCTGTGCTGACAGGTCACAGCCTGGAACCTGCTTCGGATTCTTTGCCTCTCTCTCTGCCCCACCCCTGCTTGCTCTCTCTACCTCACAAACGTGAATAAACAGCAAACTTTTTTTAAAAAAACAAAATATAAATGAAAGGATGGCTGAATGATAGGCAAGTAAAAACTCATCTATGAATAAATCAAGCTGGTCTGAAATATCCACGGTTTATAGCATTAGCCAATGACTACTCATTTTTTCAAAGAATGTTTTTTTTTTTTTTTTTTTTTTTTTTATTTTTGGGACAGAGAGAGACAGAGCATGAACGGGGGAGGGGCAGAGAGAGAGGGAGACACAGAATCGGAAACAGGCTCCAGGCTCCGAGCCATCAGCCCAGAGCCCGACGCGGGGCTCGAACTCACGGACCGCGAGATCGTGACCTGGCTGAAGTCGGACGCTTAACCGACTGCGCCACCCAGGCGCCCCAAGAATGTTCTTATTGATAAAGCTCTTGATTAGGTGCTGTATACCCCCAAAGAAACCGAAAGCAAGTATTTTAAACAAAGCCTCCTTTGGAATACCAGCTCCCATAGAGATTTCTCTTCGCAGTCTCCAGCTCATTTCAGTATTATAACCTAAACAGAAATGTCATTGGAAATCAAAATAACTCACCCATAGACACTGGGAGAGAGAAGGGGGAGCGGGATGGTAAAAGGGGATGGGAATAGTAAAACAAAAACAAACCACACCTCACCAGGGTATGTAGCAATGGGTGCTCTAGAAGCCTATAAAAATTGAGGCATCTTTTCAACTAATCTTTTTGCCATCAACACTACAGTTATCCCAGGCTCAGAGGTTCTGTGTATTACTGATGTGACAGAAGCAACCCTTGGGATATTTATTTATCTCACTGGTAGGCTTCACAGCCTCATGCCAGGCACATCACAGAAGACCACCTCAAACAACCAAGAGAACAGATGAGCTCCATGAGCTATCAGACCCCCTTCCCATCTTTTTTTTTGTTGTTGTTGTTAAATTTTTTTTTTTTAACATTTATTTATTTTTGAGACAGGGAGAGACAGAGCATGAACAGGGGAGGGTCAGAGAGAGGGAGACACAGAATCTGAAACAGGCTCCAGGCTCTGAGCTGTCAGCCCAGAGCCCGACGCGGGGCTCGAACTCGCGGACCGTGAGATCATGACCTGAGCCGAAGTCGGCCGCTTAACCGACTGAGCCACCCAGGCGCCGCCCCCCACCTTTCCATCTTAATAGGGCAAAGGAGAGAGGGAGGAGAAATTAACATTTGTGGAAAGTCAATTGAAAATCGGGTGCTGCACTAAACTTCAACTCTTCACGTACATGGCCCAATTAGATGTTTCCTACGTTTCTAGGAAGTAGAAAGTAGTATGTTCAGTTTACAGGGAATCAGGACTCAGAAACCTCCACCCCTCCTGGCCAAGCAGCCAAAGAACAGTAAAGCTGGGGCGAAAGTAGTAAGAAGTATGTACAGAGGGCTTAATCAATGTCATTGTTTCCTGTGTGTTAACTATGAACTCACTTAAACCTCATTTCAACCTATGAAGGAGGTACTTCTAGGTCCTTCTTAGAGGTCAAACACAGAGAGGATAGGTAACTTGCCCAAGGAGTCAGAGCTGGTCATTGGCAGAGGGCTGGAACCCAGATGGCCAGCTCTGGAGGCTACTCTCTTAACTACCACATCCAAACTTCCTGTATAATAGGGCCTCAGTTGCCCTGTTTTCAAAGGCGACCTTCTTTCTAGGATACAACTTTTGTTTATATTTCTAGAGAAAACAAAAATGGCACACCTCCATAACAGCCAGTTAGGCTCTTCCAGCACCATCAATCATGTGTTTTTATTACATATATAGACATACTATGTGGTTATAATTAAGGCAACCAAGTACTTTACTGCCCAAACCAAGACTCATCCAAGAGAGTGAAAGGGGGTGCTATTAATAATTACTCAAGGACTGCCATTGTAATCTGGAACTGACCCAGGTGACCTGGGTGCCTGGCTACCCTGGTAACGAATATGGGTCTATACACACACGACTAGATATAGTCACTTTCCAACACCTTCTGGTAAGACTAGCTGGACGATAGCTGGGGAAGTTAAATGCCTTCCGACTGGGCAAGCCTACTCTAAGAGCAGCTACTCCTCTCTTAACGCATTTCTTTGAACTTGTTTTCCCACATAAGACTGTGCGTCATTGGTCAGCCACGAGAGATTAATTTGTACTTAGCTGGCTGAGCAGACATGGCGGTATCTCAATACTACCACTGGCAGATGGTGCCAGTGAGGGAACCAGTAGCTTCTCCCTGTAAGCCTTGCTACCAATGCTCGATGCATCCTTCCCAAGTGTGCTTCTTTGGGAGCTGCTGGCCAAGCCCTTTATTTACCCCATTTTGCCTACCTAGAGGAACTCTGACGTACAATTTTACGTCTCCTCATGAGCCATTTTTCTTTTGGAAATGGAAATATCAGCAAAGACACCCAGACTCTCCCCTTTGAAACAACACAGGGAAGAATCAGGGTATCAGACTACATGGCTAGCAAGGAAGCACAGGTGTGAGCAAGAACAAAGTTATCTAGATCCTTCCACTCATTTACATGGTTCACAACTGTAGTCAGACATGGAGTGTAGGCCTTGGGTGGTAGTGATGAGAATGATGGAAATACTTCCAAGAACTTAGTACATTCCATAGATTATCTCACCTAACGCTGTGTGACATGTGCAATTCTCACTTTCATTTTAGAAGTGGAGAAACTGAGACTTAGGTTAAAAATTTTGCCCAATGTCCAATCTAGGCTACGTGACCTCAGAGCTAACACTCTCACCCAGAGTCCGATGATTCAAATGCACAAACCAACCCCAGATAAGAGGATATCGGACTCAAATGGGACTGGAGAGATCCATGCCTCCCACCTCCCTGCCTCACAGATGAGGACTCCAGCTCTGTCGTTTTTCCTCTTCTAGAAAACATTTACCTTTCAAGAGCTTTGTGAAAATGAAATGAGAGAAGATCAAAAAGCTATATAAACTAAGAAGGGCTATATTAATGTTAACTTCTATCACTACACCAGCCCTTAATCCCCGCTTTAAACTTTATTTTTCTCTCATAGAGCCACTTAATACTTGGACATCAGGCACAGGGCCTGGGTGAACTCCAACCCCCATGAAAGTGCACAGCATCCTGGGCTATGACTGCCCTGCATTATCTTCCAGGGTGGCTGTATTTGCCACATCCAGATCTGCTACAGGATAAAGTACCTTCGAAACACTATGAAGGCACACAGTGCAGGGGATGAAGCAGAGGACAAGAGTCAAGAAAGCCAAAAGAATTTTTTTTTAAATGTCTCCAAGCCCTCCAACTCGGCCCCTTTCCTCCAATCGGCTGGTAGGTCAGGTGGAGGTGGGGACTCATAAGCAGCAGGCACCTGCTCTCATCTCCCAGTTTTGAGAGCAAACTAGAGTGACAAGAGAATCTGCAGTAACACGAAGTCAGAATTTGGTTCCCAGAGCAAGGCTGTGCTCAAAGCACTTGACGTCAAAAACAAACCTGGTAAGAGCCACAGAAGGGGAGCCGGACCCTTCCCCACCCCTTGCTCACTCACCGGTGGAGATGAAGGAGTTTGATTTCAACGAAGCAGAATGAGCATATTTGGGATGGAAAGGGAACCTGACCCACTCAAGAGCAGTCCGCTGCCTCTAATAGGAAGAAACCACTTAAGCTGAGAGGTTTCCATTTCATTTTTCTGCAAGCGATTGGGAAGTGAGCTGGCCTAAGATTCATGTCACTGATGCTGCTCCTCACAAGAGGAGACCATGGGGCTCTGCTATGGGAGTCCCAGGCCCTGGGGAGGGGCTTTCTGCTCTTCTCAGAGTCACTGTGCTGGGCCACCCAGAGAGGAGCACATCATGTGCACCTGCAGTATCTGCAACAGATTTCAGCCCCATGTGGCCACCGAGCACCTGGAATGGGGCTACTCCAAACTGAAACGTGCTACAGGTGCAAAATCCACACCTGATATTGAAAGCAAAGTGGCTACCTCCATAATTTTTGTATTGGTTCCATGTTGAAAGAACAGCTTGCACACACTGGGGTAAATAACAGATTTGTTCCAAGTTAAATTCAACGGTCTCTCTTCACCTTTTTAAACAGCCACGAAAAAATTTCAAATCGTACGTGAGGTTATCCTATCTGGCTCACATCTTATTTCCGTTGGACAGCTCTAGTCGACACTCGTCCCCATTATGATGTGCTCCGTGGACCAGCCACACTGCTATGGATTGGGAGCTTGTGAGAAATGAAGACTTTTGGGTCCCACCCCTGATCCACTGTGTCAGGAACTTCATTTTAACAAGATCCCCAGGTAACCTGCATGCACATTTAAGTTGGAGAGGCACTGCCCTAGGGCCTAGAACATTACTTGGCCCTCTGCAGGTGCTTGAGAAATGGTTGTAGAACGGATAAATGATTTGTCTCCAGGAGGCTGCTGCACACAGGACACTTGGGGAAAGGGGAAGGCCCTTTCCCAACTTTTCCTTTAGTTGATTAATACTGATGTGCTCATCAGATTAATCCTTTCACTTTAGCGTGACCACCAAATCAAGCCAAAAGTGGTCCTTGAGAAAGCACAGTCCATAAATCCTAGGATCTGTCAGGAACGTAGAATCCTAGATCCTTCCCAGACCTACTGGTGTGCAATCTGAATCATAACTAGGCCCCCAGGTGAAACATAAGCAGGTTCACGAGTGAGAGGCTGAAGTATCAGGGACAGGAGTTCTTAAGAAGTGAAGACCAGTACTGCAGGGGGCACTGGGCAGTGGGGACTCTGAGGCACCCAGACCATCCAGCAACAGACACAGGGGAGAAGAAGGCCTTAGGGCCATGGGAGCAGACAACAGGCCAGCAGGGCAGGCCTCACAGCACAGTTCCACAAACAAAGACCTGACAAAGGACTGCTGTGCACCTCAACTCTCCATTTTGTTCCTTTACTAGACCTAACATCCTTGACACAAATGGAATGTCTGATCACATGAGCTATAAAACAAACACATAAAGCTGATTTTTTTCTTCTTAATCGGAAGCACATACTCAGGAAAAAGGATGCCACGGCTTGCAGCATACAAAGGTCACAACCACGGTCTCGGTCTCCGGGCACTCTCCTGGTCACACACCATCCCATCCAGCCAGCCTCAGACTGGATGCACTGTGGGCTAGAGGGGCGGCAGGAGAGAGGAGAGACAGCAGAGACTGGGAAGTCGGGGAACAAAGAAAGGAGAAGAGGAAGAGGAATTAAGAACAAGTGAGGTCCTGCAAATTCCATCAGAAGCTGTGCCTCTGCAAGGGAGGGGTGGATGGAGGGAGGAGAATGTGAAGGTGAGTCTTAAATAGATCTCTCTCTTGGGGCACCTGGGTGGCTCTGTCAGTTAAGTGCCTGAACTTCGGTTCAGGTCATGATGTCATGGTTGGTTCGTGGGTTTGAGCCCTGCATGGGGCTCTCTGTCATCAGCACAGAGCCCACTTTGGATCCTCTGTCCCCCCCTCTCTCTCTGCCCCTCCCCAGCTTGAACACACTCTCTCTCTCCCTCTCTGTAAAATAAAGGTCCACTAGAAAAAAATTTTTAATAAAACAATAAATCTCCCTTTTAATTAGCATGAGGAAGAAGGGGCATCTCCGTGTGGCCAGAGAGCTGTACAAAATAGGAATAGCTCTTCTGAAAGCTCATCATTCTTCCACCCCATTTTGGCAAACATTACCAGCTTTTTCTTAGCTCTGACAGTTATCTTCCAGGATACATCCCCCTCAGGAGAGGTGGTGGGATAGAACCAGTAGGTTTCAACTGGTGCTAAGCCTCTCGTGAAGGGGAAGGTGGGCCTGGGCACACTGCCACCCTGCCTGCTGCCACAGCTGGGGCAACTTGGGAGTTCCACCTGAGCCACAGGCAAGCCACGGAGGTCACGACAGAGGTATTCAGGTCAAGTGGAGGGTTATCCCCAGACCCTCCCATCAAGCAGCAGGACTCCTTTGTCAGCTCTTGCTCAATATTTTAAGAAAATCAACAAACTCCAGCTGGACTGGGTGGGGTGTTATGTAGTAGGACCAGTACGGGAGAAATGAAGCCAGAAGGGCTCTCAGCATAAACTCCAAAAGGTCTTCAACAGAGAGGAAAGGAACAGCCTCATATGGTGTGAACTCTTTCAAGTTCTTGTGACTTCAAGGCAGCTCTGACAAAAAAAAATAAATAAATAAAAACAAAACAAGGACCCTCTCAGGTACTCAGAGCCAGCCTCCTGCCAGAAGGCACATGATGTCAAGGAGGAGTTCTGTTTTCAAGCTCAAGGCTCTTCTTTGAGAGAAACTTTTGATCAAAATGGCGGTCTTAGATTGATGGAGTCTTCTGGGGCAGCCTGACCTGCTCTGTTTAGACAACTCTGCCCAGAGCACGTACAGTCCTTCGTCAGCTTCTTACTTCAAATGGGGCAGCTGGCCATACTGTAGCCAACTGTGGTATCAACCTACAAACAGTGTCTCTTTTATTCTAGAAGGGGTAGAGGGTTCTCCAGCGTGCTGAGAAATGGCACCCCATGACCTTGTCTGGGCAGCACAGAGGGTCTTTGATGCCCTAAGTAAATGCATTCTACCTGTCCTCAATTATGCCCAGGATGTGAACCACGGCTCTTCTCGTCAGCTGGCACATGGCCTGGGTCCCCCTGCAGAATCCTTTGCTGCACAGGACTTAGGACATAAGGCAGGTTTACTAAGGGACCGACTTGTGTCCCCCAGCTTTTGAAGGATTTCAAACGGAAGACCACTTTTCTCATTCCAGACCCACATTTTTCCAGGACAGGCAAACAAAAGGCCTTGGGTTTTCGCAAGGAGGAAGGAATAAAATGCATTAAGACCACAGAAGTGCCTCTATAGGACCTGGTGATAGCAGCCTCCAATGCAACTCTGCCTTCTCAAAAGGGTAATTGGAACCTGTGCTTGGAGCATCTCTTGCCTTGTTCTTGAGAAATAAATCACAACGAGGGTGTTGAGAGTGGTCAAGAAAAAAGTCAATGAAAAATCAGAGGCGTCTTTTTTTTTCCTGCATTGTTCCTTGGGAAAAAAAAAAATGCCAGTTTTACATTTTTCCTTTCCTGTATGTCTGATAGCACATAAAACATCCCACTCCTTTCTTGCCCCGTAATTGTTCATATCCTGAATCGACTTGGAAAGAAAAGTAGAGAAAGCATGGGCCTCTATCCACAACTTTCTGCCTTGGTTTCCCCAGGTGCAACAAGAGGGTACGGTCACGTACTCAGCAAGTATTTCTTGTAGACCTATTTTCCAGAACAGACCGTCCAAACCAAGATACTCGCTCCCACAGTGATAAAATGAGTAACTTGAAAACTCCCCAGAAGGCAGACGTGATTCATGTGTTTATGTAACCAGGGCTTTAGATAGGGCTTTGGAAAAGAGCACAGGCCTACAAGGGACTACTGGCATCTTAATGAAGGGTGTGACCCGTGGGTTCTAAACTGCAGAGATTCACTGACACGTGCACTTTCAATCAGCATCTTTCATGGCTTCTTCTCTTTGTATTGAAGCTAACGGCCATCACCAACACTTGAAAGTGCAAAGTATGCCTGCGTCCCCAGTTAAATTGTATACAGGTCCACTCTGCAGGTTCCCATCCATAAGCCTTTGACAATTCGTTCCTAACCTATCCAGCTGCACTCACCAGAATGCCCACTTTTCCCCAGGAAATGAGAGCTGAACACTGCATCTGGGTTTTCTCTTCCCCATTGGCCTCCAGAGAGGACAGTAGTCCAGCAACACCAGGAAGGGAGAAACCCACTGAGATACCTCCCACTGCAGGGTCTCTGTCCTCTGGGGAAAGCCACACAAAGGAACGACATGACCCTTTCCCCGGGAGAAGTGTTCGCCTCGCCCCACACCCCAAATCTGCTGATGGCGGGCCTCACCCCCAGAGCCCAGGGAGCACCATGGCCCAGCAGCCAACCTGTTTTTGATTGTCCTGCCTGACAGAGACGATCTTCCGGCATGTGTAGTTGCTGACATTTCTGAAGCTCAGGACGCAAGGAGACTTTGATGTCAATCCCAGGAAGGCGTATAGAGTCCCCTCAAACAATTCTCATGTGTGTGGGAGGCCTAAGGGAAGGTTTGAAAGAGAGGCTGGCGGTGGAGGGTGGGGTCTGAGCTTCCCGCTGACAGGCTTCCTGCTTCAGACTCGGCTCTCCAAGCACACACCATACCCTGGAGCTTAATGGGAGGCCAGACCCACATCAGGCCCCAGAAACAGCCAGGGGTCATCCCGCTGCACTACACAGAATCACCTCAGTTTCCCCTCAACCCTTTGTGTGCTGGGGGAAACTCCAGCCACAAACCTTTACTCTGACAAAAACGCCCACCGAGGCACCCAACTCCAAATCCTTCTCCGGCTGGGTGCCCCTGTGGGTCTGAAAACCCTCTCGTCCCAACACCACGTCTGCTGAACTTAACTGGACCGGGAGCACTGGCGGCTCAGTGTTTTCGCAAACTGTAGAGAGTTCTCTTGCCATAATTCTCTTGTTGTCGTCAAAAGCAATTACATGTTTCAGATGATGAAAAGCACTGTCATGAAAAGCTGGCACAGCCACCAAGGAGACAGATGTATTAAACCACACGGCTTCTAAGAACTCCCACTTATGCTGGAGCTCAACACAGAGATGAGCATTGCGATACACCCTGCTCCAACATCCTCCCGTGCGGATTCAGGGCACACGGCTCCTTTCCGACCAGGTGCTCAACTCCTTCGGTGGACAAACAACTGAACTGCACAAGAACGGGTCAGCATGTAAGTCCACGTCCTCGAACAAAAGTGATAATTTCATAAATGTGACTAGCCTACCATCAAAAAAATACAGGGTTGGTTGGATTGAGTCAAAACTTAAAAATCCACCTTTTGTAACTGGTGATGTGAGCAATACTGGTCTATAAATGATAATTGATATGCTGTAAAAAGCACATCCTGGTGCTCACAAAAGTAGAAAAGCTGTAGGTTACATAAAGTCGTAAGTGATTTTTATTTTTATTTTTGACAGAGAGAGCACACGTGAGTAGGAGAGGGGCACAGAAAGAGAGAAGGAGACAGAAGATCTGAAGCAGGCTCAGCGCTGTGAGCGCAGAGCCCAATGGCGAGATCAAGACCTGAGCCAAAATTGGACGCTCAACCGAGCCACCCAGGTGCCCCTAAAAGATGTTTCTTAATTGCAGGATTTCTCAGAGCTTTTAACTGTGAAGCTTAAAGGCTCAAATCATACACACATACATTTATTTTTTCCCCAAACCTTTCCCGATTCCTTCAGAGTTCAAGGATGTGGTGCTATCCCATTTTGTGTCTACTCTGAATGTCTTGTTCCTCCTTCCTTCTCTCAGCCTTCTAAAGCCATCTCAGAGGCAGCCTTCTTTGTGACTCATCCAACCCACAGTGACCTTCCCACCACCCGAGGCTCTTGCTGCCCACTGCACGGCTGGTCCGTCAGGAGCTGAGCATCCGAACTTTGAGAACATTACCTTCCGCATGCTGTCTTGGAGCCGGGCGTGCTGTGGCATCCTGCTGCCTGCGGGAAATGCACATGTCAAGTGATACCCCTAAGGAGAAGCGGTTATTACTTGGTGGCTACGTGACACACGTACCTGTTTTGGTCCTTATTTACCACTTCCTACATGTGCACCTTGTTCTGATAAGTAGCTGACCGCAGACTTCCTTTCCTTACAGATAAATTGGAATACCAACAGTAGCTACTTCCAGGTGACAAGAAGCAGAAGAAATTCATGTTCTTAAGCCACTGGGATGGTGTCTGGCACATAGTAAATGCTCGACGAAAGGTCGCTTTTACTGTTATCACAGGACAAAGTGTCACAACCAAGACTAAACCCTAACTCTGGTTGCTCTAAATCCTGTGTTTCACTCTTCCCCACTCCTGCGTTCTCGCCGCTCTGCGGTGTCTCGCATGCCTTCCACACTAGCTTGTGAGCTCCCCAAAGACAGGCCTCATATATAATGGCACAGCGTCCTTCTATGTTATCGCCAGAATGCTTTATGGTCCAGGAGAAGGGTATTTACTATCGTTATTACAGAAATTCCATTATCCATGGGAAGTGTCTCAAGAGTGACTTAAGAAATTTATTAGAAATATTGATGATAGGAATGAAGGTTCCCCAAACTGTATTCTAGAGGGCAAGAGTTGGCAAGATTTTCCTGTAAAGGGCCAGAGAGTAAGTATTTTAGGCTTTATGAGCCATGCAGTATCTGTCTCGTCACTCAGCTGTGCGGCTGTGTAAAAGCAGCCATTGACAATGAACGAACAAGGTTGGCTCTGTTCCAGTAAAACTTAACAGGCAGTGGCCAGATCTGACCCCAGCTATAGAGAGGATAACAACTATGGCTCAGGGAAATGAGTTGGTGGTCCAATCAAATGGGTTTGTTGTATTATGATTTGAGTCTTTAAAGGTCACAACACTCATTATCAAATGTACACACACACGCACATATATATGCTTATATATACACATATGTGTGTGTGTGTGTGTGTGTGTGTGTGTGTATATATATATACACACACATATATGGGGAAAACATATATATATATGTTTTCCCCAACCTTCCTGGTTTCTTCTAAGTTAAGGGTGTGTGTGGGTGTGTGTGTGCATGTGTGTGTGTGTACTCCTGTATACACACATATATATCTGCGGGAAGGAGGGGCTGGTGGGGGTGGGTCATATTGATTCACACACTTGAAAGCCTGAGCTCTGCTCAGCGGCTCTGCCTCAGCCACAGCCTGAGCAAGATGAATTGTGCTGTGCAGGTGTTTGTGGTGACAGATCCTAATATGTGGCTTTTTTTTTTTTTTCCCTCCTGGAGTCAATCCAATGATCCACTGCTAATGGGATCTTCAACTTGATCAGAATAAATTGTATCGATGCCTCTGGATAGGAATCCTATCCGGTAAATCATCAAAGCATCCCACAGTAGTTATAAGCCTGGCTCTGCGAGAATAATACACCAGGGCAGCTATGCCACCTAGTGATGCTTGCGTGTACTGTTCTCATCCCGAAGAGAGCAGGAGAGGCTTCGGGGAGGCCTGGCATTTGCTATTTCTGGCCGACACTTCCACGTGCAAGAAGAGTCTGAAGTCTCGTCTTGGCTTCGAAACATTCCCTGTGGCTGCAATTGCCATTCCCCAAGGGGCCCAGAAATAAGCGACGTCGTGCTTAAAGGGAGCAGCCCAAACCTGTAGCGCTAATTATGCAAGAGTATACAGCAGACACCCACTCGCCCATCCCACCTTCCAGCAGTGATGGAAGAAAGGTCTTCTCCCACATCCTTATGTGGCTGCAATAACCTGTTTCCTTTATTGTACATCCTGGAAGTCTTATGCATGCAGCATCTGCTGCTTTCTCAACTAGACAGAAATGCGATCATCTGCAGTCAGAAACAGAAAAGACACAAGATGGGTGGTGAGGATCTGTTCCCCATCCCACAGTGGCAAGAGTTAGAGGTGCTAAACATTAGTGCTATGTGGGTGTAGTTTATGCACACAGAGACCATCAGTGTTTTCATTAAACTGGTCCAGTCCTCCACCAAGCGCAGTGGCGGAGGGGAGGGTCTTGTAAGCCTTCTCAAGGCTGTGGACAGACTCTGGGATCAAATTATGCTGTTTTTTTTTCTTCTTCATTTCAGATTCCTTGCAAGAGGCCCACTGAATATAGCTAGGATTCTAGAAGTCTGGATGGCAGAGCATCATGCATAATGCTTTTCATCCTTCAAAATACAGCTAACTATAGCAGTAGCACTAAGCGTGCTTTCAAGAAGTGGTTCTAGTATCATACAAGGCTATTATAATAAACTATGGCTGTGTGTTTTCTGTAAGGAAGGAAAACATCAGTCCAGGAGAGAAATGGAGGGTAAGTGACATTTATCAGATTGTAGTTTGTGAAAATGGATTTGCTTCACTAGATCAAAGACAGCCCATTTCTACACATCATCGCCAATTCTGCAGGAACCATTCCAAATATTCTGAGTGCATGTTGTCAGACTGGGTAGTTGGTCCCCCTCACTGATTGTTTCCCTTCTAGGTCACAGTATATTTCCATGCACTCCTGACTGTATTTATACAGCTCATCCATAAGACAAAAGCACAAAAGGTATACGGAAAGCCCAGAGGGAAAACAGAGGCTAAGATGAAACTTCAGGCAGCATGCCATGGACAGTTGGTTAAGTTGTGCCCTGCACAAGTATCCGGTGTGTAGCCTACTTACCTAGCTGTGTATCTGTTACAGGATTACAAAAGGGACATCTTTTTCTAACTCACTGAAAGTACATTTTGGGGATAAATGATATTCTATCATAAATAAAGTATTCTAAAGAAAAATAAATCTCCTATTCCAGCTCATTACTTTTTTAAGATTAAAGATTTAACCAAATACATCACTTCTGTGTTTGTCCCTGCAACAACCAATGCCTGTGCTGTGAGAGACGGATGTGATTGGATCTACTCAATCACTTGATCCTACATCACTGGGTTTTCACCCAAAGCCAATAATCTTGACTCCTCCTATTTTAAAATGCTCATTGCAATGTACTATTACTGTTTGCATACAGCTGTCAGCTGCGAAAACATTTTTTTTTTTTAACAAAAATCTAGCTTTTGCCCCTCTTCCCTGAGACTCAATGGTGGTCTACTGACTCACGCTGACAAAAAGAACAAAGGTTCCCTTGGCTCCCACCCCCCTGTCCAGACGTAATTAGGCCTTGCACAGGTGACCCCACTGCAGCAGAGAGCTCAGTGACAGGGTTCACTGCTGGGGACACAGCTGCACAGGGGCCACCACACAGGCCGTGGGCACTTATGAATGGATGGACGCCAGGATGACCCTTATTTCCCTGTTACTGGTGGCCCTGAAGCTTGTGTCCAGAGAAGGCAGAACTTCAGTAACAAAGCTGCGGACGCACAGTCTTTGAGAATGCCTCTCAAAAACAAATTCTTGCTTCTCCCCTTTTGAGGGGTTCCAGGGCAACAACACAGCTGATGGTTATTTTTGTAGCCAGAAAACAAGTATGTAAGAGTTGGGCGTTTATTCAGACAAATGCTTCTCCCTGAAGGCGCTTGTGGGATCCACACAATAGTGAAGCACGATCCAGCTCCATTGGCTCCTTTAACACTCCCAGAGCATAATACACCTATTGCATTCTTGGGGGAAGGTCTCCTTCACAAAATTCAATACCTAAGGAAAAGGGGGAGTTTTGTTATTTTGTTTCCTGCAAAGGTATTTCTTTTTTTTTTTTTTTTTTTAATTTTTTTTTTTCAACATTTTTTATTTATTTTTGGGACAGAGAGAGACAGAGCATGAACGGGGGAGGGGCAGAGAGAGAGGGAGACACAGAATCGGAAACAGGCTCCAGGCTCCGAGCCATCAGCCCAGAGCCTGACGCGGGGCTCGAACTCACGGGCCGTGAGATCGTGACCTGGCTGAAGTCGGACGCTTAACCGACTGCGCCACCCAGGCGCCCCCAAAGGTATTTCTTTAAAAGGAATCCTTTCCAAGTAAACAAACCTTAATAACGTTTTTATCCCAAAGCTGCTGGATGGTAGATGGGACCTGGAAATCTGTAGTGTATTTTAAGCACACCCATTTGAGTGGAGCATGAAGGGAAAGAAAAAAAAAAAAGCGAAAGGAATGGGAATGGATAGGGGATGGTTTAAGGATGGACTTAGCCAGCATCATCACACCTAGCTGTCCTTTTTTCACATGTGCCATTTCTCCTGAAGACTAAGATGACAGGTATTGTCAAGTAAGGAAAAGAAAGAATAAGGCAGGAAGCAAAAATAGGTGTCAGCTGTGGTGTCTCCCTGTGGCTCCTGGAAACATTTCAACTTGTATTTTCTTTTTTTTTTTTTTAAGGTATTTTCTTTTTTTCAATTCTTTTTAACATTTATTTATTTTTGAGACAGAGACAGAGCATGAACAGGGGAGGGGCAGAGAGAGAGAGAAACACAGAATCTGAAACGGGCTCCAAGATCTGAGCTGTCAGCACAGAGCCCGACGCAGGGCTTGAACTCACGGACAGTGAGATCATGACCTGAGCCGAAGTCGAACGTTTAACCGACTGAGCCACCCAGGCGCCCCTCAACTTGTATTTTCCAGCCAAGATATGGAAGAGTCCATCGTCATTTCTTGCCACGGCCATACCCTGTTTCTAAAAGGTCTCCAATGGTATCCGGTGTCTTCCCTTAGAGATGCGATCGGGGTAATGCAGACAATAAGGCTGGGGGTAGAGCATCAGGACTCGAACGGCAGCCAGTATGTTCCTCATGCCGACGAGGCAACGGAAACACCTGGCCTTCCGATTTCAACTCCAAGCAACACTCAGGCTGCCCACAGAGTCCGTTCACTGAGTATTTGTATCTTTCTTGTTATTATCTGTATTCTCTTAATACTCTGTTTTTGAGCAGCTTGAGGCACCTCAACGGGATGGCTAAAGGACACCCGGTCAAGCAACACACTGTTTATGAAAAAGGCCAAATTTGCCAGACTGTGCTAATGAAGTGATGGCTGACTCTCCCTTTAACTTGGCCATGTAGAAAATCCTTACCTGAGCTTTCCCACACGGTGGCCAACACTGCCCCCTTGCCCATCCGAAGCCTCCTCTTCTTTCCGGGTTTCTCTTTTCTCATTTGAAGTCTGAATTCACCCTTTCTGTAGTGGAGTTCAATACTGTAGGCTTTAATACATCTTACGGATTGGTTTGCCTTCAGAATTCCCCTCCCCCTTCATTACAGCCGTTCCTAAAGTAAGCATGGCTTCCCTGAGCGACCAGGGCCACAGTGGGGATTAATATTTATTTTGTGGCTAATGTTTACAGAGTACCTTAAGCTGTTCAGCAGAAAATCACTTCATTTCTCAAAGGAAACACATGTGCCTACTTCCTTCTTACACCACCTCACCGGCAATGCCCGCACAGTTAGTGCGTCTTCTTACGGCGTTTCGAATGTTTGGGTCACCAGCTGGACCACCCTTAGGGTCACCACACAAAGTAACTTTAGAAAGAAAAGGCTGCTTCAAAGAAATAGTCCAGCTGGTGTTTGAAAGCAATACTGAACACAAGTACACAGGCAGAAAAGGCTGACCATCCTGAACTTTTATCACAATTCAAAATTTCCTTTCTATATTTTTAGAACCAACTCAAAGTATACAATAGGACTGGTAATGACTACAGGCAGCACAAAGAATCCTGAGGGTTTGAGAGATGTTTTCAGAAAAAGTGGCTTTAAATAATTAACATCATGGTACTCTCCACCCTTCTTCATCCAGTAGAGTAAATGTCTCTTGACAGGTAATACTCTTTTATGTGAGGCCATAACTCCAGATTGTTCAAGGTAACCATTTTGTTATTAAAAAGCACACTTTAATTCAATACTTGTCTTAGAAAACCATGCTATTTCTAAGTAATAAACAACTCTTAAATATTCAATTCTTCAGTTATCAACTCAAATGCATAAGAAAATCCATCTACTTCTATTTTTTAAAGTATTTTTTTAACGTTTATTTATTTTTGAGAGAAAGAGACAAGACAGTGTGTGAGGAGGAGTGGGGCACAGAGAGAGGGAGACACAGAATCTGAAGCAGGCTCCAGGCTCTGAGTTGTCAGCACAGACCCTGATGCGGGGTTTGAACTCACGAGTGGTGAGATCGTGACCTGAGCTGAAGTCGATGCTTAACCGAGTGAGCCACCCAGGCACCCTACTTCTATTATCTTTTAAAGCAGAGGAAAAGGAAAAAATTAAGAACGAAAACAAGACAAAAACTAAGAAAACAACAAACAACAATATCAAGAGTGGACACCAGTTTGGGGCTGTTTACTATTAATTTCCTGGCTCCTATGTTAGGTACTCTTCTATGGGTTCGCCAAGTTAGCCCTCCCCTAAATCCTATGGTAGGTATTAACATCCTTAGGTCAAAGGAAGAAACCAAGGTTCAAAGAGGTTGAGGATCTTGGCCAAGGGCAAAAGTTCTGAAGAGCAAAAGCTGAAACTCCTATTGGGGTCTCTCTGAATTCCCGGGCCCTTCCACTATTCATGATGCTTCTCAAATTGAAGAAAGGAAAATGGGAAGAAATTAAAGCCTGACCTGTTCAAGGCGACAAAATCCAAGATTATTCAGAGACATCAAATTAACCATATTTCGAGTAAATATGTGTTTTCCTGCCATTGGATCAACTATGATGTGATTCAAACTGGCTTTTATGAAAGCCAAAGATACCAGATGGACCGTCTTTCAATCTGGTGTTTTTGTCATCTAAACACGGTCCTAGAAATCAAAACAAATAGAAACATAAAAACCATTTTTTAAAAATATGGGCCATCTCTGCCCTAGAATCAAGGCACAGAATGAAAAATGGTTACCAAAGTCAGTCTTAGAGTAGACTGGGCCTGTTTGACCATTAAAACAGGCAGACACCCATCCAGTTTCCTTCTGCAGTAAGTCAACAATCACTGCCTCTGTTGAGAGGAGATAAAAATACCCCAATGTGGTTGTCCAAAGGACTTCTGACAGTATCCAGCCTGTTCAACCTTTGTATCTGCCCTTCCTTCGTGCCCCCTGACGTTTTTTTGGTGTGCCACAAAAAGGCAATGCCTTTAATGATCCACACTTGACAAGACTTGAAATTAACCTTTCAGTGAATAATCCGCATTCAATGTGAAACAACAGGACCAGTGGTGATGTGACATTTTTGGTAGGTGAGCACATCAAAGGCGTCTGCCTCCAACGATTTCCATGAACACCCAAGGGGATGTCAGGCTGCCAGGTCTCCTTAGACACGACAGGCAGAGGAAGACAGAGGAAGGAAGCCCCAGCAGGATACTCTACACTGAATACTCACCATAAAATAGAGGTGTTTTAGCCCACTTCTCTAAGTCACCCTTATGTACTTCACTCTGCCTCGTTCTCTAATATTCAAGTATAAAAGAGAACCCAAGAATATTATTTCTGCCTGCCAAGCCCCAACAGCAGAAATTCATGAACACATGATTTCTAGCCCCTACAAACTCAACCTTGATCTTTATGCCAGCATTTCTCACAATGATTACGCTTAGTACTTTCTTCTAGGAGGGCAGTGTCTTCAGCACTGCAGATGACATGAAGCATTTTTAAACTGAAACCCAACTGAATCTGGAGTCGGCTCACCACACTGTCATAGAATAATGTAAGTAACAACAATTATGCTCATCTTTAAGGCAGCCACCTTCCTGTGCCCCCTACACTGAGTGTATAAAGGCCACCTCTGATGCACGGACGTCTATAGAAACCTTTAATGTCTTTGCCCCTTCTACTTTTCTTCAAGCAGGGAACTCAGGGGATAAGAAACCACACAGAAAATATGCTTTTGTACAAGGCCACTTCCAGGACCTATCGCTAACTCTTGAGTCACCCCAATTTACTGAGTAACAGTGATTCCACTAACAATAGGTAACTTGGGGACCCTCGCGTTCCCCAAATTTCTCTCTCCGTTCTGGGAAAACACCTGTTAGAACAGACCACCATAGATAGAGAAGAACGAACGATGGGCAGTTATTTCTAAGCCAAGTTTTAAGAAGAGATTCACTAACAGATTCAGTGGGACCAGGGGTTTCGTGGGCCATCGGGGCAGGAGTATGGTTTGCTCCTGACCGGATAGGGTGTTTTGTATACTCTTAGGACTGAGGAGTCAAGGATGCCTCCAGGCAGACAATGGATTTCACTTAGCCCTTAATGGGGTATCGGGATGGCCTGGAAGGGAATGAAGTAAGAGCAAAGGAGGACACAGGAACACACAAGGCATGGCATGAGTCAGTGAGAAAAAAGTGCCAGCTGGAAGGTCATGCTGACAGTGCAGCCAGACTGGAAGTCAGGCCGTGGTTCAGAGTTCATCCCCAACGCCATGGGGAGCGTCCAGTGATTCTAAGCCCGTCACCATTTGCCGAATGAATGAATGTGCATGCGATGTCTGCTGGGGAGGAAAGAAATGTTTTAAGAAACTAACCTGGCTACATCATCTGGGATGGACTGGAAGGAGTCAGTTCAAGAGCAAAGAAATCAACTTTGGAAGCAAGGAAAACAACACACAGGGAGGAGACAGGAAGGCCCTGGTTTCAGACAGAACAGAGGCAAGCAAGGGAGGAGGTAATGTGACGAGTGCCAGGAAGGTTTCAGACTCACCAAACAGCACCAAGCGACTCAGGGAGCAGAGGACAAAATTACCGATAACCCAGTTTTACATGGGGGTGACCAGCAGAATGATGATGGCGCTGACACAGACAGGGAATTCAGAGACACTTTGTCCCTACTTGCAGGACTCAGCGCTTTAACCAGAAAAGACACACTGTATTATGATTAGTCAGTGTGGCCTGCTGGACGGTCAACCAGGCTAGGACAAAACCTGCATACTATTTGCCTTTGTATGTTTCAAGCTCCTGAACCACAACGCTCAACACTAAGCAGACGCTCCATAAGTACTTGTTGTATAAGGCAGACCCCAGTTTGGAGGAAGAGGAGGTTGGCGGTGGGAAAGCAGAGTGAATTTACCGTGATAAAGCATTCCCAGAGAGGAGATCCATGTTGAAATGTGAGAAGTCCTGTTTGATTTCTTAACTAGCACGCCCCCTCCCCTCCCCTCTTGCCCCAGTAATACACCTATTTGTGCATCTTCCTTCCCAATGTCTGTTAGTTACAGCCTTTACTGTTGATGGACAGATGAATGTTAAGGCTAGGAAGGTAGATCAGTCTCCTAAAGAAAGAAGAGAGAAGAAACAACAAAGAAAGCCAATAAATGAACCTCAGGGGAGCACAAGGGAAAAAAAAAAAAAAGAAACAGAATTCACAGTTGTCTTCATAGAGTCAAAACAACCAAGATCCCTGCCCATCGAAGGAACACATAAAATGCAGGGAATCTTGCATTTTATTGGCAAATGAGTCCACTTAGATGTCCACTGCATATTAGAGTGATGCTTACTCAACTCAAAGTCATGATAGTTAATTGTCACGGTGAAGGATAGTTTATTTTATGTTCCCTGTCTACCAGAAAGTTATCACAATGTACCTATTACAAGACCACAGTATGAACAATTACTCTCACTTCTGGAAGAACAGAGGCCTGTAGAAATCTTCCTTACTGCATTCAAAATCTGCTCTGAGACACCCTATTGTAATTTACATCAGCAGAATCTTTCCTCCCGTGGGGAAATTAGAGCCCAGAATTCCCTGCTATTTATGGGATATGATAAAAGATCCTTCTTCTCAATTTTCTTTACTTATACCATCCCTAAATATGAATTAAGCTAAAAGCTGGGACAAGACCAATGGTATTGAGGAGAAAAATTAAAGTAGATTCAAAGATCCGTTTTTCTGGCAGCGAGTAGGTCTCATCACGAAAAAGGGATGTGTTGACTTTCAGTAAATAATGTAGTTCGTAAAATATAAAACATAGAAACAAAACACCACAGTTCTGTATTTGAAAAAAAAAATCTAGGTACACCTGGGTGGCTCAGTTCAGCGTCCGCCTTCGTTCAACTCAGGTCATGATCTCATGGTTCTAGGGTTCAAGCCTCGCGTCAAGCTCTCTGCTGTCGGCACACAGCCTGCTTCAGACCCACTGACCCTCTTTTCTCTCTGCCCCTCCCCTGCTTGTGCAAGCCCCCCCTCTCAAAAATAAACATCAAAAAAAAATCTATGCTTTTCTGGTAAGTTCTGGAAGCAGAAGAGCTATTATGTGATTAATCCTCATCTCCTAGTGCAGGATGTGGTTCCAGAGAGGTACTCAGTTATCACTTGTTAAGTGAATGGATTGTAAACTAACTTCTTGCAGTTTACACATTTCTTAGGCTCCCCCTCACTCACACCTGGCATCCCATGTTGCAAAAGTGAGCACCTGATAATCCTGTTCCCTGGGCCTCTGGCATCCAGACGCACATTTCACAGACCCTCTCAGCTCACCTCCTCCTCCCCATTCTGCTCAGCTCGAGTTGATGCACTGTAGGAGTCTGCTTCTCCCTGGCCTGGTCCCAGGTGGTTGCCATGACAACACACCCTCTGAGCAGCACTTGACAAGAGCCTTCCCGGGACACAGGAGAGCAGGAGGGAGTGTGGCAGACCCTGAGGCCCATAGCAGGGAATGAAGAGAGGAGATTCCAAGCAGAGTTGACAATGCTTTTCTTGGCCACAGACCACCACTGGCTGCTCAGGACTGAGGACTCCGTTGCCGAAATTTCTGGCTTTCTCACCCAAAGAGCACATGACAAAAGTAGCTTAGGAGAGGCCAGTGGTCACATCAGCTAGCGTTTTTTTTTTTCTTTTTTCAAAATATTATTTAAACTCTAGTTCGGTAATATACAAGCATCTAGCATTTCTTGTTTAAAAAAGCAAAGGCTAGAATCCAAATCAAAGACGATCTAAAACATCCAGCCTGAGTGTAAAAGCAGGCAGCCCCCAACGGACCTTAAGAGGGAGGAGCTACCTTCCCTCCCCCTGGAGTTGGGCCTTAAAGGACAGAGCAGAAAGTGCTATCATGGTAATACTGCTCTAAGTGGCACCCATACATGTCATGTGCTGATGTGAGGAATGGACGGTGTTACTCAGGTGCTGCCGGCATCGGGCAGACAAGCTTCTGGCCTCATCCCTCATTCTACAGTGTAATCCCAGATTTTTAGTTTTCTTATGCAACAGCCCTGAAGCCCTTTGTGCTTTCTTTGTCCCTAGGGAAAATGAAAATAATGCCTATTTACATAGGTTTTCTCTAATTCCAAGAGTTAACAGGAAATCTAAGGCTTATTTCTTTATTTGGAGAGAGAGAGAATCCCAAGCAGGCTCTGCACTGTCAGTGCAGAGCCTGACGTGGGGCTCCAATCCACGAACCATGAGACCATGACCTGAGCAGAAACCAAGAGTCAGATGCTCAACTGACTGAGCCACCCAGGTGTCCCAAAAGGAAATTTAAACTACTGCTTTAGTTGCCAGGCAGAGGACGCCTGCAGAGAGGTTATTATGAATCACTGTATCAGCCCCTTGCATACAGTAAGTGCTCAACAAATGTCAAGGAGTTGAAGTGCTCAAAAAACGTCAAGGAGTCACTTTCAAGCTGACTCTTGAAAGTCAGCACACCCCCACCCTGAGGGACAATGCCACCCGTTCACTAGGCCTTCTCTGCTCTGAACACCCTAGCACAAGGGCAACAGCCCATCAACAGGGACAAAGGCACTCAGGGCTTCTTCTGTTCTGTTTGGTAAAAGAGAACTGAGTAGATGGCCCTGGACCATGCATGCCACTCCTCGTCTCTTTCCTAGCCTTGACCTCAAGGTCCAACTCAGGTTCTCCTTGGGCCCCTCTGTTCCCAGCTCCAGTCCACATCTCTGCACTGCTTGCTATTCACATTTCATTCGTGACTTCTGAGGGGGAGTCAGTAGCCCCTTTGACCCCATTTAGAGGGTGCCCCCGCCCCATTTGGGTGATCGGCTCCACGGGGCCACACCATGGCTCCTGGCCAGGCATGCCGATCATCCCAGTCCCCAAGCAAGTGACCAGGATGCTAACGAAGAGAAGTCAAGTATCCACCTCTGCTCCCTTGGCTGGAAAGGGGCATTCCTCTGGGTTGCTGTATCCCTGGAGAGGCCTCTGGGAACCCTGAAAACCACTTCTGGCCAAACAAAGAAACAGTCTAACCAAGCCCAGTGCACAAGCTGCCTGAGGTCAGTACAACAGTGTGGGTTGGGGAGGGGAGCACCTCCCCCCGCCCCCGAGTCTGGATGGAATCAGGGAAGAGGTATCGGAGAAGGGGGCCTAGAGTGGAGTGTTGAAAACCAGAAGGAGTGAGCCCAGTGGAGCAGAGCTGGGAGGGTGTTTGAGGCGGAGGGAACAGCTTGGATAAAGTCTCGGCCTGTTTGTAACTACTGCTTCTCAGATGAGCAACCTCAAGGAGTCCCTGGACAGGATTTGCATTCCACGTGTATGATAATTTATGCATCCAGTGTCCACATGGCACTCCTATCTGGGGTGACGACAGTGATTACACCCTCCCCTCTCCCAAATGCATGGGGACAGACAGGAGCTCTGTGCAAGGAAATGCAGTCTCCATCTCTGAGCGAGGGCATTTCCATGCTGACCATCAAGGTTTAGGGAGATGCTCCCCGCATCCCACTTCATGCGGCAGAATAAGACATCCCACTTCATGTGAGCTCTTTTTCCATACTTAGCTTTGCTAATTTATGACCATCACCAGAAAAGGGTAGAATTTAGGGTCTGTGTAAATTACCCAAGGTGGAGATCCACAGCACAGGAGGACAGTCACGGAAGGTGTCAGGACTGGGCACTCTCATCCCATGTGTTCATCGGTGTGCTTGCCGACCTGTACGACATACCAGCTGGCTTCGCAAAGCCCATAAATCAACCAATGAACGGCACGACCAACACGGCTCCCCCGACCACACAATATTCAAAGTCTTCACCTTGTGGAGCTGTTGTTATTTCTAACTGCAAAATCAGGCTTCACACAAAGTCCAGATTCTCTTCTTCTTGGGTTATTTTACTGAAAACAAGCTTCTAGAAAACACGGTGGGGTGGCAGGGCGGGAGACGGACAGAAGACAACCACTGTCTAGTGAGGTCACGCTAGAGTATTTATACTCTATTAATATAATTTGATAAAGCAAAAAGTTATGCAACCTAGGACCCAGGGGAAAGTAAACATTTATTACAGTTTGTCTCTCATCATCTAAAAGTAAACAGTAATTCAGATAAGGTTACCTAAGCTTCGACCTGCACTAAAGGCATTTTTGTCATGAATCCACATGATCAACAGTGTCCTAGGATATAAAATAATGTCCTGGAACCAGACTGGCCTGGTTGAAATCTTTGGTCTTCTATTTGCCAGGTCGATCTCCTTCAAAAGGTTCTTGAAAGTTTATCAAGCCTCAGTCTCCTCATCTTTAAAAGAGGGATAGTTACTTCCATAGGTCCGCTGAGAGGATCAGATAGCTAAGGTGGATAACGTGTCCGGGGCATTGTCTGGCTCATGGTATGTACTCAGAAATGTTAACTATCATGGTTATAAAACAGTAAGAACACTAACTAGCAGCTTTTGACCCTAAAAATCCCACAGTACCTCCAATCAGGTTTGCTGTGGAAAGACTCGGAAATGAGGCAGTGTTACAAAAGAAAGCAACAGCAGGTTTAGCCTAGCTGTTGGAAATGCAAAGACCATGATCAGGGCTGGTCACGGCCCTCCCTGCTCATTTTTGCGAAGCCTTGGGCACGGTACTTCACCTTGCTGGGCCTCCCCCTCACTTCACTATAAGGTGCTAGTACAGGAGGGTTGGAGATGTCTCGAGGCCCTTTGAGCCCTAACATTCTGGAGTCAACCTCGAGGGCAACTGTGATGGCAAAGGTCATCGCAGCACATTTTATGAACCATAATTAGAGGACAGAGTGATGGGGCCCACTGGCCACGTTATGTAATTAGCCCTCTGCCTGGAGGAAGGGGGAGCGCCTGTGTACAATTACACAATCGCACTCTGAAGGGAAAGGCACCAACTCACATCACATTTTTGAGAACAGCTTTGATTCGCCTGAGCCACTGTTTCCACCTAAGAAGGCTGTCTAGGTAATTTTAGTCTGTACTGTCTTGGCACCAGATATGTGAACAGCTCCTTTTATTTTAAGAAAGGGCCCGTGGGCATGGCCCATTCTTAGTGGCTTTATGTTAGACTGGTGAGCTACATCCCATCATACTGGGGCTAGAATCCAGTACTCACACATAGCCTAAAATCCTAGTGCAAATTCTAGGGGTCACCAACTTCAGAGTGTGTGAGCGTAGGGAGCTTGTTAAAAATGCAGATGCCTACCTTCTTACTGATTCTGTAGGTTTACTGTGGTGCCCAGGGGTATGCTGTTTTAACAGCCTCCCCAAATTCCTCTGATGTCAGTGGTGCACAGTGTAAAAAACATTCTCTGGGATTCATCATGGAGAGTTTGGGAAACAACAGACAGATGGCTGAGTGACCACCCTTACCTGACCTATGGCTTCCCCGGTCATCAGGCAGCAAGAAAAACTATTGTACAATCTCCCTTTCCTGGCACAGAAGTGAAATTCTAGAGTTTTCTAAGATGCAATATGACTGGGGAGCGATTAGTACTCCCCAAGTTCCCCACCCCACCCCATGTCCCCTCATACTTAATGCTGCTTCACTGCTTGCCCTGAGCTACTCACTCTTCCTAATCTGCCCCCATAGATACTAAAAAAGAATCACTCAGTGTTCAGAGTACATCAAGTTTGGAGAATCAGAGTCCAAAGCAATTTTGTAAAGGATGTATTTAAGGCTCCGGGATGTTTCACAAACTATCAGTAGTGTGATCATTCAAAGCTCAATTCAAATGTCACTTCTTCCCGGAAGCTGTCCTTGATGATAACCCCTCCCCGGTAATATTTTCCACTTCCCTTGTAGGTGCTAACAAACGTCCCTAGGAAAACCTCTATCACAGGTAGCAGGTATCCAAATGCACCAGAACCACTTTGCAGGTAGGCACCTTATTAACTTTATAGCCTTGGCTTCCATCTGCCTAGCCAAGGTCACTTAAAAAAAAAACTTGTTTAATGTTTATTCAATTTTGAGACAGAGACACACAGAGAGAGAGAGAGAGAGAGAGAGAGACAGACAAAGGGAGAGAGAGAGAGACAGAGTGCAAGCTGGGGAAGGGAAGAGAGAGAGAGAGGCAGACACAGAATCCGAAGCAGGCTCCAGGCTCTGAGCTGTCAGCACAGAGCCCAACACAGGGCTCGAACCCATAAACCATGAGATCATGTTCTGAGCCAAAGTCAGGTGCCCCTAGCCAGGTTCACGTTGAATGATCTGGGTTCAACTGCCATTTCCCCCCAGTGAGCCTGCCCTGACCCAAGTCAACATGCCTCACTATAGCTCACGGCACCTTCCACCTCTCCTTTGCAACAACCTGATGCAGCTGCCATCTCCTAGCATTTCAGTGACTGATTGATCCATGACTTGGACCTCCGTAAGCTCCATAAGCGCAACAAAGGGAACTAATATAAAAACACCTTATATGTTAAAAACATCCTTTGAATGAATGAAAGCATTCAGAGGTCAATAATGTTGCCCTTAAAGAGGCTGGTGAGAGAATATAGGGCAGAGCTGGATACCTGGACAGTTCCGCCTCAGACAGACTGTTTGATCCTGGGTCCTTCCTGCTCCTGCATTCAAGGAATCCAGCATAAACCTCATGCTGGTCCCAGTTTGACTGCAAAATTGGGAAACAAAGGATCTCTCAGAGCGCAAGAACGCTAATGCCAAGATCTTGTTTTCGTTGCATAATCCATTTCCTTCATGCAAAACTCTGGTCTGACTTTAGTCTGACTATATTTCATATTCTCCAATGACTTCTCTGTTCTACCCAACAAGCAGAGAATTTCTCTCTCTACCATGGCTGGTGTTTTCCCTTCAAGATTAGCTGCGGCTTGGTTGAAGTATCTTCATATAAAGCCAATGACTGAATCAATGTCCCTGTTATGGAGGATTTGGGCCTTCCACTTGTGCCTCCTTGTCTGAGAAATTCACTTAGTATTTTGTTGTTGTTGATTTGTAAGCACTCGTTTTGCCAGAGTTTACTGGCTCTCATCTTACATTCCAAGCCATCCACCAGCTTTTAAAAGAGGTTAATGATTCCATGGTGTCAGACAGGCACTATGGAAGCAGAAGGACACAGGAGTGTCCTCGTCACTTTTCAGAACATAAACTTGAGAATGTTAAGTATTTACTACAAAACTGAAGTTCCACCAGAAGAAACTGATTCTTTGGGGGTTTTTTTTGTTTGTTTTGGTTTTGGTTTTTTTTGGAACAAATGATAAAGCTCTAAGCAGCCCAGGATATGTATAGTACTAAGAAAAAGCAGTATATTCCTTAAGAATTTAAAACATCCTTTCAAGAGGTTCCAGGTGTTTCGTCTTAGAACCAAGTAATTAAGGTGTGTTTTCTCAAGCCCAGAAGATCCAAACCTTTCTTCTTCTAGACCCACAGGCCATGAAAGAAAAGGCTTAATAAGACCAAGAAAAAGTGGTAGATAGGACAGGCCTGCTTCCATTGAAGCACAGTCATTTATTTCTGGCAGCCACATTAAGGTATAGTTGCGGAAGCAATGAGTTCTCACTTGATTTCATTATCAGAAGGCCCAAGACTTAGCCCACATACCTCTAGCTCTTCCCAGTTAACCATTATTGACATGTCATCTATGTATCCATCTGAACTTATAAAGTCTAATTTTTAACCTGCACAATGTGCTTTAAATGTGCTTCTATGAAGCTTTATTAACTATAATGAAAATACAGTATCAATAATGTGGTTGATGACAGTGAGGGTGACGATAGCCATTTGTTAAATACAGCACAAGAATGATGGCAGGCATTCCACATTAGGCCTCTCGTTTAATAATTGTACAAATCTATGAAGATTGTGACTTCCTCCATTTTGAGGTTAAAAAAATAATCATCATAATTAGAAATGGAGAAGAGTAGAACGAGAATTTGAACACTGGTGTTCTTATCCAGTACACTGTGGTTTTACCCTCCAAGTCTGTACTGCCACCATGTTGGGTAAGTAAGCCTAGGTTCACACTCTCCTACCCAGTCTGATATTAGAGATCTCCTTCCCATTCATTCTCCACTTCCTAAATAAAGGTACTAGTTATTTATTTACCTCAAGTGGTATAGCTCAAATCCCTTAGTTTCTTTAATTATCCCTCTCAGAACCTTCCTTGGTCTGGTCAGAGTGTCCTTAAGGTGCACAGGTCCACCTATAGGTTATATTATGTATGGGCACTTTTCACTTTGATTCTAGTACCCTCCATGATTACATCCAGTACTTGATCTGTCTTTCTGGCCCTCACCAACATTTGGTCAGTCTTCAGAGAACTCTGTGCAATGATTTAAAAGCCCATTTACTGGGTCAGCACCTATAACTCTGGCTACTCATCTACAAATGCAATTTGTGTTATTTTTCCCCATATGCTTTGTTGATGCAGATACTCTGGTGCTTCTTTTGTGCACACGTGGCCCATGACAGTTCAGTGTTTCGCTATTAAAAAGATCCCCAAGTTTCACTACACATAATACCATTATGTAAGAATTAAATCGGATCAGCCCTCACCAATGCCCAAGTGCCTGTACTGTTTATAGTTCTCCATTCAGAGAAATGACATCGTCTATCTACCCATTGTTTCCTGTCTGTAAGATAGTCTCCGCCCCCAAGTATTTCCTCTGATACTATGTTCATTCATGATTGTAGCGAGAGGAAACATCTGAAAAAATTCACTATGTCGATTGCTTTTATTTGCCAAATTCTCAGAACTGCTCCGTTGTCCCATATGCTTTGCCATGTTAGGCTGGCCTTTGACTTCAGAATATGTAAGTGTGTTGTGCATCTAGGTCTGCACAAGCAAGGTGGAGGGAGGGAGACACAGAATCTGAAGCAGGCTCCCGTACATCTGGGCCAACCATTTGGTCCACACAGACCCTTCTGGGCACAGCAGGATTACTCAGTTTACACCAAGGGTCTCAGCTAGTGGGAATCATCACACTGACCCATGTACCTATCCAGGCAGTCCTGTTCTTTGGTTTACCTGTGTAGCTCTAGATCTGCAACCCATCCCCCAACAAAACGGCAACATTTTATTGGGCACAGAAGCAGTTAAAGCTTTTCCTCCACTGGGTAAGGTGTAGAAACAAGTACTCTTGAAAAAAACAAAGAGAAATTAGTCTGATAATGAAAAACCACTGAAAGCAATTTGCAAACCATTCCCCTGACAGTATATAAACTCTTAATATACTGTAGGTAACTCAGGGTTGGTCTTTTTTTGATTCTCTCCTCCTCATCATATGTCTTTCTAGCAGCGATACAGACACCTGAATCTCCCTTTCTCATGGTTTCAGAGGGACATACAGTAGCAAACACGGCTACGCACTGAATGAAGTTAATGACTTGTATTGTTTATTCAATGGGACGCCTCTGGTAATTAAAAAAATAAAAACGTTAATCAAGCAGTTGTGAAACCAAATATCCAAGGACTCCAAGCGCTTGTGTAAAACCCAAATTTGTTACTGTGTGCCCTTAAATAAATAGCCTAGGTAATCACCACATAAGAAAGGGAACTGACATGGTAAAACCACAATATCCTGAAGAACTATGCAAGCCAAGAAAAAAACGTTGTGCAAAATAAAACTGAGTGGAGGATGTAATAAATGGGGAGCCACACAGAAATTTCAAAAAGGGTAACAAATTAGTTTAGCAAAGTCACAATGAGATAGAGCTGGCAAAAATAAAGGCAAAGGATGTAGCGTCCAGGGAAAGAGGAAGGGGCGAGTGGAAACAGCTGGAATTGTTCAGCTGTGTCAACATTCGGCTGTTTCACAGATTGACTAGCAAAGTGTCATCTGAAACCAATTACATTCCCAAAACCCCACGGACCCAGTTCATAACATTGATTAATCCACATTGTGAAAAAGTCCCCAAGCAAAACTAGAACAGCTGTCAGCCCTTGGAGCTCAAAATACAGCAATTGCTTAAGAAAAAAAAAAGATGATGAAGAAGAATAGTTCCTCTTGAAATTTTAAGGATTTTTCAGAAGGTATGCCTACTGAAATAGAAGATAGATTCACAACTGCTCTTACCCATCTGTTTGAGAACTGACTGTAATTAGAAAAGCAGGGGTCTGTTAAAATAAACTTAAGTCCATTCCCCAAATCAGAACACAACTGCCTCCAAGTCTGTAGTACCTTGTGTCTTTTTGCTCCCTTCTGGGAATAACATGATGCATTTCCTTTTTTTATGCTTATTTTTTTCCTTCTCATTATTTTAAATGTATTAACCTACCTCCTTTGGGCCAATCAAAATATAGGTAATATATTTTCGAATAAACAACTTTTTTTATGCCCTTTGTTACATTTCACAGGGGTAAATGTATACACAAAGTTCTTGATTTGCTAAGATGTAGCTTGTGTGTGAATCAAACATACAAATGGCCACCACGCCCTTTGATGTGCGATGTGCCTGCTCGATGTACAGGAGCCTGTAAAGGTGTTCCTGAAGCCTTGGCCTTGCCTCTGAAGCTACTGCACCTAGAAGTCCAGCCGCCAGGTGCTTCAGAGTAAACCCGACACCATGTAAATGGTCACGAAAGGCTTTGTAAGAAGTCTCCATTTCTGTAGATTCTGGCCTCAAACCTCCACCATGAGGCAGCAGAGACTGTAGAAGTTCTCATCCCTTGTACATATTTTTCCCCACAGAAAAAAACGTGCTTATTCCTTTGTTCATTCAACCAGCAAACATTCATTGAACGTCTAGTCTCTATCAAACACTGGTTCTCAGCATGTGAATGTTGGGTACGAACAAACTGAAGCACAGAAAGCTTCCGTGACCTGCCTAGGGCCAAACCAACGAGTAAGTGCTAAAGTTTGGACTCAAACCCAGGGCCATATGATATCTAATTCTGTGTTCTTTCTAAAAAACCACATTACTACATTATGCTTGACATAGATTTTCATAAGCTGGCCAGGGAGCCCAAAAGCATGCAAAATATAGTTCCATGGGGAAATACATTCTGAGTTACAAAAAAAAAAAAAATACTGGGTACAAATTGGACTTTAAGAACATAAGCGGTTTATATATTGAGATTACACTCTACTTGTGCTCCTTCCTCTCTAAATACCCCATTAGTAATCTACTGGTCTCCCCTCTGTCGAAATGCCTCTCTGTAACTGCATGTTTTAGGAAACTGAAGTTTGTCTTTGATAGATTGGTCCTTTTCCTCCAAATACTTTATGCTTGAGTCTCCTACCACTCATCAGTATCACTAGGACCGGTTGTTTCTAATTCAAACCATTCAGAGAAATATAAACCTTGATTCCATTGGTCTATCCTTGGATAAAGCAAAAAAAAAAAAAAAAAAAAAAAAAGAAGAAGAAGAGGGAGGAAGCCCAGCCCAAAACCCACAATTCACTGTGTTAGACAAAGGAATCCAAGCTTATTCTTGGGACTTCAGAACTGGAAGATCAACATTAACAGCAACAAGTTATTTTAGATGTAAAGAAATACTATTATTAAATGCTGTTCTCTAAACAGTAACATTTTCCAAGATTTGTATTAGGCAACATCCACAGTGAGTTTTGAAGAATTTGGAGGTGTCTCAATTCACAGAGATTAGGGTGGGGGCAGGACACTCAGACAAAGCAGTAAGAAACAGTCTACACAGATTCTTCAAGTCCTTCTTTTTACTTTTTTTTTTTTTTTACCCAAGAGGATATTTATAATTATAGTTTTTTAAATGCTCATGATGTCACAGATAAAGAACACCAATTACTCCCAACAGAACTCTAACTACAGTACAAGTTGGTAAGAGCAAATTACTGTTTATAAATGGACATGATTGTAAATGAGGGGAAGACGTTACAAATGATATGTTACTGAAAGAAAGCCAAAACATTTCCATTTCTTTCTTTCATGAAAAGATAGTATTACCTGCAACCTGCCCCCTTCTCTCAGTCCCCTCCATGGACATTGGCAGTGATAAGCCTACAAGAAATACAGTAGTAACTTTCTATTTTTATGTTATGATCTTACAACATCAAGTAATATTCTGAGTGGAAAAAGCACATTCACCCACATTTCTGTATCTCAAGCTCCTCTAAGAATCAGTATAGTAGAAAGACTGTAATTTTAAGTGCTGAATGGAGAGATTATCTGTCCCAAGAACTACATTCATCTATGACCTTCAAGTAAGTTTATCCTAAAATGTCTACCATTTAACAAAAACAAAAAATTGAACCTTAAAAGAACCCAAAAGGGGTGCCTGGGTGGCTCAGTCAGTTGGGCATCCAACTTTGGCTCAGGTCATGATCTCGCCTTTGTGACTTTGAGCCTCACGTTGGGCTCTGTGCTGACAGCTCAGAGCCTGGAGCCTGCTTTGGATTCTGTGTCTCCCCCTCTCTCTGCCCCTCCCCTGCTCATGCTCTGTGTCTCTCAATAATAAACATTAAAAAAAAAAAAAAAAAGAACCCAACTGGAGTTCTGTATCAGGTGGGGTCTTTCTTCTGCATATTTTGACTTAAAAAATGTTAATGTAAGCTATACTGTTTGCAGGATTTTTCTTTTTTTAAGAAATAGTTTCTACTTTATAAAGCCTAGCCCCCCTCCCACCCCCAATGGAAACATTATTTTTGTGAACTCTTGGAGGATCAAGATAGGTATCTCAGGCAACCATAAAATCCTATGAACGAATGAGAGATCACACTTATAGTATCTTTCTCGTTGATTCTAATCCTGTTTTTGAGGATTAAATGAGTTAGTACTCAGAACGATCTGGGCATGGGGCACAGTAAAAGTGTTGGAATAAGTGTTCAAAGTCAGTGTTTGCATTTCATCAGAGTTCCAGGAAAAGTGAGTTCCAGGAATTTAGGTCTGGGCAGACCCAATGTGGTTTGTAACAAACGAAGAAAAAACTTTTACAAAGGTGTGGCTTCCTAAAAAGAAACAAAAAAAAAAAACCCCAAAGGTGTGGCTTCCTAAGCCCTCCTTACCACCATCATATGCACCTTTTCTTACCTCTCAGCAGAAAAGAAGTTAAGCTAGAGCCGAAAGTCAACGTCTGCTTTGAACTACAACTGGCAAAAGCCTGGAAATGCTCTCTGCTCTCTTACTTCTGTGCTATAAATGGCTCCTCTGAGCAGCTTGTTGAGATTCCTATGCTAAAGGGCTTTTGTTTGATTGTGAGGCAAGGTAGAGGGCAGTGAGCAGGTGTACTATTTGTCACAACAAGCTTCCTTACTGCTCCTGTTTTATTTAAAACCAAGACACTCAATGACCCTGTGGGATTATTAGCAGCTCACATCTCGAAAGCATGGACTCTCTCAGGGTTGGAATGGTTATTAAAGGTTGTCTGGGCTGACTTCCTTGTAGCGCTATCACTCATTGCTCAGTGGTTCAAATATCTCAAATGGAATGAACTGCCTGGAAAGAGCACCACTGCTTATATTGCAGTGACTCGCCTCAACCCAAGGGATTTTTGAGGACATTGGCCTAGGGAATAAAGAGAAAGGGACTTGTGGAGAAAGTCAAAAAATTTCCAGAACTGAAGTTCTCATCTCAGTTTACCAGGTACTCCCTTAAAGTAAATATTAAACAGAAACTGTGTTGCCTCTTCAAGCTACGTCCTACATCAATATAATTATGCTTTACCCGTCATTAGATTAGGGACAGGCATTCCATGGTAGACCTACTTTAAAAGAAAAAAAAAAAAAAACTACTGGGTTTTTCTGGAGCTCCTCAATTTCCCCACTGTGTTTTTCCCAGCACAAATGCCAACCATTGCCAAGTTCATTGCTGAATTTCAATGGTATATGACTCATTCATTTTCCAGAATATCAAGCATTCCGTTTCAAAGAACATAAGATACTGTTTCTTGGTTTCCTGCCATGAAAACTTTGCCTTACTGCTCATAACTGAACTTAACCATAAAATGTGGAATGGCATTAAGGCTCCAATGGCCACCTACGGAATGGAGTCTATGTACATGTTGAGAATGGTGTGCTTGCTATTATCATGAGGAGCAAAGAAAGGTGTACCAGGATCTCCACAGCCACACCAATACACTTTGATCTCCCTTCTCTCTGGCAACTCTCGAAAGGATAAGCCTATGCCTTTAAATGCATACTTAGCTGCACTGCTTGATGAATTCATGCTACCTTTTGACTGCAAACCTAAAACAAAACAAAAAAAAGACCAAAGAATGACAAAGTTATGTTCATTAGAGAAACTACTTGAGGAATAAAAATATTCACAAGTCATCTAAAAAAGAGTTACATATTTCAAAAACATGCATTAAACACCTAATCTATACCAGTCCCTGCCCTGAAGTAGCCAAAGGTCCACTGAGTGACACAGACTCAAAAGTACTCAGGACATGGGCAATGATTCTGTCATTCCAGAAAGAAACTAGTGCTTCTAAGCTAAACTACAGGAAGCATCTGCCAATAGGTCCAAAGGGATTCTTGGCCAGGAACTGTCTTTTGGCCCAAAAGTGATCCTGATATTGAAATGCCTGTTAAGGAAACTATGTCTACCAGTTCCTTACAATTTATCAAAATCATCGTCTTTCTCCAACTTGCCTTCCTTTCCAAACGACTGGGTAAAAATTTTCATTGTTTTACTGGACTATTCCAAGGCAAAGTGACCTGCTGGTGGCAGACTCCTGGCAGACTCAAGTGTTTAAGTTCTATCCTCTTTGCCTCAGATGTGGTTAAGGTCATGGTTCCCAGACTGTGTGCTGTAGCAAATTCACAGGAAAGCCACAGGCTATTTTTACATTTCCAGGGTCACACAGTGACCTATGTCAGGGAGCAGACTATGAGTATCGAGTTTTTTGAAACTAGCTATACATAAATGAACTTCTAGGTATTTTTCTCGGTCTAGGGGTTGGAAAATTTACTAACCAAGACACAATAAACTGACAACGTTTGGGGACCTTAGGAATTTGGGGTGAGGAAGCTTTCGCTTATCAGACCTTAACATCCTCAGGTAGCAGGCCTGAGAGTCTCTACTCCTCAAGATCACCTCTAAGGGAGCTGCTTCATAGATTTCATCTTTGTGTAACATGTCCCTTTGGATTTACGAAGAAGTGATGGTTCTGCCATGTTGCAGTTAGAGAAAGTCTTGGGATGTCCTTCAACCATGCATGTGCCTGGCATGTAACAGGTGCTCAGGAAGTGTTAGTAGTGACAAGGGAGGTGGGCGAATAATGATTGCCATTATTAATTCCATCCAGACTTAATTGCTGACCTAAAAACCTATGTCTGAACTTAATCTTACCTCATTTTTACCCGAAGAGCCCAATCATTGCAAGGAGCTGTGGAGCAGCAAAGTTAAATTTGTCAGTCTAAATTACAATATGCAAAAAAGTATGACAAAATCACATTCTGTCCACGGAACTCAGGGCTACCAGGTGTGTTTACACATTACATACATAGGCCACCATCCAGAAAGCACCCTCCCAAGTTGTCCAGATACAACCTGCACAACCGTATGCAGCTGCCATGCTCAGAATACCTCGAGTCCTACCTGACAGATGGAAGAGAGTAACGAGTGTGTCCAGTCAATGATTATGGTTATTATTGGGCAAGTTTTGGTACTGTAGAAGTTGTAAAAATGGAACGTACAATGAGAGAGCAGGTTTATGGGACAGGGCTCTCAGGATCTTGCTCAGGTGTGCTGGGGTGAGGAAGGGCCACAGCCCTGGCAGGTGGTAGACCACCACGGCTTAAGCAGAAGGGCAGTTGTGGGGACCAGGCGCACACACAGCCTTGGGCGGCTACAGTCTGCAGGCTGAGAAGCAGGAAGAGGACAGGGTAGCATCAAGACACAATCAGGTCTTACCTAGGTGTGGGATTAGGTTTCTGATGTGCTACCAGGTCAAGCCAAAATTCATCCATCCCTAGCATTTTAGACCTAGCAAATGCATCCATTCAACAGTCCTGAGCCCGTGAAGCAAATCACAAATACCAGCCACTGTTCAAAGCACTCGCCCATAAGCCCCCTCTCATCTTGTTTTGATACGTGCCTCTTCCTATTTGAGGACCTAAATTTCCTCTTGGCCTCCATCTTTCCACACCATTTTCCTTTCTGCCCACTCCCTCAGAACTGCCTTAGCACCATGGGCCCAACCAAGCTGAGCTAGCTTGCTGCCTACCCCTGTCACCAAGCCCCATCCCTGCCCACTAGGCAGAGAAGAGACAAACCTGACAATGAGAGTCCTCGGGGCCCGGTGATTGTCATGGCACTGGGGGACTAGAGCAAAGAAATACTGAATATAGCATCTCACACATATAAACTGTTAACATTTTCAGAGTGAGTGCTTAGCTAATGAGGAAGAAGAAAACTCCTATTTTCTTCCAGTGTTTACACTTTAGGGAAGGAGAATTCCTACCCTGGAGAGTAGAGTTTGAGCATGCTCATGTTTGAGGGGGATCTTGTAGGGGTTGCTTCAGACATGCATCTCTACAGTCTACTCCTTGCTAGTTCCTCCCATGGGAGGCAACATGCGCAATGCACTGGTTGGAGCCTGGCCATCTCTGGGCCATGGTCACAATGGACAGAACTGCTGTCCTCTCATGCAGCCTGCTAGACTCTCAACCACCCACACTCATTCTGGCACTTGTAGTGGGCAGGCTCAACTTAGGTCCCTGCTTGTGGGTGGTCATGACACCCAGACTTTAGTCATGCTTGGGGTCCTAGCTGCTCGTGCCTGGGCTGGTGGGGTGACTGGACATAGAATCTGACCACAAGGTGGAGATGGAAGGCTTCACTCAGGCTGACATGACTCGGCCTTATGTTTTATTATCCCTCACTAGAGAAGCAACACAGTGTGTGTGCACTTGTACACACACAGGTATGTGAATGCATCAGATTAATACATTAAAAAATACTTTATCCCCACTGAGCCTTTTGTGTCGGTAGGGCACCTTCATCCAAAAATCTGAGTGGAGAAGTGAGTTTGGGCAAAATCCCATCCTGACCCCTATCTCCATTGAGCAGAACGTCCTATGAAGCAGATAGGGCAGATATAATTAACTCTGTTTTTAAGATGGGGAAACTCAGGTCCATCTAAGTTTAGCAAGGTTAATGGATTTTCCCAAAGTCCCAAAGCTTCTCCACAAGATCTATGCCTTGACCCAAGTCTTTCGCATCTAAACTTCTCTTCAGACCATAGCTGCTTCGATTTTGAACAACAAGCAGTGCCCTTCTGTAACTCAACGTGCATACCCAGTAACGAAGACATTCTCTTCAAGGCAAGCATGGTCAAATAGCACATCACATAGTTGTGTCAAGCTCCTTGGCTCCTTGAGCTGCCAGGCAGTCCTCAAACCTCCAACGGTGGCAAGTAGCCACATTGTCACCCTGTGGAGGAAGCTGAGAGGCTGTGTTAAAGCTTATCCTCATCGTATAAGAGGAAGGGGTCTCCTCTTCAGCGAACAAGGTGCCAGAGGGCCAGGAGGGATTTATTAGAGCACTCTTTCTCAAACATGAGCACATATCAGAATGTGCTAGAAGGCTTAGGTAAGCACCAACTGCTGGACCTGACCTCCAGAGTTTCTGAGAGTAAGGCCAAAAGAGCACTCATTTCCAACGCATTCCTAAGTGAGGCTAATGATGTGGTTGAGGGGCCCTCTCTTTGAGAGCCACTGACTTCAATGGCTGGTCTCTCCCCCCTCCCACCCCAGCCAAGCTTACTGCTCCACACAGAGCAGATATTTACTGAGAAACATCAAGGAGGGTACCCAGGGATCATCTTAACAAAAACATTTGAGCAGCTTCTGTCTTTAGACCAGGATGGTCAAAGATAGAGAAGTCTCTGCCCTCTACCAACATACAAGCTAAAGATGGACACAACTCACGTAGAAGAGCATAGATAGGAAGACTACCGTGTTTATTATAATAAATCCCCCTGAATAAAACAAAAGGCTTATGATGGAGACTGCCACGTTACTTAGGAGGTCTCCCAGGTTTCCACTTTTTAATTTCCAATGACACCATCATCCGGCTGTGGATTTCTGTACAGCTGGTACAACCGTATTTAATCAGAACCCTAAGTCAGACTGGGCTCTTCCGACCTTAGGACATGTGAGTCCTTGACCTGCCCTCAAGTGTCTCTGACAGCAAGAGAGGCTGCAGAAGGCAGTTACGGAGATGGGTTTAAATGTGGGGGGACTCATGCTATCAAAGATCTGTGAACTGTTCAGCTACGCAGAGGACTCATCAGAGTAATGATCATTTTTCACTCTACCCCCTCCCTTGCTTGTTCGAAGAAAAGAGCCCTTAATTGCTTCTTGAACTACACACAAGTGGGCCATTGACTGTGACTGTAATTCAGCATGGAGAAGCAAAGAAAACTCTAAAACAGATTTTGTTGAGGCAATGCCTGCAACGGAGAAAACACTGCAGTGGGATCAGCAGGCACAGGGCACTGCTAAGTGGAGTGAGTTCGTCTTAAAGAACAGCTTGGGACATTGTCAGCAGCTCAAGTGATCTTTAATTGTAGATGATACCAGGTGTGAGCAAGGGGGATCTATTTTTTTTTTAAGTGGGGAGGGGTGAGAGAGAGAGAGACAGGGGGAGAGTAAGAAATCATTTTAGAAGGACTGCACTCTATGGATCATCTAGCAGATTCAGATTCCTAATGAAAAAGATGGTGTTTGAAGAAAGTGAAGGATTCTGCATTTGGCCAGCTGTTATTTATTATCTTTCTACATCTGTGTCCCCAGGTAAACGACTGTATCTTGAAGTCTCAATCATTTCCTTCAGTCTAGACTGCCTGTACCTAGCAAGTGTTACGGGCTCCGGGAGGCAGAAACTGTTTGCCCATACTGCCCGATTCACCGTGGTAAGAAGTCATGATCACCTCTGTGTTGGGTGGCTCTGGCACCCGAAAAGAGAAGCCTGCCCTGAGAAGTGCACTGCCAGCTACGTGGCTTCTGTCAACGTTTCTCTCTGTGTTTATCTAAGAAAGATGCAGGTCTTCCAAAGAAATCTCCTTTTCAATAATGTGCTTTCTTAACTTCTATATGCTGTTAGGTCTCTGGAATAAAAATAAATGCCCAGAATTCCTCTGAAGCCTCCAATCCTACTCCTATAGAGCAATCTCTGCTTTCCTTAACCTCCTTTTGTGGTGCCCTATGTGGGTACTTCTTCCATTTCTGTACCTTCCCATGCAGATCTGGCCTCTTACCTGAGTGCCTCTGGACTGGGAAAGAGTACAGCAAGGGTTCCTGCTTCTGTCCCCCACAGAGTGGCTTTCACATCCTCAGTAATACTGGACTGCAACCTTACTTGCAGAGCAAGCCTCAGTGAACAGAGCAAGCTCTCTTGTGCCAGGAGGAGCCTGATACCCACTTCCTAGTAAAGCAACACTGGGTGATAGGTAGCTAATGATAACTAGTGTCTGTTGAGTATTTATTATGCACCAAATCCACGTTAAGGGCTTTGAACGGCTTCTCTCATTCAGTCCCAATAATAACCCTCCTAGGTAGATAGTATCATGTTCCCCATTTTATAGAGGAAAAAAATTATGCACAGAAAGAATAAGTAAAATTGCAGAAGTCAAAGTGATAGTGTTAAAGCCATCATTTCAATCCACATCTTTGTGAGTTCGGTGGCCAAGTTTTTATGCTCCACTTATGGCCAGAGACCTTGCCACAATCAGGGCATATCCTACTCGGGGATAAGTGGAAGAAAGGCATGGGGTTTTCACGTATCTCATAGAATTAGGGGCTTAAATGCCTACTACAGGTTGGGCAATGAATTCATTATTCTTTATGAACTACTTCTGTTAAACCTTACAACACCTCTAAAAGGAAAGCTGTGTTTTCCTCATTTAATGAACAAGAAAACCCAGAGTACAGGAGACTAACTCACCCACACTTCCCTAAGTGGTAGGTATAGGAGATTGAATTAGCCCACACACTTCCCACTCTGACTTACTGGCACCACTTGTCCATGATCCCCTTATTAACCAATTACAGATTTATTATTACCCTCCTCCTAACCAGTAAAAACAAATACTGTAATCCATACTCTCTTAAAACCCTACCCCTGAAGATTTTATCTAGTGTGAGCATCAGAAATGATAGTACCAATTCACTGAGACATTGTCTTAAAATTACTTAAAAAGCACTCGCTTAAAAAAAGCAGTAAACCTGAAATATGTTAATATATCATTTAAAGAGATGGAGATGCCTGAATTCATTAGCAGATCTTTGACGCAGCTCTACATGGTTCGTCTAGTTTGGAGAACTTTTTCCACAACATAAGCCTGACTTTCTATCTCTGGCAGCAGGGTAGGCTCTCTCCCTCTTGAGCATTAACGACCTCACTTGCAAAACCAAGTACGAGGATTTCAAGGGTCTCTTAATAGTCACTACGTCTCTCACACCATCAACTAGTCCATCCCTACTAGGTCACCTACCCGGTTTCAGAAGAATCAGGTAACAAGTGCGTATGTCCACAAGTCACTGGACATGGAACCCCTTCTAAACTCTTAAGACAAGGATGGAAGAGGGCAATGTGTGACAGAGTAGCATCTGAGCTAGCAGTGTTTCCAGAGAACGTACCACGGGCCTGCTCCGTCACAGGCACTGCAGTGGTACCTGAAGAATAATCCTGCTCGTTGTCCTCACAGAGCTGGCAGGGAGCTGAGACAGGGAGACACAAGACAGAACGGACTATCAGGTTCCACAAGCTTCGCTCCTTCCGGCCTGGACGCTCTGGATGGTGGTGGTGAGACAGTAATATTCCTAGCAGGGGGAGGAGGAGTATGCAAATCGTGTATATCAAGAGGATGGCACGTGACCAGCAGACAGTAAGGATCAGTGAGGTCCAGGATACGGCACAGGCGAGCAGGAGGGCACTGGTCCACTCTGCCACATCACAAGCAGGCCTGGAAGCCGGTAGTGATTCACAACTTCCCTCTCTTACCTCCCAGGGCTTTGTACGCCTTCAGTCGATTGCAACTTCTACTTCTCTCCCTGTGGACTCCGTGCAAATTTCACCTGGTTCACCTGTATTCACCTTTAGCTTAACCTGCACCTCTATCCCTGCTTCTTCCTGATACTCTGTCTCCATGAAAAGATACAGGACTCATACCCGACTCCCTTCAACACCTGTTACCTACATCTCAGGACCTGTCGCTGGTGTTTTAAAGTCGCTGTTTTCTTACCCGAGAGTAAGAAAGCGGAAGCCAGGACCAGGTGCCATTGCCGTCTCTGTAGATTCTAGTACAATAACGGATAGTAGCAGGTGTTCTGTAACCATTTGTTTAGCAGAGGAATGAATGGACACAAACAGATACCATGTCTAAACCGACACAAATCTTCCCTTAACATAAAGTATCTGGCTCAAATGTGGCATCAAATTCTGCTGTCCCATCTTGTGCCTGGTGTCATGAAATCTCTGGATAAGGAGCAGAGATATTTGTGGTGTCACTCTAAGGCCTTTCTACCATGATATCAATTGCTTGTCCTGCACCTGGTGGGCACAGGGCATGTTGTGAGGCTTGGCTGATGCACTCTCTTAATAAGAACACCCTCACTAGATATGGGTGTTAAGGTGGATGTGATTCAGATGTTTATTCTGATGGTTGGCATAAATAAATGTGGAAAGAATTCAGGTCAGTCCAACCATTAGTAACAATATCTTTTTGCTCTCCTGGGAGCTGTTTCAGATTTTGGCTTCATCCCATCCCTACATAAAAAGAGTGGGATGGGACTGCAGCTTCTAGAATTACAACCATTTTGTCAACTTGTCATTTGACTCACTGTCTGGCTGGTGCCTCTCCCTCTGGGTCCGGAGACATTTTGCACAGGAAGAAAGCAATAAAGTGAACAGTCACAGGGCCGACAAATTCTCCAATCTTCAAAGTACCTTGTTCTGTCCCACAGTAGATACATATTTCTGGTAAGCACCTGGAGAGCCTCACATCTGTTACCTCCTGCACTGCTGGGAATCAAAGCATTTGCCCCCATGAGACGTTTTCTAAAGGCCCAAGGGCACTGGGCCATCTTATCCTCACTCCCTTGGCGAGCTTCCCTGACTACATGAAAATACCTGAAAAGGCTAACTTTGTCTGTTCCTTATTGCCTGAAAAATAAGAGTACGCTGAACCTTTAGGGATTTATATTTGGAAGAGGGAAATGAACTAGATACAGCTTATAAAAAGGCAAGAGAGTGACTCATTTATAAAATTATTTACAAGTTTGGGACTAAAATATATATATATATATATATATACATACATACATATTTGGAGATGCTGAATATAAACTGGTCTTATTAATCATTTCTCAGCATATGTATCTTGCCTTGGTTATATTTTACTTTCCAAAGAAAACTGAGCAGGGGGTGGAGGGGGGCTCCATAGCAGGTGCTAAAAACTTACTCAATTAGCAGAGTAACCAGGATTTATCATCAATTAGTTAGAATTAGCACTAGGAATATTAGCTAGAATTCTAGAAAACTGGAAGACAGAAGAACCCTATTTAGGTTTTAGCTTTACCATTTACTCATCATTTCCAAAACGTGGATATAACGCACAGCACTTCATAGGTTTGCTTTGAGGATCATATGTGAAAGAATTCTGTAATGTACTGTGCTTCTTAGTAGTAATTAAGATCTTTCCAGTTCCTCATCAAGATTGAAGGGCAAATGTCCACTGGGTTGCTTTTGCAGGAAAGAGTTAACAATAGGATTTCTGTGTAAATTTTCACCTTTGTAGGGAAATCTCCATCAATTTTAAAAAAATATATTTTTTTGAGAGAAAGAGAGCAAGCATCTTAAGCAGGCTCCATGCTCAGCCTGATGGGGGGCCGGATCTCAAGACCCTGAGATCATGACCTGACCCAAAATCAAGAGTCCAATGCTTAACCAACTGAACCACCCAGACGCCCTGTCCATCAATTATTTCTTTAGGTTTCTTTTGGCTAAGACATTCTCAAATCCTAGGAGAAGGTAGAATACACACACTGTACTTGGTTAGTTTAGTACAGAGTCAAAAAATTGGAGTGTTGTCATTAGCAGATACTTAAGAAGCATCTAATTCTAATCCAACCTCATTGATGGGGAAAGGGAGGTAGAGAAAGGCTGAATGAGTCCTTTAAGAGGACACAGAGAATCCCAGAACCAGGTTTGGATCCAAGAGCTCCTGACTTCCACGGTGTTCCAGATCTGCAGCGCCCCATGCGCAACAAAACATTCCTTGTCAGCTTTCCACATGAAGCCAGCATCTGAGACCACAAAAGCATCCTTCTCAAAAAAGTGTGGAATTGCTGTGGAAGCTGTGTCTGGCGGCTGAGGGCGGTGCCTGACTGTTCCCTGGAGGGTCCCTTCTCTGTACCTCCACAATGGGCAGACAGGACGTGTGTCCCTTCCTTGAAGCCCAACATGGCTTCCCTCTCCAACTCTGAGAGCATCTGAACAGGTCACCTCAGCTTCACAGATAGTGCCGGTCTTATTAAGATCCTGGGCAGAAAATCAAAGAGGAAAGATCCAGATTATGAAACGTCTAGTTCCAGTAGGTATCAGAGAAAAGAAGAGATGTGTTCTTTCAGCTTATTTGGCCTTGAAGCAGCAATTCCCCAAGACAGAGCCACGCATACCCATGGGCATTCTGGAATGGGGTAATCTCTCAGCCCCTTCAAATCTGAGGCTGGAAACCTCTCCTTGTCCAAAAACACGACATATTTCCACAAAATCCTTTGGTGCAGGGTAAGCTCAATTTAAACAAACCCAAATAATCCCAGAATACACGACTGCTGACACATCTGTTGCAGCATTTGTCCATCTGGAAAAGGATTCTGTAGTGCTCTAATGCTAACGGGGAGGATTTGGAAAGGGAGAGAAAGCCTCCTTGGCCTGCACCTCCCCCCACCTTCTCACTTCTGGAACTCCTCCTCCTCGGGAAATAAAATAAAGTCAGTCTCATTACGCAAAACAACAACAAGATCTCTCTCAAGTCATAAAGCATGAAGAAGACTGGAAAAAGAGTATAAAAATAAAGGTAACTTTTCAAATATGAAATTGTCAAATCGGTTTCCATACTACACCCAGTGCTCACCCCAACAGGTGCCCCCCTCAATACCCCTCACCCACCCTTCCCTCCCTCCCACCCCCCATCGACCCTCAGTTTGTTCTCAGTTTTTAACGGTTGCTTCTGTTTGGCTCAGAGTGATATTAAGAGCACCTACACTTGGAAAGCCTGGGGCCGTTTCCTTCCTGGTTTAACCCCTGTTTAAGGCCTGGGACTTGCTTAGAAAGAAGTAGTAGGAGGCATCTACCATGGAGATAATTAATTGCCTCGCAGCCAACCTCAAGTGAGAGACACACGAAGGGTGAAGGGAGCTCTCACTTGAAACTGGCCCCATGAGGTCTCAGCCATGCCCCTCAGTGGAATTTTCTGCCAAGACTCTCAGTGAAGGCGAACAAATTATTTCCCCTCGCTACTTTAGATTGCTCTGGTCTATTTAGCTCTTTCAGAGTTGATCGGAAAAGCACAGGATTCTTCTAGACTCCATTTACCATGCTTAGGGAGAATCCCGTCAGGCTGGACATTCACGTCACATGTTGAGAAAAGACATTCTTGGTACAGGCAGCACACACCCAGAGTGTGATCCAATTCCACACTGTCTCTGGGAAAAGCATAACATTAACTGGCTGAGGTCTCCTGTTTCAGTGCAAGGACAACCACAAGAGATGGATAATGTATTTGACCTTCTGCAGAGGCACCTGATTCTGGGAGATAGGCGACACTTTCCTTTGGGACTTGCTGCGTCTTTTTAGAAGTGTGTGTGTGTGTGTGTGTGTGTGTGTGTGTGTGTATCGTTTTCTACATTTCAAGTATTCTATTGCCAGTTTGAGTCCTCTTGGCAGAACCTTCAAGTGTTCTCAGGAACAGATGCCTGGAGGAGAAGGGATGCTGGTTCTGAAACAGAGCAATGCACAGAGTTGGGGAAGCAGCTGCTCTGCTATAGTCACTGTGTATACAACTTCCCCCAAAGTGTTTAGGAAACAGATCATTCTGGAGCCTATACCACCTATTCAAAATTCAGGCCCTTTCAGTTCTGCCCATACTTGTTTTCCTGCGCTGTTTGTTTCCTGCCAGGAGTTTTAGCAATATGTTTACGGGGTGTGTGTGTGTGTGTGTGTGTGTGCACACGCACGCGCGGGTGCGTATTTCCCTCTCCAGCCTGGCTGAATTATCCCCAAGTGACTCTTAATCCTCAACCGTAATTCCCAGTGATTGCACTGACATGATGATAACGGGGGAGCCTTTCTCCTCCCGCCCCTCCTCACTCCCTCCTCCCTTGTTGCTAAGCTCAGCGGAGGATGCTCTAGGGAGCTGTTTATTTAAAAGAGGAAGTTCAACAGCAGGGTCACCAGGCTCTTCAATGGAGAAAGGCTGCCCCAGGTTAGGAGGAGAGCTGGCAGTCACCAACTCTTCCACCTCTCCTCCGACCAGGTCTCTCCACCACAACATGAATGGCACAGTGTGCAGACATTGGTCCCAAGTCACCACTCTGTTTAAGGCCCTTGGCCTCTTTGTCATCTACCTAAACTGGCACTGTCTTGGACCCTGGCCTGGGAATCAGACCACCAGGTCCCCACCCCCAGGCTTCATGTTGGGCAAGTCACTTGCCCTCAATTTCCAGAACCATAAAAAGGTACTAGATGGAGCTAACTGGCTGGCGAATCAAGCAGTGCTTCTTGAACTTTCGTAGGCAGGACCATCAGCATGAGACCTGCTTAGATCAGATTCCTGGACCCACCTGCCAAGATTCTGATTAGTAGCCTGGCCATAGGGCCTGAGACTTTGCATTTCTAAAAAGCTGGTGATGCCGAAGGTGCATGTCTGAGGACCATGCATCTTCCCCTCCAAACATCCCACTGCTGTATCCCCAAACTGGTCACGTGAGAAGTCACAACTGTCTGGCTCTGACCTTATGAAGAATTCCACAAAGTACTCCCCGCTAGATGGGTCACAAGCCTCTCCTACAATTACACAGTTTTTCTCTTGCCCCCAACTTCTGCTCGCTAATTTGCAAAGCTAAGCAGCCAAGACCTGGGTGGGGAGGGCTACAGGCTTAACGTTAAGCTGTCAGCAGTTGCTACACTGGTGAGGACGTCTTGAAAACCACTTGGGACTACAAGGTAGAAACACTGCTTTGAAATAAACAAATAAGAAGTAAGAATAATCTATATAGGCTCCACTTGCTTGGGATGTTATCCTGGGTCACGGTTTCGCCAACCGCCTCAGTCACCCAGAATAGTGCAATGCAAATTGGGTCGTCTCACATACCGTTTGGAGAGGCATAAAAAATAACCTCAAACAAAGAGAAAAACAAGTATGATAAGGTATACTCTCACTTATTTCCCTTGCGCCTAGCTCTGTAATCCTTTCCAAACTGTGAAACCAGAAACCCTCCTGCCATTCGGAAATCTGACGATCACCCGTAAGATATTTGCAAGTTCCAGCATACGTCCATTCTCAAAGGTTCTATGGCCTGGTGTGAAATGGAGAAAGCCCTGTGTCAGTGATGCTGACATTAGGTTTCAGAAAGGAATTCTGATTCTAAGCTCTTGCTTTCTGACACCTATATATTTCTGCCCATCTGAAATTCTACTTATTTCAATGCAATGGTTCATGCTCATACGGTTTTAGAAGGGAATTTAGAGAAAAGAATACAGAGTAATGCCACCCTCTCCTCTTAAAACTTTTGCAGTAACAAGTCACTGTTACTGGAGATGCATTAAATGCATTCGATGAACTAAAATCAAATAAGTATTAAGAATCACTGTGCTATCATAAAGAACATATTTTGATTTAAAGTTTTATGTTTTAACTTAAAATCTAATTTGGCCACTTTAGACACTGCCAAATAGAACGGGAGCCAGAGGAAAGGTCCATTTGCAAAAGGTCTGAATTTTTTCTTCCTAAATCTCCCAATACCTTCTAGAAAAATGTATTATTTGCTTGAACCACAGGTTAGCAAACTATAGCCCATTGCCTATTTCTGTCAATACAATTTTACTGGAACACAACTCCATTCATTTGTTGCTGTATTCTCTACCTTCACCTTACAGTGGCAGAGAGGAGTGGTTATTACAGAGAACCCAGGACTCACAAAGGCAAAAATATTTACTATCTAGCTCTGAACAGAGAAATTCTGCTAAACCCTGGTTTAAATAATGAGATAATGACAGCAATTTAAACCTTGAGATGCGTCATGTAACATATGCACTCCAATCTTGTAAATTAATTAGAAAGCTGTTACACCAAAAACCCTATCAGCCAGTACCAGCATCTATCCCCTTTTCTTGGCTCTCAGTAGTGTCTTCAAATGTAAAGTCATAATGCTTTAAAATTTACTTAGCTGTTTAACAAACTTTTGAGAGCCTATTCTAACCAGGATGCTAAAAATCAATTTAAGTACTGAAAATTTATACACACCCGTATTCACCAAAACATAAAAGCAGAGCCACACTCATCACGATTTTCTGCATGTGATTTGAGTCATATAAAAACAACATATGAGAAAGGGAGCGAATTGGGTTTTTAGAAGCCATAAGTCTGCAGTTGGCAGATAAAATGCCATCCCAGATAATCACATCTGATTGTCACTAATGTTAATATATGTCGATAACAGTCGAGCAGTGCGCACCAGAGGTTAGCTTTACTGCTCATATGCAGATGTTTGCAATACTGAATCTTTGCCATAACCCTGTGGGAATGGCATTCTTTATGTGTTCTTCAGTGAATTTATGGCCAGGGAGCCATAAATGTTATAGTTCCTCAAACCTTTTGCTTGTGGAGATTTTCACAGTGCCTGGAAAGCAGGAAGGCACAGATGTCTTCTGTTAGCAGGCCGTTTCTAGACCTGCTCGAGTACACAGGCTATGGGCCCCCCTCAAGTTCAGGTTACCTGTATCATCAGTGCCATATAGGTTTCAAATATCCCGCTATCGACTTGGTTCCATTCACATTTAGAGAGCTGGCAAGGCCTAGCGTAGCAAGTTCTGCAGGGCCACAAGTTCTCAGGGTTAGGCCCTGAGACAAGGCCCCTGACCTTCAGGCATGCACATGCCGACCAGAGGGACAGGTCGTACACACAACAGGACATAGTAAGTGCTGTAACAGAGCTGTGCAGAGTGCCACAAGAGAGCAGCAGGGGTGAAGAGGAGGGTTCATAGAAGAAGCTTGGCTGCAGGAGGTCATGTCTGATCCAAGACTTGAAAGATCAGTACAAGGAAACTAAGCAAAGCAATCTACGTGTGTATGCGTGTGTGTTCATGAGTCTGTGTACACATGTGTGTCGTTCACGTGAGAAAAGCATGAACAAATCCACACTTCCAAGAGCCAGGACAATTTGTTCTATAATGTCCACCTAGTTTAGTACAGGTCAAGCTTCATGTGACAGGGGTTGAGGGACACACCCGTACAGTGTGTTAAGAGTACAGGCTTGGGAAGGGGTTGGAGTTTAGTTCAAGTGTAACATATCACTGACTAGCAGTGTTACCTTGGGTAATTTCCAGAATCTCCACAACCTTCCGAGTACTCGTTAGTAATACACACCTCAGAGGTTGGTGTGAGAATCAAGGGAGGTAATGGCTGGGTGCTGAGACCAAGGGGGCTAGTAAACTGAAGAAGAGCAAAGCCACCAGGAAGGAAATACACCCACGATCAACAGCAAGAGAAACATTTCTTTCTTTTTTCAAAGCATTCTTTCAGAAGCCTCTTCCCTCAGCAGTGAATAATGATGGAAGGGGTCACTTAAGAGAGCAACTCAAAGGCTCAGCAACACTGCTCACATCTCCTGTCTCCCTGTGTCATCATCATGCCCATGGAAGAAATGCTCTCAGGGAGATGATGAATCACAAACACAATGGACACCATTCAAAATGGCAGCCTCATGAGCACCTTCACAATGTCAACCCAGTACAAGCTCCACTGGCGTCCTGTGTCCCCAGGACCATTAGGGGTGTCAAACAGACTTCCCCTCAAGTAACACAAAATCTGCCTCTGACTCGCCATGAGCTACATGACAGACGCAAAGTTTCTTTCAAGAGAAATCAATCGGCACCTCAAGCATAACAGAAGGAATTAATTTAGAATATTCTGTTAACATGGGCTTTTGTGGCTCCTCCTAGGGAGGATACAAAGCCCCTCATGATTAGGAGCAAATGCCTGTGATCTGGGAAGAAGTCAGAGATTAGTGGCTACTCTTCACCAGGGCCCTCCTTAATTCTGTAGGAGAAAGAATTCCATAGAAAAATACAGGCCTTGCTAACTTGGGATATCATCCCGTTTCATGAAGCTATAGCTTTGTTCATGTTTTTTCTTACATGAACACACACACACACACACACACACCCACTCACTCACTCACACGGAAAAAGGAATCATCACATATGCAGAGGTGAGACCCCTATCTCTTATAAACATGGTGCACCATGGAAGACTCCCAGAGCAGCCACAAATGGCTAAGATCCCCCTACTCAAAGTCTCCTGAAAAATTTCAGAGGTAGTGTTTTTTGTGGCAGATAGTAGACTCATCCAGCATCAACAAAACCATCACTGCAGGCTACGGGTCCCTGGTGGTGGGAATGGTTTGCTGGGTTCCTCTGCAGCCCACTAACAGACAAGCAGCGGGCTCCAACTATGCCAATGCAGAAGCAACCACACTGTCACCTATCTAGTTAACACAGCTTTCCAAAACTTAATGGTTACAAAAATAAATAAATAAAAATCCCCATATCTACGCCTGTGACCATTCTGAGGACGGATACAAATAAAGAAGCTACAGAAGGACAATCTGTAACTATACGGTCTGGGGGCTGGTTTTCACTTCAGTTCTAGCCCCTGCTTCTAACTTTCAAAGCACCAAACGGGGCAAGCCCATGGTCTTCTCTGAAGGCACTCTTCCCCCTAGAGGAAACTCCCCATTCTTGACCTTTAGGAGGGGAGAGAAGGACAAAGGAGCTGTGTAGAATGAGGCACAGTGGAAAGAGCTCCAGACATGAGCCTGGGTTCTGGGAACCAACCCTTTCACCAACTGCCAGGTGATGCTGGTAGAATCATTTTTAGGAACTTCTGTTTTTCAGTTGGATCTCTAAGGGTTTTGGACTACCTAGACGATTCTAAAGCTTCCTTCCAGCTCCAAGTTTGTTCTAGGATACTGAGTGAAAATAACCCATATCAAGCTGTCTTCGTGTAGATGTGAATGGGGCAGTTGCCAAGAGTAGGTCATTTGAAGTCTCTGAAAAAAACACCTAACCCTCCATTGGGAATCCCTGAAAATCTTGCCAACTAGCGACTCTTGGATGAAGGATGGAAAGCTGCTAAAGCATACTCATTGTGTAATCTCGCAAAGTGTGACCATTAACTCATTACTAGCCATTTAGTCATCTACATAAATTAAGCTACCAGTAAGTCAGCCAAAGGTTAGGTAATTTTTGTTGGGGGCAGAACAGATCTTAAATCTCTAGCCCAAGAAGATGACAACAGCCACAATCCATCTATATGGGGATGACTATGGAGCCCTAGACAAGATGGGACAGGAGTCAGCTATTTAAGTAATGAGAAACCCAAATCTCTCCCTGTGAGACAGCAATCGCTGGCCTCCTGCTCATTGTGATCTCCTACTGTAATTCTTCTGATATCCTTTGTCACCCCCACTCTGTCCCACCCCCCCAAATTCACTGCCTTGAGAGTCATTTTTGAGTTTCAGAAGAGCCACCAACAGGATCTGAAAACCTCATGATATCATTCTGTCACTCCTATTACCTAAAACGGTCCACTGTTCCATTTACGCAGGCTTTTCTTCAGCAGATTTACAAGGTAACAAAACATCTGCTTCAGAAGCAGATGTTTATGCCAGAATTCTCCTCTGCTCATTAATGCTTTTCCGGTTAACATCTAACTATCTCACTCATTAGTTCTTAATAATACTTTTTGTATCCCAGCCATGCCAAATACGCGCTCTTTAGAGCTCTGTATTATTGTTGCTTCTGTTGCTGTTGAATTACGCTGCTGAATAAAGGGAAAGTAAAAATAAGCCTCTCTAAGAAGGCTGCTATGTGTCAGAGCTCTATCTTTGTGAACTGAACAAGCTGAAATCAATTAAAAGTGTGTGTTTAGAGAATGCATCTCAGCTGTCTAATTGCACCACCTCTGCTTTAGGGCCAAAGTTTGACTCCCTGCCAAATTGCCATCAAAATGGGCGGCCGTTAGCACCACCACAACTACCACTGCCTGAGCCTGATTCAAGGGCTTGTTGAATGAAGGAGGCCCAGGGCTCTCGGGCTCTCCAAGCACAAAGACTCCCTCTGCCCAGGGGCAGGCCTCCCTATGGTGTTCCAACAAAGGATACCACAAAGCCCTCTGGGAGGTTTGGGAGGACTGAAAAATTTAGCCCCACCCAGCTTCTTCAGTCAGATAGCCTCAAAACGGAGTACTGGAAGGGTGCCTGGGTGGCTCAGTTGGTTAAGCCACTGACTCCTGTTTTCAGCTCAGATCTTCCAGCCCCATGCTGGACTCTGGTCTGACAGCATGGAGCCTGTCTGGGATTCTCTCCCTCTCTTTCTCTGCCCCTCCCCTCCTCTTGCCCATGCACTCATGCACGCATCATCTCTCTAAATAAATAAACTTAAAAAAAAAACAACACAAACTTTTGAAAACATTCCCTTGATGTTCTCTACTGATCCACAAGCTACTTCACATGAAAAAAACATCAGGAAAAGCAGAGTCAACATACCCTCGCTCAGTGTCTAATGGTATCTTGGACTGCTGAGGACCAGTACCCAGCCATTATTAGAAACGTAACCACTGTTTCTATGGATCCATACTCATTAGAAAAAAAAAAAAAAAAGACTCAAAGTCAGGTTCAGTTTTCTTGACTTGTAATATAATGGCGCATGGTAACATTTTCTTTGATTCACATTTTAAAAAGACTTCTAAACACTTAATGGTGGTCCCCAAACTGGCTTTTACGTTTTAAGAAGCCAATACCATCATCGAACAATAGAAAAAAACCAAGATAGAAATAAGACTAAATTCAGTCTATATGATAAGGGAAAAGGCAACCCTCCAGGGAACTTGGACAATACACGATGTATTGTTTGGGATCAGGACAAAGAATGCTTAATAAGTCATCGACAATAGTTTCCATGGTTACGATATACAGTCACCTATAGTGTTTAGCTCAGTGTGACGGTCCTTCAGGGAAGAAGTTATCAAATGTGTTGGTGATAAGCAAACATGAAACTCACTTTAAGTTAAAGGTTGACAGACTGTCCAAAAAGAAAAAAAAAAGTTAAATGAAATTGAAATTTAAATCAAATCAAGCAAACTTTTAGTCTCTAGACCTTTGGTAGCCAACATCTCTTGGTCCCAATGAACTCCAGTCCAGCTTCGTAATATGCTGTTCTTTTTATAAGAGGCTCTTCCCTTTCCGCCAAAGTGGCTGCTTTTCAGCAAAATTACTTGGCTAACACTGCTTTATGAAGTATAGATCAGATATGCTACTCTGGAATCTAAACCCACAAAGAATATGCCCCATAACACTACATAATAATGAAACACAGAAATACTGCATTATTGCTGCCAAAAGAAATGAAAAAAAATATGAATGAAAATGATCTCTGGGTGTGTCTTCCATGAGATTTCACCTAAACAGCATTCTCCAGTTACTTAAATCTCTACCATCAGAGGAGCTTACATATTGCCAAGTGAAAAAGGACACATTTTAGGTGGAATTTAGAATGTCACAAACCGCCCTGGGAGGTGCTGGCACTGCGTACAGAATGGTGAGTACTAACCACAGTCAAAACCTCCTTCCCCTCCAGTCAACAGATACCATCTGAGGTTTGGAATCGGTGTGCTAAGGGAATTCAAACTAGAGATTCAGGGGCTTCTCCAGAGCTCCTCCCTCCAGATAAACTCCAGAGGAGGTTAATGCACTGTGCAGGTGAATGAAGTGTGTGCAGACCTACTGGGACGTTTACCCCCCAGCTCCCAGATCCACCCCTTTCACTTGCTGTGGACAATGCTGCTTAATTCTGTTAGAGCCTTCCTAAAGACGTACTACTCTTGTTACTTTCTTTGACTCCCTGATTAGACTAATGACTGACAGCTCTCTCACGTGACTCAGGTCATAGTATTTACTTCATCATCTCACCAAGGGATAAGTGAACATGAAAAGGCAATGTTCTTCTAGGTGTGACAGGTTTCTTAAATTCCCACTAGATAGAAAAGCTTCCCTTCCTGTGACTGGGTTCTTTCAGTATGAACACAAGAGGTGCCATTAGAGACCAACATGGACTGAGAGCTTCCCCAAACACAACTTAAGGTATCGCACTACTTGTGCATCACATATGGGTCTGCCAAGGACATGAGTCAACCAAATGATGTAGGCACAAAGCAGATTATCTGCACATTATCCCCGAAGCCTGGAGACACAGGCAAACAATACATTCCTCCCTCTACCACCAAGCTGAGCTGTTGATTTTTTTTTTATTCTTATGCTCAGAGCTTACCTCAATCGTGGAGATGTCGACATCCCATCTGGGAGAGGGCACCACACATACGAAATTCCATGACACGGTGGTGACGACGGGCGGGTCAACAATAAGGCAGAGCGCTCATCTGGACTTGGGGCTTTTCTAGAGCGAAGTCCTTTCACATCAACCTCCGGGAGGGAGTGGTCGTAGCAGAACTGTTCACATCAGGACTGAAAACTTGACAGCCATCTCCGAAGCTAACCAACTCAGAAGGCAACGATCTTTCTTTGGCTCCATCACGTCTACAAGTAGTTTATGTCCTGTTATCCTTCACTCACAGTCGACAGAGAGGCAGAGCTCCATGAAATGCGGTTTGGGCAGGGAGGCACTAAATCAAAGGGAAACCATGTCTATCACACTCCCAGGGCCACAGAGGACAGAAATTATTTCAGGAGGAGAACAACGAACTTCCCTGGCTCCAGTGACAAGTCCTGGGAAGCAGGTGGCCCGATATCCTCACCACCGTTCAGTATGGCCCAGGACTATGCCTCTCACATGTGGGACTTGGGCACAGGAGGAAGCCACATGCTGATGAACTTTGCGGGTCATGGTGTAATATTCATTGAAAAGACCTATCCTTTCCTCCTAAGGATAAATGATCAAGAGACACGCATTGCTATTGCTTTAGGGGAAAACAAAAACACTGAGGTTTCTGCAAATCCCAAGGCGATCTCAAAATATTGAGAATTATTGCCCCCACAAAGACCTATAGATTTATGAGGCAGAAATTCACCCTACAGTTACAGGAAGGAAGAGCTAGACCATTAAATTACCTCGGAGTGGTATTTTCCTTTTACCCACTCAAATCAAATATGCCTACAAGATAGAAAGCAGCAGAACCCATGTAGCAGATATTTCAGCGGTTGGCGGCTGATCTATTTTTAACAGTCACCAGTACAGGGCCCAGCCTTTTCTCTGCCCCATCCGCAGATGATGTCCATCTACTAGAGATAGGACAACCCGGGAATGCAGCTCACATTCTCGGGAAAAGAGCCTCCACTGCAGTCATACCAGCTCTCTGAACCAAGATGTGCCCAAGCCCATAAAACACACCAAGCACAGTATATGCTATGACTCTCAAAGGAAGACGAAGGTGAGTGAGACAAGTGACTAGCCTCTGGGATCTCAGACTCCAGTGGGAAAGAGGAAGCTACCATTTAAATACAGACAACTATTTAAATTTTTTTTTCATGTCTATTTTGAAAGAGAGAGACAGAGTCCAGGAGCAAGCAGGGGAGGGGCAGACAGACAGGGAAATACAGAATGCCAAGCAGGTTCCGCACTGTCAGGCCAGAGGCTGACGTGGGGCTCAATCTCACTTCCTGTGAGATCATGATCTGAGCCAAAATCAAGAGTTGGATGCTTCATCAACTGAGCCACAAACAACTATTTTTAAAAGTGGAAAGAAATAATGTCATAAAGAGGAGGGTAAGTTATTTCCAGCCCAAACAGAAAAGACCAGGAAGTAAAAGGAAATATTTTTTGGACAGCTAGTAGATATCTGAGGCTGGGGATACAATGCTGGTGTGAGCTGGTCTGACTGTAGTGAAGGCTCCTTTTCCAAGAATGTGACCTGCATTCCTGGTTTCTCCTGGCTCCAGTAGATGGACATCATCTGGGGATGGACCAAATGCTGGGGATACAATGACCAGTATGACCCAGTTGATACCCTCCAAGGGCAGCGTCCAATGATAGACAACCAGCTACCATAATCCTGACGACGGAGAATGGATAGATAGATGTGCACAGAACGTCCAAAACCAGAAAAAGGTGCTCCTTTGCTTACGTGAAGAATTCACAGGAGGTGCTATGTGAGCCGGTTATGGAATGGTAAGCCCCTATTTCTCCACGCACAGGATTCAGGCAGAAATGTTGGAATCATATGGGATATTCCATATCCCATGGAATTCTGGAATTCAGGGCCCAGCACAACACCTGAACCATTACAGGCATTCAAGAAAGGTTACTGAATGAAGCAGAGAATTCAGGGCATGGATGGACAGCTTGTTCTTTGGGCATCAAGCTATGATCAGAGGAGTCAATGGTCAGATCCTCATTGCCAGAAGATTTTTTTCCAGTAGCCTGCAGAGGGGGACTGAACTGGCTTGTCCCGGGATCCATCAGAAGCCCGGTAGGAGAATACTGCACATGTCTGAAGCGCAGGGAAAACTAAGATGTGCAGAGATAATCACACGAGGCAGTTTCCAGGAAGCGTCTATTATTAGAGTAATTTGTTTATCAAAAGATACTATTATAAATATTTTTTAAATGAGAACACCTTTTAAAGGCTTATTTTCTGGAAAGAGTTTTCAATAAAATGTACTAATGATTTTAAAGGAAGCCATATACAAAACCACTAATAAAAAGACTGCAAACAATGAAGCAAGGTCAATGGCTACCTGTCTGAGGAATCCTGGCAACTGTGTAAATATCAACCCAGTCTGAGGGCTGGGCCTGGGTGACAAATGCATTTTCCAATTTCATGGAGAAAAAGATAAGACTGCGTCAAGGCTGTGCAAGGATACAAAATCCCAGAGTGCGTGAACTAGAGGTTTTAAACACTCTTTTTTTTTTTTTTTTTTAGCAGCAGAACCCTTTTCTTGTATCTTATGCAAAATCTTGCAGGCAAATCAGGTAACAAATAAGGATGCTTGTTTCAACAGAGTGTCAGGGGCTTGGGGACCCAGGGTCCGTTATTTTCTGTACCCTCCTTATCCGCTGGAGGCAGCCCTGAGAGTCCATGAACACCCAGCAGTACCCTGGGACACAAAGTATTCTCCTTAAGTCAGGCAAACTTCCACCTTTCACATCAAAGACCTGGTCCTCAGAGTAAGGAGATATACCCCAAAGGCATCTGGATTGTTCCTGTTGCTTATTTTACAATAACCGGAAGGTTTGGAATTAGGAGTCACAAACCACAAAGAAAATGCCCAAAAATCCAATGCCAACTACGAGAAGTTAAAGCAGCAAAGATTGGCTCTTGCGGACGAGTGCCAGAGCTGAGATTCTGCAGATGAGAAAGGAAGTCTAGTGGGCAGCATCCCGCCCAGGGCCCGTGTGGGGGCAAGTCTGCGGCAGAGCCAAGTCCAAAGGCTCCCGAGGCTTCTACGTGGCTCTGGGGAGTGGCTGTGTATACCAGTGTCCCTTCTGGAGCTGCAGCCTTCTGGGGAAAAATCAGAATTGGGCACATTCCGTATTTAGCACTCCGGTGTAAGTGCATAAAGCAATGCAGTGTGGGGTAAATCCAAGGACATTTTGTTCTTTAGCAGAGACTGACAAGCTCATTTAGTAGCAACAATTCACAGTCCACAAGAAAATGCTGAATCTCACTTACAGGCATAGAGAAATTCAGGAAAAGCCAGCCAAATAGCACCAGGAGCTATTTTAGACATGCATATTTTAAAACCATAAATCTTTATTTTTCTTAACAAAATTATCTGTTGCCACAAAGGCCTCCTGCGAGGTTATAATCCCCATTTCAGAGATGGAGAGACTGACATGTGCAGGCACGCAGGGACAAGGGGAGAGCCGAATCTTCCTTACACACAGCAGCCTGCGAGCTCACACAAAGAGCTTCCACAGTCAGCAAAACGCAGCCTCCAGTGCCTAGGGAAGGCAGTTCAGAGTCATTAAAAACCAGTCCTGTCCCATCCCAAAAGGACATCTGGATAAATAGGCACTGGGGAGACATGACTAGCAGGCTTACCTGAGGAATTTAATCCAAGGTTGCTTTAAATTCACAGTACTTATGCCCTGGTCTGCGGTTTCCTTGCTGATGGAGTAGCAATTCTGTAAGCACTTCACAGGAGAATTTACCTCACATGTCTTTCTCTCAAACCCTTTCCAGGAAATAAAAATTAAACCCACTAACTGTATAAACCACCCCATCTAAACAGTCTTCTCCCATTCTTTCTGAATTTCCTTTCCTGATCCCTTTTTAAATGGATTTCACACTCTAAAGGTTGCCAAGCTGACATCCTTGGGGACCAATCCTATCCATTTATGTGCAGAATCCACAAAAGATGCTCGGCCCTTCTGCACGGTCTCCACACAGAGGGAGAGGAGGGTGGGAGTGGGGGAGAGAGTAAGAAAGATGTTGCCCACTGCAAGGTCACCAGGACTCAGGGGCTGTCCACTGGAAAGCACAGCTTACTGGAAGAGCAACTCTATACTCAGACTGGCTTATTAGCAAGGCTGCTGTGACAGAGCAGGGAACTCTTCTCGAAAACAGCTCATTATGCTGTGGCTTTGAATATGCAGCATGTCTTGCATATTTGCATTAAATGCAGCGGAGTGAGAAAGGGCTCAGGAAACATGCCCAACTCATTCTTACTCAGGTTTCTTTCAAGTCCCTTCACGTGGCACAAAGGCCTTTGCAGTTTTGTCCTGGCCTACAGTTGCTGCCCCATCTTTTCCTCTTTTCCCTCTCTCAACATCCTACATGCTGGCAGCTCTATTCTCAGTGCTTTGCTCTGTTCCAGAAGGCCCTTCTAGACACCCTCCCCCCCCCCCCCCCCGGCCCACCTTCAAGCCTAGCCCCTCGTTAACAGAGCCCTTTCTGACACCCACCAGCCCACCTGATCATTGTCACTTGGTAACCACGACACCTGACACCTCGTACAGCTCTGGAGTCTAGCTTTCATTACAGTGGACTGTTAGGTAGGTAGAGCCAACTGTCCCAACCAGGCTACGAGCTCCCTGACAGCACAGGCAATACCTAATTGGTTTTTGTGTGGTGTGGCAAACTACGGAAGCCAAGTGCCAGACACACAGTAGGTAGTCAAGACGTGTTACGAACGGGTAAGGTGCTCATACTCTGACTGAGCTGACCATACCATTTGGGTGGTAGCAAGATGTGCCAAGAGTTCACTGCAAAGAGTAAGAAACTGGAAACAGTATCAACAGATCTCAAAGGAGGAACATGTCAATAACATGCCACATTAGGGAAGATTACACAATCAGTAATACAAAGAAACACATCTGTAGGTACTGACATGGACGAAGGGAGATGTACTATCAGGTGAGACATTCTTGGAGAATAAACAAGGAATTATGCGCAACAATTACCTCTGAGGGAGGTTAGTACGAGGGATAGGAGAGAGGCTTTTTTTTTTTAACTTCATGTACTTTCTTAATGGTTTGAATTTTTGTAATTATGCATTATGTTTAGAATTTTAAAAAATGAGTAAAATGCCCTTCTTGGAACTGGAATTTAATTCTCAAGGTTTACAGGTTCACAATCCTCTCGATCCAATCCATCTAGTAAATGAAACCATCTATCACAGACCCATTAAGTTCCTCGGCAAGTCCGAACAAATACAAGAATGAAACCATTTTGTGGGTGCGTATGGTACGTTCCCCATTGTGCTCTCAGATCAGCTTCTCTCCCGTGCAGTGCTTTGGGCAACTATTCCCTGCTAGCTTCCTATCCAGATTTGAGTGGTTTCAACTCGATAAATATTTATTGGGCATCTCCCATGCAGAAGGCACCTGTGCATGGCAATGGATGCAAAAGAAAACGTGAACAACATAAGGCCCTGGCATCCCAAGGCTCCCACTTTACCAGGGGGACCAACACCAAGAATTTTAAACAAGGCAGAATGTGGGAAGTACTATAAAAAGGCCAACAGGAAAGGAAATGTTATAAACGGGAAGCCGGGAGGATCTTGTGGTGAAGGAAGGCCGGGGCAGGGTCCAGAAAGATGGGCAAGACTGATAAGTGGGGAGTCACGGGGAGCAAATGAGACAGGCGTCTGCCCCCTCCTGTGTGCTGTTCGGACACACTGGAGCTGCAGCTTAATGTCTGGACTTGGAGAGACTTTCTGCATGCAAAGTAAATAAAAGCAACAGCCAGAGAACAGGAATAAAATCCAAACCCTTTCCACTAAATCCTAAGGCCCACTTGTCCCACCTTTCTCGGACCTCACTGCTGACCACCAGTTCCCATGCCCTCGCGGCAGCCGCCCAGCCCAGTCGCTCCACTGAGATATCCCACTCCTGGTCTTCCCCCTCTGCCCTGACAGTCAACTCCTTCAGCAAGGCCCGTGTCTCCTCCTTTACATTTTATCCTCATTGCCTAGCACACAGGCAGTGCATGAAGACAAGCACCATAAACATCTTTGGAATAAATAGATCAAATACAGTTCTAAAGTAGAAAAGACCCAAGAGAAGTAGAAGGTCTCCTTGTGTAACTCACTTGGATTTTTTTTTAACTTTGAATAAATCTATCTGGGCTATCCATCACTTCACTTGCCCTCAACCACAAGGACTTGAACAAGTGTCAAGGTTGGTGCCCTTGCCTGGTACCGTTGTGGCTTTGGATGAAGTGATCGCCGTAGTCCACATAAAAAGCCTCAGCATTTTAATTCTTACTTCGCAGCTGAGAGGAGGATCCTCAAGGCAAACGACCCTCTAGGCAGTCACAAAGTCCGTAACTGTAGGAACTAAGACTTGAACCCAAGTCCTCTGCCTCGTCTAAACCCTATTTGCTTCCACTAAGCCCCCACTGAAACACTACGGGCTCGGACGAGAAGTGTTGCCGCTATGCTTGAAAGCTGTAAAGGGTTCCCAGTCTCCACGGATCTAAAAAAGACCAGCCGTGAAATGTATCAACAAGGGGATATGGTGGGATCTGAGGATCAAATCTCCCCCCAAAACAGCAAATACTAAGCAAGTTTTCACAATTACTCCTCATGTGTTTGGCTTTTAAGTGAACCTAACTCCTCCTGATTACCGTTATTGGAATGTCTACGTTTTTACAAATAATAAGCACCACTTAGGAGCAATTGTTATTTTAACTGCGAATTAAGATCATAAGTCTTTTGTTTAAAATGCAATCGTGTGTTCTACTGAACACTTCCAAAGGTGCAGGACTATAATTCCCTTGCAGGCAACGCGTGCCTCAGTGAAGTTTTTCATTTGCAAATTAGGTTAGTTTGCAGCGGAAAATGAAAAGGCCTCATCAGACAGACCAAGAAATGGAGCCCTTCTTTGCCTAGAAGAACAATTAGCTGAATCCTCTGTGGGGAATATTTTATCTTTCACATATTGTCAATTTTCAAAAGGTCTGAAAATCTCAACAACACACCTAATTATGGTCTACCCCAGTGACCCTTCATATCTGCCTGTTTACTCAAATGGAAATAGGAATTGCAGACATTCCTTGGATGAGGCCACACCCCAGGACAGGAAATCCCATGATGTATTTCCAGTTCCTAACTTCCCAGGGCAGGGTTTGGGCAAATTCATTCTGTATCAATCTATCCATTCAGACCTTTCTCATCTTACTATGGGTTACATCCCAATAAACTCACCATAAGCTGAAAATAACACAAGTCAAAAATTCATTTAGTACACGTAACCTAGTGAACATGATCACTTACACTAGCCTGCCCTAAAGGCGCTCAGAATATTTACATTGGCCCACAGTTGGGTCAAATCATCTAACTCAAAGCCTATTTTACAATCAACTGTGGAAAGTGAACAGAACTCAGAGCAGAGTTTCTACAGAATGTCTATCGTGTGCACACCATCGTAGCTGAAAACACGAAGTTGAACCATCATGAGTGGGGGACAATCTGCATGTAGACCCCTGTAAATGTGGGCCACACTTATCTTTAAAAGGACACTCCATCATATTCTCCACTAAATCGCCAGCAGGGAGGGGATGGCTTTCTTGGAACATTACCTCGCTAGTTTAATTTTCTAGATCAATTAGAACACATAGAAGGAGAACAGGAGGGCAGGCTCATACTTAACAGGAATTCTTAATAGTTATTGGACACTGGGCTGTTAATCAGACACATGTTGCTTGTCACTTATATAATGTTACTACTTGAACACGAACACACACACACACACACACACACACACACACACACACACAAACCATTTTCTTCAAGATTGTGTGCCATGTTCCCTCTGACCATTTTTATTTCCCCCAAGTTGGATTCATTCCATTTTGAGAGGCAACTCCTTTAGGAAACATGCTTTTAAAACCTGTGTTTTGAGAAATGAAGTTAATGGGCCAGAACTGGTTTATCATGAAATACTCATCAAGTCAGGAAATAAAGTTCAAACTCTCGTAGCCTTAGGTGAAGGGAACCTATTTGGAGGACACCGTTGGGGTAACGAACTAAAGGTCATTTCTCTAGAGTTAGTGAATTTTAGAAATGATAAACTTGGATTAGGTAGTATTACCTCTTGTCATACATAATTTAAAAAGGAACAATCATGTTTAATTTACTAAATCCAATAAAGTCTTCTATTATCTTCAATCACAGGCAGAATGCAAAAGAGCCAGAAGTCACCCTCTTCTTCTCCCACCACACCTTAAGAGCAGTTTTTAAATGTCTGCTAATTTGTAGCAGTACTTTGCAAGGCTACAAGGACTAGCCTCTTCTGAAAGAGGCAGAATGGTTTGCCCTCCTCCACTTCAGGGCTACCAGCATCTGGAGAGTGCAGGCATTCATTTGAGGGGAGAGTCTCCATTCTCCCAAAGGGTGAGTGGTCGATGACACATTCCGGCTCTCCCAGGCTCTGGTTTTCCATATTCCTTATCAGCCACCGTATGATCTGCCACCAGCACGTGCCCTCATGTTGCAATTAACTAGACCACAGCTTATCTCACACCCCTTACAGTTTAGGCTAATATCTTTCCAATGAGATTTGGGAATGGTTGATCACTACCCGATCCACTGACTCTGAACAGCTTTCATTTCAGAACATTATCCTCAATAACCCACCCGGAATGCCAGGACAAAGACTGTGCACGCAGGCCTTCTCTAGGAGCCTACCAGCATTCCACCCAGCCCTCTCCGGTGCACAACGCCAGCTTTTGAGACCACTGTTTCCACCGTTCCCCTCGCACAGGAACTGTGCCTTTTTCTCGGCTTGCACATACTCACCACTCATTAAATGTTGGTAGAATGAACAAATTAGGTAGATAACGAATAAATGCTTAAAGTCGTCTACATGAAGCACAAACAGGAACACAGAAACTTGCTGTAATATATTCCTTCAATCATTCTTTTATTCAATCAACATTTAAAAGTGCAGTAGATACATCTAGATGACTAACACAGCTACATTCTTGCTCTTAGGACGTTTATGGTTAACGGACAAGACAGACACTGAATAATCACACGAACGAACAGCCAATTGCAAATTGCCACAAAGGGAATCAAAGGGTAATAAGTAAGGGTAATGAGAGACCATGAGACACTGAGGAAAGGATTCTATTTAGTCTGCGACTGGAGGAATGAGTAGAAATAAGCCAGACGGGGGGCGCCTGGGTGGCGCAGTCGGTTAAGCGTCCGACTTCAGCCAGGTCACGATCTCACGGTCCGTGAGTTCGAGCCCCGCGTCGGGCTCTGGGCTGATGGCTCGGAGCCTGGAGCCTGTTTCCGATTCTGTGCCTCCCTCTCTCTCTGTCCCTCCCCCGTTCATGCTCTGTCTCTCTCTGTCCCAAAAATAAATAAAAAACGTTGAAAAAAAAAAAAAAGAGTCTGTTAAAGAAATAAGCCAGACGGGGAGAAGAGGGGGAAAGGAGAGGGAATGCAATGATGGTTTTCCAGGCAGTGCGAACAGCATGTACAAAGGCCCTGAGGTGGGATAGAGCTTGATGCATTCAAGAAATGGGTAGATGGGCGTGGCTAAAATTTAGCAATACAAAGGTGAAGCGGGAACGACTGTGGAAATCTCATCTCTGCTTTCTCCTGAGTGTCCAGCATATAGTCTTCCTTTAAAACGACCAAATGAAGCCCTGCAAGGCTTTTGTAGACCCGTTGAGTGGTTTTTAATTTTAACTCCAAAAGAAAGCATTTCAAAGAGGAGAGTGACAGAACCAGATCTGCATTTCAGAAAGAACATTCTCGCTGCTGCATCTCAGGGGAAGACAAGGTGGGGAGGAAGAGCAACAGCGGGAGGCTGGCCACAGGGCCACTCAAGTTCCTGGGGCCTGGGCCAGACAGGGGATGGCGGACAGGTTTGCTATGAATGTTGGAGCTAACACCTTCAAGATCTTAGGTAATGGATTCGAAATGGCAGCGAGACATAAAGACCATGTGTGCCTGTGGCTTTATGCATTCCCAAAGCTAACCTGGCCCACTGGGCAAAGTGGTAGCAGGCCAACTCCCACACCATCTCCCAGGCACGCATCTGGGTAGAAGCTTGGGCTGAGAATGCTCCCTGACAAGCCCCGGATTGTCCCCCTGGACCGTGGTTCGGGCACAAGTTGCACATACACTCCTCCCAGGCCACATCACAAGGTCCTATCCCCTGGTCCAGGTCCTGACCTCACTGAAGAAAGCGGTTGCTTGAGAGAAGCCATGCACTTGACCTTGTCAACAGTTGTCAAGCAGGGTGCAGAACTCCACGCCTGGGGCTTCCATAGGAGGAGCCCCGTCTTCACCCCCACCAACTTGACATGCTCCAGGGCTGCCAGCGACAGACTTCATTCAACATGTCACACAGACGGTGAAATCTAATCTCTCCTCTTCCTTCAGCGCCCTGTAAACATCCTTCCCCTAAAATAACAAAATAAAAGCTCTGCTTCCCACTGTGAGTTCTGGCCTTGGCTGCCCTAACTGTCAGGGCCACAGCTGAGGACCTCTGGCCTCCCAAGCTTTCAGTTTCTGCTCAGTATTCCCTCTACTCCATTCCCCTGACATCCAAAGCTCTTCTGAAAACATCCTTTGATATCCAATTTCCCTTTTATATGGCCCCTACTGTCAAAAGCACAGTTTTGTTTTCTTGCTGGCAGACCGCTCCGCGTTCACCGGCTATGCACCCACCCCTTCCTGGTTCCGCTCCCACATCTCCACACCCAAGTGTCTGACCATCACAGTCCCCTCACCTGTTCTCCAGTGCCACCTTCTACTCAGAAAGATGCAACCACTTTTCCTTCTGCTCACGGGAAACAGGCCTCTCTACCTTTACTTGCTTGACCGCTCTTTCCCCTCCAGGACAGTTCTCTACAAAGTGAGATTCCTCCAGTTAACGGGCCAGATGATCTCCTAAGGAGGGACCATCAGACACTTTTCTAAGTCCCAGTGAAAGACCCCATTCTCCTATTTCAGATTCAGTCTACACTCGCAATCTGAATGCCCCTTAGTTTTCAATGCTCACCCAGGGTTAAAGCTGGACGAAAACTGAGTGCCTGCTCTCTGCGTGGCAGAGAGTTATCTATAGAATAGGTGTCTCTATTCAAAAAGTCTCTGATCTCCCTTGCTCCTAAGTCCTTCCCCTGACTTTAGGTGGGTAACTGGGTACAGCGTGCTCTGGAGTAGGAGTAAGCAGCATGCTGGCTAAGCACAGGAAGGCACAGTGAGACATGAGCTGCCCTCCCCTCAGTGGCAGGGCTAATTCGGCAGCACAGGACCGGCGCTGAGCATCATGGGAGGAGGGCATAAAGCATGATTGCATGGGTAATCAGCTGCCCGGTAATTTAGCCTTAACTGGATGCAAAGTTGAGGTTATTCAGGCCCTCTTCTGCCCCTCCCTCTCCCTTGATCCTTAAACTTTGAGGGCTGAGTCCACAATGACCCCAACTTGTATGATGTGAACCACGGGTCAAGGGCTTTCTCCAAGCCCTAATAGGGAGGGAGGTGCACCCCAGAAGCATGGTCCTCCCCATTTCCAGGTGAACGTCACCACTACACAGACACCAGGACCACAAGAAGGACCACCAACGTGGCTGTCAGCACCCATACCTTCCTCAGTGTCTGGTCCTGTCCCCTCCCCCCATGGAGACTGTCGGTCACTCTGCAGAGATCTCAAAGACCCAAAGGCAGTGGGCACAGATGCTTGGGGATCGATTATAATTCCCATGGCATTCGCGCTGCCCTGGCAACCTGTCTCTCAGAACAGACCCCAGATCCAGCAAAGAACTCCACAAAGGCAATACCCAGATTATTTGCATGCAGGGGAGAGGCCACCCCCCATCCCATCCACTTAACACAGGCAGAAAGTGCCATGAGACTTGAATCTCAAAGGCCCTCCGCGAGCACCATAACTTTCATGGAACCCCAGGGGAACAACAACAAACTCAGTCAATTGCAGAACAGAGGAGGGGCTCTTCCCCCCTCCCCGGACGTTCACACTGTGCCAGTTACAAAATAATCTGCCATCGTGTTGCATTTCCTTGGAACTCTGAACACCCTGAGTTCATAAAAGTTAATTCTGTGCTAGAAGAAAGATGGATCTTAGATAAACAAGGTTGCATTTGGGAAGGTGGGAAAAGCCACACCTGTTCTCATCCCCCCTGCCCCCTTCCTCACAACTCACCTGTCATCGCCCTGCACTTCCTCACTGCAAAACCAGCATTCTGCTCACGGTTGGCTATGCACAAAATATCCTTCTGTTCTCCTAGTCACATCAAAGCACCTTCACGCTATGCAGACAGGTCATCGAGGGAATGAAGAAAATTAACAAACCCACCTAGGTTATTTCTATTAAAATTAGCCCCTCAGCCTGTAGGCTCTGTCAGTTTCCATACAACAGAAACTCTGACAAGTCTGTGGAAAACTCTTCACCTTTGCAGGTTGCATCAACAGCTTGCAAACACAACAGTAGGATGGTGCCTCTGAGTTCTACCTGTTCTTTTGAAATAGAGTATCAGCGTTCAGTCACTAGCATTTTTCCCATTTATCCTTCACCTCCCTGTGTATCACCCACTGCTATGTAAGGAGCATGCAATCACCTTACTTGACATCCTTCAATTATCTGTAAGGTCCTGAAAGCATTTAGCTCTGGTCTACTTCTCTATCCATACCCTCCTCCCTGCTCTTTCCCTCATTCTACTCAGCCCCCTCACCAAGGTTGTCGCCTCAATTCTTCAAACTGTCAAGTTCCACCTGCCACAGGGCCTTTGCATATACTACTCCTCTGCATGGAGCCCTCTTTTCACTTAGTTAACCCTTGCTAATCCCTTTGGGTCTCAACTCACAGGTCACTTCCTCAGACTAGGGAAGGCCTCACATTTATCCTCTCATAGCTCTTGTACATTTTGAAGCATGTTGTTCTTGTTCAATTGTTCCTATACATTCTACAATTGCTTGCTTATACATTTCCAAGCATGGCCATCTTGTTCAATGAGGAGGAGTTTTGAGGCAGCACCCATTCTGTGTTCAACGTTCCAGTTACTACTGTAAAAGACGCAGAAATATTAAATACAGGCCTCTCCCACACGGCACTAACGATATAGCCAGAAAAACAAGAATTGCCTTGATAATATGAGCCTATACGGAATTCAGTGTTAAATTGGTGGTACAGGCTAAGTTCAGATGGATCATCCGTTCACTTAAGAATCATTCATTCATTCATTTGATTGGCATCTTTAAGGAGTTTTTAAACACTAGCACTGATTTGAAAAACAAGCACACACCTTCGTTTCAGGAGCTTGTAACTCTCACCACCTCCGATCCCCTCCCTTCCAGTCCATCCAGATCCCCACTCACCCATCAAGGCCTCGGTCAAATCGCACCTTACCCATGAAGCTTCCTTAATCATCTTGGACCAGTTCCACCTCCTCCATCCGCCCTTTTAAAGAATTTTCTATTTTGGATCTGACTTCACCACTCAATATCAGCATGGCCTGTGTTGTTCACCAGGTGTCTTTTCTAGCATGGCTCTCATTTCAGTTTTCCATCTGGTTATGAACTCTGGGAGGCCATGGCCTTTGCATCTTCTACAGATTTTCAACAAATACGTTTTTATTTGGATTATAGTGTGCCTTCCTAAAAGCAACTCAAAGCAGTAAGAAGGAGTAAGAATATCAAGTAACCTGTCTGGAGAGACAAGCTATAGGCCTGGTCCCTTCTTCAGACCCATTTAAGTCTTAAAAATCCTAGTAGAGGGTACCAAGTCTTCTTGGAAACCCTATTTCCCTCCTACACACTTCTTCCTGAGCATGGTCACTGAGCAGCCAGAATCTGCCCAGCTGGGCCCTGGCTACATTCATTTCTCAAGTGGGTGTGGATTTAATGGTTTCCAAAATCACACAAGTAATGATTTGCTGTATCCACTGGGCTGGAATCACCTCTGCTTTGCTTGTTCCTAATACACCCATCAACCAAATCTAAATACATAAGAGATCACTGATAGAGAACACAAGCTGTTTTTGCATGACTGCCTATGTGAACAAATTCACAAAGGCCCCGAAATGCAAAGCCCTCTAAAGACGTAGAGGTTTAAAGAGGGTAGTTTTTTCAGTATGGACTAAAGTACAGTATTTTTTTTTTTTTTAAGGAAGTCCACTATTCTCCATTTCCCAAAAGTTCTTTGTTCTTCTGTTCTAACAAAGTAAATTATTCCTCACCTTGGGCAAGTTGATAGGAACGTGAGAAAATTATATTAAATCAGACATCCTTGAGATTAAAATAGATTGGAACAGGGGTTCTCTTTGTTTAAAATAATTCTTCAAAGAGAAAGCAAAAGAGCTTAAGGGAAGAAAAAGTTGTCAAACACCCTCAAGCACTTTGGAAGCACCTAAGATCTACAAACTATTGATATGTTAATTAACTTTACACTTTTATCTGGGATAGGTATTTTTGAGTCATGGTCACATTACTCAGAGACATTTTTGGCCTCTTGAATAAAATTTCATTCTTGAAAGACATTGGAAACATCTCTTTTCTCCATTTCAGAGTGCCTTCCTCTCCCTTACTATAATTTAGCGAGACATCAATCTAGTTGGCTAATATTATAAAGCTGACCACCCAATCCCAGGGAGAACATACAATCCATTAAATTCACACACCATCGTCCTTCTGTCTGAATCAGGCATCAAGCAACTCAGATTAGAGAAGGAGAAAGTCAGATTTTTAATCAGTGAGTGATTGGTAATTGTGTGTTGAGTAGCTGCCAAACTGGGTCCTATCTAGAATTTAGAATGTCTTGAGTAAGGAGAGGCTTTTCAGCAATAACCCTCCTCAGTAATCTATTTCAATATTCCCAAGGCCCCGCTGCTGAAAATTCTTCCTTGCACCCAACATAAATCCCATGGGACAGTTTAACTCTGATTCTATTCCAGGAAAGATGCCCTTTCCAAGTTCTTGAAACTTCTTCCTTGCACTGGTCTTGGTCTTGAACCAAACAGGAAAGGTCACGCAAAAGAGGAAATTTAAACCATCAAGAGTCAGATGCAAACTTAAAAGTGTCTAAGGAGTGTATTTTAGGTTTGAAGTGAGTCAATGTCATTTTGCTTTGTCAGTTCACGTTTTCTCTTAAAAAGCTAATGCTGCATGCTGTGTTATCGCTAACAGAATTCTTACTGTCTTCTGGAACAGAGGTTGGCAAACTATGACCTATGAGCTGAATGCCTGCTTTTATAAATAAAGCCGCACTGGAACACAGCGATGCCCATTCCTTGACATATTGTCTACGGCTGCTTTCTTGCTGCAAGGGCAGCAGAGTAGAGTATTGTAACAAAGACCACATTGCACACAAATCCTAAAACGTTCACTCTCTGGCCATTTACAGATACTCTTTGTTACCACCAAAGGTAACACCTTTGTTACTACTCAAACATTACCGCTACAATGCACAGCACCAGAAACACTAGTTTAATGTCCCAAGAGAACACTTTGCTCATCTTAAAAACCGTGGCCAATGGCTGTATGATTAATTCAACAGTGGTCATCAGCAGACCCCCACAATCACCTTGTCCTATGATCCAACTGGCCATTAGCATCTACAGATCCTGTTCTCCTATCTCATTTGACATGCCTCCTCCGATTAGGGATGTGCCAATACCGCCTGTATAAAGCACTAAACAGCAGCACCATGTGATAGACTCAAGTGGTACCACAGCCCTGTGCTGAGCACGTTACACACATTACCATGTAACCAGGATGTAAGCTCTGCAAGGGCAGGGTTTTGTCTGCTGGGTTTACTGCCCAATCCTCAGTGCTCAAAACAGTGAGTAGCATATTGGAGCTACCCAATAAACATTTGAGGAATGAATGAAAAAGTCAGTTCTCACAAAATGCCACAGGGCACATCCTGGTATGAGGCAAAGTAGCAAGGAGGAGATTTGAAACCAGGTGGCCTCTATCTCTTAATACCTGTTAATACATAGTTCAATCAGCAAACCTTCCTCCAGCCCTTCTTGTTCTCAATTAAATAAAGACCCTTTGACAATCGGGTAACTCAATCTAACCTCATTAAATGGTAAGCAGTTTTTTGGGGTTGACTTACTTAGCACTGCATTGGAAACTACAAACCTAAAAAAGAAACAGAAAATGCTTTTTGCCTCTAGCACATGCCTAACAGTATGGTTGTTACGAGCATGAACTCTGAGAGAGTGCCCAATGTTCACTTCTTGACTCCATCGCTTATTGGCTATGTGACTGTGACCTTAGTCAAGTTATTTAATCCCCTAGTGACTCAGTTTCTCCTTCTGTAAATGAAGATGTCCATAGTACCTAAGTTGCTGTAGTTACAATGCTTGTCCCTCTCTCTCTCTCTCTCTCTCTCACAAACACACACACACCTGACTTACTTTTACTTAATTCTATGATTGGAAGAATATGAAACCATCTTACTAGTGAGAAACACAGTATCATATTTTATAACCCCAGGTGTTGTCAGGGCTGATAGTTACAGAGGAGAATCATCAGTCAGTCCTAGAATACTCTCCCCCCTTCCAGGGCATTTGTGGTTAATTTCGACCCATCTTTCATGTCTGAGCTTAAATGCCACTTCCCTGACCAACCCATTCTCCCATTCGGTCAGGATGCAGTGTACAATCCCCACATGTCCTATATTCTGCACTTCCTCTCTGTAGACAAAATCACTCTTGGAATCACTTGTGCAACAGAATGTCAACTTGGTGTGTAGAGTTGTTTGCTTCTGTGTCTTGTTTACCTCTGTACCCGTTTTACGCACAGGAGACCTCCATAAATGTTTGTGGGCTGAATGATCACACAGTGTGGACCCTGAAGGCAGGACAGATTACTATGGCCTTGACAAGTCTGAGACCAGAGGTAGGGAGGGAGTAAAATGAAGAAAGTTGAATGGTTTTGCACGTCTTAATATTTTCCTTTTTCTTTTTCTTTTTCTTTTTTTTTTTTTTAAGAAACAACAGCAGTGTGTTATTTGTAGGGAAGAAATGTATACAGCTTATCTCCAAATCTCAAAACCTCCTGTAAGTGGTTATAGAAGAGATCAAGCTGGGTTTGTCTCTGTTCAGAGAGAAGCAGAGATTACTGGAAAGCATCCTCCTAGCTGCTTCACTGGTTCCTTTTTACGTCTCTGAGAATGACCAGGGTGCATTCCTCAAGGAGAAAGAAAACCTTGGAAGGGAGATTTGCTTTTCATCTTTTCAACATTGATTTGGTGACTGAAGGCAATGCTATAAAATAAACTCTTACCTCTGTTAATTCAAATATAGTTCTTGAGTTACAACTTTCCTTGTCAAGTTCATATACATATAAGTACATACTGCCTTCCTTCTGCTAATTAGCAGTTATTAAACTGAGAAATTCGGATTCTCACTAAAGCACAGGTATGCGTTCTCCCTCAAGATTCTAATCTGTCTTCTTTCTCAGCATATTATCAACTATGCCCCTATTCTGGGGAAAGCATAAACCTTATCTTGATTCAGCTATCAGAGATGGAAAAATTTTAAAAGTAAGGAAAAAGAATGAGTCTTAATATGCAATGCAAATGAGTAAATTTTATAAAAGGCAAAGATAAAAAATTATAATCCCTTTGGCGTGCCATTCATTAAGAAAACTCTTCCTGAGGATTATGAGTTTTAAATACGCTCTGCACATTCAATCACATATTCATTCATCCAATTCAACTAATATTTGTTGTGCATCCATTTATTCATTCACTCAGTTCAACCAATTTATCAACAATCATCGATGTGAAAGGCTCCTGCCAGATGTAGGAGGGTGAGGTCACTGGCATGGTCAGGTACCTCAAAACCTGTACCCATCGACAAGACGTAACCCTGCACTTTCAGAGTGTGCTTTGTGGACTGAGATGGTCCTCAACCTGGTCAGTACTGTTCTGGAGCAAGAGGAGTACAAAAACAGTGTTAGCCTTTAAAAGCTTTCACGTAAATTCGACAGTATCATGTCTGGTAATTTCAGAATTAAAAAAAGCCAAAAAAACGGGGCTTTTATTTTGAAATTGTTTTCTTCTTAATTGTATCTTATACAAGTATTCATCCACAAAGGACTGAACACAGAGCAAGTCTGAAAAGCCTTGCTGGAGGAAAGGAAAAGTAGCATAAAGCTCGAGAGAGAGAATGGGAGACAGAGGGCAAGGGAGTAAGTGCACTTCTAGAAGGGAAGGGAGGCAGGAAGCAGTCCATAAAGACTTCCTGGAGGGAGTGGCATTCGAGCAAGGCCTGAGAGGACAGCAGAATGTGGAAGTAAAGACAGGAGAAAGAGCCTTCTGAAGCAGCATGAAATGCGAAATGATGAAGCCAGGAAGTGAAGAGTTCATAGAGGTTACAGTGTGTAATTAAGTCTCTGTAAAGCAAAAGACAGGTGAGTAACAATAGCAGCTAACGTTTACAGAATACTTACCGCAAGCTGGGCTCTGTTGCTGAGAAGATGGTGACAATCATCTCATATGTTCCTTCCAACTGCCTGCAGGGACCCTGATTTGTGAAAACACTTCCCAGACAGATGATGGCTCTTAAATCAGAGGTAAGGGTGCCCCTTGGGAAGGCAGGGGACAGGGCTCATTCACAGACAGAGGGGCACCAGCTCTGTCTGCTCCTGGATGAGGTTGTGGGGCTGAGTTTGGTTTGTGAATCATCTACTTAAATGAAGGGCACAAAACTGTCCTGGCAGTTTAGAATGGTGATGTGAGCCCAAGGAGGGATAAGCAGATGAGCAACACGCATGGGGTTCTTAGGTCCAGCTAGACCCCCTTTCCTGCACATCCCTTCTTAGCGACCTAGGAAAAGCCCCACTGAGCTGGTGCATCTGGATCCTGCTAAAAGCAGCCACCTGGCAGTGGTAAGATTTTGTGCTTCTAGCTAATTAAATATAGACCTGAATCTAAGCTTATGAGATACATGATCTGCTCCTACCAGTGAGTACAGACATCTTGCAGTTGTTTTTAACTAAGTGTGGTGTGATATGTATGGATGATTCGAACTCAGACCTGACTGCCTCCAGAGAGGCAAGAGATAAGGTTGGCATGGTGGGTGGGGGCCACGAGACACCTGTAGGTCCAATTCTGGACTGAGGATACAGACTTGGAGCCTGAAGACAGTAGCGGGCCAATGCAGACGGACGGGGCATAATAATCCTATGGGAGGCTCTTTACCACCACAGAGAACAGCCTTTGGCTTAACAGGAAGATACTACGGAAAGGGACCAAGTTACTCCTGTCGCCTGATCCTTTAAGGAAAAGAAAAATGGGCTGAAATAACTGAGTCAGGTCTTCCTAAACCAGCTGCCTACAGAGCCCACAGTCATTCTCAAGTCCACATGTTGCAGACAGGGTATTCAAATGTCCAGCTAGGGAGTTCTTGAACTCCTTTTAAAAAGGTTTGTTTATATATGTATTAAGTAATATTTATAATACATAAATACAATTCGTAATGCTAAAAACATACACACATAGGCGACACATACATACACACATCCCCACCTTGAGGTGCAGGACCCTTGAGATACCGCACATTTGGAGGCATATTTGGTCTGGTCTGTTTACTAGTGTGTGAGGCACTTCAGCAACTTTTAAGATGTCAAGTGCCATAAAAAATCAAAGTCCCTGTTATCCTGGTAAATTGGCTGTTGTTGCCAAAGCAAAACCAGAGACAGAGTTAACCATGGCAGCCACGAAGAGCTGTTCTTTGAGGGCCAAAAATCATGATTTGCAATGTTTTTCCATCCAAGAGGGGAATGTTACTCACTAAGGCCTGTAACGGTTTCCTGCCCCAAGCTCAATTCCTACACCAGCAATACGGTCCCAACAGAAGCCCTTAAAACAGAAATGTCACCCCACAAAGTTCTTACTTCAGCCAACACAGATTTGGATTTAAACTTAACTGCGAGACTAAAAATTTGGCTCACCACAGAGATGACTGGAGACATTTAAAAAAACAAAAAACAAAACAAAACAAAACAAAACAAACAAAACAACAACAAAAAAAACAGTCCTGAAGACTGATGTCACTGCTCTATCCAGTATCACCACTTTCCTCTTCCCTAAACTCAAATGAACTCTGGAGAGAGTGACCCAGTGCTGAAATTTCAGCTTTAACCACACGGCTGGCACACGCTTCCAAACATTTAATACTCAGGTGGGTTTCAGCTTTAAAAAAAACTTAGTAAAGATAAAGCCTAGACCCTTTACTCTATTGGCATCCATTCCACAAAAGGGGGAAAATTGTATTAATAGAATTTTTTTTTTTTTTTTTTTTTTTTTTTGCAGAAAAAAACATACTGCTATCAGGCCTAGTTCTCAAATTTCTTCACTGGATTCATATTTACTGAAGGCTCTGTTGTTGTGACTGAACAAAACTGGGCCTTAACATTTACCTCTGTCTCCGAAAAAAACTTACCAGAGTCTCCACAAGTGAAAGCCCTAGAGAAAAATACTACACCGTCAAATGGTTTCAGAAGCTTCAAGTCTATAACCCCCTCAGAGGAAGCTGTTTACCCTACACCTTGCTCGTGTCATGGGAATCCGCCAAAGAAGCTTTAACCCCTTCTGATAGGGAGTCCTGGTCAGCATTTGTCCACACACATGACCACAGACAAGCCCCGGGATCTTGGTACACTGGCTCCTGGCCTGGAGGATGTGAAAACTCCGGTGTAACATCAAAATATCACGTCGGCTCCCATGTTACTCAACTTATAATTTTAGCCCGCTAAAAAAAACTATTTAGCAGTGCTTTCAAACAAGTATTTGTCTATAAATCCCAAACCATCTAAATTTATTTACGAAAGAGTAGTATAGAAGCTGCAACGTGTGAAAGGGGCAGGCACTGTTTGATGGTGGGAGGTATGTGGATTCCCACACCCCTAGAGAGGACTCAGAGGTCCGTGGGGATCCAGCACCCACAGGTTTGGAATCTTGGGTTTGGCCCAATGAAGACACTGCCGTCTTTCATATCTCCAGAATGTACGAAGGAGCTGGCTTTTGAGACTTTCAATTTTGTCCCTTTCACTGGGAGGCGCTCCACTATGAAGGCTTTCTAACGGATATTCCAATGAAATGCAAATACAAGCCACAGTCAAGGGCACCATTTAAAATGAAAACCCACACAAAATCTCTCAGCAAACCGCTGGTTTTAAAGGGAGGCTAGCTGACTTGGAAGACAGGACACTTGATCCTGGACATGCTGCTCTACACGGCTGCCACTCCCCACCCGGCAGCAGACCTGCTGATTCTGACCATGGAATTTCCAAAACAGATTCCCTCCAACAAAGCCAAGAGCACATTTTTGCGGCTGCAAAGTGAAGTGAGGTTTCTCTTTATTAGAGAGACAAGGCATTACTAAATGGATTCCTTTTCCCTTGTATGATACCAGTCTTAGAAAATCAGCCTCCCCCTAGAAGTGCGTCAGGAAGGGAAATGCCTCTTTTAAGGTGCCACATGGTTTGGGAGCCTTAGGTTGACCCTGAAGAACCTTGGGAAAGAATAAGCAATTTCAGGAGCATAAGTTTTCTGAAGCCAGAAGGACCTGGACAATGTGGACACAAAACTCAACAATGCAGTCACTATTCTATAAGGAGCACTCACAGGTCAGAAATCCAGGAAGTAGTCAATGAGGGGGCTTCCTTGATGGGAACGTCACGAGCTCAGTTCTAAGGGAAGCTGAGGCAAGTTCTCAGTGGCAAAGGGAAGCTACTTGGGTGGGGTGGGCAACAGTGAGTCACGGGATGTAGTGGGTACAAGGTACATTGGTGGGGTGGCTCAGTCGCACAGAAATGCCCACAACTAGATCAACAGCCTTCGTAATCCAGGCAATTTAGAAGCACCCACAAAACCCCACTGTTGGCCCTTCAACACTTTCTCCAAAAAAGTCTTGATGGAGGATGAACCATTTTAGCAACGATGGCAAGAAGAATTGAGAAGGCAAGGCAACTAGCTATAAAGGAGTGGTAGTCACTCAGGTGTCATGCAGATGGCATCAGAAAGGAAAGAGGGGGTATGGAAATGAAAATTACTAGGCACAGCTGAGAGATGGTCTCTTACTGAGCAAGTTGTCAGACCTGCCCAACTGGGGAATTTCGGAATTTTAGGTATAGACCAAACAGGACAGGGGTTGGCCATGTATATACACTAGCCTGTAGCAGGACCTATCTGTTTACCCTAAAATCAGAGTAGAGGGGCAGGTGAGGGACCCCCACTTTTCTTCTCCAAATGACCTCACAGCATAGTCACCTACCCCTGGACACCTCTTCCTGGACATCCCACACCAAGCACTTATTCCTTGGAGACCAACTGACACAAGTTAGGATAATAGAGAAATTACCCAGATGAGTACAATTATCAGCGAAGCATGGTATTTTCAAGTTGGACAGGATGTAAAGTTCCAACAAGGTGCTCATTTTATGGAGGCGGAGGCTGAAAATGAGGGAGTGGTTGTTGTTTCCCCAGGTCCTGAGGCCTGGACCCAGTGATGCTCAGCGAGCTCTGTTACTGGCTCTTCCCCGATTCCCTGGATAAAGCTGAGAGCTTTTTTTTCTTTCTTTCTTTCTTTCTTTCCTTTTTTTTTTTTTTTCTGAGCCTCAGATGCTGCATTGTAAATAGAAAAGATAGAACTAAATGGCTTCCAGGTCCCTGCTAGCACTAACTTCTCTTGTGATCAATGCTTCTAAAATTGCGATGTGTCCAGGTGGGGAAGTTCATTTACCCCCTATCTGGTTTACGCTCACTTAAGGGAGTGATTTCTTTCCTCTGAGGCTCTCATCTTGCCCATTATTCAGAGTGAGCTGCCTCCTGGTGTGCTGTCAAAATACATCAGCTTCAAAGACAAACACACACCTTTCAATCCAAGGCCAAGATAGTTTACTGTATAATTTATGATAATGTTAAGTCTGTTTCTCATAAATGTTAATGGTGCCACTTTTTTCATAGATGGGTAATTCTCAGCAAAGCAGCTGGATGTTAAAAGTTACATTTTCTTTTTAACAACATAACTGCCTCAGCCAACAAATCCGATTAAAACAAAATAAAACTCCACTGGGTTGCAGGCACAAAGATTCTGTTAATGGCACTAAGTAAATCCAAAAATAAAACCATTCAAAGATTCTGTTCTCATAACTGTTTATCTACCATGATTTGGTTAAGTTCACATTCATAGACTTTCCTCCATTTTAGGTGTACGTATTAGAGAAACGATTTTTTTGCCTTAATCCACATTCTTTCTTTCCTGTAAATGCCTAAGTACCTCCCAAAGTAAATTCTTTCCCACTAAAAAGATTTTGATACTAGTTTTTCAACTTTTTCTCATTCACAGAGTTAACAAAATTTAATTTGAAATAGAAGTGCTGTGTCTCCATCTTTTATGCCCTATACAATTGTTTTGACTGCTAAGTATGTTTGAGAAACTTTGCTTCAGATACTGGGAACCTGGATCTTGAAATCGTTGGACCCTTTCAAAGTCATTCCCTGACAAAAGAAATTGAATCAGTAATTTCAGTTCAGCGAGTGTACTGGGGGGCTTCCGAAATTCTCCATTTTCTATTTTGAAGCATCGTACAATCCATCAAAATAAGAGTTTAAGTATTCTTAATTACGGGTATCATAAAATAAAACAATGGTAACATAAAAAAGGAAGAGTTCCAAAAGTCCACAACAAAACAGCCACAAAAACCGTAACAAAGTTAGATTCAATGCCCTCAAATCGAGGGCCCTCAGGATGCCATGGTTCTCTAATACCGCTCCACCTCATTACCTTGCAACCTTCCTGACTCTTTCACTCCGTAGTTCAACAAAGAGTGAATGTGACCGCGAGATACTGTGCTGCACACTGGTTATAGAGAAGTAGGAGACAGTCTCTGCCCTCAGAAGCCCCAGTCCAGGAGGGAAAGAGCCACACAGGCAGATAACACTCCAGTGCACGTGGTGCCGACCGAGATAGAGAGAACATCAGGAATCAAAAGAAGGGGAGGTGACGAGGGCAAGGTCAGGGTTTCAAGGTTTCTTAAAGGAGGAGATGCTTCCCCCGAGTCGTTTTTTTTTTTTATTTAAAAAAAAATTTTTTTTAACGTTTATTTTTTTTTTTTTGAGACAGAGAGAGACAGAGCATGAACGGGGGAGGGTCAGAGAGAGGGAGACCCAGAATCTGAAACAGGTTCCAGGCTCTGAGCTGTCAGCACAGAGCCTGATGTGGGGCTCCAACTCGCAGACCCCGAGATCATGACCTGAGCTGAAGTCGGCCGCTTAACCAACTGAGCCACCCAGGTGCCCGCCCCACCCCCCCCACCCCCCCAGTCTTAACACCTGCCCTGTTCTGGCTCCACGGGACCGTTGTGGGGCTTTCATGAAGTTAAGCCCGGAAAAGGGCCTTGGGAACAAAAGCATGAAGAGCTGAATCGGGGTGATGAAGGGAGCCCCAGCAGAGGGGGAGTTCTTCTGTCTCTGGCTATGGAGGAAAACATCCAACGTGATTTGCGGGAGCGTTTTTAAAAAACCACTTTCAGCTGATTTTCTGAAGCTTATTTCTGTTTCCCGATTACTTCCATTTCACCGATGAGGAAGTTTAGGCACAGGGCCCAAAGAGCTAGGGGGAAAAGAACCCAAAGGCTCAGTGAGAGGTCTGAGAGAAGCTGGCCCAGGGCTGTGATGGTAGGAAAGGCCATTTTCCTTCCTTTCCACTCCCCTTCTGCCAAAACAGGAGCAGTGGGGCACCTGGGTGACTCAGTGGGTTAAGCATCCCTTATCAGCTCAGGTATTGACCTCAGGGTGCCTGAGTCACGATCTCGCAATTGGGGAGTTTGAGCCCCACAATGGGCTCACTGCTGTCAGCACAGAACACACTTCACATCTTGTCCCCCTTTCTCTACCCCTCCCCCTATCATCCTCTCTCTCTCTCTCCCCCCAAAAATAAACATTAAAAAAAAAAGAAAAAACCAAGAGCAGTTGTTTTCTATGAGATTACTTCCCCTCATAAAAACAAGTCAGAAGGCAATAAAATCCACATTTAAAACTTCCAAAATATTTCCAAAACATTTTTTCCCTCCATTTCTTTCCAATGCAGACAAAGGAGGTATCCAGGCTCAATTCATGTCTCACGTGAACTGAAGGGGGTACTGACAACCTTGTCCTGAGCGACTGTAATGACACCAGTGCAAGAGAAAGAAAAAAAGCCAGGAATCCATGGGGGTTGGGGTCCTTGGAAGACACTCTCAAGAAAGGATGTCAGCACAAGCTGAGCAATGAAGTCTGGGAAGATCCAGTCAACAGAGGAGGAAGGACAGCCACTATGGAGAATGAGTAGGAGGTAAGATGCAGGGATAGTCAGTCACTAGGCCTGCCTGGAGAGAGAACAACTTCCCAGGACGTCCTCCAAGATCATGTGCCATTGGAGCTCGTCCCGTGGCTGCTCCCCAGACTGGCCACATGGGCTACCATCAAAAATTAGACTTAACTGCATCTGCTTTCTGCCATCATAATTAATTCTTAGGAGTGAAGCAAATGGCAGCAGACGGTAGGGGGGCTCCAGAATGAACTCATTTATCCTATACAGGCTCAGTGTACTTGCCCTGGAGCGACACGGAGAGCCAGAGAAATCTAGTCTTTGTGCTGGAGAAGTTCCTAGCTCCAAGAAAGACACCTACCCACTCACTGTGTTGTACAAAGCGCCGAGGCAGCAAGAGCTAAGTATGCTTGCTGGGGGCATGCCGACGGGCTGGGAGAAGAGGTTTATGAAACTGAGCTGACAGGAGGGGAGAGCATGGGCACAGGGTTATGTAAATACACTGTGTATTCTGGGGAGGGAGGAAAAGCCAGGGTCAGATCCAAGTGTGGGTGGCCACCGCCAGGGCTGTAGTTATCAGCCCTGGCCACCCATTTGAAACACTTGGAGAAAACAAAAACACACAGATGCTAAATGTCCTACTTGTGGACAGGAGTGCTGGTTACAGGGATGTAATCTTATGTAAAAATTCATCAAACCATACACTTAAGATGTGTGTACTTCATGGTCTTAAATCATACCTCAAACAAGTTAAAGTATTAATCTCAGACCCCACTCCAGACCAGTTAAATCAATCTAATACATAAGGCGGGCTGAAAACCATTGTCCTATGTGGAGAATTAAAAAAAAAACAACAACCCCATTTAGAGGTCACGAGTCTTTTTATTATTATTTTTGAGAGAGAGAGAGAGAGAGAGAGAGTGAAGGGCAAGGGGCAGAGAGAGGGGGAAGGGAGAGATAGAAGGCAGGGGAGTGGGGGCGCGGGGAAGAGAATTCCAAGCGGGCTCCACACCCAGCACACAGCCCTACGTGGGGCTCAATTCCACCACCCTGGGATCACGACCCGAGCCAAAATCAAGAGTCAGATGCTCAACTGATCCACCCAGGCGCCCCAAAGGCCACAAGTCACTTTAATAAGAATCAAAGTCTTATATTCCACTATCTTCTAGGGACAATTAATAAAAACAAATTTACTGGGGGTCCTGTAGTGCTCTTTGTTCAAACTAGCTTTATCTAACAATTTTTTAACACCATCTTGTCAAATAAGCTGGTTGTAAGAGTCCCACTTTATAGACGTGGAAACTGAGTCTGGGAGAGGTTATTCTCTTGCCCAAGGGAAGCTAGTACGAAACAGAATTGGGAGGTTGCATTCAGTGCAGGGATACATGTTTCTCCCAAGGAACCCACGTGTGCTTTCTGAAGTGAATTACTAAATACCATCAAATGACCCTGAGAACCCCCTACCCCTCTTACTCAAGCTCTACCCTACTTCTCAGAGTGGGAGCTTTTTGCTACGGGAAGGATTTCGGCAAACCAGAAAGCCTAAAGTCAGCAATGGTTCTATTGCCCCTTGAAGCCCTCGGCCACTTGCAGGCGTCTTTGTCTTTGGGGTCTCACCTTAAGCGGTTCATTTCAGCTTTAGTCTGTACCAGAATCAGATCTCTCATGCCAAGGGCAAGAAGAAATGCCCTCCTAACAAGACTCTGGGCATAACTAGAGCTGCCTGCAGTCCAAATTTCCTAAGAGCCATCTTCTTCATGAGCAGATAACGAAGCTCATAGGAACAGGACACAAAAGCAAAAAATGACAATTCAGGACACACACCCATCGAGTGATGGCATTAAGGAAATTCTCAAAGCCCTTAGCAATGTAGCTGCCAAGAGAAAAAAAATGACTTCGTATAAAAAAAAAAGGCCCAAGTCCAAGTTATAATAAGGACCCATATACATCCTGCATGTTATGAAAATTATTGCAGCATTAAAAGTGAAAATAGCATCATGTCATCTAGCGTGTATGAAATCCCGGACAACATAAGATGGGTTGCTTAAGCATAAAGGCTAATACTGCCTAGAAACACCAGGGAAATAAGAACTGCACATAAGAAGAAAAATAGTTACTTGGTCCTTCTCCATCACCTTTCTCGGTGCTTGCAAGGGAGTAAAAAGTGTTTCCGGATGGCATCTCAGCAGTTCTCAGCACACACAGAACTTTCTTTCTTAAGCCAAGCTCTGCTGTTCGAGGTGCGAAGTTCTGATGGTCTTTATTCCATGTTATTCCTTCACTCCCTGTTCGAAGATCTCACAATGGATAAGGGGAGAGTGAGGAACACAGACTGAGAAGTAAGCAAAGCGCTTGAAAAAGGGCACTTTTGGGAAATGGCATAGAATTCCTTTCTACAGAATGCAGGCACGAGAATTCTAGAGCTAGAACGTATTTAAAGGTGCCCACTCCAAACTCTGAATTTTAAAAATGAGCCAACCACGCTTACGGCACTGAAATGATTTGCCTGAGGTTACAGAGCTGGCTTCCTCAGAGAGCTGGGTCCTAACTTCTATTTAATATATGGCTCCAGAATGCTTAAAGCCCTTTCCCAGGTATGATCTCCTCCTGCACCTTCCCTTTTTTCAAGTGGAAAAACTGAGGCTCAGGAAATTTATTTTTTTCCTAAGCTTATACAGCTAGTAAGGGGTGGTTCTTCAGGGCAGATGTCTGGAACCATTCTCCCATTCTCAGCGTATCGCCTGTGTGAGATGTGTGGGTACAGGCAAACATCCATACCCGGACCAGGCTTCGTTAGCCCCGATTCACCCCAAATGGAGCTAAGCCTTCACCCTCTGCCCGCACCCCAGTTAAGGGAGACTGCATTACTGGGTCAAATATATTCGGGCAGCTGCAGGCACACGGTGCACTGAGAAAATTGAGACAAAGGCTATGGATGTTTGGGCTCAGGCAAGAAGCTGTATTACAAAGGTACATCACTTTCATATTCATTTGCACATTTTTCCTCATAAGAAAATTAGGCTTTAACGTAACCTCAATTTCAACCTTGTTGCTTTATCGCCTAAAGCCCATTAGAGAGCTATTTCCCAGGGCCAGGAACTTATGATTGGAGGTCAGGAGGCTGGGGTTTTAATCGACTCATGATGAGGCTTCTTTCCTGGGGCTCCACTCCTCTGTCTCAGCTCCTCTGTCTCTGTTCTCAGGGGGGATGGTCCTCCCTACATGGGTAGGGAGGATTTTTCTTAATACACCAGAGGCTGACTTTAACCACTGTGTGTGTGTGTGTGTGTGTGTGTGTGTGTGTGTGTGTGTGTGTGTGTAGCTTGGGGTGGGGACAAAGCTTTTCACTGACTCACATCCCAATGCATGTCAAAACAAAGCAGCTAATCCATCATCCCAAATAATACAAGATCCAGTGTCATCTTGTCTGTCTCTTCCTCCTCTTCCTCCCCGTGGGCTACATCAGGGTGTCTAACTGACGGCAGGGTGCCTGAGCAGAGCCTCTAAGGAGTTTCCTGTGGATCAAGACAACCAATCTCTCCCAAACTCTTCAGATAAAACTATTTACAGAATGGGAATGTAGTCTTAAAAAAAAAAAAAAAGCTGATACTTTAGCTCCCCCAGTCCTACCACAGAGTCTGCTGGAACTGGTCTGGGGTACTGCTTAGGCATTGGGATTTCTAAGCGCCCTTTCTCCTATTTCCTTGGGGGTTGTTCTATGCAGGCAAATCTGAGAAGCACGGCCCCAGCCTAGGCCTAAGGGACATTTCCCCACATGGCCTGGACCTCAAATGTCTCCCCACCCTCTATGTCCATTCCCACCAGGGAATAGGGAAGGCTCTCCCCACCCTCCATGCTGGGGCCAACCTTTCCAGGCACTGGACATCTCCAGGTGGGATGCTAGGGAGACAAGAGGAACAGTTTCTTATGACTGCTGCTAAGTCCTCAAAGTCTCTTGCTGTACTCAATAAAATGCTTATCGGGCCTCAGACTTCCCCAAGTACAGGCAAACAGCCGTGGGAGGTCTTGCGAGGTTCCTTACCTCTAGGGGTCCGGCACCATGCGGGCTCTGCATACTCCCTTCAAAGCACAGCTTCCTCACTGTTCCCCAAGGCCAGCCTCCTGCCTCCTGGCCCATTATGCAGCCTGTCCCCCACCCCCTCCAACACCATTAAAGTATCGGCTCCTTTTCCTTTAAGCCATTCTCTTATCAGGGCTCAGAGATAATGCAATCACTAGGAAAATGCTGTTTTTATATTCTAGTGGGTACAGCTTATAATAATTCATGCTGGTAGGTTTTGTTTCCTGTGTATTCGGGTCCTGACTGTAGTCTACCTCCAGGCGGGAACAAAATGGATGCAGGTGGAGGCAGGGAAAGGCTCCTGCCTGCGCCAGATGCCGCTTCAGCACCCTCTCCATCCGATTAAGAACAGAGTGTGGGGTGGCTCACAGGTCTGCCTTCTCATAAAGCAGCTCAGAAAGACCAACAGCAGAAGGCCGAACTTGAACATGGCTTTCTAGCCAGAGAATCTCAATAGACCAATAACCCTTTAGCTTCTGTACATAACTGAAAGCAATGCCTCATCTGTATTCAACCAGTTTTTAACCTTTTGTTTTCTTCTCAGCATTATTTTCCCTGAATTCTCCTACTTTTCAAATCCTGCCTGACCACAAAAAAAACCTTGATCCTAATCTGGGACCTGCTGCTCACGAGCCTTGTAACTGAGTAACACTGAACTCTTTGGGCCTCAGTTTCCCCATCTAGTAAGGAGATCACACTTCATTAGATGACTGCTAATTTTCATCCTGACCTCATAGGACTCTATGACTGTAATCCCCTTTTACTCCATTCTCATCTTTAGGTTTTTCCAGCATCTAATTCATAACAGGCATTATAGCATTACTATCTTTCCATCCCTGTCCATCCCTGAGAAAAAGTATGTGTTTGGGCTGGTGGGAGAGAAAGGACTGAAATAATTCAAAAAAATTTTTAGCTATTATCAATGTTACCTATGATTGAAACATCGACGGCATGAAAATAAATTAGCTGTAAGATAGAAAACTGCCTTTTTCTGCACTAAATGTCCTATTTTACATCTATTAACATTAGTATTCTCATCAAAAGCCAATTATCACATTATTGTAAAAAGCACCTCTTTTCAGCACAAATAAGGACAAAGATACTATAAAACGTGACATTAAACACCTTATATATGTTTATGTAAAGTGACGGAGTTTGGGTCTATTTTTGATATTGCAGGCGGAGAGGCTTTATCAACTTACACATTGGGGACCACTGCTAAGGTTCACCTACAGAGCAGGCCAGTTTTTTTAGTGGTACTATTAGATTATAAAATATGTATACTCTACTCTTCTGAATGTTGTTCAAACAAGAAGGCACAGAAGGTTTACTAGTTTTGTTTGAATTCATGCTTACTTCAATTCTCTATCAAATCATTCCGGCTGTTAGAGTGTCAGGGACACGAGATGGTGTTATTTGATCCCAAATATTTTAAAAATTAGGTTAGAACAAAGTATCTTTGTTATACTATTTCACTGACCCTTCTGTGAACGGATTTTTTTTTATTGGCAATGCTTCTAATTCCTTTGTTTGGCAAATACTGTTACAATTTTGCTTGTTTTCTATCTTTCCCCATTTCTCTCCCTAGCTGAATCCAAACTGACAAGGATCAACCTAAAATTTCTGTTTTCCATCAAAACACTGCTATCAAATGCTCTTGTGACTCAAATAAAACCAGTGCCATTAGTACAAAAAAAAAAAATCAATTAGCGAGAAGGCAGTGAAAACATGTCCCATTTACCGTGAGCAATATTATAACCACAGGAACTATGGCACCTGATCCAGAAAAAGCTACATCTCACATTGAGAAGCCATACTGGAATGCCAGTTGACCCAACCATTAATGTTGTGATCTCTTTGAAGTCTCATATTACCTTAAATTATAGTTTTGCAGCCAAGTAATGAGAGCTGGGAAGATTTCTGGTCACTTTTCTTTAAAAAGTCCCTCTTCCGAGGCTTCAAGGCATTAACCTTGGCTATCATTAACCACTCCACCGGTCAACTACCAGACCTTGATTCTCCATATCCACTGAATCAACAAAGGCTCTCAACAAATTTTTTATGATTAATATATGGGGACAGGGAGGAATACTAAATGAGAAATTATCCAGAGTTATAATTAACAAGTTACTACTTGTTAAGAAAAGTCACCTTCTATTCTAGGTGCCAGATACGTTTCACGCCTTATCCAATTTCATCACCGTTAACACTCCCCTGGCCAACGCACACACCGCATTAAGACTGCATTCCCATCTTACAGATGGGAAAACTGACCCTTCTAGAGGCCAAGTAATTTGCACAGGGACTCAAGACTAGGGAAGGGCAGAGTGGCTATTGGAACCCCACAACCTGCGATGCAGTACATGATGCCTCCGCCATGCTGCATTGCTGGGCTAAACCACCAAACAAGATAAAATATCCAGGAATAAAGGCACTTAGGTGGTTAAGCCAATAAACTAAGGCAAACAACACTGCGTGCATTTTATTCCTCAGATATATTTTTGGTGGAGAATAAATTGCCCTGGGAGAGGTGTTCTGTAATTTCATTTGGAGCACTGTCCTTCTGTAACAGCAAACTGAAACACACACACTAAAATCAGATTGCAATTAAAATCCAATTATAAATATATTACGATATTAGACACCTACCCAGGAAAGATCCGGCAGGGGACCTCCTCTGAAAGGCAGTGTGTCACAGCCTTCAAACTGCTGCCATGTGTACTTCTGACTGTGCCCTCTGACCTTGAGTGTGTGTTGAACAGTATCTAGCAGCCTTTTCCGGAGAAGAAAAGGACTAGGTTTATGTCTCATGACAGAGAAAGTTTAATAACAACATTATTACCAATTTATTTCAGAGGACAACATGCGAGGAATATTAAGTCTTCCTCGTGCAGATTATTAAACAAATTAAACACAGCACTTAAACTGATGAGATTCGAGACACGGAATTTGTGTGAGATCAGCAAACACAGGGTCACCACAGAGGGTCCAGGTGTGACCTTCACACCCTTTATACTTTTTGTTTCAACAACCTGTTATTCCACTGACTTGAAATGTTTAGCAAATATTCATCCAAAGGAATGGGTAGTCATTTCCCCACTACCCAAAATTATCTTATCTCATGATTCACAAACCTCATCAATGGCAATGTCCAATATGCAGAATACCTGATGATCCAGGAACGTCCTCCCAGTTGCCTTCTTGGAACGCACACTGCGGGCCCGTGAGCTGATTCTCTTTAATTGGACAGAACATTTCAACTACAGAACTCTGGTGTCCAGTATTTTTCAACAATTGTCTTTAAGTTCATTTGTCATCATTACCATGGGCCATTCAGATAGGTCACCCAGCACAACTGCACTCACCCCTCCGGCTTTCCCCAGGAAGACAGGACCAGGCCTGGTTCTCAGTATTTTCCATTTATGAAATGTCTAAGGGCCAGACGTCGGACACACCCTCCCACCCCGGCTCGTTTTTAACTGGTCTGGCATAGACTGCAAGCCCACACTATGCACCAACTTCTTACAGCTATTGGACAGGTACTAATTAATTTACATAGCTGTGCAATCAGTGACAGAGGCTTACCCATAACGATTCTAAATCTGGAGGGAAAAAATAGGAAGGGGAAAGGAGGGAAAATGCTTTTGGTTTCACACTGAAACGTCATTTCAGGAGTCAGCTTACTTGTCATTTCTGCTTAAGTTGGATTGATTCCTCTATTTCCCCTACATCCCAAGTGTGTGTGTGTGTGTCTGTGTGTGTGCACATGTCTGTTTCCCCTCCCCTCCAGGGCCACACTTAAAAAGCACTAAGAAAAAATGATAAACTGACCTGAGAATGATTGACTTACCTTTGTTTTATTAACTACAAATAAAGAAAAATAAACCCACATACTACATACATTTAAGATTAGTCACATAAAATGTGCAAGACCCCGAACGATACTGTGATTCCAGCAAGCTCCTGTCTGCAGTTATCCAGTCCAGAGGGCTCGTCACTGGAATCCCCTGGGTACCTGTACAAATGAATATAATTACAGACAGGATGAGCACAGACCTATGAGGCTGTTGATTATGTTCGATAACTCAGGAATATCGGGAGAGAGAAATCCTGGGGTGTGCAATCGATTTTGTCACATAAACTCCCTTGGCCTTTCCAGTTTCACACGAGGGTTGAAATGGTTCTTTCTCTTGTTCTCGACTGCCAGGAACACATACGAATGTTGTGATATCTGTCAGGGAAGACGACAGGAAAACTACTTCCAAATTTCCTCCAAGGAAACAAAAGCAGAGCACAAGGGATCTATTCTCTCAGGGCACCATCCAATACTGGCAATGCAAGTGGAGATAAAGGAAATCAAGTGGTAAGTGGAGTCCAATGGGTAACAGCACATCATGGCCCGGGGCTTCGTCCTCCACGTTAACTTAATGCCGGCCAAGAAGAAACATTGGCCATCACAGTGTGTTTGCCTAAGTCCCATTCTTTGAATGCCCCTGACCCTTTAGAATACAGTAATTTAGCATCATGAATTAAAATAGCTGAAAATAATTCTTTTTTAAAAAATGAATAATTTAAGAATTCACATGTCTCGTTAACAGTAAATGACTTTCCAGCTGGGCAGAAAATCAAAATCTGCATTTGGCAGTTTTACAAGTCATTATGGAAATAGGTCTACTCTTTATTTGATCTCCCATTTCTAGATAATCTTCTTCACTTCTAGAGATTTTCCTTCTCTGTAGGTTACAGAAGGTATTGAAAGACGCTAAGAAAAATCAGGTACCGTTTGTGATTTTAGGGCAAAAATAAATGATAAAATAAATATCAATCAATCAATAAAAATGAATAAAATAAATAGATGATGATTTAAAAGCCCAATGTTTTCTTGAAAAAATAGGTTAACTTGAAGAAACCAGATACAAAAGGCCACATACTGTATAATTCCATTTATGTAAAATGTCTAGAAAAAATACTTAGGAAGTAGACTGCTGGTTGCCAGGGGCTGGGGGAAGGGTTTCGTGGGGAGTGACAGCTACTGGGTACACAGTTTCTGTCTGGGTAGGTAAAAAATTTCTGGAACTAGATGTTGTGGTGGTTGCAGAACGTGGTGAGAGTACTTAATGCCACCAAATCGTGTGTATTTAAATGGATACATTCATCAAATTTTTAGGGTATGGCTATTTTTCCACAATAAAAAAAGTAACAGTGTTTTAAATGGTAACATTTGAAACTTGGGTTTTAATAAATGTCAAATGAATCAAAGGATCAGAAACTCTGGGCACTCTGCTCACCCTGTCAAGGACTTCATTAAGGAATTCGAGAAGGAAATGCCTCCATCTACCTGCTCTCCTGCTCTAACCTTCTAATCCCTACATGTGTCTGCCTAAGAAAGAGATCCAAGACTAAGAAGTGGGTCATGAGGACCCAGATGATCATTTCTCTCCCTTGTAAGCCAAAAACTCCTCCAAGTCCAACCAAGCAGATGACCAACCCACAGTCAGCTCACAATGTTTCAGATGTATTCTATTTCCTAAGACTATCTGCAAACAATAAGAAATACAAGAGGACTGCTTATGCACTCCAAAAATGCTCTGGACAGTTACATCCTGATCATCTCTCTCTTATCAAGAAATAAAGAGAAAAACAGAAAGGGGGTAAAAAAAAAAAAGCAGAAAGATGACGGAGGGAAGGAGGGAGAATATTATCTGAAGAAACCTTCTTTTGAACCCTGAGTGACTACTATTTTTTCATTGTTCTGAAGAGGTTTAACAATATTGGTTCTAATAATATTGGCATAGAAATGTACTGGTCTTTCCATCCATAAAAAAGAGCTAATTCGGCTTTGTTTTGAACGGGACCACAGATACACGCAGCTGATTTTTGGTAATGGTAGTTGGTTCTACATGATCTCAGAGCTGGCCGATGCTTCTAAAGCCTCTATGACCCTCTCATCTCATGAGTGGAAAGGGGAGATAAAGTAAGGTCTCTGAAGACCTGAAAAGACAGTAACTTATGTTGGGCTTTGAAGATTCTGATTCTATAAAAATGGCAGAATCAAGTCAAAGTGTCCTCATCAGCAGCCAAAGAGGTTTTTGGCAGCAGGGTGGTAGCTAGATGATTACAATTTGTGGTTACCAGATGTGGGTTCAAATTGTGTTTTGCCACTCAATAGAGCAAAGTACTAAGAGTAAAATTTTCTTCTCTTTTGGCTTTTATTTCCTCATCTACAAAATGGATGAAAGTATATCTACCGTCATGTCACTAAGAGGATCAAATGAAGACACTACAGGTAAAAGTTTAACACAAGACTTAGACCCCAAGTACTCAGTCCATGATAGTTGTTAAGGCATGAGAACTATTGAAATCCAATCTAGGATGGGTTTTCCATATAAATCCCGTCCAACTATTCTGTGTGTTTCAACACACTCAAAATGAAATGGTAGGAAATGCATTAAAAAGTAAGTTAGGGCTTCAAGAAGAAACAAAGAGAGGGCTGGGATCTCTCTTCGCAATTCAATTATGGTACCACTGAGGACCAGCTCATCAGGAGTAGCTGAAACCCACATCTCCTGACCTCACACAGAAAAATTTCCCAATATTTGCCAGTATTTCCCAATATTCCATGCATATAAATAACCTTAACACAGTTATTTAGTTCTTACTATGTGCCCACGAGTCAAACCTTCTGTAATACCCAGTGAGGCAAAAACACAGATCACCAAAGAGCTGGTTCACTAATGTGTTTTGTGGAAAGGATTAACATGCTATGCTTGGACAGCAAGGTCATACCAGTTTTGAACATTTGGTGTTAATATGACGATCACAAACATTCTGTCTTTGCTTTTATCAGAGCCTATTTCAAGAACTCTCCTGGTGATCCAATCTTGCTCACGTCTCAGCAGAATATTTTTTTATTTGTCTATTTACCCATTAAAAATAAACAGACGTCATGGGGCGCCTTGGTGGCTCAGGTCATGATCTCACAGTTTGTTTGTGGGTTCGAGCCCCGCATCAGGCTTTGTGTTGACCACTTGCTCAGAGCCTGGAGCCTGCTTCAGATTCTGTGTCTCCTTCTCTCTCTGCCCCTCCTCCACTCATGCTTTGTCTCGCTCTGTTTCTCAAAATTAAATAAATGTGAAAAAAATAAAAATTTTAAAAAAATTTAAAAATAGAGGTCTTGAAAGTTTTTGATTCATCTGTGGGAAAATGAGTCTAGACTTTGTCCAAGAGACTAGTACAGATTTAAGCAGCACTGTCTGTAGACAACACAGGGACAGTGTTTTTGGAAGCTATGCATATGTTGAGTGTAGGAGGGCTGAGAGCTTACTAAGCAAGGACCAAGGGAGATTATAGGGCACTGTGGCCATTCACTGGAAAGCTGGAGAAACGAGGATTGAATTACTTATCTTATAATAATAATATAACTAAGCAAATGTGCTCGGTTTAGTATTAGACAGTATCCTAAATACTTTTCATGCATTAACTCACTATATGAAACTCAATATTCTAAAATCTCAACACTGATCTGGTACAGCAGAAAAACACACTGAGCCAACATTCCAACATTGGCAAGGGAGTCCAAGGGAGGAGAAAAAGGAGACTTGATTGCTCAGCTCTATCACCGAAAGTTTCTAGGCCATTCACTTCTGTCAAGTTTCATCACTGGCAAATCGAGAAAATGTCATTAGGAAAAAGCACTAAACTGGCACTGGGGCTGGATGCTGGGACCCAGATTCCCACTGGATCTGGAATCTCTGTAGCCTTCATGTCCCTCTGGGCATTCCCCATCACTTACCTCTGTTTCTCCTTCCTACCCTCCCTCTTTTTAAGAGAGAAATCCGACTTGCATTCAAGCCCTTAAAAAAAGAAGGAATTTGTCACTAATCTATGTATCCTCAGTATAAAACGGAAGGAGGAAAACACTGAAATGTGGAATTCAGAGTGGTTTACAGAGTGGTTTCCATGCCATTCTGGAAAAATACTTCCAATTCATCTTAATTTCCCCAAAGTATAAACCACATTAAATGCTGGCATATATGTCAACAGGAAAATTAATTTTTTTATATCTTAAAGGATGTTTGAATGATCAAGAAACCATGACCTCCATCACGGCAAACAAAGACAATTGAGGCAAGTGTCTCATGTTAGATTGTTACTGCTGTTTCAAATTTTTTAGACCACAATTAAGTATAATCATTCTTGTCCCCATTTTATAGGCATCAGATATCCCAGTCCAGACCTTTCCCCTTCTTTCCAATCTTACCCTTAATAATCTCAAGAAATTGCAATAAATAATGTCAAAAGATGAATAATGAAAATGTAAATTTCAATGTGCTATAATTACAATTCTAAAAAAAAAAAATGAAGCGCAATAATTAAGGGCTTGTTATTTTAGCAATTACAAACACAAATAGAATTTCCTTTGGCTTTTGGATACATTCTGCTGTAACAGTACTGCTGTCCGAAATGTACATAGCTGAAAGAACAGATACCCACTCCACACACCGTTCTGTAAATAAGGTCAAACTGTATTGGTAGCAGCAGATACACAGCCTACAAGTTCGGTACCACCATTTTGTGCAGTACATCTATATGACTGACCTGTATAAATGTGTGCTGTTTTCACTGTTGACACTTTTATAAATATAAAGAACTTGCTGAATAAATCCTGCTATAGATCTCTTTGTATCAAAATGGAATACTCGACTGTTGTGAAATCTGGCAGTTAATAAAAATAGCCTGCTTTTTATTAGATTCTCCCAAGGATGGGAACACAATAGTTTAATAGTAACTAAGCATGCTTCAAAAGGTAAACTCTTTCAAAGTAAAGTAGTAAATACTAGAAAATGTACAGAGGAAACCAGAGCTTTGTTCCTCATAGCCAAACAAAAGTTACCTTTTTAAAATAAGTACTCTTCAGGGGCCCCTGGGTGGCTCAGTCAGTGAAGCGTCGGACTTCGGCTCAGGTCATGATCTCACAGTTCGTGAGTTCGAGCCCTACATCAGGCTCTGGGCTGACTGCTCAGAGCCTGGAGCCTGTCTTCGGATTCTGTGTCTCACTCTCTCTGCCCCTCCCCTGCTCACACTCTCTTTCTCTCAAAAGTAAATTAAACATTAAAAAAAATAAAAATATAAAAGAAGTACTCTCCAAATCACATATGTCTATAGAACATAAGGTCAATCAGATTATATGTAAGGTTCTGCAAGGTAACTGTTAATTCTGAGAATGTAAAGGGAAAGCAGTTTGAACATCTTCCTGAATCTTTTCACTATGGGATAGCCACCTGTTTGCGTTGTAGAGTTCCCCCAAGATTTAAGATCATCATTGTAGTAACAGTAAAATAAGTTAAATTTACGCATTCAGCAGGTATACAGAACAATCTTATTGTAAAAAAGTGAAAAAGAAATGATAAAGCACAATGAATCTGAGCGACATATATGAGGATCCAGAAACCCAGAATGCAAACGTCTGCTGATTGATCAGAGGGAAGAGAAGGTCAGCAGACTGTGACGTAATGAAAGCCAGCGAAGGGGCTGAGTCAGAAGTCAGAGGAGCCACAAGGAGAGGAGCCCAACACACAGGAGGTTCACTGTCACCAGTGGGGGCACTCAGGCCATCACTTCAACTACAGCCATATTCACTCTAGAAACTTACTGTCTCTGCTCTTCTCCAACCTAAAATAAACCAGCCTCTTGTTGAAAATGGACTGGTTGCTCTGACATCCTATTTAAGGTTCCTTTTTAGTTCCAGAAATCTGGGAACATTTGCCTTGATGCCACACCCCCTCACCCCCCCGCCACGTCCGTCTTTTCTAGCACCTACCCTTTTTCCTACTGCAGCATGACACTCAATGAAAATAAATCTCTGACTCCAGCAAAACATACTTCAGTTCCCCCACAGGAAGGGAAATTCTCAGACACACCTTAACAAAATGCAACTGAAAGGGCAAGGTTGGTTTTTTGAACCATTGTCTGGTTTCTATTCTAATATGCCTACTTTCTTGCAGGCCCAGGAAGGTGAGTTGTGGATTTCTGTAACCACAGTTGGTTCAATGGGCAGCTCTGGGTTCTTTCCTTGAGCATCAGAGCTCTTACCGGGCACCCACATTTAACCATTGATTTAACCACCGTTATTTAACCATATATGACCCATTGAACCTTTGTACCCTTCCCTCCAAAACCTTCTCAAGTCTCAGAATGGGCTTGACTGAGTTAGTCTGAAAATACAGAATGGTCTGATCTGGTTAGGAGGTTAACACTACTAATCATCAATACACCCTCTGTACACTTTCTTCATGGGTTTGTCTTAAAAAAAAAAAAAAAGATTTCCTTTCTTACATAGAAACACCTATTCTCTTGCTAGGAAAGGGCATGGACTCTGCAGCCTACTACCAGGGTTTCATTATCAGCATCCTGTGTGCATAACTTTCTGTGCCTCAGTTCCTCCTTCACAAGGCCTGAGGACAGTGATAGTACCTCACACACACTCTAAGACAGGACTAGAAGAATACACGTAAAGCACTTTGAAGAATGCCGGAACAGAGCAGGCACTCAGTAAATACCGGCTTTTCTAATTAGCCAATGTGGAATTGAGCAAAAACCCTCTTTTCAACCTCTTGGGTAGGAATAATGCAGAACTCTGCAATGACCCAAGTTTGATTTCTCTCTCTCTTTTTTTTATGTTTATTTTTGAGAGAGAGAAACAAAGAGTGTGAGCAGGGGGGTGGGCGCAGAGAGAGAGAGACGCAGACACAGAATCAGAAGCAGGCTCCAGGCTCCAAGCCGTCGGCACAGAGCCCGACGCGGGGCCCCAACTCACAAACCGCGAGATCGTGACCCGAGCCGAAGTCAGACGCCCAACCGACGGAGCCACCCAGGCACCCTGACCCAAGTTTGATTTCTAACAATGTAACTGTGCGTTTCATTTCAGATTACCAAACACACAATTTTCAAACCTAATTCAGACCTGTTCTGGTTGTCCTTGGCCCAACAGACACAACATAAGTGTCTGACAGGTGTGGTCACACCTTGAGACATCTCAGAGTTTTATGGGCCTTCTGGAAAGCAGGCATTCTCCTTCATCAGTACCTTACTCCCCCAACTCCCCATCCTTCAGATTACTGCCTCAAAAAATATGGCCCCTGCCAACAAAGCACCGTCCTGTGAGATTTCAGGAGAACTCACCACACAAGGTTATTTTCCCCTAGGGTGATAAAGTTGATACTTTAAACAATTATTTGGTCTATTAGAAAAAGCACATGAGAAGAATTCTTCTTATGGTCCTAACTACCTGTTTTCTCAGGGAGAATTATTATTATTATATATATTATTATATATACAGTTAGTTTCTTTATGAAGATGGGAACCATTCACATAAACAGGAACCAAAGCAAAGGACACCACAAGTAGAAGTCAGACCAGAAACTTCAGTTGATGAGGAGACAGACGTAGGTCACATCCATTTGTGAAAGCAGCCAAAAATCACTACTTCAAACTTAATACCCAACGTTTAAAAATAGCTTGAGAAACTTAGTATCTTCATTCCTTTTTCATCTAGAATGAACTCTATCAGGGCACCTTGATCTAAGTCAACCAGTTCCTGAGTTCAGTCAGAATTTGTCACAGGGCCTCCCATTGATTCAGCATAAAAAAAAGTGTTTAGCTGTTAATTTCTTGAGGTAAGGGCCACTCTTGCAGATGAAATTGAGAATTCTTATAAATCACAAAAACTACCTGTTCTCCCTCCCATCCCCTACCCCCCACAACAACAAGTTCATAGTCTTCTTTATAATGTTTTGTTTCTGGCAGATGTACCAGTTAAATGTTTGCTTTAACCAAAGTTTTGTGTTATCTGTTTATATCATAATTTTGGAGGGATCATATATATTCCACTCACAGCAAGTGCAGACACAGCCTACCAGTAAAGCTTATTTTATTCCCCAGAGTGTGAGAATAATATCTACGTGTGAGAGCTTTTCTCACACTTTGATGTTATTCTCACATTTGTAACGTCAATGTATTTCCACATTTCAAAAAATAAAATAAAAACCTACCACCAAATCTTAAAACCACATAGCTACAAAATGCCAGTACATCCCTAGGCCCCACTGCTTTGCCAGGTAACAGGACAACAGAGCAGGACGATTGCTACGATAGGTGGTAAACTAAGAGAGGCAGCTCAAAGTGATAAACCGGTCCATTGGAAAATCTAATGGACACCAAGACACTGGGAGCCACACCAAATACCTCATTTCTGATTAAGAGAGACAAGCAAATAAGCAATAACCATGATCTTGACTCAACTGGCCATCTCTCTGCCATCTCTGAAACATCAGGAAAACCACCCCGTGGTTGTGTATACAGGTTGAGCGAAGCAGCGACAAACTGCACTCTGGGGCAGGGGAGAGGGGAATAGCTTCTAGCTCCTCAAAATCTCAAGGAAAAGGGCTACCAGAAGGTGGAAAATAAATACTACTTGGACACCTTTATCATCTGGCCCCCTTTCTAGTGACTGAATGACTTAAATTCAGTGTGGCACTTACGGAATTTATTCCCCACTATTTTTTTTTTTCATTCTCCACCATTCATTCTCCACAATACTTCCTCGTCATCCAAGTTCAGGGTATGTGGATCTCGTTATCATTTCCCCTCCCCCAGAGTCTTACTCCAGAAACATTTGGCCACAAAACTGTTCTAAAATGTTGGAGAAGTATCTGCACTCCCATGTCCACGGAAGCATTATTTTTAATAGCCAAGACACGAAAACAACCTAAGCACGCATTGATGAAGGGATAAAGAAGTTGCAATATACTGTGTACACACACACACACACACACACACACACACACACACCAAACAAATGGACTATAATTTAGCCATGCAAAAAGGAAATCCTACCATACGGGACAACATAGATGGACTTTGAAGGCATTATGCTAAGTAAGTCAAAGACAAATACTGTGTAACCTCACTTTATGTGGAATCTAAAAATAAACCCATTTGTGCTAACCAGAGGCAGAAGAAGGAAAGAGGAAAATGGAATGGGGGTCAAAAGGTACAAATTTCCAGTTATCAGGTAAGTATTAGATAGGGAATATCCAACATGTTGACCACAGTTAACATTGCTTGTGTGGTATACGTGAAAGCTGGTGAGTAAATTAATCCTAAGCATTTTCACCACAAGGAAAAAATTTTTTTCCTTTTTTTTTTTTTTTTAAATCTTCAGTAGATGAAGGACGTTAACTAAACTTACTGTGGTAGTCCTTTCACAATACATGTGAGTCATTACACTGTACACCTTAGACAATGCTGTATGTCAATTATAGCTCTATAAAACTTGGAAAAAAGAATTCATTCGTGGCAGGGAGGAAGGCAATTATCCCGATTAGAGTTTCAATTAACACAATTCAGAGACACTAGGACTGAGGAACCAACCCACGAGTGACACTGAGGATGCTGATCACAATAATGGCAATTATAACCCCTTCTCATAAAGCACTCGAAACTTTGTTCACAGCGCTTTCACAGGGTATCAACTCTTCCTCAAGGTTATGCTCTTAAAATAAATGTGGTATTTATGACCCTTAAGTCCAAAGTCAAGATGGCCTCGGCTGTGCCTATGATTATTTCTTAGCATTTGCCACACTGGCATCCACCCATTCCACAAAGGCATGGTCCACATCCAATGACTGGAGACCAAAGCTAGCATGTGTCAATGAAGGAGGAATAATTATTGCTCTAGATCTAAATAAATATGGCCATCACTTCGCAATATAAATGAAAATAAGATTCTGATGAAATCTACATGTATTTACTCTAAAACTTTGGAATACTACAGACTCTGACGTGTTTTATTTCTCTGCAGGCTCTTCATCATTCATTTACTGTGCAGCACATACAATACAAATAAATATCAACTATAGCAGTTACCAGTCTTTCAAAGATGTTCTCTATCAAGAGAGAAAGGCAGCCCATACCTAGAGATGGAGGTTCAATTGCCTTGTGCTTTCGAATTCTACACTTTCTTAAACAGACCTTATGCTCTACCTCGCAAAATTAATTTACCACACACCCACGTCCTCATTTATAAAATGTCCCCTTTCTAGGGCGCCTGGGTGGCTCAGTCGGTTAAGCACCCGACTTCGGCTCAGGTCATGATCTCGCGGTCCGTGAGTTTGAGCCCCACGTGCGGCTCTGTGCTGACAGCTCAGAGCCTGGAGCCTGTTTCAGATTCTGTGTCTCCCTCTCGTTGACCCTCCCCTGTTCATGCTCTGTCTCTCTCTGTCTCAAAAATACATAAAACGTTAAAAAAAATTAAAAAAAAAATAAAATAAAATGTCCCCTTTCTAGGCACTGTGTACCTACAGCCTGGACCTCACAGTTCAAGAGGCATTAGCCTGCAGCAGTGAACCCCAGTGCTCTTGTCAGTGTGCTGGACCTTGCCAAATACAGACATTCTCCAAAACCACAGAACGCACCTCCTGTCAGCACTCATAACGGAGCTCAACTACAGTCAGCATTTCACCATATAAAACATGTGCGCAGATGAGGGCCATTCTTGCTGATCCGTTTATACATTATGTTAAATTAACATAGTAATGGACAACTATAAAATCACACATTTCATGCATTAAATTTAATGATGAAATAATAGGTAATAACAGGTTACAATTCTGATATAAATATCACACAATCAGTAAATTCACTCAACAATAACGAATAACTTTCAACATTCCATTTCCTGGGCAACAATCTTGAAAGGGGACCATATAAATTGAAAAGTTATTGTCCAACCGGACAACATAATTACCCTGGAAAGAGAAATACAAGAGGCTGTTAACCTGAGGCACATGGTTATAGAGACTTCTACATGCTTTATTTATATTGAGTCATTTGGGAAAATTTAATACAGCATCACCTCTATTTTGACATGCTGTTTTCCTATCATTCATATTTATGGTGAAAAAATGCTAACTCCCAAGCTTGGAATAGGACCAGAACAAAGGTGGTAATTCTTGGTAATCCAAGAAAGTGAGAAACATATGCATTCGGTTCTTAAGATTCATTTGAGTTTTTAAAATAAAACAACATGATTTATTTTTGCTCGTTTTTTTTTCTCTCTCTCTAATTATCTATGTGCATGAGACATTTTTTAAAAAAGAAGTACTTAAAAAAAGTGACTCACGTAGACGTGGGATGGAGCTAGATGATTCTGTGTATGCTGAATGATGTATGAATAAAAATATTCAGAGAGCAGACTTTACACAATATGAAAACCTACTGCTTCAGGTTAGCTGTCATTACTCCCCTGGGGGCAAAGAAGACCACTCTGAAAATGCTCCAGTTGCCAAAGTTGCCTGTTTTAAGCACAGATCTTTGGAAATCCTTTGCACGATGTATGAGCTTTTTCTATCTCAAGAAATCCAAGTCCCTTCATGACTCAAGATCAAACTACTACCATCAGCAAAAAGCTTGTGAGCCACAGAAAGAAACTCCTACAAGATGCGGGGGCGGGTCTTGTTCTGCACAGTCTAGACTGTTCTGTGAGATACTCATGTCCCTCAGACGTTAAGAGGTACTGAGGGGAGGAAAAAAAAACCTAAGCAAAAAAAAGTTCTTGCAGACAAGTTAAAAAACTTTGTTCTAACTGCAAACTTGTCGGTCTTTAGTATGCTAACGTGCACTGGAACGCAACCAAGAGCAGATACAGGAGGCAGTGTTTCGCCAAACTAAATTGACCAGGGAAATATTTTCCACAGAACTACAACACCCTCACCAGTCACCAGTGTTCCACAGAAATCAGTTTGGAAACACCTGTCTAAAGTTAATAGATTAGAAAAATTAGAACAGATTAAAAGAACATTTTGGGGCACCTGGGCTGCTCAGTTGGTTAAGCAGCCAACATCGGCTCAGGTCATGATACGGGAGTTCATAGGTTCGAGCCCCGCATCAGATTTTGTTCTAACAGCTCAGAGCCCGGATCCTGTTTCGGATTCTGTGTCTCCTCGCTCTCTGCCCCTCCCCCACTCCATTCTGTCTCTCTCAAAATTAAATAAACATTAAAAAAAATTTTTTTTGAAAAGAACATTTTGCCTGAAGAGACCCAAAGTCTTATTTTTCTTTTTGAAATAAACACATATCAACAAATAAACACTCTTAGTCAATACAAGTCAGACAGGGACAAAGAGGAGAATCCTAACATGTCAACTTAAGGAGAAATTAAAATAAAGCTCTCTGATTTTCAGGTGACGAAAGGTGATCGTGTCAGCCTAGGGGCCACCTAAGCTAGAAGCTGGACAGAAACCCTGTGCTTTAAGGGACTGCATTCTTGTTGGGGGAAGCAGATCATTTAGGAAAACAAGAATGATTCTGTAGGGAGATTTCAGGTGAGCCCCCTTGTTCATCAGTCTCTTGAAGAAATCCAGAAACTCAACTAAAAGACAATTTTCACACCTGCTGTCCTACCTCTGGGGCTTAGAACAAGGGCTAGGTGGGACAGAGTAAGCCTAACATCTGACTGGGAAAAAAAGAATTTAAAAATAAATCACACAAAAATAAAACCATGCGGGGGCATCTGGGTGGCTCAGCTGGTTGAGCATCCAACTTCAGCTCAGGTCATGATCTCACCATTGGTGAGTTCGAGCCCTGCGTCAGGCTCTGTGCTGACAGCTCAGAGCCTGGAGCCTGCTTTGGATTCTGTGTCTCCCTTTTTCTCTGCCTTTCCCGTGCTGACACTCTCTCTTTCTCTCACAAAGATAAACATTAAAAAAATTTTTTTAAATAACATAAAATCAAAACATGCTTTCTCAAAAGCTATTCATTCCACATCCCCCCCCCCCCAAATTCTAGTTTCTTGTCATACATCTTCTTTAAAAATATAGTTAAATACACTGGACTGAATCAAAGTTACCTGACTGGAAGTCGCTCGCACACCAGAAAAGTTCTGCTAGATGCTAGAGGACACCGTTTGGCACTTCCCGGATTTCATTTGCACATTTTCAGTTGTATTGCTATAAATGTACCCATCGGTATGCATATACATTCACAGTACACCTCATGTACAATGTTGACTTGTTTTTCGAGAAAAATTCTCCTCAACCTGTCAATTGTGTCCTTTGCCAATGTCTGCTCACTTCCAAAAATGCAAAGACAGAGGAATATAAGTTGATGTTGATTTCAATTGCTTTAGGTTTGGGCAAAAGGCCAAACACAGTGCCTTAAATTTTCACCAGTACCATGATTCCTTCAAGGTCTCTGGGAATAGGTGTTTTTAAAATCAATTAGGAATTATGCTGTGTGATAAGTAACTTAAGTGACGCGCCCAAGTATGTGTGCCTGACTGATCACCTTCTGTCAAAATTCTATTCCCCTTCAAGATCCTGTTTCAGTGTCCTCTTTACCCCATATTCTAGGATGTTCTTCCTGGAAGTGACCTCTCCTTCACTCTCTAATGGGTCTCCAATGAAATTCCCAGACAATAGCTTGAAACTGTTATGTTAAATAAACAAGGAGGGCATTAGACTGAAGTAGCTTTAAGGCAGCAGTGACTCTATGAAATAGACCAAAATCTAAGTCTGTAATTGCCTCCATGTTAAGAAATCAACAGGCTAAGGACAATCAATCATCAACAGCCAATCAGGCTTACATTACGGCCAACAGCAATTTTCTTCCTCTGCTTCCACACCTTCTCCGTATCGTCTCTTCCCTGGCTCCTGTCAACCAAGAGCTCCTAACCACTTCCAGTTTAGCGCTGCCAGATTCAAAACCATTTTTGCTCAAACTCTAAGGATACAAAGCAATGGAACCAGGAAAGGGATGTTCCAGTGGTGGACAGAAGAGATGAGAAATGGTTCTAACAGTTGGGGAGGAGCTGGTGAGGCAGGGAACCCCAAGGGGAACCTGAAATCTTCTAAGGAATAGTACACGTGGAGCCAGGGGTGGGGAGCACAGGGAACCCAGAGCAGAGGCACAGGGTTCACTTCAGGCCAGTTTTCCCAGGGGTCAGCCCTTGTGTCTAGGTTTTAACACTCGTACTCGTGGGGGGGGGGGCAGGGGAGAGGGCAAGCAAGAAGAAGAAACTACTGTATATTCATATTTGGAGAATATTTTTAGTCTTGTGTTTTTGACGTGTGAGCTGCCAGCACAAAATATACCAAACACCTTCCTAACTCCCTCAAACCAAATAAATAAATGAGAAGAGAGGCTGCTGAAAACCTTGACAAGCAGCTTGTCAAGAAAAGCTGTTTTTCACACAAGAAACCTCCTTTCAGGACCCTAAATCCTACCGACTTCATTCTATTTGCAGTCCTCTTATCTGTTAGTATCATAACGGCAAAGTGTAAATTGGACCCAAAAAACCATCTTTGTTTTTAAAGCCAAAAACTGATCAAGGACTTCTGTCCACATTTCAAAAGGCTATATTCATATTTCAGAGATTTATATATATTTTAGAAAGGGGTGCATACTGACTTCTAGGATTGAAGCAATATTCATGGCTTTGTGTTATGTACAACATTCTTCAGTATAGGTCATTTGAAGTAAAGTTTTAAGATCAGTTAAGTTTGGAATCAATGTAGATATTGGAACGAACATTTTATCACAACTATTTGTGATGTAAAGGGTGTGAAGCCGAAACACGTTGTAACATCTTCTACTCTGTTAAAAACTGTAACACAATTGCTCAGGACTAGTAGATAGAGACCCAGAGAGAAGGGGCGGGGGGTGGGGGGGGGGAAGCTAAAAACAAAACAAAGCAAAACAAAAAAGGGGGAGGAGGCGGCAAAACGATCCAATTTCATCTCTCCAGCATGAGAAAGAGGGAAAGAGAAACCAGAAAAAAAATTCTTTTTAAATTTTAGAAACCTGCTGGAGAAGAAACCTAACGACTTTACAAAAGCAGGCAACAGCTTCAAAGATTAAGACTGCCTAGGCTGAATCAGATACTATTACGGTTTGATTTCTCAAATATAAAGTAGACCCTACGCATAACAGCCAGAGCTAGAAGTGGGGATCGTGGCTCCATCCGTCACACACAGGGGCCCTCCAAACCTGCCTGGTAGGTCACCACCCACTCCTTTGGTTTAAGTACTGTCAGACTTCCCTGAAAACTATCAACAGGTCACCTTCTGGAGGTACAGAGACAAACCATCATCACCAATCTCCACTTGAGCTTGGATCAGTCTAATAGTTTCTTATCAAGAAGCTGCCAAACTAAGGGTAGGGCTTTCACGGGGGAAGAGAAATGACAGAGTCCTGGTGCCCAGCCGTTCAGTGCCAACAGGTGGATCCTGGACTCTGTGGGAAGGAGGAGAGGCAGGAGGCTAAGACAGAAGAATACCTCCAGATATGGTTACAAGAGGGAAGCAAAATGAACTAGGACAGCATTTACCCTTCCCATGTCGTGTCACAGGGTAACTGGGGGAATACGTCAAAATTCAGAATCTCAGGCTGCACACAGTAGAGACCAATTTATAAAGGTGTTTTGTTGTTGTTGTTTTTACCCTCAAGAGCGCCAAGATTTTTCAGTGGATCCCCAGTGTTCCAGCTGAATTCTATAGTTCCCCACCTTCTCAGAGCACCTGCAGGCACAATTCTCAGTTCCTCAGGGATGTGTCTGTTATCTGCCTTTTTCAGCTTGAATAGTAGAGGTCCAACCCTGGCAATTATTCTAATTCATCAAGTATTTTCCTCCAAAAATGTATTTAGGAAAGACACTAACAATAAGCCGTTTCATACTGACTCACATTAAAATACTTAAATATGTATTCAGGAAATGAAGCTTCCAAGTTATTTTTTCAATACAGCTTTAACATATTTCAAACCCGACAAAAATAACCCAAGAAAGAAAATTCAGATCAATCTAACTTATAAATAATGATGTAAAATATTAACTCAAACATCAGCAAACACAATCTACCAGCACAATAAAAGCTTAACACACAACAACTAAGTAGTACTAATTTCAGGGATACCACGATCATTCGAGAACAGAAATTCTACTTCTAGGATTCATAATATTAATAAGCTAAATAAGAAAGACCTTACAATTATCTCTATAGAGGCTAAAAACGCATTTGATAAAATCAAAGTCTACTATGATTTAATTGGTTAAATTGGGAATCTATGAATACTTCTAACTACGGCAAAGGTATTAATAAAAATGTATCGCAGCTCAAAATCCAGAATCAGGCTTTAATAGTGACGCCTAAGTAGCAACGTTATTGGGACAAAAATGGCCACTACCAACACTCTATAATTTTACACTTTCCAATTAACAGCAGCCCATGCAGTTAGGAGAAAGTCATTGTTATGGACTTAGATTTTGTACCCTGCCACCCACAAAATTCGTATGTGGAAGCCATAACCCTCCCAATGTGGCTAGGTGAAGAAAGTAATTAAAAGAGGTCCTAAGGGATTAGTGCTTGTAAGAAGGGATACCAGAGAGCTCATGCTTTCATTTACCTCCCTCACCTCACCTTGGACTTTCAGCCTCCAGAACTGTAAGAAATCAATGTGTGTTACTTAAGCCCGTCAGTCTAAGGTATTGTGTTATGGCAGCCCGAGCCGAGTCAGTCATGAATAATAAAAATTGGAAAGGAAGAGGCAAAATTATTATCTTTGCAGATGATACATCTATCAACCTAGGAAACCAAAGAGAAGCAACTGAAAATGAATGAAAACACTGAGAAAATTAGAGGATTACAAAACTACTGTACAACAGGTTTTCTTATATACACCAAAGCCAACAAAATATGAAGATCCAGTTTCCAAGAGCAAAAGGACATACATTCTCGAGAAAAGTTTTAAAGTGTATAGAATCAAGAATAAACCTTAAGATCCTACCGTGAGACATAAAATATGACAAATTAATGCAAAGATGCAGTTTGTCCACAGATCAAACTCACTGTAAAGATGTTATTCTCCCAATGACTGTAAATTCAATGTCACCCCAACAAAAATGCCAACAGGAGTATTTTGGAAACTGGGAAATTTAATTCTAAAATGTGCATGATAAACAACAAAAATAAAATGTGCGTGCAAAATTAACCTCTGGGAATTGGTGAGGAAATATGGGGGTATTGGCCCTCCTGGGTATTAAAACATACTATCAAACTAATGTAATTAAAACAGTTTGTTACTAGGCCAAGAATAGTGAGGAAAATGGGGCAAATTTATTTTAGAAATAGACATAATACACACAGATTTATTATATAATAAAGCTGGCATTTCAGATGTGGGACAATGATGGATTATCCAATAAATATGTTGGTACAATTGGCCAGTTATGAGGAGGGGTATGTAATTCTGGTTCTATTCTCATGTCCTACATCAAAATAAATCCCAGATGGCTCAAAAATTTAAATGTAAAAAATAAAGTTGTTAGAACAAAAAAAAAAAAAAAGAGAGAGAGAGAGAGAGAGAGAGAGAGAACATAAAAAAAAAAAAAATTCCCATAAGGAAGGCCCTACTAGGCAAGGGACAAAAACCAAATGCCATAAATTAAAATATAAAATAAAAAGGAAAGACAACTGATAAATTTGCATTAGCATTTGAAACATTTGAAAGGCTAAGAATACCAACAACAAAATGAAAGACAAATGACAAAGAGGCAAAAATACTTGCAGCCTCTAAATTAGACAAAAGGTGAATTTCTCCCCAACAGAATGCCTTCAAATCATTTTGAAAAGGACCAAGAACCCGGTGTCAAAATGGAGAAGGTTGGTTTTGCACATTGGGCTCTCTCTCGGGAAGCAGTTAGAGATGCAGAAGAAGGTACAGGAGGCTCCCAGGGGAGTGTTCTCAGGGTCAAGCCCCACAGGGGAGAGAAGGAGCCAGGGCCGCACAAAAGCTGTTGTTCGGCAGTGAAATCACAAGACACCTGAGGGTCTGAAGCAAGGACAGGGACTGCCAAACTGGGAGTCAGGGGTTGAGCCCTTAGAGTCCCTTATGCACTAAGAGCTAGAAAAGGGGACTCCCTGGAAGGGAGTGAGATCTGAGGCCAGCAGGCTCTCTTAAGCAGAGGTGGGCCTGAAAGGGGTGGGCCTGGAGAGGAAGCTCCTTCCGCTACAGCCTGTGCAGCAGCTGAGGGAACATGAGCTTCCTTCTTGAAGGGCAATCTGAGTAGCACAGCTCAGCAACCTCCAGGGTTAATAAAAGCCGGTTCATAGAAAAAGACAAGCCAATGGCTAATGAACACACAACAAAGATGTTCAACTTCATTCACAACTAACACAATACCAAGATTAATGGTCAATGCAGAGTTGTTAATATTGAGACTCCTATACCTTGTTGAGGAGTTCGAATCCCTAAAGACCTCTTTGGAAGACCATTTGGCTTATATTTCTAAATTCGAAGTGCATATATACCCTTTGACCCAGTATCTTCACATTCTGAATCTGTGAGAATCATCTGCGTGTGTATCCAAAATAGGTACAAAGCCCATGAATGCTGGTTACTTGTTTGGAGTCCATGTGGAAGGGCAAGGATAGGTCACATGTTTCACTTTATTTCCTTTCACACTGTGATTTTTTTTTACCCTATATATGTATTAATTTTTAAAATAGTGGTCCAAAAGAAAATCTGAGCATGAAATCAAAGTATCTACCTATACAGTTAAGTTTATGACCTATGCTTAAGATGTTTTCTGTATCTAGACAACCCCTCTTGTTTTCATTCTACTAGAGCTAGACTACCTCCTGGATTATTTTACAGTATCATAAACATACTCCCACATGCAAGCAATCTGTATCAAGTCTCTAGATGTATTTGTCCTCTATACAGGAAACTACACCAATTAAACTCAAATCCAAGCAGTTATTAACACTTTTAGAAAGGAAACTGAGCTACTTAAATACTGTGTACCAGTTATATTCAGTGCTCATAGTATCCTAATATAGATTCTAACTTAATCCCAACAACCCTACCAGTTATGTCCTATCACTCCCCAATTATCAATACGCAAGGGAGTGTACAAAGGTTAAATGACCAGTTCTATGTAATACAACTAAAAGTAGCCAATGTCCAGTCCATATCTAGATGTTTACCTCTTTCTACAACATCCTTCTGCCTCCCATTTTATTTTTCTTTTGGGTTCCAAAGTAGTTTGTAAGCATCTACTGGTAACTTAAATGGCTGGTATGATTAAGTACAAGTGGTCTGATTTCCAATTTATTACTTCTTTTTTTTTAAGATTTTTAAGTCATCTCTACATCCAACATGGGGCTCTAATTCACAACCCCAAGGTCAAGAATCCCACGCTCTAAGCCAGCCAAGCACCATGATTTAAAGAAGACTGATTAATAATAACTGGGAAATGTGTCTCTCTAGCTCAGAAAGCTAAAATTTCATATATTAGCACCCCAGCCTTCATCTTCCTACTACTATCTCCTTTTGAGTAGCCTTTAACCTGATCCTAAAGCTTTACCAAGGAAATGAAAGCAGGTGGGATCTCTGCTCAAGTTTTCCTTTTTGGATTGCCACCAAGAAGATTAGAGGGAGTACGTTCAGCCAAAAGCAGGGGTAGGAGTCCAGCACTATTGTTTTCCTTTTCGTCATTAAACTTGAGGCTAAATAAAGGAAACCTATGTATGTTTATATGAACTATTTGAATATAAAGGGAGAAAGATCCACAAAATTCTGAGACCAAAAAAATGAACAGAAACCACCACACAATAAAATCACGAAGGAAAAGATGGTGTTTCTCTTAAATGTTGAGATAATTTATCTAATGACTTCGAGAATGGTGGATACTTGGGAGTGTGTTCCTGATTTTCTAGGGTAACTGCTCCCCAAATGACAAATTACCATTGCTACCGAAAATTATACTGGAGTCAACGGTAGGATCTTTTTAAGAAAGATTTTAATTGTAAGTAATCAGGATGAATAATGGTTTGGCTTAAAAAAAATCTATTGAGAATTCTGAACCTAGAGAGTTTTGCTGTTATCCAGAGGAGAGACGCTTTTGCTTGTGCTTCACTAACACGGTTTATCATTTCACCCGGACCCTTCAATGGAGATTTCTCTGTTTCTCACTGCCGACCATCTGTTGTCATCTACACTCAGGATCTACATAAATCCCTACTAGTTGCTGTACCTCAGAAATGCTCCCCCCCTTAAAAAAAACACGAGTTCATCATGGCTGCTTTAGAAGTCTGAGAAAGGGGAATGCGTCTAAATATACCTCCCTACCCCCCAATGCATGCACACGCACACACAGCAACTTTCATCTATAATTTAGGAAATGGAAGCCGTTCGGCAACAGTTAAAGACTAATTTCTTATGCTTTTTGTGCATTTACATAATTGATTCGCTAGATAATGCACTCTGCTTCCTTATTTAATAAACATGTTAATGATTTCAGACAATTACTCAAAACTGCCTACAAGTGTCTGCCTAAGAAAAGCAACAAAAAATAATTAAAATGAAAATACACACCAAAAGGCACATCCTTCATATCACATTACACAAGATATTAAGTCAATATGTCACCCTGTCACCAGTCACTTGCTACCTGCTGTTATACATTTATTCAAATTCTAATGTATTAGCTGAGGCTGATACATTGGTTAGACACCCAAGCGGGCCAACACACAGAGCCAGAGAATAAACCTGGTGCTTTGTCAGGGCAGAGGCAGTAAAATAACAGCAGCAGAAGAGGGGGGGAGACAATAAAACACGGGCTAGAAACAGAAGGTTGAAGCAGACATTTTCACAAGAAAACCCACTTCAGGCTATTCATGGTGGGGGGCGGTCACGGGGGAACTAAATGGATTCTATTTCCTCTGCCCCCCTGAGCACTCGAGAGCACCAACCGGGACAAGTGTCACAATAGGTCCGATTTGGGCAGATGCCTCCTGCATTCTGGCCATTTTCAGGCCGTCTTATTTTATTCCCCAGAGCGGTCACATGAGTCAACCACAAAGCCATGGCCTGAACCAGAGACAGGTTCATCACCAGAGGGAAACAGAAGCCCACAGGCTGGGTAGCTAGGACTCTGGCCCTCCACGGTGCTTGGTCAAACCACTTGGGCTTGGTGCTTCCAGCTCCTGATGGATACTAAGTCTCTCAGGTACTGCAACTCACAGCCATCTTCCCCAGCCGTCCAGGTAGAGAGAGGAAGGTCACACTTGACAGGTGCAAAAGGACACTGAGGACAGAGCGTGGACGTTTCTAGCCCGTGCTGGAAGCTAGCTGATTCTGGCTCAGGAAATCTTGGCTCCAGTACTCCCCACAACACAGACTAGGTTGGAGACCAAAGGAAAAAAAAAGAGGAAATTATTTGAAAAAAAAAAAAAATGGGTCTTCTATTAGAAGGTAACTTCTTATTCTGCTAGAAAGGAAGATAATAAGGAAGACTTCTTCACTTGATCTTAGCCAAAAGGCCGAGAAGCGATTATATAAGGAAGACTTCTTAACCAGATGATCCTCCTTTCTCAGCCCAAGTAAGGGAGGCACCCATGATCTCAGTTCTCAGACAGGAGTTACCAGTCAGCAGCAATTGTGTGTGTGTGTCTCCTACCTTCAGGGTTTTACCTACCTACTTTGTTATAAATTCTACCTGCTTACAGCCTGGGGATCATGTGGAGGAAGTGGTGAGAAACAGGACATGGCAGAAACATAGCCGTTCATTCAGAATCACCTTAAGAAATATATACACTTTATCATCAGAAAGGTTAAGGAGAGCCAGCAAGGAATTCCAAACAAGTGTTGCCATCACTCTGGCAACAAGGTGGGAAATGATGTGAAAGCGATGGAGACATGAGTGAGGAGGTCCTATCAATCTGGATGAGAAGGGGACCAAAGGCAGGGAACAAGGGTGTGGCAGTGAGGACCGAGTGAAGAGAGCTAAGTGACAGGGGAGGATCAAGGTTTGGAACCAGCACACCAGAACAGCTAGGAAGAAGGTTGATGCTGGTCTCCAAAGGTTGGAAGTAAACAAGGAGAAGAGTAGAAGGTAGAAGAGCAGGAGGGGATGAGGGGGAGGTGGGGGTCACTAGCTCTGCTTTGCTCATGTGGGGTTACAGATGCCTAAGGCACATCCAAACACAGGTGTTCAGAAGCCAATCCTGGACTTCTGGCTAGTAGTTCCCCCTTCCCAGACATTATACAGTTCACTCAACTACAAAGGCAAAAAGGGTGATCTGTTAGCTAGCCATCAAATCACCTCACTTATTATCTGGAAGCCTGTCCCTAGCCTCTGTAAGGAAAGAAATCACACACCCAAGGCATGAAATACAAGGGACCCACTCCTATGGAGGATTATTAAAAGACTTAATAACTTAATTCTAACCATCTCTCCTTTCCAAAAAATGCAAGGACAACAACAAAAACAGGGTGGTGAGGAATAGCCTCAAGAACTTGTTAGCATTCTTGCAATTTCAGGGCCAACTTATTCAGGTCAGAAAGTGAAACAGATGATGCCCTGACCAAATGTTCAGTATCATTAAGAGGTCCTTATAAATCTACTCAGTCGTTAACTTAAAATCAGATGGTAATGGTATCACATGGTCTGATTGGTCCAAGATGAAAGGAGGTTTGGATGATGTTTTGTATGGGCAGGAGTCTACCCAGGTAACCCTTTTTGAAAGCTGATTAAACAAAGGGAACTCAGAAACCCTGCTTACAAAACCTGTGATATAGAGAGGGGCTCCGGCTGAGTCTGTGGAGGCACGCTTTGCAGATTCCTACCCACGTGCTTGTTAGATGGAGACTCCCTTGCTAGCTCTGTTGGGGCGTTACATTAGGCAACCTGCTCTGTTCCCCCTGATGATGCTTCCAACAAATGAACAGAAGTTCCATCTGGGGTTTCCAAATGCTGGAGTGTGGTCTGCTAAGCAAATGTAACTCTAGTGCTAGGAACTTCATCTAGTCAGCTGACTCTATTCATGTGCAATCACCTACAGAAAAGATAGTCCCATCAAGGGCCGCCATGAGAAATTCAACCATGCCCAGCCTGTTGTGATCATTCATGTTACAGAGGACCTGTGGGCCAGAAGGAAGAGTCCCCATTCGACTGCTTCCTCCCACATCTCTGTGCTCAGCTCAACTCTCGACGGTCCTTTCTGTCCCACTTCATCTACCAAGAGATCTTATCTTTGGTTTGAACCCTGGGTCCTCCAAAGGTTTCCTTCTCTCCTGTAGAATGCTCATCACACAAAGTTCATCAAAAGAACCCCACCACTGCTACTACAAGTTATTCCAGCTGCTAGTAAGATACCATTCTAAATTTTTTTTTTTTTTGTATTTAGTAATTTCTTCTCCTTCCTCCCTCCAGAGAGGATCTGAAGAAGCTTACAGCAAAGGGCAGATAGGTCCTTAAAAAAAGTCAGTTCTGAAGAAAACAGGAAGCCAATACACTAAGCCCATAACATAATGATCAATACAAAGGTGGAGACTGGACATCAACATTATCCAGGAACCTGTAGGTAACCACAACAAAAGGGAAAGCAGAAGTGATGACGCATACCTATATCCCAGAGAAGAAAACTTCAGAGCAGATTTGAAAAAGCATTGACTTGGAAAGCCCAGTCGTTGGATAAGAATGCCCATTTCTTGTGTGACTTCCATAGGACTTCAGCCTGTTTTATACTCTATTTTCTTAATTATTCGGGAGAAAGAACAGGCATTTGACTGAGTCCAGAGGTCATCCTGGGATGCCTAGCTCTGCCATCACTAGCCAGGGATCCTTAGACCAACAGCCCTACCCTTCCGATACGACAAGAGGCAAGAAACATATATAACCCTTCCAGTTCTAATTTTACATGGTTTTAATCATGTGTTTTTAACATGTTTGAGAATATCACACATGGTCAAATCCCTGTACATGTGGAGAAATAGGACGGAATCCTCCTTCTCAATTAACTCTTAAGCTTTTAAGTTTTTGGACCTATCACAGGACTTAGGAGTGCAGTTCTGGGTAGCAGTAAGCCGCATGTGACAAGGGGCATTCTATCATATTTATTAGAAGTAAAAGAAAAACACTTTAGAAAATCACTTGTGAAGCACTTACTGGCCTCATTTAGTTGATCCTGTTGAGGCTTCTAAAGCTCTGTATCAATTGCCGTTCTTTAAAATGGAATGCACAATTTAAAAATAATTATTTTAGAGCCATCATTTGATTGCATATGTGCACACAAACAGATCATCTCATAAATTTGGTCCATATTTAACGACCTTTTTCAGCCCTCCCTAGGCTAACACTATTATGTATAACAACCTTAATTTAAACCCACAGTCAAAAGAAAACATCCCTAATGAAACACAATTTCAAATTAGAGTTAAATCTGTCTCCTAGACCAAAATATACAAAAAGGCTCTTGCTTATATTTTTAAACTTCATGTGACTTATTTAAAGATTCAAGGTTTTCACTGAAATGAGGCATAGATGACTAAACTTTCATTTAGGCTAAATAGTAACTCAGGAAGAATTCTACTGGTGCATTTGGATTAGTTTCAGCACTCTTCTTCAAAATACATGGAAACAGGAATGACCAGGAGAACTATACCTTTGCTTTGTTCTGTTTAAAGCCATTGACCTAGGGCAGAAAGGTGCTTGCAGGAAAACTGCCATATCTCCACTTAAGAGAGGGATCTGTAATCACGATGGTGCTTCAGTTGCCATTCAGGGGTTTTTAAATAAAGTTCGACAGAACTATACCCATCTGCAGAAGTTTTAAGTTCTTAGAAGGCAAAGATTCAACCTTATGGACCAGTACTATACAGGCAGTGGAACTTCACAGGTCATCTGGCCCAGAATGGCAATTAAGTTGCACATGTACTGTAACTTTCAACCCACTGTCCATAGCAGACATCACCAGCCAATCACAGATAGCACCAATTTATTCTGCACCCCAACGTGGCTTCATTTCTCTTCAACCTGGCACTTTTAGGCAGGCAGTATCAATTGCGCAGGAGGCGAATGCTTTTGCGTTCTTTAAGGTCATCCAAGGCTGATGTGGAGCTGAAGACACCAAACTCCAAGTTGGTTAAGGTGCACAGTAGTTAAGCAACGAGCCAGGATTACACCCTGAACTCTATACTCTTTTACAGAGCGCTCTTCTACTACACACAGTGTGCAGCGTTGTATACTTACTATGCAATCACAACATGGCACAAGTGAATAAATCAACACTTCCCTTGTGTTCTTTAGTGCCTTCCCCTCTTCTTTTGTGAAGACACGTGTGGATCATGCTCTTAATCATTATCAAGTCATTATATTTGGGTCCCAAATGAAGCTTAGTAGGCAAATGATAAGTACTGAAACCTACCCCTAGATTCAAAAATACTTAAATATCTCACTTTAACACATCTCACAAGTTAACTCCCAGAGGACGTATACTGCACACCAGGCCTGACATTGCTACTATATACCTTATGCTGACTATTCCCTTCTCCTCTTAAGGTTCCGAGACCTGATCCCCAATACCTTTTTTGATGACACAACTCAGCAAACATTTACTCTAAATACAGCACCACTATTTAATAGGCTCCTGTAAACACAGCGCTGATAGGTACGAGGCAAAAATCAAACAAAACATCGCTACTGCCTTCCATTGCCGGTGTCCACTGTGAGCTGATGGTTTGTCCTGCCACTGGCCATACTCATCATCAACAAGGCCCAGTCTGCTTTGGAGCGGGTGTAAGGAACTGTTCCTCTTTCTCCTTCCAGCTGTCAGTCAGAGTAGCTTGGGAAAAAAGCCAGGACTATTTCCAACCCTGTCTCCAACTCCAGAGTTTCCCTCTAGATATGCAAACTAAAAACGAACAACTGTACCTTCTCATCTCTGCCAAAACTTCCTGGGAGAGAATCATAAAACCAGGAAAGGCGGCAGCAGCAGAGAAGTACTTGTTATCAACACATGTTCAACGGACGTCTTTCTGAAGTCGACACCTAACACTCCTATTCCCGTAAAAATTCCCCAGTTCTTAAACTGGACCAACAGCTGAGCTCCGGCCAATGCTCACTGTTAAGAGGCCACCAGAAGGAAGCAGCGAGAGGCAAAGTTCTGAGGAAGAGGACAAACATGCCAAACCACTCTGAGGAGCAGAATCATTATGGGTCTAAAGGGATACTTTCTTGTAAACCACATTTGGGGGCAACAGTCTACTTTATCTCTTTAAGTTGTATCCTTGAAAAAATTGTGTTTCAAGTATTTATTGAAACCTATTAGGTGCTAAGTACTCTTCTAGGGGGTGGGGCATTCACCAGTGAAGCAAGCCAACTAACATCTCTGCCTTTGTAGACTTCACATTTATGTAAAACAACAAACAACAACAACAACAACAAAAAACCATGAGAGGTTTTTGGTACATCTCTCTATGCATCTGTCCAACCATACACTCAGTTGTTAGGTAACTACTTCATACCAGGTTCAATGTTAAGCATGGAGGAAAAAAACAAGACCCTAACATGCAACCACTTACAGGTAAATAAGCAATCCACTACAGAATAATGGGCTCTTTAACAGACGTATGGCCAAACTAGTGATCAATGTACCTTACATTTTAGAAGACAAGTCCCAACCAAACTGGCTTTTGATGGATGAATACAAGCACAGCAAGGAGACTATGGGAGCAAGGCTTCCCGACAGAGAACCGCATCAAAGAGTCACATGAGTGCAGAAAGTGCTCGAAGACCCACTGCAGTTGGGGTAAAAATTGGGACAAAAGGGTTCTGGAAGGGCAGGCTGAAGCCCCAAGGGGCTGGGTCTCAATGCCGTGTCCAGGTGTTTGCCCGTTAATCTGGGAGAATGGCCTGAGGAACCCATCTCTGGTTAATACCGTGTTGAAATAAGCTTACCCTATCACTTCTCAAATGGGATGAGGTGATTTGTCCCTCAGTATTTTGATCCTCCTTCAATCCCCCCATGAATGGGAGAAAATTTTGCTGGCTTTCACCAGGAAAAGAAATGTGGGTGTGACTGGCCCAGGCTGGATGGGGCCCAGCAGAACCTAAGAGATAACATTTTCTTCCTTTCAATCACTTCATCCAGTGAGCAGCTGCTAACCCACTAGCTGCGCCAGACAGACTCTGTGGGTCTGATGGCTGTTAATAGGCTTTATTACCTTGTTGAGTACCTCAAACTCCAGTTAGTAATTACAGGGCACCGATGTGCATGTTTGGCTATATAATTTTTGTTAATTGATTTGCATGAAGGGATTTGGCCATGTCATACTCTAAATTTTCTTCCAGCTCTAAAACACCATGACTCTGCTCTATGGCTACATGCGTCAGTAATGACCTTGTGTATTCTGGATTGTGGGTTTCATGCATGGGCTCCCTCTTCAATCGCTCAGAACCCTCAGGAGCAAAAAGCTATACAAGGACACACAAGGACATGGAGGGCCAGGCTGTGGTGGGACTCTGCCATTATCACTCAGGTTGGCTAGTATTTACTGCTGTCTCAGTAGTGAGCAGACTTGGTAAGGCTAAGTCACTTCCAGCCACTTGGACATCTTGCCCACAGTGGGCTCACATATCTTACTGATGTAAGATTTCAAATGCTTACATCCTGCAGTTCCCAAGGAGATTCTCCACTTCTCCCTCCTGTCCCAACTGCAAGCTTTTAACCTACCCCCCTTCTCTCACCCCCAGTTCACCCTTTCACCTCTCCAAAGCCCACAGCTAAATTTGAAGATAATGCTCCTTGCCAACATTTTGCTTTATTCTATGGGGTCCTTGAATGACATTCTTCCTCTTAGCATATCCTCTTTATGGGATGGAAAGGGTTACAGATGGAAAAGGCAAGACAGGAAGGACCCAGACATAAGCTCTCTCCATAGTTATATACTGGACATCCCTGAGCCCATCTGCAACCAGGCAGGTTGCTCTATCAGACCCATAAAACTTCTCATGCCCCAGCTTTCAAGGTGCAAAGTACCGTTACTAAGAAACTGTGAGGCCACAGTACTCCATTACTAAGTGAAGTTCTGGGCAAGAGGTCCATGCAAAGTATCTGGAATGGAAAGAAGTGGTTCTCAATGTCTCTAGATGACCTGTCACTCCATGTGTGTCATAAGCCATTTGTGGCTAAAAATAGTACACATTCTCAAGGGTTCAAATAATTCAGGTTTCCAATATAAATTAGAGGGATTGAAGGTGATTACCTAATAAAGCTCTTCTCACAGTCCTACATTCTGTTAGGCTTCCTCCAACAGCAAAGAAAGCAGTGGTGTTAGCACTCAGACACCCATTGTGTCTATGCCGCCAGGTGCATGCAGCCAGGTGTATGCAGCAGGGAAAGGTCATTGGTGAGGTTATTGTGTCTGCCATGTCTTCTGACAGAAGACACACGTTGAGACTTCTGGCTGGCTCAGAAATAGACAGTGATCTGAGAACTGTGAAAAATGGTGGTTTTGCTTTATGTATGACCAAGGGGGCATCCACCTGGGCAGAGAGATCTTTGGGCAAATCAATGATACAGATACTATCACTTCCCTGGTTCAAAATAGGAGAAGTATTTCTTTAGGCATGCATATAAACTTTAAATAGGCACACATATAAACCTTAAACACAGCCAAATTCAAGTCAAAAGAAAGCACCTAGTGTTTCCACATTGAAAGGCAAAAAAATGGGGGTGGAGAGAGAAGTTCAAGATTAGAGCTCCAGTAGGTGCTAGACTTCCCTTCTTTAAAGGGATTCTGGCAGTTTAGGGATCTGTAGCCTCAGGCTTGGGAAGATCTTTGGAGGTAGTCCTTGGGCTACAAGGTGACGGAGATCATTCCAATGGGAAAGATGAAGGAAAAGACTCTTGTGTATGATGCCTGACAAATCATTTCATCTACAGCTGTGGGAGGAAAAAGTTCCTCACCTCCTCCAGTAACATGAATTGCCCAACCACAGCAGAAACTTGACAAAGGCTGATGATGTGTTTAGATATAGCAAATGTAGTGAATCACTGGGCACAGCTTCAAGGATTCAAATACCTCAAGAAAAAAAACCAAACCAAACAAAACAGCTGTTTCTCCTCCTCATATTCAAGGTGAAGGGAGACCCTAGGGTTTCAATCAAGCCAAGGTACAAATGGGCAAGTGTGCCTTCTGGCCTTTGTTTTCTGGAAAATGGGGACAATCATAGAGAGAAAGATGCTACTGATGGCACAGAACCCAACTGGCAGTGCGTTAACCCAGGTGCAACTCTTCACCCTCCTCACCCATGACTCTTCTGGAACAAATTCCCTTAAACATCTGAAGAAAAATCTCACGAGCTACTCAAAACCCAAAGGGCTGTTCTTACTCTTCACTGGGTGAGAAGCCAGTTTCCTGTCACTTTTTTTTTTTTAAGAGCATGAAGCAAAGGGAAATAGTATAAAACAAGTGGGGGGGGGGGAAGGTCAGAAGTATTAAGATATTTAAATATCTGTTCTTGTTACCATTTTTAGGATAATTCTAGAGTTTTGTTTTATAATTCTTGTAAATGATCCAATAGTGAGGGGAAGCAGAGTCCACTTGAGATAGTAGGTTCCTTGAGTGGTTCTTTTAAGCAAAAGAAATAAAGGGCATGAGTCCCTTCTCCCTCCACACAGGCCAGCACCACCAACCCCCCCCCCCCCCCACACACACACACACACACCGGCAGTCCATGAGTCATAAAATAGCTCATGGAAGAGGCAGCTCCATGGAGTCTTCTCAGCTCTTCTCTATTATCTTCCCCAGAGACAGGGTGAGATGGCGCCAGAGAACAGCCCAGCAGGAATCTGTGGGCGTGAAGAGCAAACAGGAAGCCTGAGCCCCCAGGAGGTAGAGGCGGTTTGGGAAGGAGGAACATCTGGGTAACTGTGGCATTCTAAGAGGCCACCATTTAGGTTTATAGCCAAGGCTTGGAACAGTAAAGACCCTTAGGAAGGCACTTCCCCAGACCCCTCCACTTTACAAATGATGTTAAGAAAACAAAAGAGGTTCTTAAGCTTATTCAAGATCACACTTCGAGGACTTCATACTGGCCCATATTAAGGCTTTGCTTTCTCAAAGGATTTTCCAGAATGTACAACACAGCCAGGGCACACTGAGCTCAACACCATCTATCTTTTATAATGAACGTTATATGGAAGAATCTGGGGACTATCAGAGCCTCAAGTCCCCTCTAAATCACCCAAGCAATAGTATGATCAATACATTTTCAAGGTAGAATTGATCATTTTCTAAGCTTCAGGAAAACCAAAAAAAAAAAAAAAACCTTATGATACACATCGTAAATCTTAAGCAAAATACTTAAGTTAGTGTCTCGTACACAGTAGGTGCTCATTATATTTGTGTGATAAACAAATAACCAAAACCAAGTACTTTGGCCAAATAGGAATATGTTATGTCATCGGAGACATTAGGTTTTAACCACCTAAAGGAGGGAAAATGGCCCTTTGGGCATGATTGAGGATATAGGTAACGCCATCAACAGAAAAAGGGACTTGAATTCAGTGAAATTCCATGATGGGCATGGTTAACAAAGAACTGTGTGATGCTGGGGAATTAAGTTAGCACTTCTGTTTACCTACCAAAAAGTACAGTATCTTTTAAAGTTACTTGTGGAAACTAAGTGATGTGTGACTATGAAATGAAGTTGTAAAATTAATACTAGACAAAACTAGGTATTTGTGCTACACAAATACCATTTATCTGGTTCTGCTAAGCATCTTGCATCCAGCTTCATTGTTAACACGTATCCCATCGTTCTCAAATAGCCAAAAGTTAAGGGTTACCCTCCCCACACCATGTGCTAAGCACTATGAAAGGCACTGAGAAAGGGTGCCTGGGTGGCTCAGTCAGGTGAGCGTCCCACCTCAACTCAGGTCACCATCTCACGGTTCCTGAGTTCAAGGCCCGCGTTGGCTCTGTGCTGACAGCTCAGAGCTTGGAGCCTGCTTCAGATTCTGTGTCTCCCTCTCTGCCCCTCCCCTGCTCACATTCTCTCTCTTTCTCCAAATGAAATAAAAAGTCCTTAGGATTGATTTCATGTAGATCTGTGCCACTATTCTATACACCCCTAGCCCTAGAGACTAGAGCCCTGTAGACCAGCCCTAGCTTAGTGACTGCCACACAGTAGGCCACTCTTAAACGGCTGTTGAGTAAGTGGATGGATAAAGGCATGCACAGAAGAACAGATGAAAATGAAAGCAGCACTGGGACAGTCAGTCCATGCCTCACACCCACATCAGTAAAATTCCATGATCCATGGAGCTGCAGAGAACAATAATGTCAGGCCTCAGAGGCATGTGTATGTTCCTTGCCTAAAGCCAAATCCCAACCCCGAGAGAGCAGGAGAGCCATAGTTCAATTCATGGCAGGCAGTGCCAAAGCCCTAACCCAGCTGTACACTGCCTTCTGGGATGACTCCCCCAGTCCCCTTCCAGAAGAGTCTGCAGTGACCACTATCCCTAATGGGGTGTTGATCACATGTTAGACTTAGACGCCAAGCCTTTGTCCACAGAGTGCGGGATGAGCAATCCCATCCTGACAGATGTGATCTCCAGAGTGCTTGAAGTGACAGCGGGACTTTTCCACTCCTCCAGACAGCAGGGAAATACGTGCTCATCTGACTTGGCTTCAAGGAAGGTCTGACAGCCTCTTCCCTTGGCACGGTCATCTCCACTGCACATCAGCCAGGTTGTTTTTACAAGTCCTGGGTTCTCAACTTTCTAGAAGGGGTGGGGATGGACAAACCGCTGAATTGGGTATCAATCTTCCATTCCACTTCTAGGGTAGCAATATTGCTTATTAGCACAAAGTACTGCACATTTTTTGACCTCCTTGATGTCTAAGTGTAAAGTACCTCTTTACTTCCTGGGTAACTATCTTTGCCTTTATTGAGTACCCCTTTCTCAGCCCCTGCTATGTACCAACCACTCTTCTAGTGCTTCAGAAACACCCACTTACTTACTCCTCATCCAGTCCTTTGAGAGAGGCACTATTGCTTCCTCAAGTTTGCAGATGCAGTAACCGAGACCCAAAAAGGCTAAGGAACAGCTCACCATCTAGATGGCTGCGGGAGCAGTCCTGACAGATCAAACCGTACTTGATGCAAAATTTGAGAATAAAACCGCCCCATTCCTGTTTAGGGGTGAGTCAATGGGAGACAGTCTATGACACTTAAAGGATGGTGGTGGGGCTGGAGAGGGGAGGACCTCATGAACGATGTACGTCGTTAATAGTGCATTCACATTTTTATCAGCATCTTTAGCTAGGGACAGAGGATACAAAGGGAAGCACAGGACCCAAACGTAGTAGGGGCTTTTGTCCGATTCAGCACAAGTCATTTCAGAAGTAGAACTGAGTACACTTTAAGCGTAGAGTAACAGATATATAGATACAGAGATATATAAAGATAGACAGATAAAAATAGATAAAACAGGGCCTCTGTGTAAATATGTTAAGAACCTCCTACCCTTTGTTGATTGGAAAAAAACCAGCTCTTACTGGTCCTCCTACACAGAATGAGAGGGGGTAACTCACTCCACATGAAGAGTTCCAGTGATTAGCCTTTTCCGAGAAAAGGCCACACCTTTTGAGACCCATCGCTTCAAAGAGGTGGCTTTGCCTTTTTCTACTTATCGAGCCACTCTCTCTGAACGTTGAAACATTAAGCCATCATCTAACCGAGGTGATCCAATTCAACCCTGAAAATCTACTTGCTACCTTCTTATCCCTTTATCACCTACAGCCATCCCTTTCTTCCACCCAAAGCCCTTGTCAAAAACTGATAGTTATTGCATGCTAATTTCATCACCAATACCTGATCTGAATTCTATGTAATTAGCAAATCGGGTAACCTGCGAGATGCTGATCTTTTTTTGTAACCACAAAAAAAAGCTTCTCGCGGAGGATATTTTAGTTCAAGAACATTTCCAATCAGGATACCTAACGTCGTGTTCCAAAATACCACAGTGTATTATTGCATTCATACATTTAGGCAACGTATTGACGGAGGTTAATAATGTACCTTTCCATCCGTCACACTGCACTTTAAACGTGCAATGGCAACAAGGTGTACATTATGCATGTTTTACCTGCTTGGGCAGCTGTCCATAAACAGGGACCAGCAATTACCAAATTCATTTTGCGACATTCCCTTTTCTGGTGTCGATGAAAAAGCAGTTGTTCAAGCAGGAATACATCGTGTGTTCAGGGAGAAATTTCATTTTGTGAGGATCTGAAGATACACCCAAATGATAGAAGACACAATTCCTATGTAATTTGGGGGTTGGGGATGGGAAACGAAAGGATCATGTAAGGAATTCTGAGATAATGATTTGTTCTATCCCTTCTCTGTCCTCACCAGCTGCAGGCCCTCATTTTTCTTATTTATGAAATGGAGACACTAATATGTACCTACATCAGAAGGTTGTTGGGAAGCATCTTTTGTAAAAATGTCAAAGGGTTATATAAACTTGAAGCATCACCTCTACTGTTACTGACAGAGATCACTAATCCAACAAGAGACAAGGAGGAGTTCAAGCAAAAAGCAATCGCAAAGTAAAAAACCTGCCTCCAATTAGCAATGCCAGGAAAAGCTGTTCCTCATTTATAGACATTAGCTTGTTAGGTCTCTAGCCTTAGGTAACATATGTAAAGTAACTATGAGGTGAGAAAGATAACTTTCATAATTTACAAGTTCATGTTACATTACATATTTTTTCACAGCATTGTTGTTTTAACGCTGAACCACATTTCACACTATAGTATCTTACAGAGCTTTAATATTCAGTAAATAAGTTTGTTCTTAGTACTTCAAATAAATGTAAAAAAAAAAAAAAAACCCTGCAAAAAAACAGCGTTCTACAAATGCTGAGAAAGGCACACTAGAGAGAATGGAGTAAGGCCTCATGCTTGGTCCATTGCTGGTGCTCAGGACGTGCTTGATGAATAAATGGATGAATGAGGGCACTGCACGGCCGATAAGAAACACAGGAGCAAGTGGAGAATTTCAGAACTGCATGCTATTTTAGAGCTATCATAATTGATCATAGCGAAGACAGAATTCTGAGTGGGAACTCTTTAGGGGGTTATGAAGAGAGCCGTCTTCATAAATGAGGACATAAAAGTCAGTTAGACAAAGGGAATTATTTTTTCACTGAGGGCCAACCAATACAATGATTTGTTCCATTAATGAATATTTCCATTGGAAATCTGGGGAGGATGTTTCTGGGAGGTATAGCAATCTAACAAGCCACTTTACACTGGGGAGGAGCATAGATCTGCTTTGAACCAAGTCACCAGAAAAAGCCATTGCATTCCAAAGATTCACCAGGGTATCAATTTTGCTACATTTGGGGGGGGGGGGTGGCACACAAGCGGGGGTCAACTTGTAAAACTGGACAAAGAGGAGTTGCTCTGGCTGAAGCAGGAGAGTAGATGCTAGGGATGCCATATGAACCCACACCCTCCCAGGCCCTATGTGGCTCCAAGGAACAGGGAATCCACAAGACCCATTGTTATCTTTCTGAATTTCTCCTACCAATTTAGAGTGACATGGGGCAGGCAGAATTTCATGGGACTTGGGCAGCATGGTGTAATAGAAGAAAAATACCAAATTTTGTATTTGACAGACCTGGTTCAAAAGCTGGGTCTGCCATTTTCCAGCCAGGTTAACCCGGGCAAGTGCAAAACCTCTCTGAGCTCAGTCTGTCTTCTGTGAAATAAGGACACATAGTATTTATCTCAGAGATTGGTTTTGAGACCTTTATGAGATAATGTATATGCATCCACATAGCACATGCTCCATGAATGTCCACTGTCACCCTTCCTGTCCTCTCTTTATGTTTCATGGTTTTCATTCTTTCAGCTCTACTATTGGGCTTGGTCACACATAAGTGCAAAAATACTATCTTCCAAATTAGTCTTTATGTATTATTTGAATCTTTAAACATTAAGCATCTTAGAATGTGGCTGCAATACAACATTTGAATATGCTAATTAAATGTCATTTCTTCTCACAACCAATATGAACTTCAAATGTGTTAATCCAAAGACATTCGTCTATCTACTAAGGCCACTTCACAAGAAAGAGTTCCTGGAGTCTAAATAAAAACACAGTGATCAACTGTGGCAACCGTTATATTCTAGTATAACCAGTATGGATTGTATATGCAGCCAGTGAAAATCATTATTTTGAACTATTTTTAATCATATAGGAAATGCAAACACTATAATGTTTCATGCAAAAAGCAGAATACACAAATAGAGAATGCATACCAGTGCTCATTACTAGGACTTTTTACTGTTATGTCCCAACATGAGCATATGATTTGCCCATAATCAGAAAAAATTAAGGATGGCTTTAATAAATGCTTCACGGTATAGTAATGACAGGCTTCCATGAACTTCATGGAGTTTGCTCTGAAAGAGCTAGTATAGTAGTTGACTCCTATCACATGTACACATTTACACGTGCCCTGGGTCATCAACAGCCCTACAGGCCTAAGTGTGTAGAAGCCATCTGGTTAAGTCCTCAGTTCTAGGTCATTATGGTGGTAATAGCTTTCAACAGCTGATTTTGCTCTTTAACCATTAAATGAAAAAAAAAAATTTAGAGCTAAAAAAGAAACCTTGGCAAGTGAGTATTTTTACAGAAACCAGTCTTGGCAAAAATCCTGTCAGGACCCATACAGTAGCCACAGAGGGTGAAATGTTCATCAAGGAGATGCTGCCAATGGGGGCATTTCTGGTGCTCCAACTCCTAAGGATCTTCCACACTAGGCTTATGTGGCAAGGTCTTGGGAAAGAATCCACTGTAAGAAAAGAAGCAAGACAAAAATCAAGTCATGGCTCTTCTATTCCTGACATTCCCAAGTGTTTATGAATTAACAGATTTCCAGAGTTGGCTCACCTAGACCAGGTGCTTTTTTTATGGCTTAACAAAGAGGTCTAAGCTGAAGGTTCTTCAACCTAACACCAGAACCAAGCCCACTATTACTGAGGAATATGAGAGGACACAGAATGGTCTCATGCTTCATTTAGTGACGTCAGAACAGGTCTTCCAAACTATGTGACTCACTGCACCCATCAGAACAGCTAAGGTGCACAGACTCAATATATGTTGGATGTTAAGTCAATGAATGAATGAAATGCCAATGGCTCCAAGTAGCTAGAGAAACACATTCAGCATGGTTACACATCATTTCCTCCCATGTAGTTCAGTGTTTTTTTCAAAATTCTACTTACTGTTTTCCAACTACCTATTCCTCCATTTATTTGCATGTATAATGGTATTTATCTGTTGCTTCAGTATCAGTATAGCAAAGCATGGAAGGCTATCTAGGAATTAAACAGTCAAGTGTCCTGGGGCCTGAAGGACAAAGGATGGGGATTAGTGTTCCCGTACACACCCTTTGGTCAGGTAAGTCAGAGACTGTAAGCCAGTGCCATGACAGGGTAAGCCACCTATGCCTATCTGTCCAGAGACAAGTCAGCATTCCAAAACCCCAAAACAGCAGGACATGCAGAAGGCTGTATAATCTGATGATAGACAAGGAAAGAAAACAGCACCAGCCACCAATATATAGACACGGGCCCAATCTTCAAGTAAGAGCAACTCATGCTTTGTACTTCCTACTGGAGTAAACGGGACGCTCAAGGAACAGACACAAGGAAACGGAGACCAAATGTGTGGAGACTGGGGTACACAGGTAAGACATAAAAACAATGGTAGCTGGTTAGGAACTACAGGAATCCTAGCTATTCATGTGCCCACAGCTCATCTCAAAACATCCCAGGGGCACCTGGGTGGCTCAGTCAGTTAAGCCTCTGACTCTAGATTTCAGCTCAGGTCATGATCTTATGGTTTGTGAGTCCAGGACCCGCATCGGGCTTTGTGCTGACAGCCTAAGCCTGTTTGGGATCTTCTCCCTCCCTCCCGCCCTCTCAAAATAAATACACTTTAAAAAAAAAAAAAAAAAAAAATCCCACAGCTAGCCTACCACCACACATTCTTGGAGGGCCTTTGATATGCAAAGGATTGCAATGAGCTCCTTCAAGACTGTTTCTTTCCAAAAAGGGGCTGTTAACCCAGTGATTCACATGGAGAAATTTAAAGCAAGGCTGAAAGAAAATGACTTGCCTAAGGAGACAGAGACTAACTCGATCCAAATGTGTAGCATTAGAAGGTAGGCTCAAATCAACTGCTACATAATTCAAGTACATAGGTACCAAAATAAGCCAAAAAACAAACAAACACAAACAGGAAAAAAAAAAAAAAAAAACCCTTAGAACTGGAGATCTCATCTCTCAAGGGAGGGCAGATGTCTCTATCACTGGAACAGCGAATACACTGGCCAGATGGCTCAGTGACCTTTGTCAGATCAAAAACATGTGGGAAATAACATTCTTCAATTTAACTCCTACATTAACATGTGGGTTTTCTTCTGGCTAAGTAGAAGATCTCCTCAGCACCTGAAACATTGTCCCCATATTTGTTGTCTTTCTGTAGTCTCCAAACCCCAAAATTGCCAGAGCTGCTGGCAGGCTGCTAATTTTCTTATGTGGTAAAGCCTCCCTACTTCAGACTTATTAGGTAGTAAGGGGGTGGAGGATCAGCAGATTACCAGAAAGTAAGTTTGCTTTTTCCTGAACCATCAGGTGTCACTCTTCTTACCAGGAAAAACACAAACCATCTAATACAACCTTGCCTTGCAGAGGTCCTGCTTGAATGGAAAGGGAGAAGGCTTTGTAATTAGCACATCATTTTGCATGCTCTTCCATATCCCGCTCACACTCTACCCCTGAGCACTGCTCCGGAGGGCCCTTTCCTCTTGAGCAGAGCTAGTGACACTTGGCTCTACCTCTGACACAGTTATCACCAGTTCTGCATCAGTAAAGCCTCAATTCACACTTTTTTTTTTTTTTTTCCCCTGTACCAGATCTGCAGATTATATAGAGGTTTCCTGTTAAGGGCTAAAGAGATCTGGAAGCTGAAAGACCGTTTCTGAAAAAATGAGCTGAGCGGTATGGAGGTCTAAAAGAAAAATAGCCCATGTTGCAGGTAATTATTGAGCGCTTTCCAAAGGAGCGGCACAAAACCCTGAGTGCCCATCAATACTAAAGACTACCGAGCTTATTGTAGAGCAGAGAATCTTTTCCAAGACAAAAGAGTCCTGCCCCAAGTCACCCTACACTCTGTACTATCTCCACCGACTCCCACTGCCCTTCACAGCCCCCTGCAGCTCCCACTGAGAGGTAGGCTTCCCATTTCTCTTCCCAGGCCCTCCTCACAAAGCCCAAGAAGGAGCTGTGACTGTGAACACCCCATCTGTGAGTTGAAGAAAGCCCCATTTCCTGCTTTTTGTCATCGTGCTGCTTCAGCCTAGAGGGTGGCATCCCCTTGTCAACACCATACCAGGCATCCAGGGACAGCATCCAGCTTCTAATGAGGAAAAGGTCTTCAACTGCAAATGGAGTGTGGATGGAACTCCGATGGTCATCCTTTGGGGTTGTTTCTTGCTGGAGTTATAGCGCCATGTTCTCAACAGGTCAAAACCCACGCTGTGTATCCAGGTCTACTCTTATTCTCGAAGCACTTCTGTGATTTTATAGCTGCTACTGCTCTGAGTCCAGAACTTGGTCTCATTCTTTCTTTTGATCCAATGTTTTTATCCTAAACTTAGGGTGGGGTTTTCAAATTCTTTTCCTCAAGAACTTTTGCCCAGAAGAAATCCTATTCCAAACTCCAATATGTAAAATAGACTAAAGGCAGGCTACCTGCTTACAGAGTACAGATGGGGCGGGAATCCCATCACCAGCACCGACCCTGGAGAACCCTAGGGTTCCATGGATCACTAAGATCCCTGAGAGTGCAAACACATGATTAAGACTTGGAGAAGCTGGGGGAGGGGGTGGCGCACAGAATTCAGAAAGGGGCCATCAATATTCCATCTGAACATGGAAGCTGAGCGTCTTTAACCAATTCTTAATTGTATAGGGCAGGCAGAAACATTCAACTCCTAGGCCTGCCATACAAAAATTAAAACTACTGCTTAACCCAGGCACTTGGAGATAGCTCACTTAATCCCCACAACGGCTCTCTGCTTTATAGATTTTCCTCTTAGAGATGGAGAATGTCAAGCCCAGAAAGGGTAAGTAACTTGTTGAAGGTCATAGAGCCCTAAGTGGCAGAACCTTCATTCAAGCCCAAGGCTGGACTCTGAAACCTTTATTCTTCATACATACTGGGCAACCATCAGCTGCAAGCTTTCAAACTCCTCTGTATGAGGATCATTTAAGAGCAGACCCATCAACCCAAGGGGAGAAGATTCTAGGAACTAATAACTGGAGGAGAAATGTAGCAAACCTAAAGACTGGAGGTTTTAGGACAAGCCTTTTGACAACTAATGGCTTAAAAGGTTCTCGAGGACCTTGATGAAAAGAGACAAAGGTGACACTAACACAGTTTTCAGTACCTGCTGAAGTGACCAGTTTCTACTGATTATCTATCATATGTCCAGGCACTAGACAGATGACAGATGAAGACAACCTGGAATGACAGAACAATCGTCCTCTGTCCTCGATCTAACTAGAGCAAAGGGCCAGGGCCAGAGACAGGAGCAGGAACAGACACAGAACGGGAGCAACAACAGTACAGAGGGCAAGGGAGAATAGGGAAGAGTAAGTAAGTAGTAAACCTTCCAGAGCATTTGGACTTTTCCAAGAAATTGTACATCCACTAATAACTATTAGGCCATGTTGCATTTACTCAGTGCTGTTTGAGTGAACCTCACCACACTACTATAGTATAGGAAGGGCTTACATAAAACCGAGCTTTGTGGCTGAGGAACATGTAGCCTCAGAGAGGTCATCTTACCCAAAGTCACAGAGTTAATTAAGGGTAGAGTCAAGTCTACATTCCAGACCTCAGGACTCCTAACACAGTGCTTACCTCACCACACAAAGAGCTCCATGTGTGACACAGAAATCCTGGGTGTTATCCACAGCTACTTTGTCTGCCAAAATCTAACATGGTAATCAAGAATGTTTTCTGTCACTTGTATCTCCATTATCAGATTTATTCCCCTCCATCATCCTTACCAACATTTACCTGTGCCCAAGTATGTTCACATCTTCTAAACCCTCCTGAGAATCCCAGAAAATGAAAAACTATTTGCCAAAAGAGGTCTCAAATTGGCTGTAGGGAGCACCTTTCTCAAAGCGCCCCCCCACACACACACACACGTGCGCACACACATACATGCGCGCACACACACACAGGCACACACACACTCGGCAACATCCCCAACTCTTCTTCCATTCAAAATCCAGTCTTTGTTATAATGACATCTAATCAGGCTGTGGAATCAGCTGAAATGCGGGCTTCCGTAAAAATCACTGCTCATTCGGCACTCAGCAGTTAAGTCTCTTAAATGCCAACCTGGTAGAAATTAAGAAAGTTTTCTTCTTCATTACAAGTCTCAAAGCTATTGAGTGCTCTCCATTTCCAGCTGAACCCAGGTATTTGTGTATTCCAAGAGGATATAAATGTTCTTTCTCTCTCTACTGGATTTTAACAATTTTGAGTTACTCAAAGAAGCAGTGTCCCTATCATTTTAGAGACGTGTAGTTTAACACGAAGACATTCACCTCCTTTTCCAGGTATTTATAAACCTTTAGACATCTTTGGAGACGGAGGTAAGTTGTCATTTTTGGCTTTAATAAGTTACTCTACCAACAGGACTCTGAACCAACTAGCCCTACAATTTGGCTGTGAGAGCACAAGGTGGCGATAGTGTGCCACAACCCAGAACAGGCAGGGCTGGGAGCAGGGGACATTCCCCATGCCTCCTGTATCCTAACAAAAACCACCCCTTCATCAAAGCCCTCACATAATCCCCTACCACATTTAAGGTGTTACTTTTAGGATAGCATTTCAAAAATCCACTTCTGGATTTGGTTCCTCAATCTGTAGAACTCAGCACCAAGCCTTACACCTGGCATTCTGGATACTCCAAAGAGACGGGACCCACACTCACAATCCCCACTACTTTCCCACAGAGTCCTCCTATTACAGCCACGCCTGGGTCCAGGTTTCCTGCACATACACACAGACACAAAAACAGTCCTAACATTTCCCACTTCTACACATTTGCTCTCGCTCTTGTCAAGTGTTTCCAAGTGCTAGGACAGCCGCCCATCCTTTCAGGCACCAGTAAAGTCCATGGAAATGTTCGCTCAGACAAAACTCCTCCAAAGGGATTTTAAAACCCAGCATTCCATTAGTATTTGTGAATCCATGAAGCGTTGTTCCCTGTAGAAAATTTGTTAACTACAGAATAGCAAAAAGAATTTTAACAAAATACTCCCAGCTTCAATGTTTGGAGGCAGCCACTTGATGGGATTAGGGTGTTTTATCTATTCATCTCCATATTTTAAGGTTAAGTGTTAATAATGAGAACTGGGTCACATAACCTGCTTTATCCACTTAGCTGTATCTCTTGAACATCTTTCCATGTCATTAAAAAACACATGAGGCGTGTTAGGATTCCTTCCCCCCAGGAGGCAATGCAGTGGGGTGGAAGGCACGCTGGGCTTGAAACCAAAACACGGAGTTTCAGTGCTGGTTTTGACGTGTACGTGCTGTGTTTGGGCAAGTTCTTTAACCTCTCTGAGCCTCATTCTACATGACAACGCAGTGTTTACCTCCCAGTCTCTGGCTGCCTAAAGGAGAGAATTCACTTGAGTATGTCTACCATGGAACCTGCCTCACAGGGACCCTCAATCATTAGTCATTTCTTTTCCTTTCCACCTTCATCAGCGTGATTTCTTCATGCTTTCAACCTCCACTACTCTTCACGTGTCCCTGGGACTGTATCCCTCCTGGTTCTTACCTTAGAAGAATTTCTGAAAATGCTGTATTCTTCCTACCAGGGCAGAAGACAACCTGTGAAGGTGGGGCTGCCTAGACTCCTCCAACCGGCCCCTGGAGCCCCTGGCACAATGCTGGTCCCTGCACTGGGCCTTCTTTTGCCTTAAACATTGCCATTCTAGGCCCTTCCCTCTTGCATCTCTGTAGATACCTTCAAAGACAGTCTGGGCTTCTCTGGGGCCTTGCTTTGACTTTGATATTAAAATATTCAGTCTGGAGCTCGGCTCTTTGGGGTCCTGACAATGCCTCTGTGCCTGGCATCCTCCCCAACCCCCCCACCCCAGCAGCTTCTTTCTCGGCCTCTTTCTGCAGCCTCTTCTCCAGACTCCTGGTCTGTCTGCTCCCAGAGGGCAGACTTACTAAGAGAGAGAGGAAAAACAACATCTCCTCTCTGCCCCTCTCCTCCACCAACAAACGAACAACACACTTCAGGGGGATAGCTAAACCACTCTGAGGCTTTCTTCAGCCTTACAAGGCTTCCTTGGCCTCAGTGTTTCTCAGCTGTTGTTTTCTCCACCCCATTTTCATGAAAAAGCACTTTCTTTTTTGGCTCTTTCTCAATCAGCTGATGGATCTGTATTGGATGTTAAAACCACTTCCTGTTTTTCCCTCAACACCACCTCCAGAAACTGCCTTCTTTACCAAATGCCTTAGAAGAGAGTAAACAGCTCACATTAAGAGTACAGTACAGAAAAATTCACCTGATTTCATCACCAAGTTCAGTCGGATGTGAACCTTTATGCCAACTCTGCTAGGACAGTGTAACAGAAAAGAAAGTCCAGAAGGCAGTGTTCCAAGCAAGACACCTACTCCTGTAAAGGTGCTGAGTATCACACGAGCTCCCAAGTCTGGGCTCCGGAGCCAGATTTGGGCACAATTCCCCCTCATACTGCTTCGAAGCTGAGGGACCTGTGGGAGTTACTCTGGTCTTTCCGAAGGCCAGTTCCCCCACGGGACCCACACGGGGACAGTAAGAGACCTCCTATACCACTTTCGGATGGCACCAAAACAGATCACCACAAACTTAGCGGCTTAAATCAATACAAAAGTATTACTTACGGTTCTGGAAGCCCTCAAATCAAGGCGTCGGTCGGCAGGCTATGCTCCTTCCGGCGGCTCTGAAGAAAATTCACCTTCTTCCCTTTTCCAGTTTTGCAAGATCACCTGCAGTCCATGGCTCACGGCCCTTCCTCCTGTTCTCAAAGCCAGTGGTATAGCACCTTCAAACTCCTCACTCACACGCTTCACCGCACACCCCCCTCCCCGTTTCTGGCTGCCTCCACCATGATATCTCCCTGCTACCGCTTACAGGCCTCCTTCTTACAAGGTCCTTGTTACCTGGGGCCCACCCAGATCTTCTAGGATAATCCCCCATCTCAACCTTAATTTACCACATCTGGAAGTAACGTAGTCACAGGTTCTGAGGATTAGGGTGTAATCATCCTGACAGGGCATAATATTGCCTACCAGGCTTCTCTCACAGGATTGTTGGGAAAGTATACGAAGAGTACGTGGATAGTCATCAGAACAGTGCCCGGCATGCTGAACGTGCTCAAAAGACGTCAGCCATGATGATAGCAGTATCCCAATACTAGCACTGGCAGCAGTGAGAAACCGATGTTAATGCTGACTGAGGAAAGTGAAGTCATGTGGTTCAAATTTTAACGGGAACAAAGGGAAGTATCACTGGAGCTAGATAATGCCCAGAGACATCCTTCATAGTTTTATATCCTCAGTATCTTCAGCAACAAAAGCGAATGGGGCACCGGCCACTTTTCATTCCTCACAGTAAAACGTAATGTTATTCGCTTGGTTCAGGCAGCTAGTGACAAACAAAGGCAGGATCTGAACCTTCTTTTGTCCGGCTCAAGAGCCTATCTTCCTTCCAGGCACCAGGACACGGCAATGTACCGGCTCCTATGCACCGCAACCTTCAGAACTATACCAGGCCTGCCCCGCTGTCAGCCGGCACACTCTCTCAGGGCAGAAAGCGGGTCTGTGCCTCTTTTTTGTCCTTCACAGCCCTACACCCATCAGCGGGCACACAGGAGGTAGGCCACGACGCCTTTGTTATTTTGCGAGGAACCGGAGAGCCCAATGAGATCGGTAAGTGCCTCTCAACCCTAAGTAAGCATCAGAACCACCTGCGGGCCCCACAGCTCGGGTCCCAGGCCCCACCCCTAGACTTCTGGAGGCGTGAATCTGCATTTCAAGGAAACACCCAGGTGTCGCTGCGGCTGCCAGTCCGGCCACACTTTGAGAATCGTTGTTCTGGAGTGATCTGGAGGGAACTTCATTGGAAGAGAACACATTGCTCAGATGTGTGGTATCAGAGCTCACTGATCCCCACCCCACCCTTCCCACTTGATGATTTCCACAGAGCTGCTAGGGCCATTTGACTGATACTATCCAGCGGGGCGGAGGTGGGAGGGGACTTCTTCAAAGAACCTACAACACCCTGCTCACTTTCCCCCACTGCTCCTCCTGACGGCCTTCAGCGGCAGCCTCAGCTTTATCGCATCTTCGGAAGAGAGGTCTGGATCACCTGCCCTTCCAGTCCCTGCAGCTGGGCCAAACAATGAGAAACAACACAAGACCCCAAACATCACCTTTGGAAATGAGGTAGTGGGGACGAGAAAGCAATTCTTTACAAGGGCAAAGGTTCTTCGGGCCGTCAGTCCTTTGCGCCTGACCCACAGCTCAAAGCCACGAGCCTGACCGGGGTTGAAGGAATTCGGGAGGCAAGTGTGCAACCGTGTTCCGCGGGTGTTCTTTAGCTATGACCCCATAGGCTGAAGGGCACGCATATTAGCATATTTTGGAACAGCTGTTGATGAAGATTTTTAAGTTTTGCTCAGGGGACTGGTTGTAATGAGGAGAATTTTATGAGAACAATACATATTGTAGACATCTGAATATATTTCCATGAGAAAATAAGGGTGAAGGAAACAAAAAGATAGTATAGTGTTCTTCCACAGCAGATGAATATTTAATATGCTAGGGCTTATCTTTAAGAGAAAAAAAAATACCCTTTGGAATTTTACATGCTTCCTACGATTGCAATCCATATACGAAATGACAAACACCACAGCCGCTGGTATAAATACCATGTATTTCGTTATTCCCTTATTACAGCTGCACAAAGACCAGCTGTTACATGAAGTATCACGAAAACATAAATTACTGGTTATAAACAGTGTATTTAAAGCAAGAGGCCATCCAAACCCGGCAGGTCTAACATAGGCCGCCTAGGACAAGTCTGAGGAGTGGATGGGACAGGCAGGGCAGCCCGGGCAGGGTACACAGATGGCAGGACAGCAGCCAACAGAAGCCACAAGAGGGTTAAAAGGGGGATGAGGTGGAGGCCTCAGGGGCCCCGAGGAACAATTCTACTTTAAGTTGACCCTTGCCACCCCAAGAGGGACCGATTCACAGATTGCTTATCACCACTATTTTTAACTTCTTGGCAGGGTAACACAGCGCGATGGGAAAATCGCCCAAAGTAAATACACACTCTCATTGGATTCTTCTCCTGGCAAGTAGTTTTCTATTATTTTCCATTAGAACCACTTCCAGGATAAATCACGCTCCAGAGGCAGAGCTTAAGCGCGAGGGTCCTCCGAGGACCATCTATCCTAGACTAGGGGAGCTAAGGAAAGGCATGTCTGCTCTCTGCTCTAGATGCCGTGGCCCAAATAAGCCCTTTGAGGAGCTTTCCAAACTTTTCACTTGTGAGTCTCCTTTATTGTTATTATTACTCCCCTGAGTTTTGCTCCCAAACAAAATTACACATAGTGATATATAATTATTTTTCCATGAGACAGCTTAATAAGAATAGCATCTTTTGAGCATTTTCTGCATGTCAGGCATCATGCATGCATTCTCTCATGGAATCCTCCCCACACCCCCATGAGCTGGGTACTAGGAGTATCCCCATTTTACGCTCGGGGAAACAAGATCACACATGTGAAGTACCTTGAGATCTTAGGGTTGGAAGGCCATGAAATAAATTGAAGAACTCAGATCTGTCTCCAAAATCTGTGCTTTTAACCAGTGCACGGTGCTACCTCACCTTATCCACGTTACCACACTGTGTTAATACAGTTCCACACCAAAAAAAAGGACTAAACTAGTTACAAATTTGTGAAGGATAGAAAACTGCCTAACTTGCATTGAATTTTTAGAAACACTTAAAATAGCTTGAAGAGACCCATTAAAGTCTTCATGGACCCCAAGCTATCCTTGACCTCACATTAGGAACCAGTGACCTAGAACCACCCAGATATCATTTGCAATGTGAATCTTCTAGGTCCGCACAAAAAGAGCTAGTTAAAAATATTATCAGATGCCAATGGGATACAAAGTCAAACACAGTCAAAACTCTGAATGATATTCAAGGCTCTTCTTAAACTGGCCCTCCCCATCTCTTCAAATCCATCGTTCAGAAGTGCATTATTCACACTGAGTCTGAGTCAATAGGTGAGAAGCCAGGGAATCTGAAGTTTTAGCAAGCTCCCCAGGAGATCTGTACTGGCAGGTGAGACTGAAAAACATTTCCATCCTGATCATGGCCATTCACAGACATGGTAACTCTGATCTCCCAGGGCAGCTCACCGTTTACTAGGCACACTACCTACTCTACCTACTTATGAGCTTCACACTTTGCCCATGACTATTCCCCCAGAGAGCAAGGTACAGCTCACCCTTTCCCCCAGGCCCAGCTCAAAGGCCTCTCCTCTGGGAAACCTTGCCTGCTGTCTCCTGTTAGAATTTGTCATGTCCCAGCCGCCCTCAGAGGACCCTACTTACATTCTGCCTTCTCTTATGATGAGCTCTCAGTCCAACCCAGTAGATAGTAAGGCTCTTTAAGAATAGGACTCCGGGAGGGTGGGCATCTGGGTGGTTCAGTTTGTTAAGCATCCAACTCTTGGTTTCAGCTCAGGTCATGATCTCATGGTTCGTGGGTTTGAGCCCCACGGAGAGCTCTGAGTCGAGCTTTGCACCTGGCTCAAAGCCTACTTGAGACTCTTTCACTCCATCTCGGCTCCTTCCTCGCTCGCTCGCACACACACGTGTACACGCAAACACACATGCTCTCTTCAAAATAAATAAACAAACATGAAAAAAAAAGAATAGAACTGATGCATACTGACATCGCTCCCTTGCTCTTAACACAGGCAGTGGCCATACAAGGCTCTTAATAAGGATTAGCAGGTCTAATTGCCACTGGAGACCAGGAGTTGCTACTGTACTGGAAACAGACTTCTCCCCTCACTGGCTGGAAGGAGGAAAGGGGAGGAAAAGGAGAGGGGCTCATAGAGCAATTAAACAAAGGGAAACAAAGACCCAGAACTAATAACACACAGATGATTCTTAGGAACCAGTATTTGACCGTGATCAAAACTTTCTGTAATAAACTCTGACATAGAGTTCTAATACTTGCGTCTGTCATCATTATCAACCAACTTCAATCACACCAGAGATGGAATGATGGTCTCCTGTGCCCAACAGCACCTTCCCAGACCCAGGTAAGCTTCAGCCACCCAACTCCACATTTTCAACTTGCATCTATTCCCTGGGGGGAGCAGAATTTTACTGATTAATAGCCAATGTTTATTGACGACCTCCTATTCCAGGCACTGAGGCCTCTATTTTTAAGCATAATATCTAATCCTCACAGAAGCCCCCTGAGGTATTATTACTGCCATTTTCTAGATGACAAAACTGAGCCCAGAGAGGTTAAATAACTTGCCCACAGTGACTCAGTTAGCAACGCTGGAATTTGAGCTCAAATGGGCCTGACTGCAAAGCCCATGTTTTTAACTACTCTACTAATTTTTTTTTTAATTTTTTTATTACTTTTTTTTTTGAGAGTCAGAGAGAGACAGAGCACGAGTGGGGGAGAGGCAGAGAGAGAGGGAGACACAGAATCCGAAGCAGGCTCCAGGCTCTGAGCTGTCAGCACAGAGCCCAACACGGGGCTCGAACCCATGAACCATGAGATCATGACCTGAGCCGAAGTCTTGTGTTCAACTGACTGAGCCACCCAGGGGCCCCTCTACTGATTTTTAAGATAAGAATATCCTTAACGATTTTACAGAGTATAAACAATGACATCAACATACCAGTGTTAGAAGGAAAGACTCTGGGTCCGTGCTATGGCTGGCAAGAAAATACTCTTTCAGAGGACATAGCTTAATTATGTGAGTGCACACTTGCCAAGAGCACAGAGCTCATCAGGCAAAAGCTGGAGCCGGCCTCAGGGAGCACTTCTAACTGAAGGCATCACTGGGGCCACGCCATCAGCCCTGAGAACGCTGGGCTCATGGGAATCTGGCACCCAGGCCTCAGTGAGCACAGGTACCTACCTACCTTGCCAGCACAGCATCTCACTGTGCTTCACAAGACAGAAGAACTGGAGAGACTCAGGATACCGCTAGTCTCGTTCTCTCATTTTAAACACGGGGAAACCGAGGGCACCTGGGTGGCTCAGTGGGTTGAGCACCTGACTTCAGCTCAGGTCATGATCTCACGGTTCATGAGTTTGAGCCCTGCGTCAGGCTCTGTGCCAACAGCTCAGAGCCTGGAGCCTGCCTCAGATTCTGTGTCTCCCTCCCCTGCTCACGCTCTGTCTCTCTGTCAAAAATAAATACCTTTTAAAAATTTTTTAAAAATCATGGGGAAACTGAGGCCCACGAAGGTAAGTGTTCACCCAGGTCACAGAGTCGATGAGCCACTAAGTGGGGGGGCTCAAACTTATGTTTCCTGCTCTGAGTCAGGCTTTTCTTTTTTGCTTACTTTTTCAATCAAAAAGAAAATAGGATCACTGTAGCAGTAAAACGAGGGCTTACATAAAGAAAAATAATGCTCTTCCTGTCTCACTCTGACTGAAGGCTTCTTCTGCCTTCCAGAGATCACCAATGTCAATGGTTCAGTTTGTATAAGTCGTACATCATCACACCATTTACTAAACTCATACACACACACACACACACACACACACACATTCTTTCATTAACAAAAATGGAATAAACACACACACTCATTTCTAAAACTTTTAGCACTTAACATATGCTGAATCCATTCCCAGGTCAGTGAGACCCAACACCCATAGTCCAGAGGCTATACAATGTACTCCAACGTTCTCTTACTGGTGGACTGTGGGGCTTGCCCTCTGCTACCACCCTACTTTCATTTAAGTAATGAGCTCTGCCAATATTGGGGGGAGGGGCTCTAACTCATTTAGTTTCACTTGGATCAAAATGAAAACCTGGTCTTCTAAATGCAGTGACTAGGGGGATATTTGGTTTTCAGAGAGTAGGTTCCGTTTCCTGGCATATCAGAAGGCCAGCCATTCAAGTAAACCTGTCTGGGAAGATGAAATATTTTTCCCTGCTAATGAAGCACTGTGGGCTTGGGCAAGCTGATATTTCTTCATCTGTACAATGGGAAAATAATAATACTTACCTTATAGATTTGTTCAATTTCATAATTAAAAGAGATAATAAATATAGAGTGGCTAACATGATGTCTGGCACACAACAGCATTCAATAACAATGGCTACTATTATCATTGCTGTTATTGAAATGACGGCTGGCATCCATACACGGTCCAAAGATGTACAAAAGTCTTGATATGAATGTTAATGCTGTGTAAGTCTTGACCTGTTTTTAATGTTACCGGCCTCCAGAATATTTGCCACCCTGCATCTACGGAAAGCCTGTTCCCACAGTTCGGGGTTCGGGGGGCTGGTGAGGAAGAAGGGAACAGGGTTGGTGGGATTTAAGATTTAAGAGACACTTGAGAGATAAATCCCTACAAGACCATTCAGTGCTTATAACCTGCCTTCTGTGAAATGGCAGGGGCTCTGATGTTTACATCTAGAACATTTCAGCATCGGGCAATAATGTTCCTTCTGGCAGAGGAGGGGGATTTGATGCTCCAAGGGAACACAAAGGGACTTCGAGGGAAACGCACTTAGAAAAGCAGGTGAGTGAAAACTTGTGTTTGCAGAAGTCTGTCTTTAAAAATACTGATAGGCTTGGGTCTCTCACCCTACGTCTTCAAATATGTTTATAATTTTTGTGGTCTGCACACTCAGACTCTGTTTTGAAATTGGACTTGTATAAATCACTGGACCATTACTACAGATAGTTGAACCAAAGACTAATTTGTGGTTGCACACATGTTCACAACTATGTGAAAAATACTGCTGTCAGCACCAGGGCCCGCTTTCCATCACATCATTGTTTTTACATCTTAATGGGCTTTTGATTGTTGCAAATCTGAGAGGGAAAGTATGAAGAAATTTCTTAAAAAACAGAAGTAAGGAAAAAAGAGGAAATTGAGAGAAAGAAGGAAGACAGGAAGGGAAAGAGTAAAGGAGGAAAAAAAAAATTTTCCTCCCATTTTCTAATTTGTAGCCTTAGAAGGACTTCCAAGAGCTCCACCGGAAAGAGTGTTTAGAATACTCTGATTCTCTGTTAGTGGTATTAAAAAAAAAAAGAGTAACAGACCTAATACGTGTTCTTCAAAATCCTTTGATTCTAAATCCATTCAACTATAAATCTAGGTTATTACTTCAAAAGCTAGATACATCCTGACTTTCCTAAAGTGACGTAAAATATTCAATCCCAGGCCAAGAAAAACCCCAAACCAACCAACAGAAGTCAAGGAAAATTGAATACAGAGGCTTTCAACTTGAGCTATTCAAGTCCAAGGAAATTAAGTCTTTCATCTTTTCTCCCTCGTTAACTTTTAAAACATTTTAACTACCTTGCCCTAAATATTTCAAAATATAATCCAAGACTGACCAAATTCCATTTTATGAACTAAAGAGTACAGATAAATATATCAATTTTGTCTAGAATTCTCGTACCGGTTTCTTTCATGGATATAGGAAAAATACTGATTGTACTGTGTTCACCGGAATGCCTGCAAAGTATCACTGCAAAAAGCTGTTTTTGGTATTTTGATCAACTTAACTCTAACATAAACTATCATCCCAAAAAACTTCTTAAAGTTAACAGCTTTTCTCTATGAAGAAACTATGAACAATTATGAATTGGTAAAAACAGAAAACAAGCCTTCATATAACTGACAAAAACCAAACAAACTACCAAGATGGGGCACCTGGGTGGCTCAGTCTGTCAAGTGACCAACTTCGGCTCAGGTCATGAGCTTGCAGTTTGTGAGTTCGAACCCCATGCTGGGCTGTGTGCTGATAGTTCAGAGCCTGCAGCCTGCTTCAGATTCTGTGTCTCCCTCTCTCTCTCTGCCCCTCCCCTGCTCACGCTCTGCCTTTCCTTCTCTCTCAAAAATAACCATTAAAAAAGTTAAAAAAAAAAAAAAACTACCAAAAGATATCTGATAAATAGAAACATCACACCAACGACAGAGTCCTTGAATAGCTAACTGTATGAATACATACAATTTCTGAAATATCTTTGGTTGGGATGAAAACATTTTGGTATACCCCATCATTTAGTGTTTTTCCATGACCCTGTCTCATCCACATACTTTTTTCCTTTGGCAGAAGAAAACCTAAACACGTGCAGTCTCTCTTCTTATGTGGATTTAAACCTAAAGAGACACAGTCACATGAAACTTCTGTGGCCTGATCTTTTGGAGCGCAGTGCAGATGGGAGGTCATGGATCTGCAGCTCTGCCTCCCCGGGCTCCCCTCGAGCCATTTCCAGTGTGTGGGCACCTCTGCTCTACAGACGGGAAGGGTGAAGCAGTTCCCGAAAGTGTGGTCCCTGTACCCCTAGGGGTCCCCAAGACTCCTGCAAGGAAATCCATGAGGTCAAAACTATTTTCATAATAATACTTATCATAAGAAGCAGAGTTTTCCAGAGGCTTCAGGACGTGTGGTACGGAGACAGACTGAATGTAGAGGCAGAGTTCAGAATCCAGCTGTCTTCTATTAAGCCAGACATAAAAGGAATTATGTGCAAAAATTAAAAAAAAAAAAAAAAGAATGCTACTCTGGTTTTTGTCTTGGAAAACAGTCATTGTTTTCATTACAATATGTTATTTGTGTTAGAATGAGATGGATTTATTATTACCTTAAGATACATATATTTTAAAACTTTTTCCCCATTTTCAGTTCCACGATGGCAAATATAAGTAAATATAATTTATATAAACAAAAGCCCTTAAAGGTCTTCGATAAATTTTAAGACCTGAGACCAGGGAGTTTGACCACAACGGATTTATTTAGCACAATACCAGACATACTGAGCATAAATGCTCAATATGTATGTGGTGAACTGACTGATTAAAGGGATTCAATGATGACTTTTAACTGTGCAAGAAATGTCAAAGTTCAAATACATGGATATAGCCGGTAAAGACCCTTGGATGGTCACCTTCAGGTCCTCCTGACTCACTTACAACATGATATAAAAAAAGACAGTAAGAACACAAAAGTGGAGGGCCACAATTATTACATTATAGAGGCTAGAAAAGTATGCCTTAAAAACACATAAAGGCAAGTAGAGAGTGGCTGCATGGATATTGGTACAAATGGGTTCGGATTATCAGTAGACCTCCTTTATCCTGGCACCATTTATTTCTAATTTATTTCTTATTTTCAAAGAAACAATATCTTCTCTGAAGGTGAGAATGTCTTCTAAAAAGGGGTCTATAAGAATTACACAGGCCTATGCAACATCCTGCACAGTTCAAGTGCTTAGAACCCTACAAGGTCATGGGGCCATGTGTAAGTTGGGTTCCATGGCCATAGTGTTCATGTGCTCCTCCCAGTTTTCTTCCTGGTAATGTTGTCTTTACCATGTAAAATCTACCTCGGACAGTATTTCCTTCAGAAAGCTTTCTTTGAATTCTTCTTTCCCAGAGGTGGTTAAAAATTTCTTCCTCTGTCTTACCTCTCTATTTTTGTGCGTTTGTCTGTGGCAGCATGTAGTACATGGCTATCGAAATTCTTTATTTTCACTGTACTGCTTCGCAGAACATGAGCACCTCGAAGGTGGAGGGCCCATGCATTGTCTGCCTTTATGTTCCAGTACCCAGTGTAGTGCCAAAATATGGTTAGACCTCTCAAACTTCGTCAGCCATCTAATAGGCATATAGGAGAATTACCAGAATAAAGTAAAATGCAGAAGAGTAATAAGGAAGTGGTGAAATTTCATTTGTTTACAGCCTGGCCAGAAACCCAGCACCTGTATCTTAGTGATGCTGAGTTTGTCTTGCACTATTTGAGAATAAAGAACAGCCCATTTAAAGAGAGCCCTCTCCTAAAAACACATCTCCTGGAAGAATATTTAGCTCTCTTTTCATCCTTCTGAAAGGATACAAATTGCAAATGATACAGGCAAGTACTTGAAATGATAAATCAAACCAAGGTAAAAACTCACAAGGCCGAAAGCAGTACTGAAGTGAAAAACAGTCAACTAGCAGAAAAGGACTGGAGGAGACAGGATTCTAACCATTCCAGTACTTACACAACAGCAAAGAAGGTTGGAAAGTCATGCTCTAAAATCAGTCAGGACTTTGTTGCCATCTTTTAAGTGACATGCCTATCAGCAAAGAACACACATTTTCATAAGCAGAGCCAAGAAAGAATTTGCAATGCCCAGGGTTAGCTTTGGCAAAGACATAGGTAAAGTAGGTCATTTCCATGTTCAGCTTTAAGCATATGGCCATATGGAAGGGATGAACATGTGGCCCACAATCTACTGTGGAAGAGGTAACTACACGCCTCCAAAGAAAGAGGCTATTACAGTAGTACTGGAGTGGAAATTTCAGATTGGGTAGCTACAGGCAATCTAATCTTCTGAAAAGCTACAGAAAGTAAAAGTCTTGAAGCATAAAGAGCTCGTCCATCCTTACAACCATCCAACATAATTGGATGTGTATCCTTTTGTTAGACTTTGAAAATAGCAATTCACTTCTCATTCATTAGTCTGATTTCAAACCACCCTTATCAGATGTCTCAATTATCGGAGACCCCAAGGTTATAGAACACCAAGATGCTCTCCATATTTGTTTTCTTTACTCCATTATAACTCACTTTTTCCTCATTAGAGCTAGAGTCTTAGCCCTGGGGGCAATTTCGCCAGGGGACCACAGAATGTTAGAGCTGAAAGTCACCCCAGGAATTATCTAATATGGCCCCCTCCACTTTAGGAAAACCAAGGCCCAGAGTACTGAAGTTCCTTGCCTGGGGTCACACAGCCAAGGACTGTCAGAAGCAGACAGGGCCCCACATCTTGCTTCCTCCAGTTCAGTGCCGCTTCCACGATACCAAAGCCGAGAAGTATAGATGTTCATTTGGAAAAGTGCATTTGGACAAACTGCTAGCCCTGAGCACCGTTTCCTCCCTACATAAATAAAAGCAATGCTTTCCACCTGCCACCGTCACCCTAGGAACATCCATGGTGTGTGTTGTTTATTTCCTCCAGCCAAAATGTGGGAAGATGAAAGACAGAGCATCACCATGAAGCAGCAATGCTGAGTCTGGAAACAGAGGAGATTGGAGTGAGCCAAGGCACAGATCTGAAAGTGGCCTGTGCTGTAGTCTAAAGAGTAACAGGATCTTTGCCTCCCCAAAGTATTTGTTGATTACAAAGGCAAAAAATAAATGATTTTACAGCGGAAAAGCCCGGCAGACACGACCTTAAGTAGGGGATCAAGGCCCACATCCCTGGAAATGGGACAAATCAATGTCTTGTTCCTCTGACATAATGTGCTGCAAAGGGCACTTCACCTCGATGGTCTTCCCCCAAATCCTGGCCTCCACTTAACCGTGAGAAAACACCAGATAACCCAAGCTGAGGGACAGTCTATGAGATATGTAACTAGCGCTCTTCTCAAGGTCAAGATCATGAAAAAAGAGGAAAACCCAAGGAACTGTCACAAGTTGGGAGAGACCACGGGACAAGACAAGCAAATGTAATGTGAGATCCTAGGCTGGAATTGGGAACAGAAGAAGGACACCGGTGGAAAGACATGAAATCTGAATGAGGTCTGTAGGTCAGGTGGTGACACTGTGCCAACGTTAACCGCTTAGTTTTGATAACTGTACCATGAGGATACTGTGTGGGATGTTAATTTTGGGTGAACTTGTTGAGAAGTGGACAGGAGCCCTTTGTACTATTTTTGCCACAGTTCTTCAAGTCCAAAATTACTTTAAAATTAACAAAAATTTTTTGAGCGGCTCATGACTGGCAGGAAACATAGCTAAAGACTTTCCAGTCCCTCCTCTCAGCCCCCAGTTAGAATCACTTTTCCCTCTGACTTTCAAAAGCACTTTGCACAGGCTCTTTTTTTCCCCTCACTTATTCTGATTATTTGTATATCTTTTGAAAATGATTATGTTCTAAGGGCAGAGACCAGAAAGAATCTTCATCACTGTTAAGAGCACCTCATCCTATGTTATTCACGAAATAAGTGCTCAGGATGGAAACAATCTAAGTGTCCATCAATGGACAAATGGATAAGTAAGTTGTGGTGTATACACAATGGAATATTGTTTGGCCATAAAAAATAACGCAATCCTGGCATCTGTGCCAACATGGATGGACCCTGAAGCATTTTGCTAAGTGAAATAAGACAGACCTCACATACAGTGAGAACTGGAATTGGAACTGGTGAAATTGGAATCTAAAAATAAATAAGGCAAACTCACAGAAAAAGAGATCAGCTTTGTGATTATGGTCGGGGGGTGGGTATTGGAGGAAGATGGTCAAAAGGTACAAATTTCCAGTCACAAGATAAGTAAGTACTAGGGATATACTTACTGTACAGAATAAGGCCTACAGTTCACACCATCATTTCATCTATTTGAAAGCTGTTAAGAGAGTAAATCCTGAGAGTTCTCATTACAAGGAAACAGATCTGTTTTTCTTTTTGTTCCATCTATATGAAATGATGGACGTTGACAAAAATCATTGTGTTAATCATTTTACAACAAATGTAAGTCAAGTCACTATGCTGTACCTTACACAGTGCTGTAAGTCAGTTACATGTCAATTATAACAGAGGAGGGGGGAATCAGCTACATGAATAAGAAATATTCAACCGTCATGCTCCTCCTTTCATACGTCTCCTTGCATGCATGTCAGACACACGTCTGGTCTAAATCTGTCTACCCTTGGAATTCACAGAGAAGGAAGGGTCCCAGTGTTCCCACACCCCACTGTCGTGACAATAATGACTCTCCTCCTCTGGGAAGGAATAGACACAGAGCATCTCCTGCTAAAGCCCCATCCCCACCTCCACAGAACTCACAAACACATCTCTGAACAGCTGATGTTAGAATGCACCTGCTTCGCATGGATGAGTTATATGTATTCTGTTGCATTTCATGATTTTGCCCCAAATTGCCCATTCTGTACATGAAACCATACCAGCTGTGTTCGCAGTCACACTTCTGTCTCTGCACAGCCTCCAACCCGCACGCTGCCCTCACCCACTGAACGCTTAAGAAGCAAGTGCTGTTCTGTATTCCCTGTGCTCTTTGCCTGGGCTAGAAAAGTGTTGGGTCATCCTCCCAAACTTCATGAATTGTATTACCTCCTCCGGGAAGCCTCCCCTGGACACCCCTCAGCCTCCTCCTTTGACAAGCCTCCTCCTCAGGCTTAATCACTTACTGCTCTGTGGTACCTACGTGCCGGGTACATAATTCTGCTTTAGTACTTATAACACTCTATTTTAATTATCTATTTACAGATCCACCTCCCCAACTATGTAACAGGAGCTCCTTGAGAGCAGTAACTTTGCTTTATTTATTGTGTATCCTTAGCCCCTAGGACAGTACTTGGCATGGAGTCAGCGATACAGTGAATGTTTGCTGAATCAAAGAAGGCCTGTTCTTCCCACTCTCTGGCTCCTACTCCTCAGGAACTTCCTGAGGTGGCAGACACAGGGAACGTGCAGGCGTTACCTGCGAGAAGCGAACCCAGGCTGCAAAGACACTCCAGACATCTTCTGGTCGCTGCAGTGAGCTCGCAGCCTGCGAGCCTGGGCACAATGACGAACCAGAGAGCATCATCACTACTGACACCGTGACTTCACTGAGCCTCTGCGGCCGACTAAATGGTAGTTAACCTCCCGACCTGTTGATCTGATCTTGACTGCCCTATGAGCATTAACAGGCAACCAGACCACAGGGTGTGGGGCAACCAGACCAGAGGGTCTCTCATGACACCGGGGCTGCTGTGGTACAAAGAAGTGAAATCTGCCCAGAATGCTCTCATCAGAAACTCCCTATCAGCCAAGTCCGTGTTCAGAGTGGTTCTTCTCTATTCCCCGTGTTGGCATGTGTTACGATAGCACCTATATTTTGGCTGCTGCACTGCTAGCTCTCTGGTCCCCAGAGTAGACACCTTACAGTGGTGTCCTCGTTTCTCCCGCCCTCGGCCCACACAACCACGTGAAAACCTCATGTCCCCAATCAGCAACTGAAATAACCAAAACTAACACGCCTGTACATACTGCAGGAGGAATCAAACCCCAGCCTTTGCCGCCTCCTGCGTGGACCATGACAAAGGCCTCGCTCGCGCTGGCTTCCTGGCTTCTGGGACATCCCTATCTGTAACTTGGACCCAACCAAATGGCAGCTCCTCACCGCAGCTCTGTTGGCCCCAGAGAGGGGAGTCTGCAAGTGCCTCCCTCCGTCTGATCTCTTACCAAACAAGCACTTGGAAATGCACACTCCCTTTCTCTACCCAGTAAACTCCTATGTATCCTTCATCACCCAGCTTCAAAGTACGCTGGTTAACCTTCCCCAGGGAAATACAAGCACACTATGTTACTTAGTACCCAATACTAAAGTTCGTTCTAGGGTTGGTCCCTACTAGAAAGGGGGAGACCTGTCCATCTGTGAAATGTCTGTATAGCACAATTCGTTTGTTGCATTTAATTATTTAACTGTTACCATCTAAGTTTTCGTGTGCATTTGTGTTGCATCTTTGACTAGACGAGAAGCTCCTTCCCCCCTGGTCTCTCCTAGCATAGCACTCTGCATACTTGGGTCATTTAAAAAGATGTTTTGAAGGGCACCCGGGTGGCTCAGTCTGTTGACCGTCCAACTTTGGCTCAGGTCATGATCTCACAGTTCATGAGTTCGAGCCCCACACCAGGCTCTGTGTGGACAGCTCAGAGTCTGGAGCCTGCTTCGGATTCTGGGTCTCCTTCTCTCTCTGCCTCTTCCCCACTCTCTCTCTCTCTCTGTCTCTCTCTCTCTCTCTCTCTCTCAAAAATAAATAAACATTAAAAAAATTTTTTTGTAAGATGTCTTGGTGAATGGCTGAAGAGAAAAACTGCCCTGTACCAGGAGCTGAAAGCACCTGGATTCTATCTTTGATTCTCAGTTCCTGGTGTGCATCAGAATCCACTAGGAAGCCTGTTGAAAACGCAGATGCCCTAGCACTGCCCCTGGTGATTCTCACTTAGAGGACTGGGGAGAGTTCTAGAAATCTGTATTTTCCACTAAGTTTCCCCACTTCTGTCAGCTAACTGTGCCGCTCCCATGAGGTTCCATGAGAACCTGTCCTCCTACACACTGAGAGTGTGATGAGAACTCCGGTCCTAGGTGCGCTCCTGAGGCTCCCTCCCTCTGGGGTCAGAGGTCAGAGGTAACGTCAGAAGGAATCACTGAGGCAGAGAATGTTCAGGACCCCTGGAGCAGGCTTCTCTCAGGAATCGGCTCCCCATGTCGGAGGCAGCCAAGAGGTGATTGTATCTAGAGAGCACACAAACTACTTATCTGCTCTCTCCGAAATGCCAGTGAGTTTGAAAGGCACTTTGTCCAATTAGAAGTGTGGAGAAATATTCATCCTGTCCGTGACAGAGATGAAGTGCTTCTTTCAAAAGCAGCGGTGGCAGCCTGCCAGGTTTAAGAAGTCCAACTATTGCACACCGAGCCAGCAGTTATTAATTAGTTTTATTAGTGGCAGGTCTTTAATGCAAAATGACAGAGGGAGAGAGCGAATATCCCCGTCACTACTAAAATACAAATTGTCCGGATTTAGGCTGTGTTGTTCCCCAACATGTACAGGCGGCCCGCCAGGCCCAAGTGGGGAATGGAGAATGCAGCCAAATGCCTTTCTGCAGAGTTCCGGACTATTGATGGCATGACAAAGAGACTCGGATTCTTACCTCAGGTAGCTCTCTAGGGGAAAATCCACTGATTTTAATTATCAAGGAGGGGAGGATGGGGAGAGCTGAGGGAAAAACGAAGAGCAGGAGGGGAAGCCAGACTGGGGTAGGGAAAGGGGCCGCCATCACCCACGCCGTTCAACAGGCCTCTGTAAGGAACAGGCACTTCCAGAGAACAGCACAGGGGCTACTTTGCTGAGAATTAGTCTTACACTGTCAACCTGCTTTTTATGACCATTAATCACATTTGTATTTATAAGCGCTAAGACAGGATAATCAAATCTCATGCTTCAAAGCATATGTTTGTCACCACAGGCATAAAAAGGAAGGAAAAAAAGTTTACAAGCCTGCACTGTTGGCAAGAGCTGCTGTTTATCTGGTTGCTTCCCCAGAAGCACCCTGGGGGGCTGTGGAGAACATTCTGTGAGGAAGAAGACAGAACTGCCCAATGTCTCACTTTGTCAATGTTTCTATTTCTTTCTGTGCTGGTCCTAAGGAAAGAATTCAAAGGCAGTTCCCCAACTGTCCTCTCTTGTAATGCTCCACTCACACAGCCCTGAACTCCTTGCCTCAAGGCCTAGCGACCTTCCTCCTTTGCCCCTCAGGAGGGAAGATCCTGACGGGCTCTGGGCGATGCCTTTCTCCCTGAGCCTTTTCTTTTAGCAGCTTTCAGTACATTCCCCGTGGTGCCCCCAGCTACTCCAAAACCCAACTCCAAGCTGTCTTGCTTTGAAGGGGGTTTCCTATTCCACACACTTTAGCAGCATTCCCCTAGACCAGACCAGAGATGGGGGAACGTTTTCTGCCAAGGGCCAGAGAGTAAATATTTTGGCCTTTATAGGCCCCACAGTCACTGTAGCAACTATTCAACTCCGCCCTTGTAGTTTGAAAGCAGCCTCGGATAATATGTAAACAAACGGGTGTGCTGTGTTCCAATAAATCTTTCCCGAAACAGGCAGGCAGTAGGTGGATGGGTTTGACCCCTGGCTTGTAGTTTGGGGATTCTTACTCGAGGGCAGCCCGTGCCCAATCCAGGATCCCCGGTACTCCTGAGTTTTGTAGAACTGCATGAAATACTTCAAAACTTCTGAAATAAAAGGTACCTTTTGCTTTTACCACACTAACCCAGGCTAACCCAAATCTCTTGGCAGGAACCATATCAGCTACTTGTTTTGGCAGGAACTAGGACCTCACGTTGTGTGAGTAACACAAATTGGGAAATAACCACTAATAAATACAGTTGGATGATCAAAATCTTTGAAAACATGAGGTCTACGGTAGGAAGAGAGCAAATACTAAAAAAAGGCCCTACCGTTTATAAGCAAACAGGGCATCTCAAAAGAATCCCATGTTTCTCTAGGGCACTCCCTCAAGTAGCTCAAAACACTTTTAATGAAGTAGGACATCATCTCCCAACACATGAGTAACACAAGTCAGTGTGAAAAAAAAAAAAACAACAAAAAAAAACCCTTACCACCATTATCAGTATTAAGAGCTAATATCTGGAGTACTCAGAAGGGAAATGTTTTACAAGCTTCTCAGAACTAAAGGCACCTAGGAACCCAGTCCTAAATTTTTCAGAACAAGGAAAAAAACAAAAAACAAAACACAAAACACAGCACTGGGGAAAGAAAACATGAGGAAGGACACCTGGGTTCTCTCGGTGACCTACTGGGGGGTAGGAGGCAAGCCGGAGTCTGGTTAAAACCACATCTTCATCATCTTTGACTTTACAGTGTTAACACAGTGCTCAAATTGTTCTTGAGTGAATTTTTACATCCATGCTTGACGTTATAAAAGATTAAAAATGAATACGAGATGATCTTTGCTTTCCTAGGGTTAACAGTCTAATAATGGAGAACATAAAGGAGAAGACATAAATAATACACAGCATTTCTATGCAGCCACTCCATTTGCAGGTTCCCACTCCGCATCCACGAACTCTCGTCCTAGAGAGGATCTTCACCAGCCCTGCTTATTTGGTGTCCCAGCCCCAAGGAGATCTACAGTAGGTGATTTTAAAAGCTGACGGAGGGCACCTTTTGGGATGAGCACTGGGTGTTGTATGGAAACCAATTGGACAATAAATTTCATATATTGAAAAAAATAAAAACAAAAAATAAACTTCAAAAAATAAAAATAAATAAATAAAAGCTGATGGAAGGAGGAGCCATATGGGACCAGCACAATATCAACGACCCAGCAAGAAGGAGAAACACTGCCTAAAAGGGGCCCCAGACATTAAAGGTAGAATTGATATCTATAATTACCCCAGCATTGTTTGCACTGTAAACCACATACATAGTCATCAATAGGGATAAATAAATTAACGTATGTCTATACCATGGGAAACTCTGCAAATCTTAATAAAAAGAATAAATTAGAGGGGCACCTGGATGGCTCAGTCGGTGAAGCGTCCAACTTCGGCTCGGGTCACCATCTCACCATTCATGAGTTCTAGCCCCACATCAAGCTCTATGGTGTCAGCGTGGAGCCTGCTTCAGATCCTCTGTCCCCGTCTCTCTCTGCCCCTCGCCCACTCACACTTTTTCTCTCTCTCTCAAAATTAAATAAACATTACAAAAAAAAAAAGGAAATTAACTTGAAGTCTATGATACATTTTAAAGTTTATCTGTTCCTCACCCCAAAATCCTGCTGAGGCAAATTCGCACACATGTCAATCAAAATTATTTTCTCCAAAAATTAGCACTTGGTCCAGAAAAAAAAAAAATCACTGTGTCCTGCTTTAAGAACATCAGTGTACTCAGACCTAAAATTAGGAGGCACACACAAAACTAGCTGTAACTCCTCACTTTACAACGAGTGTTTTCCCACCCACAAAAGCAACACCAATGGATTCCCCGAAATTGAACGTTTTACAGGTCCTATGGAAAGCATGATATATCATGAAAACTAAACTAACACAAATTTTGCATAGACAGTGCCTGCATAAGGCGAGGCTTACCTTTAAATATCCAAAGATGCTTTCACTACAAAATAAAGCCATGGAAGATGTTGGTTACATAAACAATTCAAGGAAGCACCTATATATCACCCAATGGGTAAAGTGCTGAATGTTTGCACATATGTGTGTGTGTGTGTATAATTTTACATATAATTTATACAAAGTATAAATACTTTCAGTTGTATATATGGATCTGTTTCCCCCATTGGCATCCTTAAAACAAAAACAGAAACAAAAACAAAACCACACCTGATTGATCTTCAATAGCTTATGACCGTATAGTTTTGAGATTCTTAGCCTTTCAGCTGATAAATTAATGATCTATAAACAAAGACTAAATGCGTCAGGGAGATATTTGGTACGTCTGGGTTTTCACCTGGGAAGCAGCGTTGCATAGTGGAAAGAACATAATCTTTAGAGTCGCAGAGACCTTTGTTGAAATGCTGGCTCCACTGCTGTGGCTTTGGGCAAAGCTCTGAACCTCTGTTTCCTCATCTAAAAATAGGAACAGCAGCACTTCCCTTGCACAATCATCACACAGGATGCAAACACGATACAAGAAGCCTCTGGTACGACCCTTGGTGCAGAGCGCACGCTCGCTAATTACCACCTACATTATTATTTCACAAATTGAAATTTCTTAAAGAAAGCACATCTGTACTGCCACCGTTCTCATCGTAGCAACAGCACAGCAATCAGTTCTGATGGAGAGGCACGCCTAAGACTTGGAAGTGAAATGGGAAGATGACGCCACCACGCAGCCCCTTCTCTTTCTTTTCTTAGATGCGTGCCGGGAGGACTAAGAGGCTGGCTACTGTATTTCTGAGGTTGTGTCCAAACCATTTTAGTCAAAACCTGCGCTTTGCAGATGAACACACAGTCAACCTGTAAAATATTCATCTTCCCCTTCTATCCTTACTTCCAGGGGGACGGACAGGGTGACTGCTCTTCCGGTCTCTCTCTCCAAACAATAAAAACAACAATGTGGCCCTCGGGTGGACATTACGCACACAGAGTAACCCAAGGGCACAGCGTGGTACCCCAAGTACAGCTATGTCCATCAAGGCAGCTCCAGCAAAGGCCCAAGGTGCCAGTGGGCCGGTCCATTACTTCTGATTCCCCACATTTTGTAGTCCTGCATCTGTTCTGAAAACCTGGTGGCAACAAGAATCTTCAAAAGTCAGGTCTGCACGGGGCTGTAAGGTCTGAATGCCAAATACTATTGCCATTCAAGCTTCACTTCTTCCAGAAAAGGCTGCCTAGAATGAAGATTACAACTGCAGTCCAGGCCCAACCTAAAACTTGTTTAGTGGTGCACAAGGTAGGTTGAGGGCCCAGGGATACGCGTGGCTCTTGAGGGGTTCGCTCCCCACAGAGCATGTTGTGTGCAAACGGAGGTCACATCAGCACACGTTGTCCTTAACCAACACGTTGCTATTTAAGTAAGTGCTAACCTGCAGTTTTAGCAATTGTGATTTATTGAGGAGGGTGGTGTGAATAATGCAGAGGACTTGACCAGTGGCCTTTAATTCCCCTCATTTAGACAGGCTGCTCTTCACCATAAAATAGTCATTCCGTAAATTAATGTGTTTTATTTTAAAAGTGACATGTTGTACTGGCTTGTGCTTACAGGCAAATCACTCTGGATTGCCGGTTCCCCAATCAGCTACAAGGGATCCAGCTCACTCCAGCCAGGGTAGAGGAGAAAATCTAAAAGGGCGGCACAAAATGACAAACCTACCATCCTTACCTGAGGCCCACAGGTATCCCGTTCACCACCAAAGGTATACCTGCTACAAAAATACATGCCCAGTACCTGCGGCCTTGTCTGCAGCTCAGGGCTGGGCCCAGCCTCATTTACCTGGAAGAACCCTTAAATACAGGTGTCTGCCATGATGCAAAGTGGCTCTTGACTTCCCTGAGACCCAAAGCCAGTCAGGCAGCGAGTGAACCTATTGTTTTTCCTTGGGTAGCACTCATTAGTGATTTAGGGAATGAATAAATGATTGATGCCTGTGGCTGCCAGTTCACATCCAACCTCACCAGGTTCCCACCCTGGGTGTGTCATCTGCTGAGCAGAGGCCAGGTGACCTCCCAGCTCTGTGACTGTCAATCAGGGACCTCCAGCAAGCCCCTTAAAACCTCAGAGTACGTATTTTCTAATCTATAAAACAGAGCTAACACCTGCCTCACAAGGCTGCTGGGAGATCAGACAAGGTATCTATGTCAGTGACTGGCAAATGGAACAGCGTTCGCAAATATCAGTTATTGCTATTACTATCATCTTACAACTTCGTAGCAGTGAAGCCTTCCACAACTTTCTATTACCAAGAGAATAACAACCAGCCACAAGCCCTGCTGTCAGAACCCACCCCAGCCCATATTCCCTCTCCTAACTTGCATCTTCTTCCCCCCCAGGATGACCCATCTATTCCAACCACACACTTCTTTATTTTTTAAAAAAACTTTTCAATGTTTATTTATTTTCAAGAGAGAGAGAGAGAACAGGGCAGGGGCAGAGAGAGAGGGAGACCCAGAATCCGAAGCCGTCTCCGGGCTCCGAGCTGTCAGCACAGAGCCTGACCTGAGGCTCGAACCCAAGAACCAGGAGATCATGACCTGAGCTGAAATCAAAAGCTTAACCGACTAAGCCCCCCAAGTGTCCCTCCAACCATACACGTTTTTATTAATCCTTGAACATTATTATGCTGATTTCCACCCCTTAAACTTTTATTCATATCATCCTGAAATACTTGTCTGCATCTCAGCTCAGCCTATCTGAATTCTATTCATTCAAAAACCAAAAATATATTTTTACTCTACTACATGTTCTGCAAGGATTGGCACAAGACCCAGGCTGGTCATTAAGTGTCATATGCCTCCTCCCACACACAGTTAATGGTGGAGGATGGGGGGGGGGGTGTCACATGATCCAGCCTGAGCCAATGGGTATGTTTTTGAGGATTCATCTAGGACCCAGAGCAGGGAGAGTTGAATTTTTTCCTTGGATCTCTTGCTAGAGAGAAACTGCCTGAGAAAAGAGAAAGGCCAACTCAGAAACTTTTTGACTCTTAGGATTTTCCCCTGAAACTTTCTAGTTATGTAAGCCCATTAATTCCCATTTTTGGTGAGCTTGAGTTTGGTTTTTCTCATTTGAACACCAAATAATTATGACCAACATCAATATTAATGGCAGTTCCATTTGAGTATGAAGAAACATCATGTTAATTGTTTTATATATGATACATTTCAGCTCTCCACTTTTACAGTTGTAGACCTACTGAGACCCAGGGACGTTCAATAATTTCCTCGGGGTCACACAAGCAGTGACAACGTCAAACATCAAGACCTTAATGCTCCATTTCCACCATATGCCACCCAGAGACACTAACCTTAGTGGATGGCTTTGGGGGGCATGTAGGAGAGTCGCCGGTCTTACAATGGCCCCATTTTCAACAACAGATGTAGCGCTTTCCTACAGCCCTAAGAAGTGTGCTTTTACGAACCGTACCTCTCGCTGCCCTTCACTCACCCTTGCAGCAAGGCCAAGACTCATAATGAATGGCCAGAGGGAAGTGCACTAAAGTCAAACGTGAATCAATGAGGGCACTAATGAAATTGCTTCAAGTTCTAGAGCAGAAGGTAAACGGAATGCCTTTCAGAGAAGTGTGACTCTTTGTCCTTCCAAGCTCCCAGGAAAGAAAGAAAATGCACAGGGCAGGGCGGGGGAAAGGACAGGAACAAACCAACACATATTCCTTATATTGACCTAAAATGTGCAATAATTTCTCATTTCAACCATGTTGTTGGAGAAGGCAATATTCCATATAAGTGATTTCACAGACATTGAAAACTCACTGTTTATTTTTTCACTGGAAGATTTGTGAATGAAACACTGGACCTTTCAATGTGTTGTCAAAGGGTTGGTTTCCTGAACATCAGTTCATTGTGACCTAAGGCAAGAAGGTTATTAGGGAATATAGAGTATTTGTTAGAAGGCAGAGCCATGCTGTCCGGGTTTGTATCCCAGTCACACGATTTTCCAACTGCTGTGACCTTGGGCAAGTTAATTAACCTCTCTAAGCTACATTTTCTACATCTGTGTACAGGGACAATTTAGCAAGACCATTCTCATGGAAGTGCTGTGACAATTAAATAAGATAATGCAACAAAATGCTTAGCACTGTGCCAGCCAAAAAATATTAGCCTTTTTTTGTTGTTACGCTTAATTATATTGTTAATGTTGTTATTTTCATGTCATCAATTATTGTTTTGTAAGATAGCGATCTCCTTAGTATCTACAGAAGTACACAGAGGGTCATTCTATCTCTAAATGACCCCAGGCTGTTTCATAATGTTTTTCCCGCTTTCTGTAGCTCCTTTGACTCTAAGATTTCAGGCTGTGAGCCATTACCGCTGTCAGCCTGGACGTTATTTACATTCTGCTTCCAATTTACAATATAGCCAAGCTCATGAGAATTATGAATTAAACAAAATTCATACCATTAAGCTTTGCAGTAACTCTCTCGGCCACCAGAGGTCTATCGCTCACTCATGGGTTCACTGCTGTGTTGGGCTTCCCAGAAGCCTGCTGGTCTATTCAGAGCTCCATGTTTTAATAAACCAAACCACATTAGATAATGCAACAATTTCCTTAATCTGGTATTCAGGGCTCTCCACAGTGGGGTTCATACCTATATCTATATATATATACATAACCTCGTATTCCACCATTTACCACGTATAAACCATCGCGACCAAACAAATGCATATTCTCATTATTTCATAAATGAGCTTTCAGCCTCTTCATCTCTGTGCCTATGCATAACCTGCCACCACTGGTAAGAAACTGACATCCCCATGCGTCCGAGCGCACATGCACACACACACACACACACACACACACACACACTCACACACACTCCCCACTCGTCCTTCCATCTATCTAAATTCTATCTATCCTTCAAGGACTGGTCAAAGTCTACCCTGCTTCGAAGCACCATCTGTACCTCAACTTACTAGTGATCTAGTGTTCCTCTTCTCAGCTCACTGAATTTTAGGTCTATACCAATAACTAGCCAATGAGTCCCAGACTATTTGGGACATGTCTCACATGATCACTTTGCCCTTTTATTTAACTAAGCACATACTGATGCTTTGCCTCTTCCCTGACACAGCAGTTCCCTGAAGCTACTTGTATCCTTCTATCCCGCGTGAGTAGACAAGACCAATAAAGGGAAGATGTGACCATTTACTGAGCGTCTGTTATGCGTCAAGCATATTGCTGGTCACTTCATAATCTTCGTCAATAGGCCCTTTAGTGGGTTATTTCTCTTCCCTTTGTTGAAACTGAGCCCGAAGGACATAAAATTACTGGGCCGAGGCACTGCAAATAAACCAAAAGCCAGAATTCAAAACCAAATCGGACCCCAATGGCCATGTAGTTTCGCCCCATGAATTGACATCTATTTAACCTCACGTGCACTGCTTCCTCAATAAGTATTGCGGGACTGCTTGAATAGTTAAGGGGTGGCTTGTACCAAACATCTGTAACATTAGCCTCTCACCCAACCAGCAGCCTGTGTCGCTGGTCCACGGACGCCCTGAGTCTCTTTGTGATGACTCGGGCAGCTCAGCAGTTCACCCAGCAAGCCAGGGCTGCTCAAAGATGGAAAAGCCTCCTTCTGCAGCTGAGGTGGCCCAGCCCGTCGGCCCACTGCAGCCTGCAAGGGTCCAGAGATCTTCCCAGATGAACACTGGGGAGGCGACCGTCACAGAGGAGTTCTACAAGCTGCACGCGAGGAGACTATCAGAGAGAGGGAGCATGGAGGCTCACACGCACATTTTTCCTGCTAGCAGCTTTACAATTCTGGGAGCCTTACGATTCGGTTAGCCATAATATTATGAAATACACTGAAAACAACTGGATTTCATTTCAAACAGCATCAATTAACAAATTGCACATGTGCGCAAAGCATCTGCTAACCCGATAATTAAGATATTAAAAAAGTCACCTAATGGCACCAAAGTCAGGATAATGGGATAATTGTTCCAGTGTTTAAAAAAAAAAAAAAAATAAAGACACATAATCCAGTCACCCATGCAGCGCACCGAACGGAAGGTTGCTTTTTCACGGGCTCTTTGAGCACGGTGTTTGGATTAGCACAAAGTGAAAAGCAGCAACTGCTGTTATGTAACTCAACCCTGCATATACAGTTGTCAGTCTGGGTAAATTTAACTCTGCAGGTTTAAGGCAGAGCTTGCTTGCCAGAGCAGAACTTAGGAAACAACGAACATTTAAAGACACATCGCCCCACAGACCACAGGGAGAAAGTGGTCAAGGAGTGTTCAGCCAGAGAGGCGGAGAAGGCCACCGTGCCAGACCAGGGCACTGGCCCCCTGTAACAGCTGGTTTGAAAATAACGGGTACTGACAAGAGCATGGTTGTTCAATTACAAAGCTGCCTGCATTTTCCCTCTCCCTACCTGGCAATAAAGGCACTTAAGGGGCCTAATGTAGTTCGGAAGGGAAGGCACTGAAACCCAGAATCAGAGGGAAGCTTTAGTAACGGGCTGCTTTACAGTGAGGACAAAGTGGATCCCACCTTTGCCCGGGGCATGGGTGAAGCCTGCTGAGAGCGGGACTGCGTCCTGGGTTCTAGTCCTGCCCCTCCACTGCAGGCTGCGTGGCTCAACAGGAGCCCCACGGCCTCCCTGTGGCTCCGGTTTGCCTGGTGCAAAGTAAGGGATGAGGGTTAACTCTCCTGGAGGCCCTTCCAAAGCTCTCATTTCTCCTTCTAGACTCATCGGCGGATGTTTATTCATTACAGACAAGGAATAGCTCTGCAGGGAACCCCTCATTCTAAACCGGACTCTGTCAGGTGAGGCTAAGAGAAGGACATTCACTGGGAACTGTCAAGATGTCAAAAAATATAAATCCACCGGACCATGTTTCCAATCCTCTATGCTCCCCAGCAGATCTCATTATGAAGCAGGTTTGTCCTGGGCCCCTTCCAAAAAAACTTGGTGAAGTCAGCCTCAACAAGGAGGTTCCCATTCATAAGATGTGCTCACCGTGCACAGCTCAAAACCTTCTGGTGAGGGGCAAGGGAAGAGCCCAGCACAGGTGCAGGCAAGACACTCCCAGTGGGTTCAAGGAAGGCCTGAGAGTTGTGTCGGTTTGTTTGCTGTTTGTTTGGTGCGGTGTGAGGGACAGATTTACAAGGATAGGAGCAGCCTGGAAGAAAGGCTGAAAAACCCCGCAGCACTGAAAAGATTTTCCACTCTGTTTTGTAAACTCAACAGGACCAGACTATACAAGGCAAATAAGGCACTCAGCTTAGGCACAAAATACAAAGGTGCCAAAAAACGCTGTAATCAAGATAAATCATATTTTAACACAGTATCCTAAAAGTTACTGTTTATACAAAAAAATCATGATGAGCAAAATATCAAAATTTTAAAGAAAAAAGAAGAGCGGTCAAGGAATGACCGCACAGCCAGGTGATTTCACAAGACTGGGCCTGTTTTGTGTAAAATAAACCATCGTAACATCTTCTGATCCCACTTTAAATTTCGATCTAGGAAAATAACCACGATAAATTAGCATGAAAGACTTCTCCCCATTCTCATCCTTGGCACGTCCACATCCACATTTGTGAAACATTCCGATCATGGATATTCGGGAATGAGCGTTACAGCTGTGGAATCACTCAGTGGGACAAGCCAATGGGAGTGTATGTGGCTTCTATCTTCAAAGACTAGAAGAAGGGACAGAAATTCTCAGGGATACCTCCAGAAAAGTCTATGTCCTAGAAGAAAATATTGTCCACATTTTTTAAAATTCTAGAATGAGGGGCGCCTGTGTGGCTCAGTTGGTTGAGCATCCGACTTCAGCTCAGGTCATGATCTCCCGGTTTGTGAGTTCGAGCCCCATGTCGGGCTCTGCGCTAACACCTCAGAGCCTGGAGCCTGCTTCCGATTCTGTGTCTCCCTCTCTATCTGCCCCTCCCCTGCTCATGCCCTGTCTCTCTCTCTCTCTCTCTCTCTCTCTCTCTCTCTTTCTCTCTCTCCCTATCTCTCTCAAGAAAAACATTAAATTAATTAATTAATTAATTTTAAAAAGGATTTAAAATTCTAGAGTAATAATTCTTTAAAATAATTACTATTTGAGTAGTGATAAAGCCTTGGCCTGCATAATATTTTCCTCTAAAAAAGGAAAAGATGGGGTGCCTGGGTGGCTCAGTCGGGTAAGCATCCAACTTCGGCTCAGGTCATGATCTCACAGTTTGTGAGTTCAAGTCCCGCGTCAGGCTCTGTGTTGACAGCTCGAAGCCTGGAGCCTGCTTCGGATTCTATGTCTCCTTTTCTCTCTGCCCCTCCCCCACTTGTGCTCTGTCTCTCTCTCTCTCTCTCTCTCTCTCTCTCTCAAAACTAAATAAATGTAAAAACAAAAAAAAAAGAAAGAAAAGATGACTTTACATACTGCTGTATGTTTATTTTCTGGGGGGGGGGCGGGGGGGAGACAGTTCTGACGATGTCATCCCTCACTCAAAAACCTTCCGTGGCTCCCAACTGCCCGCAGACTTGAATTCAAACTCCAAAGCCCAGCAATAAGGAGTCTTGCTCTCTGCACTAATTTAGACTATTCTGTTTATTCCCCTTTCCTCCACCCACATGCCAGCAGGCCCTTCCCTTTTCCCCACGGGGCTTTCCAGCCTTCCTACTTTTGCTGAGGCTGTTCCCCCGCTAGCTGCAGAAACACCCTTCTCTCACCTGCGCCAACCCATCTCTCCTCTTCCAAATCTTACTCATTCTCCCATTCTAAAACTGTCTTCTCCATGAAGACTTGGAACTGTTGGGTACTAAATTACAAGACAACTTAATGTAAAAAATAGCACTAAGTAGCTTTTGCATTTCAGTTTAACCCCAAGTTGACCAAAAGACCCAATTTACCAAAAGACACCCCGTTGTCAAAGCTTACTGATTATTCCTTCTCCGTCCTCAGGAGGAGTGCCATTGCAGGGAGGAAAGAAAAGAACAAATGGAAACAATTAAAGCTCCTTTCGCTCACTGACTCTTCCTGGAATAAAGCAGGCATTCCAACTTTCAATAAAGACAAAGTATGGAAAAGAGGTCGGTCCAATAGCCCCAGATATAGATCTAAGACGAGTATTCTCTGGATCCTGAAGAGCACACACACACAAACCTACTCTTGGCCCGTGCAGGGGGAGGAAAAGAAAATTCCATTTCGACTCCAGAAGCTTAACTGGAGCCCCCAGCTCTCCCAGGCCTGTGCCGCCTGACCGGGGCGATTTGCTTCCGCAGCTAAGGGCTTGGGGCTCAAAGCCTGATTTTCCCCGAGCAGAGCAATTCAAAACCATCTTAGTCACACAGATAGAAGGTGAAAGTATATTCCAAGCAAACTACTGGACTGAGGTCGAGTTTATCAAACCAATTACACCGAGATGTTATGGGAAGGGGGGGAAATGTAATCACATATGACAGGGATTATCAAAACTGCTTACACAGTAAATCAGGAAACTGATAACAGGCTGACAACGGCATATACCTGACTGAGAAATTTCAGGCTCAGATTCCCCAGGCTTGTAAAACAGAAATAACAACCCAGAACAAGCTGTGCAGCACCGCCGGGCACCTGGGAGCCTCTGGGGCAGAGGGCAGAGGGCGAAGAAAGCCTGGCACAGGGGGAGCAAAGGAGTCCCTCTGAAAGGCTTGCCTCACAGACCTTGTTTTGCAGGAAGCCATTTCTCGTCACACCGTGCAAAAACATCTTAATGGGTCCTGACCTTGGACACCACAGAAATCCAGCACTAAGTCAGGAGAATCTTCGGGGAGCAGAAAGAGACAGACAGGAGTCAAAGTTGCACATTGCGGTGAGGACTGGAGATGATCAGAGCTCCGCCCTGGCAGAGGAGTCAGGGAAGAGTCGCTCTTGCACAGTTTCTGGTGCAAATGGACTTTCTGAGGGGTGGCCTAGAAAGCTATGCAGGGCTTCTTCATGTACGGAGGCGCCACCTACGCTGGGAAGGTCTCTCTCCTTTTCGGACCCTGCCCCTCAGGTGTTTTGAGGGCCACCCAGGGTAGGCAGGCCATGCAGAGTAGGGTCATCAGGTATCCCAAATAGAATGGTAATAAATTAACTTTTTGGACTATCCAGTCGCCCCAGGATCCGTGGGGCCCAGAGCAAAAGCAAACTGCTGGAGATCCCTCATGAATCACTGACAGACAGGACACCAAAATAGAGGCCCTAAATCGAGTGACTGACCTGGAAAAGGAAATAAATACCTGCATTTTAAAGGCAGGGCCTCGTTTTCTTCTGCGCATCACCATCACCGGGTTCTGTTTCCCCTTCACACTGATGTGGTGCCTTGAAACACCCTCACAAGTTCTCGGCGGACTCAGGGCCCAGGCTTCAACTTTATCAACGCTGGAGACAGTAGTGATTTGCATCAAGTACAATGCTGTCCTTTTGGCAGTTGTTGCACTTAATTGAGTGAAAAAAGCTGTCAGTCCAAAGCCCCAATCCCAGGGTAAATTCACTCTGAACTAACCATCTGCTAGGGCTTCTCCCGGGGTAGTCAACACTTATCATCCAGAGGACTGGATTCACTTCCTCATAATTAGATCATTCCTGAATTAAATTGACGGTCCCAGGGAAAAAAAAAAAAATGCAAAGTGTGGTTTGAGCCCAGAAAGCAGAATGCGAGAGACTACATATATTTTCACAGCAATAGAGTGCCACGGTAAATGATCTTTCTAAATTAGGCTTTACAACAATTATTATCTTCCGCGCCACCCTCATAATTTACATTTGGGCTTTTGTTTGGAAAGTTGAGGCATCTCTCAGAGGCACCACACGCATAACCCGAAGGATGGATAGCTATTGTTTTCAGACCCATGGGCCCCAGCAAGGTCAGGCCAGATTGACCAATCTGATTAAATGCTGGGAATGTCAAAGTCTCTGAGAATTTGTTGGCACATCCGTGAACCTGCTGCTTATTCAAAATAAAGGGAAAGAATCCCCAGCAGTTTCTCGTATCCCACGATAGCCATGACGGTTAGAAAGGCCGGGGATAAGAAGGCAGGTAAGACCATCTACCAGGAGATAAATCTGAAACCAGGCCCCAAGAGGAACACAGTCGTGCTGCAAGCAAAAAGAGGTGAAGAAATGAAACAGGGGCGGGTGGGATTCTGAAGGTTTCTCTGTAAACATGATTTCATTCCCTGCCAGTAATTGGGTGATTTGCCTCCAGTCAGATTCGGTCCTGTGGGTACTTAACTGCACAAGGTTTTTCAAACACTGCACATTAACTCGAAATTTTCCAAGAAATATTTCTGAATTAACTGAAGTGTTTAGTAATTTCTTTCTATTGTTCTTCAGAAATTTGCACACCACTTGGTTATCAGTACCTTTCTGATACTGTCTCTGAGACAGAGACAGAAAGTAGTGAACCAGGGTCTCAGAGGGCCTCCTCTAGCCACGGGCCAGGAAAGATTAATGTAACTCAGAATAGAATGAGACCAACTCATTTTTGCCTGAATAGCCAGATTAGACATTTCAGTGCCCACTTCTGTAGGGATGTGATGGGAGAGGATGATAACGGAAGAGAGACAGAAACACAGAAAGAACCACTAGGTTCTCATAACGTCACAGACTAAACAGAACCTAAGAGATTACCATATGTAACATTTCTCAAACTTGCCTCATTTGGACAGCCACCCGGAGCATTTCATAAAAATACAGGCTTTAGGTTCTTCTGGTACAATTTTAAATTCAGTAGGTCTGGGCTGTGCCTCAATTATCTTTTCTTTTGCACAAACTCACAGAAGCCAAAACTTAGGATAAAACATAGAGGGCAGAAGCAAAGCAAAAATGTTAAGAGCCAGAAAAGTGATGGCCTCATGATGCAAAGATGGCCTGGACACAGAGGGGAACACATCCCTAAAAGTATATACCCCTGGGGGGGGGGGGTGGGAACAAGCGTACTAACACACAGGGACAGGAGATGAGAGATACATCTTTACTAGGCCAGAAGCTAGAATCGAGGTTCTTATTGAAATAGAGATCCGTGAAAATCTGCCACCTTCATGACAGCAACACTAGAAAAACTCTACTCTTTACCCAGGGAAAGAAACTTGTCATCTACCTAGAACCCCAGATGGGAAAAGAAAAAAGGCTCCTATAGCAAGTTGAATTTACATATATATGTGTGTGTGTATACATATACATACATATATATATACATATATATATACATACATATATACATATATACATATATATAGACACACACACACACCTATATAAATTTTTTTTTAAAGAGAGAGTGTGAGCAGGAGAAAGGGGTACAGGGAGAGAGACAGAATCTTAAGCAGGCTCCACACTCGGTGTGCGTCTGATGTGAGGCTTGATTCCACAATGCTGGGATCATGACCTGAGCCAAAATCGAGAGTCAGATGCTCAACTGACTGAGCCACCCAGGTGCCCCATCCTATAGGAAGTTGAAATCCTAAAGCTATGCAATGTGTAAATGTATTCAGGTTCTGAATCTACACCATCCTTGTGCTATACGATAGGGATACTTCTAAACTCAAAATACACAGGACTCTCCGGGGGAAAACAATCCTGATGAAGACAAATTCGCAATAAAAAATTACAGTCCCATAAGGAAAAGTGCCACTATAATAAGGTACCAATAACAAAAATCAACACCATAAGAATCTGACATAATAGGATACTGTGGAAGGTTCTATAAAATAAGGAACTCTGAAGTGATTAAAGAGATTAAAATAAAGAAGAAATAAGGGTAAATAACGAAGTATCAGAACATTATTGCAAAACAAAATAGACAAATTTGGAAAAAAATTATAAAGGACGGATATCAGTCATTTAAAATTAAAGATGTGACACCAAAGAATGTATTTAGTGTGTTTCCATTCATATGAAATTCAATAGGAGGCAAGACAAATCCATGATGATGGAGGTCACAAAGCATTTAGCTCTGAGAGGGTACTGTCTGGGAGAGATTATTCAGGTCTCTGAAGACTCTTCTGTCTTGACCTGGGTGATGCTTACAAGAGTGTATTTTCATGGAAAGCCATCGTTACTCTGCTGCATGTATCTTAAACCACCATTTTAAAAATTCAATGGGCAGTTTATATAGCAAATTAGAGAAGACTAGTGAACACAAAGAAAAACCAAGGAAAATCGTCCAGAATGCTGAACAGAGAGAAACAGAACAGATACGAAAGAGAAGAGAAACAGAAAATAAAACGAGAAGGTCTCTCATCTACCCAACAGGAGTTTCAGAAAGAGAGATTAAAAGACAACATCAGAGAATTTTCCAGAACGCAAGGGAAGCATGAGTTATCAGAATGAATAAGCACACCAAATGCCGAGCAGAACGAACACATAAATCCACACCTAAACATATCATAGTGACCCTGCAAAATGCCAGAGAAAGAGAAAATCTTAAAAGCAACCAGGAAGACAAATTACCTATAAAGGAGCAGTGATGTGACTGACAGCAAACTTATCATCTGCACACTCAGTGCCTCCTGTTGGTCAAAGGCCACTGCAAAGCTGTTGAAAATGTGGAGAACGGGTTTTGTTTGAAATGACTGCACAGAGAATGTATTTTCTTCACTAAGGCCTTCCGTGTTAAATGTACCACCATCATTCATTCTTCAACAGGTCTTTATTGAGCACCCACTATGTGCCAGGCTAGTCAAGGAACTTCCCTGCTATTCAAAAGGTCCAAACGCTGAATTCTGGTAAGCTGTAAGTATTGTGACGGCAGAAATACAGAGGCTCCAGAAGGCAAAGGAAAGGTGTCTAACCCAGAGGCCAGAGGTCAGGGAAAGCTTCCAGGAAGAAGAAAATCCGAGCTGAGATCTGTCAGATGAACAGGATTAGCAAGTAAGGACTGTAAACTCCCTGGGACAACAGGGGCTTGTCGGTCTGTGCACAACTGTATCCCTAGGATTCAGAACAGTAGCTGACTCCCAGGAGGTGCTCTATCAGTGCTGACTGACTGACTGACTGAATGAATGAATGAATAAGTGAATGAAGTAGCTAGAACACAGGTGAAAGGGAAAGCACGCGGAGGCGGGGAGAAGGCACAGCATGTTTGAGCAGCACAATTCAGTACTGCTGGAGAACAGAGTATGCAAGTAACTACTGTGGGGAGGACAAGTGAAAGATGAGGCTGCAAAGCTAGACAGGAGCCAATTTAGGCTGTGTTAAAGGGTTTGGTTTTACTGTAAGAGTGATAGGAATTCAAAGAAGGGTTTAAGCAAGGAAGGGATATATTAGATTTGCATTTGCAAAAATCACTTGGGCCCTAGTGTCAATGTCAGAGAAGTTAGCACTGTTCTATAAAGAGAAAGAATACTTGCTCACCAGTAATATGATGAGCAGCTTTCAGATTTCTACCCAAAAGAGCTGGAGAGAGAGGAAGGGAGGCAGGGAGGGAGGAAGGAGGAAAGGAGGGGCAGAAGCAGAGAGAGGGAGAAAGGAGGAGGAGGAACCGAGGGAGGGAGGGAGGGAGGGAGGGAGGGAGGGAGGGAGGGAGGGAGAGAGACTATGCGTGAGCAGGTCTAAGAAATAAACATAAAATCCTGGCTATCCAAATCCTGCAGTGGGTGTGTTTTCCAATCAGCCCCAAGGCTTATGGCAGAGATAAAATAGGAAAGGAATATGTCCCCAGCTCCAGCTGAACATTCTGTTCAGGCTTTTCAATCTAAAAACTTCAATGTGCTGGTCGGCACCATGGCTGTTCTCATGTTGTTTGCCCTACACTGGGCCAAACCCTGCCCCAAAATATCAACGTGTCACATGTGGGCCCAGGCAAGGCTTCCTAACTTGCATGAAGTTTGAGTTTCCCTCTTTCTTGCAAAAAAACAATGAACCAGACAAGGGTCCATGGTAATAATTATGACTCTCCTTGTGGGGACAATCTCCCGACAGGGGCAGCAAGCCCACAAGAGTCTGGCTTAATAAAACCATGCCCCAGCCAATGCCAAGTTCAGCAACATCTCTGCTGGCAGTTCCTGTCGGGGCTGCAAAGCACTGGACGAGGTGGGGAGGCCCTGAGGATGTGTCGACCTTGTGTTCACGTGCTCTGATGTGTGGTAAAATCTACATCTCTCGTATTCATCATCCATGGCACACACATCTGCGAAGCGGCAAGCACAGGTTGCTTTCAACAATTGGTTAAAGTTACTTGTCAGGATTGCACGCAGGAGCTCCTCCAGCAAGATCGGAGTTTCACTTTGTCTAGCCAGCCGGAAGTCAGCTAAGACAGCAAGGAAGACAGCTAAATCTCAAGGAGTTCTCTGGCATGACCATCTCAGGCCCAGAAAGGGCAACAGGATACCTAAGGAATAAAAGGAAAACCTGCAACCGGAAGGATAAAGGAGCTGCCACAGGAACAGGCAGAGGGCAAGAGAAAGTTAGAAAAGAAAAAAAAAAAAAAAAAAGCAATCTCCAGGGGTGGCTGTGGTCAGCTGACTTGGCTGAACAACTCCAAGGAGCTGCCTTTGCCTAGACTAAAACTTCCTGCCTCGGCAGATGCAGAAGAGCATAAACAGAGATGGGAAAGGACCCCAGGGCACTGGGGCTGTTAGGTAGACACATTTATCACTGTTAGGGGGAGGGAGGGGGCTGCACTGGTCAGTGTGGTATAAACATTCTGGACCCTAACTGACTCTTCTAGGCCTCAGTCTTCTCATCTGCAACATGGGGGTCTTAATTCTAATCTCCTAAGGATGCAAGAGACTTTTAAGGATGAGCTAGTATGCCTCGGACCTGGAACAAGGGTTCAATAAGTAGGAGCTTCTAACTATTGTGAACACCTATCAAATCACATCTCCCGTTCCAGGATACGTGTTCTTGCAAACTCATACAAGACACACATAGTATTTTATTCTTATTTCGTTAACCTCAGCCCCCAGCACAGTGCCTGGAAAGCACAGGAACCGGATACGTGGTTATACAAGGAAGGAAGGTGGTACTGAGGAGGTAGAGAGGGAAAGAGCCAGAGATTCTGTCTTTTATTTCTCTCTTTGGTGCCCAGCAACAGTGCCAGGCAGTATTGTGAATACTAACATACTCACAAACACGGTTTGCTGGGTCGAAAGTATTCATCATCCTGACTCACAAAACTATAGTGGAGTGCTTGTTGTATGCAAACCACTATGTTGAGTTTCCCGAAAAACATAAAAGTATTCCACCACATCCCTATCCTCAAGGATCTCACAAGTTAGACTCATACGTAAATAACCTAGTAATGATCAACATGATGATACAGTAACACAGTTCCAAGTAAAAAAAGTGCACCGGTCTTCTCTCCCCCACTGCACCACCAAAAAAAGTAAGAGACGGGGACACTTTTTTCCCAACTGGTTTCCTCCGTACTGAGAGAAGGAAAATTTTCCCTCTTTAAAGCTGTAGGAGAGGATAAAAACGTGGTCATGACTGGATGCAGCCTGCTCATCTTCCAGAAGGCCTAGAGGCACAGAGCCTTGGGCGGCCCTCTCTGCCCACAGCTACCTTATCTCAGGCTCTGTACAAAGGAAGGTCTGGGGTTGACTACAGAATGCCCTAGTTTATCTTTCTGTACAACAACCTACCATATGAGGCACTTGGGTGGCTCAGTCAGTTAGGCATCCGGCTCTTGATTTTGGCTCAGGTCATGACCTCACTGTTCATGGGGTGGAGCCCCACATCAGGCTCTGTGGTGACAGTGCGGAGCCTGCCTGGGATTCTCTCTCCCCCTCTCTCTTTGCCCTTTCCCCCCCAAAATAAATAAAATGAAACTTAAAAAAAAAAAAAAAAGAACACCCTACATACGGATTCAACCAAGGCAAAGCCTTCCCGGGACCTGAGAGGCAGGGTATGATGCTCTCAACATCATTTCCATCACTGGGAAGAGTAAACAATCTAACCTAAATTCCAAAAGATATTGCTGATGCTATTCATAATTTGAGTGCTAAATAAAACTAAGTCAAGTTGCTGGTTCTCATAAGTCAAGCCCTATTAATCAGCTGGAAGGATATATTATATGTGAATATACACAAATGTGTCTGTGTAGACATATATATACATCTTCATGCATGCACACACGTGTGCACACAATCACCCGTGATTCCAACCTTTCTGAAATGCAGAACACAGCATGGCGACAAAACACGTCTACCGTATGGAGAGGAGGAAGCAAATGGAGCAGCCTTTCTCCCTCATTCTACATAAGGCACTAGCCAAGGATGGATTCCAGGAAATTGAATGGACCTGGGAGCAGCTGAAGATGGAAACATACTGCAGATTAACCACATTTTCAGAGTAAACTCTAAACTGGAGAACAATTTGAGGAGCATCTTGGATGCCAGGTTACTACCCTCCATTAGCTAGGAGCTTACCGACTGGAAATGCACGCCCCATCTTCACCCACAAAACAAAACCAACACCAAGCATAGAAATCACTAGAGTCGTCTCGTGTATGGCATCTCTTTTAAGAAGTCAATAGCCTGGGAGCGCTGGGTGGCTCAGCTGGCCGACTTTCGCTCAGGTCATGATCTCACGGTTCCTAGGTTTCAGGCCCCCTTCGGGTTCTGTGCTGACAGCTCAGAGACTGGAGCCCGGAGCCTGTTTTGGATTCTGTGTCTCTCTGTCTCTCTGTCTCTCTGTCTCTCTCTCTCTCTCTCTCTCTCTCTCTCTCTCCCCCTCCCCCACTTGCACTCTGCCTCTCTGTGTCTCAAAAATAAATGCATTTTTAAAAATTAAAAAAGGGGCGCCTGGGTGGCGCAGTCGGTTAAGTGTCCGACTTCAGCCAGGTCACGATCTCGCAGTCTGTGAGTTCGAGCCCCGCGTCAGGCTCTGGGCTGATGGCTCGGAGCCTGGAGCCTGTTTCCGATTCTGTGTCTCCCTCTCTCTCTGCCCCTCCCCCGTTCATGCTCTGTCTCTCTCTGTCCCCAAAATAAATAAAAAACGTTGAAAAAAAAATTAAAAAAAATAAATAAATAAATAAAATTTTAAAAAAAGGTCAGTAGCCTGAACGTTTAAATCAGTCCCCTTCTCCTTCTACCTACCTTTTCTTTGCAATTATATTTAGTAGTCTTTTTGATTCACAGCTGAAAAGCAAGGCACAAATTTCTCTGCAAGTATTTCCCTCTCTGGATTTGTTGTTGCTCATAATAACTCTGATGACTTCCAGAGGAAAATGCTAAAAGTGACATTACTAAGTCAGGGTAACAGCCAGTGTCTTTAACTCTTGCTTTCAAGTATTTCATTACCCAATGTGTAAAACGAATATAAAACAACAAGCAGGCTATCACTGGGAAAGGTTTTGAGTCACGTTTCCTAATGAGGAAACCTCATATTTATGTTAGGTCTACATCACAGAAAAGAATGCACAGAAAAGAATGAAAGTACTTTCACATTTACTGATGGATACTATATACTGCTTCATCACATGTTCATTGAGCTCAGGCCACTTGGGAGCTTTCAAAGAGTTTAAAACACAAAACTCTAGCCTCCTCCACGAAGGAAGCCAGGAGATAAAGAATTAGCATTTCTCTTAAAGAGATGCATTCTTTCCTCATTTGGAGCAGGCTACAGTGAGAAGTGCCCACACAGGAAAAAAAAATGAGAGAAAGAAAACGGAGCCCATCAAAGGATGACTGCAGAAACAAAATGAAGTCTATCCATACAACAGAATAGTACACAGCTCTAAAAAAGGACCGAGGTTCCGACACCTGCCATAACATCGATGAACCTCAAAAACATGATGCTAAGTCAAAGAAGACTGACACAAAAGACCACACATTATATGATTTATTTAAATAAATTCCAGGAAAGGCAAATCTGTAGAGATAGAAAGTAGATTAATGGCTGTCTTAGCTTGGGAGCAGGAAGGGGTAATAAAAGCAAATGGGCACGAGGGCTCTTCCGGGGGAGACAGAAATGTTTTACAACTAGATTATGCGGGTAGTGGTACAACTCTATAAATTTACTAAAAATCATTGAATTGTACAATTAAGAAGGGTGAGTTTTATGAGATGTAAATTATGCTTCAACTTTAAAATAAGGTAAAGACAATAAGAAAAGTGTATTCTCTGCTGGACCCTCAAAAAAGCTGGGTCTTTGGGGGCACCTGGGTGGCTCAGTCAGGTAAGCGTCTGACTTCAGCTCAGGTCATGATCTTGTGGTCTATGAGTTCGAGCCCTGCGCCAGGCTCTGTGCTGAACAGCTCTGAGCCTGGAGCCTGCTTCGGATTCTGTGTCTCTCTGCCCCTCCCCCGCTCAAGCTCTCTCTCTCTTTTAAAAATAAATAAACATTAAAAAAAAAAAAAAAAAAAACCTAGGGGTGCCTGGGTGGCGCAGTCGGTTAAGCGTCCGACTTCAGCCAGGTCACGATCTCGCGGTCCGTGAGTTCGAGCCCCGCGTCGGGCTCTGGGCTGATGGCTCAGAGCCTGGAGCCTGCTTCCGATTCTGTGTCTCCCTCTCTCTCTGCTCCTCCCCCGTTCATGCTCTGTCTCTCTCTCTCTGTCTCAAAAATAAATAAACGTTAAAAAAAAAAAAAAATTTAAAAAAAAAAAAACCTATTAAAAAAAAGCTGGGTCTTCGTCACGAGGTCATAGAATGACAGAAATGGCAGGAACTTGTAATTCAGTGCATCCCTGAGCTACACGTGGAGCACACCTGAAGAAGGTGAGGCAATGGGTGGGGGGTTGGGGGCCAACTAGTTGCTCAAAGCCACTTATGTAATTAATGGTGGTGATGGGATCAGAACCTAGGCCTCTCAATTATGTGTCTGGTGCACTCTCTGGTATGATATCTTCATTATTTTGCTCCATGCAAACTCCCAGGGCATTAACCATACAAATAATAAAATGTATTCACAAACAGATATGCCAGAGTCAAAGATTGATATGCTCTTGGAGTCTATACCATACTGGATAATCCATGATTTTGTTATTCTTTGCTTGCAGTGAGTGCTTATGTTTCATTTTCTTGTTGTTTCGATATTTTCTTTCACGTGAACTCTATGCCTGTGTATACCTTTAAATCAAAGATTGTTTCCTGACCCAAAAGATTCACAGGTGAGGTTTTTAGAAGCTGAATGAACTCTGAAAGTCTTGCTCCTTCAGTACAACCAACAGCAAGTATCCTAATTCAGACCTAGCCACAGGGGCTTGTCTTTCTAATAGAAATGTAAAATAGATCTTTATTTGTCACAAAATTAAAATGTGATCCAATTATGCAGAATATGAAGGAACTTGTTGAATTACAAAAAAAAAAAAAATCACACATGCTAATTTAAAACAATGATACCATAGCCTTAATTACCTTGGGCTTTACTACTGCAGCTTTCAAACAGTACCGGAATATGATGAGACACGGCCATGCCGGAGATAAAACATACATAGAAAAATAGGACTCTGTTTAAACAAACAAATGAACATGTTAAGAATGTGCAACAACTTTTTGGAGACAAATCGACCGCCCTGAAAATTTTTAGCAGGCTTTAAGCCTCAACCGGTGTTACGGATTACGTGTGTTTCCTCCAAATTCATACATTGAAGCCCTTAGCCCCCAGTGTGGTGCTATTAGGAAGTGAGGTCTTTGGAAAGTAATTTAGATTGAAATGAGGTCAGGAGGTTGGGGTCCCCATGATGGGATTAGTGCCCTCATAAGGAGAGGAAGAGACACCAGAACTTTCCCTCTCCACCATGTGGGGATATCATAAAAAGCCAGCTGCCTGCAAGCCCGGAAGAGGGCCCTCACCAATAATCAGCAGATCTGCCAGGACCTGGGTCTGGAACATCCCAATTTCCAGAACCACGAGAAAATGAAGTTCTGTAGTTTAATGTACCCAGTCTCTGGTATTTTGTTTTTGTGGCTGGAGTGAAGACAACCAAATACTTACAACACAGCTAAGCAGACTTCTGTACTATTCACGACAGCGATCAAGGTTAAGTGGTTATACAACATCCCTTTCTCAGGAACTGGATCAGGGGTTAGTTATTCGTGTGCATTAAAGTATGTGAGAAAATATTTAGCCTTCCTAAATCTGCATTTTGCAAGGGCTATTCTTGCAGTGACTTACTTATACATTTATAGCCTATCTCCCAATGCTTTTGCCTTGGCATAAAGTGAAAATTAAAATAGAACTGCATATTTAGCTCAACTTCCCTGTCACAGAACCAGCCCTCAACTTTCTAAAATGTATGACTTTAGCCTTAAAATGACGCCTATCTCCAAACCACTTCACTTTTGAGTTGTCTGTGTACACAGGGACCAGTGGCATGGTTGCTCCCAGGAGGCTGGGGGATCCCCAAGAGGCAGAGATCTCCGCTGGAAACACAAGAGAAAATATGCAGTGAGCGAGGAGGGGGTGGAGCGTCGCTGACCAGTGTGTGTGGAAGCTGAGAATTTAAATATACCGATGACCTCATGCTCGAGAGGCTCCAAACTGCCCCTAGGGATCCAACTTGTCCAGCCAGTCTTTCTTTCTCTAACAAAGACCAACACTCTTCCCCAGGCCACCTGAATGACCCAGGTGATCTCTCAAGTGGGCAGAAAAATTCCACAAAGTGAAGGCAGTACTTGTGCAATGAGGCCCGTCTGAGCCCTCAACCAGAGGATCTTTGGTTTTGGGGAAGGAACGAAGATTCTGTTTCAAATCACAGACGTTGGGCCCATATCTATTATAACGGAAGAAAATAAAATAACCTCATATGCATAACCTCCAAATTATCAAATCCTACATATGCCCCAGTGCTCTCAAAGGACTCAGTTTACCTAATTTGTGGAAGAAAAGGGCAGAAGTGGTAGTCCTGGACCTATCTGTGGTAGGCTAAAGCCATCGATACCTTTTTCTTTGAAAAAAGGCAAATGAAATCGATTAATTGAATAAACGTTAATCCTCCACGTTTTTGCGAGCTGAGCTGACACAGGACCCTTTAAAACATAAACCAACCTACGCCTCTTCACCAAGAGCCAGAACTCTCTTCCTGCATCTCTGCACAGAAAGGCCATGACCCTCAGCGTTCACTCTTGGGATGGCGGCCAGAGCAAGAGAAGTCAAGCTGGAGAACTCCCCACGGTGGTTCTCAGGTAACCAACTGGTTAGATTTCATCTTGTGGGTTTAGCTTTGCCTCGCTAGCAAAGGAGGCGCTTGGCCTGGCTTTAGAACAATTTCTAACTAGGTTTCTTCAGGGCTTGATTCTAAACAGCCCAAATAAAGACTCTGCTGTCCTGAAGGGCACCTTTCAAGAGAAACAAAAATAGGACGCTCGCTTAACAAAAGGGGACTGTTTGGCCACCAACGTCCTGAATGGGGTCTGACCGTAGAACTGGAAGGGCTTTCTGCAAAGTTAAAAAGATGGAGAAGAAAAACAGCAGCGAGAAAAGAATCATCGCAGAATCACCCACTCCAAACCTTCCTTCCCCCTCAGAAGTGCCAACGGATAAAATATAAACCTCTTTGAAGAAAACTCCAGCCGGAGCTCAGCTTTCAGATTTTAGAAGACACTGGCATCCCAAGGCCTCCCCACTGTCAGATCAAACACACACAAAATGGTTCCCTGATATTTGCCCGGTTTCCCCCATACCATAAAAAACAGGCTTTCGTTTTAATCTGCTTACCACACTGTGGGTGAAGGCCTCTAATTTCACAGCACAGAGATAACACAAATAATTCATAGGATATATTAGTGGAATATCTACAGGGAAAGTATTTAGCCAGAGCTCACTGAAAACAATGGGGAGCTCTGCTATCTGCCTCAGAAGGCAAAGGAACGGCCCTTCTGACAGGCAAAGCCCCTCCTGTCACGCTCATTGGAGTCCGAGATAAGTTCGGCCTATCAGTATCCCACTTGTTTTAAGTCAACAGGTCTCCCTAATGACACAACACCTCTCTGGTCCCTCCGTGAGCTGTGACACTATCAACTCCTTTCCAGGACCTCCAGAGGCTACCGCATACGTGGACGCCCCCTGAAAACAGTTATGTGTTGGAAACACAGAGCGGCAATTCCACCACACTCATAATCATGCCAACAAACACTTGTGCCCTTCGGTTTCTTTCTCAACTACAAAGAAAAAAGTCTCCCATTTAGTTTCCCATGGCCAGACCCCATCCTTTGAAGATCTCACACCCTTTCTCAAGACCCTCTTTCAACTCTCTCTCCCACGAAGCCTTTCTCCCAGGGCAATGTGGAGACCTCTCCACGGCTACTATTCATTCCATTTCTCCCAACCTTGAGGTTCTGCCAAGTGTGAGGCAGATTCCCTTTAGAGACAGGATAAATCAATGCTGAGCTGTGTAGAAAGTTAAAAAAAAAAAGGGGGGGGGGACGGGAGAGGCGAGCAACAACTCTATAGTCATCAATTAGACATGATGGGAAGGAGACCACCATCAAAGCAGATAAAACTCAAATACAACCTGCAGCAGCAACACGTATCAGAGCCTCACTCTGACTTTAAAGACATTCTTGGTTTGTTTGTTTTTTTTAATGGCTTCAGTAAATGTAAAATTGCCAAGTCTAAAGCCAGTCTTCTGAGACACTTTTCTCTGTCACTGCAACAATCCATCCCTTTTACTTTCGCAACCACACCCACTTGGACCTTGGGCTTATCTTCTCTTGATGTAAACATGTACACATGTCCTGGTATAAAAATTTCACCTTCCAATCCCCTGTTAAAAACACTGCTCCAGAACGCCTCCAGCCCAGCTGTCCCTCCTAAGCTCCAGGCCCTTCTTAAAAACTGTTTCTCCCGATTCCCCGACTAACACTCTCCCTGCCAGCCCCAGATTTCCAGTTGCCCATCAGACACGTCCCCAGGACCTCCAACTAAGCCTGGGAACCCAGGCCTTCTCCCCTTTCACATCCCACCCCAGACTGTCCCAGCCAGTAATTCCATCCAACTCAGGTACTGACTCCTGACACTACCTCCCTCGTGAGCCTTCCACTCTACCTCCCGAGAAATGCTACCTCACAGCCCAGCCCGCCTCCATCCAAGTCCTGGCCTGCAGTATGTCTCTGCACAGCCGACACAGAGACGTCCTAGCTTGGCTCCTTGTCGACACCGTCGATTTTCCATCCCAACTTCAAACACACTTGTGTCAAAATTTTGCATAGGAAAATGTCCAAAAGGCTTACCTGGCCCCTGCCCACTTCGTCCAGCTTCATCCCCTCGTCCTTGCCAACATACTTCATGCCGAGCTACACCTCATTCACCCTCCCTGAATGTGCCATGAACTCTGATCTCCTGTACCTTGGCCTTTTTGCCTCCTTGGTAAATCTCTCCCCATTTTCCCTAAAACCAGGCAAAGCTACTTACCTGTGAGCTTTCCCTAACTCCTCATGAAGATTTTCCTCCCTCTTCTGTATGCTATATATTTTGTAAGTATCTCTGTTATAGCACTCTCCACGTTTTTTTTTTTTTTTTTGAAATTACTGGGTCTTTCCTACCTATCACTTCCCTTTAACTCAACTTGTACCTCCACCGACCAACATGTGACTTGGCACATAGCAAATGTTCAATAAATAGTTGATGAATGAATGCAAGGAGGCAATATATTGCATCACATTTAAACATCTGAGGCTTTCGAAGCATATTAGATTTTTTTGCCTCATCCTAGTCTTCCCTCTGCTGGCTCATCTTACACATATTGATTCTAAACTGCCCGGTCACTGGCTTCCTAAAGGCATTCACCGAATGTCCAAGTAACAGAGATAGGGGACCGAAGATTCGAGACAGTCTACAACACTGCCCTCAAGGAACGTCTCGGAGACCAATGTGGAGATAAACACGTCGAATTAGCAAAACATGAATTCAATAAGGACTATAACTAATGAGCGATAAAACCAGAGTGTATTTGCTACTAAGAAATAATAATGAAAAAGACTAATTAATAAAGGGATGTTGTCAAACATCATGGCAATTTTCATTATAACATTTTATTAGGCACAATATGATATTGATATTTTTTTCATTGAGGTTTGCAATAAAATCTCTCCACTAAATATACTCTTTTTTTTTTTAATGCTTTTATTTACTTTTGAGACAGAGAGAGACAGAGCATGAGCAGGGGAGGAGCAGAGAGAGAGGGAGACGAAGAATCTGAAGCAGGCTTCAGGCTGCAAGCTGTCAGAGCCCGATGCGGGGCTTGAACCACGAACTGTGAGATCATGACCTGAGCCGAAGTCGGATGCTTAACCGACTGAGCCACCCAGGCGCCCCTCCACTAAATATATTCTTAATCCACCCTCCAGGCACTGATGCTGTGTCCTCTCTCCTCAAATACTCAGAGACTACAATCAGCATTGTTGATCTGTGATGCAGTGAGCACACCGTTGTTTATGCAGCAAATTTGCTTTCAACATTTTGGTCATCAGAGCAAGTATTATATATATTGAAGTTAAATATATTCTAAGCTACATATAATCTCACCTCTCTGGATGAGGTCTTTCTGAGGTTACAGATTACCAAGTGGTGGTATTGACAATGCTGCAAAAGCAAAATTCTGAAGCAAGTGGAGGGGAGAGATGGAGACTACAATAAAATGCCTTCTTGATGGACACTGCAGGAAGATCTCTTCCAGATGGCTATTGCACAAAACCACAGCAATCCAGGCTAGAGACGCCCGAGGGAAGTCTTCAGCACCTCACTGGAGATACCACTCTCCTAGTTACAAACTCACACACAATGCCAAACGACCCCAACCACACCAGTGCTCCCAGGAGTGAAGGGCTAAAGTTACTGGATCCATGGCAAAGGTGATAGAATTGTGGACTTTCTAATTTCCATGTCCCACTGGGAGCAACCACATTGGATGCTGCCTTCCCAGATCCTGTTTCTGCTCTAGGGTTGGCTTATGACTTAAGGCATAAAAATATGCCTCTACCTTTCTGCTGTGGAGGAAGTTCTTTGGCCAATGCCCTTCTTTGGGAGATCAATGACAGAAAATAAAATGACCCTAGTTCCTGGGCCTTAATGTTTCTTCCCCCACCTGAGAAATATCAATAAATAGAGATTCTCAGACACCATAATAAGGACCAAATGGTTGCAAAAAATACACAAAGCTTTGTTTTCAAACCCTGTCCTTGATACCATTATTGACTTGGCTTGCCATAACAGACACCTCTCCCCATGCAAGCTAGCCAACTTGTTAAAAGGCAACAGAAGGCAAACATTTCTAAGCCACAGTCACCCTATATTTTCTTGATCACCCTGATAGTCATAACATATGCATGTGCCCGTGTATATGTGTATATGGATGCATGTGCATGTATGTATAAATACATACATATACAAAATATGTGTATTTTATATAGACACGTCAGTATATTATAAATATATTATAAATACATAAAAACTTTTTCACTGAACAATGGCTTATTTTCACTGACTGTTCATTATTATAGGATCGGGGCTTCTCAGCTACAGTTTGTCTCTTAAAAACCAGCTACTCTATGTCTGTGTATGTGTATCACCCACACTAGCACAATACAAATGAGACCAAATAGATGCTTAATTAATGGTGTAATTCACTTTACAACGCCATCATTACTACAGCATTACTCTATTTTCATTACTACTGTATATGAGAACCGGCTTCCAACATCTTTGAGTAAAGAAATAAAACAACCTAATCAGAGTGTCAATTAATTCTGTAAAAGTCACGTAGTGTATCCAAACAAAAACATTTTCACAGCCTCCGAGAAAGACAGGCTTCCACTCTTGGTCCTCTTCCTGTTTCCTGCTAATGCTTCTACCGGCTATACTTTGACCGATCCTAGTCCAATTATAAGTCAAAATCAATACCAGACCCTCAGCGAGTTTAATTGATTCTCTAAGAAAGGATATTATAATCCATCAGCACACCTTCACCTTACACTAATATTTTCCTGGGTTTACCCAATACCATTGTGGTCCCCATAACTACTCTTTCTCACACTGCTCTCTCTCATCAGTTCAACTGCTGTAACAGCAGAGCAATTTCAAGCAGGTTGTGAGTCTCTGAGAGTATTGCTTGCAAAGTGCATGTAAATTATTAGATTACATTACAAGTGAAAGACTCAGCAGTGGGTCACCGTAGTGGAGCATTAATGTAGAACAAGTTGAATGGAACCCTCGCAGACAGGCTTCTCCAACGTGATTTTTGGCAGGGAGGAGAAAGTGAGTAAAGGGGAAGGGAGGGCAAGGAATGATGACGGGTTGCTGAGAAATGAGGCGGGAGAGAGCTCCGGAGCACAGTGGGAAGGAGGGTGCTCCCACAGCCTCAATGTCTGGAGGGGGCAGCCAGCAGGACTGAACAAATAGTACGGATGGGGGAAGGGGACGGGCAAACATAGCCCTCTTCTGGTTCACTGGAAGGTGTGGGGTGTAAGCTCCAGAAGCCCAAGTGGCTGACAGGGTTGAGCTTAAGTGATTCGTCCTCACAAGAATCCAGCCCATGGTAGTTGAGCTGAGGGACTGGGGCAGATCCAGTCAGGAAAAGGAGGAAAAGGCTTTAGATGCCTTCAGATGCTCTTGCTTGTTTCATAGAGCGACCACGCGAAACCAGGGAGAAACGCTCTAAGGAAAGGGAGCCGAAGACCTTGAGGAGGAGACAGGCGAGAGGGGGCAAGTGGACCCCCTGTTTCTGTATGTGCCCATCATCACCACCACCACTAGAGTTACACTTGATGTGCACCAGGCATCCTGGCAGGTGCCACGCACGTATGATCACAGGTGATCCTCAACCACCTTGGGAAGCCAGCATCATAAACATCTCTAGTTTTTAGGTGATAAAAGAAACAGACTGAGCAGTGAATTCACTTACCTAAAGTCACACAGCCAGCACCCAGCACACCCGGGCCTCTGGCCCAGGTCTGTCTCACTCCCAGCAGGGAGCATGTAACAACCATGCACGCTTGTTTCCCGACACGTCCAACCTTCCTCCATCTGCGTTGCTCAAGACTGGAGCAGGCCTGAACCTGCTACTGAGGGGAGGACTGGCGGATCTGAGAGAGAAAGAAATGGGACAAACAAGGGCAGCTGGGTCCAAACCCAAGGCCCAGCTGGAAATATAAGCAAATAGAAGCTACGCTGGCAGAGTTGGGAAATGTAGAGCTGAATCTACTGAAAAAGTGACCAGTTTGGCAGGGCAATGTCAGAGGGATTCGCTGCACAGCTAATGAGCACTTCCTCTGTTGCAAAGCGTTGTGCAGGGGTAAAATAATAAACCACGGTGCTGATCTTCTTGGAGAGACTAGACACCTACCCAGGAAATTCACACCATAAGACAGTATAAAGGAACCTGGTAAAGGAAGAGGTTGCGTGCTTACTGCGTGAGCAAGGCCCACATGACTGACTACTGTAGAAGGCAGGGGTCACGAGAACTGCAGGAGGGAGAGGGTGAGTCTTACCTCACAGCCTTATCTGAAAATGACTGCAGACTTTCAAGAAGCCAAGAGAGATTGGGACGTGAGATGGGAGACTGGGCTGGGAAGAAGAAGAGGGGAAGGGTCAAAGCACGTATGAGGAACTGGCTGAAAAAGGCAAAGTCTAAGACACTCAAAGCAGAGAATCATCAGAAGTGACCCAAACCATGGGCTCCACTGAGAGATGCCACCACTAGAACATAAAATCCCAGAAGGCAGGGATCTGACCTCTTCGGTTTGCTGCTTTCTTCCAGAGCCTAGCACAGTGCCTGGCACAAGCAAGGGGCTCAGAAAACAGTTGCTGAATCAAAGAATGCCACCCTCGTGCCTTGACACAGTGACAACAAACCCGAGCAAAGGGGATCCCAGAATTTACATTCTAAGCCAGTCTAGGCAGATGCATGTCTAAATGCAACAGGGTATTGGGGCACCTGGGTGGCTCAGTCAGTCGAGTGTCCGACTTCAGCTCAGGTCATGAACTCACAGCTCATGGGTTCGAGCCCCGTGTCAGGCTCTGTGCTGACCACTTGCTCAGAGCCTGGAGCCTGCTTCCGATTCTGTGTCTCCTTCTCTCTCTGCCCCTCCCCCACTCACGCTTTGTCTCACTCTTTCTCAAAAATAAATAAATCTAAAAATTTTTTTTTTAATTTTAAATGTAACAGGGTATTAATGAACATGTGCTAAAAGTGGCATAAAGATACCATATGAATACAAATGATAAGTATTTACATTATTTTCCCTCCCCCACCTCCTCCCTGAAATCATGAGTAACACCTGGAGTCCAACATCAGTTACTGTGGAAACAGTCCATCCCTCACACCCTCCCTCCTACTGCCAGGCCACCCGCTCATACCCAGGACAGGGTTTTTAAAACTGTAAGAGGCAGCCCGTAAACAGATCACGAAACCAATTTGGTGGCTTGAGATTTGTATCTTGCCTGTAAATAATAGAGCAAAAATAACAGCACATCATAGGTAAAGGATACATATTTTACGTGAAAAGTTTACTGCACCCATGTGCTGTGTGTGTGTGTGTGTGTGTGTGTGTGTGTGTGTTGTGTGTGTTGTGTGTACTGCCTCACAATGTAGTATGTTTCTCGCATTGGAGGTCACGGTATAAACACTTAAAAGACAGTGTCCTAGAGGGGCAAGAAATTCCAATATCTGACACTTTTTTTCACATTCAAGCTGAACGACCCTTGTCTTCCTGACGTTCCTGGCTGAATGTGACCATCAAAGGTACTACTCTTTGGGCCAGTAAACTTGGCCTATCCTGAAACACCCAGAAATTCTGTATAACATACTAAGCTCAGAATTAGTTCCTTCAAAGTACCCCCAGTTTCACAACACACAATCTTTTTTTGAGAAAAAAAAAGTAAGATTTATTTTTTTCTAGTTACAAAAGTAATACATGTGTAACACAGGAAAGTCAGAAATACAGAAGAGCACAGAGAAAAAAAAAAACTAACACCAGAGGTAATCAATCCAGAAATAACCATCTTATCATTTCATTATCAAGGTGTAGATGGGTCCATATTAATACACACACACACACACACACACACACACACACACACGGTAATTCCTTACAAAAATGATGACATTCTGTGTATACTACTATGAAAGTTACTACTCTTCACTAATAAGTGACTGCCATTTTCCCGTCAAAAGCTATTTTTCTACTACAACATGATTTTTCCTGGCTCTATAGCATTCCATTGGCAGACTTGCTTCTGAACATCTGTATAAATCCTCTGCCTCGAGGAAAGAGGGCAGCTGCTGAGAGACGCCTCCCCTGTGGCCAGCTCCAGCTAGCGTAACTGCCCACGCAGGCGCTAATGACAAGATATTCCCCACCATAGCCTCTATTTTACTTCCTACTGAATCAGAGCACGGAGCCACAGGCAGCAAGGTCACTGTGCTTTAGAATGGTCTTATTCGACACAGCCACAAGTTCACAAGCTCATTTGTATATAATAAAAATGCCTAGTGGGATTTTAAAAAAAAATAACAATTACTGATAATGTTCTATTATTGCTGCAGAACCCACGTGGTGCGCACTGACTTTCATACGTGTCAACTATCTCGTGCTGGGTTAACTTGTGTACACACTGTAGTATCCTCAGGGGGCTTTCCTAGGAGGGCAGGAGCTTGGTTTTGTACATTCCTGGAATTTCTGAGCATCCTGGCACAGCATCCATGTGGAAGGAACACTGGGTGTGGAAGCAGAAGACCTGTACTCTTCTCACAGCCTTGATATTTACTAGGAACGGAACTTCGGGCACATTATTACACCTCTGTGAGCGTCAGTTTAAACCAGGAGGGCCAGGATACATGATTCATAAGGTCCCTTCTGTCTCTAACAGGCTTTGGGCTAACAGAACATGACCAGCGACAACACCATGAGTGAGCACCACATACCCAGCACACACCCTCACAGCTCAAGGTTAGAACACGAGCTTTAGGACTTCCCAGAGCCAACCAGTGTAGTTATCAGTTCTTCTACAGATTCTTTGTAGGGCCTCAAGAAATTTTAGAGCCTCGCTAATCTTCAACCCTCATCCTTCACGCTGTGAAATTTTACATCTTCTGGGTTAACAGCCTGGTCTATGGAAATTGTCCGGGTTCCCACTTTCTGCATAAATGCACTCAACAGAAATGGGCCATGAGTGCCAGAAATGGTAAAAATACAGCTCACAATTTCACACTTGTCATCATCAGTCAACTAATAGGATCACTACAAGAAGCATCATTTTTGATTATCAAAGTATTTCATTTGCCTTTGCTTTCCAATGCTTCATTACCTGGACAATTGAGAGTTATGGGCAGTTCATCCTCCCAGATGCCCTGTCCTTTCAGATATAACATCCCCATCCACACACTTCCTGGGAGTACACGCTGTGTCGTTACCACGGCCTTCTTACCATCCACTGGCTTTATGACCTTACGGTGCAAATGAAAAGCAATGCAGTTTATCAAAGAGGTTTTAGACTTGCTAAATATACCCTTGTTTCTTCTGTGATTGGTATGTTGGAAATCCATTCACTTCTACACAGTCAGTCTTCCCCAGGACCGGCATCGATCACATGGGATGAGATAAGCTCTCTGCTTCTGGAAGGGGAGAATCACATCTGGTTGGCTTCTCTCCGTCATTGTCCATTTCTTCAGGTTTCTTTAAAACTAATTGGAAGAGTCAATAAACATGCCCGCCAATTCCCTTAACACACTAGGAAGAAGATCATCATGCCCTTCAGACCTGTTCTTGTTCTGTTTTTCCAAGTATTCCCTTACCTGCCTTTGTCAATTGGCATTCTCGACAAGTTCGTCATAACTTCTCAAAGTGTCAACTTTTCCTCTTTTCATTGCCCTTGTTAAAGATAATTTAAAATTAGAAAGTCACATTCCCAGCCATTTCAGAGTCAATGCTAATTTCATTTTCTTTTGCACAGAAGTCTCCTTTCCCTCCAGAGATTCCTTTCTTCATTCACTGCCCCCACTCCCCAGCCCCAAACAGACACTCTCCATCCCTGTACACAGTTCTCCGTTCCCCTGCTGCACCCTCCTTATCTCTCCCCCCAAAATACTTCACCCAGTGAAACACACTTTAGCTTGTGGGTTCTCCTTCCTTCACTCCACTTCAGAGAGAAATGTCTGTGTCTGGAGATTGTAAAGTCACCTTCAGGAAAGAGGCATACAGTTGGCTGTCAATTAATCAGGATAAGACAGAAAAAATTACATCGTGTGCAGCTTTCTTCTCAGTACATGCATTTATGCTTTGGGGATCAAGAGGATTTCTCCCACACAACCTCAAATTCCGATTTATGCCTTTTGTTGGGCTAACGAATTCTCTACCTGGCAGCACGGCAGTTAATAGTCTGGATTACTTAAAACAGTGATTACCATACCTCCTCATAAATTCAAGTGTTGGTCCCTCAGTTTTTCCCCCCGTTTATCCTCGGTAGCATTCTTTGCTCACAAAGTATGTTCAAAAATCCTATATTCTCTAATTGTTAGTCCCGCACCTAGTTTGACATATAGATTTTAAGCCAGTTTACTTTCCCCCATTAAGCACAGACCCAAACGTCACCATTCCTGTCACGTATACAATTCCATCAAGTTTCAGAGTGTCATTTATACACAATTTTATTTCTTCTTACTTCTTTCACACACGCCTACCACTTACGTACAGCAACTTCACTACATTCATATTTCATAAACTTCATCAGTATTCAGCCAAATCCTCCCCCGAAGTAAGCTAGGTATTTTTAACAAGGCGCTGCCTCTTTCACAGGCTTGAGGATCCTGTACTAAGTGGCACCCTTCCTTGTGCCCCAGAAGAGTTTCATCTATCGCTGTCTGTTCATGGATGGAGGGACTTCCTGATTATTTCAGAAAAAAAAAAAAACAAAAACAAAAAAAAACTTTAAGATAGTTCACAATCAAAACTCAAATAACACTGCTAGAGAGGATGAGAGGCTGGGAGATCATGAGGCCTCTAAACCCTGCAAGCATTCCTACTCAGTTCCAGCCTCTGACTGAGCTTCAGGAAAAACAGCACCTCCAGCACCTTCAAGGGGGTGGGAAACCTGCACTCTCAACTGGAGGTGGCCACCGCGGAGGGCTCTGCAGCTGGCCACCAGCGCCTCGGTTGTGCGCACAAGACAATCACCAGGAGGCCACAGGGCCAAGCCACCGTCAATGTGCCACGGCACATAATGTGATAAGACAGTCTGTAATGGTGACATGTCAACAGAGGCCATAAACATCTGTCAGGAAAGCAAACAAAACAAAACAGTTCTTCCACCAACACAAGGGAATTGTTACCTGTAATTCTTTTTAACTTCAGCATGTAAAAGTGGGAGCAAAAAGCCAAGCCACGAGCTGTGGCACACGTATTCCTCATCGTGCCCCCTCCCCCTCTTCCGAGGCCTTCTCTAGACAATCTCCTTGATGTCCTTACTCCAAAAACAAACTAATAATAATTGGGCTGTCACAGAAGAGCACCATGACTCCTAAAAAGAATCTGCAATGTTGAGACATCAAAGATACCAGAAGATAACCGCAGACTATCATTAAGTCAGGTGGGGCAGCCCTGAGAAAGTCAGCCTCTGATGGCACGGTCCTGGGGAGGCTTTCCATACTGGCCCGGTGAACAAAGGCCCACACTTTAAAGGAGAATCTCCTTTAGGGGAATTTAAATGTTCTTTATTGATATTCTTGAAAGTCTTCTCTCAAACCCAGAATTTCCTAGCTTTTAAGATTTATTAGATACCCCTCAGTATATCTAAGGAAGACGCAAAATTAGCTGATATTTCTATCCACCATTATTACACGGGAGAGAAGTTATATAATGCTACGGTAATATATTACATAACTTATTTGTAAATACAACAGTCTTCTTAAATATCTGAGAATGACTTTACATCCTCTATAACTGTAGGGAAAGAATTAGGGCTCTAGATTCAGGGTACAATTTTCCTAGAAAGTAAAAACCTCAGTTAACCAGAATTAACTAATTAAAGGGAATTTTCGTTTTGGTCCTTGCAAGTTAGAGAACAAAAACGGCAAATAACAAAACATACTGATATCGAGGACTTAATGGAAAAAGAAAACAATTTTCAAACCGGGATCATGGCAGATTTAGTCCAATCTCTGGCACTGTCTCCATTCACAGTTCTATAATGTACAATCAGAATTCATCCTCAGAACAGTGACCCTGTGGCACTGTAAGATCCTCAAACCTCAAAGAAAGATTCAATTACATTCCCAATGTTCTTTCCGGGGTAGGAAAGGGGACCAACACATTTAAAAAGCATATTCAACAAGAAAAAGACAGAAAAGATTTCTGGTTAATCTACCGTTAGCCAGAAAAACGAATTCATTAGTAATGCCTTGGTACCCTCATAGAAAAATAGAAAAATCATGATTTACTATATATTAATCAACACTTGAACACTGATTATCTGGAGAATTTTTTTTAAAGCACTAATTCAAAATGATTCACTTTTATTTCTCTTAACATACAGTTTAGTAAGATGAATGAAAAACTGAACAGCTCATTTCCAAACCAACACTTCCCATTATGAATCACACACACACACACAATCCCCCCACACCCCAAAAAGCCAGAACACTACTTTAAAAATGACAGAAGGGAGAACAGAGCGGGGAGGGAGGGAGGGACAGAGAGACTGTTAGTAGAAGTTCTCAACAAGGATGATAGTCTTCACATTCAGATAGTCTTCATATTCAAACTATGGTATTCCACATTCTAAGTTAATGTTCACTCTGGAACCGGAAGGCCTTTCAAAGCAGACTCTTGTCACTCTAGAAGAATCTATCACTAATCTGGGATGACTGGTCAGGAATCTCCTTGAGGGAGCAGACGATGTCTACCTCAGAGTTCCTGAACAATGGCTCACGGAAGACAAAGCGGGTGAGCAGAACGTTATGTCACATGGAGAGAGCTGGATTTTCTAGAAAACGTAGTCTTTTGCACACAGGGCAGTCACATCATTATTTCTTCCCAGACACGTGAAATGTAGTTATGTATTTTGCTTCTATAGACACGTAAGTACAAATATAACCTAAGAAGCACAATCCATCAAGTAGACTAAGAAGATGAGGGCACAGAGAAGAGCACACTTTTAAGAATTTTCAGAGACATCCAACCCAGTCTGCACTTCAAACATCACACCACAACATCCTGGAGGCAAAAATGGGAGAATGGAGAGAAATAACGCGCATCTTAAGTCAGATGTGACAAAAGTGTGGCCCCAGGATCAGAACCCATGGGCTTGTCTCACTTGCATTCCAAAAGTTAGCTCTGGACAGGGGTCAGTTCACTTCCAAAAGAAATTCAGCCGTCACCAAAAATCCTCAGAACATTCCACCTGGAGGTACAACTACAACAATGAATATTCTCACACCTCCCTACATCCCACTTAGGAACCTGGTGTGGAACTAGGCGTGTACCGCCTGTCACCTCTGCTGCCTTGAAAACACCAGCTGAAGGGTCTCATAGTTAGGGAGCTTCCATGCAGGCTCCATATTTCAGCTTTGGAAAGGGAGACATGTTCTACAGCCAAGGCTTCTCATCATGCCGGTAGGTTCTGGAAAATTCCAAAAGGTGACTAACATAAAATGAGTCTGCTACAAAAGTTTTTAGCCATTCAGGATTTGACTTTTGGATTAATAATACAATTCTTTTTAAGAAATAAGGGGGGAGCAACAAAAAAGGTTATCACAACTATCACCAAATGCATTTTCTAAAATTATTCCATTACATTTTTTAAGGCTCTAATTAGAAATGTTTTTTATGAGCAATTTACCGGAAAATTAAAGTCCCTTAGTTTAAAAAAATAATTATCCCATCCCTCCGGCAAAGGATTTTATCCCAGCCAGTAGCTCTTTCAAACTATGGGGCATCATTTATTTGCTCACGGTGGAGAGCCAGGACCACGTTAGAAAAGCTGATCTGCGAATCGATCTCTAGATAGGGCTCTAATTTGCCAGGCAAGAAGGGCACATCCCAGAAAGTGAATCAGCCAAGACTGAAAGCGGGGTGTGGAGGTGGAGCACTTGGGTTATGTGGTTCTAGAAGTCCTCAGGGCTACAAATAAAGTACAGGCCTTGTTAACTGATTTTACGTCAATCTAAACTGAGTTTCCAGGGGGTTCAATCTCAACCCAACTGAGCTTTTCAGTGTTAATCCCGTCTTCTGGTTTCGATTTTTCCCTCAGGTTGGCCTGCCCTAAAAGCCTTCATCCTACTGCACGAGTGTTCCAGACCAACTGCGTGCCACACAGCCCTGTGAGGATAACTTTAGGGAAGTACAATATGTAAGCTTCTGGCATGCATATAATAATGAGATTCTGGAAAAGGGTTTTTAACAACAGTTATGTCACAATGCTTATGGCTCCCTGAAGTCTCTGAAAGCCTTGTTAAATTAAAGATTTGTTGGGGTGCCTGGGTGGCGCAGTCGGTTGAGCGTCCGACTTCAGCCAGGTCACGATCTCGCGGTCTGTGAGTTCAAGCCCCGCGTCAGGCTCTGGGCTGATGGCTCGGAGCCTGGAGCCTGTTTCCGATTCTGTGTCTCCCTCTCTCTCTGCCCCTCCCCCGTTCATGATCTGTCTCTCTCTGTCCCGAAAATAAATAAAAAACGTTGAAAAAAAAAATTTAAAAAAAAAAAAAAAAAGATTCGCTGTGTTTTTTTCCGCCTTATTCTTACTTCCCATGTTGTCTCTTGCCTTTCTTTTTTCCCTTTCATTGTTCTGTGAAGATGGTACTGAATGACACCAGCCATCATTAATACCACCTAGAAAACAGGACAGTTTCAGTACAAGTGCTAAGGATCTCTGCTAGTTTTAAGGACTGGGGGAGGTCCGAATTTCAGATTACAAAGTCACGCATCCGATTTTGGCAGCTCAGGCACTTAAGGGGACGCAGTCCATTCACACGGGGATTCCCAGGAGCGTGGCATTCAGCAACAGCTTCAAGTGCACCTAAGTCATGTCTCATGAGGTCACCTCAATGTCATGAGAATCCAGACCACAGTTTCTGTGGACTGCACAACACCGACTGGCTGGAAGCTAACCCTGCTACCTCTCTGGAAAGCATCTCCCAAATCCAAAAGCTTCCCACTTCACCCAGTGCCAAGAACTCCATTCAATCCTCCCTGAGGTTGAAAATGCTAATTATAAGGTGATGATGTTTGCTTTTCCTTTTGAGTTGGGTGCCTTTATGTTTTAAGTATTAAAAAGGCGTAATCACCTAGTGTATAGGTTAATTTCTCTCCGATATTGTAATTTATGCAACATTAATACTGGATGCCAGCTCCAATTTTCTTGCTGCTTACACTCTGGGAGCCGGCTTGCATATTCTGCCAACTCCATTACATCATCTGAAAACCCAAACATTTCCCATTTTCAAATCACTCTCCTCTACCAGGCGTACTTACACATTCTCTCTTTTTCTCCCTAGGTCACACACACAAAGACTGGTATCCCTGAGGAGCAGACACTACATCTGAGGTTAAAGTCTGCAAATGCACATAATTTCTGGAAGCTATTACTACTGCTGTGTTAGCTGAAGGATGCCTCCATCTCTGACCTTCCTTTTTCCATTCAGACTGTTATATAACCTAGTGCCTGCGTGCAGGATGTGAGTTGAGTGTTTGGGCCTTACCTCTTCTCCCTCCCCCTAGTAAATCCTGGGAGGGATGGACTAGGGGATGGTTCAAAGAAGAGTGAGGGGAAGGGGTGATCCTCTAGGGGGCAAGGGGATAAAGGTCAACAGGTCAGCTGTGCAAGATGCATCCCACCCCTACTTTTTCCCTCTCCCCTTTTTGCTATGCCTGGGGTCTGGTGGTACTGAATGCCCAGCGTTATATAATTTGCAAGAACAGCAAGTTACAGATTTGTTAGTCAGTTCTGCAGCCTGTCACCCTGGTCTCTTGCAAGAACACCTTCTGGCAAGAATGACACCTGAAGATGCTAATAACACACGGAAGGGGGGAGGTTAACACAGAAGGGGGTGGCAGCACAAACCAGAAATTAGTGTGGCTTCGTATATACTATGTTCCGCCCCCCCCCCCCCGGTTAAAAAAAAAAAAAAAAACTCAGAAACACATGAAGGGGATTTTCTCCAGTGTTTCTGATTAACCCTGTTACATAACCCGCTCGCATTCCAAATCCACCGTCTCAGGGTCTAAATATACTCTTTGCAGCCAAAAGCTCTCCACACACAAACTCACCAAGCTGGCGACAGGACCCGGCCCCCAGCCCTGATCCCCCTCCCTTTACCCCCGGCCCTCGATCCACCCCCCCCTCCGCTCAAACCGCGGTTCAGCGTGTTCACTCCTCGGAAATCGCCTTTAATTAAATGTTTTTCGTGTGTGTCATCCTGATGGCTTTTACTGTACTCGAATTCCGTGAATGGGAAAGCGCCCGGACAGGGGGTGTGGCTAAGGTGGGGGGGGGGGTGAATACTGTAAAACAGCCAGCACATGATCAGCCATATTCCTACCTCCAACTATAACATCGAGAGGAAGGGAGCGGCTCCCGGGCCCCCACTCGCCTCTCCCCAGCCCTCCCCAGTCGCCGCCAGAAGCCGAATGGCAAGAGGAGGGGGCGCGCTGGGCCAGTGCCCAAGCCTGGGCTGGAGATCCTCCCGATCCCCAGCCCCGGGCTGCTCGAGCGAGCCCGCTTCCTCCGGAGTGACAGGCGTGATTTATACATTATTTACAACAGTAATTAAAGCCGTAGCTTCCTCCGGTTCTTTGCAAACTCCAGGCGCAATCAAATAAATAATCCCCCACCCCCAAGACCCCCCCACACGCACACATCAGGTTCCCACACCTTTAAGAAAGAGAGTTAGCTTTCCCGAACACTCGACTTTTAACTAGAAAAAAGCAAAGAGGGGGCAATGGAGCCCCCCCCCCCCCGCACATACTCTCCAAAATGAAGTGTAAAAATCGCTCAGGGTAAGTGTGTGTATGGGGGGGTGGGGGGGACATCTCTCGCACTATCCAACCAGCATTCAACTCTCGCTGACCATTCCCAGGTTCTTACAGAAACGCTTGAACCTCAGAGAGGGAAGGATTCCCAGGGCAGAAATAAGTTTGGGTGCATTTCGATCTTTCTGTTTCTGCTTGTTTGCTTTTGCAGACGCTCACTCCGAATGCGCGTGGAGCGTCCCACACCACCACCGCCCTCCGCGCGCTGGCGTGCACACGCCCCCCGCCAGCCTGGGCGCTGGGTTGCGAACCCGGGGTCTGCAAACTTGCGGATCTCCCCTAGCCGCGCCCGCCAAACAACTTGGCGAACACCTCGCGCGCCCGCACCCCCCTTCCTCCAGCCCTTCCTCCAAATCCCAAACCCACCGCCGTGGTCCAGAGAAGGTGCCCACGTCGCCCCCAGATCCAGAAGCGCCCCCTCTCCACCCTCGGGGCTTCCCAGGTCGCTCACTCCTCCCGCACCCCCTCAGCTCTGCGGGGGGGCTGAAAACACACCCCGTCTGGGGCAGCCGGGGCCAAAACTGTCAAGAGGAGAAAAGGTAACGCCGGAGGAGGGTGGCCATAAACGGATTTTTTTTTCCTTCTTAAAAGGACACTGCCGCTTTAAAAGTTTCTTTCCCGGGCCCCCACTCTCCGGTTCTCCGTATTTTGGGGGAGCGTATTTAATTTGGGCTACGCATGTTTCCTCCTCTTTGCAGAAAAATCAAAGCCTGGGGGTGAGCCCGCCGGCTGTCAACCCTCCTGCCGCCTCCCCCGCCCCCCTCTCCTCCTGCAACCCGAGAACGGGCTGCAAAAGTTTGCAACATTTCTGGGGGGCGGAGGGGGGAGGGGAAGGGGGCTCTCCGGGCTCGGGGCGCCGCTGCAGGCTCGCGCGCGGCCCCGGACCCCGCGCTCCGGGCGCCCGCTCCCGGCCGGCCCCCGCTCCGCTCCCGGGCTCCCGCCGCCCCCTCCTCAGCCCCTCTCGCAGCCTCCTACCTCTGCTGGTGCTGGAATAGCTCTGTCTGCGCACCGGGGCGGGCGGCTCGCTCTTGCGGGCGGATTCCTGGTTCAGCGGGGTCTCCCTGGCGCCGGCGGCCGCGTCCGCGCCGCTGCTGCCCGGCTCGCTGGCGGCGGGGTCGGGGGCTGCCGGAGCTGACTCCATGTTTTTTCCCAATGTAGAGATCGCTGGAGATGGCGAGCTCCGAGACTCCCTCTATCTTCTGTTTTCAGAGCAACTCTATGGTACCAAAAAAAAAAAAAAAGGGGGGGGGGAGAAAGAGACCAGGGAGAGCAGGAGAGAGAGAGCAGGCGGCGGCGGCGGGCGAGCGAGAGCGCGAGGGAGCGCGCGGAGTGTGTCTGGGTGGACGTAAGTGTGCGCCCGAGAGGGGTTGGGAGGCGGGTCTGGCCACAGGCAGCGCTAGCGAGAGCTTCTCCAGCCGGCCCCCACACCCACATTCCCCACCCTCCAGACCCCAGACCGAGAGCCACCGACTGGCTGCCAATTTTGGGAGGCGGGGGGGGGGGGGGGGGGGGGGGGGGGGGGGGGGGGAGAGGAGAGGGGGCCGGAGGGGAAAGGCTCCCTTGCCCCGATCCTCCCCTTTCCCCAGCCCAGGGACAGAAATTAAGACCCGCGAGATGATTCCGTGCCTACTTCTGAGACTCTCTCGGGAACACAACTCGTCCCCATCTGCAGCCAGCCTGAGAAGAGACAAATGATTCCACGTTGGGGAATCGCAGGTAGCTTCCTGCCAGCCCACCCCAGGACTGAGGAGAAACTAAAAAGGAATTCGACCTGGGATGACACCCCAAGGAAGGAGGAGGAATGGGGCGGGGGGGGGGGGGACGTGGCACTTATTACTTCGGGATGGGACGTCCAGTGGGTTTCCAGTCTTGGTTTGATACATTGGTGTCTAAAACAGATTTTGAGTCCAGAATCGCCGTGGACAGCCAATTTCTGGTGTGGTTGAAAGAGGTGGCTTTCAGCTCCTTTGCTGTTTCCTCTGAGAAGGATCCAGAAACCACTTGGCAGGGTAGTTTCTACTGAAGAAAACTTTGGCTTGTTTGGTTGATGACTATCTAAGCTGATTCAAATAGGCCACACCGCATCTAGTTCCGTGTGGCCGCTAATTGCCAATTCCCACTGGTAATTTTGCTATTAAACATACAGTCTCGGCCATAAAAGATATACTGGAGACACATAAATAATATCTGGATGATAAAATTCAGATAATTAACGGTTGCTAGTAAGTCACATCGTCATTCTACACCTCCCTTCCATTGAAACACATCCATCACATAGTAGGTGTTTAATGAAATCCACAGAAGGTAGAGAACTGCATCAATATTACCTTGACCCCAACTTCTATATGAAGGAACAATACGAATTGGATAAGTAGAAAACATTCAGGTGGTAGTAGCCTGGCTTCTCTGCCTCAGTACTCAATCTACCATTTCCTTTTGCATGTGGAGACAGTGATGGAATCATTACTTTTTTTTTAAGGTATTTATTTATTTATTTATTTATTTATTTATTGAGAGAGAGAAAGCGTGAGCAGGGGAGGGGCAGAGAGAGGAGAGAGCAGCTCCAAAGGCAGGCTCCACAGTGTCAGCACTAGCCCCATGCAGGGCTCAAACTCCCGAACCCAGAAAGGTGAGATCATGACCTGAGCAGATATCAGACACTTAACAGACTGAGCCACCCAGGCGCCTGAAATCAGTACATTTTTCACACACACACACACACACACACACACACCTTCCTTTCAGAAAGCTCACAAATTTTAACAATACAAAATATTATTATATACCAGAAGGTGGCATAAATATGTGTATTTAGGGGGTTGGGATGGGAGGGAGAAGTAGGGAACATTTTGCTTTTGCTACCTTCCTGGTTTGGAAAAATGTGTTTTTTTTAAAATGGGGGGGGTGGGGACCTAGTTAGATAATAGCTTAAGAAAAACCTCCATGTGCCAAACTTCACACATGGTTTGTGTTACTGTTACTGATCTTGGTCTGATTTCAGATACACAGTGCTATTTGCCATGGTCTGTGTGCTAATCAGCAAAACGTGTGGTCCACTCTTCGGAGCGATGTAAATGAGATGTGAACGGTTCTGATACCTTAATCCAGTCTCTGCAAGGATCCCTGGCTTTAGCCTGTCTGTTGGCGCCTACTAACAGAGCCACGATTGTGTTCTCCATCCCAAATCAGATGCGTGGGTTTCCCCATACATCAAAGCACAGATTTCCAGAACAGCCTTCACACCATTTACAACTGGTTAGCCTGTTAATAATGTTCTTGATGCAATTGACCTAGCATGTCACTCTTGACTTTTCTGAGTAAACAAATATATCAAAGTGCACAGTTTAATAAATAAGCAAGTTCCTCTGGGGAAGTGAATATCTCAAAATACACTCACTGCCCCATATTTATTTCAAAATATTTTTTTTAAAAAACCTTTTCATCTTAAATTTCACCAATAATTCTATTGGGGATACAAGTGGCTCAAAAATTATCCCTGGCTCCTTTTTAAGTACCAGTAGCAACTCATTAACATTTTTCTGGTTAAGTCTATTCCCCCGAGTTTTCAAATGGTTCCTTTGCTGTTCGCCTTTGTCTAAGCTGGTATTTGTTCACCCTGGAAAGACCTTCCTGAAAATGGCCCTAGTGACCTTAGTCAATTAAGATAGAATCCATATTCCCTTCAGTGGTAAATTCCAGCTCTAAAAAGCCATTCCTCCTAACTCTCTCAAACAATTACTGCTTCTGCAATTTAAAACAATTGGGACCGAAAGTGCTTTCCCCAAGGGAAAAATAAAAGTGAGTTAGATACATTCCTCAACTGTCAATCATTGTTACTAAAGTGTAAATTACCCGGATTGGGGAAGCATTTGAAACCTGAAAAGCACAGTGATTAGGTTTGTATTTTTTTCCTTCCCTCCTGCCCCTCACCTGCCTACTAATTAAGGCTTTCCAATGTTTCAAATATTTGGAAAGATAGAAGCCTTCCTTAGACTCCGCTCATTGACAAAGGGCAATAGTGTTTGCTTAAAAATGGTTATTTCACTTTGCACTACTGAGATCTCTGACAGACTTAGAAATGGCTTAGAAAACCCCTGCTTTGTAGAAGAGATAAGCCTAAATCCATTTTCTGCAGACTCTTCTCTCCCTCCCCAGATTCACCAGAACTCTCCCTACCTCCTTGCCAATCCCAGACTCCCCTCTTTACGGTAACACTAGTTTGGGTTTTCTTATTCCAGGATAGTTACTGGGAACCTCAGAGTTAGCTTTGACTCCTGTCTCTCACCACTGCCCCTACCTAGCTCTCCACATCTTAACATACTTGCCAAGTGCTTTAAATTCCACCTCTCTGACATCTGCCCTTCCCTTTCTACAACGAGTGGTCCAGTTCCACACATTTTTGCTCACCTAAACCATTACAATACCCTTCCAAGTAACTGGCCTTTGGTCTTCTAACCATTCTAATCCATCTCAGATAACATTGCCAAGTTAATTACCCTGAACTACAGCTCTCATTTCCCACCATGTCACTCCCCTGCTTGTAAGACTTTAATGGCTCCCCATTGCCTATCCAATTAATTACTAACTAGTCTACACGGTATTCAAGGCTCTACCTCACTTATCTCTGCACTCCTGCACCAGGGATGGCACATCGATCTCCTTTTATGAAGGAATTCCTGAGGTTGGTTGGAGAGGTGTGGGCTGTGATTAATGAATGCTGTCTCCCATGGGTGGAGGATTGGGAGTGTGCGGAGTTTGCCAAACTGCCTTACGTCCTTTACATAATCCCTCACAATCCATGTGTAATCCTCAGACCACACCACCATGTGCTGCTTCCTACGCTTCCTCCTGCTTGTAGTGCCAGAGACAGGGACAGTTAGTTGCCTATGCGTCTTCTCCCGAAATGCTCTGCTTGCCTTTCTCTGTTTACTGAAACCCTACCTTTCTTTCAAGGTCCATTCTAAAAGGCAGCTCTTCTGTGAAACTTTCTCTGATTTACCCCAAACCAAATATTTGAACTGTCTTGGTACTGTTGACCCTTGAACAACGCAGGGGTTAGGGGCACTGATCCACCGTGCGGTCGAAAATCCACGTATAACTTTTGACTCCCCCGAAACTTCACTAATAGCTTACTGTTGACTGGAAGCCTTACTTATAGCATAAACGGTCAACACTTATTTTGTATGTTATATGTTTTATATAATGTGTTCTTAAAGTAAGCCAGAACACAGAAAATGTTGGTAAGAAAATCATAACTAAGAGAAAATACATTTATAATATTATACCGTATCAAAAAAAAATCCTCAGATAAGTGGACCCGTGCTGTTGAAACCCATGTTATTCAAGGGTTGACTATACTTTGCACCCCTCTTAAGGAATTCAGCATACTTTATCTACTTTGTGTTGTCCTTGGTTGAACATTTGCCTTACCCTTCCTGGTGAAAGATAGGTTCCTTGAAAACAGGCGCTCTGCCCTGGCACATAGTAGGCACACATTAGAGTTAGTGGATTTGGGGAATGGAATTAATAAACTAATCATAACATGGCATGTCCACACAGTGTTCCATTACACAACAAGAATGAAAACCTAAGCATTTCAACTTTCAATCACTTGAAATAAGCCTTTCCTTCCTGGATAAAAGATTAGTTGACATGTATGGGCTGTTAAAATTTATATATGCAAAAAAGTTCACAGTTATTTTCTTTGCATTTTGTGGAGAGGGAGAGCAGGAAAATTATGGAAATATATAGTAGAATATCCTTGGGAGAGGGGAACTTTCTACAACATGCCCAAGAACAAAGAAGACAGAAAATTAAAACTGAGTGCCCGGACAACAAGTTTCTTTTCTTTCAAAAAAACATCAAGAAGCCAAAGCTGGACTCTATGCTGAAAATAGAAGAAACACAAATGAAAATGTAGCACTGGTTTTGGGTATGGGAGGGGTTCCATCCTGCTGCAAGGCTTGAAGGTTTGCACACGGGGCAACTCCAGCCGCTTAAGTCCAGGGTAGGAAGGGCCGACTGTTCACATCGGAGAAGGAAGCATATAAAACTGAAGTCCTCACGGGTAGGAACAGGAGAGACAGGCTTGCCAGATGCTAGGAAATCAGGAAGATCAAGGGACCCAGCATCCACTCTGGATGATCCACTGTAACTCTCTTCCCATTTTGTGAAAGAGGAAACTAAAATGCAGAGAACTGCCTTGCTTAAGACCACCCAGTTAATCTGTTCCCTGACCTGGTAGAGTCAGAGCATGAATTAAAGACCCAGCTCTGCCATGAAGAAGCAGTGGGTTGATAGTAAGTCACTAATCTTTCTAGGTCTGTTTCCTTTTCTATGTATGAGGGTTGTTAGGAGGGTTAGATGAGATGATCCTTCTAGAATGCTTGCCACTCAAAAGTTTGCTATTATTCTTAATCATCTTGTAGGAGTTTTTGCTTTTTTTAATTTTTAGTGTTTATTTATTTTTGAGACAGAGAGTGAGCGGGGGTGGGGGGGAGGGGGAACAGAGAGAGATGGAGACAAAATCCGAAGCAGGCTCCAGGCTCTGAGCTGTCAGCACAGAGCCTGACTAGGGGCTTGGACCCATGAACCAGGAGATCATGACCTGAGCCGAAGTCAGATGCTTAACTGACTGAGACACCCAGGCACCCCTCATCATATAGGATTTAATAAAATACTATATAAAGTTGGGGCACCTGGGTGCTCAGGCAGTTGAGTGTCTGACTTTGGCTCAAGTCATGATCTCACATTTTGTGAGTTCAAGCCCCACGTCGGGCTCACTGCTGTCAGTGCAGGGCCCACTTCAAATCCTCTGTCCCCCTCTTGCTGCCCCTCCCCCACTTGCGCTCTCTCAAAAACAAAAACAAAATACTGTAAAAAGCTGAACTGTCCAGTACAGTAACCACTAGCTACATGTGGCAATATATTGAGTACTTGAAATGTGGCTAATCCAAACTGAAATATATGATAAATGTTAAAACCCACATTAGATCTCAAAGGTGGCACACAAAAATGTAATGGCTCACTAATAATTTTGTATTGATTGCATGGTGAAACGATAATAGTTTGCCTGTACTATTCAATAAAATATACTATTAAAATTAATTTCACCTCTTTTATCTTTAAAAAGTCTGGCTACTGAAAATATAAAATTGGTATATGCTTTACATTATACACTTATTGGATAAGCTAATATGGAACATATATGGCACACAGGTAAGTATCATGATGCTTTAGAGTAATCATTAGGGTTCAACTGGGGAACCACTGGGTCAAGAGTCAAATGACATCTATCTTGTCATTTTACAAAATGTGCTCCTATTATTAATTGTGCTCCTGTTATTTTCAGGGCATTGAGCTAGATTCTAAGGAAAATACAGATAAAACTATTATGTCTTACAGTGAAGGTAAGAAGTGCACACCAAAACTAAGGGCCATTCATTCCATGATGAGGCTTCAACTGCCCTAGGGATCAGCATGCAAGTTACTAAAGATCTTTCTAAGGGAATAGAACACGAGGGGCTCTGCCCTGGGCAGCTAATGTTCACTTTGTTACCTTAACAAACCGAGTATGTGGACTTCAATAAGCGCAAGACGTTTGACAACATGCAAATGCCAAGGAACTTACCGAACAGGTCTCCTGTAGCCCCATGTTTCCAACCAGAAACACCCAAGTTTCACCTGGACGACTGAGGTGATATGCTGGGTCCTTCACAGAACAGTCATGATCCTACTGACATTGAGCTCACAAATATTTTTGGCTGGCTTTGAAAAACATAAGGGTCGGGGCGCCTGGGTGACTCAGTCGGTCAAGCGTCCGACTTCAACTCAGGTCACAATCTCGTGGTCCGTGAGTTCAAGCCCCGCGTCGGGCTCCGGGCTGATGGCTCAGAGCCTGGAGCCTGCTTCCGATTCTGTGTCTCCCTCTCTCTCTCTGCCCCTCCCCCGTTCATGCTCTGTCTCTCTCTGTCTCAAAAATAAATAAACGTTAAAAAAAAAAATTTTTTAAAAAGAAAAACATAAGAGTAAAGAAGGCCAGATTGGAAGCTCCTTGAAGGCAGGGACCCTGTCTCACTTGTTCACCTGTGCAAGCACTGTGTCCAACACACGATGAACGCAATTTTCGTCAACTGAATTAGTGAATGGATGAGGTATGGTTGGGGAAAAAAAGGAAACTGACTACGTCAACAAATAAAGGAGTACAGTTTACTTACTAGGCACGTTCTCTTGTCTCCTAGTTATTTTATAGATTAGATTCCTCCATGTTGCCATAAAACAATTCACTCTACTTCTTTAAAGTTCCATCTTCGCGTCTATAGAATAGACATGATGACTTTTTTTTTTCTAACTACTTAACTTACACGAGAGTTGATGAAGTTCAGATAATATAGATGAAAGTGACTTGGAAATGCTAAGAGGAGTATTCCTGACAGAACGGTATTTGACAACAGTCCCATATGATTGCTACTAGCCACATGTAGCTATGGAACACGTGAGATATGGCTAATGTGATTAACAAACTGGATTTTTTTCCTTTTAAATAGACTTTATTTTTTTTAAAGGTTTATTTATTTATTTTGGGGAGTGCAGAGAGAAAGAGGAATAGAGAGAATCTCAAGCAGGCTCCTCGCCATCAGTGCAGAGCACGATGCAGGGCTTGATCCCACAAATGGTGAGATCGTGACCTGAGCTGAAATCAAGAGTCGGGCACTTCACCAACCGAGCCACCCAGGCACCCCAACTTTACCTTTCTAGAGCAGTTTTAGGTTCAGCAAAATTGAACAGGAAGTATGGAGATTTGCCATATACTTCTTGCCCCACACATTCACTGCCTCGCCCTCTACAACATTCCCCACCAGAGTGGTACATGTGTTACAAGTGATGAACTTACATTGACACACCGCTGTCACCCAAAGTCTGCAGTTTACGTTAAGGTTTGCTCTTGGTGTTGCAGATTCTTCAGGTTTTGATAAATGTATAATGACATATATCCACCATTGTAATGTCATACAGAGGAGTTTCACTGCCCTAAAAATACTCTGTGCTCCTCCTATTCATCCGTCCCTAACCTCTAGCAACTGCTGATCCTTTTACTGTCTCCATAGTTTTGCCTTTTCCCGAATGTCAAACAGAATGCAGCCTTTTTAGGTGAGCTTCTTTCACTTAGTAATACACACGTGAGTTTCCTCCAAGTGGTTTCATAACTTAAGAGCTGATTTCTTCTTAGCACAATATAATATTCCATTGCCTGCAGTTTATCTGTTCACCAGTTGAAGGTGATATACTGCAGTTTATCTGTTCACCAGTTGAAGGACACCTTGGTTGTTTTCAAGTTCTGCAATTATGAATACATCTGCTATGAATACCCATGTGTAGGTTTTTGTGTGGACATAGGTTTTCACTTCCTTTGGGTAAATACCAAGAAGCCCAATAGCTGGATTATATGGTAAGAGTATGTTGAGTTTTGTAAGAAACTACCAAACTCCCTCCCAAAGTGGCTGCACCATTTTGCATTCCCCCAGCAGTGAATGAGGGTTCCCTGTGCTCCCCATCCTCACCAGCATTTGGTGGTGCTGGTGTTTTGAATTTTGGCCATTCCAATAGGTATACAGTAGTATCTTATTGTTGTTTTAACTTACATTTCCCTAATACCTGATGTGGAGCACCTTTTCCTATGCTTATTTGCCATCTATATATCTTCTTGAGTGCGCTGTCTGTTCAGGTCTTTTGCCCATTTTTTCCATTGGGTTTTTTGTTTTCTGATTGTTGATTTTGAAGTGTTATTTTTATATTTTGGATAACAGTTCTTTATCAGACGTGGCTTTTGCGAATCTTTCCTTCCAGTCTGTGGCTTGTCTTCTCATTCTCTTGACACTGTCTTTTGCAGAGCAGAAATTTTTAATTTTAATGAAGTCCAGCTTATCAATTATTTCTTTCATGGAGAGTGCCTGTGATGTTGTATCTAAAAACTCATTGCAGTGCTGAAAGCCCTCTAGATTTCCTCTTGTTACCTTTTAAGAGTTTGATAGTTTTGTGTTATACATTTAGGTATATGACCCATTGTGAGTTAATTTTTGTGAAAGGTTGTAAGGTCTGTGTCTAGGTTCATTTTTTTCCATGTAAATGTCCAATCGTTCCGGCACCTTTTATTGAAAAGATTATCTTTTCTCCATTGTATTGCCTTTGCTCCTTTGTTAAGGATCAATTGACTGTATTTATGTGGCTCTATTTCTGGGCTCTCTATTCTGTTCCATTGATCTATTTGTCTACTCTTCTGCCAATACCACACTGTCCTGATTACTGTAGCTTGGAAGTGGATTTTTAATTCTATTTAACTTCAATTAACTGAAACGACCACATGTAGCTAGTGGCTATTATACTGAAGGTGCAGACTTTTCATTTCAAGTTTAATCTTTTGAACCTTCCAAGACACCCTCATGTAGATATTCACTCTTAGATTTGATTCTGTAAATGTTTATTTTGCATCTTCTAGGAATGATGCTGTAAGATTCTAAGATGAATTCTTTTCTTTTTTTTTCTTTTTTTTTAATGTTTGTTTATTTCTGAGAGAGAGGGAGAGAGCAAGCGGAGGAGGGGCAGAGAGAGATGGAGACACAGAAACCAAAGCAGGCTCCAGCTTCTAAGCTGTCAACACAGAGCCTGACGCGGGGCTCAAACCCATGAACCGTGAGATCATGACCTGAGCCAAAGTTGGACGTTTAGCCAGTTAACTGAGCCACACAGGCACCCCTAAGATGAATTCTAAGAGGTAGACTATACATCGTCTGTGAGGAACTGAGGCAAGCCGATCAGCACCTATACTTTACATATTAAGTGTTGAATGCCTTAGGACAGGTTCAGATAAAGTTCTAGAACTTCAGAAGGAGGAGCCAATGTTGGAAAAATCAAGGAAAGCTTCCTTGGAAAGAAGGTATTTCATGAGATGTTTTTCGCGGAGTCAGGGCTGAAGATAAACTTTTGGCAAGGGGTTAGGTTATGGGAGTAGATAAGCTATTTGCAAAAAAAAAGATGAGGTCCTGAGGTCCCTGATTCCATTTATGTCCCTCAGGTGGCCATGTCCTTAGTGTGGTATGCAGACATCAGAAATCTCTCCACTGAGAAAGAACATAAGAATCTTTCCTGTGCAAGGCAGTGTCCCGGAGAGAAGACATATCACACATACAAACTTTTCATTCTAGTCTAGTGGTTCTCAAAGTGTGGTCCTCAGATCATTAGCAGTAGCCTCACCTGGGAACTTGTTCGAAATACAAAACCTCTGGTCTCACACGTAGTCAGAATCTCTGGAGATTCGGTCCAGCAATTTGTGTTATAACCAGCCTTCCTTGTGATTCTGATGCAAACTCAAGTTGAGGACCCCTATCATAACATAGGCCCACCTTATTTATAAACGCACATATATGAACAACTATGAATCCTAAAGGAGGGCTCTTCTTATGAGAGAAACAAACCCATGCCCCGTGTGCCTAAGTTGACCTATGATTCCAGGACAACCACAGGGTTCCCCGCCCCAAGTAATGAAAGTCACCATAACTGAGTCTATACCTGTCTGGTTATTTGGGTGGGAGTTACATAGAGAGTGTTTTTCTGTTCTTCCACAAAAACATGGATAGAGTTTAAATTTAAAAATTAAAAATAAGAAAAAAGTAAAAGTAAAAAAAAAATTGCTGTCCAACTAGCCTGGGGCACTGATGAGTCAGAATGCTAGTTCTGCCCTGGTGAAGATAGATATTTAGATGGAAAGCCTGTGTGAAACTGAGTAAAAAATCAGCAGGAAATATTTTCTGCTTAATAGATCAGAAGGGTGACAAAGACATTAGCACTGTTCCAAAATGCTCCATCATAGTAGATATTATGGGTCAAACTTTCCTTTAGAAATAGTTCTACGTTGACCCTCTCTCTCATGCCAGAAGAAATGTAGTTGGCTCCAAAATGTATTGATCTTCTCACTAATTATTTTCTGTATTTTACGAATCTCAGTTACTGATTATACATAGGCTGCATAACAAATCATCCCAAAATTCAGTGGCTTACAGCAACAAGCATTTCTCATTTTTATGTCTGTAAGCAAGCTAGGGTTCAGCTGGCCTTGGCTGTGGTGGCTGACTGGGTTTGGGTCTGCTCAGTGTATCTCTCATTCTTCTCGGGACAACGGTTGACTGAGGCCTGCTCTGCTTATGGCCAAAGGCAGGTGGCGCACAAGAGAGCAAGCCCATCAACAAAGCACAGGTCAAGCCTTTGCACATATTGCATGTGTTAACATCCCATTGGCCAGAACAAGTCACATGATCATATCCAAACTCAAGGCATGGGGAAGCACCTTTGCCCACCAAGAGAGTAGCTCAGGGATATCAAGGAGTGAACAATGGAGGCCAATGAGACAGTCGTGGGGGTAGCAGTTTCTCAAGCTTGGCTGCACATTGTAATCACAAGGTAGTTGTTTATTTTTATTTTCATTTTCTTTTTTAAAGTACAGATGCCTGGGTCCCACCCCTAGAGATTCTGGTTTAATTGGTTTAGGGTATATGCCAGGTTGGGAGTAGTGAAAGCCCTCCAGGTGATTCTAATGAGCCTCCACGTCTGAGAACCACTGGTGTTAAACCAAATGCTATTGATCAAACAAAAAATTTTGACCACTGCTTTGGGGAGGTCCTTTTCCTGTTCATTTTGGGAACTCCCTATCTTTTAAGACCTTTTCCAGTTAAAGCACATTACTGTGTCAGATGCAATTTCTGTTCCCTCCAGTGAGCAGCCTTGGGTCAAATTCATAAAAAGGTATCATCAGAGATTTTCTTAGTGGGGAATTCTAATGAATTGCGGGCGATTCTGCTTGTCACTTATCTATCATTAAAGTGAACACACTTTTCTGGAGAACCTGTGCATAGGAGTATAGAATTCCACTGTTATTAGAAATTAGCATCTATAGTCTCAAGGCATAGGACACTGGCATAGATACTGTACCCATTTCTTTTCCTTTTCATATTTTCTTTTATGTATGTACATTGAGAAAGCATTTTGTTGTTGTTGCTGTTTTTGGTACTTTCTGGCATTCCAAGTTCTGTAAATACGTAGAAGTTATAAAGGATCTTCTAACTGTTCATATACAGATCTGTTCTAGGGCATTTGTTTTCTGCCATGTATTTTGGGGAAAGGATACCTGGGGCTAATTAAAATCAGCAACCTTACTTAGTCTTTTGTATACCATGTTTCTTCTTAGCATAGTGTTTGCCACTTAAGGGTCTCTGCATATTTTTTAAATGTTTGATTTATCTTGAGAGAGAGAGAGAGAGAGAGCATGCAAGAGAGTAGGGGGAGGGGCAGAGAAAGGAGAGAGAGAATCCCAAGTAGGCAGGGTCCCTGCTGTCAGTGTAGAGCCTGGAGCAGGCTCGATTTCATGAACCTCCAGATCATGACCTGAGCCAAAATCAAGAGGGGAACGCTTAACCGACTAAGCCACCCAGGCGCCCAGAATCTTGGTATATTTTTAATCTTAAAACTCTCATTTCATTTGTCCCATCACTAAATTTATTTCACAGTGTTCAGTTTGGGATCTTCCTAAATCTCTTTATGACACTGCAAAAAATAAAATTATTGTGTTGCAGCCCCCTTTCTGATTTTTTTTTTTTCTGCAAGAAAGATAATATTTCAAGGGCCAACCTGTGTTTTAGAAAATCCTTCATTTCATTTAGGGATCTTCTAATATAGTGATACTCAAAACACTCTCCCATAATCTTCTAGTAAGTTGTCTGGCTCAGAGAAAGCTCATTTGTTGGGGAAAAAAAACAAAGATAAATCATCAGTTTGCATATTATTCCCCTCCCCCCCCCCCCCTTGGCTGCTGGTTGTCAGGATGCTTGAGATTTTGAATAACCAATAAAATTATTAATTTGGGGGTGAAATTCTATAATGCTGCATATGCAGATTTTAGGGGCAGCACTGTGTAGAAAAACAAAAATGTCAGTGTGGAAGAAGAAGGAAAAAAAAGATACATTCGCCCTGCTGATGAGTCACTGGGAACATATTGGATACATTTATCAGAGTAGGAAGCACCATTGAGTCAATAACATTTCAGTTTGACACTTACTTCACATCCAAAAGTTAGATCCACAAATATTTTCTTCCCAGGGACATGTTGTCATAATAAAGAAAATAAAGCCTTGGGTCTACACAGCTGTTACTCTTAACATTTATTCCGTGATGATATGACAAAAAAGGATGCCATCATCATGCCCCAACCATCGCATCATTGCAGGGGTGGAGGGGAGGAGTCTTAAAACCACTGCCAAAAAGCTGGGTGACTTTGGAGAAGTTGCTTACCCTCTCTGAGTTTCAGTTTTCTCATCTAATGAGCTAGATGATTTCCAAGGCCCCTCTGCATTTCCATTTAAGTGCCTAAATACTCGGCCCTACAAAAGACACCGTGTTGGGGAGCTGTGTTATAAGACAGGGATAAAAGCAGATGTTCACTGTGGAAGATGGATGGTGGCATGTTCTGTTGCTAAAGAAGTTCATTAAACGGAAAAATAATGCTGTGGACCCAGAGAACAGGAAGGGTCTTAATTGCCATGAGGAAACTAGAGAAGTCAGGGAAGACTTGGCCAAAAGCACTCACAGAGCTGGCAGTGTAATGAAAGAAGGACCCGGGGCTCCCAATTCCCTATTTAGTGCCTTTCCTCTGCCCCAGGCTGCTCCACTGGACCAAGTTTAGCAGCCTGAAACTTCCCTGGCAGCCTCTCCTCATTTGGCTGACCGAAATGTCACTTTAAAGCACTATTTGTTTTAGCGTGAGCAAAAGGATCTTTGAGGACAAACCTAGCTTTTAAGATGAGAGACCGCATGATCCCAGTGAACGTGGCCCCAGCTGTGGTCGACATTTCATGTACATCGTCAGCCACAACTTACCGACACAATTCTGCAAGGTCAGCAATCTGCCCTAGGCTTAACCGAATGATCAGGCTGGATTCGAGTTAATTTGGATTTGGCCCATTTGCGGAAATAGTGCCACTATTCGATTTTAGGAGTGTCCCAGAGGAGATACAGTTAAGACTTGGAACCTTTGCACACTTACTGGGCTGTGGCTTTCGGAGAAAAATCAACATGTCCTGGACTACAGTGGGAGTGTTACTTACATTATCACAGTGCTAGAAACTGGGTGATGGAATCCCTCCTTTCCAAAGAAATCTAGCCCAGATTAGTAACGGGTTTGGCCAAAGCTTCAGAATTAACATTCACAAATAGAAGCTCTCAACCTAGGTCTAACTCCAGTGCCCATGTTCTTCCTATGACACATTTTCTCTCTAACGCAAACGATAATAAAATGGAAAACAAAAATGAAACTTAAATCTCAGGTTAGGGAAAAGAGAAAGAAAAAGGGAAAAATGGCTGGGTTAATGGAAATAAGTAAGAATTTAGAGATTTGGGTCCAAATTCCCAGTCTTTCCTTTTGCTCACCATCCCATCCTCCTCATCAGCACATATTAGGTATTATTATATGACCCACAGCCACTGGGCAGTCTTCAAGAGCTTTAAACATACTTCCCGCATGGTACACGTATTCCCCATAACAACGCAGTGAGCGGCTAGTGCTGCTATCCCCGTGTCATAGTTGAGGAAACCGAAGCAGAGAGAGGATCAGTAACACGGCCAAGACCATGCAATTTATGATGGCAGAGCTCATATGTGACAACCCTGCCCCCCCACCCCCCATTTCAGATTGATACCAAACCTGGCCTTCACTGTCCAGTGCACCTGCTAAAAATGCTCAGAGCCCTTGGACAATCACTTTCCTCTCTCTGGACATCAGCTTCTGCATCAATCAAACAAGGAGGCCAGACCAGATGACTTGTAGGGGCCTTTCCCAATCCAACATTTGCTGATTCTGTGTGAGAAATGAGTTTATGTGCAAAACTCATAATTGGAAAGAAACTAGAGGAAGACAGGAAAGGAGAGGAAGAGGAGTTTCTTCAATTTCCTTATTTCTGAAATAATAGTCTCAGTAACCATAAAGTCCCTTTCCATTTTATAGGCAGTGATTCTATGGACAGTTTAAGCCTCTCCCCTCTCCAGTGCTTCTTCCCCTGAACTCTCACATTTTACAGTCTGATTTAAGGCATGTAAGACTACCATTAAACTGACTTTTTCGGGGGGGGGGGACATTGAATGTATATATGCCATCACCTCTCAATAGTCAGTCATTTATTCATGCAATTATGTGGCCATTCCCTTCATTGACAGACATTCTAAAATGTATGTATTTCTATCTTTATATATTTATTATAAAATTACAAGTAATATTAGTTACCATTTATTGTGGGCCAGTCATTTTGCTAAGTAATAGGGATAAAAATGTGATAGCCTCGAGTTTAGTTCAAGAAAATAGCAGGTGGAGTGGGTGGTGGAAGGGATGCGGGATGCAATATGAGGTAGGACAGGCCTTACTGTATCAGTTTGCCCTATCCAACAGAGCTATCATCCGTCAGCAAGTTACATTATCAAAAAAACAGCCATTTAGGACCTCAGAGCATGAGTTCAGATGGCTAGCTCTGTTACTTTTTGCCAGTCTTTCTCCATTTGGGAATTTATCAGGTTATGTTTCATTTCAAGGAACAGAAAGCCCAACTCAAAATGGCTTAAAGAAGAAGGAAAAAGTGTTATAAGATAAGAGGTCCCATGATAGGGTGGTACTGGGGTTGCCTAATCCAGCCCCTTAATGATATCAACAAGGGCCTTCCCATCTCCCTACTCTACATTCACTGAATGTCTGCCTAGACCTGGTGCTTTCTTCCTCATGGTGACAAGATGGCTGCTGCTGCTACTCTTGGTATCTTGTCCAGCAAGAGAAGGCCATCTTATCTGTGTGCTCTGTTTTTAAAAATGGAGAAAATCTTTAGAAATCCTTCAACAGATTTTCTTCATGCCTGTTGGTCAGACTGAGTCAAAAGCCCGCTCTTAAACCAGCCACTTAAAAAGGTATTGGGATTACCATAATTGGCTTCGCCTACATGAGATTTGTCCTGAATTATTGTATGGTCGCTTTCCCTGAGGGATGACCCAAGCACAAGTTCACTTCTGTTACTGAATGAGCCATTTCTGCTACAGAATCTTCTATTCCTCAGTTGAAAATAGAGGAAATAACCGTTCCTCCTTTGCAGGGGTGTTGTAAGAATTAAAAGCATATAGCAACATTTTATACATTTTAAGCCTGCCTTCAGGTATAAGATACTAGTATTCTTCTGACATAAAGCATATGCTCTCAAATTGAGTGAGGGTCAGAGTCCCCTGGAGGGCTAATTAAAACAGATTGCTGGGCTCTAGAGTTTCTGATACAGTAAGTCTGGGGGGAGTGTGAGAATTCCTATAACAAGTTCCCAGGTGATGCTACTGATCGTGATCAGGAACAATAGAGAATTGAGAATTGAGAATCACTGAGAATCACTGTTCTAGACTATGAGTATCTTGAGGATAAGAACCAGATCTTATTTATATTTATATCTCTAGCACTTCGGTCTCTGACACATAGGATGTGGTAAATCAGATAGCTAATATTTATTCTGTGTTCAACACTTTATTAAACTTTCTGCATATTGTTTCATTTAATCCTTGCTGTAACACCACTATTACCTCTGTTTTACAGATGGATAAAGTGAGGCATAGAGGCAGAAAGCCAATAAATAGTGGAGTCAAAATTTAAAATCAAGTCCATCGAAACCAAAAACTGGCGTGATTACCTAAAACTTGATTGTGAATACAATAAGTGGTTGCTAATTGTTTTTCGAATGAATGAATACATTTAATGCCCTGAAAGAAGGAAAAACAAGTTATATGTTGATGAGACGAGAGAGACAGGCAGGACTACGACCTGGGAATGTGGTCCAAGAAAAAGCCCTTGACACCTGAGACCCTGGGCAACACAGCAGGTCCCTTGGGGAGGGACCATCCCCAAAGGAGCTGGCTGTAACCAAGGGGAAAAGGCATGTACTCAGGAGCTGAGCTCCCGTCCCTCACTCATTTACCGTGGCTTATCTTCCACAGACACAGCACCCCAGCTGAGAGCGTGATGGGAACAGAGGAGGAACTAGGGGGCCTCACTCTCTCCATTTCCACCCTTGGCTGTCCGCACATTGCAGTGAGAATTCTGAAAGCGCATCCCTGGATGCAGAGGAAGTCCTTTTACAGATGTGCACTCACTCCCTAAGTCACCAGGGTACCATTTGGCAAATTGCTGCTGAGAAGCAGTGAATGGTACCCTGGTGGCCTCACAGACTGATTGTATCCCTAAAAGTGTTTAATTTATCTCTGGGGGGAATTTACACCCTGAGAAAATCTGGTTAAGTGTCTAAATGAATCTTCTAACCAGCCAAGATTGAACATATAAAATCATAAAGCCAGAAGGCACTCCCTGAGAGCAACAGGTGCATCCCCACCCTCCTGGCGCATTCTCACTGCACAGTCTCAGGCGAGTGTGACGTCTCTGATTTCAAAAGAGCATCACAAAGGAGATTCCAGAATGTCATCCCACCCTTTGACCTTCAGAATATTTTCGTTCATCTAATTAAATCCCTTTCATGGTCACTTGGGCTCATTTCAACCTTCTCTGCCCAGAGTGGAGATAGAGGACAATCCGCAGCACTGTCCCAGTCAGAACTTTTTTAAGCCTGATGGTAGTTACCAAGCTTCTGTTGGGTCTAAAGCTTTTGAGGTGAAGCCTAAATTTAATGACTCTCCTCCTAGCTCCTCAAGGTAACATAAAAATGCCAAGAATCACTCCACTGGAGACTGTCAGGAGTGTCTAAGACAGGACAGACTGTTACACTGCGGTAAACAATCGACTGCCCAGTTTTTTGTTGTGTTGTAAGTTTATTTATTTATTTTGAGAGAGACAAAGCATGGGTGGGGGAGGGGGAGTGAGAGAGGGAGACAAAGAATCCCAAGCAGGCTTTGTGCCGTCAGCGTGGAGCCCAACATGGGGCTTGAACTCATGAAACCATGAGATCGTGACCCGAGCTGAAACCAAGAGTCGGACACTTAACTGACTGAGCCACCCATAGGGGTGCCCCTCAACTGCTTGCCCCTTAACAGCTTAGAACAACTAAGCTTTGTGTCCTACTTACCCTACTGTTCACTGCAGGTCAGAGGTGGGGGCTCAGTTCATAGTCTTACTTGTATTTCAAACACTGCTTGTTACCGTACCAGTGAGAGATCATATGCACAGGCTCTTAGGGCTTCCACCTTGAGGTTCCACTTGTCTGCCCCACATTGCATGGGCCAAAACAAGTCACACAGTCTCAACGGACTCAAGGGGGCAGAGAAAGGAAATCCTAACATGTTTCCAAAAGGGAGCATGCTAAATACTTGGTAAATCAGCACTGACGATGACCAGACCATAAGGAACATGCCTAAGCGGGAATTCCTTTAAAAGACAGTTTTCGTTCCATGTTTGGAAGCATGTGGGAAAAAGTTCAGTCAGGTTGTGAGTCCATGTATGCCCCAGGATGATGAATCTGTGGCTCTCAATTTGCTCGTAGGTGTATTTTTTTTGGAACTGTGTCCATTCCAAAAATTAATATTCCCACCTCATGTAGTGGTAACACATGCAAGGACCAACAAAGGAGGCAGGAGATTTAAATCAGATGAACCAGTGAACAGTGTCATAGTGGACTGCCTGCTGAGAGTACAAAATGAGTAAGAAACTGTGCCTGGTATTGCAGAATTTAGAGTCCAAGAAGGACACCGTCGAATTAGAAAATGAATGTCTTGGGGCACCTGGGTGGCTCAGTCCGTTCAGCATCCAACTCAGGTCACGATCTTAGGGTCGTGGGTTCGAGCCCCACGTTGGGCTCTGCTCAAGAGCAGGAGCCTGCTTGGGATTTTCTCTCTCTCTCTCTCTGTCTGCCCTTCCTGCCCCCTCAAAATAAATAAATAAACATTTAAAAAAATAATAAACGTATTGTACCATAATGGTTAGGTGCAGGGTCTTCAGAATCAAAAAAAGAAAAAAAAAAGCCTGAATTTGCACCCTTGGCTCTATTTGCTCAAGTTTCCTCTTCATAGACTGTCCCTAATCATAGTAGCCTCCCTGGGAAGATTAGTTGACATAGAAATAGGTAATCCATGTAAAACATTTACAGCACATAATAAATGCAATGCTCAAAATAAACATTTTATTGGAATAAAGATGTGGGATGTTGCAGGAAAGATGAATTAGTGGTTCATGAAGGAAACAAGAAGGTTAAAGATCCTCTTGGCACTACAGGTAATATATCCATAGTCTGGGGCCTAAATCATAACCAGGGCAGAGCTGGGTTCAAATGTCTGCTTTGCTGCTTGTTAGCTGCGTGGCCTTGGGGGAGGAGCTTCACCTCTCCAGACCCAGGCTTTCTGACACCTTCCTCCTTGGCTTGTTCCGGGTATTACATTCCAAGCCAGTACTCGATAAATTGTACATGAAATAAAGGAAGGCTAAGGGGATGTACAAGGAATGGGGGTGTGAGAGGCCAGGGCTTTTGTCTTTACTCCATCTTTACCGAGGCTTCTGTTTTACGACAGAAAGCATGAGATGCTGGCTTCATTACTCCACGAAAGGCTGTTGGAAGAGAAAAGCGGATTCATTGGCCAGTGTCGAGGACAAAGGCAAGAATAGAGCTGTATGTTTGTTTTTAGTTATATGTGGTAGGCTCTTTGGTAGCAAAGGAAGGTAATTGACTTATAGTTCCCACTAAACTTAAGAGGCTTCAGTTTGTGCCAGACGAAAATTAAATAATTAGCAAGGAATGTTCAATTCCAACATTCTCAGCCAACTGCCTATTTCTCCATAAAGATGGGCCCCAGGGAATGGAGAAGGATGTAACTGCAATTAAATAGGTGCATAAACCTTGCAGAGAACTGTCACCTGGATGCCAGAACTTGGCAGGGATCTATTCTAGATAACTCACCATCCCCCACTCACAGTGTGCTCCAAGAGAACATGCATCAAAATGGTGGTGAGCACTCCCAGATTTGCATATTCTTAACAAATAAAAGTCAAAAGAGGTCCTTCTAAGGAGCTGTCTATAAAAGACGATAGTTACTCAAAACATCACTGAGAGGGTATGATGTTTTCCTTTAGGTTTCAAAATCACAGGTCCAAATACAAAAGATGGTAAGTGGAATGAATAGGTTTCAACTTACCTGAAAAATTCTCAGAATCCCTATAATGCCTATAAAAGGAAATATATGCCTCCTACATTTATTGAACACATACCATGTTCTAGGTCCAGTGTCAAGTCCTGAGAATGTAATGCTGAATAAAACAAAAGACGTCCCTGTGTTTCTGTATTATTCATGTTCGGCTACATTTATCTCCATGACTGAAATGCCAGGTCCTCTAAAGGACCCTGGCCACTTCTGTCTCATTGTTTTGGCTTCTTTAACATGATGCCATATAGTCTAAAATGGCTGCTTTAGCTCTGGCCACCAGGTCCACAGCTGAGCCAGCAATAAAGAAGTAGGGACAAGAAAGGTCATGCCTCCTACCTTTGAGGACATTTCACAAAAACCAGACACTTCCCAGATTCAAGGAAGCTAGTGATTATATAGTCTTTATTCTGGTTGACCTTGTACCCCAGCTAATAATTGAGAATTCTGTTATTAAAGAGGAAGGCAAAAACAGATAGTGAGGGGCAGTAAATAGCTTTTGCCACACGATTAAAAAGCTAACTTGATTTATTTTCTCCAATGTGTTATTTATAACCAAATCATTGAAGTAGGGACATTCTCCTCCAAGAAGAAGGAAAAGCCAGGTACAAGTGTGTGGCGGGAAAAAGTTGTCTTGATTTTCTTCCTATCTTTCAGATAGCTAACAGCTGAAAGTCTTGTATGGGAACCAGAATGGGAACATACAAATATCTCAGAGAACTTTTAAGGATGTCCCTTCAGGAGATAATTGTTCAAGTTCTTGAGGAAAAATAAATTCAGATGCTTAGCTAATGTTGTATATAAAAAGGAATTCCATAAAGTTTAAAAATGTAAACATTAAAACAAAGTATTCTACAATTAACTTAAGATGTTACATACTTAATCTAGTTGGGGGGCCATAAAAAGAGCACACACACACACACACACACACACATATACACACACACACACACACACTGTAGCATGCACAAAGATGGCATATTAGGAAACATACTTTTAAAATACATGTGATTAAAAAGGTAATCATATCCTTAATGTAAGAAAAAGAAAAGAAAGAAAGATGAACACCCCAAATTAAAAAATGACAAAGGCAATTCACAAAACAATTATATTCAATTTACATGAAGGCAAAAATAATTCAGTTAAAAACAAACAAATATAAAAGGAGGGAAAAATCACAATGAAAACAATTGGGATTATTTTGCCGGCCATCCCACCCGATGAACCTGCACCCTAGACTGCACTTAAGACACAGAGACCTATTTCTCTATACTTCGTGCACAATGTAAGGGATCTGCCAGAGTCATTTGGACTGTATCTGATTTTTTGCTCTAAGTGCTATGTTTAAAATCTAAACATCATCTGCAATGCAACTTCTTTTTATCCAGAACTGATGAGGAGTTGGGGAGACAGACTTTCTCACACACAGCTGGTGAGAAATATAAGTTGATAGAAGCTTTCTTGATGATAATTTGGCAATACATGAAGCTCGACAGCCCAGGAGGTGTTTGAGAACTGTAGCTTGTTCAACAAGCAAGGGGACAGATTGTTGGCAAAGTTGGGTAACAAATTAGTGAAGCAGTTCAAGAAGATACGTTTGCTCGTTGGCCATTTTTAAACATTTTGGTTATCTGTCTCAACAGAGACAGAGGACTATAAACCAGAGTTTCCCTAGTTGGTTTTGAGCATGTCGGTAGTCTCTGGTATTATATCAAATGTTCTTTGGTCTTTTCATCATTTCAAATCTTTAATTCTTTTAGTGTCTTTATTTACATTTTTTTTGAGACAGAGAGAGAGAGAGACAGACTGACAGGGCGTGCATGGGGGAGGAGCAGAGAGAGTGGAGGACAAAGAACCCAAAGCGGGCTCCAGGCTCTGAGATGTCAGCACAGAGCCCAATGTAGGGCTTGAACCCATGAACCATGAGATCATGACCTGAGCCAAAGTTGGACGCTCAACCAACTGAGCCACCCAGGCACTCCTCATGGTTTCAAAGGAAAATATTCACAACACTTCTATTTACATACATAAGCATATTTACATATGCTTTACATATATCAAGATATATACATATCTTGAAATATGAGCTTAATTATGATTTTCTAGAAATCCAGTTATAATCTTAATAATCTTTATATTCTTAAATGCTGTTCATGGGCTACTAGAATTGTATTAGTTATTCTGTCTTGGCTAATTTCAGATAACCAGTATAGTTGATGTCGGCTAAAATATTTCGCATATCTCTTATATGTTATTTTTGTTTGAGAAATTTGCAATCATTGTTGTTACCCTACTGTTGGATTATACTCTCAATAAACCAAAATGGTCCCTAAATCAGAAGTCAGTGACTGATATATATGAGTGGTGATAAAATAACATAATTCAAAATAATGTCGAAAAGATGAAGAGTGAGGAATCCCCATGCATACACAAGCTGTGGGTGTTGGGACACAAGTGCGATAATTTTTCACAGTCAAAAAAGAAAGAAAGGCAATAGAAGGAATTATGATGAATCTGAAAATTAAGTTTTATTGAGCCAGCCAGACACTCACTCTCAATTCTAAGTGTTTGTCTGATAAGAAACTGTCAAATAGTGGTATGAAACCACCACATTAAAAAAAAAAATCTCTCTAAACACTGTGACGACTCTAGTCAATACATTTAGATTCTCCATAAGAAACACAAAATCATGTTTTCCGGCACAAAAACTGACGAACATTGTTGCTAAAGGCAAAGAAGAGATGAAAAGGACAGAAAACATCCTTTGTGTCCCATTCCTTACAGCATTAAAAAAATAAGTGTCACTCTTGGAAAGCTTCTAAAATGATCCCAATATAATAAACATTATACTTAGAGAGAAGGAAGAACAGCTATTGGTACGATTTCTTTATCAAATGATACAGATGGACATAGCATAACAACAATAGAGTACAATGGGAAAGAGCAATCACTCCCACATTCAGGCTTGCAGTTGGAGAAAACCGACGAGAGGTAACACACAAATCAGGGCCTGCCGTGTTACGGTATATGAGGAGGGACAAGGGCTTGATGAGCTTTTGATTGCTGATCACTAAAAAAATGCACATACAGGATTTTAGTTCATGGCATTTTGTGAACTGAGATAGAAATGTAAAAGGTACATTATAATAAATACTGATGGAGGACCAGACACGGATGCAACAACAACAAAAAAAACGCATTACTACATCCACACAAAGATGTTTTACCTCAACACCAATCCAGACTAATTTATTTTAAAAAGGCAATTAGGAGCCAACACTATTCCTTCCGATCTTGATCAAATCCCGAAGGAAATGTTGACTTCTGTGAATACAAGCACATCAGAGCCACCAATGTCTATTATGCCCATTCCAGTTTCCCAACTTGTTATGCTAAGAAATGGGTAGCAGGTAGGGGTGCCCGGGTGGCTCAGTCGGTTGGGCGTCCGACTTTGGCTCAGATCATGAGCCCATGGTTCATGGGTTTGAGCCCTGCCTCAAGCTCTGTCCTGACACCTGGGAGCCTGGAGCCGGCTTCACATTCTGTGTCTCCCTCTCTCTCTGCCCCTTCCCTGCTCATGCTCTATCTCTCTCAAAAATGAATAAACATTAAAAAAAATTTAAATAAAAAAGAAGAAATGGGCAGCAGGTAAAAGAATGCTCTTCTATGCTGATATATGCTTGATGTGAAAGGAAAAGGTACAAACCCAAGGTTTTAAAAGCAAGTTATAACTTAATCCAAAGTGCTCTTGAAAAAGAAGAGTGAAGTTAGAAAGCTTACTCTCACTTCAAAGCTTACAATAAAGCTACAATAATCAAGACAGCATGGTGCTGGTAAAAAGAACATATAGATCAGTGGGGAAGACTAGAAAGTCCAGAAATAGACACACACATACTATCAGCTTGATAGTTTCTGCTTGAGATCAAATTCACACAACATAAAATTCATTATTTTATTTTTATTTTATTCCTTTTTTCATTTTAGAGAGAGAATGAGAGAGAATGAGAGAGAGCACACACACAAGTGGTAGAGAGGGGCAGAAGGAGGGAGAGAAAGAATCTAAAGCAGGTTCCACACTCAGTGCAGAGCCCGATGCTGGGCTCAATCCCAGGACCATGAGATCATGACCTGAGCCAAAATCAATAGTTGGATGCTTAACCAATTAAGCCACCCAGGCACCCCAAATTCATTATTTTAAAGCATACACTTTTAATCTGTGTGATTTTTTTCCAGTATATTTGCAATGTTGTGCAACTATCCCCATTACCTAATTCTAGAACATTTCCATCATTCCAAAACAAAATCTATACCCGTTAATAGTCACTACTTGTTCCCTGTTCGTTCATACCCTGGCAACCACTAATTTAGTCTCTGTCACCAAGGATTTGCCTATTGTGCATATTGCATATAAATGGAATAATACAGTATGTGGACCTTAACGGATGGCTTCTTCCAGTTAGCGTAATACTCTCCAAGTTCATTCATGTTTTAGCATGTATTAGTACATTCTTTTTTTATGGCTGATAATATTCCACTGTATGGACATACCACATTTGTGAATCTGTTCACACAGTGATAGATATTTGGGTTGTTTCCACTGTTTAGCTATTATGAATAATGGTGCTGTGAACATTTATTTTTATATTAACATATGTTTTCAATTTTCTTGGGTATATACCCAAGGAGAGAAATTCCTAGATCATATAAGAACTCTAAGTTTAACTTTCTGAGGAACTGCCAAACTGCTTTCCATTTTACATTTCCAGCAGCAACGTATGAGAGCTCCAGTGTTTCCAAATCTTTGCCGATACCTGTTATTTTCCATTAAAAAATTGTTATGATTATAGCCATCCTAGTGGGCATGAAGTGGTGTGTCATTATAGCTTTGATATTCATTCCCCTAATGGGTAATAACATTGAGCATATTTTCAAGTACTTATTGTCTATTTGTATATCTCCTGTGAAGAGATGTCTATTTAAATTCTTTGATCATTTTTAATTGGGTTGTCTTTTCATTGTTGAGTTATAAGAATTCTTTAAATGTTTTGAATATTAGACCCTTATCAGATATATATGATTTACAAACACTTCTCCCATTTTGTTGGCATCTTTTCATTTTCTGGATAGTGTCCTTTAAAATACAAATGTTTTAAATTTTGATGAAGTCCAATTTCTGTTTTTTCTTTCGTTGTCTAGTATCAAACCTAAGAAATTATTGTCTACTCCAACATCATGAAGACTTTCATCTATGTTTCCTTCTAAGAGTTTTATTGTCTTAGCTCTTTAGGTCTTTGCTTTTTTGAGATAATTTTTGCATATGGTGTGAGGTTGAGGTCCAAAGTCATCCTTTGTCTATAGATACCCAACTGTCTGAATACCATTTGTTGAAAAGATCTATTTGAATGATTTTGGCCCCCTTGTCAAGTATGATTTGGTCATAGATATCTGGGTTTATTTTCTGACTCTCATTTCTACTCCGTTGATCTGTTTATCTATCCTTCTGCCAATAACGTACTGTCTTGTTTACTGTAGCTTTCTAGAAAATTTCATACCCAGAAAATGTGAATCTTCCAATGAGTTCTCTAACCTTTTTCAAGAACATTTTGATTATTTGGGGTTCCTTACATTTCTATGTGAATTTTAAAATCAGCCTGACCATTTATGCAAAAAATATGAAGCTGGAATTTTGATAAGGATTGCATTTAATTGCAGATCAATTTGGAGAGTATTGCCATGTTAACAATATTGAATCTTGCAATTCATTAATATAGGATATAATTCCATTTATTTGTCTTTTATTACTACTTTCAGCAATGTTTTGTAGTTTTCAGTGTACAAGTTTTGCACTTCCTTGATTAAACTTATTCCTAAGTATTTTATTCTTTTTGATGGCCTTGTAAATGGAATTGTTTTCTCGACTTCATTTTTTTGTTTAATGCAAGTTTATAGGAGAATAACTAATTTTTTATATGGATCTTGAAGACTGCAACTTTGCTGAACTTATTCATTGGTATTAATATATTTTTATGGATTATTTGTGTTTTCCTTTATGTAATGTCTTGACATTTCCAAATAAAGATCATTTTACTTCTTCTTTTCTAATATGCACATCTTTTATTTCTTTTTCTTGCCTAATTGCTTTGACAAGAACTTCAAGTATAATTTCAGATAGAAGTGTTGAGAGCTTACATCCTTCTCTTATTTAAATTAGGGGCAAAGCCTTAAGTATTTCAGCATTAAGTACGATGTTAGCTGTGAGTTTTTCATAGATAGCCTTTGTCAGGTAGAGGAAGTTCCTTTCTATTCCCAGTTTGTTCAGTGTTTTTTTCTTGAAAGGGCATTGGATTGTCTCAAGTGCTTTTTCCTGCATCTACTGAAATGATCATTTTTTTTCCTTTATTCTTTTTATATGATGTATTACACTGATTGATTTTTGTATGTTGAATCAGCCTTGCATTCCTGGGATAAATCCCACATGGTCATGGTATATAATCCTTGTAATACACTGCTGGATTCAGTTTCCTATTATTTTGTTGAAGACTTTTTCATTTACATTCACAAAGAATAATGGTCTTTAGTTTTCTTTTAATATGCTATGTCTGTCTGGGTTTGGTGTTTGGATAGTACTGGCCTCACAGAATGAGTTGGGCAGTATTCTTTCCTCTTCCTTTTTTAAGAAGAGTTTGAGAAGAATTGGTGTCAGTTCTTATTTAAATGTTTGGTTGAATTTATTTATTTTATTTTTTAAGTTTATTTTTTATTTATTTTAAGAAAGAGAGAGCAAGCAGGTGAGAGAGAAAGAAGACAGAATCCCAAGCAGGCTCCACACTGTCAGTGCAGAACCCGATATGGGGCTCAAACTAATGAACTGCAAGATTATAACCTGAGCTGAAGTCAAGAGCTGGACACTTAGCCCAGGAGCCACCCACATGTCTCTGGTTGAATTTAAATTCACCAGTAAAATTATCTGGTCAAAGGCTTTTCTGTATTGAAATTTTTTTGATTCAGCCAATCCCTGTACTTATTATTGGTCTAATCAAGTTTTCTTTTCTTCTGTTTTGTTTCATTTTGTTTTTTGAGTTAGCTTTGGTAGTTTGTATGCTTCTAGGAATTGTTCATTTCATCTAGGTTACCTAATGTGTTGGTACATAGTTGTCTATAATAATTTTTGGAATACTTTTTATATCTGTAAATTTAGCAGTGAGATCTTTCAGTCCTAATTTTAGTAATTTCATTCTGTCTTATTCAGTCTACGTAAAGGTTTGCCAATTTTGTTGATATTGTCAAAGAGCCAACTTTTGGCTTTGTTGATTTTCTGAACTGTTTTCCTATTTTGTTTATCTCTATTTTTTACTATTTCATTTCTTTCTGTTCTTTTTTTTTTAGAGAGAGAATGAGCAGAGGAGAGGGGCAGAGGGAAAGAGGGAGGGAGGGAGGGAGGGGGAGGGGGAGGGAGAGAGAGAGAGAAAGAGAGAGAGAGAGAGAGAGAGAGAGAGAGAGAGAGAATCTTAAGCAGTCTCCACACTCAGCACGGAGCCCCATGAGGAGCTCAATCCCATAACCCTGAGATCATGACCCAAGCTAAAATCAAGAGTTGGATGTTCAACTGACTGAGACACCCAGGTACCCCCATTTCATTCCTTTTCCTTGCTCTGGGTTTAGTTTGCTCTTCTTTTTATAATTCCTTGAAGTGGGAAAATTGGATTATTAATTTGAGATCTCATTTTGATATAGGCCTTTATAGCTATAAATTTTCTTCTGAGTACTGGTTTTACTACATCTCATTAGTTTTGGTATGCTGTGTTTTTGTTTTAAATTATATCAGAGTATTTTCTAATTTATCTTGTAGTTTTTTTTCTGACCCATTGGTTATTTAGAATTGTGTTGTTTGATTTCCACGTATTTGTAAATACTCTAATTTTCCTTTTTAAATTGATTTATAATGTAATTCCATTGTGATTAGAGATTTTACTTTGTATGATTTTGACATTTTAAAATTTATTACGACTATTTGTGTGGCTAACATATGGTCTACTCTGGAAAATATTCCATGTGCAGTAGGGAAAAACTGTGTATACTACTATTGTTGGATGGAGTGCTCAATAGAGGTTAAAATGATTTTTTACAAAGGTACCAAAGCAACCCAATAGAGAAAGCAAAGTCTTTTCAACAAATGGTGATGGAAAAAGTAGATACCCATATGGAAAAAAAGGAATCTCTACCCCTCCGTTACACAATACACAAAAATTAAATGAAGGTAGATTGTAAGCTTCATGTAAAAGCTAAAACTTTAAAACTTTTGGCAGAAAATATAAAACAATATTTTTGTGACTTGGGGTTTGGTATAATTCTCCTAGACAAGTAACATAATAATCATAAAAGGAAAAAATGTATATAGACTTGATTGCAATAACAATACTTCTGTTCCTCAATAGACACTGGAAAGAAAATGACTAGACAAGACATAAACTAGGACAAAATATTCACAAATATATATCTGTGAGAAAATTGACATTCAGTAAATAGAAAGAAGTTCCACAACCCAATAATAAAGGATAATTCACTCAGTATAAAATAAGTAAAATATTTGAATATTCTATATAAGAAGATATACAAATGGCTAATAAGCGCATGAAAATGTGCTCACCATCATCAGGTAAATGGAAGTTAAAGCCATAATAAGATACCACTACATACCCACTAACGTGGCTAAAACTAGAGACCAACACCACCAATTATTGGCAAGGCTGTGAAGCAACAGAGACTCTCATGTACTGTTGATGGCCTGAGAAGGGCTTCTATCATTTGGGAAAAGAGTCTGGCAGTTTCTTATAATAAAGTAAATAGACACTGACCTTATGCCTCAGAAATTCCACTGCTGGGTATTTACTCAAGGAAAACAAAAACACATACCCACAAAAAGACTTATACAAGAATGTTCATAGAAACTTTGTCCATAGAAGTCCCAAACTGGAAACAGCTCAGGTGTTCATGAACAGAAGAATGGCTAATTAAACTGTGGTATACTTGTACAACGTATTAGAGCACAGCCATGTAAAAGAATGGGCCGCTGATATACCCAATGGCTTGGATGAATATTTAAAACATTATGTTGAGTGAAAAAGTTCTTATAAAAAATAGTCCATAGTGTATACTCTAATATTCCACTTATATGAAGCTCTAGAACAGGTAAAATTAATATATAGTGAAAAGAAAAGTCAGACTATGATTTTCTCTGGAAGATAGGGATGAAATTGTTGGGAAGAGATATGAGGGAGCTTCTTGGGATGATGGTACTTTTCTACATATTAATAGGAGTTTGACTTAACGTAGATGCTTCAAGATGTCACAGCTCATAGAATAGTACACTTACGATTTATGCACTCAGGGGCGCCTGGGTGACTCAGCTGGTTAAGCGTCTGACTCCTGATTTTGGCTCAGGTTATCCTCTGGAGGTTTGTGAGTTCAAGCCCTGTGGCGGACTCTTTGCTGGCAGTGTGAGGAGCCTGCTTGGGATTCTCTGTCTCCCTCTCCCTCTGTCCCTCCCCTGCTCTCTCTCTCAAAAACAAACAAACACTTAAAAAATGATTTGGGCATTCAGTAAATATAATGAGTTTTATTTTTACAAGGAACTGTAAAATATTTTGAACTCTAGTTAATGATAAGCATGTTGCAATTGACTTTCATTTGTATCAACAAGGAGATGAATTAGTGGATGAATAGTAGTATGGATGAATGAAAAGATATATGATAAAGCAGATACAGTAAAATGTTAAATACAGAACTTAGGTAATATGTGAGTGCTCACAGTACAATTTTTCCAACTTCTCCATGTGTTTGAAAACTTTCATAATAAAATATTAAAAATGTGCAAGAAAATAAATAAAATAATTGTTTTCATAATTTTTATAAAGACCATTTCTATGATTTTAGATATTTAATCATGTGTGTTTTCTTAGCAATAATTTAAGTGTTTTTAATAAGATAAAACTATTATTGCAGGGTTTTTTTTTTAAATATTTTTTTTTTAAATTTTTTTTCAACGTTTTTTATTTTATTTTTGGGACAGAGAGAGACAGAGCATGAACGGGGAAGGGGCAGAGAGAGAGGGAGACACACAGAATTGGAAACAGGCTCCAGGCTCCGAGCCATCAGCCCAGAGCCTGACGCGGGGCTCGAACTCACAGACCGCGAGATCGTGACCTGGCTGAAGTCGGACGCTTAACCGACTGCGCCACCCAGGCGCCCCTGCAGGGTTTTTTTTTTAATACTTTTTTATGTCAAGGACAAAAGTTAGCATGTGTTACAAAGACCAGAGGGTGGTGCAAATAACATAATCACCAAGAATTTGACATTTCCCATCATTTGATTTTCTACTCTCATCAGAAGAATGAGAACCATGAGGACACGAAGAAATACTCTCCAAAATCAAACGCACTAAGAGCAAAATTGGTACTCCATTTGCTGCTATGTCTCGAGTTGAAATATTCAACCTTCTGGCTTTTGAATGTGATATACTCATTGATTTACCATCTGACTGAATGATAAAAGTAGTCTTCAGTGGGAAATCTCTTCATAACTTCTATGTCCATATTCAATCCAGAGCCATTTGTCAGAGCCACCAAAAACTTGCTGCCATTCCTGACAACCTGTGACTGTAAATTTGGATTTTTCTAATATAGTGAAGAGAAAGGGCAAAGAGAGAAATTGACTGGTTAGAGAACATGGCCTATGGCTCAAGTTATCTGTCAGATATTAATTAACAGTCTTAGCTCAGGTTCCCTAGAAAACAGAGCCTAAGGCAAAAGATTATCTGCTAACATTTTATGGGGAAGTGCAATTCCAGGGAATTAACAGTGAGGGAAAAAGGGAATTAATTAAGAGAACAAGAGAGATCAAATACAAAGGAGTGCATGAGTGAGATGGCCAAATTCCATAACATAGCTCAGTTGTTCTTTCTTATGGAGGTATCAATGAGGCCCCACGAAACTTAGGTGTTTGAGAACAACCCTGGGTAGGGGAGAGGTAGAGTGACGGAGCAGGGAGAAAAGCTGACCAATGTATATTCTCATTCCCTTTGCCTCTCCTCTTCCAGTGTCTGAAGTCCACCTTTCCTTTAGCCAAAGTCTCTAGGGGTCCATCAAGCTGGTGCACAGGTGTGGAGTCCTCTCCTTATCAAATGACACCATACACAGGAGTTCATTAATTGTGAACATGGTGGTGTAGCTGGGTTTTAAATCTTGGGAGTGGAGGGAGGTGTGGGTAGAGCAGCTTTGGCCAGGAGGTAAGGCAAGCGGCCACTGTGAGTGGGAATGGGTCGATCTGGGAAATTTATAGCGAGCCTGGCACAGATAAGTTGTTGACAGATTGTAATACACACTTGACATAAAGTGAACTGACATAAAAATACCATTACTGTTTTCTTATTAAAATGTTTATATTTTATAAAATTTATGATAAATCTTCTAGAAATTAACCTAACGTTTGTTGTCTTTTAAAAAATTTTTTTATTTTTATTATTTTTTTTTAATTTTAACATTTATTTTTGAGAGAGAGAGACAGAGAGTGCAAGCAGGGGAGGGGCAGAGAGAGAGGGGGGGAGACACAGAATCTGAAACAGGCACCAGGCTCTGAGCTGTCAGCACAGAGCCCAATGTGGGGCTCGAACCTACCAACTGTGAGATCGTGACCTGAGCCAAAGTAGGACGCTTAACTGAGCCATCCAGGAGCCCCTAAAAAGTTATTTTTTTCTAGTTATTTAAATTCTAGTTAGTTAACATACAGTTTTAGTATTAGTTTCAGGTGTACAGTATAGTGATTCAACACGTCTATACAACACCTGATGCTCATCCCCACTTTGGTTGGCTATGATGAACAGCCTTTAAGTGGTATATGGTGGCCAAAAATTGGAGAAACCATGCTACATACTGAAGTCCTTGATGATTCATGTGGAAGAATTCCTAAGTCACATAGTTCATTGTATTGGGAGTATCACAAGGCATTTCCCCCCATTGTTTAGCCATGTATACTCTATAAGTGTTTCAAGAAAAAACAAAGCTAATAAAAATAACCCAAGTGTTAAAGCATGCAAACTTGTCATAACAGAAATACGCCACAATACTCCATAAGAGAACACCTCATGTTTCTTAATTTCACTCTGATGGGTCCGCCACATTTTTATTTTCCCTGAGTACAATTCAGTACTCTTTTTTGTCTAACAATTGAAGTCTTTCTTTAATGCTGAAAAATCTCAGTTAACATCTCTTCAGCACTGCCTTTCTGTGATTTTGTCCTTTATTTCTTGAACTGGTCACATATATTATTACAGCTTCCCTTTCTGTTATCTGTGACTCCTAAGTTCTCTTTCTTATTTTTTTTGTCTTTTCTTTATCTTTCCACTCTGCAATCTGGATAAATTCCTCACTACTCTCTTTCTAGTCTTTAATTCTCTTTTCAGTTGAGTGTGGTGTTTATTCTACCTTGGGCATTCTTTCTTTCCATGGCTGTATTTTTCATTTCCAGGATTTTTAGTTGGGTCTTTTATAATCCTCTATAACTTGTTTACTGTATTTATGATCCTTGTGCTTCCATAGTCTTTTTCATAGATCTTAAACATATTTATTTGGAAATTGGTTTCAGAATTCTTTATTACATCCATCTCCTTGAAGTTAAATAATTTCTGGCTGATGAGGTATCCTTCATACCTCAACTTTCCACATTAGCTTTGACATTTGGCATGCAAGTTCATTTTTTCGTGGGAGTTTTGTGACATCTTACTCTCTGCACTCAACCTTTTATACTTGAGAGTTTTTGGTTGTCTTCATAGGGGCCCCCAATGTAGAGTCCCTAGTTCAGAAACAAGTCTCATATTTGGAACCACTTAACTCCACATTACTGTATCTTTAATTACTTGTCCATTTATCAGATCCAGGTAGGAGTTTAAACATTTTTCAGTCTCACTTCACTGGGAGAGCCTTACTCTGGAATCTTTTTCACAAAGTGAGTCTAAATATGATCAATCACCATGAATGGGTGTGTTTGTTTCCTTTCTCCTGGAGCAAACCCTGGCTGCCTTTGCCTGCTTCTATTCTGGAAGTCCAGTAGGACCAAGGTTTCAGCTTCCATTTGCCTTTGGATATTTCTGATCTACAGAAATTTTGATCTGATTTTTCAGTGATAGGTCTTTTTTAAATTATTTCAATGGAAATATATTTTGAACCAATGTTATGCATTTGGAACAAGAATGTACAAGTATGTATAGATTTGTGATAACACATCTCAATATATTGAGTAAAGTTCAAAACTATGATATAAAGTGGCATTACTCTTATCTGAAACATGTTAGATTAGAAATGCAACTTTTTATGCATTTTGAGTTTATTTTTGTGAATGGTGTAAGAAAGTGGTCTAGTTTAATTCTTCTCATGTCGCTGTCCAGTTCTCCCAGCACCATTTGTTAAAGAGACTGTCTTTTTTCCATTGGATGTTCTTTCCTGCTGTGTCAAAGATTAGTTGGCCATACTTTTGTGGGTGCAGTTCTGGAGTTTCTATTCTATTCCATTGGTCTTTGTGTCTGTTTTTGTGCCAATATGCTGTCTTGATGATTACAGCTTTGTAGTAGAGGCTAAAGTCTGGGATTGTGATGCCTCCAGGAAACCATCAAAACCCTAGAGGAAAAAACAGGAAAAAACCTCTCTGACCTCAGCTGCAGCAATTTCTTATTTGACACATCTCCAAAGGCAAGGGAATTAAAAGCAAAAATGAACTAGTGGGACCTCATGAAGATAAAAAGCTTCTGCACTGTAAAGGAAACAATCAACAAAACTAAAAGGCAACCTATGGAATGGGAAAAGGTATTTGCAAATGACGTATCGGACAAAGGGCTAGTATCCAAAATCTATAAAGAACTCACCAAACTCCACACCTGAAAACAAATAATCCAGTGAAGAAATGGGCAGAAAACATGAATGGACACTTCTCTAAAGAAGACATCCAGATGGCCAACAGGCACATGAAAAGATGCTCAACGTCGCTCCTCATCAGGGAAATACAAATCAAAACCACACTCAGATACCACCTCACGCCAGTCAGAGTGGCCAAAATGAACAAATCAGGAGACTATAGATGCTGGCGAGGATGTGGAGAAACGGGAACCCTCTTGCACTGTTGGTGGGAATGCAAACTGGTGCAGCTGCTCTGGAAACAGTGTGGAGGTGCCTCAAAAAATTAAAAATAGATCTACCCTATGACTCAGCAATAGCACTGCTAGGAATTTACCCAAGGGATACAGGAGTACTGATGCACAGGGGCACTTGTACCGCAATGTTTATAGTGGCACTTTCAACAATAGCCAAATTATGGAAAGAACCTAAATGTCCATCAACTGATGAATGGATAAAGAAAATGTGGTTTATATACACAATGGAATACTATTTGCCAATGAGAAAGAATGAAATCTGGCTTTTGTAGCACCGTGGATGGAACTGGAGAGTGTTATGCTAAGTGAAATAAGCCATACAGACAAAAACAGATACCGTATGTTTTCACTCTTATGTGGATCCTGAGAAACTTAACAGAAGACCATGGGGGAGGGGAAGGGGAAGGGGAAAAAAAGTTAGAGAGGGAAGGAGGCAAACCATAAAAGACTCCTAAAATACTGAGAATAAACTGAGGGTTGGTGGGGGTGGGAGGGAGGGGAAAGTGGGTGATGGGCATTAAGGTGGGCACCTGTTGGGATGAGCACTGGGTGTTGGATGGAAACCAATTTGACAATAAATTTCATATTAAAAAAAAAAGAGACAGGCAACTTTTTTTTTGAGGGAGAGAGGGGGTGTGAATGAATGTGGGAGAGGGGCAAAGGGAGAGAAGGAGGGAATCTTAAGCAGGCAGCACGCTCAGTGTGGAGCCTGATGCAGGACTCAATCTCATGACCCTGGGATCATGACCTGAGCTGAAATCAATAACTGGACACTCACTGAGTCACCCAGACACCCCTAGAAATGCAATTTAAGTATTAAATATTAAACCTTCTAAGCACTGAAATACTTTTTGAATAAGAAATAAACTTTTAGGATGAAATCCAGGGGAGGTTATTAGGACTGTACAAAAATTTGTCTCCTATGATATTCATTGCAGAATTATTTAAAAACAAACATATACAAAAGAAACAACCTGAATAATGAGCAATAGAAAATTGTGGGAATAATACATGCACATGTAATTTTCACATAGTTATTGTAAGAGTTTACAAATTGTTCATTTAGTATGATCCCATGTGTGTATTTGTGTATTTACTGAATGGAGAGACAGCAAAATATTCACATTAGTAACCACAGAATGGTGGAAATATGAGTGATTTAAAAAGTTTCCTTTTTTGACATGTCTTTGTGTTATTTGTTTTTTGTGTGTGTATTTTTAACTAATTCTTAAGTTTCTTAAGTTGAATACTTTATTCTCTGAGTTTCCAGTTTCTTATCTGTACAATGGGAATAATAATAGTCAATTCTTCATAGTATTATTATGAGGATTAAATGAGATCATTTGTAACCATCAATTCTACATTTCTTTTGTATCTTGGAGAAGTGATTTTGTTTCTTTAAAGTTCTGCTTCCTTTTCTGTAAAAGAGAAATAATGATAAAACTACCTCCTAAGAATGTCAAAAGGATGGGATTCTGGAAAGTGATTAGTATACCCTGTGCCTAGAGTAGGTACCTAATGCATGCTAGCCAATACTACCACTGTTGCTACTGCTATTACTTTTATGTTGGTTTTGCTATTGTTTTTAGCGCCTTCAATTTTTTTTTTTTTTAATTTTTTTTTCAACGTTTTTTATTTATTTTTGGGACAGAGAGAGACAGAGCATGAACGGGGGAGGGGCAGAGAGAGAGGGAGACACAGAATTGGAAACAGGCTCCAGGCTCCGAGCCATCAGCCCAGAGCCTGACGCGGGGCTCGAACTCACGGACCGCGAGATCGTGACCTGGCTGAAGTCGGACGCTTAACCGACTGCGCCACCCAGGCGCCCCGCGCCTTCAATGTTTTAACAGCACAGCCTCATTAGTCCTAAGCCTCATTTTCTCGGAGCTTTGCTCTGGTGTTGAAGTGTTTATTGATATTAATAACTTAATGTGCCTCTTCTCCTGATAGTATATTTATAACATAAGTATTTAATATCATTAATATGAAAAATTAAGAACATTAATCTTAATACCATTGATTCTTGGTGGAGGGCAGGCAGGGGGAGAGAAATTTAGCCTACGAGAATGGTAGCAACGCCGCCAGATTGTTTTCTCTTCCTCTGGATTGCTGGATGAACACTGAGATTTTGTGACTTGCACAAATATTCGAGTACTAAAACCTGACAAGTCCTTATAAAGCCACTAAATAGAAACAATAATGTATTATAACTGAATAGCAAAAGCAAATAATAGCAATGTGGTATGATACCTCATTAGATTATAAACAAATTTATGTTAAATCATGCCTGGAACTTTAACTTAAAGGAAAACAGGTTGGCTAGTAGGTGTTTCATATCACTGAGAATGAATATTTAAGGCAATATCCATGATGTAACTATGCAAGCAGGAAATATGGAACTACATCTTTAAGAACCTCTCATTGTTGGCTTCATTGTTGGATCAATAAAAAGATGTTACATACTTTCAAAAGTGTCATAATGAATAGTTGGGACTTCCAGGTTTGCAGAAAAATTGTATACATCTGATTATCAATCTTCTTTTCCTCCTTCATCCCCCAAACAGAAAATCACCAAAGAGAAGAAATAAAAATACACAAAAACCATCTTCTGCATTACTAGGAAAAAGAGAACTCTTCAACCTTCAAATGCGTTGTGATTAGAAAAACATCCCTTGGTGATGGTGCAGTTAAGAGAAATCAGGAAAGAAGAGGAAAATTAAGGATTCTGAAGAAATAAAAGAGAAACAAAACATGCAACTCTTGCCCTTCCTCTGCCCAACAAAAAAAATCATCATTAAAATAACCTACTCCAAAGAACACAAAACTGACAGAGAGTGTTGTTCTCAAGCTAAGAACTCTTGTTAATGAAATGAATATGACCAACAAAAAAGCATACTACATCTACACAAAGTTACTGTAAAAAGTAAGATGATGTGAATAAAACTCTTCTGCTGATGAAAATTCTCCATTTCAGTGAACCATGAAGCTGAAGTAAACTTTAACACCTCATTCTAAATGGAATTAAATATCCTCAAACAAGATTCAGAGACATGAAAAAAAAATCCCTCAAAACACCTTGAATACAAAATACAAAAACTAAGAACACACATAGACAGAAAAAGAAAGAATGAAACATGAGTTACTGGAACTCAGGAAAGAAACAGAAGAAAAAGGGGTACCTGGGTGGCTTCATCGGCTGAGTAACTGACTCTTGGTTTTGGCTCAGGTATGATCTCACAGTTCGAGTGATTGAGCCCTGCATCAGGCTCTGTCCTCATAGCAGATTCTCTCACTCCGTCTCTCTGTTCCCTTTTCCTGCTTATGTGTTCTCTTTCTCTGTCTCTCTCAAAATAAATAAATAAACTTTTAAAAAAAGAAATAGAAGAAAAAAAGCAAGAGCTAATCAGAAATAAAGACTTCATAAAGGGCACTTAAGCCAGCAGATAAACAACCATGAGAATGAAATAAGATTAAGAAAGAAGCAACACAGTTCCAGAGAGAAAATGGTTGAAATAGAAGTCAGGCAAAGGAGATTGAGCGTAAGTGTAACTAGTGTCCCTGAGGAAGAAACTGGAAACAACAGATAGTATGTAATGTTTAATACTAAAACCCAAGAAAACTTCCCATAAATAAAAGCAGACCTGAATCAGTGTTCACTGAGTACTGTGGAAAATAACTTCGACATCTGAGAAAGACCCTGGTAAAACCATTTGACTTTAAAGATAAAACTCTTTAAGGCCTTCAGGTAAGAAAATAAAATAAATTACCAAAGGCAAAAGGATCAGAATGCTATATGTTTCATAAAACTATGTACAAAGCAAGGAAACAGTGAACCAGCATTTCAGTAAGCTTGAGGAAGAAAGTACAAACCAAGGCTATTGAATCCAGCTATACTGTCCTTCCACTACTGATGCCATATGAAAACAGTTTTCAGTGTGCCAGATCTCAGAATATTGAAGGTCAAAGAGTGTGATGTAAACATTCTGTGTTCTAATAGAGCAGAAAGAATGCAAAATTAAAGAGCATGAAAAACAGAAGAGAGGAAAAAGAGAGAACTTTGAATAGGATCACTGGTTGTTGTGTAGGTGAGAGATGTTACACGATACCACTGCAACCAGGGAAGACAATAAGTAAGGACATTAGAAAAAGTATTAATACAAATAAAAGTAGCCATTAGGATAAAAATGTCATCCTTCTGAAATACTAGAATAAAATTTTTGAAAAAACAAGGAAGATATCTCAAATAGATAAACGCAGTAAACATAACATAAGACACCCAATAACTACTAATAAGATGATATGATAGCACTGAGACCAAAAATTACATTTGTATAAATAACTATGAGTAGACTTTTCTTGCTTCTTAAGAGAAAAAGGTTTTCAAATTTTCACGTGAAGTAAAATACAGATCTCTGCTGTTTTAAAAGGGCTTCTTATGGTACCTGGTTCTTAATAATAAATTCTAAATTCAAGGCAGCTAATGTTAATTACAGTTACTATTAGTCTCCAATCTCTTATTTTCAATTCCATGTCTGAAAAGCTCTGAAAAGTTTTTCTGTAACTCATCTGGCAGCAGTAACTGACCTGAGTTGAACTCATTAGATAGCAAAACCTGACCTAAACTGATGAAAAGATATTTACAGCCTTTATTTCCCCTACTTAGAGTGTATATTCATACATCTCACTATTGAAATATCAATGGGATCGATTATGGGGTGCTGTTTTCAGACACTGAAACATGATACACAGTATACTCACCATACAGCCTTTCCAAAATCTAAATGATTCTAAATTCCAAAATGTAATTGCTAAGGGTTCTTGTGGAATACTTCTTTTTCTACTACTACTTTACTACTAGTTCTATTAAATAATCCCCCAAATAAGGCCAGCCAGGGAGAGGGAGAATAATATATTTCAGCATTTAAAAATGTTTATTTTTGAGAGAGAGCAAGCAGAGAAAGGGCAGAGACAGAGAGGGACGAGGATCCGAAGCAGGCAGAGAGAGAGGGGGACAGAGGATCTGAAGGAGGCTCTGTGCTGACAGCAGCAAGCCTGATGTGGGACTTGAACTCAGGAACTGAGATTTCATGACCTGAGCCAAAGTCTAATGCTTAACCAAATGAGCCACTGAGGTGCCCTATTTCAGAATTTTTTGACTGCAAGGATTTACAAACAACCAACAAAAACTTTCAAAAGGAAAATGATTAAATAAAATAGTATCTAGCAATTGATAGACATTTTTGTAGTCATTTGTGGTGATTCTTTAACAACATGGAAAAATTACTTATACCACAACGTTAAGCAGAAAAAAAAATAGAATATAAGAATTCTAACTAGGTTAGGAGCGCCTGGGTGGTGCATGTAACTCTTGGTTTCTGCTCAGGTCATGATCTCACGGTTCATGAGTTTGAGCCCCATATCGGTCTCTGTGCTGACAGCCTAGTGCAGAGCCTGCTTGGGATTCTCTCTTCCTCCTTTTTCTTCCCCTCACCCATTCATGCTTGCTCTCTCTCTCTCTCTCTCTCTCTCTCAAAAGAAATAAAGCTTAAAGAAAAAAAGAAGTCTAGGTTAGAATTTAAAATGTACTATTTAGTAATGCAAATGATATGGACTAAGGTGGCATAACAAAAAATAAAAAGAAGTGACTTGTGGAAAAAATGGTAAGATTTTAGGTAATTATTTTCCTAACTCAAACAGGAAAATCTACATGTTATAAAACTGTTTAGGAATTACTCAGCTTGATAGTGATAGGCTTTGTAAGCTCTATAGTCTCTGTCATAACTACTCAACTCTACCATTGTTTTACAAAAATCAAGAAGAGTAAGGCAGCACTTAAGAATTTAACAGTCTGAGGGGCATCTGGGTGGCTCAGTCAGTTGAGTGTAGGACTTCAGCTCAGGTCACGATCTCATAGTGTGTGAGGTGGAGGCCCACATCGGGCTCTGCAGTGACCGTGTGGAGCCTGCTTGAGATCCTCTGTCTTCCTCTCTCTCTGCCCCTCTCTGCTCTCCTGGTCTCACTTTATCTCTCAAAAATAAATTAAAAAAAAAAAAAAAAGAATTTACCAGCCTGAGGACCCTGTACATTTTATTGAGATTTACAATCACAAACAGAAGGGCCAGTTCTCTGTAAAAGTCATAAAAGAAGCAATTAATCTGTCAGAACCTCTCAGTCTTCCTGGTCAGTGCAGTCCTGCCCCTTGGACTAACATAATCACTGTGGTCACCGTTAGCCAGAAACAGGCCTGCGCTCACATTTGCTGGGGGTAAAGGCAACAATGTAAGTGGAGGCCCATATATAACAAGTCTAAATACAGATATTCCTCTGTATCCAGATTACCTCCTGATAAACCCATCGTAAGTCGAAATACTTTAAGTTAAAAATGCATTTAATACTCCTACCTCACCCAACAACACGGCTCAGCCTAGCCTGCCTTAAACATGCTTGGAAAACCTAGGTCAGCCTACAGTTGGGCAAAATCCTCTAAAGCAAAGGCTGTTTTTTTTAAAAAAAGTATTCAATGTCTCCTGTAATTTACTGAATACTCTCCTGAAAGTGAAAAACAGAGTGTTGTCTGGGTACAGAATGGTTTTGAGTGTCTCCATTCTTTACCCCCGTGATGGCATGGCGGCCTGGGAGCTGTGGCCACCCACCCAGTGTCACCAAGACCCTACGCCGATCACCAGCCTGGGACAAGAGCCAAAGTCAAAATATGAAGTATGGTCTGTACTGAATATGTATCACTTTCACACCATAGTAAAGTCAAAAAACTGTAAGCTGAACCATTGTTAAGTTGGGGACCATCTGTATTTAAAGGGATCAATTATTTCACCGACAGTTAAATCAAGTATAGTTTGACAAATAATGATGGGACTTAAAAATATGTGAAAATTTATAGTCTCATAGACCTAAAAATAAGAAATGTATTGAAGACAAGTAATTTAATGATCGTACGTGTCTGGGTGATCTGTTGATAGGCTTTCAGCGCTTGGGAGAGCAATAAAATACTGACACGCACATTTCATAAATTATTGCGCATCAATTTCATAAAATTTATTTTTCTGGCCTTTACACAAAATCGTTTAATGATGTGTTATCATCAATATTTTGATTTAAATTGTATCCTATGACAGTAATGATGTAAAGGATGACAAAAATAAAATTATATTCAAGCATACAAAATGAAACTGACGTAAAAAAAAAATGGCCAAACTGGCATCCAGACAAATTCTTCCCTAAAGCAGACCTCGAGAGTGACGCAGCCCGGGACTGTGGACATGGAGACATGTACAGACTGGATAATGTGCTGATGATGCCTGCTCCCCGCGGGCTGGCTGAGGCTCTCCGGAGCCCAGTGGTGTGGGCTGTAGACTTCCCTACTTAGTTTACATCAGCTGTCTTTGAAGTGTTTCTCACCAGCCCAAGAAAAGCAGGAAATCAGTTTAGCAGAGGGAAATAAACAGATGGACAGAGTCATTTATTTTGAGGGGAACTCTGTGCTATTTGAATTAAAGTAATGAGCACTTTAAGATGCAGTGAAGCTGTTTTTACATTTCATTTGAGTAATTCAAGATGTAAACAGAGCCCCATGGCAGATGAGCAGTACCAAACTTCTTCGGCTTCTGAATATTCTAATAAAGGATTGTGGAAGGGAACATCTTCCCTCTTACAGAAAAATTAATAATAATAGTAATAACGATGATGATGCTATCAACAATAGCATTTTCCTTTTGAACATTACCATGCACAGGCCCCGTGTAAGGCACTTTTACATACGTTGTCTTCAATTCTCACCAGACCTTTGCAAGTCCCTACTTACAGATAATGAAACAGAGCCCCAGAAACTGAGAAATGTATTAGAGTAACAGCGCTTGCAACTGAAATGATGCAGCTGGGATCTGAACCTACTTCCTTATGATTCTAAAACTCTTACTCTTTCTGCCACACCCTGGACTGAGAAAGTTCTGCTGTCACTCATTCCTCCACTCTGGCAGGTTTGCTTTGTTTTTTATTTGAATTTAACTGCTTTGCTACTAATGCTCTGTAGCTAAAGGGCCAAGCGGAGCATGAGCCTGTATTCTGGCTCAGGCTCTAATACTCCCAGTGTGGGATAATCAGCCGACGACCTCATGTTTCTGGGTTTCACTTTCCCATATTTAAAAGGGGGTAATGCCATCCTACCCACCCAGGGTAGTGAATAGAAAAGCATTTTCGTTTTTTTGTAGACTTGCCGCTAGGGCACAAGTAGACCAATTACGTGACAAGCTAATCACATGGTACTAAACATAGTAACATAGCATAGTAAAAGTATAGAACAGACTAGGATAGTTTAGCATTGAATAGACTATGACGGTACAGTATAAAGTATAGTAAGGGAACTTCTGTGCAGGGTTCTCTGCTTGCTAACATTTAACTGCTGGGGGATACGTTATTTTAAAATGCACATTAGTTTTTTTCCATAATTTTAATTTTATTTTTTCTTCGCTTTCTTTTTTTATTATTTATTTATGTATTTATTCATTTTTAATTTTTTCAAAATTTACACCCAAATTAGTTAGCATATAGTGCAACAATGATTTCAGGAGTAGATTCCTTAGTGCCCCTTACCCATTTAGCCCATCCCCCCTCCCTCAACCCTTCCAGTATTGTTCTCAGTTTGTTCTCCGTATTTATGAGTCTCTTCTGTTTTGTTCCCCTCCCTGTTTTTATATTATTTGTGTTTCCCTTCCCTTATGTTCATCTGTTTTGTCTCTTAAAGTCCTCAAATGAGTGAAGTCAGATGACTTTTGTCTTTCTCTGACTGACTAATTTCACTTAGCATAATACCCTCCAGTTCCATCCATGTAGTTGCAAATGGCAAGATTTCATTCTTTTTGATTGCTGAGTAATACTCCATTGTGTGTATATACCACATCTTCTTTATTCATTCATCCCATCGATGGACATTTGGGTTCTGTATCCTGTATCCTGTGGATAAATGCCTAGTAGTGCAATTCCTGGGTCATAGGGTAGTTCTATTTTTAGTTTTGTGAGGCACCTCCATACTGTTTTCCAGAATGGCTGCACCAGCTTGCATTCCCACCAACAATGCAAAAGAGATTCTCTTTCTCCGCATCCTCACCAACATCTGTTGTTGCCTGAGTTAATGTTAGCCATTCTGACAGGTGTGAGGTGGTACCTCATTGTGCTTTTGATTTGTATTTCCCTGATGATGAGTGATGTGGAGCATTTTTTCATGTGTTGGTTGACATCTGGATGTCTTCTTTGGACATCTGGATGTCTCTTCATGTCTTTTGCCCATTTCTTCACTGGATTCTTTGCTTTTTGGGTGTTGAGTTTGATGAGTTCTTTATAGATTTTGGATACTAACCCTTTATCTGATATGTCATTTGCAAATATCTTCTCCCATTCTGTCGGTTGCCTTTTAGTTTTGCTGATTGTTTCCTTTGCTGTGCAGAAGCCTTTTATTTTAATGAGGTCCCAGTAGTTCATTTTTGCTTTTGTTTCCCTTGCCTCCAGAGACGTGTTGAGTAAGAAGTTGCTGTGGGCAGGACCAAAGAGATTTTTGCCTGCTTTCTCCTCGAGGATTCTGATGGCTTCCTGCCTGACATTTAGGTCTTTCATCCATTTTGAGTTTATTTTTGTGTATGGCGTAAGAAAGTGGTCCAGGTTCATTCTTCTGCATGTTGCTATCCAGCTTTATAGCACCACTTGCTGAAGAGACTGTCTTTATTCCATTGGATATTCTTTCCTGCTTTGTCAAAGATTAGTTGGCCATACGTTTGGGGGTCCATTTCTGGGTTGTGTATTCTGTTCCATTGATCTGAGTGTCTGTTCTTGTGCCAGTACCATACTGTCTTGATAATTACAGCTTTGTAGTATAGCTTGAAGTCTGGGATTGTGATGCCTCCTGCTTTGGTTTTCTTTTTCAAGATGGCTTTGTCTATTTGGGGTCTTTTCTGGTTCCATACAAATTTTAGGATTATTTGTTCTAGCTCTGCGAAGAATGCTGGTGTTACCTTGATAGGGATTACACTGAATATGTAGATTGCTTTGGGTAGTATTGACATTTCAACAATATTTGTTCTTCGTATAATTTTAATTAAAAAAAAATTTAATGTTTATTCATTTTTGAGAAAGACAGACAGTCAGAATGTGAGGAGAGGGGCAGAGAGAGAGGGAGACATAGAATCCGAAGTAGGCTCCAGGCTCTGAGCTGTCAGCACAGAGCCGGTCGCAGAGCTCGAACCACGAACCACAAAATCATGACCTGAGCAGAAGCTGGCCACTCACCCAACTGAGCCACCCAGGTGCCCCCATAATTCTAATTTTTTAAAATGTTTATTTATTTTCGAGAGAGAGGGAGAGAGTGAGCGGTAGAGTGTCAGAGAGTAATAGGGGACAGAGGATCCAAAGTGGGCTGTATGCTGACAGCAGAGAGCCCCAGTGTGGGAACCGTGAGATCATGACTGGAGCCGAAGTCAGTCACTTAACTGACTGAGCCACCCAGGAACCCATAAAATGCATATTTAACAAGTAGATTGCAGATTCATGTATTCAGATAACAATAATTGATTTTCAATCAATCTATAAAATTTACTGAGTACTTGCTATGCATTAGACTCTATAGTAAGATAAGGAACATAAGAGGAGGAGAGATGTAAGAATGTCTTACTTATATTTAGAACTGGAAACCAATTCTAAAGATCTGTGGGCCTTTGGTAACTGTGTCCTCAGGCTGCTCTCACGGCATCTTGCACACCAGTTACTGCCCCTGCTCCATAGACCTAAGAGTTCAATCCTTGAAATCTTGACTGGTGTCAGGAAGCAAATTGGGAGTATTGTATAGGATGTAACTTCATGAGGGATGGGGTGCTAACTGCCTTACTCAACTTGTGTGTCCCTGATACTCAGCACTGTACTGGGGTACATACAGTAGGCATTCAGCAAATGATTACCAGATGAATTAAATACATGATAATAAAATGTTCTGTATACATCAGAATAGATTAGAGAAGTACATTCATTGACATGGAAATAAATGTGCTATTATTAATTAAAAAGTGATTAAATAGGGGGCACCTGGGTGGCTCCGTCGGTTAAGTGTCTGACTTCAGCTCAGGCCACGATCTCATGGTTTGTGAGTTCCAGCCCCGCATCAAGCTCTGTGCTGACAGCTTGGAACCTGGAGCCTGCTTTGGATTCTCTGTCTCCTTCTCGCTCTGCCCCTCCCCCTCTTGTGCTCTGTCTCTATCAAAAATAAATGTAAAAAAAAATTTTTAAACAGTGATTAAATAGTAAATAAAATACTATCTTCTTTTTGTAGGAGAAATATATTTAAATAAAGAGAAACATACATACACACATATAACCAAAGATAAATATATAGGAAGATAGACAAAATATTGATAGTAATTGCCACTGGAGGGTGAGATTTAAAAATTTTAGATGTCCTTAAATTTTATTTCATTATCTTTATCTTCTTAATTTAGATAGTAACTATGTGTAGCTTCTAATAAAAGTGTACCCTATTAGATGAAAAAAAAAACCCTTTGTTTCCTTATCAATGTCACACGTTTCAACAGCCCCACATGCCTGGCAATGGGGGAGTCTACATCTCCATAGGCTGGTGGACATTGTTACCGATGCCCCTGAAACTCAGTAATAAGGTGGAAGAGGGAGACTTTGCTCAGCAGGGAGCAGACAGTACTCAGGCTTTGAGCTTGCTGGTTGGATTTTCACATCCGTATGGGATTGAGTGCTGAGCATTTTTAGTTTTAGGTTCTTCCTCAGGGGAGGACTCTCATAAATAATACCTGGGTTTTAAGACTCAAATTAGTTTGGTTCTCCAGTTACCAGTGTCTCCATGAGAGAAATCAGGGAGAAGAGTGGTGGATAAGAGGACAGATTAAGTTGAAGGCTAACTGTTTATGTGGATGTCGGCATGCTTTTCACATCTCCAAACCTGAATTTTCACTGGTATAATAAGGGTATTGGAGCATGGAGCATGTGACACCAAGTTTTTTTCCTGGAATAAATGTTTTTGGGATTCTCTTTCCACTGTGATATCCTCTTGGGGATCTGACTTCTTAAAAGAAAACAAAACAAAAAAGCAGAACTGATTGTTTTAGAAGATGACTATTTTCACCCAAAGTCACTGCCTCTCTGGGATCAGAAAGCATTCTTACCTTGTGGACAGGCATCCAGCACTTCCATCCTGGGTTCAGCCAGGGTCTGGAGTTCTCACGAGAACATTCTTGACATGAAAAGGTGCTCAACATAAATTGTTATCAGGAAAAAATAAGATACGAAGCAAATGTTAACAGAGGTGGGCTGATAGAGACGTCCAGAGCAAGGGGATGTTGGAAGTTAATTTCCTCTGACCTGAAGGCCTCTATTTGGTAACAGTAGCTGTGCACAGGCTGCTCATGTAGACCTCATGGGTGATGGGGTAAAATGGATATTGTACAATTTCCCAGAAGACTTTTTGTGAATAGTGAAAAAGTGAATGCATATAAAGCATTCAACACGGGCTGATAACCAAAGAGTACCAATAATGGTGGCTATGACCATCATGCCTTGCAAATGTGATCTATACTCTTCTTTCTTCCCTCTGACCACAATGAACATTTCACTCCTGCCACCTGGGCCAATGCTCAGACTTCCAATCTTCCCCTTATCATTTTCCTACATTGAATGCCTTTCTCTTCTGAATGCACAACATTACACTTGGAGGCCAATGGGATCCAAATGGTTAACCCAGAGCAGAAAGTACATCATGTCAATATTTAGAGTGGCACTATTTGATCGGCGGTGGTTTTTCCCTCCTCAGAGTAATTACTCTGTGTTTGGATTCCCGGTTTTCATAAAAGAAACTTGGCTTGCTAGCTATTATATATACCAAATGAACCTAAGCTTGTGTAAATGTTGAATAATGAATTAAAATGAAATTTCTGCTTGCGACAGGCTTTCCATGACTTCGCGTAGTTTTGGAGGCATCGGTCCACCATGTCAGCTTCCGTGAAGGAGAACGCCAGGACGGCCACAGAGCAACAACCTCGTCATAGCCCCATCTGGCTGGAAGATGGCGACAGCCCTAGAGATAAGCAGAGGGTAGTCCTGTCTGAGCTCCTCCTTCCTGCAGACATGGGCCGTCCAAATTGTGGCACCTGGGTAGCAGCAGTTCTCATAGTCCTTGGAGTTGCTCGCAGATCCATGAGGCAGAGCTGCCGAATGTTGATAGCACAGATTGGAAATGGTCACGTCTCTCAGGACACACTCCAGGGTTTCTAGTATTTAGCAAAGAAGATGTCAGATAAGCATGTGGAAGGGAGGGCTGGTGTAGCCACTTCAGCCGATATATCAGAAGGCGCTTAAAGTCCCCGTATCCTTTGGTTTGGTTTGTTTCTATAAAGCGAGGCCACTCTCCACTACAGATCACTAAAGGGGCAAAAAATAAGTGTCACACAATAATTATCCAAATGAGTGTGATTTTAGTTCCCTGGCAAATTAAGAGGAGGGTGGGAGGCAATAAGCAGAGGGGTCTTCAGAAGAAATGTTAAGTGGAGACGTGGGGACAATTTATTTGGGGCATGGTAAAGTGTGTCCTTAGTCTAGCTGGAATTAAGAGAGAACTTAGTTTGGGGGCACCTGAGTGGCTCAGTTGGTTAAGCGTCTGACTTTGGCTCAGGTCATGATCTCATGGTCTGTGGGTTCGAGCCCCGCATTGGGCTCTGTGCTGACAGCTCAGAGCCTGGAGCCTGCTTCAGATTCTGTGTCTCCCTCTCTCTCTGCCCCTCCTCAACTCATGATCTCTCTCTCAAAAATAAATAAAACTTGAAAAAAAAAAAAAAAGAGAGAGAACTTGGTTCTAATATGTGGACAGATATTCCTGGATTGGATTAATCAAGATTTTTTTCTTGAATGAAGATCTTTGCTAAAAAGAAGATTAATGTGTTTCTCTTTGACCACAGCCCTGCCCTGACCCTAAAGCCCTCTAACCTCTGCCAAAGCCATTTTTCTACCATCAACCAAAGCAGCTGAATCAGGAACTGAGTTCATTCAGCTTACTTACATTTGGCAAACCTTTATTGCACATCTTGTATTCTGCCAGAAACTGGGGAGACACAGGTGAAGATGTATTTATGCTTAAGGAGCTCACAGGAAGACAAACACGTAATGAACACTGAGCTCATCTCTGCGCACTAAGTGAAAAATGAGAAGTATTCCCAAGTTACCGTGGTGGTGTGGACAGTGCCTGCCCTGGGATTTGTGTGTAAAAGAGGTTGAGGAGTAGCAATCTAATTGTAGGGGCTTGAGTGAGGTGGGAGGGGAAGGTGGTAGGAAGCAATGCCAGATTAAGCAAATAAAAGTAAAGGATACCAAGGTAAATTTGAATTTCAGATAAAGAACAAATATTCTTTTAGCATAAGGATGTTCTATGCAAAATACTAAAAATTTCTGGCTATTTATCTGAAAGTCAAATGTACCTGGAAATCTCGGGTTTGATCTGGTAATCCTAGTGGTAGAAGACTTATCTTGAAGCTGCAATTGCTTAGAATGTTCCCGAAGACTGAGACAATGTCAAGTTGGTTAGAAAGCCCTCCTACAAGGAGGCCGAAACCAGAGGAAGGGACTTGAGGACTGAAAATTAGTAATTAAGTCCTAGTTATTCAAAGCGGGATCTACAGACCAGCAACATGGCATCATGTGGGAACTTGCTGGAAATTCAGAATGTAGGGCACTATCCAGACCTACAGAACCAGAATCTGCATTTTAAAAAGATTCCCAGGGGTTCATATGCACATTAACATCTGAGAAGCCCCCCACCTAGGTGGAAAAGAGCAGAGAGCAAATAAAAAGAAATGGCATGTGCAAATGCACAGATACCCAAAATAGCATGGTGGGCTCCTTATGAAAAATCAATCACTTGTTTGATCCTCTATTACACACAGCATTAACACTATGGTACTTTATATTTCTGCATATATTTTTCTGCTCCTCCCCATTAGAGGAAGCACGAGGGCCCCTATCACTCTCATTTAGCAGGCGTTATACCCTGGTGAATGGTTAAAAATCTGTAGACATAAAAGTTACAACACACTAACTTTTTTTCACTCATGTTCAAAAAGCACACAAAAAGCTAGGACTCAGTGTGCAGTGTTTTACATCCCTTATTTGCATAATTATAGTGCACATTTGGTGGTATTTCTGCATTTTACAAATGAGGAAATGAATACATTAAGAGGTTGAGAACTTGTAAGTTTCAAAGGCAGGATTTTAGCCCAGGAATGTCTGACTCCCCAGACCTCTGTTTGTTGCCTACTGCTTTCAAGCAAGGAGTGATTATAAACAAAGTGAAAACATTTGTAATTTTTGAAAACTGTCGGAAAGTTCCAGTTAAGCACACTTGGCCTTGAGTATCTAGATATTTCAGGTGGTAGGTGCTTTGGGTTTGGTTTGGTGTGGTGTTTTGGGAGGTGGCAGCATTAACTTGCTAATTGCAATTCCCTGTCCTTGTCCTTGGGTGTATCTATAAGGATGGGCCTCATTACTGGCCTAACATTTCCCTTCTTTCACTTGTCCTGATTTCACCCCTCTTTCAAGGCCCATCTAAGTCTCTTTCTCCTTGTTCCCTCTCAAAATGTTTTCCTACACAACCATAGCTCACAGAGATGCCCCGGACCCAGCTCCTTCCTCCAATTCATTGCTCCCATTGATTCTGTCTGCAGTTCTCAACATGAAAGAAAAAAGAAAGAAAAAGAAATATTATATATAAGCCCAATTTGTAAAAGCAAGTGGATCTCTGGGAAGTCCCCCACACTCTGCACTCCTCTCGGCTCCTCAACGAACCCCTGGGACACACAGGGCACAGAGTTTGGGAGAAAACTGGTCTGTGCTGCTTGTATCGTCATCTCAATTTGTTGCCCTTCCCACCTGTGTCTATCATTCCCATTAAATGAAAGTCCTTTGAAGGTGGAGAATGTTATTTATTATGGGTACCACATCATTCAACCCCCAAAACAGGGCTTGCATACTTCTGGGAAAAAGAGGGCTGGATGACTTTTTAATGTTTATTTATTTTGAAAGAGAAAGAGAGAGAGAGAGAGACAGACAGACTATCCCAAGCAGGTTCCTCCTTGTCAGTGAAGAATGCAACACGGGGCTTGATGGTTCATGAACCATGAGATCATGATCTAAGCTGAAATCAAGAGTCAGATGCTTAACCAACTGAGCCACCCAGATGCCCCAGAAGGGCAGAATATTTAAAGGTCACCATGAAAAACCTAAATTACGGTCATTTTCTACTTTTCTGTATCTTCCCATGATTTACAGTATAGTCCTTTCCATGTAATATGTTTACTCAGTTCCCTATGTGCTGATTAACTGACTGCTCTATGGAGTTTAGTGGATCAGTTGAATCCTGTTGGCTGAAATATATTTACTTAAATTGTATAAATTGACTGTACTCTTTATAATAGCATGTTGTCACTGAACAATGTGTTTAAAATTTAGAAATAGCAGGAATAAGAACAATCTACATGCAGACAGCAAAATAGCCACCATCCAATTTATAGGTTGTGGTACTTCTACAGAAATAAATATGTAGCTAGAGATAATGAATTATACACATTTAAATTGTGAGGAAAGTTTTTTTTTTTGATATTTTCCTTCATTTAAAGGTTTCTCCCCATATCTTAATGGTACATAATTAAATCCAATAAGATGGGCAATCACTGTAACAAAGCACTGCTGAAAATATTGGTGGACATAGGAATTGGTGTCTTAGTTATAAATGGAAGGTTCTCTCACATACAAATTGGGGCTTCTCTAAAGTTAGGTGGGACAACTAGAATTCTTATTCAGCCATTCATCTATTCACCAAATATGTATGTATGTATGTATGTATGTATGTATGTATTTAATTTACTTAAGTAATCTCTGCACTCAGTGTGGGGCTCAAACTTCCAACCCCAAGATCAAAAGTTGCATGCTCCAACAACTGAGCCAGGCAGGTGTCCCTCCCCAAATATTTATTGATCAACTTTTGAATGCTACATACCTTGCTAAACACAGATGGTTATGCTGTAATACAATATATGCATTGCTAAAAACATTCATATCCTGTAAACTCACACACTAGAAAGATAAAAGGACTTGGAGGTTAAATTAGATTGGATCAGACCATTCAAAACCTAGGCAGTTTTGGAACCAGAGCGCTTGCAAGATAGCATGAAGACAAAGTCAAGAGGAAGAATGAGGCGTATTCATTGAGCTTTCCTCCCACACGGACCTTGAGAACAGGATTTTGGTGCAAGTCGTCGATTGGGAGGTGATCCCAGGAAGAACAGCGAGGGACCATGATAATGAGACAAGGGAGGAAGGAAAGTTGCTTCACCTTACTAAGTGGCATCAGTGAGCAGAACCACCCTGAGTACCTGGGACGTAGCCCCCAAGTGGGACCCTGTCAAGTTGTAGATCATTCCTGGGCCACTAATTCCTTGGCACTTCTTGTGTTATATCCAAACCAAGCAATCTTTCTTGGAAGACAGAGAATACCCTCAGTCAGAGAGATGCAGAAAGTGACAGGCAGGTGCTGGAATCTTCTGCAAGTGACCCCAATAGAAGTAGATGGGACTGAAATGATTCAGGCAGGAAGCCTAAAGGTCTGTGAGTGGGTAAATGGGGATCACAGACACTGAGGCACTGGGCCCTGGCTTCAGCACTGTATTCTTTCGTGACATGTTAGAGTTGCTGGGTTAGTCTACATCGGCTGCTGTTTGGTGACACACAAAAAGATAAGTGTTAGAGCATACTGTCTACAAACCAGTGAGACTTCCACATTATGCAGACATCATACCCCTACCTATGATATGTGTATAAGTTAATTTGTCATCACAGAAGCCATGTCTTCTAGAAGACATTGTTCTGGGGACACCACCTTTGAATAAATTACTGAACAGTCCCTGACTGTACAAAACTTCCAGTCTAGTGAGAGAAATGGTTCACAGTTCAGTGATGTGACTGCTATGGCAGAAGATGCATTCCCCCCAAGGTAATCCCCTATCCACTCGTGTGGGATCAGGGAAGAGACATCTAAGCCATGGCCTGAAGGACGAGCAACTGAAAGACAGGAAAGAGAGAGAGGAAGAAAGGTTAGAGAAATGAATGTGTGAGGATACAGGGTAAACTTCCAATATCTGTGAAGCCATTGCCTCCCACTCCTATACGTGTCACTGAAGAGCCCCGAACTTCAAGGGTTAGGCTTAAGGAAACGGGGAGCATTAAGACTCCAGAAATTTAGGTCCCCAGAGAATAACCTTAAGCCCTAAGGAAGGTGCTCAGACGGATCCTCGTATTGTGCCGAGCCTGCCTGGCTGCCAGTGTTGGATAAATAATAAATACCAGTCCCTTCTGTTCCTGGGATCAGCGTCCTGCCTTGACCTTGCTTATCAGATCAGGTAGGAAACCCAGGTCCTTCTTACCACATGTGGTCATTACATTTCCCATGGCATTTTCACAAGAGGCCCGGGCTGCTTCCCTGGCTGCTGTCCAGGTAGGTAATTATCTTGCCTCCTGTTCTAACTCCCTTGTGGTTTCAGTTGTAGGAGACAGCCTCCTTCACTCCCACATGATTGGCTGCTGTTGCTGAAAGGTTTCATTCTGGAAATCTGTTACCTTCTGCCCTGGAGCTTGGCTAGCATTCAGGGCTGGGAGAGGATGTTTGAGGACAACTTGGCCAGGTCTATACGTACTAAGAGAAGTGAAGAGTTGGGACTCATTTCCCGAGAAAATGAGCACCAAACGTAATTTTTTAGCATACGACTTCATTGTTTAAAAATATTGGATCAAAAAAATTTACACTGTTCACAGCAAAGAGAAAGTCCCCAGTTCAAAATTACTGACATAAATTTGTAGTCTTTAGCCTTACCACAAGAGCATGCTGTTTGGGCGAACTGGGCAATAATTATGATGTTCGAATTGTTAAAGAGGGCACGTGTGAACAGGATATCTGAGTCAAGAGGTACTAGAAAGTCTATCTATCTGTGTACCATCTATTACCTATCACTATTGCATCCATAGCCTTTTACCTCCTTATAACTATACAAGGAGGTATAAAGCCACCAGGACGCAACCTCTGTGTGGTGGGGTTCCTGGCAGGTCAGCCAGTCAACCAAAGTTTTCCGAGGACCCACAGCGGCGTGGCCAGATGACTTGGGAGATATGAGGACCTAGAATGATAATACCTTCCCCTGGCTTTCTGCACAGTTCTGAGCAGTAATGCAGAATAGGACCAGCCCTGAAAACAGACCTGTTTTTACATCTGGCACCGCTACCTGTGTGACTCTGTTACTAAAACTTAAGAATTCAGTTTCCTCGTCTATAGAATGGGGACAATAATACTGGTACCTAATTTACAGAGTAGTAGATGGTATGAGATACCACAATTCAAGTGCTTAGCACAGCATCTGGCGCTTAGTAGGTCCAACAGATGTTTGTAATCATTACTATAATAAAACTCAGCAGACAGATATACAGAAACAGGACTGACCTGCCTGGTCCTGCCCTCCTGTTTCTCCCCAGCAGCTCAAAGAAGAGCTTGTACTCTTTGTAGCAATGAGCTGATAATTAAGAACACTGACTTTGTGTTCAAACCAACCTGTGTTGGAATCCTTGGAATCCCAACTTTGTTACTTGTTAGCTCTGTGACCCTAGACAAGCTCGATAAACTCTCTGAACGTTGGTTTCCTCCTGGTCAAATAGGAGAGATGAAGGATACAAGGCAATCACCAGTCAGAGTCACACAGAACCTGCCACGTAGAAAGCACCAAATAAATGTTAGTCAGTACCATTAGACATAAGTAATACAAAGCTTTAGATGATGTGGCCATAGGAATCTCTCAAAATATAGCTACTTTAATCTTTATCAGCCTAAAAATATGTTACTCAACATTTACCAAAGACTCGGTCGATAGAAGTGATGTCTATGGAGGTTTCATGAAGAGTGACAGTCCCTCTACATTAGCAGCAGTCCATCTAGTGTGGAAGTAGATTTTTACTACCTTTATCTTTGGCATTATGTTATTTACTTGTATTGGGGAACGCAGCAGTTACCATTTTCATGAAACTCACAACTGAGTTGAAGCAAAAATGCTGTTGAACTAAAAAACACCCCATCAAATAGTGTTCCTATTTGAGGACTCATAGCAGAAAAATCCCTTATGCTTCAGTTCCTTGAAAAATTGGATCCAGCTCTTGACTTTGGCTCCAGTCATGATCTCAGGGTTCGTGGGGTCAAGCCCTGCACTGGGCTCTGTGCTGACAGCATGGAGCTTGCTTGGGATTCTCTCTCTCCCTCTCTCTCTCTGCCCCTCCCCGACTCACGCTCTATCTGTCTCTCTCAAAATAAATAAACAAACATTAAAAAAAAGAAAAGTTGAAATTTTGCATTACCTACAGTGACTTTGCTGAAACATATAACAGGCCTAACTGATATTAACCTTGACTTTCTTACTAGCTTCTCTTTTGGTTCTTTATTTTGTTTCCCCTTCCAGATTATTTTATCTTATTTTTGCATTGCACATATGAAAGCTGTCTCAACTTCTTTTGGGAACAAGGCTGAGGCTAAATTAATTAATAACATGAAATGAAATACTCTTGTAACACTAACATTGTGGCTCTGGAGTGCTTAGAATATTGTTCAAACTGACTCAATCTATGACCAAGAAAGAAGCCTAAATTTGTAATGTCTCTTCTCTATATTGTAGGCTCTTAACAGAGCATCCTGACATAAAGTATTTTGTGTTGCTTATGGAAAGTTACTTAATTGATTAGGGCTTACGTTTTTTTTTTTTAATTATAAAATTAGAATAGTGGTATAATAATTACTATAATAATGATGATAATAAAGGGTAACAAGTTGTGAACACTTACCATGTGTCAGACACTATGCAGAGGACTTCATGTGCATATTTAACTTAATTCTTTTTTTTTTTTTAAGTGGGTCTCTTGCCCAGTATGGAGCTCAATGCAGGGCTTAAACTCACAACCCTGAGGTCAAGACCCGAGCTGAGATCAAGATTCAGATGCTTAACCGACTGAGCTACCCGGCATCCTATTTAATTCTTCATAATTGTCTTATAGTTAAGTACTTTCCAGATATATTTAATCTCATAATAACTTTATAATGAAGCCACTGATCTGTTTTACAGACGAGGAAACTGAGGCTCAGAGAAGTTATCTGCCCATGGTTATCAGCTAGGAAGCGACATATTGGCTGAACCCAGAAGAACTTTCACTATGGCACTCAGAACCACATTCACATTTTTGTTGCTGATATAGTTTCAGCAAAATGACATCATCTTTCATAATTAATTTCAGCAAAAGGACATTGTCTGTGACATGCTGTGAACTTGATTTTGGTTATGAGATTTTGTTTCATTTAATCTATAACTTTTTATAAGATATAAAAATGTACAGGACTTGTGCTTTATTTTATGGTTGGATATTTTAAGTATCATCATAAAAATAATTTAAGTTAACATTAGGGATCTGAAAGGATTTTTTTTCCACCTGAGGGGTTCATATGTTTTTCAGGTTTGGGAAATACTGATATAGGCAAGTTTTTATCTTTTGTGTGTTTTATCTGGAATCTACAAGATTTATAACCACTGAGAGGAAAAAGAGATCCCATTAAGATGGGCTGGGAAAGGTGAAATTTGCACTAGCTTTGAAAAAGATGTAGAATTCAGAAAGTGAGTGACATCTGGCTGCAACACTCCCCAACCAGGTGATTCTAGATTGAGTTGGCTCACCTGGATGGCTAAAGGGTGTCCTTCATCTCACACTGTTCCAAGTAGAGCTCTTCAAAAGCTGAGGATCTGGTCAAAAAGGGAAAGCCTTCCAAATAGGGGAGCACCTGTTTTTAGTCAGAAAGTAGGATTCAGCTAAGTGGATGTGAGAGAGAAACCTCTTTTGCTAGAGGAGTCCCGGACACACAGAGGAATGGAATACAATGGAATACAGTGAAACCACTGTATAAACCAGGCTGTCAGAGCAGGGGCCTGGGAGAGATAAACCGGAACCAGAACCACACACTCGATGGCTCTGAAGGCAGACAAAGGAATTTAAAGTCTCAACGATGGGAAGGCATTGCATATGTTTGAGTAGGAGATTGGTATACACAAATGGCGTTCTAACACCATGGCCAAGGATAACTAGAAAAATTTGCTGCACTGAAAGGAACATTGGCTGGTTGGCTTCACCAGGGCAGAGCTTAAACAAATGGAGTGAGGCAAGAGGTGAATAATATTCCTCCTTTACTCCCCAGGCAATGGAGACTCTGATATCCCCATCAAGGTGTAGCTTATAGGCACTGGTGAATTCAGACTAGTTGTGGCTGGAGACTCAGCTACCCTGATGGCTTCCCACATTTTGGTCAGATCTATAAATATAATGGAGAGATCTTAAAATTTTCCTCCTGTCCTGCTGGCAAAGCTTGTGTCTACGATATCCCGCTGGGACCAAAACCACACTGAGATTGACAAGTACATTTTTGACGATGCAGGGCCACAGTTTGTTCAGAAAGACTCTGCCCAGGGTGGCTAGTGCAATCAACTTTCTCACTTTGGGTTTCTATAGTAAGGAACTTGACTCAAGGACGCATGCAGAGAATTCAATTTATATCATCCAAATAGGTAAAACATAAAGTGTACCTGACTAATTCCTGGGAGGGGGTCGCAGTCACCATGTTTACCTTCACTTTTTTCTGGTTTCTGGGAGAAAACGAATTAAAATTCATATGTTACAATTAAAAACCATTAACAGCAAACATCAGAGAGAACAAGCAATTAGTTAATGTATTATTTAAGGCTTTACTACACTTCAGCTATCAAAGGCAATCATTCTTTCTGAGTAAAATGTTTTTTGGTTTTTTTTCCCCCCATTATTAAAAGCTTAAGTGTTTACCAATAGCTGAAAATTATGTTTGGATTTGCTTGAATTCTACTCTAGGGAGCAATACTCTGACAATATTTCCTGACCTAATACCTCAAATTATGGCATAGTGTCTAAAGCTAAATGTATTAACTTTCAAACACAAATAAAAGGAATGAGTCTATAAATTTCACTGTGGATCTCTCCTGGACATTGATCCACCCATAGTTTCTAAGCATCTTTTCTGTTCAGGGCACTATGTTCAAAGCTATAGGCTAGTTGAGATACAGTTTCTACCCCTCCAGGAGTTTTAGCTCTTTTCTCTTTTATGGTATATAACTAGTCATTGATAATGACAATAATAGTAATAGTTAGCTGTCTGTAGATATTTCTAAAAAATTAAGAACTTTCACTTATATAATATAATCTTTTAATCTTCCATTTAATATTCAGGGGGGATTCTTTGAGATAAGAGGTAGATACAAGCATTACTAGCCACATTATATGAAGGCAACAAGTTTATCCCAGAAAGACTCGAGAACTTAAAGTCACAATGTTAGCTATAGAACCACAACTAAGACATGAATTTCATGACACTTGGTGAAGTAGTCTATCTACCAACTGAATTTCCAGTCATATCACACTGCAACCGCCACCCCCCCATATAGAAATAGAAATGCTCTGTAATGGTAAGGGATTTAGATCTTAGGATCTTCCAAACTGGAATGGAAAATTTTCTAGATGTTACAAGTTTTCTAGATTTATAGAGCAAGTTCAATGGGTATAATGAGCTAAATATGGAGGACACTATCCCACTCCAAACATAATAAATTATAAATAATATATTTAAAAATTAAAACTATATATATATATATATATATATATATATATATATATATATATATATAACTAAGTATGAAAACAAGAGGTGAAAATGTCAAGATGGTATAAACAAGCAGGACACTCAAAACTAAAAGCTGAGTGATAAGTTGAGTGAAAAGTTGATGACAGAGAGGCCAGGGGATTAACAGGACCCGCTAGTGGCTTAGGACAGGAAACGTAATGTCTGATGTAAGAAGGAGTCTGGGACTCAGGCAGCTGGTACTGGGCAGCTGGCTACCGTCCTGAAAAACTCAGGTCAGTAGCCTGAGAAATGGCACTGTAGCACACAAGTCCTGCTGGACTGGGAGTGAGAAAACAATTGCCCAAGAAAGAAACTGGAATCCCATGTTCTTTGTACTATATATGCTCATGGGCGGCAATTCATATCACTTGAGAGACATGGAAAGTCATTTGAGGGTATCTCTTCCCAGAAACCAAAGTTAAAATGTTCCCTGTTAAAACTTTAAGGAATCACTAACAGAATAGAGAATATATAATTTCCCAAACAGTAGAGGGAAAAATGAGGGAGAAACAAATCTCCTCTGAAACCTTGACCAATTAAAAAATTAATAGGGAAGAGACAAAAAGATAGAAAAGGGAAATAAAAACATGTAATAACATAGTATAAACAGGTCTAAATATATGTGTTATAACTATAAATGGCCTCAATTCAGTGGTTAAACATAGAGATGGTGAAATTAGTTAAGAAAATAAAAACTGACTACATCTAAAACCTAAGAGCACTAAAAAGTTGAAAAGCAAAGAATAAAAGAAAAAATAAAAATAAACCACATAAATACATATTATATAGATAAATAAATATATTTATATTTATATAATATAATTGATATCATACAATATAATAATATAAAACAAAATATAATTGTATATAACATAATACATATAATAAATATTTACATACAAATAAAACACTACCCTAATAAAAGCTAGGTAACTTTCTTTTTTTTTTTTTTTTTTTTTTTTTTAAATTTTTTTTTCAACGGTTTTTATTTATTTTTGGGACAGAGAGAGACAGAGCATGAACGGGGGAGGGGCAGAGAGAGAGGGAGACACAGAATCGGAAACAGGCTCCAGGCTCCGAGCCATCAGCCCAGAGCCTGACGCGGGGCTCGAACTCACGGACCGCGAGATCGTGACCTGGCTGAAGTCGGACGCTTAACCGACTGCGCCACCCAGGCGCCCCGGTAACTTTCTTAAAAACAGAAGGCTTGGTAAGATCAAGAGCATTATCAGAGATAAAGACATTATTTACATAATGATAAAAAATGTAATTCACGAGAAAGCTATAATAATTCTAAGTCTGAGTACCCAAATATACAGAAAAGGAAAACTGGACAGAATTACACAGAAAAAAATGAGTTATCCATTATCTTTGTTGGAGGTTTTAATATATAACTCACTACAATAACTCTAGAAATTAGAAATTGGCAAGAATAAAGAATATTTGAACAATACAATCAACATGCTGGACATAATGGATGGAAATATAACCTTATGCCCAACAACTGGGGAATACACATTCTTCACAAGCATTTGTAGATCTTCAATGAAAGCTGACCATGAAGTACACCTCATAAAGCAAGACCATAAAGCAAGTCTCAGTAAATTTCAAAGAAATGATATCGTGCAGATCACATTTCTGAACAAAGCGTAAATAACTTGGAAATCAATAAGGAAAAGAAAACTAAACAATCCCAAATATCTGAGAAATTAAAACCTTACTTCTTAATAACTCCTAGGGCAAGCAATAAATCCTAGTGAACAATTAAAAATATTTAGAGCCAACAAATGAAAACCACAATGAGATACCACCTCACACCAGTCAGAATGGCTAAAATTAACAACACACACATATAAATGGCTAAAATTATACACACACACACATATACACACACATATATACACACACACACATACATACACAAAATGGAATACTACTTGGTAATGAAAAAGAATGAAATCTTGCCATTTGCAACAACATGGATGGAACCAGAGGGTATTATGCTAAGTGAAATAAACCGGAGAAAGACAGATATCACATGATTTCACTCATATATGGAATTTGAGAAACTTAACAGAAGATCATAGGCGAAGGGAAGGAAAAATAAGATAAAAACAGAGAGGGAGGAAAATCATATAAATACAGAGCACAAACTGAGCGTTGATGGGGGTGGGGAAAATGGGTGATAGTCATTAAGGAGGGCACTTGTTGGGATGAGCTCTGGGTGTTATATGTAAGTGATGAATCACTGGATTCTATTCCTGAAGCAAAGACTACACTGTATGTTAACTAACTTTAGAATTAAAAAAAATATATTTAGAACGAAATACTAATGGAACCATGATGTATACAAACTTATTGGGTACAGCTACAATTGTATATGAAGAACATCTTACCTTAAATCCTTCTATTAAAAAAATGAGAACCAATAAGCCAAGCATCTACTCAAAATCTAGAAAATAGAATAAACTAAAATTATGTATAAAGTGACTTCTATTCTTGTCTATGATGAAAAAGATTGCATAACACTAACCACACTACCAAGAATAACTATACAAACTGGGTAAAATTTTAAAAAGAACTGTTTGCAGGCATCAGAGATCAACCCAAGTAAACAGGACTTGAGAGTTCAAGATCTTCAAGAGTAGGTAAGGTCCACTGAGGGCAAGATCACATTTGCCTCCATTTGGTCCCCTGAGGGGTTTTGCAGATTTGTGGAACAAGGAAGAGAAGCAGAAGAAAGCAGCTTACAGTTTGCGGAGTTCTCACTGAGCCGGAGAGACAAAAGTTAGAGTTCAGGTGGCCACGGTGGCAGGACCTGAGAAGCCCAGATCTCAGAGGAGTGGAAGCTGCAGAAAAGTGAGCCTGAAATTTGACCTGTACTTTTCCTTAGAGCTGATTTTTAACCCCTAAGAAGCTGCATATCCACATGGCAAGGGGCCAAGAATCTAAGCGGAAAGCAGCTTCTGTGAGGCAGAAGAGCTTGACTAAAGGCTTTGTTTGGAGAGAAAGAGGTTGGAGCTGGGACCTACCAAATTGGAAAAACCCGGGTTAACATCCCAGGCGTCCAGGGGACACTCCTCAAGCATCTGCTCCAGGAGCCAGGGCTGTGCCCTAGAACAAAGACAAACTGGAAATGGAAACCCTTGTCCCAACTGAGCCTGAAGCCCAACCTCAGGTGCATCAGTGGGATCTCTCTGTATTCTGTGCACATGCCAGAAAAAATTAATGTCCTCTCTGTAGAAAGACAACATCATCCAGACCCTTTCCAATTTTCTATTGCTATGTACAATGTCTAACATTTAGTGAGAATTATCATAGATAGCCAGAGAGAATCAAGTGGCCAAAAACAAAGTTAAAAATAAAAGACAATAGAAAGAGTCTCATGGTTAATCACAACATGATTGTAAGCTCAAGAACATGGAGGGAAAGAGGGAGTGTTTCCTCAAAGAATATATCAGAGAACCTAAAAAAGTAATCAAATAGAAACTTTAGACACAAAAGTGTAATAACAAATACTTAATCTATTAAGAATTTAATAGATTACTAGTGGATTAGATACAGTAGAAGAAAAGATTAGTGAATTTTAAGATAAGTCAGTAAAATAATCTCATGTGAGTTCAATATGCAACTATCAATTACATTTCTATATATCTGTAATACCTACAGGATATAAAGTATGATTAAAAACACAGGGTCTAGCAATAAACCTAACAAAAAAGGTACAAGCCCTTTACAGACAAATTTATAAAGATTTAAATAATTGTAGAGGGCTTCTGTGTTTAGGGATTCCACCAGGGCATCCCAAACTTGAATGTGAATACGAAGTCTTTGGGACTTTGCTCAAATGCAGATTTTGATTCAGAAGGCCAGGGTGATGTTCTAGATTCTGCATTTCTTTCTTTCTTTCCTTTTTTTTTTTTTTTAATGTTTATTTATTTTTGAGAGAGACAGACAGAGTGCAAGTAGGGGAGGGGCAGAGAGAGAGAGAGAGAGAGAGAGAGAGACAGAATCTGAAGCAGGCTCCAGGCTCTGAGCTGTCAGCACAGAGCTCCACACGGAGCTCGAATCCACAAACCATGAGGTCATGACCTGAACTGAAGTCAGATGCTTATCCAACTGAGCCACCCAGGTGCCATTAGATTCTGCATTTCTTTTTTTTTTAAAGTATTTATTTTATTAAATTTTTTTTTAATGTTCATTTTTGAGAGAGAGACAGAGCATGAGTGAGGAGTTACAGAGAGAGGGGGTGACACAGAATCGAAGCAGGCTCCAGGCTCTGAGCTGTCAGCATACAGCCCGATGCGGGGCTCAAACCCACAACGTGTGAGATCATGACCTGAGCTGAAGTTGGATACTTAACTGACTGAACCACCCAGGTGCCCCTTTTTTATTTTTTATTTAAGTAATGTCTACATCTAACACGGGGTTCAAACTCATGACCCCAAGATCAAGAGTCACATGTTCTCTGGACTGAGTCAGCCAGGTGCCCCTTAGATTCTGCATTTCTTTTTTTTTTTTTTTTTAATGGATAATTTCTATTAACCTATTTCTTTTTTTTTTAATTTTTTTTTTTTACATTTATTTATTTTTGAAAGACAGAGACAGTGTGAACAGGGGAGGGGCAGAGAGAGAGGGAGACACAGAATCTGAAGCAGGCTCCAGGCTCTGAGCCGTCAGCACAGAGCCCATGCGGGGCTCGAACCCATGAACCATGAGATCATGACCTGAGCCGAAGTCGACCGCTCAACCAACTGAGCCACCCAGGTGCCCCAGATTCTGCATTTCTAATAAGCTCCCACAAGATGCTGGTCCACAAACTGCACTTTGAGTATCACAAATTTAGAAGACTCAGTATCATTATTTATACCAATTTACATAATCACATAATATAATTAGTGTAAAATGCATAATTTACACTGATATTTCAGTACAAATGCAATTAAAATGGACAGTTCTTTGGTAGGACTTGACAAATTGGTCCTAAAATTTATATAGAAAAGCAACATACCACAAATAGCTAAGCATCTTTGAAGAAGAATAAGTTTGAATAGGGTTTACCATGTCAAATATCAAATCTTTTTATAAAACTATAATAATCAAAATGGTGTGGGGGCACCTGGGTGGCTTAGTCAGTTAAGTGTCCAACTTCAGCTCCGGTCATGATCTCATAGTTTGTGAGTTCGAGCCCCTCTGTCAGCACAGAGCCAGCTCAGAGCCTGGAACCTGCTTCAGATTCTGTGTCTCCCTCTCTCTTTTCCCCTCTGCTGCTCACACTCTGTCTCTCTTTCAAAAATGAATAAACTTGAAAGATAAAAAAAAAATGGTGTGGACTTAACACAGGGAGGACAGATAAAGCAATGGAATGGAAAAAAAAGCAAGACGCAGACCTATACATAAATGCAAAGCTTATATGGAATAGAGGTGGAACTGTAAAGTAATTAGAAAAAAGAAAATTTAATAAAGGTTACTCGTATAATTAATTATTCATGTACAAAAATAAAATTGAATCTTATCTTACAGCATACTCAAAATAAATTCCAGGTGGGTTTAAGTGCTTAATTTAGACAGCAAAACCTTAAAATAAAAAAAAAAGTAGGAAAATATTTTTATGACTACACGTGTGAAAGGATTTTTTTTTTTTGTAATTAATGGAAGGATTGTTTTTAACAAGGAAAATAAGCACAAATGTTAAAGTAATAGATGGAGAGCTTTGATTATATTACAATAAAAACTTTTGTAGGCCAACAGTCACCATGAAAAAAAGGGAAAGCTAAGTCAGACTGGGAATTAGCATCCTGCTAATTCTAAAGCATCCCACACATCAAGAAGAAAAAGAACAGGAATAAAAGGGAGAAACTCAAACAGCAAAAGGTAAAAAGCATGAAAACATGCTTCATCTGAACCATAGAAGTAAAACACAAATGAAAATCACAAGGAGATAAGGTTTCAAATCCATTAGAAGGGCAACTATTACAATTCGGATCATTCTAGAAATTGATAAAGAAGAGGCAGGTGAAATGACTTGTAACTTTGGAGCACAGTTTGGCAAAACCGATTAATTTGTCACTACGGCTTCCCCCTTGCCCAACAATTCCTTTCCTGGGGATTTTCTCTGGAAAAAATCCTTGCACATGCGCACAAGTTGGCAAAATTCTTGCACATGTGCACAAGTTGGCAAGTTCAGGAAGGTTGACGGCAGCATTTTTGGCAATTGCAAAATACTGGGAAAAACTAAATATGTATCAACAGCAGAATAAGTCATTAAATTATATCATTAGTAAATACAAATTAAACTCATGTTATTGAGTATAATACCAAATTGAAAATAGAGATTTATGTATTAACATGACCAGACAAAAATTTTAATTGAAAACAAAAAGTAGCAAAAGGTTAGTGTGATACCATCCTAGAAAGTTTAAAAATATCGAAGGCAGCACTACCTTTATTTGCAGGAATACATGGACATGCAAAAGATCAAAAAACCACCAAATTCAGCTCAGTGTTTATTTCTGGAGGTAGCAGGGGAGTAGAACTTGTAAATGAAAGAAGATACAAGGAGGGGGGACCCTCAAAACTACTTGTAACATTTTATTTCTTAAACTGGTTAATGGTTACACAGGTATCCACCACACTATTCTTTATACCTTGTGGTGTTTCTGAAATATTTTAATATAAAACAGTTTTGAAGGGGTCCAGAATTGGTCAATGTGCAGGGCGCTGTTGGAGGCAAATGCTAACCTGCTCGATCAGATCGCCTCCACAATCCAGGACACCACTGTGAAACTACCGTGGAAGACCACTGTTGAAAGTAAGCTAACAGTAAAAAGATATGAAGCACATCAGGAAATCCATTCCCATAAGAGAGAGTCAGCAGACACAACAAATGAGAGAATTTCCAGTTGAGAAACTAAAGAAAATAGAGCAGTTTCCGAAGAGCTTCAAAATAAGTGGTTTCAAAAATGTTCAAAGACATAAAGGAATCAATTGAACTCATGTCAGAAGAAGACATGATAAAAACAGAGTAAGCAGACTCGAAAACAGGTATATATCTGAGAAATCAAAGAGTGCTGTCCTAATTGTAAAATTCAACCTAACATGTCAAAGTAGACCAAAGCAAGAGTTAATAAATTGGATGATGACTTGAAGAATACAACTAGAGTATGACTAGATGTATGATAAGAAAGAGGCAATGAGAGATGTGAAGAATAGAATAAAAAACTCCAGTGTGTCTAAAAGAGTTCCAGAAGGGGGAAAAGAATGTGGGAATGGTAACATGCAAATACACTGATGGAGAATTTTCTAGCAAGACATGAATTCTCACATCAAAAAGTCGCACACCAAATCCCAAACTGAAGAACACACACACACACACACACACACACACACACACACACAGAGCGGGAGACTGTAGTCTATCAGATATAAAGAAGAAATTTTAAAAATCGCCAGAAGTGATAAGACAGATAACCTGTGAGGAAAAACAATAAGGTTGACAAAGGACTTCTCATCAGTAAGAAAGTAATCTGGATGAAAATGGAATAATGCCTTCAAAGTCTGAAGAGAAAAATATTGCAGCCAATGCAGAATCCTACACTTAACTAAATTATCACTCAAGAATGAGGATGACATAAAGGTATTTTAAGATATAAAGTTTATTATTCATTGAAAGAACTTTCTGACGAGGGAAACAGAATCGAGAAGGAAGGAATAGAAACCAAGTGGCAGTAATGAGAAGAGCATTAGGAAGCCTGTTCGCACATAAAAAATGAGGGGTGATAGAAAAAACCTAAATAATGTAAGCGTCAAAATATACTAAATGAGGGGTGCCTGGGTGGCTCAGTCGGTTGAGTGTCTGACTTCAGCTCAGGTCATGATCTCATGGTTTATGAGTTCGAGCCCCACGTCGGGCTCTGTGCTGACCGCTCAGAGCCTGGAGCCTGCTTTGGAATCTGTGTCTCCCCTCTCTGCCCCTCCCCAACTTGTGCTCTGTCTCTCTATGTCTCTCAAAAAATAAATAAATGTAAAAAAAATGCTAAATGAAGTATTTTGTTAGTGGGGAGTAGTACAGATAAGGTTTGCAAATTTTATTCTCCTTGTGTCATTTGGGTAAACAAAGATGATTAACTTTAGACTTTGCTGGAAAACATCCAGACTTAAAATTTTAAGGGCAATCACATAAAGAATAAAAAGGGAAACTCATAACTTGCAAACTAGAAAATGGCTAAAATGTAAACGGAGAGACTCACAGTTCAACACAAGGCAGGAAATTAAGAAAGAGGGAGGGGAGGTGGTGGAGAGTGAAAGGAGGAGAAGCCGCAGCAGCAACTGAAAAACAGAGTAAATAGAAAATCCAAGGTTAGTTGGTAGGAGTTAATACAGATATGTTAATGGTGACAAATACACTATTTTTGATGGTCAGTTTTATTTATCCACTTGACTCAGCTGCAATCCACAGTTACTCAAACACTGATTGAGATGTTGCTGTGAAGGTATTTTGTAGATGCGATTAAAGCCCACAATCAGTTGACTTGAAGTAACAGAGATTATCCTAGAAAATCTGTGAGGGTCTGTTTCAATCAGTGAAAGGTCTTAAAAGCAGGGCTGAGTTTTCCCTGAAGAGGAGGAAATGCAGGCTGTGGACAGCAGCTTCAGCCCAGGCCTGACAGTTCTGGCCTGCCCTTTCTGACTCCTTGCAATAAATCCAGACAAAACTGGAGAGTTTTATCTCTCCAGTTGAACGCTGACTGATACATACAGTATGGAAATGGCTTCAACTCACATCTTCACATGTATAAATCCTCAAATTGCATCAAGATCAGATAAAAACTGCTCTTTATGAGAAATACACCTGAAACATAAAGGTTGAAAATTAAGGGATAAAAAGAATGCATGTAGCAGGAAAGTGCGTGCCAGAAGGAAACGGTGACAGGGTTAAAGATGGATATTGCATGATGGCAAGAGTGCTCTGATAAGCAGGGACATCAGGACCCCTAAGAAGAGTCCCCCATGAAGTTGCCTATGCTTCTAAGGAAGCCCCGGCCTTTTGAGTTTCTGGTAGACTTGATGATGCCTTTTCATTTATCAGAAGAGCCCAGGCCGTTTCCAAAGTTGAAGCTGTAAAGGTTTTAACTTTGAATTTTGAAATAGATTCAGAGCAAGTTGCAAACACCGCACAGCATACCTGTCACCCTGTTCCCCCAGTGCTCATACTTCACATAAGGACAGCACAGTTGTAAAACCAGGAAATTGACGAGGCTGCACTGTGTGTGGATAGTTCTGTTGGTTTAGCACATGTGGAGAGCCCTGCACTCATCACCCCAGCATATACAGAACTATCCCATCACCAGAGAGATCTCCCTGGTGCTACCCTTCAAAGAGTCACCTCCACCTTACTGTCCCTAATCCCTGATGTCCAGTGATCTGCTCTCCATCCTAATAATTGTGTCACTTTGAGAATGCTATATAAATGCAAAAATAAAGAATGTTGCCTTTTCAGATCTGACTCTTTCACTTAGCATAATGGCCCTGAGATCCATCTAAGGTGCTGCCGTATTATCAGTTCATTCCTTTTTATTGCTAAGTACTATTCCATAAACCGGCACATGTCCTTTAAGTTTGAAGAAAAACTAAGAGTTTTGTCAAATAAAAATAAAAACTTTTAAAATATTTTTTAAAAGGTGGAAGCTTTTAGGATTACAGGGCTTTTAAGTATTGTCTTAACAATAGTCTGAGGTTGCTAATTTCACCATATTGGGTCTTAAACATTCTCCCAGTTTGGGGAAAAGAGACGATTTATGTCCCTGCCAAATCATAAATGGAATAGACATAACAATCCTTTGTTTTGACAGAAGGTTTTTTGACAGAATGGTTTTTTTTAATGTTTTATTTATTTTTGAGAGAGAGAGAGAGAGAGAGAGAGAGAGAGAGAGAGAATGAGCCGGGGAGGGGTAGACAGAGAGGGAGACACAGAATCTTAAGCAGGCTCCAGGCTCTGAGATGTCAACACACAGCCCGATGCAGGGCTCAAACTCACGAACCGCGAGATTGTGGCCTGAGCTGAAGTTGGACGCTTAACCAAGTGAGCCACCCAGACCCTCCTATTTTGATACAAATGGTGGTTAAGTGCCAGCTTTAGATGTATCTGTGCTGGATGCTGGCAAGCACAGAAAGAGGGAAAAGATGCATCTTGTGCTCAGCAAAGTGTCCGGCACAGAGCAGGCTCTCAGTGGCTGTTAATTGAATGAATAAATCCTCCTTCAAAAAGGAATGTGTAACATGGTTATGGAGACAATACATGGATACAAATAACTGTGTTAGAAAACGGTATCCAGCATAAAGAGGTGGAGGTGAGTGAGGCTGGACATCTTACAGGAGAAAAATTGTCCTTTGAGTTATGGGAACAAGAGGCTTCAAACAATTGATGACATCTGTGTGTGGCCTTGAAAAAATGATACAACTTTGGATACAAATAAATCAGGGAGAAAATACTGCCTCTTGGCAGGATAATAGTAATACTGACGATTATTTCTATTTTCCTATATGCTGGGCATTTTGCTATGTGTTTTACATACTTAAATCATGTCACCCTCACAGTGCCTGTGTTATCCCAGGTACAAACAAGAGGCACAGACAAGTTATGTGCCTTGCCCGGTACAACGGCTGTAACGGGCTGAGTGGGGGAAAACCAGGCAGTGAAAACTCCAGAAATCTCCCTCTAATGGAGTCAAGTGGAAGCAGGGAGTAAAAAAAAATGAGCTTTGACTGGAGTCTAGGCTATGTAATCACGGTTAGGAAGAGAAGCCTAGGAATATTAGTAGGAACCAGGTCCTGGAGAGCTTTGAATGCCATACTAAGTCATATGCACACATTTTGGGAAGCCTTTGAAGGTTTTGAGCACAGGAATGACTTGAACAGAGCTGTTCTGTGTGTTTGGTTGGTCCCTGGGTTTGTGGAATGTCTAGCGATGAGAAGGAACACATCGCATCCCTTGTGGGAAAATGAGTAACCTCCATCCAGACAGGTGCTAAGAGGGCACCTGTGAGAATGGAGACAGGCAGGCAGTTGAGAGACACTGTCAAGATGGACCACTGAGGACCTGGGAAATAGCTGAAATGAATGGGGTGGGGGGAGTGGGGAGTAGGAATGGGAACATCCCATGCGTCTTAGCAGCTTTTGGCCTGTGTACTGAGGCAGATCATGGCCCCCTCACCAAGAAACGGAGGAGGAGGAACGTTGCCAGAGGAAAAGAGACTTGACCTTCAAATACTTAGAATGAAGGATTCCAAGGGCACTTCCAGGGTTCAGGTGCAAATGTGAAAGCACTAAAACCCTGGCAAGACTCTGGAGGGGTTGCACATTAGCTGTTAGAGTAGATGTACTTACCTGAGAAAAGATTTTTTAAATAGCCAGTTTTTAAAGAATTTCTTAAATTTTAATGTTTATTTTTTTGAGAGAGAGAAAGAGAAAAAGTACTAGTAGAGGAGGGGCAGAGGAGAGGGAGACACAGATTCCAAAGCAGGCTCCAGGCTCGGAGCTGTCAGCACAGAACCCGACATGGGGCTCGAACTCATGGACTGTAAGATCATGACCTGAGCCAAAGTCGGACGCTTAACCGACTGAGTCACCCAGGCACCCCTTAAAAATTTTTTATAATGTTTATTTATTTGAGAGAGAGAGAGAGAGAGAGAGAGAACATGAGCAGGGAAGGGGTAGATTGGGCAGTGGGGGGGGGGGGGGGGGAGAGTGGACAGAGGATCCGGAGCAGTCTCTGCACTGAGAGCACAGAGCCTGCCTGATGTAGGACTTGAACTCACAAACCATGAGATCATGACCTGAGATGAAGTCAGAGGCTTAACCAACTGAGTCACCCAGGTGCCCCAGTTTTTAAAGAATTTCTAATCCACAAAGGCATCTCACATTGAATGAACCAAGCACTTTGATTATGAAGCCCAAGCAGCACTGACCCAAGACTTTCCTGAATGCTTTTTTTAAATAAAGGATTTACATATAGGCTATACCTAAAAAATGGTACATTAATGTTGAGACTCAAGGCTTAAAGGAATTGTCGCAGGAATTTACACTGAGTTGTAGAAAAAAAAAAACCCACAACTGTAGTTCTTTCCAAAACTAGACCTGATTTCAATTTATAAACAGGAGACTAAGCTATTCTTGTTAGTTCTTGTTGACCTTGTGAACCACCTGCTGATGCTTTCCTGAGCAGTTTTGAAAATTTCAGTGTTTTACATTTAGCTACCCTATCTACTATTACTTTGGTAAAATCTTACATCTGGAGAGAAAAATGATTAGACCTGCAGACATGGTAAGAATCATTAAAAAAAAATAAAAGCAGGGGCGCCTGGGTGTCTCAGTCGGTTAAGCGGCTGATTTCGGCTCGGGTCATGATCTCACGGTCCGTGAGTACGAGCCCCGCGTCGGGCTCTGTGCTGACAGCTCAGAGCCTGGAGCCTGTTTCGGATTCTATGTCTCCCTCTCTCTGACCCTCCCCCGTTCATGCTCTGTCTCTCTCTGTCTCAAAAATAAATAAACGTTAAAAAAAATAAAATAAAAGCAGTAACAGCAGTAATTTCTAAAGTTACTAACTTACTGGGCCTCCTTGAAGCCTTTTAAAAGTTGGATTTGTATCTCTAAAGTTTTGACACTTCTTGGAACAGGTGGTTGGACTAAAGTCCACTTTTTATTTTCCTGTTTTCAAACTCAGATCCTTTTTGAAACTTGTGAGTTACTTGAGGTATTATACGTAACAAAACAAAAACGACCTATCAGTTATCCCCTCAACAGTCAGTAACGTTTCATCTCTTTGCGTAGAACATGCTTCTAAGTACAGCCTAGAAGAGGGACCCAAGTCCAGACCTGCAAATTGGCTTCAAGCAAGCCCTTGAACATGTGTACTAAAACTGTGAGAGAGTTGCATGCAATTTCCTGGAAGCTGATTTTAGTGAGGCTTCATCACAATCTCAAAACAGCTTCTTAAGACTCTAAAAGCTAACACCCATCTCCTGGATCCTTTTTGGTTCAGGGACTGTGGCACCAAGGCACACTCATGCGTGCCTGTTAATACAGCAACGCGTGCTGTTTTGGAAAAAAAGCGTCCGGCTAGGATTTGCGAGACATTTATTCTAGTTCTGGCTGTACTCTGGACTTCCATGGACTTCAAACAAGTCATGCACTCTCTGTAGGGCTCAGTTTGTTCATTGCTCAAATGGAACAGAATGTCTATCCTATTTGGATGGACTCAACCAGCTGCTGGGAAGACAGCGAAAGGTAGTAAATGTGTTTTGAATGATGCAGGGTATCGTAAAGAGGCTATTATTGCTTGGTGCCTTTGTATCTGCTGTTGGTTGTTTTGTTCTCTTCTTTCTTTCTTTCTTTCTTTCTTTCTTTCTTTCTTTCTTTCTGCTTTCTTGCTTTCTTTCTATGGCCATTGGTTTCCCTCAATTCTGCATTCTCTGGTCTTTTCTCAATATTTTTTAGATGCTCCTTCCTACAGTAGATACTGAGACAAAGATGCTGATAAGGCAAGGGGTTACTGTAGGAACTCGCTTCCAAGAGGTAAATATTAACACTTTGGTTTTGTCAAGTGTGTTATAGTTTTTCAAGATATTTTCCATTAACTGTTATACATTCACCACACCCATTTTATTTTTTCTGGAAATGGAGACACACAGAGGTGAGGGGTCCAGGTCACTCCAGCTGTCTGGGGTGGTGCTAGGGCTAGACCCTGGGTCTTCTACCACTGGGTTTTGCCACAATTCTCCTCATCTTAGGTGGGAGATAGGGAATCAATCATGACAGTATTATTTAGTCATACAGTAAGAAGGTACTCATTGACAAAGGAATGAAATATCCCTTTTCCTTGTACAATGATCCAAGAAAATCTTTCCGCCTTCCGTCACGCCTGTTTTCAGATGGGGTATGACCTTGCAGCTAAGTCTTTCTCTCACTGCTGACTCTGCTCACTCTCCTTCAAGTTGATTCATTTGGGCCCCACTGGGCCCTGCTTGGGGAAAGGCCCATCTGGGAGTATTCAATACATTCCCTTGTCAAGCAGAGGAAAAGAGCTGCACTTGCAGAATAAGGAAACTTCCAAGAGGGCTCTGGCCAGAAGTCAATTTGCAATTTTGAGAGCGGCACTTGATCTGGACACTGACATAACACGCCTGTTGTGTATTACCTCACAAATGTTGCTACGTATCTTTTTACTCCTGCCCTCAGCCATGAATTCTCCACATCAGTACGCTGCTTAAATTTTCAACCAATCACTCAACATGCAGACATCTCACCTACATTTGCTGGGCACCTACCGTGTGCCAACTGCTCTAGGAAATAAAAAATGAGAGTGAAAACAGGGCCTGCTTTAAAGCCTCCCAGGCTGCAGGAGATAGCAACGACCTCGTGGCCTATGGGGGCTTCTGGAGAGGGTGGTGCTCTGGGGCCAGTGGCTACAGACAACAGAGACTAAGTTGCCAGGCTTAAAATATGAGCTGCCATGAGAAGATGTTCCACTTTACGCCTCGTTAGGGAAATGCAAATTAAACCAACAGTGAAATACCAACACGCACCTATTAGAATGGCCAAAATCCAGAACACTGACGACACCAAACGCTGGAAAGGATGTGAAGCAACAGGAACTCTCATCCATTGTTGGTGGGAATGCCAACTGGTACAGCTGCTTTGGAAGACAGCTCAGCACTTTCTGATGAAACTAAGTGTATTCTTCACCATGCATTCCAGCAATTGTGTTCTCTATTCTTAACCGTACCGTCCAGCAATTGTGTTCTCCGGTATTGACTCAAAGGAGTTGATAACTTACATCCACGAGAAAACTTCTACATGGATGTGGGTTTATATAGCAGGTTTATTTATCATCATCAAACCTCTGAAGCAACCGAAATGTCCTTCGGTCAGTGAAGAGATAAATTGCGGTTACTGAGACAATGGATTATTATTCAGTGCTAAAAAGCAATGAACTATCGAGCCACAGAAAGACGCAAAGTAGGCTTACACACATACTACTAAGTAAAAGAAGCCCATCTGAAAAGGCCACATGCTGTATGATTCCAAGGTAGGACATTCTGGAAAAGATAAAACAATGCAGACAGTAAAAAGATCAGTGGTTACCTAGGGTTCGTGGGGAGGGAGGCATAAATAGGTGGAGCACCGAGGATTTTTAGGGCAGCGAAAAATACTAGTATGTTACCATAATGGATACATGTCATTATACAGTAGTCAAAATCTATAGAATGTACAATACCAAGAGTGAACCCTAATGTAAACGATGGACTTGGGTTGATAACACAGCGTTCATACAGGTTCATCAACTGCAACAAATATAATGCTCTGGTGGGGGCTGCTGAAAATGGGAAGGCTATGTATGTGTGGGGGCAGGGGGTAGATGGGAGATGTTTGTAACCTTCCTCTTAATTTTTCTGTGAACCTAAGATGGCTGTAGAAAACAAAGTCTATTGAAATTTTGTTTTAGCTTCACGAGAACAGGGGTCTTGTCCATCTTGTTCACTGCTGAATTCTTAGCTCTTAGCCTAGTGTGCTGCTTGGTAAATAATTATTGACTGAACAACTGAAGAACCCCTGCCTGAATTAAGGAGAAGGTTTACCAGACAATGTGAGAATCGAGTAAGCCTGACGAGGAATAGTGTTTCTACTGACAGGAAAGTGTGGCCCCATATGAAATTAGAGGCAAAAAGAATAATTCCATAAAAGCACAGAAGCCTGGAAACAATGAACCACGTGGGAAACTTCAAATGGCCATTGTGGTTAGAGCATAGGCTTTTCAGGAGAAAAGTAGAACAAAAACATTGGCTGGTAGCAGATATGAAGTTATTATCATGACCCCATTTTACAGAGGGGGAAGTTCCAGGCTTAGAAGAGCTAGTTAGGTGATTCATCAAAGGTTATAATTTATAATATCTATGGCCCCTTCTGTGTTGTGGGCATTGTAATAAGCACTTTCTGTGCATTATCTCATTGAACTATGAGATAGCTGCTATTATTTTTCTAATTTTATAGATAAAAATAACAAAGCTTAGAGAAGTTAAATAATTTGTCTGGAGCTTTCTGTTCAAGGTGGTAGATTGATCACCTCCCTACAGCTTCTCCTTCCTGATCTAAATTCCTAGAAAGGAAAGAAAAAACTTAAAAAAAAAAAAAAAGAGAGGGAGAGCGAGTGAGAGAAGAAATCACAGCAACATTTTGAAAGTCGTGATGGCCTAGAAGCAACGATGAGAGATATTGGGAAGAAAGCACAGAATCTAGACTGAAGAGTAAGACTGTTCCGGTAGAGCTCTCTAATGAAGGTCTGGGATAACACCGAGAGCTCCACTTCTGGGCATGGCGGTGCCCTAGCAGGGGCCCAGGGATGCTGGCAGGCTGGTTAGTGGGACCAGCCAGGCTGCTGCCTTTCTGCATGCCCCTTCCTTTCTCTTGGCAGGCAGCACTGACTGAGTATGGGGAGACGTGTCTGCCTCTAGTCCGGGAGCAGGGCCTGTGGGAAACTAGATCTGAGACACAGGACAGGGCACCCCATGGCAGGCAGAGAACATCACTGCCTGTCTAGCTTCAAAGCTTCCATGCCCATTGCTGCACACACCACACCCCCAATGCTTCCACTGAAACACATCCTGAAGGTGAGAGCTTCAGCAGCACATCTAAGCCTCCAGTTGTTCATGCAGTCTGTGCACCTGGATGGAACCAGTGGTCTCACTGGGGATCTGAGCACAAACATGGCTCCAAATAAAGAGCTGTCAATTTGTGGAGGAAGTCTCTTGCCTTCTGTCACCTCAAATTTGTTTAAAATACCTGATAAGTAGCAAAGGCTTTGGGTCTCCGCCTTAGGTCTCCAAGGAGACTTTGCTTCCCATGATGCCAAGCCACCTTCTCGACCTAATTTACATGTTTGGGTCTGCATTGCAGTGCCAGAGCTAGCCCCTATATGAAAAGCTACACAATTCCTTGTTGCGCTGTTGATCTACCTGGCGAGTAACACACCTTCAGCACAAATTCAGTGAGTGTGTCTTGTACGTGTGGGGCCTTCCAGTGCCGGGCGAGCCGGAGGTGTCTGGAGGAATGGCAGGAACATGGAATTTGGAGAGGGCTCCAAGTTGAAAGAGGTGGGCCCAAACAACCGACATAAACAATTAATAGAGGAGCAGAAAGACAACCTAAGCTAGTTAGTTGGAACCTATTGAGGGGCTGAGCAAGGTCTTGAAGGAACCAGGCTTGGTGGTGGGCATGGAGAAAGGGGAATCCCAAGAGCATGAGCCAGAGTCTAAAGGGAGGAATGAGCAAAGTGGACTGGAGGGCAGAGAAGGCACTTGTGTGACTTGGGCAGCATCTTCATGATGGGTAGCAGCAAGACAGGGAGTCTGTTTTTGCTGGTTGTGAAACAGGTTTGGGGGTGGTGTGTTAGTTTCTCAGGGTTGCAGGAACAAACTACCACAAACTGGGGGCTTAAAACCACAGAGCATCCTTCCTTGTCACTCCCTAGCTTCCAGTGGCTCCCAGTGATCCTTGATGTTTCTTGGTTTGTAGCTACATCACTCTCATCTCTGTTTCTGCCATCCATGGCCTTCCCTGTGTGTCTTCACATGGCTCTCTTCACATAAGGACACCACCCACTGGATTTAGGACCTACTCTAATCCAGTAGGACCTCATCTCATATGATTACATCGGCAAAGATATTATTTCCAGATAAGGTCACATTCTGAGGTTCCAGGTGGCCATGACTTTTTAGGGAACATTATTCAACCTAGTATATCCTTTCTATAAATGGTACAATTTACAAGGTGCTCACCAAGACCCTGCTTCTGGACACAGGGACAGCTTTTCCTGACACAAAGGCAGGTGGCCCATCAAGGGGACGGAAACCCTTCCTGTGACCACGGAAGCTCTCCTAAAAAGTGTCTAACCAACATCATTTCTCTGAGATCACTCCAAGATGCCCAGCAGGGGACATTTTTCCTCCCCTTCTAATTTGTTCATATTACGGGCATTGGGAATGTTGCTAACCTCCCTCAAACAGTTTGCTTCTGCAGACAATGCACCGCTTTCCCGTTTCTATTTTAAAGCTGCGCACGCATCTGTAAGAAGACGGGAGTGTTATGTAATACCTACCATTTTTGTCAAAACCTCATCTCACCCCATTGCCTGATACAGGAGGAAGTTACTGGTGTGAAATTTGCTAGTTTTTTTTTAAGGTGAAGAACATATTCAGATGGATTTCATACCTCACATTCATAAGCAAGTCCATTTTTAAAAGACTATAGGTACTGTGCTAATAAAAGATGAAATTCACATCTGTCTTCCATATAACACGCCAGCAATGATGGGCCACATTTAGCTGAATACTCTGCCTTTGCCTTTATAGGTGTTTTAAGAGGTGCCCTAGAGGGAAGCATGCAGATTGATCAACAGAAAACATCTTAAACAGAGGAAGATGACCAAGAATATTTTCCCTTGTAACAGGTTATGATGCTAAAGTGTTAGTACATTTGGAGCTTGTCATCTGGACCATTTCAGTTTATAAATGAGAGCTGCAACAGTCACAGGGGATTTCAGGAAGAGAAAAATTACTTCAAGGAAAAGATACTTCTTTGTTAGAATCAGATCTGTGGGAGGGGTGAGGTGGACCAGCCTGGGAATATGCCAGGACGGGGAATCCATCAGACCTGCAGGCCTAGGCAAGGCCAGGCATCAGAGTGTGGGAGCCAGGGCAGGCTTGGGGGGACATATGTAGAACATGAGTCTGTGGTTGCTCTGAATATGGGAGCCAGTCTGTGAGAGGAACAGAAGGAGGCTCAAGTTACCATTAGACAAAAGTCCAGGATGAGGCCATTCTGTTTCAGATCATCATCCAAACAGAAGGAAGGAGCAGGAAGTGACTGGGGTGCACAAAAGGAGAGATTGATAATAAGAAAGTCTGGCATTGGTTACCGGGGTCCCAGTCATAGGACAACTTGGGTGTTCAACGGGAAGATATCCAATCTAAGTTCTTCAGACATTCCAACTTAAGCTGGAGAAGTGGGTAAAGTTGGGTTTTGGGAACTGAGATGTAAAGTGTACCATCTATAGAAAAGACTGAGAGATACCTCCTATACCGGGTTGAAAATTCAAGCCTACTGGAACACCAGAATGCTACCTTAGTTGGAAATATGGTCTTTGCTGATATAATTGGCTGAGGTGAGGTCATACTGGATTAGGGTTGGATCTAAATCTTATTACTTGTGTCCTCATAAAAAGAAGGCCATGTGAAGACACAGGGAAGAAGACCATGTAATGATGGAGGCAGAGACTGCAGTGATGTGGCCACAAACCCAGGATTTCTGGGAGCCCCCAGAAATTGAGGGGAGACCAGGAAGGACCTCCCCTGCCACCCGGGGCCTTCAGGGGGAACAGTGCGGTGTGAAATCCCTGAGCACTTGGTGCAGTGCCATTGGCTGCCATTCCCCAACGATTCTGGGTCTGTGTATCCCATGTCTGTGTTGTCTAGTTTCTTCAGCATGAAGCCCAGGGGGGTTGTTGTTGTTGTTGTTGTTTTGTACTGAGCTTTGGCATATTGAAAAGAAAATTGGGTTTAAATTTAAGAGCCCTGCAGTGTGTTTTATGGCTAATTTAGGTATACATTTATCAACTCAGCAAATGTTTATTATTAATGTGGACCAGACCCTGAGCTAGGCTCTGGGCAGACAAAGATGGTAACAGAGCCTCTGATGTGAAGGAGCCCCCGACTGGCGACATGTCCAGACAATGACATTTTCATGGGATAATATATCAAGGATAATAATGGAGGATTAGGAAAGCCCTGGGGAGGCACAGCAAAGCTAGCCAAGGGGAGATGTGACTGGGCAGAGCAAGGTCCTTGGAAGTTATAACCTAACAGAGTCTTGAAGAGTAAACAGAAGTGAACCAGGAGAAGAGGGGAGGAAGGCATTTTAGAGAGCATGAGCAAGCTAGTGGAGGTGACATATGTAGCATTTGCAGATACCTCCAATCAGACTGTATGGCTGGGATTAAAACATGCAAAGCAGGGAGGAATGAAAATAAGGGTAGAGATGTATATGGAGAGCAGATGGTACAGTCTTAATACATGTGACAGAGTTTGGACTCTACGCACTGGTAATGAGAAGCCCCTGATGGTTTTGAACAGAGAGTGGTAAGGTCAGATTTGTGATGCATGGATGGCAACGAGGCTGGAGGCAGACACAAGGAAGAAGGGGTTGCCTGATGGCTGGGGTGAGCGATGGTGCTGTGCTGAACTGGGCAGCTGGAGGAGAAGGGGGAGAGTGGTGGGTTTAAAAAAATACATAGGAGGCCAGCCCAGCATTCCAGCCTGGCCATGCATTATTAACCTTGTCAGCTTGTATAAATTCATTCATTTTCTGAGCCTTAAGTTCCTCATCAGTAGAATGGGGATAATGACATTCCTGGCCACAGGTTGTCGAAGGATTAAATTCTGTTACCCTTGTGCAAACACTCGGCAACTCATCTAATAGCCTCCAGGGTTTAGCCATTAGTAAGTTTTTCATATTTGTGGAATGACCCACCCTGTGTCTCAAAGATGGCCTATATGGAGAAATCGGTAAATACTGAATAGTTTCATACAGTGGCTTAGAAATTCAAAAAGTGATTTTTTGAAAGCCTGAGTTTATAAGTATTTCTACGCTCTTTCTAAAATATATAATTATGTTCCCTGCTCACATAATTTTATCCATTAAAAAAAAACTGAACATATCACTGTCACTTTCATTGCAGGATACTGGCAGAACTTGCTTTACCTAGCAGATGTGTTCCTGAAAATTTTACTTGTAAATTGATTTTAAAACGAGTCAAATCATCCTTTACTCATACGAGGCAGATGAGCCATTTTAAAGAACCCTCTGGTTGTGACTCCTTTGGTAAAATTAATAATGACTCTTAATTTTGTGGAGGGGGTTAAATATGAACTTCCATAGATACCTCAATTGGGTGGTAGTGGTCTCCACATAAGGATATTTATACATATTATCACATACAGAAACGCAGGATGTTATCTGTTCAAATGTGCCAGGCAGAGTCTCTCAGCCTGTTGCTGTGTGGTTGTACTTTTTAAACACCTATCCATTGCAATTTAAGACATTCCCCCACCAAACATGTCAAGTCAGCATCTACATTAATCTTCTTCACGCTTGACACAGATCTAGTCTCAACCTTTCCGTCGCTGACGCGAGATCAATTCACATTCACAATGTAATCTTCTATGAGACAATACATTATAAACTTTCTATTTAGCATCCAGTCAGCATCTAATTGCATTTTGATTTGTTTCTTGATGTGCGGGTGGAGTGCTGAGAATTGGACATGGAAAGCCGGATGAGTCATATTTGCCTAATTATAACTTGTAATTGTAAGACAGAACAGCATTAATACAATAAGTGATGCAAATCGATATTGAAAATGTTCAAGCAGGGAAGATTGATGGCAACGTGGATTTATAATAATAATAATAATCGCCATTTAGGAAGCAGCTATTATGTTCCAGGAACTGTACTTGTTACTTTATATATATATTATTTCTATCTCTCCCCTGACTCTGGCAGACATTATTATTTTTCATTTTGCAGATGTCAAAATGGAGCCCCAGCAATTTTAAGTGCCTTGCCCTAAGTTAACCATCTAGGACCTGGGAGAGCTGAAATAGGAGGCCTGATTGAGTATCATACCTCGGGTCCTCTTAGTGAGGAGACCTGGTGTCCAGCCCCGTGTGGGTCACTAACTCACCTTTGTACCCAGGTCCCTCATCTATCACAGAGGGGTTTGTTCTCTTTAACTCTAAGACCCCTTCTGCTTCCTGATGTTTTCAATGAAGTTTCAAGAAGGCCTTGGGCTACTTTTAAACAGCCTGGCATTCCACCTCACCTCCCCATAGTCAATGAAATCCAACTTGAAATCCAAGAATAGCTAAACCTCTACTTCAGTCCCAAGAGCCATTTCATTTACTGAAATACTTACCACACTACCATCCAATTACTATGTAAAACACCTTGGGATACCATTAATACAAAAGGTTATATATTCTAAAACCCAAATGTCATTTTGTATTAGACATTTTCTTAAGGGCTACTTATCTCAGGATGAATTCCAAGAATGAGTGCTTAATAATTATTTTGCATTTAAACAACCTACTTATGAATTCCAGGGATACATTGTGTCACAGTACGGCTTCTGCAGGATACCGCAATTATTATAAATGCTGATGGATTAACTGCTACAGCATTGCAGCCTTAAAAAATGACACACCTGTAGTAGATCACTGGGAGGTCATCAGGCAAAATCCTCTCTCTCCCTATACCCCAAAACTCACCCCAGAAAATAGGACTGTGTGAAAAGTTTCTTAATCCAGTAAGAAATACTATAAAACCCAAAAGAACCAAATATGTAGAACCCCAAATATTAGTGCTGGTCACAGACATTTTATTCTTTATTAAAACCCATTGGATGGGTTTCGTGCAAACACTTCTCTCTTCAAAGGTGTCAGGAAGAAGATTTTTAGAAGCCGAGGTATCTTTACATAGACTCATGAATTTGACCTAAAAGCCAACTCAGGCACAGAAGTTTGGAGTTTAGACCTATTTAGCTTTATGAAGTTGGTCTTTGAAAGAATAGGCCATGATTTGGGAGAAAGGAGGGTTTAGATTTGTTTTTGTGTGCACATGTGTGAGAGTGTGTGTGTGTGTGTGTGTGTGTGTGTGTGTGTGTGTGTGTATGTCCGGGGCTAGGGTGGGAAGAAAAGTTCAGTTAACCTCCTATGAACCCAAATAACAAAGCGCCATGCAGCTTTAATAAGTAACCACTTAGTGATGAACATTTAACAGTCTCATTAAATCATAATTTAAAAGATTGCTTTTTTTTTGCCCCAAACAAATAAAACTCTGTTAAATTCTAATAAGGATCTTTGAAACAGCTGTTTTGTGCTACAGAATGTGTAATGACCTTATAATTGTATTAGATGTGGCATGGAAATGTTTATGTTTTCTTTCTAGTCTGAAATGTGCTAAATAACAGAAGCCAAAGAAAAGGGATTCATTATGAATTCCAAGGGCTCAAGGGCCGTGTTTCTGGAAAAGGGGGTCCTTAATCAAATTCCAATGTGAATGCTGAACTGGGCTGGACCAAACTGAGGCAGGCGTATTGGTTTCCATACAGTTGGAGTCCCTTCCTTGTCTTCCATGATACCACGCCTTTCATCTCAAACACGTAAACGTCTGCCTGGACCCTTGAAAAGCCTGCCCTGTTATCCCAGACCCTTGGGTTGCAAGAGCCTCAAAATTCCCAGGGCCAGCCCCGACCTCCACTCTCATCACAGTGCTAGAGAGCATGGGAGTTGTAGGACTGCTACTTGCTCTAGGGGTCTGCTCTCCAGCCCTCACCCTCAACCACGGGAGACTGGCCTGTGTAAATTCTATCCACTGGCTTCTGGACTTCTGATTCTCATTGGGTTTGGTCAATGGGAGCCCTGCAGGAAGGAGAAGGAAATTTGGTAAATATTTCTCTGGCTTCTTCCCTGTGAGGTTACCATGGGTTATGCCAGTCTCTTCACCAAAGACTCAGCTCCTGTCTGGAGGCCTTGGCCACACAGCTGTTTGCCCAGATATTCTGGTAATTGCTGCCTATCCTAGTTCCTTCAAGCCCTGTTAATAGCTCTGGGATGCTTCTTTATAGTGATGCGCTAGTAAATTGGCTCTCCAAAAACAAAAACATGAAACAAAAACACAAGCCTGATTTGTCATGTTTACGGATTTCCATTACACAAATGATCCATCATGGCTAATTTTAAGCTCCCGACATGAAGTCACCCAAGGCAGATGGAACTGGGAAGGAGCACACCCAATCGACTATGATGGGCCGCTCTGAGCACACTGCTGCTTTTCTGCAACCTGCCCACGCCTTTGTAAACAGCCTCTATATTCAATTCTGCACCTGATTACCCATTTTCACTGGGCCATCTGCTTCCTCTCAGGACCCCAGCTGACACAACCTTCTGAAATGGCGGGCCTTGTAGTGACAGGGGGCACCATCTCCACAGAAGCAGTTTCTCCTGGGCCAAGTCCAACAGAGGTTCATCATGAGTGACAGGTGTTTTTTCTCTCCCTGGGTCTCCCAGTTGCATCCAGTTTGCTTCCAAAATACAGATACTTGAGCTCTTCCCTCCCACAACTAGAGTCGCTCCTTGCAAGTGACCTAGGGTGTTCTGGGTGGATTCACACTGTCACTGAACCTATGGTGGGTAAATCACATCCCAAAACACAGGCACAGATGCCCAGGGAGCCCTCCTCTGCCTAGGTCTGGGTGGCTCCTTTCAACCAGCCACTGCTCTCAGGGCCCCCACCCCCACCCCAGCAACCTTCTCCCCATCCTCTGGTTCCAGCACTTGCTGTTGGGTTATGGGCTCTGTCTTAGGAGGTTTCCTATTCTCATCTGTCCTTTTTCTCCTGTCAATATTAGTTCCCTCTCTTCTTAATTCCTCCAAATCAAATGAATGTTTCAGCTCATCTGCTCCCACCAGAGAACCCAACGGTTCATCAGGCAGAGCTTCATGCAGTGGAATGGCTCAGATAACAGAGATTTAAAAAAAGCTTGTCTACGTCCCTTGGGCTTAGGAGGGTCTGGGCTTTATGACCACTATTACCACCACCACCGCTGCTGCTCATAATACTCCCCAGCATTTACCGAGCACTTACAATGTGTCAGGTGCTAAGCACATTAACTTCCCTACAACTCTGCATCAGTGTCCCTGCCAAAAATAAAAGTGGCCCATTCAAAGGCTATAACTTAAGAGAATTTAGTAAAGGAGCTATTTACTCTTGCAAATGTGTAGTTTGGATTAAGAGAACCAACCAGGGATGGCCCCGCACCCACAGACTACCAACAATTATGGCCCGTCACAACAATGAGAAAGGACAAGGGGAGGTAATGGTGTACTTAGAATCTAGAGCTGAGAGCTGTGGCCTCCCCTCAAAAGCTGTGGCTATAGAGGAACGCATTCACTGCCCCAATTAAGATCTCAGTGAGTGCAGGCTGTGGGGAAGAACTGAAAGGTAGTAAGTACCCTGGCCCTCCTCTTCCCACCTTTTGTTTGCCAAAGTCTAATGGAAGTCAGAGGGCCTGAGAGCTGGGTGATACAGTCCATAAATTTCAGCCTCTTGGGTACTGGTCATGGCAGAGAGGGGTGGAAATGGATCTGACATGGTAGCTGAACAGCCAGTTGGATCCCAAGAGCTGAGTATTACCACCATCCTCAGTAAACAACAGCAGCCAGATTTGAACCCAGAGAATTTATTGGTGGGACTCATTCCAACAACACTGGGCTATGCTGCTTTCTAAAGGCATTTCATAATGGAGGCAGAAGGGAAGGAAAATACTCCATTTCCTCCGTCATCTTCCTCTTCTCCATCCCATCTCCAACTCCCAGAGATGTCGTAGCCATGAAAATCAGAACACAGGTTTACTTCTGAGAGGGCACACCTAGGAGTTTCACCTCCAGCAGGAAAATGGTTACCGTATGTTGTGACAGAATCACTGGATCTGTGGACAGTTTCCACTTATTCATCTTAATTCTGTTCCATGAGGACACAGAAACCATGCCCATGCCATTTCCACTTGGTGGCTCCTTGGGTGTCCAAGAGGAGAAGTCCTTTCCTGTTTGTATGTTGGGAGGCAGCAGGAGGAATAGTTGTAGAGAAATTTTGGACTCCTACCCTCAAAGGAAAAGGCTCTATATTTAAAATCCTACCCTGTTGCTGAGAATAAATAAAAACTCTTCATCACAGAGATTCTATTTCCCTATGAAGGTGGTAGAAAGCTACACACGCACTGACTGCCATATTGTTTTAACTCACTGAAACATGTTCCTAGAATGACAGGTAAGCCCTCAGTTTTTATAAGGAAGATCACTCACAAAACTTCCCTGGTTTTTAGAACATCATCACCATTAGCCACCTCTATTGTGTTCTTTAACATCCTCTAGGGAATAATAAAGGAATGAATTATCCTTAGAATGCACTGCAAGTAGCTGGTCTTTCCTGATAATGTGGCATCACTCCTTTGTTTAAAGGATCACGAAAGCATTGTTTTCTTTCTTTTTTTTTTTTTTTTTTTTTGCCTTGGCTTATGGGAAGCTCCAAGCTAATAAGTTCAGGGCTCAGTTGCTGTAACTCACGTCAGTCTCTCCTCCTGCTACAGTTTTTGTTCCTTTATTCTCATTTTAATTGCCCTACAATAAATACATCCTTTGTTCTTTTTGTAAGAAAGCTAGCAATAATAGTAATTAGCTTTGTGTGTAGTAAGTTAAAGTGGTTTTGGTTTTCTTTCTTTCTTTCTTTTTTTTTTTTTGATCCCTATATCAAGTCTGTGAGGCCTGCTGAACTACTATTATTTGATTGTTCTCAGATGACATTCAGAGAGGTGAGTAATTTGGCCCAAGTCACCCAGGTTGTAAGGAATGGTCCTTGCAGACAGCACAGCAAACTAAGCGAAATGGTTTCAAGCTCTGGGGTCTGACTGTTCAGTTTATATCAGTGCATCTGACCTTGGGCAAATCGCCTAACTAAGCTTCAGTGTTCTCATCTTTAAAAAATTTTTTTAGACGTTTATTTTTGAGAGAGAGAGAGACAGAGAGACAGAGTGTTAGAGGGGAAGGACAGAGAGAGGGAGACACAGAATCTGAAGCAGGCTCCAGGCTCTGAGCTCTCAGCACAGAACCCCATATGGGGCTTGAACACATGAACTGTGAGATCATGAACTGAGCCGAATTTGGATGCTTAACCGGCTGAGCCACCCAGGTGCCCCAGTGTTCTCATCTTTAAAACACGGATGATAGTCATATCAAATCCATCTGTCTCTTTGAAGGACAAAATGAGATAATCCCTACAAAGCAATAGCATAACACCTGATACTTGGTAAAAACCCAGTGTCAATTATTATTAGTAGTATGGTTGTTACTATTGTTGTTATGAATCATATTTAAATTTAAATGGCGATGCATTTTTCTAAGGCCTATTTCTACCACTGTGCTACCTTTTAGAAGTTATAAATATATTCTAACCACACTGCATTCAAATATTTCTTTTTTTTTTTTCTGAATATATATTTTCCTCCCCAGCCCCTATATTGACTTACAATCTAGCAGACTCTTTGGCTATACAATAGAATTAGGAAAAGCTCTGGCCAGGAGCAGGTTTTAGTCACATATAAATGGTGCAGAAAAATGGCCTGCATCAGCACCCAGGGGAGGGGCTTGCTCATTGTCACTGTCCAGGACAGGTGTTCTCACCTCCCACAGGCACACTCTCCATCTCTATGGCTCAGCCTAGAATTCAGTTATCCTGAGCCATATATATGTTTTATGAAAAAACCTGACAGACCCATTTCCCCCAATTTCCAAGGCAGTCTATAGACACGACGCAACAGAAAGTAGACAATCATGCCCAAAGATGGATCCCGCAGAGGTGGCCTGGAGGAAGGGTGACGTTGGAGCAAGCTGATTAAATTCTGTTTTCACACTGTTGCCTTGACTTTCAAAGTGGCTCTAATTACGTCTGCATAATCCCTACCCATGGGATCCCATCAGTTCCTCAGAGGTTTGTGGTTGTATGTCATTTCAGAGCTGAGCGACTGGGTTCTGTGTCTCTGCAGGTCTTGCTCACTCAGGCACCTCAAACTGTCCAGTGGTGTGTCATGTCCTAGCAGTGAGTTACACACGCATCACACCCCAAGTGCTGCGCAGGCTTTCCAAGAGATGTCGTGGTGAAGATCAATGGTCCTCAAACCTTAGCATGCATCAGACCAAAGACCAAAATCTTTGCTAGACTAGTGTCGCTTAGTGATGCTTTTCCACAAGTGGATTATTATTGGGGAGTCAAGGTCGTCTAGGAAATGAGCTAGTTCTGGCATTTGCAAGAACACAGGAGCCTGATGATTAGGGAAACAGCCCTCTGGGCTATACATCTGACATGTTCAACAACTTTGTAAAATAGATAGTATCACCATTTGAGAGGAAGGAAGCCAAACCTCCCAGAGGTTTAGGAATTTGCCAAGAAGCTGAGCCAAAGTTGCACCAAAATCTTGGTGATGCTAAAGCCCACTTGTTTCACTTTCAGATTAATGGTTCTCGAAGTGTGGATCTCTGGGGCAGCAGTATTAGCATCACCTGGGAACTTGTTAGAAATGCAGTCTCAGGCCCCACCCCTAGATCTACTGAACCAAGAAACCCTGGGGGTTGGGGACCAGCATCTGTGCTTTAATAGACCTTCCAGATGACTCAGCTTCTTGGCAAATTCCTAAACCTCTGGGAGGTTCGGCTTCCTTACTCTCAAATGGTGATACTATCTATTTTACAAAGTTGTTGAAAATGTCAGATGTATAGCCCAGAGGGCTGTTTCCCTAATCATCAGGCTCCTGTGTTCATGCAAATGCCAGAACTAGCTCATTTTCTAGACGACCTTGACCCCCCAATAATAATCTGCTTGTGGAAAAGCATCACTAAGCAACTATAGTCTAGCAAAGATTTTGTACAGGACACAGAAGAGGAGGTTTATATCACACCCCACAACCAACACTGTGAAATCCCTCCTTCAACATTGCTGTTCTCTCAAAATCCCATTGGCCTCTTGGCCATGTCCTTTTATCCCCAACCCAGATATTATGGAGCTCACACGTGTCACTGGATGTCTTCTCTGAATTCCCCCTACAGGTGCATGCCTAAACTGGCTGTGATAACTTGTAAACCAAGGGAGGAGCACACTTATCTCTCAAGCTTGCTTTTGGCCTCTTAGCCTTCATCATGAGCAGCTTATTAGAGCACATCCCCTTCCTCTCCCTCCCAACAGAAAGAATAAAATGTCTTCCCTGTTACATACGAGTTATTATAAGACCATTCTCTCAAGGCAGTGACAGCTAAGGAAGGAGCCAAAATAAGCAGTGGCTACTAGTGGCATCCAGGTCTCCTCAGACTCAAGCACAGTCTCCCCCACCTTCTCCTAAGGGCTCTGAAGGCATCTGCTTTTGACACTTCTGTTGAAATATTGCTTCCTGGAGCTGATGGCTCATGGGTGAAGAATGGTTCTCAGCCTCCATGCTGACATCCCCAGTCCCACCGAGCATGTAGACGTCAGCGGGAGCTCTGAGAGTGAGCACAAGCTGAGTGGCATTACAGGCTTTACAGGGTGTTATTGCCACCCCACCCCCAAAAGTTGAACCCACAGCTCAAGGCTTCCCCTAAACTCACTCCCCGATAGAGCCAGGACCTGCCCCTGGGCCGCTCACCCCCTGAGCCAAGATGATGCCTATGTCTCTCTCTAGTGCTTCATCCTCTATCAAGATAACAAGATTCTCCTGCTTACCAAAACATTCCCCCACCCCCACTTAGAATAGCTTGATTCCCCATCCTTTCTCTTATATCTGATATGAAGCTCTGGTTCCAATACACTTGATCTTATCCTCTGAGGACTGTCATTTTCACCTGTCTTTTCCTCTCTAAAGTTAGTTTCACTAAAAGCAAGAGCTTTGGATTTCCTGATCCCCACCCCATTGGGAAGTGAGGTATGACCCTCTCCCATCATGGTTGTCATAGATAGTTCTCACTCTAACTTTCCCCACCAAACCTCATTGTTCAAACCACATTTAAAATCTTCATGTCTCTTAGTTTGTTGCCACTCTCATGAATCTCAAAATGAAGGCAAAGGTCTGTTTTCCTCTGAGCATACATTAACAGCCAAGATTTGGAGAGTCCTCACATTCCTGAGTACCCATACGAGCACACAGCCATAGCAATTGAGGTGGTGTTGTTGACACTGGGGCCATGTTTAATTCCTAAGGCTGGATCTAGTAAGCTTTTCATTAATCTCTTCTGATTATAAACCCTTGCATCCCTTTGCTTCCCATGCAGCCCCAGTTAATTATCTTATTTTTCTTGTGGTTGGAAGAGCTCAGAATCTAGGTTCAGAAAACCCTTGAGTTCAAATCTGAGTGTTGTTACTTCTGCATCTGAGTCCATGTCAAAAAGGGATAAAATAGGGCTCATGCTAACATCTGCTTCTTAAAGAACTGAATGAATGTACATGTGAGATCCTCTGCAAATATTTGGCACTTTCAAAACATGCTTCTCTTATTTCAAATGCACCCACCTATTCCTTTCATCCTAGGTTTCCTCTCCAGCTGATACTAACAGACTTTGGCCATAACAGTAGGATATTTACTTTTTTTTTTTTTTTTATCTATTTCACTCCAAGTGACTAGGCTGCCCTTGCTTCCATGGAAGGAATCACATCCAAGCTGTTGTCACGTTAATCACAGGCCAACTGGGAGTAAGCTATTTACACTTGTGTCACTTCCTCCAAGATTCGATTACTGTGATTGCCTATTGACTATGGGCTCTGCCTGCTTCCACACCAGCTCCAGCTGTTGCGATAGGGAGTGGTGGGCAGTTTGTGTCATCATGAAAGGGGAAGCTTCCAACGTGCATATAGAGCCTGCTTCTGAGCCTGTCTGTCCATCATCCCCACATCCTTGTTCAGGGTGCTGATCCTCAAACTGCTCCTTTTATCTATCTTTCTTTCTTTCTTTCTTTCTTTCTTTCTTTCTTTCTTTCTTTCTTTCTTTCTTTCTTTCTTTTTTTCTTTCGTCTATTAAAATGTGTCGCTGGCTAAGGGTAGCTCTCTGAATTTTAACCATGGATTTTGCGGTCAATTCCTGCTCAGTACAATTACCAACATTATTCAGAATCTTGTTTAAAGATATTTATTTTCATTTGAAATTGTCTGACGGCCTAACTGCATTTTCAAAAATTTAAGCTTTCTGCTTATCTCATGCTGCTTAAAATTGATTTTTATGAATCATTTGGCTTCTCTACTGATTTTTCCATTTTCTTTCATTAGTATTTTTTGGGGAGGGTGATAGTGGTGGTTGATTGTTTGCTTCTTCAGTCAACCAAACCATGGGCTATCTGACTTCATTTACAGATCAGAGGCCAGGTGCAAACTTCCATTTTATTCAATATATAAATTGGTTTGAAAGAGGATCCATGAGTGAAATTAATTCCTGCTATTTCAGGTTTGAGTGCACTGTTCGACATTCCTGCTGATACCTCAGCCTAAACTTTACACAAGTTGTCCCATAGCTCAGCTGTCTTCCAGAACTGAATTTAGCTTAAATCACTGCCATCTACCGCGATTGCCCCAGACAAATCTTTTCAGCCATCTAGCTCTCAGATGAAAAGTGCTTCCTCACTGCTCATTTGATGGAGGGTAATGAGGTGCTGTTTCTACAAGATTACTTACCTGATGAGACAGGAGGACTCGATTGAAAACCCAGGCAGGACCCCAGATGGCTCTGGCTGAGCACTTCTGGAGGATTGAGCTAGCATTTTTGTAGCAAGAAGTCAATGCTTTCATCTTCCCTTTTAGCCCCAAGAAATGAATGTGGCTCTTTGTCCCCCATAAACTATTTTTTCAACTATCTCTTTCTCCCGAGTGCCCAGAGCAGTGGTTCTCTAACTTCAGCATCCATCAGAATGGATGATCTTATTAAAACACAGATTCCTGTGTCCTATCCCCAGGGTTCCTGATTCAATAGGTCTGGGGTAAGACTTAGTGATTTGCATTTCTAACAATTTCCCAAGGAATGCTGCTGCTGCTGGTCCATATACACATCAGAGAACCATTGGGCTCGAGTATATAAAGCCAACAAGCCACTGTGCTATGGAATGCCCTTAATCATTTGGCCCCTTCCTCCTGTTCCATCCTTTTTATCTATTGTTATTGCATACTGGCATTCACTCAGTCTTTCATTCATTCAGTTAGCAACTATGTGCCTGATACTAAATCCCTTAGAGTTCTTTTCTCTTTTTTTTTTTAAATTTTTTAATCTTTATTTTTGAGAGAGAGACAGCATGTGAGCAGGGGAAGAGCAGAGAGAGAGGGAGATACAGAATCCGAAGCAGGCTCCAGGCTCTGAGCTGTCAGCACAGAGCCCAATGCGGGGGTCGAACTCACAAACTGTTGAGATCATGACCTGAGCCGAAGTCAAAAGCTTAGCTGACTGAGCCACCCAGGTGCCCCTCCCTAAGAGTTTGTGAAAGGAGCAAAGCACTACCTACACACACTATCTACTTCCTTGCTTTTGCTATTGTTGACTTTTCTGAAATAATGTCCTCCATCCCAGCCTTTCCTATCTGGCTCACCTCCAACTCATCCAAGTTCAGGGTCAAGCACCAACTTTATAAGTTCTTCCCTCTGGTAGACTATGACTTCCTGAGGGCACATGTTGTACTGCATTTCTCTAACTCCAGAACCCCATACAATGTCTGGCCCATGTTTGCTGATCAGTATTTATTTGTGAGCTTGATTATTTCAGGGCAAGGACATTCACTTGACTTAATTAGCTAGGAACTTGGGTTTAAATATGATTTCGGGGTGCTGGGGAGGCTCAGTTGGTGAAGCGTCTGACTCTTGATCTTGGCTCAGGTCATGATCTTACGGTTCATGAGTTTGACCCCACTTTGGGCTCTGCACTGATAGCGTGGATCCTGCTTGGGATTCTCTCCCTCCTCCTTTCTCTGACCCTCCCCTTCTCTCTCTCTCTCTCTCTCTCAAAGTGAATGAATGAATAAATGAATGAATGAATGAATGAATGAATGAATGAATAAATAAATAAATAAAAATAAACATGATTTCCCTCCAATAGATACAAATGATGTTCATTTGGTTGCTTAGAGTCGAGTGTGAGTGAAAATGATGGAAAGGTATTTAGTCCCACATAGGTCTGGTGGCTTCACTTTATACCATGACCCCAATATACATCTATAATCATCACACAGGAACCAAGCCACAAAATAAAGTCACTTTGCATACTTACATTTGAATAGTATTTTATGTTAAAACATTTTCACATCCTTTATCTTAGTACATCCTTAAAAATAATACAAAAAAAGGCGTTCCAATATATATAACTTGTTATTTCACTAGGAAAAATGATTCCAATCAGACAGCCTCCTGCACATGACCAGGATATAAAGTAGTCCCAGACAGGGATAGAGAGCATCGTCAGTAGGGGATTGGGCACTACTTTGGGTGAGGAAAGAGCTCAGCACTGGACTTATAAGGTGTGAGTTCTTCAGCCATGATCCCACCATGACTGATCACACAACAGTTAGCCTCAAGTTTTTTCCTCTATCAAACTGACTAAAGACCCCTCAGGTCACTTCCAGCCTTAAACTTCCATGATAAGATCTTTAGATTAACATAATAGAGTTATTAACAATTCCCCCAATTAGCTCTTTGAAGGCAACATTTCTTTTTAGAAGGATATCCTCAAGAATTGTCACAGTTTATTCTCCAGTGGCCATCAAGCCCCTGTATATCTTCCAGATACCTTTCTGAGGAGGAGGCTATGAGAGTAGAGGTTAGTACCTATCCAGAGTACTCACTCACTGAGAGTGTTCTTAGAAGCAGACATTGGTACACAAGTCAGATCCATTCCAGACTTGGTCATGCCCACTGTTAGAGCTGGACGTGGTTTTCCAAAGGCTAAGACCTTTACAGTGGTTTCCTCTCTGGGGACTTCCACGGATGAACGCAGAGCCCAGAATCTCTCTGGAAGTTTCTCCTAATTCATGGTTTCTGTGAATAGGCCATGCTTAATGACTGCCAGAATAAGCTCCCTAAGCCTGATCCCTTCTGCTAGCTGCTCGGCATTCATACGATAATCTTGATATTCATCTCCTGTTACTGCAAAGGCAACATCTCCAAACTGAACCTGCCTCCTTGCCCAAATATGCTCTTCCTTTTGAGGTTCTCCAGCTCCTTTCACAGAATCTTGTTACCTAGACTTGAAATTATTGACTCTTGCTTGACTCCTAATTCTTCCTCCCTATATACTGTAAAGGTCTTGTCTATTTGTTTTTGGAATATTTCTCCTGTTGCTTCCCTGCCTTTTATAACATCGCCACTGTCCTAGCACTGGGCCCTGTGATCTCTTGCTTGTAGTTTTACAGCAGCTTCCCAATCAGCCACAGCTCAGCATTCTCCTCAGTACAACCTATTCGTCAGAAGTAGGCCGAGATGAGGGTTCATGAACAACCACTGTGTTACAGAAGGGCTTCTGGGAGAAACCGGTAGGAGTGCAGGAAGCAAGATAGGGAAAGAGAAGAAAATAAGACGAGATGAGTCTTCTCATGAAGTCCTGGCTCCACCCCATCCTGCAAGGAACTCTGGAACCTAAATTGCACTTCTGAGGCAGGAAAGCCGGGCCTTCGTATCTCCATACTATCAATCATTGGCTGAGGGCTGCCCCAAACAATGTCAATTCCCAGGCATTGTCAGCACTCTGCTTGTTTTGTCAAAGTGCTCCCTGTTGCCCAAAGGCAGGTAGGCAGCTCAATAAAGTCACAGGTGTTAACTGTTAGAAGCACCCGGAAGCTGGGAAGAAGGGCACAAAGAAATAGTAAAAGGGATCTGAGGGAACGTGGGCACTTGTGAGCGCATCAGCAGTGTCCGCTACACCAGCTTCCACTATATGGCCAGCAAAACACTGCCCGATTACCGCTCAATCGTTGTTTTACTTAGCAACCATCAATGACTTCCTAAGGTCTCTAAGCTCTTTAACTACATCAGAGTCTCAGTAATTTAGCACCAACTGCTTACCCATGTTTGTCTTTTTTTCTTCAAACATTGTACACTTCTGACAAACTGATTCAGTATTTTATATACATACATATGTACATACATTAATATTTTCCAGGTTCTATGCTTCACCCATTCAGTTCCCTCTGCCTAGAATTGTCTTTTAACCATATCTGCAAATCCTACTCCTCCTTCAAAAACCAGAAAGACTTTTCTGATTACCATCCAAGATATGAGGTCCTTCCTTCTATGGAGGAAGAGAAGGAAGCACTTCATCTGTCCCTCCATACATGCACTATGCATGAAAGCAGTTGTCTTATGTCTCCTCTGGACTAACAGCACTTCTCTCTGAATTCTTCTAGATCCAGCCACAGTGCCCCTGTGCCTAGAACATAAATGATGCTCTCAACACATGCTGAATAAATGGTTGAAACTTCTTCATGTACCAAAGTCAAACAAAAGAGGGTGAATTGGGAAGTGTCCCTCCCTCAACTGAGATCTCGAAGTTCCAATTCTTTAGATGAGGGTGTAACCCTTTGGAGGCAGTGAATCCCCTGTGCTCCTTTTTCATGCCCTTTCTGGCCAATCTCTGCTGCGGGGGAGATGGCGGCACAATGGTGAAGCTGGGGTGAAGAGAAAGCTCCATCGAGAATGTCCTCAAACAACCCTTTCTTTCAGGGTAGTTCTAGAAATAGCTTGAGAAACCACTTAATATGTGTGGCATATCTAACACTCAAGAGTATTTTGATGAACATAAATGTGAAGTGTTTCTCTATCAGGAATAGCACTGAAATGGCATTTAAAGACCTGGGCTCTAGTACTGGCCCTGCCATTTTGTAGTGTGAGGTGCTGAGCAAGTCAGTTAGCCTTTTGGGGTTTGTTTTCCTCATCAATTAGTAGTGTGATTGGATGAGAGCCTCAAGAGCTCTAATATTCTGTGATTTCACTAGGACCTTTTAATGTGCCAGTCACCGTGCTGAGTACCGGATGTATGAAGACAAATGTCATAAGTTCCCTTGGTCATGAAAGCCTTGAGAAATTGGCTATTTAAGACCCACAGGGCACCTAGGTGGCTCAGTCATTTAAGTCTCCTACTTCTGCTCAGGTCATGATCTTATGATTTGTGGGTTAAAGCCCTGCATCGGGCTCCATGCTGACAGAGCAGAGCCTGCTTAGGAATCAATCTCTCTCTCTCTCTCTCTCTCTCTCTCTCTGCCACTCTTCCACTTTGGCTTTCTCTCTTTCTCCAAAATAAATACATCTTAAAAAAACAAACAAAAAAAAGACCCCCTACAAGTCATTCAGCTGCCCTGGAAGGAAACTTGTTCTAGTGTTTAAGTTTCATCCCTGTGTCTTTTGCACTTTGGTTTTAATCAGCGCATTTATTAGATTGAAGCCTCCTTCCTCTTCTGTATGGCAAGTCTTTAATCACAGGAGACCCCGAGGTACTTTGAAACTTTAAAATTGCCTACACAATTTGTCCCATAAAACACATACATAGATGTGAGTAGAGAACAAAAGTCTATGTCAAGTGTAGATTCCAGCAGTCTGCGAGGTGCACTCAGGAGCCATCTGATGAGATCATACACATTAACTCATCAGCACGTGTAATACAAATTAGCGCCAGAGTGAAATGAAAATTCCCTACACTGTGGACCAGTGAGCTCTCTCCTGCATAGATGAAAGTGACCTGTTAAATCATGAATGCTTTAGGTCTTCTCCCCTACAGACTAAACAAACATAATCATAACCCCATTAACCTACCTCATTCCCCAATCTCTCCCTCTTCTGATTGATTCTGTTCAGATCCTCTGACTCATTAGTGTGCAGCTTTTGTTAACTTATTAAATACGTATCTATGCCAGGCATTGCATATATCCTAGCAGGTAGTTAGATACTGATAAAAGGTGTGTAGACTGGAGGAGATTCCATCTAGTACTTCTGACATGTTCTGATCAGTTCAGAGTTATTTCCAACTTCTGGATGCTTGACCTGTGCATTTAGCTTAAAGCTATGTTTGTGGTTTGCTTTACCCCGTATATCAAATTCGTTGACTTATAACATAGAAAAGCAAAATGTGTTTCCTTTTATTGTTGCCTTAACTGTGTTCCTTTTCTGGGCCAGTTACCAGTGCATGGTATGCCAGTGGATTCACAAGAAGTAAGCCAGCAGCTGCCATACATTATGCAAGTTGTCATACATTTATGCAGAATTGTTTCGTTCAAAGGCCTCTTGCCACATACTGGAATTTTTGAGGGGGAAGGAACACTAAGAGATTCCCTTGTCAAGGGTTAAGAAAAGCTTGGACTTTGGATGGGAAATCTCCCCTATGAGAAAAGAGTTTCCCCTCCCCAGCACTCCTTCTTATAAAGCACAATCCTAGGACTTGGAAGCATGGGCCAGTCTGGAAGGACCATGCTCCAGAACGAACAAGCTCTAGGAATGCATTTCCGCCCCCACTCAGCTACAGACCAAGTGCAATGGGCCTGTTACGTGGAGGCCTTACTGTTGGAGAGGGTAAGAGGGCTCAAGATTTGTGATTTTACTAGAAATCACTGAAGAGGGATGTGAGGCAGGTGTTGAAAAGTCCCACTTAGAGTGGAGGAATCATCCTTGGGCAGCAAACTTCCAGCTTGTTAGGGCACCACAAAGACGAGCCTTCCATTCCTTTGTTGTACCATTTCCTCTCCTTGCATGCATCTAGCTGGTTTTTTGTTTCTTTTTTTTCACTTAAAATGCATAATGAACATGAAATTTTCAATTAAAGGAAAATGGGGAGAAAGAAAACTTCGGAGGAAACTCAGATTAGTTTTGTTAGAGAATTCATTTTCTGGGGAAAAGTACTCTCTTAGTTAAGTTCTTTACTTTTTACCTGAAGATTTGGTGAGGAGATTACAAATCAATATCTAGTAAAAATAATTCTATAAGAGAATGTAATACTGATTCTAAGCAGTAATTTGGCTGTATCTCTGACTAAAAGGAAGATGACAAAGATTTTAGGTAGGTTTCATATTTAAAAATGCATTCACAAAGCAGCTGACAATGAATATCGTCGATTAACGTGTCTATTGCCTGTACATTCATCTGGCTCCAATCCAGCAAGAGCACTATCCTGGAGAATGGATACCAAGGCCCATGTTAAGATGGGAGACACTTTACAAGAATGTCTAGAGGCTATTCAGCTAAGGGAAGATTCCGATTATAGTCATGAGGGGAAGTGTCTGGTCTGTTGGGTAAAGGAAAGGAGATAAAGGGGAAAAAATAACATGGACAGAAATGAGGGTGTCTGGTTGGAAAAGCAATGAACAAAGTCATTGCAGGTGTACAGTTGAGAAGTGATGCTACAAAGAGTAAGAGGTGCCCAGATCCCATTTTTCATGTTGCCTACCATTTTCTTACCTGCCAAACTCACACCATCTGTCTCTTCTCTCATGTGGTTCTTCCTTCCAAAATGGCCTTCTAGCTATCTCTATTTTGCTGGCCCTTCAAGATCCAGGTCAAGTTCTATCTTCTCTGTGAGCCTCCCTTCATGTTTCCCTTCCTCTCAGATCTAGTCACCCTGTTAACTCTTTCAGAACCATGGGGCTGAAATGGTAGAACAGATGCCATCCGACTTTCTGATAGTCTGTATTGCTCTGTTTAGGAATTTACCTCAGCATATGCTGCTGACAGAGAAAATGTTTTGTGCCCTAATTATCTCATATGAATAGTAGTTGTCTCTTTCAATTAAATACCTTTGAGGGAAGCAACAGTGCTGTATAATTTCTTTTATCCCCAAATGTGTAGCATAGTGCTAGGTTTTCACAGTGGCCAACATTTTTTGAACATTTGTCACATACTTGGCAGTATTCTAAGCTCTTTGTGTGTTTTAACCCATTTAACCTCACAACTACCCTGTGAGTAGATGCTAGTGTTATCCTTGGTCTACAGATGAGAAAAGCAAGGCTTAGGGAGATTCAGTAAATTGCTCAAGACCACACAGCAAGGAGGTATGAGAGGTAGGGTTCAAATACAGGCTGTCCAGACCCTTGACCACTCATTGCAAGCGGCCTGTGCTAGGTGATCTATAAATGTTTTAATACTTATTAATGAGTCAATTGACTTTGTCTTAAACAGAAAAAAGTTAACTCTACAATAAAGAGTCCTTTGTACAAAAAAGGAACTCCTGCTTAATAGGGAATATTACTAATTGCCTGGTACTTGGATTTGATCTGAAAATTGAAAAGTTTCATCCTTCTCAAGCTACCCTTGGGCTTTAAAAAAAAAAAAAAAACTACAGGGAGCACAGAGTCTGATCAGGGCTTTCAACTGGGTTCTTCCTCATCTGAAGGTGAAGTGGAAACTGGGACAGGGTCCAAATGCTTTACCAAACCAGCTAATGCTACTGGCAGCTCCCTAGAAACCATTTAGGGGCTCACAAAGCCCACAGTACACAGGGAAACCTGGGCTGCTCATTAAAAGAGGAAACAGGAAACAAGCATCAAAGAACAAGCGTTCTGGACGATGTGTTCATGTTACATATATGAATCATCTCTGAATGGGAGGGACAAAGACTGTTCTTTTCTTCCAGGCTTGCTATGTCCATGCCACATCCAAAGTGGTAACGTGGTGTTTGCTAAGACTGCCCTTTGAAAAGATCTCCAGGTCTCACCAGAAATGCAAGCCAGCAACAGAACTGATGGGGAGTATAATGAGCAGTCTCTTGTGGAACACAAGGATGATTTCCCCCCGTCATCTATTTGTATGTTTATAAATGAGTAACGAGGTCAATTTGGGACACGCAGGTTTTGTGCCACAATTTGGACAGATGTTCAGAGCCTCTGGAAATCATAGCTGCCCAGTCCAAGTGGTGGCTCTTGCCAAAAGTACTAAGTGTTCAAAGGAGAACGTGTCACTAGGGGCCACTCAGAAGAGCCCACTAATCATCAGGGAATTGGCTTGTATCGATTGTTTCCAACCACATTTATACTTGTAGAACCTGTAGCTCTCACTAAGTGCAAACACATGAAATTAAAAGGCACTTTACGACTGACAAATAAATATTTGATTAACATAGTTGTCAATCCTTGTTTCTGAATATACAAAAATCACATTTGTATTCTCTTCAATCGTACAAAGTGAACTTTGAATTAGTCACTACTGAGGTGTCTGAACTCTGTTCTAAATGATCATACACAACTTAGTCCTTTAGATAACAGGCACACAACTGGGACATGGAGTGGGAAGATTTTTTTTTAGGATATATGTAGCTCACATGACATTGGACCTGAAATGGCTGACCATAAAACTTCTGTGCTGTTTGCTACATTGGTGATATTTAATGAAGTTACACAGGATATGACATGGTATTAATGTTTCTGTCCAAAGGCTAATAGCCATTGTTAGCTACGATCATATTGCAGTTTTTTGTTTTTGTTTTTTTGCAATTACAAACCATGCTAGCATGTACATTTTTCTGTTTGGCTCTTTGTGCACATTTGTTGTTGTTTCCCTAGCATTCATATTAAAAATGGGAGAGGTGAATTGTAAGGCACATACATTTTCAACTTTTCTAGATATTTTCAAATTGCCCTCTCTGGAGGCACTACTGATTTATACTATTATCAGCAATTCGTGAGAGCCCCATATCCCTACATTTTTGTTAACATTTGATATTGTCAGGCCTTTTAATGTTTGCCACTCTGGTTGGTATGAGGTAGTCTCTGGCTGTCTTGTTTTGCCTTTCTCTGATTATTAGGAGGCTTAAACGTTACTACATTTGCTTATTTTTCATTTGAGGTTCCTCCTCCCTGAACTCTTATTTGCCATTTTCCACCTTGGGTTGTGTTCCAGATCATTTCTAGAGTTCTTTATAGCTTCTGGATACCCATCCTTTGTAAGTATGTGCATTGTGAGTACCATCTTCCAGTCTAGGATTTGTTTTTTGTTTTTGTTTTCATTTTTCTTATTGTGTCTATTGTCAAACACAATTTTGTAAGTTTTGTGTAGCTACATTTTGTGTCTTGTTTATATAATCCTTCCCTACCCCAAGTCATAATGATGTTTTTCAATGTTTTCTTATACAGGACCTAAAGTTCCCCCTGCCCTCCATATTTAAGTCTTTAATCCACTTGGAACTTAGTCATGTATGGTGTGAGATAGGGATCTAATTTTACCTCCATATAGATAACCAACTGTCCCCACATCTTATGTTTTAACAGTCCATTTGCTCTCCCCTGATTAGTAATGCTATCTCTGTTAAATATCAATTTTCCATTTTTAATGGCTCTGTTTCTCTTTTATTGATCTATTCTCATCTTTATGCCTGCCATGCATTGTTTTTCCTAGTATACCTTTATAAAACATCTTAGTACCTACTAGGGCAAGCACCACTGACAACCCCAACCTTGTTCTTTTTTTCCAAAATTGTATTGGCCACTTTGAGCTTTTTTCTCTTACACATGAACTTTAGGGTCAACTTGCCAAATTCTAAGAACTTCCTTGGGATTTTAGTCGACATTCTTTACACTTACAAATTGTATCTATAGATTAAAACGGTGAGAACTGACATATGCATGATATTGAGTTTCACAGGTGATGAACACAGTATGACTTCCTATTAATTCAGATAATGTTTATGTTATTCAATAACATTTTGAAATTTTCTTCAGAGTAATATATTTATTTATATAGTAATAATTAGCTCAGACATTTATAGTTATTGTGTATAAAATGTTTATTTCCATTTCACTTTGAAATAGTTTATTCTTGGTATATAGACAAATATATTTTAATATTGATCTTTAATAGTGAAATGATATCCAGTTTTCATGCTGAACTTCCTTAATAATTATGGGAGTTTTTGGAAAGTTTTGATGGATCTCCTATATAAACAATCATTGTAAATAAAGTCATTTCTCTTTCATGTGTAATGCTTGTCATTACTTTTCTTATCTTAATGCAATGGCTAGCCTCTTAGAAGTGGTGATAGTAGGTATTCTCGTTATGTTTCTTAATTTAGTGGTATTGCACCTAAAGTTTCTCATTAAATGTAATGTATGACATGGATTTTTAGTAGATACCTATCATCAGATGAAGGAAGTTTTCTCCAAATTTAGTTTTCTAAGAGTCTATTTCCTGAATAGATATCAAATTTTATCAAATTATTTTCCTAATCTATTAAAATGATGTTTTTCCCTTTCATTAATTAGTTCAGTGTGTTAAACTGATCAATTTTTACATGTTTGTTTGATCTTTACTTATGAGACTAAATTTATTTGGAATATTACTTTTTTAGATGCTGCTGAATAAGATGTGTTAATATTTTATACAAGATTTCTGTACCTATGTATGTAATTGAGATTGGTTTATAAATTCATTTTCATATAAATCAAGGTTATAATAACCTTATAAAATGAGTTATGAAATCTTCCCTCAGTTTTTCTTTTTTAAAAAAATTTTTGATGTTTATTTCTGAGAGAGAGAAAGAGAGAGAGTATGAGCAGGGGCAGGGCAGAGAGAGGGAGACACAGAATGTGAAGCAGGCTCCATGCTTTGAGCTGTCAGCACAGAGCCCAATACGGGGCTCAAACCCACAAACCATGAGATCATGACCTGAACTGAAGTCAGATACTCAACTGACTGAGCCACCCAGGCGTCCTCCTCATTTTTTCTTTCATAGTTTTCTTTACTTTCAGATTTATTTTGTTTTAAATCAAAGTTATAAATTCATGTCTTGAAGAGTACAATAGTTTCTCTAAGGCATGATACAAAATATACATACACAAAACCAAAAAAAAGACTTCCCTCACCCCAAGCATGTCCTCCTATCATTTTTCTCTGCCCAGGGGCAAAAACTTTTAGCAGACTATTTTGACAATTAAGTCAAGATGTCTGGAAAACATGCTTGCACCGCTACCTCTTGATTCTTCAGTTTTAGTAATAAGTATTGATTTCTCACTATGAAGGACGAGGATTTATCTTTCTCTACTTCCTCTGCTCCTACACACACATACTCCTTCCATCTACCACTTTCTAATGGAATCATGTTATAATTTTGGTTAGAAGTGACTTCATCAGAGTCGCATTATACAGACCGTATAAGTGCTATTCAAAACCGAGATAGTTTTCCCTTTCCTGCTTCATGTTTGTTTTGCCTAAAATAAATAATGATTGTGTTTTTATTTGTTTGGTTTCTTTGCTTAATTTCTATGTTTTGTCACAAATTCAGTCCCAAATTAAACTCCTTTTATCAATGTCCATATCTCCTTTCAGGACATTCAGATGTAATAGGCAATCTACCAATTTTATCTTCTGAAGAAGTCTCTTAGTAGACTTCTGACCCACACAGTAGACTAGTGGACACCTATCATACTGGGATTTTTCTTCTCCATCATCTTGGGATTTCCTTTGTTCCTTTCCTCTGAAGGAGCTACCATTTCGTATAACCTATGTTTTCTACTTTCTTGGGGTGAGCAAACGTTCTTGAGATATTACATCACTTAAAATGTCTATGATACTCTTCCATGAATGCTTATTTGGCTTATTATAAAATTCTAGATTTAAAACATTTCTTTAGAATTTTGCTTGATTGCCTAATACTTTCCAACATTAATTCTGACAAGACTAAAGATATTCTGATTCCTAATCCTTACTATGTGACGTGTTTTTTCCATCCTAGAAGTTTACCTGTTTTTCTCTTTAAGCTGAGTGTTCTGGAATTTCAGAATGATATTCTTTGTATGGGTCTATTTATGTCCACTTTTCTGAGCAATTAGTAAACTTTTTTGAACAGAAAATTTGGGTTTGTCATCTCCAGGAAATTGTCTTGAATTAACTGTATTGATTGTTTATTCCCAATCATTTTCACTATCCTACCTTTCTAAAATTTTTAGATGTTGGACCTCTTGAACTGTCTAATTTTCTTATTTTTCTCTCCTCTTGTTTTTGCCTCCCTTTCTAGGAATTTTTCTGCACTTCCCTTTGAAAATTTCTATCAATTGTTTTGTTTTTTTTCTATGTAATGTGGATTTCCAAGAGGTAGTGGTGGTGGTTGTCATTCTTTGAATGATTCTTTATTAGTGCACTTCTTGTTTTATGGTTGAAGGATCTTCTAAAATCTCTCTTAGGAGAGTGATGGTAATTTTCTGAAAATTCCTTCTTCCTGCTTGGTCTCTGTTTCCTTCAAGTTGCTTATTTCTGTTTATTTGTGTCTTCATCTTCCATTTTAGAGGCTTTCCTTAGATGTCTTGTGTCATTATTGTCATCTTATTCCCTCTTGGGCAGTTCAGATCCTTGAGAATTGACCTTTTTAATCTCTGGGTTATACCTTCCAGGATGCCTTGCACTCTTTTGGAAAAAACGGGTGAGGGTAGGGGAATTGTTCTTGGCATTTAAATATCCATGTTTTCTTAATTGCCCCCGTTTCAGTTCAGAACTCTCATCCTCAACTGTCCTGACTTCCCCTAAACTAGAGACTGTTTTACCCTTTTAAGTCTTTTATTGGGGTTGGGGAAGGACAGCAACTGGGCTGTCAGAGGAGCAGGGAAGGAGATCTGGAGATCTCAATGTTCCTTACACTTGCAGCCCAATATCCTTAATTTTAACCTCTCTATACCCACTTCCTGAAGTTACTGATGGGATGAATTCCTGAGTCTTTTGGAGATTCTGTGATATCAGATAAATGCTTGGCAATTTCCTTTGCAGTTTTAGAATCAGTTTTCTGTTGTTTTATATGCCTTGCCCAAAAGCTTTCCAGCTTCCAGAATTCTATTGCTCTCTGATTATTCACCCCTGTATTTGTCTCCAGGTTACTTCTGATATCAATTCCACCGTACCGTAACCATTATTTTCTTAGCTCCAAAGACCTTATTTTACTATTTTTCAGATATTAATAAGTTTCTTCAAAGTTATTTTTAAATTATTTTGTATGTAATATGATAGTTTTTCTTCCAACTTGATTAGAAAGCTGTTAAATTATTTTCTTTTTTGCTTTGATCATTTTCCCAGAGTATCTAATATACTTCACATATCTAGAACTTGATGCTTGCAGGTAACTATTAAGTTATTACTAAGTGACACAATAAAGGTATCACCATAAGGCACTCTGAATATACAAACACAATATTTGTACAGCACTGCATCAGCTTTTTTTCTGGTCATTAATGTGTTATAAACAGCAACCAACTGGAGATTTATTAAATGAGAATAACCATGATGATGATAAAAGAGAGATGAAAGTAGAGAACATTACAGATGTCCTGATTTTCTAAAGGAGTGTTTCTTTAAGTGTGTTCCATGTAACTCCAATGCCATAATATATATGAATAGGCACTCCTGAACAGAGGATTCTTGATTGAATTGATGTGGCAAATAATGGGTTAGGCAAATTAAAAAAATTTTTAAGTTTATTTATTTGTTTTGAGAGAGAAAGAGACAGTGCAAGTGGGGGAGGGGCAGAGAGAGACAGAGACAGAGAATCCCAAGCAGGCTGTGCACTGCCAGCTTGGAGTCCAATGTGGGGCTTGAACTCACGAAACCACGAGGTCATGACCTGAGCCTAAACCAAGAGTCAGACACTTAAATGACTGAGCCACCCAAGCGCCCCATGGATTAGGCAAATTTAAATAAGTTTCTTTAACAGAGGACTTCTCAGAGCTTTTAATATGCTTTCATGCATGGTACAGCATTTTCCAAACATACTCTCCATAAAATTCTTTTGTTTATAGGGCACCTTTTCATGACTCTTAGGACTCACTTTACATACAATGAGCTTTGTAACAGAGTATTCTCAGGTTTATTCAGGATTCTTTTGTTTGTTTGTATGTATTCGGTCATTGCTATCACTTACATTTTAAAAAATATACTCAGTCTCCAAGTCAGGACAATCATATGAAATATTAAGTATTTCTTAATCAGCAAGAGATGAAGGAGCAAGGCCCAACTCCTGTCATACCAACATGCTTTCTGATTAAGTGCAGGGCTCAGAATAAAATCACAGAGCGCAAAGCAATAACTATGTAGTTCTTACTGTTGGTGGCAGGGAGATGCAGTGGAAATGTTTCCAGGGAGGATCCAGTGGGCCAGCCCACTATGGGGAGGGTCCAGAGTAATGTCAAGTCTAAGAGGGGAGTGTTATGGGAAGGGGCAGACCAGAGTCATAGGATTCATCGCCAAGAATCCCATCTCACCCTTGAAAAGACACGTTAGCTAACAAGTCCTGAGCTATGAGTAGCTAAGAAACAAGGTTGGGCAAAATGAAACAGATAAGGATGTGGACTGTGAGTTATATAAGAGATGCAGGGTCTCATTATTATTGGGTTTGGGCTGGGAAACCTGGGATGAGTTGACTGGTTTAGAGTAATAGGACTGAATCAGGTAACAATGAACATAACTTAAAAAAAAATTTGAAATAGCTCTATTCCCATATGATAGAAGAGGAACTCAGATCCTGGAAGACTAAATGACTTACTAAAGGTATACAAGTAAGCTGTGGAGCTTCCAAGAGAATACAGTTCCTGGACATTTAGTTCAACACTCTTGCTATTCTACCACCTTACTTTCCATCCATGCTTCTTTACCATCTATGGAGCAATGGAATTCATTTAGATTTGCTAAGATCCTCATCCTGAGAGCCACTGTCTATCACCTATTGGGCTGCCAATGCAAAGCGACACACTCAAAGCCTAGAATCTTCCACCTGCAATCCATGTTGATACAGATACGCTCCCTGGGATTCTGACACATGACATTCATCAACAGAAGGGCTGCCTATTTGGATGCCTAATGTATGTCACTTATATATGATAGAGACCGGTTTGGTCTCTAAACACACAACTAAACATACTCTCCTGGTGTTAACTTGTGTTCAGTGCAGTGCAGCCAAACCACCAGAAGCCACAGCACCCTGATGGAAAGCTGATGTGCAGAGATGCTGACATAATGAGGTCTGAGGCCATCATCCCTGGTGCTACACACAGATGGGCAATCCTGCTTTAATAACTCTGGTAGTTGCACAGACATCAGCTTGAAAAGGTTGACTTCCTGGCCCTGAGTGTCCCCCATCACTTAGTCATGTGGGCCTTGGAATCTTGGGTAACATGCAGGCCTCTGTGATGTGGGTCCCGTGCACTACCGAAAGTCAACTGAGACCTTCTGATTTTCTCTGGGTGTCTCAGTATTCTCCAAACACATCACCCGGAGAGGCCATTCTGCTTAATCCTGTTGGTGCTCCTTGCCTAGAATGCTTCTGTTCTTGTAAGCCAAGCCCCAAACTCCATTTCCTTCCACTCGACCTCCATGCATCTGGTCAGTGCCCTCCACTTTTCAGATCAGTCCAACAAAGCAGATTTGAAAGAAAAATTATTGATCACTTTTGGAAAAGTGCCTTGAAACATTTCTACTGTTTTCAAGGGAGAAAGAGCAGCAGGGCCCCTATGCATGATCAGTTGTACCTGCTTAATTAGAATAAATATTCTCCTTCTGATTCCTTGTTCTTTAGGTTCACACCATTCTTGCCAACCCCCCTTTTTAAATTAAATGTAAAAATGACATAGCAATCAAAACTCTGCAAATAATTTTTTTCAAGGCACAAAGTCAACACCCTAGGTTTTCTTTTTTTTTAATTTCCCTGTCTCTCCTTATTCACATATTTCATATTTTATATAAGAATACCCATAGTGTAAGAATGATTGCACATTATTTTTTAGTAGTCTATTATAGAATATTTCTTCACATATAATTTTTCTCAATGTTGACGGCTACTTGATATTCCACAAAGTTGATGGGTCAATCACAATGTTTATAGAGGACAGAGTCACTTTATTAAATGTGTGACATTTCACTAGATGTGCTAGATGCCCATAATTGAGGCAGACATATTAAACATCTTTTCCTCATGTTAGATTTTCAAAATGGATGAAATGAAAAGGAAAACAAGTTAGGTAAGAGGGCAAGATTCAGTGGCTAGCAATTGCAGATCAAAACCTAGGCACCAAGAACTTTGGGTGGGGTCTACGGAGTCAGAGTTTAGGGTTAACTAAGGCAGGAGAAGGGAGAGCCCAAGAGCGAGGTAGTCAGGAATGCACAAGACCCAAAGGGTCAAAACAAAGGTCTACAGTGCCCCAGTGATTCAACAAGGTAATAACTTACATGGTCAGATGTTATTCTATCGAGGATGTTTGCTCTTTCTCCCACTCACTCTTCTTGCTATGTTTGGGTGCTCTTGATATCATCAGGAGTGGGGTTGCTTAACTTGTAGTACTTGTGGCTAAGGTAACTTTATGCATATTTGCTGTGTCCTGACTAAAGCATGGGTCAGAGGGGTGGAATTATAAGGATGTGCCCTGGAATTAGAAGTTCATGCCCTGCCCACGAGTGTCTCCTCTGCTCATGATGGTCCGTCCCTCGTGGAAGGAGGAGACGGGGAGCCATAATCAGAATGGACCAAGGATGGACACTTGACCTAAAGCCAATTTAATGCACGATCTGTAGAAGCAAATTTGACCAATCAGACTTATCCTCTAGGATGTTCATCTTTTGGAGACTGAGAGACTGTTAATGAAGCCTGAATGTAAAAGAAATTGCAACTAAATGTGACGGAAATAAAAACAGAGCAGGCATCCTCGTGAAAGAATAGTGAGTAGAGAAGAAAAGCTCTTCTCCAAAGATAGTACAGTTTGTGACTTTGCTATTGCCCACTTCTTCAACTTTTCCTGGATTAGCATAAACCTGTATCTTTTCATTTAATCTCTTCTTTTTCCCTCCCAGAGGCATCTGAACAAGTCTGTTTCTTCTAACTAAAAGATTACTGTATCAAAGATCCTAACACTGAAGTCCCAATAAATAAATTCCTCAGAAATCCCATATGAGGTTTCCTTTAAGTCACATCTCCAATGTGTAAAAAATTTGGCAAGAAAAGCCAAAATGGCTCACTGCCTACCTTTACAGGCAGACAATTAAACCAATTAAAGAGTGAAGTACGGTATGCCTTTTGCCTTCAAGGTCAGGCCTTGACTCACTAGAACCTTGGCAAAGTCTTGCAGTCTGGAGGGAGTAAGAAATCATCCCCGTGGATGACAGACTTCTAAGCAGATGGCTAGTAAATCAAGGTCCTGATGTGAAATGTTGATGCTTTTTAGCCCAGGAAGATGTGGGTGAAATATTACCAAGTTAATCACGTAGAGTGAGCCACTGGTCACTGTCCTTAAGGAAAAAGATCATTCATTGTGAGATGAGACCCTAATTGCAATGAGCAGGATCATAAAACTAATTTAGAGCCCCAAGGCCAGTGGGATAGAAATGAGTTATAATTAAGGAGACATCATTTGTATTTACAAAAGTGCTTAAACAAGAAACTCCTTATTTTGGTGAATGGACTATGTATCCTGGATGTGCATCAAAGAGGAGAGTACCTTACTCCAGGAATGGTACTATTAGATTTGTGTCATTAAACTTGTAATTACAATGATGGGTACCTCAATGTATCCCCAATAACTTTCATATAGTTTTTTTAAAAAGCACAGATTTGGAAAGCTGTGTCCAAACAGCAGGTCTGTGAATGCCGGCTGTGGGCTTTGAGTCAATCAATTCTCCTTTCTTTGTCTAACAAAGGGGACTCATGATTCCTACTCTTCAGGGTGGGATACTGTCTCCCAGTTGGTTTCCCTTTGGGGTAGAATCAAGTAAGAACGTCCTGGCTGATTTTTGCTTGGAGAGATGCTTCAATGGCAAACGCCCACATTCTCGAGAGCCCTGGACGATTAGTGACAGTGCCTGTGGTGACTCTGGCATCTGGTCCATAGATATACACCATTTCTAGATCCACCTATGATCTAGAAATGTCCATGACAACTAGTCTCTTTCAGGCAAAGACCAAAGCTAGTTGTTTAGAAATCGCCAGACTGTTTCATTTCTTTGTGGGTCATTTTAACATACCTCATTTCACTCCGTCCTCATGGCAAACTTTTGAGATGTATGTGCTTATTTGCCAAATGAAGAAACTGAAGTTCTGAAAGGTGAGGCAAGCTGCCCAAGGTCACGCGACACAAGTAGCGGAGCTAGGAGCTGAACCACTCATCAGATTACAGGGTGCACACTCTTCCCATAATCCCATGGAAATTCTGCCAAGTGAGCTGGCAGCACGGTACTTCTCCCTCAGCCACTGCAGGCTGCCCGCACTGCTGTCCTCACAGTTTGTCCTAGTTCAGTGCCTCTCAAACATCAAAGTGCATACAAATCACCTGGGGCTATTAAATTGCAGAGCCTTATTCAGGAGGTCTGGAGTGGGGCCGAGCTACAAGTACTCAGGTGGTCCCTATGCTACTAGTTAGCTGACCACACTTTGAGTAGCAAAATCCTAGCTGACACCCAGCCCTTCCAAATTATGCACTGGATTCTGAATAGGACCTCTTTTCAAAGCTCAGTACCTTCCCTTCTCTCACTGAGTAGTTAGTGGCCAGATCTCTGAAGCCATCCCAAGTAGTTCTTAATGAAATTAAAACCAGACTGACATCTCTAATACTCTCCAGCTGTTATCCAGTGTGTACCATTAGGGTAATTGTGTGGGAGAGCTGAGAGTTGAAGCTAAAACAATAATCTAACCAGGGTCTATTTAAAGCTACAGACAACACTTGGTTAGTCAGGTAAGGAAATTTAAGGTGCAATCGTAGAGTGCAGGCAATAGTAGCTGCAGCAGTAGAATCATTAATTGAATACCTTTTATATTTTAAGTTCTGTCTACATTTTCTGGGTAATTCTTATAGCAGGTCAGCAAGAAAGAGACTATAAATGTTTATTCACACTCTACTTTCCAATAAAAGTCTAAAGCAATGTCCAAGAATATCTAACATAAGACACACGAGCACAAGTTTACATGTAGGTACAAGAAGAAAAAATCTGAGAGCCAGATTTCTGGCTCTCAAAGAGCACATAATGATGGCATGCCTTTAGGGATAAGCCATACTTAGTTCTCAACTTTCCAGAAGCCAACAGGAAAAGAGGAATCTGGTCAGGTGAACAACTCACTGTGACCATATAATTATAAAATCAATTTTCAAACCTCCCTTAACACCCAGATCATGTGAGGAGATCTCCTATGGCCTCTCCTACAGAAGATTTGGTGTGCTCTGGTGATGAATGACTTTTTCAACAGTTACTCAGAACAGACCCGAGGATGGCTTTTACAGAGTTAGGTTTACAGAGATCCCCAGGGGAAGCTGAGGCATCAAAACCAAGCACAATTCAGAAATGCAGTCTTTCTGGGACAAATGTGACATGGTCTAGTACCTAGCATTTGGCTGCTCTGGTTTGATTCAGAACTATAGCTTGGACAACTTGGAGAAATGGAAGTGTTGTATTTTTCAAGAAACCCCTCTCATTGTCAACCTTCAATGCCATTTTCCTAGCTCAGCCTTGGAAGGTGCTAACTAACAGTGGGTTAGAGATTGCTCAAACAGCAGGGAATGGTAGTTGACTGTAGATCCATATAAGTTAACTGAAAACTGGGCACAGTTGATTAACAAGGACACAACTAGAATAGAATCCTTCCCAGCCCCACTCTGAGATGAGTAAACTCCAGGGAATATTCTGATCAGGTATAGAATTATTCTTTATAAGTGCTCTTCTGATTCCAGATAGTTTAATGATGAGGACTTAAATTATACTTCACATGGCAAGGAAGCAGCCTAAATGTTCATGGCTAGATAAATGGATATAAAGATGTGGTTATATATGTATATCAATCTGTCTATCCATCTATCTATCTATCCATCTATATCAGGGAATATTATTCAGCCATAGAAAGGATAAAACAGTTTTACTTTGAAAAAATTGAAGGCCATTGTAACTGATCTTCACTTGGCTAAAAGAAAATCTCAATAAGACACTGATAGAATACTTACATTTGGGCAGTTATTTCTTCTAAAAAATTATTTGTGAAACATATAACATTCATCCATTCACTGAACCAATGCATATCTGGGGATACCTGTCATGTACTAGATATACTTTGGAGAGCAAAACACAGTCACTGTCCAAATGGAGGTGGAAGGCCAGTTGGGAGACCCAACAGTCACATAACCACCTAATCCCACAAAAGGTCTTCATGATCAAGATATTAAAATTCTCCAGTTTGTTTCAAACATTCAGTATAAATTTGATGGTTTCCATCATGATTCCATATAGGGGATATGATGCTAAATGACACACAAATAAAAAGTGCTAAGTGCCAGGAGGAAAATAACAAGAGTGTGTCTATGAGGGAGACTAAGGGTGGGGATGGTACACAAGGAGGAAGGGAAGGTGTCTCCGAAAAAGTGGTGAGATCAATAGGAAGAGAAACTCTAAATGTGGGTGGATCAGGGAAGAGCATTCTGAATGCAAAATCCCTGAAGCTGGAGAAAGCATGCTACTTAGAAGGACAGGCAATATGCAACTAAATAAAGGGTCACATCTTACAGGATTGGTCTCTACCATGCAGTTATGACTAGAAATGTCAACCAAAATAATTGATTTCAGAGTAGTTGATCCATAGCTCTTCCTCTTTGCAATAATTATTCAGCAAGGCCATTTGGACACTCCTCATTTGACATAATAAAACCCTATCACTATGTGTAAGATGATGCATGACTTTCTCTTCTCTATAGTGGGGCATGTGCATTCTGCTTATCCAAAATGGATATCAGATCTCTAAGAAACATGTTAAAAAACAATGGATGTTCTGGTAGATTATGTGGCTTCTCTGAAGCCTCAGAGCCTTTTATTTATTTATTATTTATTTATTTATTCATTCATTCAATATCTGAAGTTTATTGTCAAATTGGTTGCCATACAACACCCAGTGCTCATCCCAAAAGGTGCCCTCCTCAAGACCCATCACCCACCCTCCACTCCCTCCCACCCCCCATCAACCCTCAGTTTGTTCTCAGTTTTTAAGAGTCTCTTATGCTTTGGCTCTCTCCCAATCTAACCTCTTTTTTTTTTTCCCTTCCCCTCCCCCATGGGTTTCTGTTAAGTTTCTCAGGATCCACATAAGAGTGAAACCATATGGTATCTGTCTTTCTCTGTATGGCTTATTTCACTTAGCATCACACTCTCCAGTTCCACCCATGTTGCTACAAAGGGCCATATTCCATTCTTTCTCATTGCCACGGAGTACTCCATTGTGTATATAAACCACAATTTCTTTATCCATTCATCAGTTGATGGACATTTTGGCTCTTTTCATAATTTGGCTATTGTTGAGAGTGCCGCTATAAACATTGTGGTAAAAGTGCCCCTATGCATCAGTACTCCTGTATCCCTTGGGTAAATTCCTCGTAGTGCTACTGCTGGGTCATAGGGTAGGTCTATTTTTAATTTTTTGAGGAACCTCCACACTGTTTTCCAGAGTGGCTGCACCAGTTTGCATTCCCACCAACAGTGCAAGAGGGTTCCCGTTTCTCCACATCCTCGCCAGCATCTATAGTCTCCTGATTTGTTCATTTTGGCCACTATGACTGGCGTGAGGTGATATCTGAGTGTGGTTTTGATTTGTATTTCCCTGATGAGGAGCGACTTTGAGCATCTTTTCATGTGCCTGTTGGCCATCTGGATGTCTTCTTTAGAGAAGTGTCTATTCATGTTTTCTGCCCATTTCTTCACTGGATTATTTGTTCTTCGGGTGTGGAGTTTGGTGAGCTCTTTATAGATTTTGGATACTAACCCTTTGTCCGATATGTCATTTGCAAATATCTTTTCCCATTCCGTTGGCTGCCTTTTAGTTTTGTTGGTTGTTTCCTTTGCTGTGCAGAAATTTTTATCTTCATAAGGTCCCAGTAGTTCATTTTTGCTTTTAATTCCCTTGTCTTTGGGGATGTGTCAAGTAAGAAATTGCTGCGGCTGAGGTCAGAGAGGTTTTTTTCCTGCTTTCTCCTCTAGGGTTTTGATGGTTTCCTGTCTCACATTCAGGTCCTTTATCCATTTTGAGTTTATTTTTGTGAATGGTGTGAGAAAGTGGTCTAGTTTCAATCTTCTGCATGTTGCTGTCCAGTTCTCCTAGCACCATTTGTTAAAGACACTGTCTTTTTTCCATTGGATGTTCTTTCTGCTTTGTCAAAGATGAGTTGGCCATATGTTTATGGGTCTAGTTCTGGGGTTTCTATTCTATTCCATTGGTCTATATGTCTGTTTTTGTGCCAATACCATGTTGTCTTGATGATTACAGCTTTGTAGTAGAGGCTAAAGTCTGGGTTTGTGATGCCTCCTGCTTTGGTCTTCTTCTTCAAAAAAAATATGGAACGCTTCACGAATTTGCGTGTCATCCTTGCGCAGGGGCCATGCTAATCTTCTCTGTATTGTTCCAATTTTAGTATATGTGCTGCCAAAGCGAGCACTCTCACAGCCTTTTAAATGGAAGCCACAGGATCTGAAACACCAATTTCTCCATAGCCTAGAACTTTGCTTCTACAGCATATGGAGTATTAGAGCTGGAAGACATTTGGGGGGTCAACTTTAGGCCAACTCTTACTTAAAAATTTTTTTTAATGTTTTTCTTTTATTTTTGAGAGAGAGAGACAGAGTGCAAGTGGGGGAGGGACAGAGAGAGAGGGAGACACAGAATCCAAAGCAGGCTCCAGGCTCTGAGCTGCCAGCGCAGAGCCCCACACAGGGCTTGAACTCACAGACTGTGGCATCATGACCTGAGCCGAAGTCAGATGCCCAAATGACAAGCCACCCAGGTGCCTCAGGCCAACTCTTATTTAAATGAATTATTTCCCTTGGGAGCTCTGAAGAAGGATGGCAATAACTCAGATATTGGTACTTTTAGCCCTGTCCTGGAACATCAGCCTTAAGGGAAGCCCCACAGGTTCTCATCACAAGCATGCAACCCATTCTACTAATTACCACCCCAGAAAAAATAATTACATTGTGCCCTAATTCACCATACAAATGCCTACTTTCCCTCAAGACTGCAACTCCACAGGGCAGGGAGGTTTCCTGCACAGCAATTCCCCCCTGACCTCCCCTTTGGCCATCTAGATTCCAGCGTTCCTTCTCTACTTCTTTTCTTTTGCAAAAATCTCTGCTTCTCACTCCCTCCACCTTATTAATCAGACAAGACCCCAGCTTCTGGTGAACTCTACCTTCTCCTTCTCTGAGCTTGTACCCGGGCTGCTGAATGTGGATAGAAAAATGCAGTAGAGCTGTAAGAGTCACTTTAAATTCATGATCCCCAGCTTCAAATGGACACTCAAAAACTGCCCAGCAGGCTTTTTATTTTTCTTTTGTTGATTTACTTACCTATTCCCTGAGAGGGCTATTTTATACCTCCTTTTCTCTCCTGAAGCCTCCTACATTCCTTCCTCTCTACTCTCAGATGATGACTTCTCATTTCATGGATAAAATTGAAAAATCATCTTCCTTTCACCAAACCTGCAATCTTCATTGGGGCCCATTTTCTCTTTCTTTGGTCTGGTTAAAATGGAAAAAGTGCCCTTCAGCCTATCAAAGTCCAATCGCTTCTACATGCACCCTGGATTTCCTCCCCTCAATCACTGTCCTCCCTCGGATGTTCCCTCTTTACACATTATCAGTCTTCTCTCTCTTACTGGATCAGCACTACCAATAAACAAACATGCTGTATTATCTCCTATATTTGTGAAAAGCAAACAGAACAAAATAAAAAGTCTCTACTGACTTCATAGCTCTTTCCACGGATCACCTCATTTCTTGACTTCATAGCCTAAATCTTCACAAATATAGTTGTCCACACAGTGGTCTCACACTAACTTTTCCCACTTCAGTCTGGCTTTTGCCCCCTTCCCCTCACCAATGATTTCCACTGGAAAAGTACATGCCAAAGTTTCCAAAGACTTGCAGGATGCCAAATCAAATGGACAACTTCAATCCTCATCTTGTTTAGTTTCTCAGTAGCAGTCAACCAATCCTTCAAATGCTCCCTCTCTGACTCATCACACGATACTCATTCTTCCCTATCTGTGACCTCCAGGTTACAGTGTCCTCAGGACTCAATCTTAACTCCTCTCCACTTGCCATGACCAATCTCATCCAGTCCAGTGGCTTGTGGCTTTTCAAAACCGGTTTTAATTTTTATCAAAGAAGCATATGCACAAGAGTTAAAAAGCCAAACAATACTGATAAATGCCTATTAATATCTTTCTCCCCAAATCAAAATCATCAGACAATCTGACAGTTCCATATCTTTCCCTGGAGTCTTTACCTCCTTAGCATCTGCCCTTCTGCATCAACCCAACCTGATTCTCCAGCACAAGTGACATCTCATGACTCCACTTCACCACTCTCCTGTGCTGTGTAAAATCTTCTCTGGATCCCTTTCTCTTTCTTGGTTTACAACCTTACTTTGCTAAAGACTATTCTTCAATAGCTTTTTCTTTTCTTTAACTGAAGTATAGTTGACAACATTCAATACCTTTTTAAGAAAGACTATACCCATTTGAATCCTTGTAGTTAGGGATTTATTATATCTTCATTCTTTGGGTTAATAATATACCTAGAATCTTATTCTATGTGAAAAATCATATCCAATCAAAATTTTGAAACAGCGCTCCATTTTCTTCTAATTTTCAGTGTTGCTGTTGAAAAGTCCAATGTCATCTTGATTATTTTTACTTTGTATGTCATTATCTTCTTTCTGTCTAGAAGATTTTAGGATCTTCTGTCTGTCTCTGAGCTCTATTTTTCACAATGGAAAATACCAGGTCTTTTTTCATTTATTGTGCTGAGCACTCAATGGTGCCTTTTACACTCAAGAAATGTGTCTTTTAATTTGGCGACTTTTTAATGAATCAAATTAGTTGGATAGTGAGTTTCTTACATTAATCTGCTGATTATCTTCTCTTTTCTTGCCTATTATCTATCTTTTTAGCTGTTGTTTTTATATGATCTATGAGACTTCCTCTAATTCATCTTTCAACTGTTCTGTTTTTAAAAATTTGATTGTCAAATTACAATTTCAAAAATTCTTACTTATTTCCTGTTCCTTTTTCATAGCATCCTGTCCTTTGTCATGTATATCATATCACCTCTCACCATTCTAAGAATATAATTATCATTTGATTTTGAGGTTCTTTCCCCTGCTTCTCCCTTTTTTAGATTGTATTATTCTTTTCTTTCATTTTGGAGATATTCTGAAGATGTCTGCTCTTTTTGTTTATTTATATTCAAAACTAGTTAATAAAAGCTGCTTGCAAGCTTTATGAGCTTGGTGGGACTTACCACTTGGTGTATTTTATTGCAAATTGCAAAAGCTAGACTGATGTTTTTTACATTTCTGGAATCTGTTAAGATCTTTTCTATCTCAGAGGCTTTGGACATCGGGATCTATCTAGAATGTGTGCGTGCGCACACACACACTTGTTTGAAGTCTTCTTATCCTTTAGATCTTGGCTTGTATATCATTTCTTCATAGGGGCTTTCTCTGAACATCTTATCTAAATAAAATAGCTTTCCATTATTCTCTCCCTATTTTCTTCCTCTATAATATTCACCACAATTTAATTTATATAATTGGTGGATTTAGGTATTATGTAATTGAGTACTCTCCTATTTATTTCCTACTGTCTGACAATAAACTCTATGTGGGCAAGGACCATTTCTATTTTTGTCAATGCTCTCATATCAGGGTTTAGCATTGGAATACAGCATGCTCAATAAATATTTATCCAATTAATCAATAAGTGAACGGATGGGTTAATGAATAGATATTCTAGGTTTTGGGTCAATCTCAGAATAAGTAGTTCTGTAATCTTAGGCAAGTCACTTAACCTTTATAAACTTTGTTCTATTTAGCTTCTTCACCCTCAAAGTAACAGTGCTTATCCCACCAACAGATGAATTTATGATGTATTTCCACCAATGAAATAATTGATGTATAAGTGCTTAGTAAAAAAGCTTGTATAAATATGAGCTATTATAAAAACTGAATGTGGCTTACTCTGTCTTTTCTTATTTGTTTCCTCTTTTCATATTGAAACCTCAATTTAACACTTCAGGGATCATACCTTGAGAGCACCTTCTAAGTGGTGTTGTTATTAAGAGTTCTTTTTAGAACCAAATTAACTAAACTCTTAGACGTGATTCAAATCAGACATACCTTAGTCAGACTCCTGAGCAAATAATATCATAAGAAGGTTCCAGTTTCTAGTTCCATGAAGGGAAATGAGCAATGTCAACTCATGTTCTATATTCAAGTACAGGATGGAAGAGATAATAGAAATTTCTGTTCAGGCATAAGGATTAAATCATCCCTATGTTTGTACCATAATTGTCATGTAATATTTGTCAAACTAACCAAAAATAATGATACCTTATTTTAGTAAGTGCACGGGAAAACTAGAAGGCTTTTTCATTGCTGATAGAAATGTAAATTGATATAATCCTTCCAGAAAGTTATTTCAAAATACACACAGCATGCCTTAAAGGTATTTATATTTTTGGTATCATAATTGTTCTTCTGAGAAATTATCCTAAGAGACCAAAACTTAGAAAATGTTATATATCCAAAATTATTTCAAGTATTAGATGCTTAAGCTATTAGAGACATAAGTATTTCCAATAATATATCAAAGGTTAAGTAAATTTATGGTGCTCATTTGGTAGAACATTATACAGCTACAAAAATGAATATTATAAAAGCTATAGGGTGGGGCACATGGGTGGCTCAGTTGGTTAAGCCTCCAACTTTGGCTCAGGTCATGATCTCATGGTTCCTGGGTTTGAGTCCTGCATCGGGCTCTGTGCTGACAGCTTAGAGCCTGGAGCCTGCTTTGAATTCTGGCTCTCCCTCTCTCTCTGCCCCTCCCTCACTTGTGCTCTGTCTCTCTCTCTCTCTCTCAAAAATAAATAAACATTAAAAAAATTTTTTTTAGGGGCACCTGGGTGGCTCAGTTGGTGAAACATCTGACTTCAGCTCAGGTCATGATCTCATACTCTGTGAGTTCAAGCCTCGCGTAGGGTTCTGTGCTGACACAGGAGAGCCTGGAGCCTGCTTCAGATTCTGTGTCTCCCTCTCTCTCTGCTACTCCTCTGCTCATTCTCTCTCTCTCTCAAAAATCTTTTTAAAGCTATAGGGCAACATGGAGGAATATTTATGATATAGATTATAATACCAAATTGCATATATACTTTGTTACTGATTTTAAAATGTTTACATTAAAAGAACATCTAAGTAAACATGACAAAATGCATTCTATTTAAATGGTGACATAATGGAGGAATTGTTTTCTCATGAGTACCTGAGGATTAGTCATTTGTTCAAATTCAAAAGGATCTACTGAAAAACTAGGATGGAGAAGGGAAAATCAGCTTCAACTAGATGTTAAGCTTCTTAAAACTAAACAGGAATCCTCTTGCACCGTTGGTGGGAATGCAAACTGGTGCAGCCGCTCCGGAAAACAGTGTGGAGGTTCCTCAAAAAATTAGAAATAGATCTACCCTATGACCCAGCAACAGCACTGCTAGGAATTTACCCAAGGGATACAGGAGTGCTGATGCACAGGGGTATTTGTACCCCAAAGTTTATAGCAGCACTCTCAACAATAGCCAAATTATGGAAAGAGCCTAAATGTCCATCAACTGACGAATGGATAAAGAAATTGTGGTTTATATATACAATAGAATACTATTTGGCAATGAGAAAGAATGAAATCCTGCCATTTGCAGCAACGTGGATGGAACCGGAGGGTATTATGCTAAGTGAAATAAGTCAGTCAGAGAAAGATGGATATCATATGTTTTCACTCATATGTGGAACTTGAGAAACTTAACAGAGGACCATGGGGAAGGGAAAAGGAAAAATAGTTTCAGAGAGGGAGGGAGGCAAACCCATAAGAAACTCTTAAATACAGAGAACAAACTGAGGGTTGATGCACCGGTGGGGGCGGGGAAAGGGGAAAATGGGTGATGGGCATTGAGGAGGGCACTCGTTGGGATGAGCACTGGGTGTTGTATGTAAGCGATGAATCACGGGAATTTATCCCCCAAACCAAGAGCACACTGTATACGCTGTATGTTCACTAACTTGACAATAAGTTATATTTAAAAAAAAAAACAAAAACAAAAACCTAAGACATTGCTCTGACTTTTCTTATACTCCCGACAAGGCCTACGCCTTGGACTGGGCACACAGTAAACACAACTCTGATTAACAAATGTACACTCTATTCACCTTCCTTGGTTCTGGTTCCAGTTCTGAGGCTTTCTAATTCTTGCATGTTGTAGGAATGAACATTAACGAGGAAGCAAACAGGCCTCTTTCTTTTATGAGCACCTCATGATGTAGTGGACTGAAGCAGCTGTCTCTAGCTCAGGGATCAATAGACTTTTCTATAAAAGACCAGATAGTAATTATTTTGGAATTTTTAGACTATGGGATCTTTATTTCCAGTACATTTTCATACAGAGCAAATGAATGGCCATGTACTCTAATAAAACTTTATTTACAAAAAACAAGTGACAGTTTGCTAATCTCCACTAATGTATTTTCTTTTCCATGTAGCTTTGATGCTTCCATTTGTCATCACTGTTCAGTTAGTTCCAAGTGTTCCTCACTTTTTTAAATAGCTCCACCTCCACTCATCATTAAGTTAATTTAGTGTCATATCCTGAACACATCCTCTGGAGCCTTGCTTTTCAAAGACTAATCAACTGACCTGCAATATTGGCATTACTGGGAAGCTGGTTAAAAATGAGAATCTAGGGACACCTGGGTGGCTCAATCGGTTAAGTATCCAACTTTGGCTCAGGTCATGATCTCACTGTTTGTGATTTCAAGCCCCGTGTCAGGCTCTATGCTGACAGTTCTGAGCCTGGAACCTGCTTCAGATTCTTTGTCTCCCTCTCTCTCTGCCCCTGCTCTGCTTGTGCTTTGTCTATCTCAAAAATAAATAAACCTTAAATATTTTCGTTATCTCAGAAATAAATAAACCTTAAAACAAATTAAAAAAAGAGAGAATCTAGGGCCCTACTCTTGATGCAATGAGTCAACATCCATGTTTTAACAAGCTTCTGAGGCAATTTATTTGCATATTATATCCTGAGAAGCTTTAGTCTAGAGGACAAAACACAGTGGCCTGTGTAGAGCTCCCTATAATAGCAGTAATGCTCTGTGGTTCTTTGAATAAGTTAAATTAGAGAGGCAAGTCACTGTGTCATCTCACCTGGTCTCCCTCTTGGATGACTCCTCAACTTCTCTGTACCTCCACTAAGGCTGGCAAAAGTCTACTGACAAATGACAATGCTAGGGGCTTTTATTTTCTTCCCAAATATAGGGCCCATAATTCTATCCTGTCAAAGGCTGAACTCATCTATATGACAATACTTTCACATTCTCTTTATGTGGCTCTCCAACAAGGTACTGTCCCTGAAATAAAGAGAGCTGGGGATCTTTCTGTCTCTGTCCCATGAAACTTCTGGAATGGCTCTCTGCCATATGCTTCTCTCCTAGATTCTCTCTTCCTTGGAACTTTCTTTTGGTTTCTCACACATGGGGTTTCTCCAAATTGGTGCCATTTTCTTAGACAGCCTCATCCCTCTATACCTATAGAAATTCTTGATCACAGCCTTGGCTTTAGTCTTGCCATTTCTTCCTCTTGTGGATTTGATGCCCTAAGCTTGCATTCTCTTCAGGTTCCCATGCCTCTGGACAATAGATATAAATAATGGCAAAGCATGAATTTTTTTTCCTTCATTTTCTCTTGTTTCTCAAGTACACTTGTACATCACACCTTCGAATCACTCTCTGTCCTAGGATGACAAAAGTTTTCATTCACTCAATATATAATGTGTTGAATGGCTTATATGCCAGGTAATGTGTTAAGTTCTGGGAAGGCAGGTGTATTAACATATAATATTTTCCCTAAATAACACCCTGTATTTCACTGAAATCATGTGTATACTAATGCTGGAAATCAAATCATTGAACACCAGAGGTTTTTTTTGGTATGTGATAAACTCAGACGCTAAATAATTATATTGATCACTGTCTGACTCAGCGTCAGCCCAACTCATGAATGAAGTAGGGGTGCCTAAAGTAGCATGATCTTAGAGATTCCTTGCCCAAGGCTGCACAAATTCTCCTATTCTCTGCTTTGGTTGTGGTGAACAAATATGAGTGATTTGGGCTCAGATTAATTCAGATTCTGTTCTTCATTGTCTTAAGAAAGAGGATATAGGTCCAAGCAGCTTTTATGTGGGAGACAAGGTGGAGGGTGACATCATAAAACTTAGGTGCATGAATCATGGCTCAAAGACCAGGAATAACAAAAGGATTTATTAAGGACTCCAAACCAGCCAGGAATTATCTTGTGAGGGTTGAGTATCTGGCAGGAGATGGGGATGAAGATACAGACTAGAAAACCCTAAAACTGAACTTATGTGAATTTTGACAAGACTTTTTTTTTCTTTAATGCAGAGATTAATCTTACTTGCCAGACCCGAATGCGTATATATTTTTTTTCATTTTGGCTGAGAACCCTTTCAAAGAGATACCTTTAGTATCCCAAAGTGAATTTCAAATGACTATTTCAAAATCTGGGTGTAGAATCTAGAGGAGAAGCCTCCAAACCAGGAATTAAGAGTTATTGGGCATATGAGCATATCAGTGGAGAGGTTGGCAACTGAATTTATAATTATCAACAGTCCAAATACCTTTATAAAACATAATGGCAAAAAAATCAAACCATGAAAGTAATGACTGTCGGTTCTCACTGTGAAAAATGTAATTATTTTTTTTTTGGCATTCAAAATGCTATGAAGACAATTTTAAAATGTAAACAACAAGCTAGGAATATTTTTGCAAAACTTATGACAAAATTGAATATATTTAATAATAAATATAGGGCTTTTAAAAGTCAGTAAGAAAAATCCAATATGCTAACATAAAAAAAGTATATTAGTAGGGTAATGCTCACATTTGGAAAAATCTCAGTGGCTTAGTACAATAGAAATTCTTTTTTACTCTTGTAAAGTCTAACATATATAAGCCTCCTTATTGGTGGGAGGCTTTTCTCCCTGTAAAGATTAAAAGACCACATGTTTTCCATTTGTGGCTCCATCATTTTCAACACGTGGCTTCCAAGATGGTGCATTCCAGGGTACCAACCCATGGAAGAGGAAAAACCTAGAGGGCTCATGTATAGGAGTTTTTACAGGCCTGGCCTGGAAGAAGTACATGTCATGTTCACTTGTATTCTGTTGGTTAGAATTAAGTCACACTCACATGGGAATATTTAAGTCCAAGGGAAGCAGGAAATATTGTATAGTTATGTGTCTAGGAAGAAGAGGAAATGGTTGGTGAACATGTATCTAATCTCTGCCACAGTCAAATTACATGCCTTATAGGAGACATATGTCATATATGTGTATATAAATATAAATATATAATAAAACTAGATTAGTCTCAATTTAAGCCATGACCCTAAGACAACAGATGTGAAAGCACCATGTAGAATCTGCAAAGAAAGTGTTCACAACAGTCTTGCAACTCAACCTCACATCTGGCTCAAGAGTATAAAAAGAATCTTAAGTTATAGATGCAAAGAGGATTTATTTAGAGAGAAAGAGAGGCACTGGTGTTCTATGAGGCCCATACCTCTCCTCCCCACTTGAAAGCCTCATAGAGAGATTTCAATGAGACTACTTGGAGAACATAATCTGTGTCCTCTGGAATGTGTCTGACTCATGCTTGAGAAGTCTAAAGAGAGAAAAGCTGGAATAAGTACCTGGCAGAAGAGGACTAGGGGTTGCAGTTGGGGGAGTAACTTCATTCCTTTCACAAGAAGATTTGTTTCTTGTGGGTCAGATTGGAGGGCCACATGCCAGGGAGAGCTGGTAAGTGGTTGTCTCAGATCCTGTCTAAATATGGGAACTTTAGCAAAGCAAGCTGGAGATATCCTGCCAGATCTTAGAGACTCAGAGAGGCCTCTTAAGTGAGCAGCGAGAAGAATGCACCCACTCATATCAAGGGGATTACAAGTAAGATATTCTCAACAATAAGGTGGGGTGGGGATCTCCAAAAAACCCATAGCAATATTCTATGAGTGGGCTACCTGGGTGGCTCAGTTGGTTAAATGTCCAACTTCGGCTCAGGTCATGATCTCGCAGTCCATGAGTTTGAGCCTTTCATCAGGCTCTGTGCTGACAGCTCAGAGCCTGGAGCCTGCTTCCAATTCTGTCTCTCCTCTCTGCCCCTCCCCTACCCACACTCTGTCTCTCAAAGATAAAAAAAAAGTTTTAATTAAAAAAAATGTTCTATGAGTAAAAGAATGAGCTTAAATACTTGCAAGGACCAGATACAGGGGAGGCCAACTCATCAGCATTAGTAAAGTAAGAATTCTCCTGTGTCCCTTTCCCCTTCTCCCTCCACACAATCCAGCTTTGTAGGATCCGAAACCCAGTAGGTAAGTCAGAGGAGAAGTAGAAGAACTTGATGAGGAAAGAAGAAAAAAATGTTACCTAACCACTATAGGCTGTGGACCTACATGGGGCAAACTGAAGGAAAAGGAATGAGTGGGGTTGGGGAGGGATATTGCCTTTAAGTGAAGACTGATGTTTATATTATCACTCTGGGATTGACATTATTTACTGATCCAAACTGCTTTGTGACCAAAAGTAGCTGAAGGACTTCTCTTTATCCGAAGTGACCTGGTTTTCATCTGGGGGGAGGATGAGTGAGGTTTAAATGTGCACTGTGAGAATGCACACTGTGACTTCAATGCAGTCGTTTCAATACACACGAAGCCATATGTGAAAAGATAATGGCAATGCGCTACAAGGAGACTCTCTGGAAGGTCGGATTGTGGCCAAATGAGTTGCCTGTGTGTGTGTGTGTGTGTGTGTGTGTGTGTGTGTGTATGTGTCTATGTCTTTCAAAGTTTTCACAGTGCACACTGTATTACCATATAATCAGGACAGTGGGCATAACTGTGAAATGCCATAAGATGTACATAACTGTAAGATATTTTACCACCCTGTCTTGTGCAAGATGACTATTTCCTGGATACCTAAACTCAACATCGTGGAAAGTAAAAGACATCGTTATTAGATTTGTGAATATTAAATGGAACGTTAAATTCATTTTAATGGCCATATTAGTATCAGTCTATATCTTATAGTGTTATGATCTATGAATAGAGTGATCATTTCACAGTGTGTCCCTATCTTCTACCATTTTGCTCTCCAAACATCTGTGTGTAATTTCTGTATTTCCTCCTTTACTGAGATCTTTTAAAAATTCTCTCTCTTAAAGGAGGAAATATTTGCCTCCACTTCAAACCCTACATTCTTCAAGATTTCCATCATATCTACATAAATTTCTTCCCCCTACTGATTCCCATAGTTAAGTGAATCTGGACAACATAACTGAGCAACTAACTGTATTTTTTGACTCTTTCCCGGATATTGGTCTTATTCTCTTAACTAGATAGGAAGTTTCTTGCAGCTAAAGAAAGCTTATAGTTCTCCAAATGCCTTGAGCCCCCTAACAACCTATTCCTAGGCACACATAAGGTACACGGACACATTTTTGCATTACGCAGATTTAGGTATATAAACAGTCTTTCTTCAGTCCTGTTCGTCCTGTGTGATAACCCTTCAGATCTTGAACCACTCGGAAAGTTTTTCCTAGCCACATTTAGAAGGCTACTGTTGTTTTTCTGGTTTGTACTCTCTTGCCTTCTGGTTTCTCTCCTGTCAACAACACTCTCTGATGGCCTGCATTTGGGTAGGTTTACTAATTCATATGCCAAGTAAGACTTAGAAAAAGAAGGAAGAATGAAAGTAAATATCTGCAAGTACTTTAAACGACATACACCTGTTGCTTGTTTGGGAGTTTGAGAATGATCAGTTGACTATTTTCTTGTGTCAACTCTGTTTGCCAAATAACAAAGTATTTGAGGAATTACCTACTACTATACTACTATTACTATCCTTAGCTTGAATGGAGAGCCTTCCCTATAAACATTATCTCAATAAATTCTTGCAACATTGATAAAATATACAGTTATTTACTCCCATTTGCAGGTGAGGAAACAGAGGGGTTAAATGACTTACCCACGGTCACTCAGCTGCTCAATACCAGGGGCAGGGTGTCGGTTCATGTTTGCTGGTGTCTAATGACTGTATTTTTTCCACTATTACATGATGCTTCTTAAAAAGCAGTTTCTTAAAATATCTTTTAAGTAGTTTTCAAATAGCAGTTAAATGTGCACTCATTCTAATGACTCACCAATTCCACTCCTATCTACCTAAGAGAAAGCACGTGTCCATATAGACTTACAATACAAATGTTAGCAGCAGCTTATTTGTCATAGCCATTATGTGGAAATATTTCAAATGTCAGTCATTAGATGAAAAGATAAAATGTAGCGTATTTATGTAATAGAATACTACTAAGAAGTAAAAATGTAGGCACTACAAATACATGCAAAACCATGGATGAACCTCAAAAACATTATACTGAATAAAGGAAGTCAGATATAAAAGACTATTTTATCATGTCATTGATACGAAATTTCAAGAAAAGGCAAAACTGCAGAAAACAATCTGATCAGTAGTTCATTAGGGCTAAGGATGTAAATGGGGACGGACTACAAATAGGAAGAGGAATTCTTTTAGGGTAATGAAATTGTTCTAAACTTGGATTGTAATGATGGTTGTGCAGCTGTTTAATTACCACAAATTATCAAACTACAAATTTACAAGTGGAGAACTATATGGTATTTCTACCTCAATAATGTAGTTAAAAGTGAATATAACCATTTTTAACATAAGGATAAAAAATGCATCACTCTAGTCATGATATAGGCATTTCCTCACTCCAGAAAGTTCTCTTGTATTCCTTACTAGTCAATCCTTATTCATTCCATGGTTTAGGCTGGAATGACAAATCACTGACTGATTTGTTTTGCCTATTCTAATGTTCATGTAAATTAAATCATACAGTATTTTCTCTTTTGTTTTATCACTCACTACAATGGTTTTGGGATTTATCTATGTTGCTGCATGTATCAGCTCATTCCACATTTCATTGTACCACTGCTTATTTATTTGTTGATGGAAACTGACATTGTCTCCAATTTTTGGCTGTACTGAATAAAGATACTATGAACACTCATTTATAAGGCTAAACTTTAACTTTGTTCATTTTCTCTATTAATAGTTTTATATTTCACTTACTTCTGGGAATTTTTACTTTCTTCTACTTATTTTGTTTTAATTTGTCTTTTCTAGCTTCCTAAGTAGGAAACTTGGATTGCTGATTTTATACCTTTCTTCAACTCTAATATATCCATTTAAGTCCATAATTTTCCTCTGAGCACTACTTTAGGGGCATGCCATTAACTGTGATATATTTTTATTATACTTCACTTTGCAAATCTATCTGATTTCTTTTATGCTATCTTCTTTAACCCATAGGACATTTAAAAATGTTGCTCTAATTGCAAATGTTCCAAATTTTAGATATCTTATTGCTCAGTTTTGATTTAATATTCCTATGGTCAGAAAACATGTTATAAATTTACCAATTTATCTCCTTTAAAATGTATTGAAACCTGTTTTATAGACCAACCATTGAAAAAGATGTGTACAATACAGTTGTTGGATGTGTTATTCAAGAATGTCAACTAGGTCAATTAGATGATTAATATTGTCAGATCTTCTACAGACTACTTATTGTTTGACTACTCATTCTATTAATTACTGAGAAAGGAATGTTGAAATTTCCAACTATCATAGACAATCAATTTCTCTGTATAGTAATAAAATTTTTGCTTTATGTATTTTGAACCACAATTATTAAGTCAACATATTAAGACAATTACATCTTCTTGATGACTTTATTCTTTTATGATTATTATATATCCCCCTTTATCCATAATAATACTTATAATTTTGATTTTGATCTGCCTTATATTAATGTAACTGCTATACCTTTTGATGCTTATTATTTATCCAACTGATTTTTGATAATTTTATTTTTTATCTTCCTTTGTTTGATTTTAAGGTGTGTTTCTTATGAAGGACATATATTTAAGTCTTAATGTTTTAATTTAGTATGACAGCCTCTACCTTTTAATTGAAATATTTAGTGTATTTATATTTAATGTAATTGCTGATAGGGTTGGGTAAGCCTGTCATCTTAGTATTTGTTTTCTATTTGTCTCTTCTGTTGCTTTTTTCCTCTGTTATGTCTTTTCTGCCTACTTTGTGTAAAGTGAGTAATTCCAAGTATTCCATTTTATCTTCTTTATTCATTTTTTAGATATATTTATTTTTTATTTTATTTTTTTTTAGTTTTTATTTTTAGTTGCTGCTCTAGAGATTCAATATGTATCTTTAATTTATAACAGTGTACCTTTAAATATTATACGTATTTCCAAACCACGTGAGACTGTTAATATACTATAACTGACGTTACCCTTTTACTATCCTCTTTATGTTCTCATCATGTATTTTACTTTCTTCATATGTGATGAATGTCACAAAGCACTACTGTCATTTTTTATTAAATATTAGTAGTCTTGTGAAGATATGAAAACACATATAAATATAAATAATAAATATATATTTTTAAACTTATATTTACTTCCTGTGATGTTTTTCATTCCTTCCTGAAGATCTGAGCTTCCATATGGCATAATTTCACACTCAGTTTGATGAACTTATTTTAGCACTTCTTGTAATGTAGGTATGCTGTAGTTAATTCTCTCTTCTTTTGTATATTTAAATATGCCTTTATTTGTCTTCACTTTTAAGGATATATTATTCATGGGTTTTGAGATTCTAGTTTGACAGTTTTTCCCCCTTTCAGCACTTTCAAAGATGTCTTTCCACCGTTTTCTGGTTTCTACTATTTCTTATGGAAAATCAGTCATAATTCTTATCATTGTTTTTGGGGATATAATGTGGGTGTGTGTGTGTGTGTGTGTGTGTGTGTGTGTGTGTGTGTGCGTGTGTTTCCAATTTGGCTGCTTTAAAGATTTTTTTTTTTAATGTTAGCTTATATCAATGTCAGTATCATATGCTTAGGTTTGGCATAACTGTCTCTCGTTCTTCAATGTATTAGGATGGGGAACTGTGAATGGCTTTAACAATTTACTTAGTTGGTTAAATGAAACCTGGATGTGAAGGTAGCTGACACTAATTGAAGTTGGAATGCCATAACTCCCTTAGTATGTTGTAGAGGAAAGTATCTAAACTTTTAGAGAGATTGGAATATCATCTCTTGATCTCTCTTGCTTGCAAGGGACACAATTTGGGACAATTGAGTTCTTCAGCTATTGTCTCTTCAAATATTTTTTTACCCTTATTCCCTATATCATTTGCTTCTAGAATCTCAATTACAAAGGTATAGATCATTTGATATTGTTTCTTAGTTCTCTTTTGCTTTTTGTCTTCATTGAAAATTCCAACACTGTGACCATCTCTAGCTATGCCTCTATTGACCATTTCCTTTTTTCATCCTAGGTCACACTTTGTTGCTTCTTTGCCAGTATCTTTATTATTACTATCATATTCCAGACACTGTGTATTAAAAACAGTAGGAACTTAACTAAACAATATATACTCTCAGAAAAGAGCGTGTCTCTTTTCCTGTAAGACCCCTAGTTGAGGAAGCTTATTCATCTCTTATGTAGTTTATGTGGGTCTATAATTTGATAAGGCATTTTTGTTAGATTCAGTTTTCCACTAGCTTTAAATATTTTGAGAGCAAAACCAGGGATTTCCCTTCAGCTAGGCCTAGAATTACTGATGGCTCTTTATACTTTACATCCCAAGTTGCAGGTTTCTGGTGAGCTCTTGATGCTTTACATCCAACATTCTAGCTTTCTGAATACTTCTAAAGAAGTATTTCTTTGCTTAGCAGCCCACTGTATACACCTTTATAGGTTACTGGAAAATTCGTTTTATTCTTCAGTTCTACTAGGGCCATGTCTAGGGTAAGTTAAATAAGGCACCTAGATGCAGAACTTCAGAGGTGTACAAGTGCAGGGTTGGGGTCAGAGATTCAATGTATTAGGATGGGGAGCTGTGAATGGTCTTAATAATTTGCTTAGCTGGTTAAAAGAAACCTGGATGTGAAGGTATCTGACACTAAATGAAGTTGGAATGCCACAACTTCCTTAGTATGTTGCAGAGGGAAGTATCTAAAATTTTAGAGAGACTAGAACGTCACAGTGGATTTCATATAAGTTAAGACCTGCTCGCCCACTCCCTCATCATGTCCCTTGCAGAGTTATAAATGCACTCTGTTTATTAAGGCTGTGAAAAATACATTTGCAAATTTAGGGGGCTTCAGTCTCCTCAAAGAGATTTGTGGTGGTTGTTCTCTAAAGGCCATTAACGACAGTGAGAACTGCTACCACTAAACGAGGCCTAGAATGCATAATTGGAATAGAAATAACTAAGAAACTGAGAGAATTTCCATATTGGCTCCTTGACCCATTAACTGAGAGATATGGTAATAATGGCCAAGTGGTAGCCACTGAAAATAGTGAGTCAAAGCAAAACCACATTTCTAAGTGGATTATGGAGATTAGTGATACCATCAAGGACCTGAAAGATAGAGGCATGATGATTCCTACCACATTTCCATTCAACAATGCAGAACATATGTATATTTTGGAATAACTGGATCATCACAAACTTAATCAGGTGGAAAAGATAAAGTGCCCTGTGGACATCAGTGAATCTCTTCCCTCAGCCACCTCCATCCTTGTCCAATGGGCTTACAAATAAAGTAGCCCTGGTGACAAAGATAGAGGTTAAGCTTGGGCTCAGTCACACAGACTTCTATTCATGAAGTCCAAACTGGCTTCTACCCCTACAGAGTGCCTAATCTACCAACAACCTGCTGAGCCCCTGATATGGCATCATTCCCGAGGGGTATCATCCAGCAAGCTGGTGGCAGGTTGTTTACACTGGAACACTTTCATTATGGAAGGAGCAGAGCTTTATTCTCACTTACCGGAGAATAAACACTTACTCTGAATATAGATTTGCTTCCCATCCCTGCAATATTTCTGGTAAATCCACCATCCATTGACTGGTGAATGCTGTACTCACCATCACAACAACTTAAATAGCCTAGCTTCTGATAAAAAACACATTGTATAGCAAATGCAACGTAGCAATGGGCCCGTGTTTGTGGTATCACTATGTTTCCCAATTACCCCTAAAATGGCTGTCCTGACAGAATAGTGGCATGGCTTTTAAGGCTTAGATGCAGTGACAGATAGGCAAAAAGACCTTGTTTAGGACAATGTCTTCCTGGAGGCAGTAGGTGCTGTAAATCAGCAACCAATATGTGGTGCCATTTTTTCCATAGATAGGCTTCATGGCATTGTGACCAGAAGTGAAAATGCAGAGACTGCTTGCTCTCACTAGTGATCTACTAGAACTATTTCTGCATCCATCCCCACAAGTGTGCTAGAGGTCACAATTTCCAAAGGAGGAATGCTTCCACTTTGGGACACAGCAATAGTTCTCTGAAAGTGGAAGCTGAAACTGCCACCTGGCCATTCGGGGTTCTGCAAGACACGGAATGAACAGGCAAAAAAGAGTTTTTTCTCTCTACTAACTGGGGTGACTGAACCTGACTCCTGGGGCGAAAATGGTTTGCTACCACAACATGAGGGAAAGGAGGAATATGTTTGCAATGCAAGAAATCCCCCTGAAGTGTCTTAATACTCCCCTGTCCTATGACTAAACTAAATGGAAACCACAACAACCCAATATAGACAGAACAGCTTATGGTTAACACCCTTCAGGAAGAAAGGTTTGGGTCACTCTATCAGGCAAGGAAACATACCCGCCAACACACTTGCTGAATGTAATACAGAATGATTAGTGGAAGAAAGTAGTTATAAATGGCAGCCACAACCATCCCACTATGTGAAGACTGTAGCAGTTTTGAATATTTCTTCCTTATTTTTACACGAAATTATCTGTGTATATAAAAAGCTAAAAGCAGAGGCTCTGGCTGTCTAGATTTTGAATCCCATCTCAGTCACTTACCTGTTCTGTGAACAGAACTAAGTGTTCAAAAGGAAAAAAAAACCCTCTTCATTTGTCTCTGCAAAATGAGAATAATTATGCCATATTCCTCAAAGGAGTTAGGTAGATTTTAAATGGGTTAATACCTTTAGAGCACTCAGAATAGTGCTGGCCAGGAGGAAGCATTTGGTGGTTGCTGTCAGTATCAGGAGAGGCTGCAGGCATCAGAGAAAGCAGACTCTTACAGATTTGGTTGACTCTCAATGGAAACCCTCCCCAAGATTATCCCAAGTCCCAAAAGCCTGCGTGGAAAAGGACACATTTCCAGGCTTTCATTTCTCTCTGCTTGTTTGTCTTTTTTTTTTTTTTTTGAGGCACCCTCCCCAACAAATGCCAACAAACCCTGGCTTTCTACTCCAGTATCCTCTGGCATTTTCATGAGGATACTCTGAGAATAGCTTATGCTTGAGAAAGGGACTTAGGGGAAGGATAAAAATACTAAAATTTGACCAAGTCTCCAAATGAAAAATACAGCTTTAGGGGAAACCAGAGACATCTCCTTCTTTTTCTTTCACTTTCAAAATGCATTATGATGAATAATGCCCCAGGGCTGGTGTATGCAAACCTCTGCTGTGCTTATGGAGAAAGATTATAATTGAATCCTCTATAATGATGAGCCAAAAAAAAAAAAAAAAAAAAAAAAAAAAAAAAAAAAAAAAAGACCCAAACAGACAAAGCTCAGAGGCTGCAGATCGGCTCAGTTTGGCTTCTAGCCCACAGCACCTACAATTAATCTGCAGTGATTTTTATTTATCTATTTAGTGCTCCCACTAGGCAAGGAAAGAGAGAAAGAGAGAGCAAGAGAGGGAGAATCTAGTCATAATTCAGCCTTCATGGTTAGGCAGCAAGCTCGAAATTGAAAAAGTTATTCAAATGGATAATGAAAAGGGGCTGAGTTTCTAATGTCCTCCTCTATGGGAAAATGGCTTAAACTGTGGGACTTTGCAAATGGCTTACACGTTATTTGTGATGAGATTATTTAACAGTCAGCTCAGTAATGCTATACAACAGCATTATCATCGGGTGAGTGGTAGACCTCTGCACTTGCATCAGAAGGCAGAATGGAATCTCTGAACTTGGCCTCAAGAATCAAGTGGTTCTTGGCTGTCAGTAACAGCCACCAAGTGGAACCAGGGCCCTTTTGTGCTACTCAGATCTGCATTGGTGAAACGGTAGGTACAGACTGTCCTTAAAGACTGTGGCCCTGGACAGAATGTGTCAATAGAGTCAAGCAATCAGTGTATGTCCCTGAGTACAGCTGGGTTGAGAGGAAAGTTTGGTAATCTGACCTGTCAAAAACAGCATGTGGCCAATCCCAGGAGTTGGCGGAGCTGTGGCCACTGCCACATCTCTCTCCCTACCTATTGTGAAGGTCAGCCCTGAAATAATTTCGTCTGTCTTAAGAGTTGGCAATAGACACATGGTGATCACTTGTCCTAACATGCCCTACCTGCAATCCCCAACAAAATGCGATGTGACTTTTGCAGTTACAAAGCACTTTCATGTACAATAGCTCAGGGAAGTAGGTAATACATTTTATCACATATACACATTTATAGATATGAAATAACTGAAGTTTAAAGAAGTAAAATAATTTGCCCAGGGTCACATGGTTAGGTGGCAAAGCAGAGGTATGAACCTGAGGGTCAATAATTAATTCCCATATTTAAACCCATATTCCTTCCATTATTGGAATATTGACACTCTGCTTTTAAAATTTGATATTTTGCAACCTGGAGCAATACTATACAACAGAACTCTCTGTAATGATGGAAATATTCTATAACCTATACTGTCAAATATGGTAGCCACTAGCCAAATGTGGATAGTATGACTGAAGAAATGAACTTTAAATTGTATTTATTGTAGTGAATTTAAATTTAAAAATCACAGGTGGCTAGAGGCTACCATATATAGTAGCCATATTAGGCAAAAGAAATCTATTTATCCATTCAGTACTCAGGAAACCTATCCCTACTCTAGGCAAATACAGTGGTTTAGAGCGTGCAAGTCAGGATCAGATAGACTATTTCACACAATATCCAGCTGAATGAGGTAGTGATAAGAAAGGAGTGGGAGCTTTGAAGAAATTCAACAAAATGGCTTAGAAATCTGAGAAAATTGAAGTCTGGGTGCTTCATATATATCAACGTTACTGTATTAATAATAAAACTGGGAAAAGAAAAAGAATATAAGAAAAAGGAATTGGAAAGGAAATACAAGCATTTGTTAAAGTTTTCCCTGGGAGTGTCCACCTCATGTAGAACCCTGGAGAAATTGCAAAACGTGGCATTTAGAGGCTTCATCCTGCCTGCAGAGAAAGGAAGTGTAGCAGGTAAGGGATCCTCATAAGGAAAGTCACAGGAGCAACTATGAAGGAAACCACAGAAACTTCATGCCAACAGAAGGTCTGAGACAAATATAGGGTAGGCACTCAGCTCCAGGATTTAGATTACAAGTAGAATAGTTGAGAGAAAGGAGCCATGGATTTGCCTCTTTGAAGCAATTAAAAAGAACATAAGGTAAGAATTCAGAACATAATATCTAAGAATTAGAAAGAAAAGTTACAGATTATATAAAGAACCTACAAAGCTCAACACCCAAAAACAAATAATCCAATTAAAAAATGGGCAGAAGAAATGAACGACATTTCTCCAAAGTAGATATACAGATGGCCAACAGACGCATGAAAAGATGCTCAACATCACTCATCATCCGGGAAATGCAAATCAAAGCTACAATATCACCTCACACCTGTCAGAAAGGCTAAAATAAACAACACAAGAAGCAACAGGTGTTGATGAAGATGTGGAGAAAAAGGAACCCTCTTGCACTGTTGGTAGGAATGTTAACTGGTGCAGCCACTCTGGAAAACAGTACGTACGTTCCTCAAAAAACTGAAAACAAAACTACCCTACAATCCAGTAATCACATTACTGAGTATTTACCCAAAGAATAAAAAAAACACGAAATCAAAGGGATACATGCATTCTTATGTTTATAGCAGCATTATTTACAATAGCCAAGATAGGGAAGCAGCCCAAGTGTACATTGATTGATGAATGGATAAAGAAGATGTGGGGTGTGTGTGTGTGTGTGTGTGTGTGTGTGTGTGTGTATATTATTCAGCCATAAAAAGAATGAAATCTTGCCATTTGCAACAACATAGAGCTAGAGAGTATAAAGCTAAATGAAGTAAGTTAGAGAAAGACAAATACCATATGATTTAATTCATTTGTGAAATTTAAGAAACAAAACAAATGAGCAAAGGGCAAAAATGAGACATGGGGGTGGGCAACCAAGAGACAGACTCTTAATTAGAGAGAACAAACTGATCGTTACCAGAGGGGAGGTGGGGGGAATGAGGGAAATAGGTGACGGTGATTAAAGAGTACACTTGTGATGAACACCAGGTGATTAAAGTAAAAACGCAAAGACAAGAAAATGGGTTGCCTGGGTGGCTCAGTAGGTTAAGCATCCCACTTGGGCTCAGGTCATGATCTCAATGTCTGTGAGTTCAAGCCCTGTGTCAGGCTCTCTGCTGACAGCTCAGAGCCTGGAACCTGCTTCGGATTTTGTGTCTCCCTCTCTCTCTGCCCCTTCCCTGCTCATGCCCTGTCTCTCTCTCTCTCTCTCTCAAAAATAAAAGAAGAGAAAAGAAAGAAACAAAAAGAAGAAAAGTTCCAGATTCTGCCAGAGGTTTACTGTCAGGATATAGAGGAAGAAGCAGGAGGACCCTGGATGGCCACAGTCCCACAGGAGAATCCTGAGGACAAAGCAGAAACTATTGAAGGACAGCTCTAGGGGCTGGAAGCAGCAAAATCAAATGTGACACATTGATCAGGATACTCTTTATTGTGAGCAGAAAAAACCTGTATTATGTTTTAAACAGTAATGAGATTAATTATTTCACATGAAGAGAAGTCCAAGTGTAGAGTGGGTTCAAGGTTGATTACTTTTATTTCGTTTAATTGTCATGACAGTTTCATAAGGAAAGTCCAATGCTTAGCCATGAAGAAGGTGAGGCTTTAGAGGGTTAAATTATTTGTCATATAAGGTGATAAGAAGCAGGGCCAGGGTCAAACACATAAAGCCTTGGGTATAGAAAGTAACTAAATACTACAATCTGGTGAGGTTTTATTTATGTAAAGAATTTTTAGTGTTTTATGACAGCAGTAGAACAAGGTTATTTGGTATAACTTCCATTTTATGAATGTCAGAATGTTGGAAATATACCCTAAAATACCTCAAAATATAGAGCTTCTTATCAGAGCTACCAGGTATCATTTCATGGATTTCCATTCCTGAGAAAAGAACAACAAACAAACAAATCAAACAATGCATCCAGTGGTGCCTGCCTTGTCTCCCTGCAGCTCTGTGCCCACCTAGTGACCAAGAGCTGTGTTCTCTGATGCCAGTCTCACTGCTTTACCCACACATCCCCAAAGGCTCCTGGTTCTGTGAAAATGAAGAAATAGTGATGGGCATGCTACAGATAAAGAGCAAAATTAGGAGGAAGACCCAGCATCTGCAGCTAATGGGTGTGGGGATGACCAAACCAGGAGAAACTGACTCTCCGTTCCTTCAAGGACAAAAGAGAGTCCTGTTCAAATCTAAGCAGGTGCAGTCTCAAATGTTGAGCCATCTGACCTTCCCATTCTATTAAAAGTCTCAAACTGGATTTTGCATCAAAAAGTAGCCCATAAATCAGCAAAAAAATGAGCCCGTAAGCCTGCATGAAAAAGACTTCAAAACATATGCAGCCTGTATATAATGTAGTGAAAAGGTATTATTTTTGGTTGCAGAGAACCTCTATGACTGGAAGGTCTAAAACATATTCAGTGCATAGATCCAAGCTTAGCTTAGCCTATGTGAAGAGCTAACATATTTTTCAGAAGATAATTATCCAGTTATTATCTTATCTGTTGCCAATGTCACGTAACACTGAGAAATTGATCAGCATACAGCCTAAAATGTCTAAGACTTTGGAATGAAAATAACTGGCAAATATGGATTAAATTGATAAAAATAATTCTAAACATGATTAGAGTCACTCTGTTGTATATCCTGCACAGCAGGTGGGAAATCCTTGAGAAGAATTAGGGAAAGGTTTAGGGAAAGCAGATTAATGGAGAAAAGATTAAATGTGTTTCAAAAGCAGTACAAAACATATTTTAAATGACAATCCTTCCATGGGCAATGTTAAAAGGTACTTGGGCCCATGCAAAATTCAAGCACTTGGTTTAAATGTAGATCATGTAGTAATAAATGGAAATGTGTCCTTGTAACAAACTGTGGACATGGAAGACACTTGGAAGGGACAAATACAAGTGGAGATTAAGCTTTTTTTGTCTTTTCATTTAATTGTATAAGTGACATAGAAAAGCATTCTTACTGTAAAAGATTCAAACGGTACCAAAGTATAAAAAATGAAATGTAAACATCCCTTTGGATGCCATAACTTTACATACATATATAAATGGTTAACACAGGATCTTTTATGTTAACATATGGCTAACATATTATCTTACATCATGGATATTCCATAATTTATTTAGCCAGTATCTTATTGATGTTATTGAAAGTGTTTGCAAATGCTTTATTATAGCAAAAATTCTAAAGAAGGCTTGTCTGCCTATTTTCTAAGAAATACCTGAGAAGGCATCATTTCTAATACATTCACTAAAAACTTTCTCAGGACTATTATAGATTGCAAGGTAGTCTATAATGAACCAAAATAGATGCCAATCCTGCCTTTATTGATCAGGGCCAGGTAGCCCTTACCATGACCCTTCTTCTTTGCTTACTGGCATTTTAATTGGTAGGACTCAGGAAGGGAGGCCCATCACATCTCCATCTCGCTGAATGCAAAGCCAAGTTAATTACTCAATGTCTCCAGCCTTCAGTTTTCTTTTGTGAAAGATGAAGATGATAATCCAACCCTGTAAGTTTGTGTGAAGATCAAATGTAGCAAAAAGGCATATAATGTGACAGAAGAGTTAAGACTATGGGCTGAAGGAGAGAAGAGACCTAGGATTGAATGGCTGTTGCACATCACTTACAAAACAAGGGGCTCTGAAAAAGTCTTTTAACCTCTTCAAAGCTCAATTTCTTATACACATAATAAATATTAAACTTTATAATCTGATTGTGAAAACTAAATAAGATAGTGTGTGTTAACATTCAACCTGGCATGTGGAAAATATCTAGTAATTCTCTTACTCCCAAATGTTAATTTCCTTCTTGTATTCCGTTCCTTCTTGTTGATTGCAAAACTTCAAGTGAAGCATATAGGGTGACTTCATGAAGGACAGGGGGTGGCATGGTTACTAATGCTTCTTACTTTGCAGTTTTGCAGTCAGTTTAGCTTACACTGTGTTGTTTGATCCTCACAGAAAACCTCAGGATAGCCATAAAATTTTAAGGTTGTTTTCCAGGGTTTACCACTATAGAAAGACAATTCCCTCTGGGTCTTTCATATTTTTGCACATCTGTGAGCAGGGCACTCACAGCTTTTTTTGTGGACTATCTTATTAAGGATATTTCTATAATGAGTATCAACCTCTCGAACAAAGAGCAGATTTGCTTGTCCACTAAAATAAAGATCATATTTCTTTCTAGGACAAGGGCAGGTTTGTGCCAACCTGTTATAAAGGATTTGCATTTCCTAAGCCTGGAGGTTCTCAGCTGTGATAGGAACCAATGTGTGCTCAGCACCCACCTGGGCCACATCATTCACCCTCATGCAATTTTGGGGCAAGAGAAACTGATAAAAACATGAAACTGCCTGTGCATGAGAAGTAAGTCCTTTGTCTCTGACCCAGGAATCTCATGTCTTCTGCCAGTACCATAAACTTGTAGTAGATTAAGTTGTTAGCTTCCAGTGGAATAAAATTATAGACCCTTTAAGAAAGTTTTAAGTTTTTTTTTTAATTTTAGAGAGAGAAAGAGAGTGAGCACGAGTGGGGGAGAGGGGCAGAGGTAGAGAGAGAGAGAGAGAGAGAGGCAGAGAACCTCAAGCAGGCTCCATACTCAGCACTGAGTCTGACATGGGATCGACCTGAGCCAAAATCAAGAAAAATCAAGAATCAGATGCTCAACTGATTAGGCTCAAAAATCACTTCCTCAGGTAGTCAATCTTCTCTGATCCCATAACTATGTAAAATCCTTCTGTTATATCCCCACCATCCCTTTCTCATAGCACCTGCCACAGTTGATATTTTACCTTTATTTTATATCACACTTATTATTTTATATTTATTTACATTATTTGTATGAATTTGTTTCCTCCTACCCTGGACTATAAGCTCAGTGGAGAGAATGACCAGGCCTATTTTCACACTCACTACAGTGTACCTTTTACCTAGTACGTTGTTCAGCACATATAGGTTGAATGCTAAATAAATAGGGTAAGAAATGTCGTATAGATAAGAAAAGTGAGGCACAGAGATGATCACTGTTTTTCTTTTTTTTTTAAGTTATTTTAATGTTTATTTTTGAGACAGAAAGAGACAGAGCATGAATGGGGGAGGGTCAGAGAGAGGGAGATACAGAATCTGAAACAGGCTCCAGGCTCTGAGCTGTCAGCACAGAGCGCGACGTGGGGCTCGAACTCACGGACCGTGAGATCATGACCTGAGCCAAAGTTGGCCGCTTAACCGACTGAGCCACCCAGGTGCCCCGATCACTGTTTTTCACAGTCACACAGTGATCAAGGGAAGCATCAGGTCTAACATTCAGGTTTACTAAAAGTATAAGTTTCTTTCTGTAATGTTGTGTCTATGAATCCAGGACAGACTAGAAAACTCTGCATAAGGGGGACAGTATATAGGAGGAGAGTCTGGAGGGTGGTTTATTTCAGAAAGGAAGTTATGTTCATGTAAACACTGAACAAGGAAGTAAAAGGAGAATAGATAACAAGGAAGGACCATGGAACCAGATGTTACATCCAAATGGAAGGAAAGGAAAGGGCTTAAGTGGGATGGGGCAAGAGACATGGTAGCAGGAGGCTTGGGTAGAATAAGGACTGAAGACTGGTGTGGATGAAGTTAAGAGATTCAGGATTTGATCTCAAAGACTGGTATCCTGGCACTTGTTCTAAGAACACAGGCATCTTCTTAGGGAAATGAGACTTATATAAAAAGTAATGATAGTTGTCATTTATTGGGTGTCTGGTGTGTGTCAAGCATTATGCTAGATGTTTTACACCTAGCAGGTTTACATCCATTTTGGCTTGCCCTCCAGACAATCCTCTGAGGAAAATGCTAATGTTCAATCCTGGCTTGTCCTTTCTCCGTCTATTTGTTTCCAACATTCTAATCATTAAGTGTGTAAAATTTTTCTCACTTCTTGTGTTTCTTCTCACTTTTCTACTCTCTGTGTCTCCTGGTCCCTACTCTCCCATCATTTTCACAGTGCTCGGGGCCATACAATATCCACCATGGAATTCCAACAGGTCTGCCTATCCCCAACCTCCCACTATTAAGCTAATTGCCACTAAGGTTTAAATGACTCATGGATCCTTACTTCTCCCAAGGACCTCTATATTAGAATAGAGTACTCTGGGAGAAGTATTTAAGGTATTCTTGTACCCAGAAAAATGAATCTCTAATGACACAGTTTCAGGAAAAGACGCAAGATATTTTTGAAGGGCAATAGGATTTACTAGACATTTGAAACTGCATTCATACCTAGGTCTCCACTAATTCAAGCTATTGAAAGATTATCCCTTCTTGGTCATATAGCTTTCTTTTTTTTTTCCCCCAACTTCTGTGTTAAAATTCTGTGACAACACATGGCCCGTGGGCAGATATGAACAATTTTCTTCATATACAGATAGAAGTTCTCTCCTCTGTCAACTACACCTCCATGGTATCTCTGGGAAATAGGAAAGTTGAGCTGTCCCCAGGGTCTGGCGAGTTAGGGCAATTGTTTTGTTCCCTTTCCTACTGTGAAACAATTGTGAGCAATTGAAGAAAGATGGCAGGACAAGAATCACTTTTTGAATGTATATTATATACACAGTACAAGAACCATTACAGGTCTTATGACAGTAATGATTAGTTGATTTATAGTTCATTGAGGAATTGGCAGGTGACATGGAGAGCTCTTTCCCCTGTCATAGCTGACTGCCTAGCAGCTCTATGAACAATTTAGGTATGTTCTTCAGGACCCCTTTCCTTTTCCAGTGGAAATCATTTTATTCCTAAAAGGACTAGGATTCCTGGTCACTGACCTATTTCCTCATTATTGGATTGTACCTCTTTGCCTAAATCCTTTGTACTGGCACTTTAGTTGAACTGTCTACTTGGCTCATGATGTTGGTTTCATTTGGGGACATAGTCTCTTGGACTTTCTTTATTCCTGTACTGTGTAGACCCAAATAGTGATCCTGCTATACCCTCTGCCCAGAGCAGGCTTACGGGATTCCAATGTTCTGGACTCCCATTTGTCGGAGAAGAGAATTTTGACAAAACTCAGCTAAATGCCTTGTTTTGCCCTCATATGACAATAAGAATTATTTAGTCAAGTGAATCCAAAAAAAAGTTACAATGAGAGTACTGCTTAAGCCATTATTAGCACACTGGGTAATTCTTGCTTAGATTTCTTCCCACATAAAAGGGAAGTCAGAAATCATGTCTCAGAGTTTGGTTTGAGTATGGAGATGTGGTGGGACAGGTGTTGAGCTACTGGTATAAAATTGAATATCATATGACAGAGTGTCCAGCTGCAATCAAAATAAAAAGCCAAGCCGTTGGGACAACCATGATGAAAGTCTGCATAGCTGGGCCAAGAGCAAGAATCTAGGTACTAAATAATGGAATTTGAGGAGACCTTACCAGAGAAAGAGAGGACTGGAGATCAACTCTCAGCTGCTGGAGGGAATCTCCCAGTACTTTTTTTTAAATGTGAAATTTATTGTCAAATTGGTTTCCATACAACTCTCAGTGCTCATCCCAACAGATGCCCTTCTCAATGCCCATCACCCACTTTCCCCTCCCTCCCACCCCTACCAACCCTCAGTTTATTCTCAGTATTTTAGGAGTCTCTTATGGTTTGCCTCCTTCCCTCTCTGTAACTTTTTCTTCCCCCTTCGCCTCCCCCCACGGTCTTCTGTTAAGTTTCTCAGGATCCACATAGGAGTGAAAAAAAATGCTATCTGTCTTTCTCTGTATGACTTATTTCACTTAGCATAACTCTCTCCAGTTCCATCCACGGTGCTACAAAAGGCCAGATTTCATTCTTTCTCATTGCCAAGTAGTATTCCATTGTGTATATAAACCACAACTTCTTTATCCATTCATCTGTTGATGGACACTTAGGCTGTTTCCATAATTTGGCTGTTGTTGAAAGCACTGCTATAAACATTGGGATACAAGTGCCCCTGTGCATCAGCAGTCCTGTATCCCTTGGGTATATTCCTAGCAGTGCTATTGCTGGGTCATAGGGTAGATCTATTTTTCATTTTTTGAGGAACCTCCACACTGTTTTCCAGAGCGGCTGCACCAGTTTGCATTCCCACCAACAGAGCAAGAGGGTTCCCGTTTCTCCACATCCTCGCCAGCATCTATAGTCTCCTGATTTGTTTATTTTGGCCACTCTGACTGGCGTAAGGTGGTATCTGAGTGTGGTTTTGATTTGTATTTCCCTAATGAAGAGTGATGTTGAGCATCTTTTCATGTGCCTGTTGGCCATCTGGATGTCTTCTTTAGAGAAGTGTCTATTCATGTTTTCTGCCCATTTCTTCACTGGATTATTTGTTTTTCGTGTGTGGAGTTTGGTGAGTTCTTTATACATTTTGGATACTAGCTCTTTGTCCGATACGTCATTTGCAAATATCTTTTCCCATTCCGTTGGTTGCCTTTTAGTTTTGTTGATTGTTTCCTTTGCAGTGTAGAAGCTTTTTATCTTCATGAGGTCCCAATAGTTCATTTTTGCTTTTAATTCCCTTGTCTTTGGGGATGTGTCAAGTAAGAAATTGCTGCGGCTGAGGTCAGAGAGGTTTTTTTCCTGCTTTCTCCTCTAGGGTTTTGATGGTTTCCTGTCTCACATTCAGGTCCTTTATCCATTTTGAGTTTATTTTTGTGAATGGTGTAAGAAAGTGGTCTGGTTTTATTCTTCTGCATGTTGGTGTCCAGTTCTCCCAGCACCATTTGTTAAAGAGACTATCTACTTTCCTTTGGATATTCTTTCCTGCTTTGTCAAAGATTAGTTGGCCATATTTTTGTGGGTCCAATTCTGGAGTCTCTATTTTATTCCACTGGTCTATGTGTCTGTTTTTGTGCCAATACCATGCTGTCTTGATGATTACAGCTTTGTAGTGGAGGCTAAAGTCTGGGATTGTGATGTCTCCCACTTTGGTCTTCAGTATTACTTTGGCTATTTGGGGTCTTTTGTGGTTCCATACAAATTTTAGGATTGCTTGTTCTAGCTTAGAGAAGAATGCTGGTGAAATTTTGATTGGGATTGCATTGAATGTGTAGATTGCTTTGGGTAGTATTGACATTTTAACAATGTTTATTCTTCCAATCCATGAGCACGGAATGTTTTTCCATTTCTTTGTATCTTCTTCAATTTCCTTCATAAGCTTTCTACAGTTTTCAGCATACATATCTTTTACATCTTTGGTTAGGTTTATTCCTAGGTATTTTTTGACTCTTGGTGCAATTGTGAATGGGATCAGTTTCTTTATTTGTCTTTCTGTTGCTTCATTATTAGTGTATAAGAATGCAACTGATTTCTGTACATTAATTTTGTATCCTGCGACTTTGCTGAATTCACATATCGGTTCTAGAATTTTTTTAAGAGTGCCTATAGCCTCAGTCATGGATGTACAGAGAGCTGTGTTAAGAAGCCAAACTGGTACAAACAGGTTGAGCTATTCATGTGTCGTGGTTTTTCAACTCTTCATCTTATTAGAGAGATCTTACTAGGTACCTACTATGAATGTTATCAGTAACTGCCATGTAACAAACTACCTCAATAGTCAGTAATTTAATTCAACTTTTTATATACTTACAAATAATACTTATTATGAGAGCTAATGTTTCTGGGGGGTTGGGTAATGTAGGCTGGCTTGTCTGAGTGTCTCAGTTCACCCTGGGTGAACTTACTCATCTGCCTAGGGGTTGGCTGTGGCAGGGGTGTGGTGAGGGCTCTGCTCTAGGCTGGGGTAGCTTAAGTAGGGCATTTTCACCTTACATGTCTCTTATTCTCCTGAGAATAGCAACCTAACCCCAGCATATTCTCACAGTGATGGTCAAGAAGCAAGAGAAGAGTAGAAACAGATAAGGCCTCTTGAGGTCTCAACTAGGAACTGGCATGCATCATAATCTGCTTCATTTTATTGGCAAAGCATGCTGTATGTCCAAACCCAAGTCAAGGGGCAAGGGAGTACATTCTGTTCACAGTAGGAGAACACTGTAAAGGCACAAAGCAAAGAGTGTGTGCACACAGGGAAATTGAAGAAATGGAGGCAAATAATGCAACTTATACAATGTGCTAGGAACACATCTAAGATCTTTATGCTCTTAGATGCTTAATCATCATATGTATAATGGGTAGGCATTATCATGATTCTATAGACAGCTCAAAATGTTTAAATCTCTCATTAAGGGTCTGTGTGGTTTCAAATCTGGTATTATTCCTTCTTGAGATCAGAATTCATCAAACAATCCTCCTGCACTCCTGTTAATCTTCATATAGGATATACATGCAAATATATATTGTATTTGACAAACACTTTAATAATTCAATAAATAAAGTGAAAAGTGAAAATTAAAAACAATCCTAATTTCATTGCATGTTCATTGCATGCTACTATTTGCTGACAATCTCCACATATCTCTTTAATATGTTCTGTCATTTATTCTTTCTATAATTTTCTATATATCTATATCTATATCTATATCTATATATCTCTATATATCTAGATATATATCTAGAGTTGGTACTCAGTATGTTTTAACATGGAGCTCATTAGTAAGGCAATTCTTTTACTCCATGAAAAATATTCCATTACTTAAAACAAAATTTTCCAACACCCTAGCATTAAGTACAGCAATTAGCTATGAAGATGTCCCTTTAAAACATTTTCAGAGGGTTCATTTAAAGTCCTTCCGTTGCACCAGGCCTGTGGCATCTGTAATGACTAGAGTGGGTTTAGAGAAATGATGGCCTGAATCATCACACTCAAAGGGATTATTCCTATAGACAAATGAGCTTTCTCTTATGCAAAGTCAAACAAAGTGGGTTCTTATAATTATGCTCCACTATCACTATTCTTTTTTTTTTTTTTTATGTTTTTATTTATTTTTGAGACAGAGAGAGACAGAGCATGAGCAGGGGAGGGGCAGAGAGAGAGGGAGACACAGAATCCAAAGCAGGCTCCAAGCTCTAAGCTGTCAGCACAGAGCCTGATGTGGGGCTAGAACTCACAGATTGTGAGATCATGACCTGAGCTGAAGTCGACCGACTGAGCCACCCAGGCGCCCCTCCACTATCACTATTCTAAAGGGGCCTTATCAGTTCGCAATTATTTAGATATCTTCTGAGAAGTAACCAGACAATACATCTCAATAGCCACCATCTGACCAAGTCAAGAAAGTACAAAGAATCAGTTAAAGCAAGTCTCATCTCTATTCTCTCTACTAACGTGTGTCAAAGCCTGAGACCATGACAAATCCATTCTCACTTCTGATCATGGGAGAATTATTTATCCAAAGACAGTCTATGGGCAATTTGTGAGAAAAGCAGTACAAGGTAGGGGACGGTGAGCTGAACCAAGAGTTAAAAGACCTGTGTTTTACTTATCATTTTGTGATAGCAGCAAAACCCAGACTGTATTTCTTCCTCTTTCTGTACCTTAGTTTTCTCATCTGTCAAGTAGAGAATAAAAAGCTAATACTTTAGAACAAGACAGTCCTGAGTTCTAGATCTGCATCGACATAAAGAGCTGGGAATTCTTGAACATACTTAATCTTCCATAGCCTCTGCTTACTTATCTTTTTTTTTTAATTTTTTTTAAACGTTTTATTTATTTTTGAGACAGAGAGAGACATAGCATGAACGGGGGAGGGGCAGAGAGACAGGGAGACACAGAATCGGAAGCAGGCTCCAGGCTCTGAGCCATCAGCCCAGAGCCCGACGCGGGGCTCGAACTCACGGACCGTGAGATCGTGACCTGAGCTGAAGTCGGCCGCTTAACCGACTGAGCCACCCAGGCACCCCTTTACTTATGTTTTTAATAGAGCACTACTAATCCCCACCTTTCTTTCCCCAGAAGGCCGAGTGGGTGCTCAGTAACTGTTAATTTGCCCCTCCACTCTGACTGTTCTGTAACCATAGTGTTCTGTAATTCCAAAAACCAGATTATTCGATGACTTGAACAATTCTTTTATTCTATAAGACATCTCTTCCTAATAAGTCTCTAGTAATAATACATTCCTGCACAACTTGTTTTAAGACGCCCCCCCACCTCATACCCCAGTCTTTCAAATTGACAAAAGACATATATCCTTTTTGGACACATTTCCAGAGAAATCATCTCAAACCCATAGGAGGATAACCTTGGAAATTTTTTTCAGTCATTTGATCCCTCTACAGGTTCTTCATATGCTTAAGTCTCATAAGACTGTACAAGATCACAGTAGGTTTCACGGGAGTGAAACTAAAAAGCACACTGAACAGCCATGCTTTGGTTTTATTTACCAAGGCTTCATTTAAAAAACAAGCAGGAAAGATCACATTTGGAAAACGAAGCCTAATCCTTATTTTTCCCTTAATTATCACCTTTCTTGAAAGTTTTAGGGGCAAGGATTATTCTTTGAGACCAATTTCAATTTTGAAAGATAAAATACATTTGGGTGTAGAAAGGATTTGGCTTGCCTGACTTTTGACACTTCTGCCACTTGAATCCCATTGGTTTGGGGAGCTACTGCAGAGAGGCACAAAAGCAACAGAAAATACACCTGTCTGATTGGCAGGTGCACTAAGAAGTCACCTTCAACATTGCGCAGGTTCCTTTGGGTTAACCAGTTCAAAGGAAGATATTGATCAGTGGTCTGCAATACACGGCACACTATGGATAGCATTTACTTGGAGATTTTTTTTTATTTTTTATTTAAAAAAATTTTTTTAACGTTTATTTATTTTTGAGACAGAGAGAGACAGAGCATGAACGGGGGAGGGTCAGAGAGAGGGAGACACAGAATCCGAAACAGGCTCCAGGCTCCAAGATGTCAGCACAGAGCCTGACGCGGGACTTGAACTCACGGACCGTGAGATCATGACCTGAGCCGAAGTCGGCCGCTCAACCGACTGAGCCACACAGGCACCCCTACGTGGAGATTTTAAGTAAGTTTTCTCACTTGATTCTTACATCTTCCAGAGCAGTGATCACAAGGGAGGAAATGAACATATATTTGATTCTTATAACTTAATAGCTGTCATATATATATATATATATATATATATATATATATATATATATAACACTGTTGTTAATACCACGAATAATTAATAATGATAATATTAACATTACTGAGACAGTTATTACATGCCAGGTATCATGCTAAGACCATTACTTTCATTATTTCATTTAGTCCTCCTAAACAGAGATGAAGACTCTCCAAGACCAACTAGCTAACAAACTTCTAAAACCAGTGCTATCTAATACCAAAAGTAGAGGATTCTATTAAAGAAACACTGAGGTTCAGGGAATTCCAACATTACACAGAGAATAAATACTGGAGGTAAGAATTGGGCGTTTTAATGTCAACACCATTGCTCATTTCAGTACATCAAAGCTTGGCTCATTTTGCCCTGGCAAGGTACACTGAAATCATCCTACTGGGAAAAAAGAGCAATTAAAGTGGGGGGTAAAAATGTGGGCAGGTATAATTCAGTCAAAAACACTGAGGTCTATTTTTCAGGGTGATCTTATGCTTTCATGTGGAGCATCACTTAAAATTAAATGTATCATGATTTCTCTCATTCCACGAAAAGAGCTCTTTAAAGTGATATGGAAAAAATAGCATACATAAGGTTGAATTGTGTGAAATTGCCCATTTCCAATCAACTTTTAACCTATAAATTTCTTGATGCAGTTGACTGTGTAGAAAATTATACTGAAAAGCTTTTGAAAATTGTGGGGAAATTAGCAATATATAAAAAGACAACTAATAATGTGAACACACACACACACACACACACACACACACACACACGAGTCCACTTCAGAAAAGATGAAAGGCAAGGAAGAAAGCAAACACAGTACTCAACAGTGCCAAGCTGGAAATATTTGCATAGGAATACTGTGGTAATAAATAACTACTGATTTATCCAAATATGATGGGGAAGGAGAAGCAGAGAAGAAGGAGCTAAGTCCTCATCTATGACAATAGAAAGTCAGAGATAATGCTTAAAATTCATTAATCCAAGGAGAGAAATACATGCATATTATTTAGAAATGTATATGCTTAAATGCCAGAAATAAAAACTAAAAGAACAAAATAGTTGCCTGTGAAGAGGTAGGCTGGAAAGACTGTGGAGTGATGGGACAGAGAATTATTTAGAAATTGTTTCAACCTTTTAGCACTACTTGACTTTTAAACTGCATGCATGTATTATTTTGATAAAATAAATGTTAATTTAAAAAATCCAAGTTCAGTGAGTATGATGATATAATCCCTTTGAAAACAATTTTTTCCCCAGTTTTGACACAGGCCATTTTATCATTACTAACACTTATAAAATGCACACAATTTTGCAGAGCAGTGTGTTAAATACTGTTTCTAGAGTCAGAATAATGCATCATTTTAAGCAAATTCATCTTATGAAGTTCAAAGCTTTGACCTTACAAGATTAGGTGAAAAGGAAGGGCTGACACTTCATTGTGTGTTAACCAGAGCTGTAAACTCAGAAGCACTTAGGCTAGAGAACATCATTCATGAGATAGCAAATTTTGGTAAAATGAACATTAATTGCCAGTAGATAACTTTAAGGGGGAAAAAAGTTATACTCTGCTGAGCTTTAAATCTTCGTTACTTCCTAAAGTGATCTTTGTGTCTGTGGGACTTTGTTAACAAATCATTTCACATCCTGTGGGTGGGTCTTGGAACATGCTCTTTGTGCTTACAAGGAGAACAATAATCTTGGCAAGAAGTTCTGTGTACTAGCATTATTTCTCTTAGTCTGAGTGGATGTCCCTCCAAGGGCCCTTGCTCTGGGCCAAATGTGAATGGGTGAAGTATGACGTAATTCTTATTTTTGCATATGATTACTTAATAGAACTTGTCTTTGTCCTTCAGGTTCAATTCTGACAGGTCACTTTCTGGGGATCTATCTTTAAGGATAGCTGTTGAGAGACACTCTCTTAGCATAAGTGCTAGACATTTTGCTGGAACTGACCCCCAACTCCCTGCTTTTACATTCTTCATCATAGGCCCTTTTGATCTTGGCTTTTTAACTCACTTGATGTAACTCTCCTCATTCTTCTGTCCAGGTCTCTTGTTCGCCCACAATGCATCAAATGTCTGTGCATTTTGTGGGATTTCATTTGGGCATGCAAAGGGTTCTACGGCCAATACTTAACCCTGATGGAAAGGTCTCCATGGATGCCTTTGGTTCTGTTATCACATTTACAAGTTCAGTGCTGTCTTTTGCTATTCCTGCAAGCTTCTATTTGCAGTTACTCTTTTTCCTATTATCTACCCAAGGGGCGGTTATCAGATGTTTTCTGCTGCCTTTAGGGAGATTCTGCTATTGTTGGTGCCTTCTCTGTGTTCCTGTTGGCTTTCTATTCCTCTCTGGAGTTGTAATATGATTTTGTTTCTTCAAAGACTGTTTCCTACTTCCCTCAAATTTACACATTGGTTTCTGGGCTTAGATTCTGCATTCTGGCTGGTGCATTTCTTCATTTCATGTGTCTTCATTTGGGTTGTCTGTGGTGTATTTATTCTCCAAGACTGCTTAAGTCGGGAATCAGGAAAGGAGAACTAAAACCACTAGAGCTTTAGACTCAAGGAATGATAAGAGATAGAAGACATATGCACAGACCTGGGGAGCCCCAGGGGATGTGGAAAAGCTTGGAGAGTGGAGGGGCCATGGAAACCAAGTGCGTCCCACTCAGATGCAGACTCCCATTGCGGTCACAATGATGGAGCTCACCTCCGCTCTTTCCCTAGCAAAGGTATCCAAGTTAGTGTCCTGAAGAACCTCCCTTTCTTGGAAATTTGCAGTTAGAAAAACTAAAATGAGGGAAGAATATCTGATTCTCAGAAATTCTGGTTTCAGTCATTGTGACTAGAATACATGCATTTAATAAAGAAAGGCCAAGTCTTTTTTCCTGTAACAGTTTATATATTCAACAGAAGATTTACATATGTTGCTGATGGCATCTGTTCATGCATTCATTAAACATTTATTGAGCACCTACTGAGATCTGGGTACTATATATTGGCCTATCTTTTTGGGTTATAATTCAGCAGTACATATTTAGAGTCATTACTATTTTTACTTATTTTGTATGAGTAATTTGACTCTTGGGAATTTGTTCTAAGGTAGTAAGTCAGATGAAAAAAAAGTGGTACGTAAAACATATTTATAGCAGCATTATTTGTAATGGTTAAAAAATCCTAAATGCCCAATAATAGGGGAATTAAGATAACTGTGATATATTCATTCCAAGAGCATGAGATACATACTGACAATGATAAAGACTAAGTACATTATGGATGTTAACTGGACATAGGGTGGGGAACATTTTGCAATATATACCAATATCAAATCATTAAATTGCACACATGAAACTATATAATGTCAATTATACCTCAATAAAGAAAAGACTGTATATAAAATGGGAAAGAGTATATGAAATGTTAGGGACAAAACTGAGACAAAAATTGTATAAAAGTGTAATTGCAACTATGACAATGCACACAAAGTGTGAAAAGCTATAGAAATCAATGAAAAACGTGAATAGTTAATGTGATGGGTAGTCAGGCTATGCCCTTATTTTCCTTCTTGAAATACTGTAAATTTGTCTTAATAATAAGTAAAAATAATTAACAACATAGACTGAAAAATACTTTAAAACTCTTTTTGTAGTACATGATAATGTGTACTGAATGCAGGATTCTTAAGGTCCTTAATATTAACAGTTTGGTCACATATGGAAACATTTTGAGCTAAGATGTCAAGAAAAAAGATATTTTCAGATAACCAATATCACTCAATACTCAAGGCCAAGGAGCTCTGGAGTCTGGGCTAGTTCCTTTCCCAACCCACACTTTACTGGTTTCTATAATTCTTCATTCCCTAGATGCTTTTCTCCTCCTCTGATTCTTTCAGAATCTTGAACTCCTTGGGAGTAATCATTTGGGGTTATGGAAAATTCAGACCAAACTGAGTTAAAACTTATTTTATGACTGAGTCTCTGTGTGATACTGAATGAATCACTTCCGATTTCTAGGTCTCAGTTTCATCAGCTGTAGAATGGCAATGATGAGAGCTCTTCTCCCTTATGGCTGTTATGGACTGTAATGACATGGTATGTGAAGCTTCCAACACTATGCCTGCTCCTTAGTAGAGTGGACCCAGTGAATATGAGTTTCCTGTGTTAAGGCTAAAAAGCCAAGTAGGGTTCCATGAATTTCGACATGAGGGGGTTGGTACGAAGTTTTGTAAATAGCTGACCCTCACTCAGCTGGCACCAAGCACTGCTCATTACAGAGTGACCTCAAGCTGCAAAGTGGCGGTGTCTTGACAGCAAGTGTCTGGCAAGACCATTTTACTGCTTATTTTATCATTATAAAGGCAATATGTGCTTAGTAAAGAAAATCTGGAAAGGAGTAAAAAATGGAAAACAATCCTCCAAAGTCTCCCTACTAGAAGAAAATGGCTGTTAACATTTTGGCATATTTCCTTCTAGGCTTTCCCTATGCATAGATTTTGGCTCGTTTTTGAACAAAACTGCCATTATGCTGCACATAAAATTTTGCATACTGAATTTTTCATTTAAATATAATGGATAAGCTGTTTTCCTGCCATTTCAGTTTTCAGGGCCATCATTTTTAGTGGCTGTATAACATTCCAGTTTGGAAAACTTACAAGCAGTATGCATGCTCTCCATTCTTGTGCCAAGAAGCCTTTTGTACAGCCTTTTCATTTCCAGGAAGACTTAAGAATTTTCCAAGTGGCCCCAGATCACATAGTCAAAGGCATCTGGGAGCAGAATAATCTTCCTGGAAAGGGTGGAAAAAGTGGAAGTGGAAAAAGGAATAAATAATAAAAGAGAATAAGAAGAGGAGGGAAGGAGAGATAAATGGAGAGAGGAAGGAAGAAGAGGAAGAAGAGAGAAAGAAGATGACAGAGGGAAAAGAGAAGGAAAGGAAAAGGAAAGAGAGGGGAAGAGAAGGAAAGGGGAAGGAGGAACTGGAAGAGGAGGAGGAGGAAGTTGAGAGGATGAAGAAGACGCAAACATCTGGTGTTTTCAGATTAAACATACCTACTCTAGATTTTCATATAATAGATTCTTTCTAAGGAAAATAAAAGTTTCGTTGGGTTCTCATCCCATCAGTGGCTTCCAACACATCGCCAGCCTCTGACATTTTTGTTCCCAATCATTCATATTTAATGTTATGGCCACCGGACCTTTTGGCACTTATTAATTCTTAATTCTGAGTCACAAACACATTAATCCGGAATTCTTCTTTCTAAAGACTCATCATTACTCCACTAAGCTCACGAAGGTCTTTGGTAATTGATTCCCTGGGTTTCAAAGGGTTGGGTCCTATATAAGGTACCCCTTAAGTTCTTCCTAAGTGGATTTCATTTTTTTCCTCTTTGATTCAGTGTTTTAGCTGGGATCAAATTTATTTTCCCAGTATTTTTCTCCTGTCACCATAATTGAATTTTAAGATCTGTGGTCCATTTGCCATGTGCTGGCATTTTTACAGTCCTTGATGGGGCTCTAGGTGTTTGCGCTGCCTTCAGTTTTGAGGAAACTATGGTTTGTGGAAGACCCTAGAAGCCCCTATCCTTCTACCTGTTGAACAGTGCTGCTGCAGTGACAGACCTGTGCCTGACTCCGCCAGTGCCCCATGACCTGCTCTGGGGATCTTCTGCATATTGTGAGTCTGGGTCCTGCTATCATCCACAGGATGATTGTGAATATCAGAGGCACTGGCAGGACCTCCAGTAAGTGGTTGAGCTGTATGTAAAACAGCTTGCCCACGTATTCACACATTTCATCATCCCAGGAAGCCAAATGCTGTTCCATGGTGCCTTTGCAGGAAGACCCTCCCACTTAGTATGTTTGCAAGGCCCTCTGTTATTACAGCAGTTCAGGCCCAGCAAACAGGCAGGACCCCACCATACCTCATAATGGGAAAAGTGGAGACATGGGTGCTTCTCTCCCAGGGAAGAGGCATGGTCAGAGAACCTGAGATTGAAAACTGACTCTCCTACTTAGGTACTCTATGGTTTAAGCCAGCACAATGCTTTCTGGACTCAGCATACTCATCTGTAAAAAGGGGATAAGAATCCCTTTCCTGCCTACTTCACAGAGTTGCTCTTAGAATCATAGAAGAGATAATGGAGGTTAAAGCACATGATAAATAAAATGTCCTTCACAGGTTATCAAAAAGGGAGAGAATGCTGTAGTGCTAGGAAGAATATTCCTTTGGAACCAGGACCCTTGGTTCAAATAACGTCTCTGCTATTGATGTACAACTTGCCTTTGCTCAGTTCCCTCATTCTGTAAGTATGCTAACTCACCCTTCCTCAAAAGACTTTTTGCGAAGATGAGTGGAAACCATGGAAGTAAAACTGGGACATGCTTTAAGTGTGACATCATTAATATTCTTACTCTCCCTACTATTGTCAGGGGCACTATTATCAGAAGCAATGCTGACCCTTGGTGTCATGGACTGAATGCTTGGGTCCCCCCAAATTCGTATGTTGAACCCTAGCTCCTAGTCAGATGGTATTTGGAAAAGGGGCTTTTGGGAGACAGTGAAGGTTTGCTAAGGTCATGAGGGTAGCCCCCTGATGGGATTAGTACCCTTAAAATAAGATATATCAGAGAGCTTATTCTTTCTTTGTCTCTATCACATGAGGACACAGGGGAAAGAGATGTCTGCACACCTGGAAAATAGTTCTCACCTATAAGCTGACCACGTTGGGTCCCTGATTTCAGACTTCCAGGCTCCAGAACTGTGAGAAATACAATTCCGTTCTTGAAGTCCTTGAGTTTGTGATATTTCGTTAGGGCAGCCCAGCAGACAACACACTGAGTGTTGAGTCAGGCAAGATCCCTTCTTCTGTCCTAGAGAGTGGACTTGCTCACATACTCCCCATAGCTGGCAGTCACATAGGGCTGGGACAAGGGGAAGAGTATGAGGCACTTGCATGAGTGTGGTGACAAAAACTTAGTCATCAATAGAAACACTCCCATGCAATATTTAAAAAAATATTAAGCTTAATGCAAAAAAAAAAATCCAGGATGAACAAAATACCAAACTTTTCAGAAAAGACAAGATCAGTGGCAGTTCTGTGCTGAGCCATATTGAAGCCTGAGGCAAAAGGAAAAATTAATATACTGATTTTATGTGTTATTGAACAATCTTGATATTTTGTTTAGCATGGATATTTTGCATAAATTTCAATTTTTAAAAATTTGCACTAAAATATGATTTATCTTGATCACTGAGTTCTCTGAGCCCTCTGAAATTATGCACCCAAGGCCAGTGCCTCACAATAACTTCACCCTTGCCATCACCTCACCTTGTATCATTTCACAGGGCATGCTGGCCCATAACGTGGTCTCTGTTTCCTCCCTGACAATCCCAATTTACGGTCTGCTACCTGGTTTTTCTAGGCTCTATTCAGTTAATCCATACTGAATGTTAATTGCTGACAAAGGATTTATTCTCCTTTTAGAAATTAGCAATTGAGCAAAAGTGTCCTTAAAATACAATGTCTGAAGCCAAAAGAGTGACTGTCTCACTGTGGATTCTTAATCTTTTATTCAACAAATACTTATTAAATGTCCAGTGGTTGTATGTCTTGGGCTGAGAATATATAGATGAAAAGACACTGCCTCTGTTCTAAAGAGCTCCTAGCCTCGTGAGGAAGCCAGATAATTACAATACAGCAATAAAAGTGCTCTAAGAGGGCCATGGGTAATGGGAGGGCAGGAAAAGAGCTCTTAGGGCTTGTCTTTGGAATCAGATGAAGAGACACCTGAACTCTCCAAAATGCTAGCCGTGTTATTCTAAGTCATATATGCTCACTGTAGAAAAATTGGAAAAGAGAAAAATGGAAAAATTACAGTTAAAATATTTACTCTCACAAACCAGAGATATCTTGTGTTAACATTTAGGTTAATTTCTTTCCATTCTTACCCATATCTATAGTATATATATGTCTGTAATAGGTATAAAAATCTATGCTCACAAATAAGATGTGCTCCTGATACAGAACTTTCGAAAGCTACTATAATTGTCTTTACCTGGCTGTGGAGCCTCCATTCCAAGTGATGGTGTTAAAAACAAAAAGAAAAAAGAAAAGACAAACTTAGCCTTCACACTTAAGGGACTCTACGACTTAAAATAGTTTCTCTTTTGATAAATGTTCAATCAATTCAAAGTTCGAACTCCCTGTCTGTACCTTTCCCTCTTTTCAAAGAGACTGCCCCATCTCCTCCTTGCATGGCACCAGAGTGCCTGAGGTAGTGCACCTGTTTTCTGGGTTTGCCCTGGCTCCCATGAGAGGACATGTGACCTCAAATGCTGTGCCTGCTCACTGGGGATCCTGCTCTGGTGTCCACTGAGCTGCACCTGAATCTTTCTGGTCTGAGTGTGCTTATGGCACCACTGCTGGGGGTCAGGAACCTTGCCATTGCTCAGATGGTCATGTCCCTGCCCCTTATCCTGACCTCAATCCTCTTCTGTGTCACTGGTCCAATCAATACCGCTGTGTCCCCAGACCTAGTATGAAGCAACTTCTCTGACACCACCTAGTTTTATGGCAAGAGGTAGAAAAGGCCAGATCATACAGGGCCTTGCCTAGAGGGGAAGAAATTTGGATTTTACCCTAAATGCAATGGGAAGCCATGACAAGGTTTAAGTAGATGTGATGATGTGATTACAATCAAGCAGATGATTGACGTGATGCAATTCTCATTTTTTTAAAATGCAGTTCCCATTATTAACAGATACTGTTTATTAGCTTTGTGAGAACGGATTGGGATAGGAGTGGAGGCAGGGTTACCGTAGGAAACTACAGCATAGTCTAGGCCAGAGATGATGGTGAGCCTCAATTCAGGAGGTGGTCGTAGGGATGAGAAATAAACCTTGGAGTGTGAACATCAGCGAGCTGATGGATTGGATGTGGAAGAAATTAAAGGTGATGTTTCGGAGGGCAAAGGGCAGGTGATGGCTGTAGTACTGCTGAGATGAAGGAAGGTGGGGACAGGTTGGGATTAGGAGTTCTGTTTTGGACATTTTCAGTGCCAGCTGTTCTTGAGATCTCCAAAGAGAGATGCTAAGTTGGATGTGAGAGTTTAGAAAATAGGTGTGGGCATCATCAGCACACAGTGGGCATCTACCCCTGCAGGAATGAATGCAATCTCTGAATGACAAATCATAGGGAAAGAGGGAAGAGGATCCAGTAGAAGACCCTGAGGAATCTCACCATTTAGAGCTTGAGTAGAGGAGAAAGAACCCGCAAAGGAGACTGGTGAGGAAGGAACAGTGAGCGAGGGGAGAGCAGGGGAAGGAGGGTTCAAAGAAGACATCAGTTGAGGGTCCTGCTGAGAGGCTGACCCAGATAAGGGAAGCCCTTCTAGGATGTACCCCACCTGCCTTGGCTCTCAGGGCTCTCTCCTCTGCCCCACTCCAACCTTGGTCCTCTCTACACACTTATGACACTGAATGATAGTTTCTGTCTGACAGTGACCCTAATGCATCCCTACATTTTCTCCAGAGGTAATTCAATGTCTGGCTGAGCGTATCTCCCCATTAAATGTTAAGAAAGTTAAAAAAATTAATCACACTGACTGAGGAGACTGTGTGTAGTGTTTGAACAAATACTCATTAAGATTACAATGGAGCCATGGCTTGTTTTGGCAAGAAACAAGCAGGCTGCCACCATTGTCATAGAGACATGAACACTACTGGTGAGCACAGCAGCTAGGCTGGTCCCTCTGACCTCCTTTGGGAGCTCTTCTTTACAGCTGTGAAAAGGAGCAAAGGCTACAAAGCAGCATCCATACCAGGCCACCCTTTCCCTCTGGGCAGTGGAAAAGGTTATTTCCATGGCACGTACAGATCAATCAAACCTTTGTTTTTAAACTAAACTGAGTATGTTGACTACTTCCTTGTGCACTTTTCTGACACAGAGTTAAGCCCTCTCTCAATTACTCTCTAATATTGCTCCAGATGCTATTCCCATAGCCAATAGCCAGAAACTTAAACCCATATTTTGCTTCCATACTGACTGGTTATTTCTTTGAGGTACTTAGTAGTTATTATAAAAGGAAGAAGAAGGAAGCTGAAACTCACTGAGAGCCCAAACCAAGGCAGGTCCATTCTATTATCACCTTATCTCTTTTTCCCTCTACTACCTTCCTCGTTGGATTTCCCTCCCTTCATTTCCTCCTCCCTCCCTCCCTTCCTTTCTTCCTTTTCCAGTATCATTAACATATAGTGGTAAATTAGTTTCAGGTGTATAATATAATGATTCAATAATTCTATACATTTCTCAGAGCTCATCATGATAAGTGTACTCTTAATCCCTATCACCTATTTCAATCATACTCGCACCTGCCTTCTGGTAACCAGTCATCTGTTCTCTACAGTTAAGAGTGTTTTTTTTAGTTTTGTCTCTTTTTTCCTTTGTCCACTGGTTTTGTTTCTTAAATTCCACATACGAATGAAATCATGTGATATATGTCTTTCTCTGACTGATTTATTTCACTTAGCATTATACTCTTTAGATCCATCCATGTTGTTGCAAATGTCAAGATTCATTCCTTTTTTAAGGCTGAGTAATATTCCAGTGTGTGTGTGTGTGTGTGTGTGTGTGTGTGTGTGTGTGTGAGTGTGTGTGTGTGTGTGTGTGTATGCACACACATACATACCACATTTTCTTTATCCATTCATCTACTGATGGATTCTGGGGCTGTTTCCATAATTTGGCTATTGTAAATAATGTTGCAGTAAACACAGACGTGCACATAGCTTTATAAATTAGTGTTTCCATATTCTTTAGGTAAATACCCAGTGGTGGAATTACTGGATCATATGGTAATTCAATTTTTAATTTTTTTGAGAAATATGCATACTGTTTTCCAGAGTGGCTACACTAACTTGCATTCTCACCAATAGTGCAAGAGGGTTCCTTTTTCTCCGCATCCTCATCAATGCCTATTGTTTCTTGTGTTTTTGATTTTAGTAATTCTGACAGGTGTATCAGATGATATCTCACTGCAGTTTCGATTTGCATTTCCCTGATTTTAAGTGATGATGAGCATTTTTTCATGTGTCCATTGGCCATCTGTATGTCTTCTTTGGAGATATATCTGTTCATGCCCTTTGCCCATTTTTAACTGAATTATTTGTGTGTGTGTGTGTGTGCGCATGCGCGTGTTTGTTGAGGTGTATAAGTTCTTTAGATATTTTGGATACTAACCCTTTATCAGATATGTTATTTGCAAATATCTTCTCCCATCCCATTGTCTTTTAGTTTTGTTCATTATTTCCTTGGTTATGCCAAAGCTTTTTGTTTTTTTAATTTCTTAAAACATTCATTTATTTATTAATTTTATTCTTTCTTTATTTATGAGATATATATAGAGAGAGAATGAGTGGTGGAAGGAGAGAGAGAATCTTAAGCAGGCTCCATGCCCAGCACAGAACCTGAATCAGGGCTCCATCTCATGACTCTGAAATCATGATCTGAGCCAAAACCAAGAGTTGGATGCTTAACTGACTGAGCCACCCAGGTGCCCCAGAAGCTTTTTATTTTGATGTAGTCCTAGTAGTTTATTTTTGCTTTTTTTCCCCTTGCCTCAGGAGACATATCTAGGAAAGTGTTTCTATGGCCAATGTCAAAGAAATTAGTGCCTATGCTCTCTTCTAGGATTTTTATCATTGCAGGCCTCACATTTAGGTCCTTCATCCATTTTGAGTTTATTTTTATGTATGGTGTAAGAAAGTGGTCCAACTTTATTCTTTTTCATGTAGTTGTCCAGTTTTCCCAACACCGTCCCGGTTGCACTTTATATCCATCTTTCAGAGGAGAAAATGGAGGCTCAGAGAACTGTACAGGCTCAGCATCAAACACCAGCCAGGTGATAGAGCTGGGAATGAGTTACAGAATTAGACGTCCAGACCTCTTAACCTTTGCCTGTTTGGCCAGCTTCAGTGCAGCATATCTCTGTCATGATCCTGACATTTTCAAGACCCCTATTCATATTGGATAAGGTTGAAATGTCCATAGTACCCATTCCCACCTTCTTCTGATATGCCTTTCTGCACTGCAGAGGCTGGAAATTGTAATTACAATTTTCAGATCCTTGCAGCTAGGGTTCTGTCTGGGAATTAGTTCTATCAGTTGTTCACACTTGTAAAAGATTTGGGAGGCGAAGGGAGGCAGCTTGGCTGCTCTCTACTGGTAAATAAAGGTAGAGGATTTGTAGTCCATGCTAGAGTGTTGGGGGTGGGCAGTGGTGGAGGCAGTAGCTTTATATACTTGGATCTCAGTGACCTTCAGCTTGGAGTGGTCTTCAACTCCAGAAACAGCCTCCTGATTTGAGCAGAGAAGGTGGCACCAGCTCTTCAGTGCTCTGGGAGTCACTGGCAGGGAGGACTCAACCTAGGGACCACTCCTCCTTCCCTCTAAATGGTCTGATAAGCCAATTCCCTCTTTGAAATGTTGCTCTGTTTGAAATCTATAGGGAATTTCTCCTTGCTGTTCCCAGCCCTAACCAACAGCACTACTCCCTATCCAGCCTCATAACCTACAGCCAGCAAGGGGAAAGGAAACAGGGAAAGGAAACAAGCATTATAACAGTGAGACAATCCCCTCTTTCTACATCTGCCCAACCAACTCCTTTTGGGCACAAAACTCAGGGAGGGCTTTACTCAGAGTTGGTCCCTCAAATGGAAAACCATGAAGAGTATGGGACTGGGTAATATATACTAATGTGAGGGTCAAATAGGAACTCAGAGATGAAGGTGAAAAAGACAGCAAGCAATTCTGTGTGGGACATTCTGTTCAGGCCTTCAAATTAAATGGAAACAGTAAGGATTAATGAAAGGTTCAGAGCAGAAATTGTGAAATGGATCCTGGCAGCAGCCTCAAGATACTCTGCTCTCTGTCATGATGCCATTGTCTGGGATTTATGAATTTTGCTTGTACTAGGTTTATTTATTTCTTTTTTTAAGCGACAGAATTCCAAAAGACAAGACAAACCAGGGTTCAAGGTTCTTTGTAGAGGCAGTAGCAGCTGGAAAGGGAAGGTTTCCTAATGGCACGTTACGGGTACTAAGACCTGTGTAATAAATGAGGAATGTTTAATAAATAACTTCCTACAATCCTCATTTTTTCTTCTACTATTGCTCTTTGAAGACCTTCGCTTTCACTGAGACCATCTCCTTGCCGTCTGATTGCTAATGTGGGTCCACCTTCCCTTTCCTGTCCTTTCCCACCTGGAATATCTTCCTCCCTGCTTTCTTCCAAACCACATAGTCTACACTTGGCAAGACTCGGATCACAGCCTACCATCTCCTTTAAGCCACTGGCTTTCTCAGTTTCTCTACAGTGGCCTCATCCTCTCTGAACCAGTAACACCTTGAGTTTGTACATCCTTTAAATAGTATCATCCTGCTGAGTCATGAATCTAGGCTGAGTAACATTTATGTTCCCCTGGAAGGGAAACCAGCTTACCTGGAACACATTTTACCTGCCCATAGCTTAACAGGGCTTCACACCTTTATTCAACTCTATGAAGGACTCAACAACTCTTGGAAAAGTTACTTCTCTGAAAGTAACTTTTCCAAGAACTCTTGGAAAAGTTACTTCTCTGAAAGTAACTTTTCCAAGAGTTCCTGGCTTATAATCGGTCAAGCTGGGAATATGACTTGGCTTGGACCCAGGTCTGTTTGATTCTCAGATCTTGGTGTTCCTACTATTTTATATTGTCTTACCTGACATCAGGATGCTTTTCACAAATAAATGGTAATCACAAAATAAATGGTCTTTTCATACTGGTGTCCCACTTCTGCTTAGAAGTGTCGTGCATATAATAGTTGCTCAATAAACATTATTGGGCTAACTGGGATTATATACCAATTACCTTATAGTTGCACAATATTTTAACCTTTTATTTTTTTTTATTTATTTTTATTTTTTTTTAACGTTTATTTATTTTTGAGACAGAGAGAGACAGAGCATGAACAGGGGAGGGGCAGAGTGAGAGGGAGACACAGAATTGGAAGCAGGCTCCAGGCTCTGAGCCATCAGCCCAGAGCCCGACACGGGGCTCAAACTCACGGACTGTGAGATCGTGACCTGAGCTGAAGTCGGATGCTTAACCGACTGAGCCACCCAGGCGCCCCTATTTTAACCTTTTAAAAACATGTTTATACTTGCTAATTCATCCCCTGTGACAAGGATGCTGGTTAAAAACTCCCATTACACAATTAAAAAAAAACACCCCAGAAACAGCATTGAGGGCAAACAAATTGCCCAAAGTCAAATAACAAGAAATCTTGTCCTCTAATTTGGTTCTACTATTGAAGTAGTAGACACAAATACTATAAAGGGATACTTCTGAGACTACTGGGAAAAATTAAGCATTAATTATACATTAGGTGGTAGTAAGGAAATACATTAGTTTCCTATTTCTGCTATAACAAATTATCACAAATTTAGTGGCTTAAAACAACACAAATTTATGGCCTTAGTAGAATTCGAAATTCTGAAAGGGATTCCACTTGGCTAAAATCAAGATGTCATCAGGACTTTGTTCCTTCTAGAGGCTCTAGGAGAGAATCTGATTCCTTGATTATTCCAGGTCTAGAGGCCATCTGCATTCCCTGGCATATGTCCACTTCCTCTATCTCCAACACTCACTTGGCTCTCCTCATCATACCTCCTACTCTGATCCTTCAGCCTCCCTTGTACTGAAAGATGCAGGATAATCTGCCCATCTCCAGATCCTTAGTTTAATTACTGCAAAGTCCCTTTTACCATGTAAGGTAACAAAGTCACAGGTTCAGGGATTTGAACATGAACATCTGTGGTAGAGTGATATTTAGCTCACCACACAAGTTATTGATAATTTTGGCCAATATGAGTGACCAGTATATGATGGGTCAGTATCATGATTATGTTTTTAAATGTCTTCAACTGTTATAGATGTTTGCTGAAATATTTATGGGTGAAATAGCATGATGTATGCTTTTGCCTTAAAAATTCCAGAAAAATAAGTGGATGTGTGTGGATGGAGAATGGATAAAATATGATTGGCAAAATGTTTGATAATTATATGCTAATTATTGAAGCTTGGCATTAGGTGCATGGGGGTACATTTTACTATTTCTTATACTTTTGTGTAGGTTTGAAATTTTCTACAATATCTTTTTAAACTGTAGATACTATTGAAGTTTCCAGTGTAACTTTCTCTAATCCCAACTTCATCTCTTTCTCCCCAGAATGGTAGCTGCCATTCTGAATTTGGTGTTTTCTACCTCCTTCCAAAATTTTTATAGTTTTAGTACACATAGATGTCTAAAACAATATATAGAATTGGTTTGCACATTTTTTTCCAAATGTATATAAATAGTATCATAATGCATATTTCAACAGAGTTCTTGAGATTTATTCATGTTGATACACGGATACTGTAGTTCATTCTTTTTTAGGTAATATAAAGTATTCAACAGTATAGCTCTATCTAAATTTATCCCTTATGTTGATGTATATTAAAGTTGTTTTCAATTTTTAGTTACCATGAACAATGCTGCAGTAGACCTTACAAATATCTCCTTGTACTCATGTGTGAAATTTCCTCTAGGATACTACCTAGTGGAATTGCTAGTTTGTTGGGTATGTGTATCTTTACTGTTACTAAATCTTGCTAAATATTTAATAACGGGGTGGTGCCAATCTCTCAGCGGTATATGAGATTTCCCATTTATATTCATATCTTTGTCCACATTTAGTGTTTTAAGATTTAAAAATTTTTGCCAGCTGAATGGATGTGAAATAGTATACCATTGTTTTAACTCATGAATCTCTGACAACTACTGAAGTTGAGCATCTTTTTATCTTAGTGCCCTTTTGTTGTTCTCTTTTAATTTTTAAAAATTTTTTTAATGTTTATTTATTTATTTAGAGAGAGAGATAGAGAGTGAGCAGGGGAGGAGCAGAGAGGGAGGGAGCCAGCCTCCCAAGTAGGCTCTCTGCACCATCAGCACAGAGCCTGATGTAGGGCTCAAACCCATGAACTGCAAACCACAATATCATGACCAGAGCCGAAATCAAGAGTCAGACTCTTAACTGAGTGAGCCACCCAGGGGCTTCTCTTTTGCTAATTCTTCCTTAAACTGTTCAATCTAAAATTTGTCTCATCTATTGAGTTTTTAATTTTTATACTATTTTTATTTCCAAGATTATATTTCCTTTTTAAAAAAATTCCTTTGTCTTTGAACATTCTAAACATTCTTTCTTTTTTTAAAGTCTTGGCAGATTATATGATCTGAGTGAAGGCATATTTTGATGGTTGACTACTGATTTTGTTGACTCTTAGATTTCTTTGTTGGTTTTTGAACTTAGTCCACAGGCTCAGTTTGAAAGGAGGATTTCTGTTCATATGTTTTTTTCTTACTCTTTCTTCCTCTGTGCACATTCATTTCTATTCAGTCTTTCCCAATGGCTCCTTCTGAGAACCCTGGGTCCTCAGTCTAGACTTACGTGCTATGACATTTTAGGACTCCTTTCCCAAGATACTATTCAGATTACTGCAGATCCAAGGATGGAGAGACGGACGTGCTTGGGTCAGACCCTGCTTGTCAGATGTGTCAATATCCGTGCCATTCAGCCTTCAGAAACTTGAAGCTTATTAAAGACAAAAATGTATGGTGGTCAATAGCGATTTTTCAGGCTCCTCATGAGGAGGGCAGCCTGATACCTGCCCCAGGCTTCAAGAAGCAGCTTGGCTTTGGTCCCCACCTTGACATGGAACAATTTTAGTCTCAGCCTCACTCTCTGATTATCACTTGGAATTTCTTTTCTATTTCTAGTTTACAGATATGCTTAGCCAATTCTCCAATCCAACTCTGACTTTTTACTTTCTTGATTTTCAACTGTATCTGTTATAGATATATACTGAGAACAGAAAGTATGCCTCACATGGATTTTCCATAGTCACTGTATTAGAGATACAGGTTAACTTGTTACGGAGTTACTTTTTATATTCAGTTGTAACTCGGGGTTGTTATGGTAAGTTGCTGATAATTTGTCTTGATAAATTGCTGACAAGTCTGATGCTAATCTGATATTTGTTTTTTTGTGTGAGCAACACAAATTCACAGACACATGTGACATATGCCTCACTACGTTCTTATTTCCATTTGAAAGTGTTTGGGACCTTGTATCTAGATTCCTATCTATTCCTCTTTCCTTCCTTCCTTCCTTCGTTCCTTCCTTCGTTCGTTCCTTCCTTCCTTCCTTCCGTCCATCCATCCATCAATCCACCTACCTATAATCTACCTACCTGTATGTATTATACATTTATATTTCGACTTGAACGTTTTTAACCTTTATTTGGATTTTTAAAAAATGTTTATTGATTTTAGAGAGAAAGAGACAGAGTGTGAGTGGAGTGAGGGGAAGAGATAGAGGGAGACAAAGACTCTGAAGCAGGCTCCAGGCTCTGAGCTGTCAGCATACAGCTGGATGCGGGACTAAAATTCATGAACCAAGAGATCGTGATCTGAGCTGAAGTCAGACACTTAACCAACTGAGCCACCCAGGTGCCCCTAGATCTCCTTTTTCATCTTAATGTTCTGAAATTGTATAAAGGTGAATCTGGGTGTGGGTCTTTTTTTTTAATGTTTAGTAATTTATTTTGAGAGAGAGGGAGAGGGGGAGGGAGGTAGGTAAGGAGGGAGAGAGAGACAGAGACGGCGGGGGGGGGGGGAGAAGGAGGGCACAAATGGATAAGGGTCAGAGAGAGAGGGAGAGAGAAACCCAAGCAGGCTCCATGCTGTCAGTGCAGAGCCCAACGTGGGGCTCGATCTCACAAACCATGAGATCATGACGTGAGGTGAAATCAAGAGTCAGATGCTTAACTGACTGAACCACCCAGGTACCCTTAGGTGTGGGTCTTCTTTATTCTTTCTGACAGACACCCAGTGAAGAGTTTCATTCTGAAGACTGGAATCTTTCTAGTACTGGCAAGATTTTCCTATTATTCTTTTATTACTCCTCTTCCATTACTCTGTTCCTTCTTTGATGGATTTGGCCTTTCTTGATTGATTTTCTGTGCCTCATACTTTTTCCCCTTCTCTTTTTCTATCTGTGTGTTTTTTGCTCTATGTTTAGGGACACTGCTTAATGTTTACTAGTAGCTCTTTAAATGAACTTGTGGCAAGCGTATGTATTTTTTCTTTCCATGAATTCTTTCTCCCTCTCTGACTGCTTCTTCACAGTGGCCTGTTCTTGCTTTACAGGTGAAATACATTCATAAGTCTCTCTGAGGACACTAATAAGAATTTTTTTAAGCTTGCTTTATTCCTTGGATTCTCTCTGTATCTCCTAGGTGATTTGTTTTGAATTTTCACCTTTTGCTGTTGGATTGCCTCAGCTGTCTAGTGCTCCTTGGTTCTCCCTCCATCTTTACAAATGCAGGATCATGCTGAGCATCTGACCTGAGAGAGCACTAAACACAGACTTTTTAGGACCAATGTTGCCTCTGGGCTTCTGTCCTCAACAAGCACTCTGGCCTTCTGCCTCCTGTCCCAGAGCCACTGTGGGGGACTCCACACAAAGGAAATCCCCTGCCTTCCCTGCAGCCTTTCTGACTTGGGCGACCCTTCTTTCTGGTTGACGAGTTAACACAATTCCATCCCCCTTACAGTCTTCCAGGAATTTAACAAGATCTCTGCTATGGATATAACTCCCTCAATTCCCAGTCTCAACACTTGAAAAAAAATGTGTTTATTCCATGTTTCCTAATCCCAGTAGATTTAGAAAGCGGGGTGGGTGACAGGTCGTTTAATAGGTGCATTCAAACCACCATCTTGAAGCAGAACATCAGATAAACATCAATTGATGTTTTAGGCAAAACACTGGCTACTGTGTGGAGAGAGGGTTGAATGGAGGCAGAAGTCAGAGCTAAGCGTCCATTTAGGTCCCTGTGATTCAAGTGCAAGGGGATGGAGCTGGGTCCTAACTGAGGGAGTAAAAAGAAAACAGTGAAGTAGAAGACTAGGGGATATATTTTGGAGATATGTCTGACAGAGGACTCCTTTCACTTCTTCTGAATGTTTCTGGACTTGTGTGGGCTCCTAGGATAAGAGGATCTTTGAAGATGAATCAAGCGAAGTGGCATGGCATAGTAAATTGGCTTGGGACAAAGGCAGGCTTGAATTTGAATTACATGAGTGATTTTTAGAGCCTTAGCATCCTCATCTATAAAATGGGGCTACTAATACTTACTTTTGTTAGCAAGGCAACAGAACTCCCTTGGACCATCTTAAGAAAAAGCGAATTATTGCAAAAATACAACCAGATTAGCCTGAAAGTAGGAAGCTGCACAGAATCAAGCCTATAGATCTCTGCATTCTTCTCTATGGTCCAAATGATTTCTCTTGCATAGCATTTCCATTGCTGTGTGCCGACTGCAGCTCTATTTTATCAATGCCAACTTGAAGAAAGAGGTAGTCAGGTTGGATTATCTCGTTATTATCAGCTCATTTGGAGAAATCCTTTCCCAACAGGTCACTGGTTGCTGACCATTAACAGAGGTTTTTCTCAAATCAAGTTACTGCCTTGCCCCAGTCAGGGCCAGAGGGGGCCCCATGTGTTAAGATAAAAAGGGGCCCAGAGAGGAAAAGCACTATGACCAACGTGCCAATACTTCATCTGCTAGGGTTGATCTTACGATGTTATGATGGGAGCAAATAAAACAAGACATATAAAACACATAGAGGGTAATACATTTAGACGAACCCACCTTATTATAAAAAATACCCCCTTGCAGTACATAAAAGTGTGTTCAATAAGTGTTAGATTCCCCAGCATCCCATATTATGGGGGCATTCTAAGTAGCCAAAAATAGCCTAATTGGAAGTGAAAGTAGGCTTTGAAATGCATCTAGGAATAAAGACTGGAGAAATGAAAGAGCCCAGGAATTTGTGAGAATTACTTCCTTTGGTTTTACTTCTTTGTAAGAATCTCTATTGCAGATTAATTATGCCTGATACATGCCTTCCTCTCTTTATATGTCTTGAAACTCCAAGTCAAAATATGATTTATATTTTCAGGACCATGACTGTTAAATATCTATTTCTAAATCTGTCTGGTTAAAAATGTATATGAAAACAAAAGCTGTAATACTGTCATTTAATTAATAAAGGCAGGAGTTTCAGTTTTCCACCGTATGCATTCTTTTGTTCAGCTGCAGCGTAAGTGCTATTTTCTGTGCTCCTTTTTAACTTTTAATAAGCTTCCTTTCTGTAGAGTGTGGATAATGTTGTGAAAGAGTAGCTAAAACATATTTTCAAAAGAAAAACAATCCTTAACTGAAAAATGATCCAAAGGAAGGGGAGGAACAAAGAGAGCTTCCACGACATATTCACGTAAATTTAACAATCCTTATTTGACAGAAAGTGGAGAAGAGAACAGGCCTCACTTTTTCTGAGGTCGCATTTTGTCACTCAGCCCTTTCCACACTGCTACACTGACATCTGTACTTCCATAGGAAATTGGAGGTGTACAGGAGAGAGAATACAGACTGGGGAGTCAGAAGACCTGGAAATGAGCACCAGCACTGCTGTTCCCTAGCTGGGGACACTGTGTAGGGCATTTCCCTCTCACCCTTCAATTCATCATCTGAGGACTAAAGAGAAGATTTAGACTAGGCTTCCCAATGGAGCAGAGTCCTAACACTGCTGACCTGGGATTTAGGGGATGTTTGATAATGTTGAATCACATTTTATTTTTTATTTTATTTATTTTTTTTAAATTTTTTTTGTTAATGTTTATTTATTTTTGACAGAGACAGAGACAGGGACAGAATGCGAGTGGGTTGGGGCAGAGAGAGAGGGAGACACAGAAGCAGAAGCAGGCTCCAGGCTCTGAGCTGTCAGCACAGAGCCCGACGTGGGGCCCGAACTCATGAGCTGTGAGATCATGACCTGAGCCGAAGTCAGACGCTCAACCGACTGAGCCACCCAGGCGCCCCTGAATCACATTTTAAAAAATGTTAATCTCTTTTGCAACTTTCTCTCAGTATTTTTTTTTTTTTTTTGCATTGTATTGTGGAGAAAAACTCAGTTTGGTGCTGATATGTCTTCAACACCTCTTTGATTTCTTACTGATTTTCTCTTTTTAAGAGAACAAACCACAGGCTCAGAGCCTTTGGCAGGTAGCAATATCTAGCTAGAATTTAAATATCATACCCTCTCTACTCCTGCCAATGGTATATGAATTTGAGGTCATTTTCTAATGATGGCAGGAGATCCTGGTATTCCAGTGTTATTAGTAATGTGATGTTTTCTTTGAAAATAAATGGAACTACATGTTTTAGAAGTATGTCTATTGAATACCATTATTTGTACAAGCGACAAATAGACATAGCCACAATCGTTAAACGACATGACTAGAGGTAGGAAACACTGGTCTGGATACCACCAAGAGCCCCTACAGCACCTGAGCTGGGTGTTATCACCCACCACACTAGTGGCTGTTTCCATTAATAATGCCAACAGACTTACAGAGAAGAATAAAACACCCCTCAACCATTCTCCTTATATTACAATTCACCTGGTTCAATGGTTCCCAGAATCTTTATTTAACAAACACAGGAACAGTTTATAGTTCATGACACTGGACTGTAAAGAGAAAGTGAGAAAACAGTTCTTGGAATTATAGGAAGGTTGTAGATTGCCGGTCAAACCTGAAAGATTGAACATATCTAATATTTTGGCTCTCTGTCTAAATCTCAGTTAGAAAGATAGTAAAGGAATAAAACTGTTTGAAGTCTACAAGGACAAGGAGAATGGGACAGGAGACAACAATGGACCAGAGATGCTAAAAGGTATTTTGGAAGGTGGAAAAGTTGTGGATGAGAGATAATTGGGACATGAGTGCCTGCATAGGGAGGTACTTGTGAAAAGCCAGCTGATTCATGCTTTAGTGCTTTGGAAAAGCTCAGGGATCAGAGATGCCAGGTTCCTCTGGAGACAACAGAGGGAATGCAAACAGGATGACTGCTGGAAATTCTGTCTAAAGCAGGGTTTCTCAGCCTCGTCCCTACTGACATTTTGGGCAGGAGAATTCTTTGTGTGGGGCGCTATCTGGCATTGTAGATTTAGCAGCAGCCCTGGTCTCTATGCACTAGATAGGTCTCCCTTTCCAGTTGCGACAAATGAAAATGTCTCCAGACACTGCCAAACATTTCTTCAGGGACAGAATCCCTCCCAGTTGAGAATGACTGGTCTGAAGGATCCCTCACTCTTCTCTGAGCCCATGCAGAGAAGTCTCTGTTGTTTTCCACCCAAAAAGGAACCAGAGGTTTATCTATAAATATGGTGGAACAGAGAAGCCCCAGACCTGGGAACATGAGCACAGAGAAGGGAGGGGTGAGGCAGGGTAGTGAAAGTCAGGGGAGAGGGTAAGTCTACATACAGAATCCTAGTCCTCTTTCTGTGCTTAGGGTGGTGAAAGTACCCGGAGGTGGAGGGATGGGTGGGTGAGCACCTGAGCCTCCAAGAGGAAAAAAAAGAAGAAGAGAAAAGAAAAAGTGGGCATTGACCCTGTAGATTTCCCAAAGGCTGGAAGACGCCATGAGGATGCCAGCTCCAGCAAAGCAGCAGGTGAGAAGAACTTCTTTCTTTTCCCTCTTCTAACCCTGGGAATGGCCACTTCCACTGCTCTTAGATGGAAAATGAAACTGATTTGTTATTATAGTTCAAATATTTGATATGAACTGGTTGTGTTACACATATTTTGTTTTATTATGATTATTTTTCAAGGCAGGAGGTCATAGGAAATTATGTAACAGTTTCCTAGCTATAGTGATAACTCTTAACTACAGAAACACATGATATGTGCAATTCCTTTTGCACTCTTGACCTCGGTCTGGTAAGAGTGAATAATCCCTTCTGTCAGAAATGTGGTGTTTCCCTTATGTCAGATTATTTAGTGATAGGACTCAGAAAATCAAAGGTAGTTATTAATTCTATGAAAAACAAAAATACGGGAAATTAAATGTAATCATTCTAACCCACTAGACTAAGCTATAAACAACATGTATGTATACACACACACACATTTTCTATCTAGCTAGCTATCTACATACAAACATACATACATACATAATTATTTAACATAATAATGGCATTATGTAACTGTGTTTGTAATGACACGAAGATCAAACACTTTTTTCAAAACTGTGATATAATTTAAAGACAAGGATGTTGTGGAACAGTCTTGTGTATGGCCAGGGTTGATGGCTGTTTGTTTAACCCCCATGGAAAGATGTCAATAGAAACGTTATTTTTTAAAAAATTGAAGAACAAAGAAATACAGCATATGTGTATTATTTGAAAACATAACAGTAAACTCTAGAAAAAGATTTAAAGAGGTGAAAGTAACTTCCTCTTAAGAACAGAGCTTCAACATGGGGCAGAGTGGTTAGGACACTGATATCCTTCAGGATAAATCTTAGTACTGCTTGCCATTTCGAACTACATACATGTTTTACAGTAATACAGATCATTTTTTGTTAAATAAAGGCTACAGAATGTCAGGAAACTTAATGGGTGAATAGAAAAGGGAGAATATTTATAAAAGAAAAAGCATGATACATTTCTATGAGGAATGAAGAACAGGTAAAACATAGTGGGCACATGTTAACACAATGAACACAAACGGAAAATCACAGAATGTATGTGGTTTTAATAAAGGAGGGAGTCCAAATGGACATTTGTCTACAGTTTACTAAACAGCAGGCGGAGCATCAGGGGTTTTATATACGTTATCCTATTTAATTCTCATAACAATTCCATGAGGTGTACTGGCCTCAATTTACAGATGAGAAAACTGCGAGGGAGTGTAAATAGGGACAGGGAAGCAGCACAGTGCAGGGGTGTGGACTGAGATGTCAGAGTGTAGATCAGGCCTCTGACATTCATGAGCTATCACAACGTTAGGCACATGCCTCATCTTCTTGTGTTCTATGTTCTCCTACATAACATGGGAATAGAGATCAGGTGGGAGATTATTATTGTTTTATTATTTCATCTTCTAGGGGCGTTGTGAGGAATTTATGAAAGACTATGTGTAAGGCACTTATAACAGTGCCTAACACATTATGAGAGCTATTATTATAAAAATCATTTGGTCAATCAAGAGCAAATGAAATAATTGGGGAGACATTTTTCTGAAACTGAGTTTTCTCATTCTATTTTGCATCTCGGGACATTTGGAATTCCTGACCACTTGACCAAGGTTATATAGCTGTTAATTTGTGAGGCTGGACTTTGAGCGCAAGTCTTTCTGCCTTCAAAGCTCAGGCTCTTTTCTCTATAATCCGTTGCCTCCCATTAGGTAATGAGACAAGTGGTAGAAAGACTAGCTACAAAAGTAAAAAATATCAACACTAGAAAACAGAAAGAGGAACATGAGAGCGTTGACCAGAGGAGGAGTTAAACAATATGATATTGGGGCCCCTGGGTGGCTCAGTTGGTTAAGCATCTGACTTCAGCTCGGGTCACGATCTTGCAGTCCGTGAGTTCGAGCCCCACGTCGGGCTCTGGGCTGATGGGCCAGAGCCTGGAGCTTGCTTCCGATTCTGTGTCTCCCTCTCTCTCTGCCCCTCCCCCGTTCATGCTGTGTCTCTCTCTGTCTCAAAAATAAATAAAACGTTAAAAAAAATTAAAAACAAACAAACAATATGATATTGAATTACACAGAGAAGGAAGTGTGATCCATTAGGATAAAGATAAGATGGCAGCACGGGTAGGAGAGGGTAGAAGATTACATTACTGAGACAGAGATAATACCCGAGCAAGCTCATGTAAGTAGGACATTATGATTGGCAGAAGTGAATTTAAGTAGGGATGGTCTCAGGAGAAACACTTTACTCAATCTATGACATAGCTTACTTTAACTCTTGGAATGCCAACAGAAAGTTACCAGCTCCATTTCCAGAGTTTTCCACTTTAGGAAGCATGCACTTTCCCCCTGCGTCATGCCTTCTACTCTGGCTTTCCTACCATTCACAACTGGAATTGATTTTTCTATGTTGGGATTATCTGTTTAACAACCATCTCGTTAACTGTAAGACTGTAAGGTCTGTGAAGGCAGGGACTTTGTTTTATTCAATTATACTTAATAAGGTGTCTGTTACAGGCTAAAGGAAAGGAAGGAGAAAGGACTGCTTCCATATTTAATACATTATACTTTAGTGCTGTTCTCACAGACCAGGAGGCCATGCTATAAGTAGCAGAAAGTATATTTGAAATAAATTAGCCAATATTTTGGTACAGGTATCAGAATGTGCAAGCTGGGAGGATCTTAGAGATCACCCATCAATCACTCATCAATAGCTGATTTAAATAATGTTCATTAAGTGTTTATTATGCGTGGAGTCGGGTACTATCACCAGGGACACAGGAATAAGATATAACTCCTGCCCCCAAGGAAGATGCTTCTGGTGTAAAGGGGAGAAAGAAGAGACAGATCAATGCATTAGGAGGTGATGAGGGATATGGTGTCAGGAAAAAAGAGAAAGAAAAATGGAAAGTGATAATCCATTCTTGTGACAGTTCATTAAACGTTGTATGTTTGTCCATTTTCCTCCTAGGGAATAACAACTCTGCGATGCACTTGGGAATCTAGCCACTCCTAATGAATAACAGCAAGGGGGAGTCCCCAGAGTCCTTCCTTCCAGTAGACTTGGGGAGGGGAGGGACTCAGGCAATAGACAGCCATCACTAAGGGACTCATGTAGTCCCCCAAATCTTATCTAGTGCATCTCTTTTCAAATTGGGGTTTAAGAAGTTCACACGTGTAGCAGCAGAAACTATCAGCTTTACTTCTGCCTCAAAATGGGCATACAAGCCAATAATCCCTTCAAAGGGATACATGAACCCCTTTGTTTATAGCAGCATTATTTACAATAGCCAAATTATGGGAATATCCCAAATGTCCATAGACTGATGACTGGATAATAGAAGATGTGATAGATAGATAGATAGATAGATAGATAGATAGATATAGATATCCACAATAGAATACTACTTAGCCATAAAAAAGAATATCTTGCCATTTCCAACAATGTAGATGCAGCTAGAGAGTATTATGCTAAGTGAAATGAGTCAGAGAAAGACAAATATCATATGGTTTCACTCATATGTGGAATTCAAGAAACAAACAAACAAAAAGAACATGGGGAAAAAAAGAGGGGAAAACCAAGAAATAGAGTATTAACTACAGAGAACACACTGATGGTTACTGGAGGGGAGGTGGGGGCGGGATGGGTTATATAGGTGATGGGTACTAAGGAAGGCACTTGTGATGAGTATTGGTTGATGTATGTAAGTGATGAATCACTAAATTCTACACCTGAAACTAACATTACACTGTATATTAACTAACTGGAATTTAAATAAAAACTTGGAAGGAAAAACAAACAAATAAGCAAGCAATTAATCCCAAAATAACCTAACTACTCCGACCATATTTTTTGTGCGTGGTTTTAGAAATAAAAAAATAATAACATTTTTAACATAAATATCGAAAGAAGTGTTTTGGTAACTGGAGCTTTTCTTTAAACAGAGGTTCTGTTCTTTAGTGCACACAGGAGGACACAGAGAGCCAGGGAGCTGAAACAACTTGCCCAAGGCCACAGAGCTGGTGGCAGAGCTGGGGTCAGAACATGGCAACTCCCCCAACCTGTATCTCATCTCCCACACAGCAGCATCTAAACCATGATAAGCAAAACTCAAACAAGCCCTTTTCAGTTTGGGATGTATCTGACGATACAGGTTTCCAAGAAAATGCCAATCTTGCCTTTGGATGTTACAGTCAGTAATGGCACAGGCAGAGACATGAGGAAAAGCAAGTCTTCTCAAATGGAGAACCCGTATAAATAAACGAGCTGATGGCAAATTGCTTCTGAGATAGGAGGGCTGCTGCCCACTGACAGTATTTAAGTTTATTTTCCTTTGGCAGGTCTTTACTCTGAGCATGAAAAAAGAGGCTCTTGTGAGATAGCGGACAGACAAAAAAAAAAATGTAGTCATAAAAAGAATTAACCATTACATGCCAAGCCCTTCATTCATTATCTTGCTCATTTTCCCTGCATCACACCCCATGCGAAGCTGAAGCAGCTGTCATTTCCATTTTAGAGAAGACAAAATGTGGTGCAGAGAGGGTAGAGAACTTGCCCCAAGTCACTAAGCTGCTAAGAGTGGAGCCAGACAGGATTTGAACTCAAGAAATCTGACTGCAGTTCACCATCTTCTCCACTATGCAATAGAGAATGCATTATTATGTGGAGCACTGTCCGACATGCATCACTGCCCAGAGACATGATTGATTTGTGTCAATCTAGAAAAGAATACAAGATCTCTCACCTGATGACAGTAACTACATTTTATCCGAAGCAGTGAACAGTTAAAGAACTTGCCACATGCATTCTCTTATTCAATATTCACTCTAAGCTACCAAGGAAATGTAACTAATCCCATGAGGAGCTGAAGCTCAGGGAAGTCAAGTAAGAGGCCCAGGTCACCCAGCTGTGACCCAGCTGAGCCATGATCCCAACTTCATGTGTCTGGCACCCCTCACCTGGCCTGAGCTCTTAGCACTGGATATGCTTTCTCAGCATGTGTCTCCCTCTGACTTCACAGGTAAATTCTGGTGGCAGGGATATTGTCCAAACGCATCATCTCTTGTTAAAATTTTGCAGTTTGCTGAGAGTTTGGATGTATATGACAAACTGAACATACTAGTAAAAAGGGATTCATCTAGAAAAGCTCACAGAAATGACAATTTATTTCTCCAATAATGTATGATCAGCGTAATAATCTGTCTAGAAGAATGATGCTGATTAATTTTAAAATCTGAAAATGTCAACAAAGAATAATTCCATTATATTCAAGATTATTTAAGGTTATCATCAAAGTTAATAATATCTTGCTCAAATTTGTACAGTTCTTTGCAGTTTACAGAGCACTTTCATGTTCATTATCTCATATGACTTCCACAAGAAGATGGGCATCTTCAAATGATTACTCTCCCCATTTAACAGAAAAGGATATTAAAATTTAGACAGGTTAAAGCTTACTCACAGTGGCTCACAAGAGATACAACTGGAACTGAATCCAAATCACCCGACTCCTAGGTTAAAGCTCTTTCTACAACCCCAGCTGTAGCATCCCCACTGTATGCTCTGAAAATAAAAGTAGATTCTGAAGAAGATTCCAGGTGCAGTAAATGTGTGCCCTTTCTGGCACATCTCATTGCCTGACTCTCTGGGAAACCAAGTTTGTGGAACCTCTGGCAAGCATCCCTGGGGGTTAGACGGTGCCCTCCAGGACAGGAATTTCTATCTTCACTGTGGATAGACTGCTGATATATTTGGTGACAGACATGGGAGCCTGGGGCTTCTGGGGGAGGATCTGCTCTCTGCAAAAACACCCACAGCAGAGAAGTGTTTGAAAGGCGGGGAGGTGTTTGAAAGTGACTGCAAAGAGGTATGATGAGTATGAAAGATACAGCTTAGGGAGTGACTCATCTGCAGATATTAATCAAAAGAAACTTAACACTTGAACAAAGAACAAAATCACCCAGAACTGCTGCAAACTTGGTGAACATAACCAAACCTTGCCCAAATTTGGCTCTCAGGACGGTCAGCTGAGAACATCAAATAGATTCCTTCTCAGGCCCTAAGTGGTCCGTGCCCCCTAGCCTACAAAATCGAGTGGAACAGAAGTAAAATGACTACTTCTTGGCCTGGGAGCATACTACTGCCTAGCCAATAAGTTCTTTTTTTCTGTGGTATCTTCTCTACTCTTCTGCACAAGGATGTCCTGGCCCTTTTCACAAAAAATAGCCTTGTTTTCCTTTAGACCCAGATGAATATTACATCCTTGGTCAGGCTTTCACTGACCCCCTAGGCAGAATTTAATGCTACATCTTTGGGTTTTAACTCACTGCCCTGTATTATAATATTTATGTGCCCTGATGTCACCACTGAAGCCAAAGTCCAACAAAGTACCTGGCCAAAACTAAGTCCCTGAGAGATTTTACCTGAATGCATGGATGAAGTGAGTAGCACTGATAAAAAAAAAAATTACAGTTAATTTTCATTACCTAGGACACTCAGTGAATGGAAACTGGCACTTTCTATTTAAATGAAGTTTGAATGAGTTTTCCAAAAAACTCAGTGTTTTGTATTTAGTTGTAAATAATCTTAATTTTGCCTGCCCTTGCTCCTGCTTAATCATAGGAAATCAGTGAATATCAGGAATTTGTCCTTGCTGTCTGAAAGCAGAGGAAAAAATAATTGATTCTAATCAATGAGATTACACTGTGTTACAAAACTAACTTCCTTTCTTCCAGCACTGGTCTTACTCAGAATGGCTTGTTTAACACCTGTCTCCTGTATCAGCCTCTGTAAGCTGTGCCAGGGCAGGAGTGAGGCTGAATTGCTGAGTGCTGTATTTCTAAACTCTAGTACAGAGCCTGGCACAGGGAGATTTCGGTAGGCTTTTGTTGCTGTTTGATGAATACATAAATGAATTAATCACTTAAGGACTTCTCAGAAAAGGTGGCATGGCTGAGTTTTCCATTATTAATCAATCCTGACTGTAGAGCTACCATTTAAAGCGTATCTATGTGGATCAGCCACTGGGCTAAACATCTTAAAATTTATGTAGGGTAAAGATTAGTGTCTATGTTTTACAGATGAAGAAAGTGAGACTCAGAAAATGAAGTAACTCACTTACACTCACATAACTAATTTTTGGCAGGACAACCCATCATTCAAACCAAGCTCTGGTAGATTCCAAAGCCAGCACATAGATGAAGAGGAAAATCAGTTTCTGGCTGAGCAAAGAGCATGGACAACATATGGATGTGGAAGTGCCTGATGGGTTCAGAAACTGGTTGGAGAGGAGACTACCCAGAGACGAAGAGGCTAGACAGGGAGGTTGGGTGGGGCTCACAGAGTCCAGGACTGAGGTCTACACTGGAGGCAAACTAACTCCAGAGTTTCTCTGGGAAATGAAATTTCTGAATAAACCCCACGTAACAGCTTAGTTGCAAGCTTTTCGGCTAAATGCAGAGGTATAGAGAAGAAAATTTCCAACACTTTAAGGTTCCGGTTAGTTGAGTTACAATTAATCAAATTCCACTGTGAAATAAAATATCCTAGCTGGATGCTTACTTACAATTAAAGTTTTTTTGTTTTGAAATAATTATATATTTTCAGAGTATTTGCAAAAATAATCCAGGGACCTCCCATGTACACTTCACCCAGTTTCATAATGTTAATATCTTAAATAATTACTGTACAATGATTGAAACCAGGAAATTAACATTGGCACAGTGCTTTTAACTAACTCCAGCCTTTATTCAAATTTCACCAGTATTTCTTCTAATAACCTTTCTCTGTTTCATTCCAACCCAGGGTCCCACACTGCGCTTAGTTGTTATGCCTTCGTAGCCTCCTTCGATCTTGTGACAGTTCCTCAAAATTTCCTTGCCTTTCACAACCTTGACCAGTGGTCAGTTAGTTTGTGGACTGTCTTTCAGTTCAGGCTTGTCTGATGTTCTATCATGATTAGATTGAGGTCATACACTTTTGGCAAAATATGCTAAAACTTGCCACCTTGGCAAATGCGTCAGAGTGCATCACACTAGAGGTACATGATATCAACGCTGACCTTGATCACTTGGGTGAAGATGGTGCCCTATAGGATTTCACCACTGTAAAATTATCATTCTTATTCCCTTTGTAGTAAATAAAAATCTTAGGAGACATACTTTTAGACTATGCGAATATCCTATTCTTTCTCAAACTTCTGTCCACTGGTATATCTTGTCTGAAACAATTATTATTATGGTGTCCTAATGTTGATTTTGTAGTTTGCACATTCCTTACAATTGTTAATTGGAATTCCTTTGTAAGGAGAAATTGTCCCTTCTTCCCCATGTATTTATTTATTCAATTATTCATTTATATTAGCATAGACTCATGAATATTTATTTTGTTTTATGGGCTATCATCCAATACTGTCATTATTTTTTTTATTGTTGTTGGAATTGTTCTGACTTTGACCATTGAGAGCTCCTTGACCTTAGAGCACTGCCCCCCATCCTGTTTTTGAGTACTTCTTACTTTGTGGCACCACAGATACTCCAGGCTCATCTTGTGTTTTCTCTGCCCCAGCCCTGTAATCAACCACTTCCAAGGAGCCCAAGTTCTTCCTTTTATTGGGAAATGGCATTTAGGTACCAAGATCTGGGCACAAGGTGTGCTCATCAGTGCTTGAGTGGCATTTCTTCTAGGTGCTGTCACTGTACAGAGCTAGGAAATACATATGTATATTAACCCTTATGTATATATATTTACATACATATCTATAATTATTTCTGTATCTATTATTTTGTATATATATTATAAAACCATGAGTTCATACTGATACCTCTGATTACAATCCAACACTACAGGGCTCAAGCTACCCTTTCCCCTTTTCTAAATGAATGCTTACTTTGGGGACAATTTTTTAACTCTCCCTATATCTAAATACTGCGACATATCATCAGAATTCAAAAATTCTATTATGCTTTCTGAACTGACAAGAAATATCATCTAGAGCAGACATCAGTGAAGGTATCTTTTTAAATTTTCATTGGCCAAAATGATGTCACCCATAACTAACATAAAGAAAAATTAGCCACACCTGTGGCAACTTTAAAGTCATGGACAAATGAAATATTTAACAACCACTTGGAATTTGGAAGATCCCTTCCCCAGCTTTCTTATATACCCCCTTCCTACAGCTCCTTGGATTCAGGGTCATGCCGTTCAAGGGGAGAGATGAGGAATCTATTTGTTTTCAAAGAAGGCCTCTTGCCTGAGGCCAGGAAAAACAGGACCTTTGCAGATTCTTAACTTAATTGGATCTAATTTAGCCTCTCTGGATTATAAATGGGCTTCCACAGAAGAATTGAAGCACTTTTCCAAAAGCAGTTAGGGAAGTGCTTCTAGAAGAAGCCAGCCTGTTTGGAAGTCAAAAGAGGCACAAAGGGGAGGGAATATGAAGGGAACACTAAAGTGTTTTAGCATAATGCATTTAGATACCAAGAGAGTAAATGCCTCACTATGAGGTAATTTCAGCAGGACCATGCATTAAATAAGAACCTATTATACCCAGTTTTATTGGGGATATAGAGAAATAGAATACTAGTTTTATTACAAAGTTGGTACATGAATTTCAGGAGGAGTTGCTTCTGTATTTAAAATATGACCAAATGACAGACTTCCTGAAATCAAGTTTCAGTGAATTCCTAATGGGTGTCACCCACCATGATGATAGTCAGTTAATGAGTTTATAATTTGAGGTCTGGGTTCTTTTTCCTGCCACAAATATCATGAAAGTAGTTCAACTAAATGATCTTCATGTTTTAGCTCCAAGAGTTTCTCAGTGTGGTCCAGTAGAATAAGCAGGCACTTTTGGATGTAATCTCACCCCTGCTAACTGGCACAGCTTGAGCAAACCGTGTGAATTTTATTTTACATTAAACTTTGATAATTTTAAAGGAAAAATAAGAATGCCTAAAGATTTGTTAAGACACTTATACAAGATGAGGGACACCTGGGTGGCTCAGTCGGTTAAGTATCTGACTTCAGCTCAGGTCATGATCTCGTGGTCTGTGGGTTCAAGCCCCATGTTGGGCTCTGTGCTGACAGTTCAGAGCCCGGAGCCTGCTTCAGATTCTGTGTCTTCCTCTCTCTCTGTCCCTTCCCTACTCATTCTCTCTCTCTCTCTCTCTCTCTCTCTCTCTCTCTCTCTCTCTCTCAAAAATAAATAAACTTTAAAAAAAAGAGAGTTATACAAGATGAAACAGATATACTTCTAGAAGAAATCAGAAAGACATGGAAAAATATACTTCTAGTTCTCCAAACTAGCTGTGTCATGGTGGATGAGACACTTAGCCTGCCTGCATTTCAGTTTGTCTGTAAAATGATGAAACTAAATTAGATTAGTGTTTTCAAACTTTTCCTCAGCTGGAGAACTCTTTAAAACACAAACGATGTTTTATATAGCTCTCGGCAAGAAAAAAAATGAATCAAAGGAGGGTGACTCTGAGGTAGCTGGCTTAGAATCCCTTCCAGGCTGACATTCCCTCTCACTGTGCTCTTCTACATGGCACCTCTGAGCATAATTTAAGAGATCATGGAATATATGATGCCTAAGCTCCATCTAGCTCCAAAGAATTTCAGCATTCTAAGTATTCATCTCAGGTCTTTGCCTTCTAGGGACAAGGGAATGGATGGTCACACCTCGTGCACAGAGTGGTGGGCAGTACCTAACTAAATGCAAAGTTGTGGTATGCAAGCTGCAGGTACCATTAGGGTTGAAGAATGAAAACAATTCAAGGTGGATAGTTGTCCAATGAAAACATTTGGGGAGTGGGAAGAAACAAAATAAGTCAAACCCAGGAAATGGGAATGAATACAGTGGGTCTTGGACAAGGTAGATTATGCAGTCCTACCCAGCAACTTTATGCTCACCTTGACCACAATTTCCTCCAGCTGTTATGCCTTATATTATGTCTTGAGTAAATCTCCCTCCCAGGTAGACCTGCCATTCAGGACTCAGTCTCTTCTTCATGGTGATGGTATCTCTGGGCTTATCTGTATTGCATACTTAGAACCACACTGAGGCTACATGTTGGAAGCTTGGGATTTTAAATTAGCTAGGTCAGGTGTGACTACTTTAGGAAGATCTTACAGGTTGAAAAGTGCCTCCCCTGCCAAAAAACAAAAACAAAAACACATAAAAAAATGATATGTTGAAGTTCTAATTCCTGGTACCTTAGAATGAGATGTTATTTGCAAATAGGGTCATTGTAGATGTCATTAGTTAACATGACGTTCCACTGGAGTAGGGTGAGCCCCTATTCCAACATAACTGGTGCCCTTTTAAGAAGATGGCCATGTGAAGACATAGACATACAGGGAGAGTGCCATGTGATGAAGAAGGCAGAGATTAGAATTATGTAGCTATAAGCCAAGGGATGCCAAAGATTGATGGCAAATCACCAAAAGCCAGGAAGAGTCAAAGAAAGATTCAGAGGAAACATGCCACTACTGACTTCTTGATTTTTGAACATGCAGTCTTCAGAACTGTGAGACTATAGATTTCTGTTATTTTTAACCACTAAGTTTGTGGTATTTTGTTATGGCAGCTATAGGAAATGAATAAAGAAGGGGATGGGTCACAGGGATTCTGACTGACAATGAGAAAGCTGAGGGAGAGGAGACATGCCTGAGAATGACATGGTGGCAGCCATGTTTCTGAAGGTCAGAGTCCAGGACATGTAACATAGGAGGAGGCCAGAGAGAAAGACCTTGGATAAATCGGTGAGAGACTTGGTAAGCATGGAGGCAGCAGGAATCACACGAGCAGAAAAGCAGAAAAACTGTCAGAGCACTCTAACAGACTGGATAAGAATGGGGAAGAGGAGGACTAACTCAAAAAGACTCTGTTTCTTGGGGTGCCTGGGTGGCTCAGTCAGCTGAACATCCCAACTTCGGTTCTGTACATTATCTCACAGTTCATGGGTTTGAGGCCCACATCAGGCTCTGTGCTGACAGCTCAGAACCTGGAGCTTATTTCAGATTCTGTGTGTGTGTGTGTGTGTGTCTCTCTTCCCCTCCCCAGCTTATGCGTGCATTCTGTCTACCTATCTCTCTCTCTCTCTCTCTCAAAAATAAACTTAAAAAAAAAAGACTCAGTTTCTTGCTTGCACAGTCTCCTAGCTGTGTGATGTTAGGTAAATCATTTAGTCTCTCTGTTTCTCTTGACTTCATCCATCAATGGAGCCCACGATGACGAATTTGAGTGACTAAGAAACTGAGAGTCCTACAAATGTATACTTGATCAAAAATTTTAATCCAATTTTGACTTAATTCTCTTTACTTGGAAGCTTGGCTGGGTAATATATGATTTAATAATAATAACAATTATAATAAAAGTTGAAGTCCTAGAGGCTAAACTGATCATTTCATGTTCTGTTTTTGCTAGCTTTTTTGGTTTTCTGATTTGGTAGGATAATTCATCCCTTTCATCCTCTGTTGAAAAGTGGGCACATGCTGCAGCCTGTATTCTGCCCAAAGAGATCTTCTTCCTTTTTCCCCACGGTACCCTCTTGATAGTCTAATTTTGCAAAACTTTTCTCAGTCCCTAGCACACTTCCTGCCGTGATCCCAATTACACACTCCTCACTCTGTCTACATTGCCGATGGGAATGCAAAATGGGGCCCTTTCCTGCATTAAACACTGAAAAAAAAACTGACCTAAAAATCCTTTTTAAAAAAATATGCATTCAATATTTCCATGTCTTTAGAGGCTTGATAAGGTTTTCTTTTTGGTAAGATATCGGAGGTGGAAAAGAGAGGGGCTGGAAGAAGAGAATGAGCTCATGAAAATTCAGAACGCTGGTGTAAATTTCCTCATGTAAAAACAGCAACCTTGACACCCTGGTCAGCCTGCTGTCAAACAAGACTCAAGATATCCAGCCACTTATACATCTTTATATTTTTTTAAACAAGCCCATATTCTTAAAAGTCCCACAATAGGGGAGACATTTATCTGTGACAGTGCCGTTTTTCAAGCACTTTTACGGAGGCTTATAAAAAAAAAGCAAACTTTAATGTATGTATCAATGAAAACTGTTTACAAGGCAGAAGATTGTACCCGGCATGAGCTTTCTGACACATTTATCACTTCATTCCAAAGCTGGGTGGGAAGGGGCGACCTTCCCGTGACAGCTGATGCCTGGCAAAAAGGATGAAGAAAGTGTCAGAAATTTTATGAATCTTCTGCAGGCAGTTGTAATGGTGAAAATGATCATGATTCTTTTCTCCATCCCCATTCATAAATCTCCGTCAGCATTTGAAGATAACGCTGACAATCTATTGTAGTCTTTCAACATAAGGTACCATTGTGGCAGCTTAACTGGGAGCTCAGGAGTGGTACCTGAAATTGGGAGCCTTCCAGGTACAGTATGTACTGATAAGATGCTGAAGAGAGAATAATGGGAAAAGAAGCAGGAAGGGAGTTGGGGTGGGGGCGGGAAAGGGGAAGGCTGTAGCCTTTGCTGGGTGACAGTGAGCAAATCACTTACCACTTCTGTGATCTACCTGTCTCTGTCAAATACAAATATTAATGTTTGCCTTTTCTAATGCGCAGGAGAAATGTGAAGAGAAAAACAAGATAATGGATGTAAAAACACTTTGAAAAGTTGAAAGCACTATGCTAATACAAGGTATTACTATTCATATTATTGTGCTTTTGTGGTGGGAAAATGTTCAAAAGAGAAGTATCTAATTAGCGGGGAATGGGGAGCTTGGAAAATAGACGATGTGGGTGACATGAGGTTAGGAAGAGAAGCTGACACTTGTGTTGGCAAAGTTGAAATATGACATGAACTCACTATTCCACAGAGCCATGCTGACAGTTTATGCTCAGCAAATATTTATTGGCTGAGTGATTACTTTTAGCACACTGTATAATGGTTACTTGTTGGTGTGAGTGTGGCCCTCACTATGGGAGTTCCTTAAGACAGGAATTACATTTACTTAATCTACTGCTATTTCCCAGTACCAACCACCATGTCTGCCATAAGGTTGACATTTAAACATTTATTGAATAAATGAAAAATGAATATTTGAAACAATGGCAAATGTCTCTATAATTATGGCAAGTCAAATGAACTACTAGTTGCTTAAAAACTGAATAATTAGAACCATGGCAGAATGTTGCAATAATCAAGATAACAGGGTACTGAGAAAAGGATAAGTGAATGGAATGATGGAACAGAACATACAGGCCGGAAACAAACCCACATTTAGGCAGTGAAGTAATTTTTGGTAATTTTTTCTTTGACCAAAGCAACTCAAGGAAGAAAGAAAGTATTTTCAAAAATGGTTCTAGAACCATTGGGTATCTATATGACAAATGAACCTCAATTCCTCCCTCACACCATATACAAAAATCAATTTACAGTGGATCATAGATTTAAACAGAGCTAAAACTACAAAACTTCTAGAAATACACATAGAAAGGTATCTTCATGACCTTGGGGGTAGGCAAAGATTTCAGTGGGCAGTCACAGAAAGCACCAACCATAAATGAAAAGTAAAAGACGACTTCCATCAAAATTAAAAACTGCTCATTAAGAGACACGCTTATGAAAGTACACTATTAAGCCTCAGGTTGAGAGAAAATATTCACAACACATTTATCTGATCCTTCTGCAGATAGGATCAAGGCTATACAGCTCAGCTGTTCCCTCCACAGACAAGCTTCTTGAAAGAGTGTTTACTGGTGCCTACTCCCCACACTGTCTTGCAATGCTCACACTGCAGTCCATGCCTGTATGCAGATATCATTCATTCGAGCATCACCTTGTTGTGAAATCCATTGAACAACTTTCTGTCCTTACTCTAGGCATCTGCTTTCCAACCTTTTGAGAAAAGTGACTACTCTCTCTTAGGCTTGGTGTCCCTACCAACTTTCCCTCCATCTTCCTGGTTTTCTTCCTCCTCTGGGTTATCCTTCACAGGCTCTTTTTGGGCTCTTCTTCTTACCTCTTATATTCAGTGTTCTTTGGGGCTGTATCCTTGGGTCTCCACTCCTATCTCCTGGTGATCTTATTCCAAACCATGATTAAAATTCTACTTATAAGCTGGTAACTCCCACGTCAACATTTCTGACTCTATTTCTCTCATGAACTCCAAGCCCATGTATGCAACTAGATGTTCTCCAATGTTTTCAAATTCAAGGTGTTCATCACCAAATTTAACACAATCCACTCCCCTTACCCAGATTTTCCACTGTCGCTATCATCAACTTCATTACAAAGAAACAACATTGCCAGGTCAACTCCAAATCCAATCATTCCCACGTCCCCTACAGGTTCTTTGTCCTAAGAATTTCCTCAAATTAGTACTTTCCCAACAATTTTCTCCACCACTGCTTTAGTCTAACCTATTATAACATCTACTTGTATTATCACAGGAGTTTCCCACCTCTTTGCCTCACTAAGAGTTTGAGCTCACTTCATTTCCACACCATACACTGCTTGTTGCAAGAGTGGTATTTCCCAAACATAAATCTCATATTATTACCCTGCTCAAAATTTTCCAGTGGTTTTCCTATTACCTCCAGGACAAAATTCAAACTGTAACTGGTTAGCTCAATGCACAAACTTTTATTAATTTGTTAGTTCCACTGAACACCCTCAATTTTGGTTCCTTTGACCATTCTCTGAGAAGGCCAACCATCTATCTATTCACTCGTTCATTCTTATATGCAATTACTATTGAACATTCATCATGTCTAGAGACCTATGATGTTTTGCCTTCCTGTATCTTATGCATAGTATAGCCCCTGTCATTAATGTATTTCTCTCTCTTTTTTTTTTCCTGCTGATTAAATTTCAAACATCCCTAAAGACTCAGTTCAAGGCCATTTTCTTCTGGGAGCTTCCAACCCCCAAGTTTTATTTTGATATTCTTCAAAAACCCCTACTGTTGCACATTGGTTTTGGTTCTCAAATATCCTTTATCATACGGGATTACAACCCTCTACTCTTGCCTATCTGCTTTCTCAGCTCAATTAAAAATTCACTGGAGGCAGTGCTTAGCATTTTGACCTCCTGGAACAAAGTGGGTGTGGTGTAGATGTTTGCTGAATGAGATGAACCTCAGTTTGCATCCCCATTCTCTCACTTACCAGTACAATCATCTTGGGAAAGTTGCTTAATCTGGGAAATGTCTCTGAGTCTTGTTGATAATAATCCTATCTCACAGAATCATATTTCAAGGGGATTAAATGATCTGATGGAATCAAAATGCCAAGCACTGTCTTGGCCTCTGCTGGATGGCTTACAAATATTAGTTAGTTCTAGCAGTTTAACCATCACTCCCAAAGGCATGAGCCCACTCCAGCTTCCAGAAGAGCCCATGAAATGCAAGCTATTACAGAAAGGCTATATATTCTATTCCTATAACTGGCCCCAACATGTGGGAGAAAGGTCTGGAATCATTTGGAAAATCAAGGCTACACAAACTAACCACATACGACACATGAGATGAAGTATAAATGGAGAATAAAATTGGATAGGACATAGTTTATCATGAGATATCTGAAATGACTCCTTTAAGAAACTTCAGTATGAAGTTTACTTTCTTCCAAAAAAAAATATTTATTCCTTCACCAAATAAGCATCTGCTATCTGCAAAGTCCTGTGCAACATGTAATGAATGAGAGAGGAATGAACCAGACATGGGTGTTGGTTTGGTAGGAAGAACACAGAAACTTTGTCCAAATCCTGGTTTTATCATATACTAGCTATGTGACCCTCGGCAAATCTCTTACTTAACCTTTTAAAACTCAATTTTCTTAGTTGTAAAATGGAGATAATCTTAATAAATGCCTTCCTTAATTTGAATAAGTGAGATAATGTTAAGAGGCAATCTCACTACAAACCTTGAAGTGTTACAGAATTATAATAATTATTATTTACGCCCTGCTCTTAAGAAACTTAAAGTCAGAAAGACAGGACATACCACAAAATGTAGACAATAGGTCACTGGGTGAAGGAGTTTGGAGGAGCTGAAGATGCAAATACCCTTTCTTCAATGTGCCTCTGCTCATCTGTTTTTTGTATCTTGCTTTCTGTTTTTCTTTGGTCTTTCTCATTTTTATGTTTTTGCCTTTGCTCTTGCTGCCCTGCCGAGGAAACCATCAAATCTCCAAGCCCTGTGGCCATTCCACCAAATCCTACTTTTCCAACCTTTCCAATCACACATCTTTCTGGCTCTGACTTCTTCTGAAACTAGCCACTATGAGTATAGGACTGCAATTGTGGCCAGAAGAGAAAGAGTGGAGACTTCACCATGATACAGGTTTTTGTTACAGAAATCCAAGACTGAGTGTCTGTCACCAGCTTTTTACTCTACTACATTTTCATCTGTCCTAACACACTTGGGAAAAGTGTGAACCAGAAACTCTCAGAGAATGAACAAAATAAGACAAGACATGCTCACTTCAGCTGTCTTTGAATGTGATGTGGTTTGTGGATACAGTAAGTATAATTTTTTTAAAGACCAGACTGCTTGATTAATGAAACGAAGCTTCTTTCTTCTACATGCCATTTATAATTCAACTTACAAAGTTCCATTTTTTTTGCTTAATATTTAAACAATTTTAAAGTTTATTTATTTTGAGAGAGAGAGAGCACATGCACATGAGCAAGGGAGGGGCAGAGAGAAAGAGGGAGGGAGAGAGAATGCCAAGCAGGCTCCAGGCTATCAGCACAGAGCCCTATGCGGGGCTCGATCCCACAAACTGTGAGATCATGACCTGACCCAAAACCAAGAGTCAGACACTTAACCTGCTGAGCCACTCAGGTGGCCCTGTTTAATATTTTATTAAGAGATAATATTTTATTATAAGTGATTTACAAAAATTAACATGCACTTATATTACATTTTTTGCATTCTTTAAGGTAATTTTGCATCCTGGGACCATACTATTTTTCTCCTGAGAACATAGCTCTGATATTACAATGAAAGTAAGTGCAAATGTAGGATTTGGTTTACATCAAATGCTTCATGGGTCTAGCTATTTTAGAAAACAACGTTACCCTACATTTAAACTTAAGACAACCGTATAAATACATTAGCCTTAAGTTTATGTTTAAACCTCATTTGTATTTACAAATAGGAAGTCAAATGCCTCAATAGCAGAGATGCTATACTGAATTTAACATCCTTCCTCATGTCCATCTGTGGCATGGACCCAGTCTAAGGAGAGAAGTCTGACCGTAGCAAGCTATATGAAGTTAGAATTTCTTTCTTTTGAAAATCAGGAGTTTGGTCAAGATTAGACTTTTTTTCCAAGTGTGACCTGTGTAGTCCTATAGGTCCCAGCATGTTCTTGGATGCTGTCATGAAGAATAAGAAAAACTCGAAACAGGTGAAGTTCTGGGCTTGCCCAGCTATAGCCAGAGAAATTCTAATTCTGATTCTATTCTATTCTATTTTATTCTACTCTATTCTATTCTCTTAATATACTGAGGTTCTACAAATCATTTGAAATAAGAGTTGTTGTGTTATATAAAAAAACAAATTGATCTAGGTTAATTAAACTTGTGGTCCATATCAGGGAATTTTTAATTTTTTTTTAACATTTATTTATTTTTGAGACAGAGAGAGACAGAGCATGAGCAGGGGAGGGTCAGAGAGAGGGAGACACAGAATCCGAAACAGGCTCCAGCCTCCAAGCTGTCAGCCCAGAGCCCGACACAAGCTCGAACTCACGGTCCACAAGATCACGATCTGAGCCGAAGTCGGACGCCCAACCGACTGAGCCACCCAGGCACCCCAGTTAAATATTTTTTAAAACACCACCTGCTTCATGACACCTAGAAATACAGGATAAAATGCAAGTTTTATAAAGTTTGGCTAAGTTTATAACAAGGTAAGGGAAATCTTTAGGGGCCAAACACTAAGAGGGAACAGGAAGCAAGAACGCCTGTAACTTTGGCTGCTGTTAAGGTCTTTGCTGATTCTTGTGACAAAGTGGGGTTTAATGGCTGTAGAAGAGGTTATGAGATAAGTCTTGGGACTGTGAAAGATAGAGAACTGAATTCAGGACTCCATAAAGAATCAAGAGTTTCAAAAGGAGTCTAATTTCAGTGAAAGATAGTAAACATTAGCCTACTGGCAAGAGGAGAAACTTGTTAATCTGGGTGTAAGCTCTTGTGAGGAAAAAATGTCTCCTTTGAGAATCTGTGAACACAGGTCTGTGCTCACATGGGTTTCAGGTTTATTTCTACGCCAATGAGGTGATCTAGGAAGCCTCAAGTCAAAAATACGAATTTACAGTGATCATGTAACAAGTGCTGGGCAGAAACAGAAGTAAATCCTTCCTGTAAAGAATCAGTCTCAAAGTGGACTTTGCAGAATTTACAAAGCTATTACTGAAATGAACAAGAGTTGAAAAACCTAAGTTATAAAACTCTGAGAATCAAACCAAAGTAAGTAGCAACCACAAACAAAATTACAAACAAAACCAAACTGCAAACAAAAAATTTAGGTTCCTGTGGACCTCTGAGAGCAATTGTCAAAATAAATGAAAGAATAAATAAATAATAATTGGTATGTTTAAAACATGTAAATAAATAAAAGAAGGAATTGAAAATATGATCAAGGAACAATTTATTATGAAAAAACACTAGGACATCTTGAAAAAAAAACCAAATGAATAGATATCTAGAAATTTAAAAAGTTACATAACATTTAAAATTAAAAATTTAATGGATGGATCAAAGAGCAAATTAGAGTTAAAGGGAGAATTAGTGAACTCAAAAATAGCTCTAAAGAAATTTCTTACTGTATACTATTGTGTACTGAAGTAATTACTGTTTAGAGAAAAAGATGAAAATGTGATAGGGAATATAAAGAAATAGGGAAGATTGAAAGCAAAGTCTAGGAAACATTTTTTCCAAGTTCCAGAAAAAAAGACTAGAAAAAGTAGAAAAGGTAGCATTTGAGAGATAATGAAAAACTTCCAGAATTTAATTCAAGTCACACACTGTCAGATTCAGGAACCACAACAAATCTGAAGCATAAAAGAAATCTGTGTCTATAAATAAAATCATAGGATAAGGAAGATAAATAAAAACACCAAAAGTAGTTTGTTTTTTTTAAAGATTACTCACCTGCAAAGAAATAACAGTTGGACTCCTATCAGGTTTCTTACAATACAGAAGTCAAAGTATAGTAAAATAATATTTTCAAAATTCTGAGGAAAAATAACTCAGAACTCACTGTACATTTATACACTGAGGACAACTATCTTTCCAAAATAAGGATGAAACAAAAACCTTTTCAGACAAACAAACTTGAAGTTTACCAACAACAGATCTATCCTCAAGGGATATCTAAAACATGTACTTTAAGTAAAAGAAACATGATTCTAGAAAGGATATATGTCTCCAAAAAGAAACAACGAGCAAAGAAATTGCTTCCAGACCTGAAATGCTGTGATTCTGTGAAATTTGTCTGTACTTAATCAAAGGAGACTATTTTGGGGTGAGAAAGAAGCAGGAAAGGGAAAATAAAATTTCTGTCCTCCTAGGTTTAACAGCAATGTTTCACTGCAGGAGGTTTGCCATAAATCTCTATAGAATCCAATCTATAAAAAATGAAGAGAAACTGGGATTCACAGGTAACACCCCTGCTAGATGCAATCATTACATCCCAGTAGGTGCCCCTGTGTCATACTGCACATAAATACTAATTCTTTACACTTCTTAATATTCCCTCATGCATTTCCTCCTATGTGTTCTCATCATTTCAAATTAGGGTGCACACCAAGGAGATATCCTATCTCTGGATAGTTTTGGCTTGTGGGGCTGCCCTTAGAATCATCAGGAACCATAAATTTGAAAGCAGCCTGCAGTGGTGCTAAAGGCTGTGGAGGAGTTGTTGAAGAGCACTGGAGGACTCTGCAATGAAAGAGACCACTGTTTACCCTTCTTCAGTTGCTTTAACTCAGACAATAAGTAGTAAAAAAAGAGAAAAAAATAAAGCTTTAAACGATGGTGGGGGGAGTTATAAATATAAACTCATCATTTCAGAAAGTATCAAGCCCAGTTTGTACACTCTTCATTAGAAATACACATACAGGGGCGCCTGGGTGGCGCAGTCGGTTAAGCGTCCGACTTCAGCCAGGTCACGATCTCGCGGTCCGTGAGTTCGAGCCCCGCGTCAGGCTCTGGGCTGACGGCTCAGAGCCTGGAGCCTGTTTCAGATTCTGTGTCTCCCTCTCTCTCTGCCCCTCCCCCGTTCATGCTCTGTCTCTCTCTGTCCCAAAAATAAATAAAAAACGTTGAAAAAACAAAACAAAACAAAAAAGAAATACACATACAGTTGGGGCGCCTGGGTGGCTCAGTCAGTTGAGCTTCCGACTTCAGCTCAGGTCATGATCTCACGGTTTGTGAGTTTGAGCCCCACGTCGGGCTCTGTGCTTGACAGCTCAAAGCCTGGAGCCTGCTTCAGATTCCGTGGCTCTCTCTCTCTCTCTCTCACTCTCTCTGCTCCTCCTCTGCTCACATACACATACACTCTATCTCTCAAAAATAAATAAACATTAAAAAAATAAAAAAAAAATACACATACAGTCAAGGGTAAAGGTTCAGTCAATTGCCACATTGCCTAGTCAGCCCTGCCTATGATGAGTTGCTTCTTATCTGAGCTAGCTCCTGAGTTAATCCTAAAAATGAAAGACTGGATTTTTTGAAATAAGCTCAGACCCACCAGCCTGTGGATTCTGGAAGTAGCTTTATTACAACTGGCTGGATATTCATCCAGAATAGATGTACCTCCTTCTATTCTCTTGACAGAGACCTGATTCCACTGCCTGCTTTCACCCCACTCCTACTTTCTACTACCCATGCCTACGTAGGGAAATATGCTGCTAATGTGACGGTGTAGTAGCCTGGGATACTTGTTGGGTTGCATTAACTGAAGGCATTGTCACTCAGTATTAGAACCCCAGACTCACTCTCCATTTTGCTGTCCTCTCTTCACTGCAGCTGGAGAATAAGTAGACGCAGGCTTTGCTCTTCTTTTCTCACACATTTCCAAACATGAAGGTCATTTCTTTAGTTTCTTTTTTTAAAATGTTTATTTATTTATTTCTTGGGGTGGGGAAAGAGATAGAGGGAGAGAGAGAATCCCAAGCAGGCTCTGCACTGTTAGCGTAGAGCCCGATGCAGGGCTCAATCCCACAACCTGTCAGATCGTGGCCTGAGTTGAAATCAAGAGTCAGATGCTCAACTGACTGAGCCACCCAGGTGCCCCATTCCTTTAGTTTCTAATAATAAGCCGGGTCAGACACTGTTAAGACCCAAGATTTGGATTTAAGCTTTAGAGAATGGTGAAAATCCCTTGACTTTAAACCCATGTCATGTGCTCTCGAGTGCTCTGCACTGGGCTTCTTAGGCACTCTTGCAAGCTAACAGCAAAGTGGTCCTTTGCCGCCCTTTTGCTTACTGTTCCCTTGTATTTTCCTCTTGAGAGGTAGTATTAATTGCTAACCTTGATTCCTTAATACTTGCTAGGAACAGTTCTAAGTGCTTAATGTGTATTAATGTTGTTATTATTATAATAATCTTCTATGGTAGTACCAAAACATTCTCTTTTTTATAGATGAGGAAAATAAGTAATATGGTATTATATAACCTGTTTAAAGTCATAGAAGTAGTTAATAGTAAACCTCGCATTTGAACCCAAGTAGTCTGCTCATATAGATTATACTATACTCTTCTATTGCAGTGAATGGGGTGGATGGCAGAACAGGATTCTGCCATTGCTGGGACCCTGACCTTAAGTCCAGTAAAGAGTGTCACCACCCACCCCAATACTATACAGGAAGGAAACCAGGCAACTTGCATACCTACTGATCTGTAGCCTTTCTGAGATCCTTACAGTTTGCTCATTCTGCATCATTGGCCTCTGCCTTCAATTCCCTTATTCCTTGATGTCCACCAGCTCCTACATCCATCTTTAAATCAGGATGACTACCCACAACCTACCTAGCAGTCCATTAATAAAAACATGCTGGGCGAACAGCAGTCTCCTCTGGGAAATTTGTTCAAAAGCATTCACTTGGTTCACATCCTTTCTCTTGCCTCATACTCTGTTCCTTTGATTCTTCAGTCTTGGACCACTTTGGTCTCTCATTCCCAGTTCTGGATTCTCTACAAGCCTTTGCATATGAATGCTGAATTTTGGTTATTGGCTTGTCCCATGACCCTTCCTAGTATTGTAGCTTATACTCATCATCATGTTCACCCTCTCCAGGCTGTTCTGGGTAAAGACCCAGAGTCCACTGTAAATTCTAAGCTCTGGGTTCTCACAACGACATTGACCAGTTGGCTGGTAAATGTCTTGTCCACACAGAAAAGCAAACAAGATCTCCAAAGAACTACAGACTATTAAACTGGAACTCTGCTGAATTCTGGCCAACTGGAACTTGGCACCACATCTCACACCTCTAGCTACTAGCTGACACTATCCCTTCCGCCCATGGATCAATCCCCTGGAACTATAATTCTCCCATCTCTTCTGACTCACAGATTCATCCACTATTTATGCTCTGTCCCTTTGCCTCACTCCTGTATTGGATCTCCTCTAATTTTGAGACTGGCCCAAATCTAGCTCTTATATGGTCTCCTGAGTGCTCTCCTCAGTCAGTCCTATAGTTACACAGGTTCCCCTGAACTTGGTCTCATCAAAATATCCTGCTTTGTCTAACCCATCTGTGCTGCTAAGATCCAGTGAGCCACCCCCCTGAGCCCACCTGATTTTTACCAAAGCACGGTGAGGAGACTATTAGAATCACAACAGCTAATACTGCATGTTTTATATTTTCACCTCCCAGAGGACTGGGTTCATGGCAGGTTTTCCTTCTTTCCAGTGCTTAGTATGGTGTCAAGAAAAATTTAACTGAGAGAGAGAGAGAGAGAGAGAGAGAGAGAGAGATTTGAATGGTAGGTTTGTTGGTCAGGACTCTCTTTGCTTCAAGTACCTAGAAACAACTCAAAACACTGGCAAGTCTAGGAGTAGGCTTAGTTATAAAGACTACCAGGAATTCAGACAGTGCTACCATCCTTCTCTTTCTCTGTCTTGTTTGTTCTGGGTTTGGGGTTCATTTGTTTTGCTCCACAGGTTTTCTCTTTTGGCAAGAGGAGGAAGGCATGGACACTAAACAAGTTCAAGTTTCTACCATTCCAGCTTAGGTAGCCAGGAGAAAGTGAGGTCTTATCTCACTTAGTCTATCCATGAAATCTGGAGAAAAATCCTGCACATATGGGCATGAGATCATTCCTTAGCCAGTCACCATGGCCAAGGGTTCTGGGCATTAAGGTTATCCAGGCAAGAATAGTATGTCTTTTCCTGTGGTCAAAGGGATAGATCATGTAATTAGCAGAGTCTTCAGAACCTAATGGACTGGGGAACCTAAAGTAACTGGACCTTTAGATCTGTATTCACACTTGGACAGACTTGAGTGATGCTTAAATTGTCATATTCTTTTTCCTCTTCCAAACCCCCAAACTGCTTTAAACCAAAATTTCCAGACATACCTTTCCCTCATTTGTTGGTTTAGCTGCTTATTGTTGATTTTAGCTTTGTGGTTCTACTAAAGGGAATTCTAGCCTTTTCTTTCTCCTGCACAATTACCTGTTTAGCATCTAATTTTAAAGAAATATTGTTTTTCTTAAAAAAATGCCATCAGTCACCAAACAGGTAGCTGTTTCTTCTGATGTTAATTTTTGTTTCTTCCTGACAGATACCTCTCGCTAAATGTGACATCTTTCTTCTGTTCACACCCTTTTTCTCCCAACGTAGACAAATTTCTTTGAGGTTCATCTGCATGCTCTTACAAGGCTCTTGGTGAGAGTGAGGATAAAGAGAGAGGATATATGTGAGCTGAAGCCCCAGTAAATTATGTGGATGAGTAAAGCATTGTCCCCAGGGTGGGCTCGTTTGGCAGGAGTCACCATATCTACTTAAAAGGCCCAGTCTATCTTCATTGATGCAAATGGGCATTCAGGACAAAAGGACTTTGAATATAGTTGCTGACCTGGCTTAGCCTTAGCCTGGGCCCAGCTAGGAAGCAATCAAAATTTATATTCAGTGCCATGAAGGGTGTAGTGCTTAGATTATACAGTCAGATTTGGTTTCACATTACAGATCTTTCACACTATAAAGGCATTCTGTGAAATGAATTCCGTAGTAAATGAGATGGGTACACATCCCACCTCTGTTACTCACTAGCCATGAATTCAAACCCCAGTTTCCTTATCATAACAATGCCAGTCATTCATTTATTTAACAAATACTAAGTGCCTATTATGTTCCAGACGCTGTTCTAAGTGCTGAAAAATCATCAGTGAATCAAAAATCCTTGCCCTCCAGGTTCACTCTTTAGCAGGATGAGAGAAAATATATAAAATAATTAATTATATAGTATGATAGCAAGTGATGGCATGGAGGACAAAAAGCAAAGATGGCTGATGAGGTACAGATTGGGTGAAGGGTTGAAATTTTAAATAGGATAGATCAGATTAGGCATCACTGAGAATACATTCAAGAAAATACTTGAAGAGCATAAGAGAATAAGCCATGTGAGTATAGTCCAGGCATAAATAAAGATCTGGACACTAGGAATCTTTATTCCTACTGGTGTATCATTGCTTTTGCCCCCCTCAGCAAACAAAGCTAGATAATATGTGTCAAAAATCTATGACCTATAGATGTGCATTTATATATGATATACAAATATTGCATGTGTATACATGTATGTATATATATACATGTATATATATATATATATATATATATATATGGTATATACATGGTATATACATAAATACCAATGTGTACATGTGTATATATGTATATATATCTCAAGTATTTTACATATGTTAGATATAAAATCTTCCCATTTCTCTCTTTACTTCATCTATCCATCTACTCATCTATGTACCTACATTAATATCCATTAGTTCATATTGATATCTCCAATTCCAATCCGGAAGCACAGGGTACATTCTTGCCTTTCCTTCCCTTGATTGTGACTCTCTTCCCTCTCTTCTCTCTCTTCAACAGTGAGAAACCTTTCTTTATACTTTCCTTATCTGCTCATTTATGCGAGCCTGCAATACACAAAAGGCAGTGAAAAGGCAACCTACTAATTTGATTTCAATTATTATAGTTTTTTCTTAATCTCAAATTTACATACATTCAAATGCACAAATCTGAACTACACAATTTGATGAGCTGTAACAAAAAAATACCCCATTAAACCACATTCCTGTCAAGACATGAAACATGTCCACGAACCATGAAAGTCCCCCTTGTCCCTTCTCAGTTACCAGAGGCAACCACTTCTCTGAATTTTTTTTTCAGGATTTATTTTGTCTATATGAATGTAATCATCTCTCTCTCTTGCTCTCCCTCCCTCCCTCCATCCCTCCCTCTCTCTTTTGCTCTGGCTTCATTTGCTCATCTTGATATCTGTGAGATTCAAACAGTATGTATTATTGCGCAAGGCTTCTGTGATTCAGCATAATGCTCTTAAGAATCATCCATGCTATTACATCAATCATTAATTTGTTCCATCTTATTGCTAAATAGTCCACGATATGACTAAACATCTTATTGCTCTGTAGTGCTTCACTGTATAAATATATAACACTTTGTATATTATTCTATGAAAAACTGAGATGTTTCTAGTATGGATCGATTATAAACGAAGATGCTATCAACATTCGTCTATGAGTCTCTGTGAATATATGCTTTTATTTCTTAGGTAAGTACTATGAGTAGAATTGCTGGGTCAGGAGTCACATAGGTTTACTTTTATAAGAAATTATCAGACCTTTTTAAAAAAGTGTTTATACCATTTTACATTCCTATCAATAAGACTGACAGTGTTTTTAACCTTTACCATGTGAATGGTCTGCAATGCACAGCTCATGTGGATGTGTGTTTTCTTAATGAATAATGAATGATGTTAGCCACTTTTTTGTGTGCATGACCATTCCTATTCTTACTTTAGTGTATTGTCTAATCAAGTCTTTTGCATATTTGGATTAGTTTATTTACCTTTTGGTTGTAGAGTCCTTTGTATCAGATATATTTTTACAAGTATTTTCTCAATCTCTTGCTTACTTACTAATTTCCTTAATATTAGTTGATGATTATCAAATGTTTAAAGTTCTGATGAAGTCTCATTTATCTTTTTGTTATTTGCTTTATGCCAACTTCCTTTCTTATCTTTTCTAAGAAATCTTTGACTAATCCTAAGTAACAAATATATTCTCCCGTAATTTCTTCTAAGGCTTCGTAGATTTTAGCTTTTCTATTCTGGTCAATAGTCTTTCTCAAATGAGTCTTTGTGTTTGATATGAGATAATGTTTAAGGTTCTCTTTTTTTCTTATATGCCTATCTGCCTATCTACATTGTCATGTATCTGCCTAACATCACATTGTCTTGATTACTGTAGCTTTATAAAATGTCTTGAGGTCAGGGAGTACAGTTTTTAAACTTTAAACTTTATTCTTCCTTTCCTTTGGCTAATCTAGTTCTTTGCATTGTCATATAAATTTTAAGATTATAAGACATATTATATCTGTGTAGATCAATTTGGAGAGGGGAGAATGGGCATTTTTACAATATTGAGTCTTCTGATTCACAAACATAGTATATCTATCTCTCTACTAATTTTGGTCTTTAATAATTTATCTCTGCAGTGAGACAGACTACTATTCTGTAGTCTTCAGGTTATCAGTCATGCACAAAGAAAATTATTCCTAGGGGCTCCTGGGTGGCTCAGTCGGTTGAGCGTCCGACTTTGGCTCAGGTCATGATCTTGTGGTTTGTGAGCTTAAGCCCCACATCAGGCTCACTGCTGTCAGTGCAGAGCCCTGCTTAGGATCCTCTGTCACCTCTTCTCTGTGTCTCTTTCTCCCCCCACCTCTCAAAAATAAACATGAAAAAAAAAAGGATATGATTCCTAAGTAAGTTATTTTTTGAAGATACTCTAAATGAATAATACTAATTTGTAGCTAGTATGTAGAAATACAACTGACTTTAAATCTTTTCTCTGTGCATCAATTCATTAATTTCTGCTCTTCATTATTTCCTTCATTCTACTATACTGGGTTCAATTTGCTTTTATTTTTCTAGCTTATAAATGTGTAAACTCAGATCACTGATTTTAAACCCTTTAAAAACATGTAAGCATTTAAAGCTATAGATTGCCCTCTAATCAGTTTTAATTGCATTTCATAAATTTTGCATGTTATATTTTTATGATTATTTACTTCAAAATATTTTTTTGAAAATTTTTTTTAACATTTATTTATTTTTGAGACAGAGAGAGACAGAGCATGAACAGGGGAGGGTCAGAGAGAGGGAGACACAGAATCTGAAACAGGCTCCAGGCTCTGAGCTGTCAGCACAGAGCCCGACGCGGGGCTCAAACTCACAGCCCTCACGGACCGCGAGATCATGACCCGAGCTGAAGTCAGCCGCCCAACCGACTGAGCCACCCAGGCGCCCCTCAAAATATTTTTTAATTTTCATTTTTATTTTCTTCTTTGATCTATGTAATATTTAAAACTGCACTGTTTAATTTGCAAATGTTTGGGGCTTTTTGCAATATGTTATTGATTTCTAATTTAATTCCTCTGGGATCACATGACATGCTTCGTAAATCTTTTCAAGTACTATTTACGTCTTAACATTTGGTCCATTTTGATGTATTTTCAGGGTACTTTGAAAAGAACAATATATTCTGTAGTTGTTGAATGTAGCACTACATAAATGTCAATGATGTCAAGGTGGTTGATATTGTCGTAAAGATCATTTACATGCTAAAAGCTGGGTTTTTTTCCCTTGTTCTTTCAATTCTGAGAAAGAATTGTTCAAAATCTCCAATTATGATTATGATTGTGCTTTAATCTATATGTCCTTTTACTTTTGTCAGTTTGTGTTTCATATATTTTGAAGCCCTGTCACTACAGTATGTATTTATAATTGTTATGTCTTCTCAATAAGTTAATCATTATATTATTGCAAAATATCCCTCTTCATCAATGATAATGCCCCTTATCTTGAAATGTATTTTACTTTAAGTTATGTCTTCTTTCTTCTTTTTCCTTTCAAATCATATATGTCTTTGTACCTAAAGTGTACCATTTGCAGCAAAACACAACTGGGTCCTTCTTTAAAAAACAAAAAACAGGGGCGCCTGGGTGGCTCAGTCGGTTGAGTGACCGACTTCAGCTCAGGTCATGATCTCACGGTTTGTGAGTTCGAGCCCCACGTCAGGCTTGGTGCTGACAGCTCAGAGCCTGGAGCCTGCTTCTGATTCTGTGTCTCCCTCTCTCTCTCTGCCCCTCCCCTACTCAGGCGCTGTCTCTCTCTGACTCAGAAATAAAACATTAAAAAAAAAAAACAAAAACAATATAACAACGTCTGCTTAATTGTAGTGTTATAGCAATTTATATGTAATTTAATTATCAATATGGGTGGATTTAGGTCTACCATTTTTCTCATTTATTTTCCATTTGTTCTAATTTTGTTTCTTCTCCTTTCCTGACTTTTTTTGGATTAATAGAATATGTATTAATATTCCATTTTAAGTCTTCTATTAAAATTTCAGCTATACCTTTTTGCATTATTTTTAGTGCTTACTTCAGGGCATAAAATATGTATCTTTAATTGATTACAGTCTTGGAGTTTATAATGTACTACTACCTCACAGGAAATATAGAAATCTTGCAATATTGTAGTTTTATTTATCCCTCTGCCCTTTGTGCTATTAGTATAATATATAAAACATCCAAGTTCATTGTAAACTCCATGATATGGTGCTATAATTTTAGCTTTAAATAGCTGCTTCTTTTAAATAATCATATATCTCTTAAAAAAATGAAAATCATATATATGTAAACAATACTCCATACCTATATTTATGTATTTATTTCCATAATTACCATTTGTGATATTCTTCCTTCCTTCCTAAATATACAACTTTCCACCTGCTATCATTTCTCTCCATTTAGAAGAATTTTCATTAGCATTTCTACAGTGCAAATCTGCTGGCAACAAATTCAGTTTTCATTTTTCTAAAAATGTGTTTATTTTGTGTTCAGTACAGAGAATAGTTTTGCTGAATATAAAAATTTGAGTTGATAGCCTTTTTCTTGAAGATATTATCCCATTTTCAACTGCTTTGCCTTATTTTTTATTAAAGTTCAGTTGTCATTTGTAATGTCTTTACCCTATTTGTAATATATTGTTTTATTCTCTCTGCTTTCAAGATTTTTCTTTGGCTTTCAGCAGTTTTACTATAATGTGTTTAGGTGTAGTGTTTACCCTGAGATTTACTAAGCTTATTGGATCTGAAAGTTTAGGATTTTTCCACCAAATTTGGGAAATGATCTGCCATTATTTCTTTAAAAAAATTCTTTTTCTGCACCACTCTCATTTCCTTTTGGGACCTCAGTTGCATGTATAGTGCTTAATATATTCTCATAGGTTGATGAGCCTAATTTTAAGTAATTTTTCTCCATTTAAAAAATTTATTTTAGAAAAAGTGTGAGTGGGGGAGAAGGGCACAGGGAGAGAGAAAAACTTTTTTTATTACTCCTTTTAGTTTATTTTTATTTTTTATTTTTTTCTTATATTTTCTGTTATTTTATTTTATTTAATATGAAATTTATTGTGAAATTGGTTTCTGTACAACACCCAGTGCTCATCCCAACAGGTGCCCTCCTCAATACCCCTCACTCACCCTCCTCTCCCTCCCACCCCCCATCAACCCTCAGTTTGTTCTCAGTTTTTAAAAGTCTCTTATGTTTTGGCTCCCTCCCTCTCTAACCTTTTTTTTTTTCCTTTCCCTCACCCATGGTCTTCTGTTAAGTTTCTCAGGGTCCACATAGGAGTGAAAACATATGCTATCTGTCTTTCTCTGTATGACTTATTCCACTTAGCATAACACTCTCCAGTTCCATCCACGGTGCTACAAAAGGCCATATTTCATTCTTCCTTGTTGCCAAGTACTATTCCATTGTGTATATAAACCACAACTTCTTTATCCATTCATCAGTTTATGGACATTAGGCTCTTTCCATACTTTGGCTATTGTTGAAAGTGCTGCTATAAACATTGGGGTACAAGTGCCCCTGTGCATCAGCACTCCTGTATCCCTTGGGTAAATTCCTAGCAGTGCTATTGCTGGGTCATAGGGTAGATCTACTTCTAATTATTTGAGGAACCTCCACATGATTTTCCAGAGTGGCTGCACCAGTTTGCATTCCCACCAACAGTGCAAGAGGGTTCCCATTTCTCCACATCCTCGCCAGCATCTATAGCTTCCTGATTTGTTCATCTGAGCTACTCTGACTGGAGTGAGGTGGTATCTGAGTGTGGTTTTGATTTGTATTTTCCTGATGAGGAGCGACTTTGAGCATCTTTTCATGTGCCTGTTGGCCATCTGGATGTCTTCTTTAGAGAAGTGTCTATTCATGTCTTCTGCCCATTTCTTCACTGGATTATTTGTTTTTCGGGCGTGGAGTTTAGTGAGTTCTTTATAGATTTTGGATACTAGCCCTTTGTCTGATATGTCATTTGCAAATACCTTTTCCCATTCTATTGGTTGCCTTTTAGTTTTGTTGATTGTTTCCTTTGCAGTGCAGAAGATTTTTATCTTCATGAGGTCCCAATAGTTCATTTTTGCTTTTAATTCCCTTGCCTTTGGGGATGTGTCAAGTAAGAAATTGCTGCGGCTGAGGTCAGAGAGGTTTTTTCCTGCTTTCTCCTCTAGGGTTTGGATGGTTTCCTGTCTCACATTCAGGTCCTTTATCCATTTTGAGTTTATTTTTGTGAATGGTGTAAGCAAGTGGTCTAGTTTCAACCTTCTGCATGTTGCTGTCCAGCTCTCCCAGCACCATTCGTTAAAGAGACTGTCTTTTTTCCATAGGATATTCTTTCCTGCTTTGTCAAAGATTAGTTTGCCATGCTTTTGTGGGTCTAATTCTGGGGTGTCTATTCTATTTCATTGGTCTATGTGTCTGTTTTTGTGCCAATAACATGCTGTCTTGATGATTACAGCTTTGCAGTAGAGGCTAAATTCTGGGACTGTGATGCCCCCTGCTTTGGTCTTCTTCAAAGTTACTTTGGCTATTCGGGGTCTTTTGTGGTTCCATACAAATTTTAGGATTGCTTGTTCTAGCTTCGAGAGGAACGTTGGTGCAATTTTGATTGGGATTGCAGTGAATGTGTAGATATCTTTGGGTAGTATTGACATTTTAACAATATTTATTCTTCCAATCCATGAGCATGGAATGTTTTTCTATTTCTTTGTATCTTCTTCAATTTCCTTCATAAGCTTTCTATAGTTTTCAGCATACAGATCTTTTACATCTTTGGTTAGGTTTATTCCTAGGTATCTTAAGATTCTTGGTGCAATTGTGAGCAGGGTAAGTTTCTTTATTTGTCTTTCTGTTGCTTCATTGTTAGTGTATAAGAATGTAACTGATTTCTGTACATTGATTTTTTATCCTGTGACTTTGCTGAATTCATGTATCAGTTCTAGCAGACTTTTGGTGGAGTCTATTGGGTTTTCCATGTATAATATCATGTCATCTGCAAAAAGTGAAAGGTTGACTTCATTTTTGCCAATTTTGATGCCTTTGATTCCCTTTTGTTGTCTGATTGCTGATCCTAGAACTTCCAACACTATGCTAAACAACAGTGGGGAGAGTGGACATCCCTGTCGTGTTCCTGATCTCTGGGGGAAAGCTCTCAGTGTTTCCCCATTGAGGATGATATTAGCTGTTGGCTTTTCATAAATGGCTTTTATGATATTTAAGTATGTTCCTTCTATCCCGACTTTCTCAGGTTTCAGTAGATAGGTCTGCCACTAGTCTTATGGGTCTCCCTTTATAAGTTAGAGTGTGTTTATCCCTAGCTGCTTTCAGAATTTTCTCTTTATTCTTGTATTTTGCCAGTTTCCCTATGTTATGTCGTGAAGAAGATAGATTCAAGTTACATCTGAAGGGAGTTCTCTGTACCTCTTGGATTTCAATGCCTTTTTCCTTCCCCAGATAAGGGAAGTTCTCACCTATGATTTGTTCAAATACACCTTCAGCCCCTTTCTCTCTCTCTTCCTCTTCTGGAATTCCTATTATACGGATATTGTTCCATTTGATTGCATCACTTAGTTCTCTAATTCTCCCCTCATACTCCTAGATTTTTTTTATCTTTTTCTCAGCTTCCTCTTTTTCTATAATTTTATCTTCTAATTCACCTATTCTCTCCTCTGCCTCTTCAATCTGAACTGTGGTCGCCTCCATTTTATTTTGTACCTCATTTGTAGCATTTTTTAGCTCCTCATGACTATTTCTTAGTCCCTTGATCTCTATAGCAATAGATTGTCTGTTGTCCTCTATACTTTTTTCAAGCCCAGCGATTAATTTTTTGACTATTATTCTAAATTCTTGTTCCATTATATTGCTTAAATCGTTTTTGACCAATTCTTTAGCTGTCGCTACTTCCTGGAGTTTCTTTTGAGGAGAGTTCTTCCGTTTCGTCATTTTGGGTAGTCCCTGGAGTGGCAAAGAACTGCAGGGCACTTTCCCCGTGCTGTCTGGAGTTAACTTGTGTTGGTGGGCAGGGCCGCAGTCAGACCCAATGTCTGTTCCCAGCCCACTGCTGAGGCCACAGTCAGACTGGTGTGTACTTTATCTTCCCCTCTCCTAGGGGCAGGACTCACCGTGTAGTGGTGTGGCTCCTGTCCAGGTTACTTGCACACCGCCAGGCTTGTGGTGATGCTTTGATGGGATCTGACGTATTAGCTGGGGTGGATCTTCAAGGTGCACAGGGGCGGGAGGGGAAGGTTTAGCTCGCTTTGCTGCCGGTGGTCCCCTGCAGGAGGGGTCCTGCAGCACCAGGAGGGAGGCAGACCCGTTGGAGGGATGGATCCACAGAAGCACAGCGTTGGGTGTTTGCGTGGTGCAAGCAAGTTCGGTGATAGGAACTGGTTCCCTTTGGGATTATGGATGGGGGGTAGGAGAGGGAGATTACTCTTTTTATTTTAGAGAGAGACAGAGAGAGCATGAGTGGGGGAGGGGAAGAGGGAGAGAAAGAATTCTAAGCATGCTCCATGCTAGGCATGGAGCATGATGGGCAGCTTGATCCTACAACACTGAGATCATAACCTCAGTTGCAATCATGAGTTGGTCACTCAACCAAATGAGCTACCCAGGGTCTCCCCTCCATGTTTTAAACTGGTTAATTTCTATTGCTTCATCATCTAGTAGAAACAGTCTGTTTCTAATTTCTATTTCTATTGAGTAGACTCTTTTTCTGCCACCTGAAATATGCATGTCAACCCATCTTATACAATTTTTATTTCAATTATTGTATTCTTTTCAATCATTTTCATTACTCTCCCAGATTTCTCACGTTTATTCATTATGGATTATAGCCTCTTTTAATTCCTTATAATGTACACAAAGCAGCTTTTAAGTGATTATCTGATAATTCCAACATCTGAAAAATCTTTAGGTCATTTCTACTGATTGCTTTCCCCCCCCCCCCCCTTGAGTTGGATCTCATTTCCCTCTTTATCTGTCTAGTAATTTTTTGTTGAATGTTAGAAATCATGTAATATGTTACAGAGGCTCTGGATTCCATTATCTTACTATGAAGAGTACTGACTAAACTCAAAACTCTTTCCTGCCGTGGGAAGCAGATGAGATTCCCTTTCCGTTCTTTCAACTTTCTATATGCCATTTCTGGATGACCCCTGGAATATCCTCAGAATGTGCACAATTCAATGATTACTCAATAGCTTGAAGAATTATATTCAGAATTTTGGAGCCTGATCCCTCTGCAGCTTCCTCATCTCTGGTATTTCTCCCTCTTTTTAATTTTCAAGTCACTCTGCCAGCCCAAGTCTCTGCCCTCTGACACAGCAATCCAGTAAGTCTGTGACTTTTTCTAGTTCATCTCATGTTGTTCAGTGAGTGCCTTCAGGCAAATGGCCACAAAAATGCAAATATTACCATGGATAATTCCTATATTTAAGGGCCAACCCTCTAGAGTTTCCTTCTACATTTGTTTTCAATGTGTTTTAAAAGATTTTTCCAAATTTTAAAACTGCCATTAGTAGGAGGGACAGTCCAACCAAGTTGTTTTACTATTATTAGAAGATGTAATCCAGGAAATCAATTTTAAAGTTAGGTTTGATATATTTATTACATATTTATGAGCAAACATTGAGGAGGCAGTTAAATATACAAGTGTGGAGTTCAGGGTAGAGAGCTGGGCTACAGTTATGAATTTGGTAGTCATTAGCATACAGATGCTTTTAAAGCCATCAGACTGGAAGAGATCACCAAAGGAGTGAACATAAACAAAGAAGAAAAGTAATGCAAGTACTGAGACTTAGGGCTTTCCAAAGTTTAGAAAACTTGCAGAAGAGATGACAAAGGAGACTGAAATGGAGTCTGTCAGAATGAGGCATCTTGGAATTCAAATGAAAAAAGTTTTACTAGAAGAAGTGATCAATTTTATCAAATACTGCTGACAGGGCAAGTAAGATGAAAACTGCAATGGATGATTGGATTTAGCAATATGTAGGTCATTGATAACCATGGCAAGAGCAGTTTCAGTTGAGTGCTGAGGGTAAAAGTCTGACTACAGTGAGTCAGAAAAGCAATTGTCTACTTCACGGGATTACTGTCAGGATTTAAATGACAAATCATGAATCACATTAGTACATAAAGAGCTCACAAAATTAATTAGGAAATGGGGAGTTATTGTTTAGTACAGAGTTTCAGTTTACAGTGAGGACAGAGTTCTGGAGCTGGGTAGTGCTGACAGTTGCATAACAATGTGCTACTTAATGTCACTGAACTATACACTTACAAACAGCTAAAATGGGGGTGACTGGGTGTCTAGGTTGGTTAAGTATCCAACTTCAGCTCAGGTCATGATCTCACAATTTGTGGGTTTGAGCCCCGCATTGGGCTCTGTGCTGAGAGCTCACAGCCTGAGCCTGCTTCAGATTCTGTGTCTCCCTCTCCCTCTGCCCCTCCCCTGCTCATGCTCTCTTTCTCTCTCTCTCTCAAAAATAAATAAACATTGAAAATTTTTAAAAAAATAGTTACAATGGTAAATAGTATGTTATATATATTTACCACAATACAAATAATAAAGAAATGTCAACTCCTTATAAAAATGAGCAAAACAAGAACATACAGAAAAATAGATACAAATGTCTATTAAATATATGTAAGGAGTTCTAACTAATAATTAATTTGGCTGACTAATTACAGAAATGCAAATCAAAATTAACAAATGGCAGTTTTCACCTATAGACTAGCCATACTGAAAAAGTTTGATAATATACTGTGCTGATAAAGACATGGAAGAATAGTACTTTCATTCATTATTGGTGGAATGTAATGAGTATGGCATTTTCAGAGAGCAATTTGGTGATATCTATCAAAATTAGAAAAGCACAAGCCATTTGATCTCGCAATTCCATATGTTTATGTACATATTCCTGCACAGATGGATATTATATAAAATAAACTCATATATGTATCATGCAATGAAATATTTACACAGATATTTTTGCTGCATTGCTTTGAGTAGCCATAGACTAGCTAAATAAATTGTGGCATAACCATATAACAGAATCCATGATTTCTGTGTAGCCCTTGAAAAGGAAGAGACAAATCAATCTAATCAGCAAGACTCAGACCAGTATGCATAGTGTACTATTATACTCATTATGTAATAAAGGGGGAAATATACATGAATATATACGTGTGTGTGTGTGTATATATATATATATATGTATGTGTGTGTGTGTGTATATATATGTATATGTACATATGTGTGTATGTATATGTATTTTTTCATAAAATCACGCACATAAACATGAATACACAGTCCTAAAATATCTCTGGAAGGATTTAGAAGAAATAATTGCAACAGTGCCTCTAGGTAGGAATCAGGAGATTGTGTATGAGGGAGACCTACTGTTTATTATATATCTGTCTATACTTTCCAAACAAGTTTTTTTTAACCACGTACCCATAAAATTTGAACTTTTTATTAAAATATAATATAGACAAGGAAACTATATATATCACAAGTATACAGTTTCATATGTTTTCAGACAGTGATATAATCAGCACCAATGACGTTACCACTACCATGAAATCTCTCTTGGGACCCATTCCAATTATTACTGCACAAGAGTTTATCCTTACAATTTTGTCAATGTTTATTTATCTTTGAGAGAGAAAGAGAGCATGAGCAGGCAAGGGACAGATAAAGAGGGGGACAGAGGATCTGAAGAGGGCTCTGTGCTAACAGCAGACAGCCCAATGTGGTACTTGAATCCATGGGACCATGAGATCATGACCTGAGCCGAAGTCGGATACTTAACCGATTGAGCCACCCAGGTGCCCCTAACCTTACAATTTTTAAAAGACTTTTTACTCTAGAACAGTTTAAAGTTCACAGAAAACTTGAAGGAAAGATACAGAGATTTCCCATAAGTCCCTCTGTCCCCACACAGGCACAACACCCATTATCAACATCCCCCCCCACCTCCAGATTGATATATTTGCTATAACTGATGAACCTACACTGACACATCAATATCAAAGTCCATAGTTTCCATTACAGTTTACAGTTGGTGGTGTACATCCTATGGGTTTGGACACATGAATAATGACATGTATCCAAAATTCAGGTATTATACAGAGTATTTTCACTGCCCTAAAAATCCTCTGTGCTCCACCTATTCATCCCTCTCCCTTCCCCGCTTATGTTTTAACGTAATAGACACTTGTCTGCAAATGCCTAGAGTTAACCATTATCTATATTATTCTCCAAAAACAGTGAACAAAAAAGCTTAGAATGTGTTTAATTCCCTATCTCTTCATCTCCCGTAAGATGCTATCTGGGATGTAAATTCTAGATTGTCATTAGCATTTTAAATTTCACCAAGTACAGCTTATTTAGACTTAACAAAGGGCTCACCGGTTTCCTGACTGTCTCTTGTTTCTTGTATCTCATGTCTTTCTCTTCAAATCTATAGTCATGTTTGCTATTCTTTGGAGCTGCCTGGCATCTAATCCCTCTTGTGCTATATCAGAAATCTCCTACCTATCACGCAGACCTCAATCTACCTACCACTAAAGAATTCGAAAGGAACAGAGATTTGCTTTATCAGGTTGCCTTGGAAGCAGTTGTCAGGTGTGCAAGTCAGACACCCTCACACCAGGGACAGCAAACATCTATGTGAATGGTGGGAGGTGGCAGTAATGGCAGCCACAACTGGTCTTCAGAGTCAAGAGGAGTGGGTGTTCCAGTGGGAGTGTCCCCTCCATGTGTTTCTAAGATGTTGCCATGTGTATGTGTTCATAACTTGTGTCCACAGTCTATTGTGTTGCTGTAGAGAACTTCCAGTGAATGACAATGGCAGTTTATTTTTCCATTTTGCTGCTTAAGGAACATTTGGGTTGTTTTCAGTTTTGTTTGTTCGTTTTTTAATTACAAAAACAATACTACTCTCAACAGTCTGGAAACACGTTTCCTGGTGCACATGTTTTCTGTTGGACACTACATATCCATACTTTAGCCCAGAACATTCAATTAGAATATTTAGAGACAGGGTCATAAAATTTATGGAAATTAGATTATTCATATAAAGTATCTGGCATTATTATAATCTTTATTATTTGAACTTTAGGTTAACCAAGTGAAATCGAGTCCCCAAACCATTACTATCCTCGTAGTAGAGAGGAAGCATATATTCATTTTAGCAAAAGTACTATTCACTCCTCTTTGGAAGGATCTGAGAAGGTCTTTTCTTTTCTTCTTCCTCCTCCTCCTCCCCCCTTTCCCCCCTTTCTTTTCTCATAAATAATGCCATCCAAGCAGATGCCTCCTATGGGGTGGCATGCACTCCCTCAGAGCATTCTGAAAAAAGGGATGCTTTGGGCTCATTTGCATTTCTAATGGGAGAGGGGCAGGACGTTCCTTCAGCTGAATCCTAGTACAAGTTGGGCTTGGGAAAGTGCTTCAGGCAATAGTATTTTTTTTTTTTCAATTCTGTAATGGGAAAAACCTAAAATGTACTTAGCCAAACACTCTGAGCCCTGAGGCACTTGAAGCAAAATGTAATCCATATGTTTCTGATTCATTTCACTCACCTCAAAGGCTCTTCAGAGTGAGGTTTCGCTGCTAAGAAGTGTTCAAACTGTTCAACTTTTCTTTCTCCACAATAAGGTGGACTTATCCACTGAACCCATTTCCCAAAAGACAGTAACATTCAGCATTCAGAAGCCCAATTTCCAGAGCCCTGCCTGCTGCTGAATATATCCTGTATCTTTAAAATCTGTCCTTTTCTTTAAAAAGAAGCACCACTGCATCTTAATAAAGTGTTGGCAAAAAGGAAGAATACTAAAGAATGATTTTGTTTTAAAGACAAAGAGGCTCTTAGAGTGAAAAGGTAGTTGACTCTAAACTTTAATTTGGTTCAACTGCCTATTCATTTTATATGTTGATTCCACTTAACATTTTTCTCTAATGTGCAATCAATTTTTATTTTTGTCTTCTTTCCTTCCTTCTTACTTTGCTCCCTCCCTTCCTTCCTTCTTTGCGTCTCTGCCCTTTCCTTCCTTCCTTCTTTCCTTCCTTCCTTCCTCCCTCCCTTCCTCTATCTGGTCTTTCTTCCTTCCTCCCCTCCCCTCTCCCATTCCTTCCTTCCTTCTTTCCTTCCTTCCTTCCTCCCTCCCTCCCTCCCTCCCGTCTTTCTTCCTTCCTCCCCTCCCCTCTCCCCTTCCTTCCTTCCTTCCTTCCTTCCTTCCTTCCTTCCTTCCTTCCTTCCTCTTTCCTTCTCTTTCTTCCCTCCTTCTTGCCTTTCTTCCTATGACACCAAATTTGGCAATCCCAGGCAGAAAGTATTTTGGTCCATTGTTACAACACATTACAGATTACCTGATCTCCTGTTTTTCCCCCTTAATTGGAAAATGTAGTCTTTGTATACATAAAGAGGGAAGTATAAAGGTGTGTAAAGAACAGAGCAGATACTCAAAACATGTGGGCTGTCCAGAGAATTAACAGAAATATCAGAGGGGATAGTAAGAAAGGCCCAGGATGGGATGTGAGTTTAAACAGGAATCTGGTAAATATAGTTATAGGATTCAAACTCTGTGATTAAGATTGCTGAGTGCTAATCCCAGGGCGAAAACTGCTGGTTTTCTGGCCCATTTCACATAATCTGTTATTCATATTATATTTTGTAAAACTCTTTACATTTTCATTTCATTTAATAAAGAATAGCCAGGAGAGACTGTTGAAATGTCTACTTTTGCATCTGTATGCACAACCGGTCAGAACATTTTGATTAAACTGACTAATCATTTCACACTGTGAGTCAAGTTAGTCAAATAACTAGTTAATTCCATCAGCCAGCCTGAGTGTTTTTTTTTTTTAAAACTGAATTGAATTTCAACTGAATCCAAGCCTGTCAAGTTAACTGAACTAGTTACAGGTTAAGTAAAATAATCACTCGAGTGAGTACCGTCCTTGAGTTTTTTTGAATTGACAAAATTTATATTACTGGCCTGGATCTTCCAGTTGCTCAGGTCTAAACGTTTTCCATTCTATCTAGAGCCATTATGACATATGGTAAATGAAATGCAATTTTCCCCAGTAGCCTATAAAAAAGGGGCTAAAAATAACTTTTACTTCACCTGCAGAACTTTGCTACCCACGTTTTCCCTTCTGAAAAAAAAAAAAAACAACTAGTCAATAAAGAATGGGACAAAAAAAGCTGTGGAGAGGAAAAGGTTGAAAGAAAGCCTGCAGATAGTTTTTTAAATCAAGCCCAAATCCTGTCCTCAAGTAATCTATTTCCAGAGTCAAAAGTTTAAGGAAAGCAGCCTTGAAAGGAAAGTGTCTTCTTACTCAGGTTCCATATTCTAACTCAAAAGAGTGTGTGGAGCTTATGAATGTCTTCATGAAGTGGGAGACAAATAATGTTTAGAGACATACTGTTTTCTGCATAACATTCTCTTGTCTTATTATATCAAATATGCATACTTAGTTAGAAACCAGTTGACTACTCCAGATAAACGGGGTTATATAAAATAGTTTTGCAATATTCTTGACAAATTACTGTGTTTAGAAAAGTGTGTTTGTAGGGTGCTAGATGTTAGTTTGAGAGAATGGCACTCTTTTTCTCAGATGTGGCCAAATATAGGGCCTGACTAAATTTAAGACCACTTTGCTCATACATGACCAGTGCTTCTCCAGCCTACTCCCTTCCCAATAAATTTAATTTACAGGAACATGTTTAAATTCCGCACAGATGAATTCAAGACCTTGGTGTCCCTGTCTGGCCCTGATTCCCACCACAAAACCATATCTCAGTAGATTTTCCGTTCTTAGCATAAGCACTTCAATCAGCTTTGCATTTCTCCTCCTGACCCTTTGCTGTAGTTCATGGTCTCCACCTGGTCTCTTCCTCCTCTCCCCTTTACTCATATGCCTCTTATTCCACCTTTATGACCTTGATCGTATTCCCCTTCACCAAGACAGAAGGCTTTTCTTATCCTTCAGCCCACAAACTCTCTTTTCCCTGAAATATTTGGTGATGACATGCTACCTATTATTGTTAGACATGATCTCACAAATTTTCATCCATCTCCCTCCGATGAGACTGCAAGTTCATTGGAAGAAGAATCTATGCCATATGTTTTGGATAAATTCATGGTGACAAACTCTGGTATTTATTATCATTATCATCTTGATTAAAATCATTATTAATAATACCTTACCTGTGGATAATGACATACTATTGGTAGAACCATTTACAAAAGAGAGTTCCACTCATTCTCACAATTGCTTTTTGAAAAAGTTATGTCAAAATAATCTCCATTTCATGGAGAAGGAAGCACGAGCTTGAAAATTTGTCTACCCAACTTCATACAGTAAGTGTCAGAGCCAGGATCTGAAACGTGACTTTTTTTTTAGGTGGGGTGTAAGGTTGAGCTTCAGAGAAATGAAAATTCATTTTGACTCAGAGATAAAGTTGACAAAAAGAAGCTATTTAAAAAGTACTAAATGAAGATGTACATATCTTGCTAATAGAAAACTACTGTCATTCACTAAGCATGTGTTTTGTATTCCCCAAGTGTTTACATATATAATACCATTTTATATTCATAAAGTTCCTAAAGAATGAATATTCTTACCCCTTTTGTGTAAATGATACTCAGAAATCTTAAATAATTATCTAAAGTCCTGCAACAGAAAATATAACACCGAGTATCTAACCTCAGATAGCCTGATTCCAAAACACATGCTTTTTCCACTATACTGTGCAGCTTCTCTAAACCCTGGAGCAAGAGGAAAAACCTTAAATTGTGCACAAAATCTACTCATAGACAATACAGATACTGCTACAATGAAAAGTAGGTCCATAATATATCAGTTAAAGATTCATGATTGTATTTTTAACTGCCATGTCTTACTGATTAATTTTAAGTGACTTATATACTACCTATGCTACAGTGATGAGATGTTTGCTTTTGGCCACAATGAAGAATAAATTAGATCGATAAGTTAAAGTGTCTATTACAAATCCTAGAGCAACCACTAAAATAAAAAAATAGAAAAAGAGGTATTTAGCCAATAGTGGAAACAAAATAGATTGTTAAACAACTCAGTCCAAAAGAAGGTAGAAAAAGTAAAAAGGGACAAAGAACAAATGGGACAAATAGAAAAGGAAATAGCGACATAATATATTTATATCTAAACGTAGTAATAATTCTATTAAATACAAATGCTCTAAACATTCTAAATGAAAGACAGGGATTGCCATACTGGATAAAAGAGCTATTATATGTGGTCTACAGAAATCTACTTTAAATATAAGGATGCAGTTTAAAAATTCAAAAAATGGAAAAAAAAGACATGAGATGACTCTTTATGTTTTTCTTATTTTTTCTAGCTTCATTTCCCATTCTCTGGGCCTGCTGTGGTTTTTAGTCATGGAGGTTCATGGGATAGTACAAGGCTTACAATATTATTCAGGGGGCACCCGGGTAACTCACTTGGCTGAGCGTCTGACTTTGCCAGGTCATGATCTCGCAGTTCATGGGTTTGAGCTGTGCACCCAACTCTGTGCTGACAGCTCGGAGCCTGCAGCCTGCTTCACATTCTGTGTCTCCCTCTCTCTGCCCCTCTCCCACTCTCACTCTCTCTCTCTCAAAAATAAACAAACATTAAAATTAAAAAATATATATATATAAATATATATTTTATTCAGGCCTTCTGTCTAGTTCTTAGCCAATCTACTATTCAACAAAATTAACAAAGATAAGACTTGTCAGCTGTCCAGTGTTGAACCACATAAACAGATCATGATTTTTCTTCTAGGGAAACAAGGAAAGAAATATTTATATAGGTGTTTTTATTTAATTTAAATAAGTTGTTTTGAATAATAAAAATTATATACATTCATCACAGAAAAACTAGGATATCTTCACAAATACAACAAAGAAATTAAAGTTACCAATGTCATGCCATGCATAAAGAACCACTTTAGATATTTCAGACATTGTTCCATTACCAAAATTGAGCATATATTTTTTTATAAAAATAGAATAAAATTTATTTTTTGTTTTAAAATACATTAGGAATATGATTTCTTGTCAATACACCTTCTATAAAAATCTAGTGACCATTAGATCATATGGGATGCTGTAGTTTATTACAATAATAATTATAGCCAATGTATGTCAAACACTTATGATGTACCAGGCACTGTGCTAAAAGCTTTGCATTATTAATGAAGGGAGTTGGTCACCCTTCATCACCACATAACTACCTGAGTGACAGTATCAACTGCCATTATAAAATTCTTTTGTATTGCTAACAGACCCAGTTTTCATAATTTACAGTAAACACTAAGTCTTTCTTTGGCATCAGCTTGGCATGATGCTACTCCTACTACCTTTAAAAAAATTTTTTTTAATGTTTATTTATTTTTTTTTTTAAATTTTTTTTTTTCAACGCTTTTTATTTATTTTTGGGACAGAGAGAGACAGAGCATGAATGGGGGAGGGGCAGAGAGAGAGGGACACACAGAATCGGAAACAGGCTCCAGGCTCCGAGCCATCAGCCCAGAGCCTGACGCGGGGCTCGAACTCACGGACCGCGAGATCGTGACCTGGCTGAAGTCGGACGCTTAACCGACTGCGCCACCCAGGCGCCCCAATGTTTATTTATTTTTGAGACAGAGAGAGACAGAGTATGAACGGGGGAGAGTCCGAGAGAGAGGGAGACACAGAATCTGAAGCAGGCTCCAGGCTCTGAGCCATCAGCACAGAACCCAACGCGGGGCTTGAACTCACGGACTATGAGATCATGACCTGAGCTGATGTTGGACACTCAAACGATTGAGCCACCCAGGCGCCCCTACTCCTCCTACCTTTAAATTGTTGTACCTTTCTATTCCTGTTTAACAAGCCCACCCAGGACAACATTTCATCTGTTGAATGCATCCACAGCTGTATGGCCCTCAATTGTAACAGAAATATAATTTTAGACATTGATCTAAATTTGACAGCACTCTGATTGATGAGTGTTTCAAACACTTTCACATTGCACTCTAGGTAGTACCTCCTAATCCCATACTTTGTATCATGAAATTGCGGTTGTTGCTATTTTGAGCAACACTATAACAAACATCCTCCTGGATGTAAGTAAATTGTATCATGGCCATGGGGTGAGATGTTCTCCCTCACTCTCAAGACTTAAATGCACCCAGATACTCAGTTGGTGTTAAACTTAAGAATGAGTCTTAGTCGGTGGTGTGGTGAAGCCTGGTATGTCAGCTTGAAAGAGCTGATCGTGTTTGTGGCTTTCCAAGTCGGCATTCAGTAACAGCACACTGAAATCAGCCATGGGGCTGTACCTACACCACTGACATCAGCAAACACTATCAATCAGGGAGATCTTTTCCCTTGCAGGGCCTGTGATTAAACATTTACCAGAAGATCCTGGCCTTACTGATGAGTTAATACATGTATCTTCTATGCAGCAACCCACAGTGACTCGGTTGGCATAATTCCTAATCAATATAGTATTGTCTACCAGCCAAGCAGTCTGGCAATTAACATGGCAATGTCAAATATATAGTGTGGCCCAAGGTGACACAGTCTGTAAGTGGTAGAGACCAGATTCTAACCCTAGGTAGTCTCTATCTCCAAGGTCCATGTTCCTCTGCTCTAATTTTCTGCTTCTGAAGAGGGCAGGCTCAAAAGACACGCTGCCTGGCTTTTATCACTTGACCAGCTCCATGACTGTGGACAAGTTACTTATCTTCTCCAACCCTGACTTTCCTCATCTGCTAAAAAGGAATAAGAATAGTCTCTATTTTGTTTTGGCTTGTGAGGATTAAATGAAGTAGTGAACGCAGAGAACTCCAGACAGTGCCCATTGTCTGGCACGTAAGTGCTCAATAAACATTATGAACTATTAATATACTTTTTAAAAGCACATAAATGTGATAAACCAGCATCCTTTATCTTTATCCCAGAGGGTTCTTTTAAGGTCAATATCTGACAGTTTTGTTTTTTTTTTTAAATCTTAAATTGAGCACAGTTTTTTGTTTGTTTGTGTGTATATATATAGCTGATATATATTTCAGTATAAAAGTTACGGTTTTATTACAGAACTATTTACTACTTCATTTAGTTCATCAGGTCCCCTTAAAAGCACTACATGAATTATGAATTTATAGGAGCTTCAGATATCTAGAGAAATAATTTTGTTTGGAAAAATTACAGTATTATGACCTGAATACCTTTATTTTGGTTAATCATTAGAAATCTGGTTGTTGCCACCTTGGACAAACAGTTCATTTTGTTTTGTTTTTTGTTTTTTAATTTCTCTTTATGAGGGAGCATGTGCTTTGGGCATAATGTTATCATTTGAAGGAACATATCTTGATTTATGGAAATATTACCTTTCAGCGAGACTTTACTTCTACCAGATTTGTGTAAAATGAGTTTAATAGTCTTTGCTCGGTTTCTCTGTCAATTAATGTTGTGGAAGAAATCTTAGGGTCATGATTATCTATAAAACAAAGATGGCAACAAAAGGTATGGAAGAAGGCCTGGCATACAGTAATCCTTCCAAACATACTTATTGAATGAATAATGAGTCAATGTGAAGTGAACATACATACAGAGATATAACAACCACTAAGAACCATATAAACCTAATATAAAATACAAGTGGTAATATAGAGTACCACTGCATTTCTTTTTTTTCATGGGGAAAATATTTTTTTTTATTTAAAAAAAAATTTTTTTTCAACGTTTTTCGTGGGGAAAATATTTTGACTGATCGAATTTCATACAGTGCCTAGTCTTGTTCTCACAGTTATTGGGCATCCTGGACACTTTTAAGATGAAGGGGATACTGACCCAATAGGTCTTTTGTGAGAAGAAAGAATTACTTCATGACTATTAATGGTACCTTTCTCTGCAGTCAAACTTGATGGCAAAGAGCTAGTACTTCTAGCCATGAACATCTACTCAGCTGAGGCCCCAGGCTCTAATGAGTAAGTGTGAAAACAAATCCAACACTTGGAATTTCTTCATTATTATTATTTTTTGTTATTTTCTAGAAATTGTATTCCAGTGGCATTTTCCAGTGTTCTGTGAAGTTGTGACAATGGAAGACAATTTCTCCCAGTGCAAATACAACCTGCCTTTCAGCTCTGTCCCAGGTTGAAAATGTCAGTCACCTACAGGTCCTGACCAGACTGCTAAAGGCCAGGGCCTGACCGAAAAGAGACTTTCTCTCTCCCTAAGTTCCCTCTGAGACATTTCAGTCCAGCTTTCTATATGGATCAAGCAATGACAAATGAACAGTATGAAGTCGCAAGCTGAAGTCCCACAGAGTGTAATAAGCACAAAGTCTGACCTGGCCCAGCCTGAAAGAGACATCCAAGAGCTCACAGACACTAGGGCTGCCCTGCTTTTCTCATTCTCCTGTTCCCTGTTCATAGCGGGCTAGATGAACTGATAAGGAAAAGAAGCTGGAAGGTTTCTCCATCTGGTTCAGGCAAGAAATAAGGGGAAATACATTATAAGTCAAAAAAACATAGATTCTTGCCCTGCCTCTGAATCACTGGTTAAATGAAGTGGCTGTTTATTTCATCTGTCTGGACCTCGGAATCCTAGGTTCTTCAAAAAGATAGTGAACCACATGGTCTCTAATCAGGTGTGCTTTGTACAGTGATATCGTGACATTAAAACGATCTCTACAACTGGGGTGCCTGGGTGGCTGAGTCGGTTGAGCGTCCGACTTCAGCTCAGGTCATAATCTCGCGGTTTGTGGGTTTGAGCCCCACGTCGGGCTCTGTGCTGACAGCTCAGAGCCTGGAGCCTGCTTCGGATTCTGGGTCTCCTGCTCTCTCTGCCCCTCCCCCACTCATGCTCTGATTCTGTCTCTCAAAAATAAATAAATGTAAAACAAAATTAAAAAATACCCAATCTCTACAACTCAGTGTTTACTGCGTGCTGGGGATTGTGCTACTTCTTCATATACATTGTTTCTTTTTATTTGCACAGTAGCCTGTCCTACTGATATCATCCCTATCTGGTAGATGAGAAAAGTGAGGCTCAGAAGAGGTTAGGTAACTTGTCAAGTTCATAAATATTTGGCAGTTAGCATTCAACCCCAGGCCAGCCTGTTCCAAATTCCACGTCCTCACCCACTGCCCTGCGTTGTAGCTGACACACCTCTGATGTTTTCTACAGCACTTGACAGTATCTTCAGATACAGTCAGACCAAAGTCTCAGGAGATCCCCTGGCCACTCCTCTAAGTGTCTCTTTTACAATTTTCTGTCCTCTCATTCACTGGCATTAAAAATCCAGTTCTGTATCGTGTGTGATGGCAAACGTCCATGCAACGCAGAGAAACCTTATCTGGTCATTTCATTTGTGCAAGCAAGGCTGTACGGAGTCCGGACGTCTGTGACTCATCCGTTAGCTCTGGAATCTCTTTCAAAATTTACTGATCTCCTGACAGCAATGGGCAATAGCTTCACAGGAAATGGAAGGCTCTGAACCTTCGCCAAAATCTCAAACCCAGAGGAGGCCCAAGTGCATGTGTTGGGCTTGGGTAATAACTTTGTTCTTCTGGCTCCTGCAAAGTCAAAAAGGCCTCTCCTTCCATTCCTCTAGGCCTAATGAATGACAAATTAAAGTGAGCCAAACATGCACCTTGCAAGGAGGGGCTTCCAGAGACTGATTTCTGATCTAATAGCCTTAGGATTTTCTCTGACATAGTTAAGCTTGAGACAGTCCATTTACGGGAAAAGCAGTTAAAGGAAATTCGATAAAAATCTTCCATTACTGCTAAGGCAGAGGGTTTTAGGAGGCTGAGTGGTGAAGTAGGGACAATGTGTGCTTTGCTTTCTATGGGACTCAGGCATGAATCCCAATTCTTCCACTTAGTGATGGTGTCATCTTAGACAAGTTATTCAGCTTCTCTGGGCCCTAATTTCTCCATCTACAAAAATGGGATAATAATTATTTACCACATAGGTTTGTTATATTGAATGCATTAATAGTGTAAGAACTCAATAACTTTTCATCCCCAAACATCACAAAATTATGGAATTATTAGAGTTAAAAGAAACATATGATATTGGGTTCAGGTACCTGATTTTACACATTAGAAAGGTTAATCCCAGGAAATTAAAATCCAAAATCATGTAATTAGTTAATGGCTTCTAGTTCATTCTATCTGTGACCTCCTTGACATTTTACAATCTTGCACGTAAAGATAGACTTATTTGCCAATCAACACCATTTATGTAGTAAACTTTACACGCTCAGTACTGTGTTGAGAACTGGAGAGGATTAAAAAAAGTCTTAGGCATTATTGACAATAGGCATTAAGACGCTGCTGTGTGCAGTGCTCTGTGCTTTCACTTCTGGAGATGATAAATTAAGTGTAAGACATGGTACATGCAACCAAGGAAGTTACCATTTAACTGAGAAAACAACATTAATTCACAGGGAACCAATAGAAAACCATGCAACTTGGCTCGTGCAAATGCAAATGCCATGTGAAAACAGGAGAAAATAAGTAAGCCCTGGAGGAGTCAGAAGAGGCTGACTAGAGTTACTCAGCCTTGAAGGGTTCTACTGCTATGAAGAGACTGGCGTAGGAGGGAAGTAGCTGCAGGCTACTTTCCAGATGGGAGTCCCTTCACCCGAAGCTTTGATCGCCTCATCTGAAGATGGAGATGAATTAGCTCCCATGCTGCAAGTTGCTGCGCAGATTACACAAGATTATGTGCTTAGCACGGTTCCTGCCACATAGCGAGCACTTACTAAATACTCATCCATACACTTTCACACTCACAAAATGCTGTCAGGTAGTTGCCACTGTTCTCCCACTTCATTGTGAAGAACCTGAGTTAAGTGCAATGAAGTACGGGCAAGTGGCTGCATTTGGGCCATTGGTGTTTGAGCAAAAGTGACCTGGGTAACTTCTGGAATAAACCGGTAAAGAAATAAATGTACATTCTCCCCGAGTCTCTTTCCCCATGTGATGGCTTAATGAAGAGTGGTCTAAAGCTAAAAGGAGGGTAGAGCCACAGAATGGAAGGAACCTGGATACCTGAACAGCCACATGGAAGGGTGCTGCATCAGAATTATCCCTTACTGGAGTCGGAAATAAACTTCCACAGTACAATCACCAAGATTCCAGGATTTACTTGTTATAATGCCCAGTACTACATAACTAGTATGTTTAGTAAGGGCTTTTGAAAAAGGTTGAATTAGAACACATGACAGCAATAGCATATAAATTGGGAAGTGGGTAGAAAGTTTAACTCTTCTAAGTTTCTTGTCTTGAAGGAAGATGAAGGTATTAATTTTAGCTTCTGAGAGATTACATAGATATACTGTAACATCCCAGGTACCCACCAAAGACAGAAACATAGAACATAAATTCCAAAATAGTAGTGGAGAAAACTTGAATAAGATAAAAAATAACTAACGGGAGAGAAGGTCATAAGGAAGTCAAATATAACATACAAAATGATGGTCAATATAAATAAACTGGCAATTTCTTTAAGTCCAAGTGGATAAGTGTTCCTAATAAAAGGTGGGGCACCTGGGTAGCTCAGTTGATTAAGCGTCCGACTTTGGCTCAGGTCATGATCTCGCGGTTTGTGAGTTCAAGCCCCGTGTTGGGCTCTGTGCTGAAAGTTCAGAGCCTGGAGCCTGCTTCGAATTCTGTGTCTCCCTCTCTCTCTGCCCCTCCCCTGCTCACGCTCTGTCTCCATCTCTCTCTCAAAAAATGAATAAAAATTAAAAAATAAATAAATAAATAAAAGATAAAAATACCAGAATGGCTTTTATAAAGCTAACAACATATAACTACATCTACAACATATAACGAACAAATGGTTAAAAGGATGGAAAATGATATACCAAGCAAAGACAGCTTTGGTGTAACTGAAAGGCAGCTCGTGTAACCATATTAACATCAGACCAAATGAACCTAAAGTACAAAGAAAAAAAATGCTAAAGATAAAGAGGGAATTTTCATAATGATAAAGCATCCATTAACCAGGAAGATGTAACAATGGGACATCTGCGTGTGCCTATGTGAAGCAAAAGTTGACAGAACTACCAGGAGAAAGGGAAAAGTCTACCAACTTTGTAAAAGTAACTGATGGCAAAAGCAACAACAAAATTATCAGTAAAGATAGAGAAGATTTGAATGACATGATTGGCAGACTCGCTCTAATTGACAAATAGAGAACACAACACCCAACAACTGCATAAAGTACATTTCTTAAAGATAGGTAGAATATTAACAGCTCACTCTATTTTGAGCCACAAAGCAATTCTTAACTGATTTCAACATACTGAAATAAAGGAGATATAGTAGAGGGAAAGAAATAAGAAGAACAGAAGTAAAACTGAGAAAGAACAAAGAGGATATCAACAAAGAGAAAAGTTAAATTTTTAAAAAGACGATGGTTTAAAAAACTTTAAAACTGGTAAAATTGATCAATATTTTAACAATAGAGAGAGAAGACACAAATAACCATTAACTGGAACGAAATGAGAACATAATCACTGTATACATTAAGTAGATAAGAGATCTTATTAATAATTTTGATAAAATAGGCAAATTTCTAGAAAAAGTTAACATTAAAACTGACTCAAGAATAAGCATAAGATCTGACTATTTCCAGTGCCATAAGCAGGGGGAAAGCAGTAGTAAAAAATTTTCCCAAAAAGAAAATTTTAGGTCTACTTTCTTCACTGGCAAGTTCTAAAAATATTCAAGGAAAAAATAAGTATCAGTTTTATATGGTCTCTTCCAAAGAACAGAAAAAGAGGGAGAGATGCCCTCGTTTTATTATGAAAGACTACTATAACCATGTTATCCAGCTTGACAAAGACAATTCAAGAAAAGAAAATGGCAAGGAATCTCATTCATAAACATTAATGCAGGGGGGCCTGGGTGGCTCAGTCGGTTAAGTATCTGACTTCTGCTTAGGTCATGATGTCACAGTTCCTGAGTTTGAGTCCCACATCCAGGCCTGTGCTGACAGCTCAGAGCCTGGAGCTTGTTTTGGATTCGGTCTCTCTCTCTCTCTCTGCCACTCCCCTGCTCATGATCTGTCTCTCTCAAAAATAAATAAACATTAAAAAATTAATAATAAAAAATAGACATTGATGCAAAGGTCCTAAACAAAATTAACCAACCAGATATAGAAATTTATAAAAACAAGAATACATCATGACCAATAGGATTTATTCCAGAAATTCAAGACTGATTTACATTAAGAAAACAAATTAAATTAATGTAATCACCATATTAACAGATTAAAGTGAGCAAATGTTCATCTCAATAGAGGAGGTTGAATTGCATTTAATACAACTTCAAATTTATTCATGATTAAAAATGTTATTAGCAGATTAGATGCATTGATGAGCTTATGAGACAGAAATGCAGTGTATCACAATGCCAGGTCAGCTGGTAGTTGGCTCCAGGTTCGTCTGGACTGTTTCGAATTTTAGTTTAGGTTCAAGTCTGTCCATATTTGGGATTGATAGGCTATCAGGGATGTGTTTTTCTTGAGGTCATGGCAGAAGCAACAAAAGAGTGAGTGGAAACATAGGTTATCTCAAGGCCTAGGCATGGAACTGGCACACACATTTTTATCACCATTCTACTGTTCACAGTCATAGCCAAGACCAGTTATCACTGGGGGTGGGGAAATAAATACCACTTCAAGTGGGAAGAACTGAAATGTCACATGACAAAAGCATGAACCCAGGAAAAGGAGAAAAATGAGGAATAATGATGCTACTTATCACATTAGAAAAAGAAGGGGGTTTGCTTCACTGATAAAGGATGTGCAAAAAAAAAAAAGAGAAATCTACAGAACATTATATAAGTAACACTTAAACATTTTCCCTTTCAGATGGGGGGAAAATCAAGATGCCTTCTTTACCACTTTCATTTGACATTTTTACTGGACACCAGAGATTTTAGCTAACGGAGTAAGAGAAGAAAAAGAAACAACAGCACAGTTGTTGGTGAAGAAGAAATAAAACTATTTTTTTGTTGTTGCAGATTATGTGATTCTATATTTGGAAAATCCAAAATAAAATCCACAGATAATTCATTTGAATCATAAGAGAGAATATATAGTAAGTTTGCCAGATTAAAAAAAAATCAACATACCAAAATCATATACTAGCAACAAATAGATTTTTAAGAGACAAAATTAATGCCTCAACAACTTAGGAATGCATATCATGAAAAATGTTCAAGACCCTTCAGAGAAGAATATAAACTTTATTGAATGATATTAAAGAATATCTGAATAAATAAAGAAGCATATGGTCCTCATAGATTAGAACACTTAACATACCAAGTATATTAATTCTCTTCCAAGTTGATCTATATATTCCATGCATCCCAAATGAAATCCAGACATGATTTGGGGTAGAACTTGAAAGAGATACCACAATTTAGGGGCGCCTGGGTGGCTCAGTCGGTTAAGCGTCCGACTTCAGCTCGGGTCACGATCTCGCGGTCCCTGAGTTCGAGCCACGCGTCGGGCTCTGGGCTGATGGCTCAGAGCCTGGAGCCTGTTTCCGATTCTGTGTCTCCCTCTCTTTCTGCCCCTCCCCCGTTGATGCTCTGTCTCTCTCTGTCCCAAAAATAAATAAACGTTAAAAAAAATTAAAAAAAAAAAGAGATACCACAATTTACATGACTGGCAACTGTCTGGTCTAGCTGTATAAAGAGAGAGAACCCTGGAAAGTCATATCAGTAGGTGATTTTCCCAACTAATGCTCAGACAGAAAAGCAAGGTAAATGGTGCCATTGAATAACTCTATAAATCCATACGGTAAGAGGGCAGTAATCTCTTTATGGCTGAGGTGAGAAAAAGGGGGCAGGAGGTTGAGAATAAATTTCTAGAAACTTTTGACAACAAACTGGCCTAAATGTCATGAGTCATCTCAGCTGGAGTCTGAACTAAGATTTAAGAAAGAGGCAATTTATTCAAGTCTCAGGTTATATTCAGGGCTAGCATTTATGCAAAAGGTTGAGGCATTTGAATTTTAAAAATGTTTTTTTATAAAATGTACTTCAATGAACACTGAATAAGGAACATTGTAGTGGTAGCCCTATATATCTTCTTGTTTAAATTTGGCTGTTTTAATGACAAGATGTATCAGAACCCATGAGAATAAAACCCTGGCCATCAGTACTCTTTAAAGTTTCCCTGGTGAAGGGCAGCTGGGTGGTTCAGTCGGTTAAGCATCTGACTCTTGACTTTGGCTCAGGTCACGATCTCACGGTTCTTGGGTTGTGCTAAGGGTGAGAAGCCTGCTTGGGATTCTCTCCCTCTCTCTCCGCCCATCCCCTGCTTGCGCTCTGTGTCTCTCAAAATTAATATATAAACATTAAAGAAAATAAAGTTTCCTGGGTGATTCTAAAATGCAGTCAATGTGGAGATCCTCCAGTGGAAGTAAAACCAAGCCTTGATATCAGCGTTACTGGAGACATCAAGGTTTAAAGTCCTTTCTAGACCAATTAAACCAGAATTTCTGGGCATGAAGCTTAAGCATGGAGACTTCTTCAAACTTTCCAGATGATTCTGATATGGTGATAGGGATGAGAACCGCTGGTTTCAAGTCTTATGTTGATATGAACCACCCTCAGCATTGCCAATACCTACCGGTAATTTTCTATAATGGTGGGTTTAATTCTTAAGCATTTGAATAGCTGAGTTGTTATCTGGCTAAGCTCAACTAAGAAATAACTTACTCAAAATTTATTGAATATCTGTTGAAAACAAAAGATATAGTACTCCTGAGGTGAGGAAAAAAAAAATCCCTAACAAATATATGTACCAGTTTCTGGTCAATTGTGGGTGGTCCTCATACCACCAAGTTCTGTATAAAGGACTCTAACATCATGAAGAGAAATTTATTAAGATACGATGCATGTATATATCTTTTCTCCAAACCTTCAAATACAGCCCAGTCATATGAACCATATAGCACCTCTCCCATTCTCACAGCTTAGGAAAGGAGGAGAGGATAAGGTGGTGATAATAGAAGGCAACATCACACCAAATATTATAATAGTCCTGCCAGCCCTGTCGTACCTGTGAAGTGTAGTTCACACTCACAAGAGCAGTGTAGCAAGTTACGCTCCTCTGGCACCTCCTTGGCAGGCATGTAACTTCTAAATGACTTAGCAAAATCTGGAGCTTAGAAGGCCAGGGCATTCACTTGCACTTGAAAACACTGATAGGAATCATCCGAGGACCCTGCAGATATCACGGTTCCATGTGGTCTCTCCCCATGTGCCCCCTCTCCACACATCAGTCCACAGGGCAAGTCCAACCCCCAACAACACACATACAAAGGACCCTCAGTTAACAAACTCTGTATTCTAAAATGCCTCCTTGTGCTCTAGTTTATAAAATTATTTTGCAGATTATTATCTCTGGCATGATAGATACAGTCATTCCCTGTTTTGATTTTTGTGTCTGAAGATGAAGATATCCAGAAAGATGAGGAGGTGGCTCAGGGTCACATCACTAGTGGGGACACAGCTGGGACTTAAATGCAAGTCTTTCCCACTAGAATCCGTGCTTTCCCCTCTACTCTAATTGGAGTACTTGACATCAGTATGGTGCCTTACAATGTGGAAGGCCAATAATTCCCAATAATCTTTTTCCTTTCTTGAACATAACACACCCATTTTATTCATATATAGTTTATTGCTCTCCTTCCCTTCAAAGGATTTGAGTAGAACATAACTTTATAAACCTTAGGACCTAACAAAATAGTTAGGGTTGGCCACACATTTGGTCCCCCAAGATAATTCCTGTGAATAAAATGGTTTCAAGGTCAGAACATGGCATTGGGCAGCATATGACCTGGGACTTCATAGGCCATAGAGATAATGATCAATAATCAAACATATGAAAAAGGGCTGTATAGCCTCTGATCTGAAAGAAAAGTCAAAACCCTAAATCTCAAGTCTAGATCAAGTTTCCACAGTGGTCTTCATCCTCACTTAGATAGATTTCCTTTTTTAAAAAATTAATTAATTTATTTTTATATTTAATCAGTTAATATACCAAGCAATACTGGTTTCAGAAGTAGGATTCAGTGAGTCATCACTTACATACAACACCTAGTGCTCATCACAAGTGCCCTCCTCTATCACTCCCCTCCATCAACCCTCATTTTTGTCTCTATTGTAAAGACTCTCTTATGGTTTGTTTCTATCTTTTTTTTCCTCTTCCCAAATGTTCATCTGTTTTGTTTTTTAAATTTCACATATGAGTGGTATCATATGGTATTTGTCTTTCTCTGACTGACTTATTTCACTTAGCATAATATACTGTAGCTCCATCCACATCATTGCAAATGGCAAGGTTTCATTCTTTTTGATGGCTGAGTAATATTCCATTGTGTGTGTGTGTGTGTGTGTGTGTGTGTGTGTGTGTGTGTGTGTGTGTGTATACACACAAAACCTTTTTTACCTATTTTTCAGTTGATGGACATTTGGGCTCTTTCCATAGTTTGGCTATTGTTGATAATGCTACTATAAACATTGGGGTGCATGTACTCCTTTTAATCTGTATTTTTATATCCTTTGGGTAAATACCTATACTGCAATTGCTGGAACATAGGATAGTTCTATTTTTAGTTTGTTGAGGAACCTCCATCAATCAGAATTATAATGGAAGGTTGCCCACTATGATGTGATTTTTACTAGAGACCCAGGAACAATTATATCCTTTCCCGATAATCATTCTTCCCCATTTTCTACCAACCCTACCCTGAGAGTGTTTTAAACATAAGGTACAAGAACGGAAAGGGAATGAAAGTGCCAGGTTACCAGCAGCTGTGCAAGATCCCATTCCCAAATGAAAATGCTGATAAAAAACCTGGACGTAAGGGAAAAGAACCTAACATTCATGATGGTCTAGATCATCTAACAATACACACAAGGCATTGTGGGCTTTCTGCTTTGCTTTTATTTTTATGAATTCCAAGCAAACTCACTGACTAACCTTTATTGTTACTGATAATATGCTGGTTCTCAGAGGGCACTTTGCAAATATTAGGTACTGAAATTTAAGTTAAGGTAGTGGACCTGGAATTCAAACCCTGCTTCGTCTAACTTAAAGACCCTGGTTTCATTCAGAGGATCAGGTTCTGTCTTCCTTTAAGCTGGAACTATTGTTACCCAAGTTCAAATCGACTTTGGCCACAAATGACGGAGGCACAGCCTCCAATGAAGTTGTGCTAGATGTTAGCACCCTCAAAGGCCCTCACCTGTATTGAAGAGTTTGTCCAGGCCCCTCCCTCTCACTCTTCAGGAGATAAGCACTTAAATTCTTAATATTTAAATTCTTTACCTGGTCATGACAGGCTTCCCACTGGTCCTGCTGAGACCAGATCTTGGCTGGGCAGGATAGAACTGCTTCAACCCCCACCCCTCATACTGGGGAGAGAATTCTACTCCCTGTTTCTCCTTTTGCACAGGCATGGACACTGGTCTCTCCCTAGCCCCTCAACACACCGGAGAGACCAACAGCAGCTTCAAGTGAGAATTGAAGAAAAGATAAGAAAAATAGATACACTGAACAAAGAACAGTATCACAACTATTGAGACTCATCATGGGATCTATTGGTTGCCTCCCCAGGCCAGGAGAGCATCACCCCCCAATGTAGAAACTGCCCTAAGCTTGGGGGCTGAGCCAACCCCTATTCTAGGCAACAGGGACATTAGTTGTCTTCTCTCCAAGTCAGCCTAAGTTTTGTCTGTCAAGTTCTCATTTCTACCCTGGGACTGTCCTTCCAGGATGAGACATAGAGAAAAAGTCCACACTTTTTGGGAAAAAGCTCACTATTCCCCGACTCCTAGGTGTGACCTTTCCCTTACACCCTGGCCACTAACTCAGTCCTAAGTCTGACATCATGGCATTACCCAAGCCCAAGTTTTGTGTTAGCATCATCATCTTTTTATACAAGCACCACCATATTAGCCCCTAAAAGAAGCAGTGTCTTAGTGGACAGTGGGCTATGAGACTCCTCACTGAAGCTTAACTACCAAACCATGTAATAAACATTAAAATTGCACTTAGTAAATACCTACTGTTCCAGGTTTGGTAGTGATAGGAAGATGATTCTTCAGAGGGAGGGAAAGAGGGGCAAAGGAAGGAAAGAAAAAATGAAATAAAGAAGGAAGGGAAAGAAGGAGGGAAGGAGGAGAGGAAGGAGAAAAGAAAGGAAGGAAATGAATAGTAAAAGAGATTAACATTGTAGATCAGAATGTGGGACATGCCCATGGACGAGGCTGATTATCAAGGTCTTGTGAAGGAACTGGGTCTCTCTGTGCAAACCATTGAGATGGAAAATACATGTGGGAGGTCCATAAGGACAGAGGGCTTCCTACCCCACATTCCAGTGAGGCTACCCATTCTTGTTTCTGTCTAAGACTACCTGACAGCACCAGCTGCAGTCACCAGCCACGATCACCACCCAGCTGCCTGCCCCAGGGTCTCCATGGTCCACCCATGTGCAACTCCAAGAAAACTGAGGCAAAGCCATCTAAACTGACCCAATTCTCCATGTCCACTAAGGGCCCACCCTTAAGAAAAGGAGGCAGATGTTAAAAAGGTGGGGAGAAAGGCAAAACAGTAACGTGACAGATCACATGGTCATGAAGTCAGAAGGAAGACATGCATTAGAAGTATATTCTTCCAATAATGAGGGGACATCTCTCCTTTGATATTAGGCATGTTTTTTAAGACTGATCTTTAGATAACCCAGGGCAAAGTGATCAATTGCAACTAACTGCTTATTATATATTTCTCTCCAAGCTTTTGTGTGTCACGTTTTTCTACTTGTCTCTTCTGCTCTATTTTCAGACAAAGGGGGCTTAAGCAAAAAAACCTTCTGAATATATTCATGAATATTTTAGCATGTACTTTGTGTGTACACATTTAATATTCTTTCCAGGGCACACGGAGCAAGGAAGTGATAAGAGGAAGCTAGACCACTGTTTTGTGCCAGTTGCCCAACAGCTGACACTTTCAGGAAAAAGGGGCACATTCCCTAAAGTGACAGTCCGAAGAGGTTCGGCAAAGCCAAAAGAGGACATATAGCTACCTTGTTCAAAGGCAGTGGGTGGCAGGGGCTGCAAGGGAGAGGGGTGAAAGGGCATCGACTGTGTCTCTAAAATGGTATGTATGATGTCTCTGCCTCTCATTCATGCACTCACTTGTTCATTCCAAATAAATCATGAATACTTGCTATGCTCCTGGATTTGTACTAGTTTTAGGGATACAAATTTAATTAAAACTAGTCACTGCTGCAAGGAGCTTATAGTCAAGAGGGATTCTCACACAGAAACCAGGAACCTTGATAGAGTATTGCAAATGCAATAGGAGAAGCTCAAGCAGGGATGAGAAGCCAAAAGAGGTTATCAGTAGATATGGTTTCAGTAGAGGGTGTTCAGGAAACACTTCCTGAGTGAGGCAGTGCTTAAGCCATGCCCTGAAGGGTGAGTTCACTTTAGAAAGAGGACCTCCGCCATCTACGAAACCCCATGCACAAAGGATGTGACGCAAGAGTGGTTGAAGCAAAGTCCATGACAGGTGTGGTTGGTTCTATATGGCCGGAAGGGAGGAGGAGGGACAAGAAAAGTAGAGCTCCAATGCACAGTGGTTGCTACGCAGTGCCAAGGAATATGAACTTTACTGATTGAGAGACATCAAAGGATTTAAAACCTGCTTGGCTTTGCATTTTAAAAAGATTGCACTGATAAAGTTTCAAAGGGAACATTAGAAAGGAGAGACGAGATTATTCAGTGGTGCAAGAGATGACAAAAGCCTTATGATGACGGTAGTGGCAGGTGGGAAGAGGACAAAGAGATGGAGATGGTGGGATCGGATTGAGAGACACGTAGGGGTAAAAGAGATGTAGTGTATGCGGGAGATTAGTCCTTTCTCCCCCCAGGCACCTGTGGGTAAGGCAGTGAGTGATTAATAGCCAGATGACCTGGATTCAGAATCCTGCCTGACTTTGGGCAAGTAACTTAGCTTTTCGGTGCCTCCATTTCTGTTCCCATAAGGAGAAAAGGGTAATGACAAATTAGTGTAATATTGATAAATACGCGTAAAGCACTTAGAACAGTACCTGATATAAGAGAGGTGCTAGGTAAGTGTGTGTTCAATAAAAAAGAATCTACTCTAACTTCTGACCTAGAAGAAGGGAGCCAATGGGGGATGAGGTGGGGTTGGATTGGTTTCCTAGTTGGGGTGAAGGGTGGCCTGACTACAGTGCAGCTCAGTTCAAATGTGGTCCAAGGACCATTGTTGGTCTGGGAACGCTTTGCTACAAGTTTATGACAAGTAGAGAAACAAACTGAGAGTAAGCATTTATTCACCTTTATACCAAATTGACTTTGCTGCTATATGCAAAGCTTGTAACATGTTTTAATTTTACAATGAGTTGGATTGGAAATTTATAAGCAAAATGATCATTTACCAGAAATGGTTTGAGAAGTGATGGTTGAGAACAGTGGTCCTCAAAAACTGTTTCATGTTAAAATCACCTTGTGGAGCTTTTAGAAACTTCTAGGGCTAGGCTGACCCTCATAACCAGATTACAGGAGGATCTTCAAGAAAGACACTTCGATTTTCAGTATTTTTAAAGTTCCCTAAGTGATTCTAATGTGCAACCACACTTGAGAACTAGAGGTCTAGACCAGGACTTTTCAAACTTTATTGTTTGAAAATGAATCACTTGGGATCTTGTTTAAATACAGATTCTGACTCATTAGGCTGGGGCTAGGGCCCAACAAGTCTGCATTTCTTGCAAGCACCCAGATGATGCTGATGCTGTTGGTTCATGGACCTGATGCTGTTGGTTCATGGACCACACTTTGAACAGGATCTGTGTGAAATAAGCTGTGCCTATCTACCCATATTGTGGCCATTCACGGAACAGTGTAGACTTTGATGTGCAGAATAAAGCTGAAAGGAAGACACTGCAGGGGAGGACGGTGAACCTCAGAGACAGTTGCAAACCAGTAAGCAGTTACACCAGGACCTGAGTCCAGGCCTCCTAAAACTCAAAACCACCATTTCCCTACCACGTCGGACTGTCTTTGTAAATGCTACTATTTCTGGTTTTGGCTTTGTGCTTCCATCTGCTGTGTTTCCTCCCTTGCCCACCACTCCCACCCCCATCCGAGTCTTTCTAATAAAGTAACTTTTGGAAAATCATACAATATTCTTGGCTACATTAAGGAGAAAAGGAAATTTGCTCAGACGAAGGCCTAACCTAAGGGAATCTATATGTGCACCTCTAGCTTCTAATCACGTTGTCACACTCTCCTTCTACGAGTAAAGGACAACCGAAGAGGAACAAAATAATAAAGGTAGGTTCAATGAATTCAGAAGCACCGCATCTTCTAGGCTTGATGCACTCCCTCTTCAAGGAGTGTGTGCTCTCTAAATGGAGACAATTAAAAAAAAATCTCAAATGCTGACATCTCCGAGATAGACCAGAGCACAGAGAGAGGTCTTCTGAAAGCCTTTTTTGACAACCATCATCACTCAACTGGGATTGTGTGTAACACCTGAGACTTCTACTTGGAGCAAGGAAGAAGCCTGGGTGTGGCCATCACTGAACTTGGCTAAAACAAATCCTTTGTCATCTTCTGATTCTCCACTCCACTACTACGTAGCAGAAGGGTCAGTCCTTTCTCTTTCCTTTGGGAGCACTTTGTTCTTATGTTGCATTAAAGTGGGATACAAGTGTGAGCCTAGCCTGCAGACCAGACGTCCTTTCAGTGAGAAGGGATGTTTTTAGTTGCTGGACACACAGCAAATGCTCTATCACATTTTGTTGAGCAATTAGTCAAATTCCTTTTTTACATATAGCAGGAGTTAAAATGAGGATGATCTAATTAACTGGAGAATAAGGTGAGCAACAAAAGTTAGGTGAGGGATGAAAGCCTCCATGGGGACATCAGGCTCTGGTCACATCACAGGTGAAAGGTCCAGAGTGGGGCCTTGGAGTGAGCTTTGAAGAATGCAAACTGGCATAAGAAAGGAAAGATGATGAGACTCTGAAGTCCCCAGGTGTTCTGAACTGGAGTTGTGGTTTTCAGAGGTTGGTAAGCATGTGGCTGTGGTGACCCATGACCACAAAGGAGATGGTGAATCCCTAAAGATAGGTGGGAGAAAGGGGGGAAGCAGTGACCTTAACTTCCACCCTTCAACATGTTGGTGGGGGAGCTTCAGAGGTGAAAGATCCGGAATGGGAAAAACGTCTTGCATCTTCAACCACTGTGAGCAAGTTGAAGGACATACCTGTGTCTGGGAACTTGGCTGCATGGGGTTGGGGAATTGCCAACTTCCCAATCTAGCTGTCTTAATGGTGTTATAGAGTGTTTTATGTTAATTAAATGTCTACTGTAGTTCTGTGCCAGGAGGCCTTGCAAAATCTGGTGCGTGGGGAAAAGAGGACGGGCGTGCTTTCTGCAGCGGCCATTCCCAGATGTCTACAGACCAATGTGGGAGTCATAAAAACCTTCACTGGGGCCCTTGACAGAGATGACTGGAAGCAAAAAAAATCCTGCAAGATGGAACAATTGTTTCAGAGGATTAAGTAAGGTGCCTGGGCCTCTTGCTAAAAGGAGGGAAAAATGAGGTTAGTTTTCCACCTCCTCATGGAGCTCCCTTCTCATTTTAGTTTACCTCCTTGCTTTCATTACAAATGGACCTTACTGGTAAATTAAAATAAGTACATATGGTAGAAAAAGAGAAGACTAGTGCTACACAGCAGAAGAAAAAAAAATTGGATGGATGTGTTAATACTGAAGCCATGGTTTGGGTTCACTTTCTTTTAATCTTGGGGCACCCAAGTTAGAGCGCACTGGCCAGGAGTCCTTGCCAGAGAGAGGTCTTGCCATGGGCCATGCCCTGTGCCGAGTATTTTACAAATGTTGCCTCCACAAAACAATGCTTTGAGTCAGATTCAATTATTAAGGGGAAACTGAAATTAAAAGACTTTGGGATAACCTGAGAAGGTTACACATACAGTGAGCAGCAGAGGTGGAACGTAGGGCAGCTGTGCTTGATAACAGTCCATGTACTTAACCCTATACTTCCTGCCTCCTAGCCCATGTGCTCAGCTCTCCCCCAGGGCTTTCTGCACCATGGAGGTAGTCAGGGAGTGGAAGGGCTGCTTTCATAGAGCAAGTAACCTGCAGTTGCAGTCTCTCTCTCTCTCTCTCTCTCTCTCTCTCTCTCTCTCTCTCTCTCTCTCCCTCTTTCTCTCTTTCTCTCCCTCTCGCTCTCTCTCCTCATTCTCCTATTCCTCCTGCTTCTCCTCCTCCTCCCCACCTCCTGTGGATTTTCAAGCTCAGGGCAAGAGAGAAGGATGTCATCAGAAGCTTCTTCAAGCATCTTTTTCAGAGCTCTGCCTTTACGACCCAAAGTTGCGGCCTTGTCCAAACTGTCAGAGCCATCTGCCTGCAGTCCATGTGGCAGAAAGACCATCTGTCAGCCTCTGACCCATGCCTTCCCTCTCACAGACCACTCGGGCTAGCTCCGGGCTTGCTGGGAGCCCCCTGACGTCCCTGCCTCCACAGTCCCTCTCCCTAAAACTGACAACTCCCACGCAGTTAGAAGAGGGGGTGCCGAGGATGAGCTCAAGTGAGAAACCATGTTCTCTCTGGGAACACACACACACACACACAGAACAAACACTGATTTCTCATTTGGATCATTTTCTTCTAAGAAAGTAATACTTTATAGAAGTTTTGATTTAACACAAATACCCACTAGATGCTGCAGGGAATATATACTGAAAATGAATATCATCTTGATGACTCCTTATCCAGTTAAATCGTATCAAGATAAAAAGTCAGTATTATAGGATTATCCAAAAATTATTGTTCATAGTTTCTTACCTTTAATCATGTATCCCAGTAGTTCTCAATATTAGCTGCACAAGAGAATCATATGGGGTGTTTTAAGAGTAATACTAGTGTGTGGGGATCATCCTGGACCAATTAAATTTGAATCTATGGAATAGGGACTTAATATAGTATTTTTACAAGGTCTTCCAGGTGATTCAAACATGGAGTCAGCAGTGAGAACTGCCCAGTAGCCATGGTATAACAAGAAGAGAGTGCTCGGGAGGGAGGTAGAGGGCAGAGGCGTAACTATTTATTGTGGATGGTCAGGGAAGGTTTCACAGAATATATGGTCTTTGAGCTGAGATACACATAAAAAAATGGCCACAAAGTCTTCCATGCAAAGGACACAGCGCGTGCAAAGAGCGTAGAGGAGGACCAAACAGTGTATTTCTGAGGAAGAACAAGAACACTATGTGGTCAAGAATAATGACAGAGAGGTTGAGTGGCAGCCTATGAGGTCATGGGGGAAAGTGTCTGGATCCCTAGAACCTTGCAGTCCAAGGGCAAAAGTCTGGAATTTCCTCTTAATCTCTTAGGAACATAGGAGTGTTATACATAATGGGGAAAAATACAATCTAATTTTATTTTCAAAAAGACCATCTTCACCGTTACACTGTGAGTGGATTTGGGGGTGGTGCCAGAGGGAAAGCGGAGAGATACGGTGGAGATTGTTGCAATATATCAGGAGGGAGATGAGGGTGAGTTTGGACAAACATATTGCCTGATACTGGATTGTGAGGTGGCTGTTTGTGAACATGGTTATGTCTGGGAACAAAAATCCAATATGCAATGGAAAACAGAGGAGAAAAAGCTTAGATTCCCAGTGGCACAGCTGAGCAACTGAACCAACACCAACAGATGCCTAACCCTGGACTGCTTATCAGAGAAAAACAAATCCCTATTTGTGAAAGCAACTGCAGTCAGATTTTCTGTTACTAGGAGCCAATGCATTGTCAACTGATATGACCACTATTTTGTGTCAGGCACTGGCATTAGGAGAATCTAGAAATCCCTGCTTCACCCCCAGTTGTGATCTGGTCTGTCGTTAAGAAATTTTCATACCCAGTTGAAGAAGACAAAAATACTTCAGTGCCTGGACTCAAGTGTGGACTGACTAGCTGCTCTCATTTGGATAGATCCAAGAATCAAGGGCATCAGGAATTGGATGAAATCTGATTCTCACAAATCTGGCAATCAAGGGCTCACAAAAACAAGCTGGTGGAAGTGGACTCATGGGAAGAGAATTACGGTTCAAAGAGCTAGTATAGGCCTGGAAAGCATCTGTTCCAAGTACAGTGCAGCAGTCTGTTCAAAGAGAGAGCTCTTGCTGCAGGAGCAGGCAATGAAAACCAAGATCAGATAATGGGCAAGGAGCATAGCAGATTCCAATCACAAGGCAATTCTGCACTTCTCATTTCCACTACTATTTTCAGTCTAGTACTTTCCCATTAATTCATTTTACCAGCAATGAGCCCAAGTTCCCAAGAAAACTCTAATCAGCATCCCCTCACTGGCAGCTTGTGGCTGAGAGGGACAGGAGAAGGGGAGTCTCTCTTTGCCAAATAGCGGGATGGGTGCCTGACATCCTAAGCTCGAACTCTAAACATGTTTTTCTCTTTTGAAACATTATTTTATCAGTGATTAAATGATATTATACAGTATTCCTAGTATATTTGGATTTAATAAATCATTAGGAGGGGCTCCTGGGTGGCTCAGTTGGTTAAGCACCTGACTCTTGGTTTCAGCTCAGGTCATGATCCTGAGGTTTCTTGAGTCTAAGTCCCGAGTCAGTCTCTGTACTGGTGGCAGGGAGCCTGCTTGGTTGGGATTCTCTCTCTCTCTCTCTCTCTCTCTCTCTCTCTCTCTCTCTCTCTCTCTCTTTCTCTCCCTTCCTCCCTCCCTCCTTCCCTCCCTCCCTCCCTCCCTCTCTCTCTCTCCCACTCATGCTGTCTCTGTCTCTCTCAAAATAAATAAACTTAAAAATTTTTTTAAATAAATAATTAGGAATGGGGTTAGCCTAGGATTTCATTCTTTTCCTTTAACACTATTTGAGGACCACTGCAGTTCAAGTTCCAAAAACTGGCTTATAAAGAAACATTTTTATAAGGCATCTCTTAGCATGAGCTGAGGCTTGCCTCTACCATTTTGGATATTATAATACATGACATATATATTCATATACCCACATTTTGGGTCACTGGGTGCTAGTGCTATTTTTGATGTTTAATTTTTTTGACATTTCACTTTAACTCTTACATTGACAAAAATATTTTTTCAAATTGAAGAAAATGTTATTTTAGGTTAAAAATTCTCATTTCAGCATGACAATATTTTTGTCCCAGAAAAAAAAATAACTTTTTAATGTAAAAAAAAGCCCTTCTTGCAAAATAAACTTTAAAAAAAAAGTTAGAGCACTGTGTACCTATAGAGAGAACCAATTTGTAAAAAATCTTTCAGTTCCCTGGTTTTATGGAATAAGGGAAATAATGTTTATATGAGTTTTTCCAACTGGTAGAGTAAGGAAAACCAATTTGTATATTCCACAATATTTTATGAAAAATATTAAGACTTTTTTCCCCTGCAATTTAAGTCTGACACTCTGGAGTAGTATTTAATATTATTTACATGAAGAATCTGATGAGTAATATTCAAGTACATTTTAACCTTCTTGCATGCATGTTGAAAAAAAAATACCATTTTTATTAAAGCCAATGGATTTTGATAGCTGCAATACAATGACCGTGGTGTTAGGAAGACAAATCTAAGAGTTAATGGAAACGTTCATAAGGCTTAAAGTTCAAAAGTTGTTACTAAGTCAAATCATATGCCCCAGTTCAGGGAAAGTAAAGTAATGGAATAATCTATCATATCTGTTGTACCACAAACACAAATGGTACATTTACAAAAATTTATATGTCTATAGCCATATAGCAAACCTCAACAAATTTCAGTGAATTAATATTGCAAGGATCATATTTTTCCACCGAAAGACAATAAAATTATAAATTCATAACAAAATAAGAGCTGTTTCTCTTTAAGATCCTTCCAAATAACCCACAGTTTACTAAATTATTCATGAGTGAAAGAGGAAATCATAAAGAAATGATAAAGCATACAGAACTGAATGGCAATGAAAATATTCCAAATAAAACCTTTCAGGATACTGCTAAGAGAGGTACCAAAAGAACCAAATCCTCAGTGCTTAATTAGAAAAGAAGAAAGATAAAAAACTGATGATCTACAATAATCAACTCAAAAAGTTGGAATGAGGGCACCTACGTGTCTTAGTCAGTTAAATGTCTGACTTCAGCTCATGTCATGATCTCACAGTTTGTGAGTTCGAGCCCCACTTTGGGCTCTGTACTGACAGCTCAGATTCTGTGTTTCCCTCCCTCTGCCCCTTCCTCTCTCTCTCTAAAAAATAAATAGGCATTTAAAAAGTTCAAAAAAATTTAAGAAAGAAATTGGAATGAGGACAGAAAAGAAAAAGTATTAAAACATAAGGAGGAGAAAGGATACCTCATAAAGAGCAGAAATGAATGAATGGAAAACAAAGCTATGACAAAGACTAATATACTTAGGACAAATTTTGGTTCATTCTTTCAATAAACATTTATTGACTATTCTAGGCACTAGGGATTCAGTACTGATCCAAATGGATAAAAATCTCTGCTTATATAGAAATTATATTCTCCTTCAGAGACAAAACAAACAAGGTGAACAGATAAAATATATAGCATTCTAAATGGTGATGCATATTAAGGAGTAAAAATGAAAGGAAGCTGGATACGGAAATTGCAAAAGGACTGGGAGGTAAAAATCATAGAGGGGATGGCTTCAGGAGATCTCAAAGAAAGTGACTTGTGTTCTTTTAAAAATCAATGTAACTAGATATCTCTAGAAAATAGGATCAAATACCAGTAAAAGTAGAACAGAATAATACTGGGACTATAATAGATTATTTGAGTGTTTATACAGTAACGAACAAGATTATATATCTATGAATATATACACACGGTAATAAGCATATAAACAATATTAGCAAACCACTAGATTACCTAAGTATATATACACAACATATTTTGATTAGAAAATCTTTTTTTTAACACGAAATTTATTGTTAAATTGGTTTCCATACAATGTCCAGTGTTCATCCCAACAGGTGCCCTCCTCAATGCCCATTACCCACTTTCCCCTCACCCCGACCCCCATCAACCCTCAGTTTGCTCTCAATATTTAAGAGTCTCTTATGGTTTGGCTCCCTCCCTCTCTAAGTTTTTTTTTTTTTTCCTTCCCCTCCCCCATGGTCTTCTGTTAAGTTTCTCAGGATTAGAAAATCTTAAGAGAATTCAGGGTACAACTTCATGCCAGGAGATGTGAAAACAGTCAAAAGTGATATGTTTTTAGAAAAAAAAAAAAGAGTAAGTGCCAAAACAGACTCAAGAATAAATAATGAATAGGCCTAAAGTCATTAAAGAAACTGAATCGGTATTTAAAAATGTAACCCTGAACCCCTCTCCAGAGGCAGATGATTTCAGACATGAAATCTACTAAACTTTTAAGAAATGGATTGTAGTGGGGTGAATGGTAGCCTCCCCCAAAGATACGCCTACATCAAATCACTGGCACCTGGGAATGTTAACTTTATTTGAGCAAAGGTCCTTTGTAGGTACAATTAAGTCAAGGATTCTGAGATGAGGAGGCTGTCTTGGATTATCCAGATGGGACCTACATCCAATGAGACAGGAGGACACGCGACCATGGAAGCAGATTAGAGTAATACAGCAACAGCCATGAGAAGCTGGAAGAGACAAGAGAGTCTTTCTAGAGCCTCTGGCAGGAGTGTGGCCCTGATGACACCTTGATGTTGGACTTATAGCTTCTGGAACTATAAGAGGATAAATTTCTGTTGTTTTAACGGACCAAGTTTATAGTTATGGCAGCCTCAAGAAACTGATACATAGACAATCCCAATATTATGAAAACTGTTCTAAATGATAGGGAAAAAAGAAGAATGTTTGCAACTCACTGTATAAACCTAGTACAACCTTGATACCAAATAAGTTAAACTCAGTTATTACAACAGATGAATTAAAAAAAAAAACAGACAGAATGTGAGCATCTTGAGTACAGCCATATATGTTTTAAAATAATACACTCTACCTAAGAATGGATTATCTTTGAAGTGCAAGGGTGGTTTAATGGGAGAAAAACTATCTCCATGAACAGTTTAAAGAATAAAAGATACATAATTATCATATACATATATGCATTTTATAAAATTTTGAATACTCCTTGATAAAATTCTTAGAAAAGTAGGAACAAAGGAAAAATACCATCATCTTAAAAAGTTATCAAAAACATAAGGCAGACACTTTAGTGATGAAATACTTTAAGGTCAAGAATAAGACAATGGTGGGGACAGGGGTGGTGGCCTGTAGCCAATGACTGACTGATCCCTAGAAAAAGGCAGCCCATGTTGCTTCCAGGCAGGACAAATGGAAGGTGGCAGTATCTTCCAGAGATCCTGGTGGCGTGAGACTGCTGCTAGATGCCAGCTTAGCCCGCATCTTTGCCTCACTGCTTCCCCTGCCCTCTGCTGATCCTCTCACACCCTTGCAAGTTTCAAGTGAGAGGAATCCTCCTCAATAAATCACTTTGACAAGAAACCACATCTCTGACTCTGCTTCTAGGGAGTCCCAACCTAAAACACTGAACAAATCTCAATGTCAAGTTCCCTGACTAGATTATTGCTAAGAAAAAAAAATTCCCTGTCACTGCTATACAATAGCACAACATAGCCATATCTAGTCAAATTGTCACAAAATATTGCAGGCCAGCTAAATATGCAGACTGAAATGAGGGTTGTAGATCTAAAAAACCAGATGTTATTTTCCAATATTCCCAAATCATTCTGATTGTCTCTCTGCTCTCGGTTTTCACAGAGACAGTGTGTGTCACTGAATGTCAGAGAATCTGACCTCTCTAAATTCTCTTCCAGTTCTTAAACATTCTGATTCAAAGACATTAAATTATATGTTAGCTTTGTACTTCAAAACTTGAAGAAGCCCAAGAGACCATTCCATCCATCCCTCTTGTTTTCAGATGAGGGAGAAGAAAGCAAGCAAAGGGAAATAGCTGGCTCAATCCAGAACTTCCTGGTTCTCTTTGCTCTCTTCCTGGCTCCAGTAAAGGAAGGGAAGTAAAGGTTCCCTGAAGCCATCAGGGCTCATCCTGTCCTTTGCAGATGAGGATAGCAGCAACTCTGTCCCTGAATAATATAACATAGGCAGAATCCAGGCTCAGAAGCTACATCCCAATTCCCAAGCAGCGCTCATTCTTGAGAAAAGATGACATAGTGTCATAAGAGGTGTGCCAAATAGTCAAGCATCTCATTTTGAACCAAAAAACAAACAAACAAACAAACAAACCAAAACCCAAAAACCAAAAAAACACATAAAATGATTTTAAAGTTGATGGGGACATGAATCACCTAATCCAACTTCATTATTTTAAAAATAGGAAATTACTTAATTGGCCATAGCACAGAATTATTAGTTGTGACCAAAACAAAAACCTACTTAAGCCCTAACTGCACTTTAATTACATTAGGCTCTTTCTCTAGAAAATATTTTCAGTATATGGCATTCTAAAAGTCTTCCTAATACATAATGTTTAGGGTCAAATTAAAATATTTTTTAAGAGCCTAGAGTGTGTTTGATTTATCTTTCATTTTGAAAGAAAGTCCCTGGGAAAAAAAGTACTTGGCTTGCCTACAAGTCCAATTAGGAAACCAGAACACATGTAAACGTGAGCTGCAATTTCCTTATTGACATGCAGACAGTGTTCAGATGGAAGGAAGATCTTGGAGTAGAAGTGCTACCTGTATTCATTTAGCTCTTTGTGTTTGTAACTTATGTTGGAGATGTGAGATAACCTGTACTTTACAAGAAACTAAAGACAAGCCAGTCAAGCACACCCATCTGCAGCAATGTGAATGAATCTCAGGGTCACCAGGTGATAATTTGAGGAGGCAAAGAAGTCTTGGGTTCTCAACAATCCCACAAAGCAAGATGGTCTCACAACAGAACTCAGCAACAAGGGAAGGCTGAGGTCTGAAAGCTAGCAATCAGTCATGACAAGGATGTAGAAAGTGTTCAAATGAGCTTCACTAATAAGCCATGCTTTAAAAACAATGACCAAAGTCAAATATCTGTTTTTAAAAGCTGCTTTGGGAGACCTCTGAGTTGATCTACATCTATGAGATGAAGCCAAACCACTAATGGTGAGCAATAATGTTCTGTCTAGAAGAGTCGACTCTGACTCGATTATAGTCAAACTGGGGGTGTGAGAGCAAAGGAGGGGTAAAGAGTAAATCACAGAATTTAAACACAAGGTGACAAGGCCAGGTGCCCAGGGACAGACAGATTACTAAGAAATTTATGATAGGGTTATTTCAATTTTGAGTCATGGATGTGATTTATTTTTAAGTTCCAATGACTCTAGACATTTCATAGTCAAGATACAACCATTTGGAACATTTAACATCCATGAAGAGAATGTAAAACAAGAACATAAATTTAAAAAATTAGAATTTTCAAATCATTTGTTTATTCCTTAATCACAATTTTAGATTTTAATATCTCCAAGGGTTTTCCAGAAAATAACAGCATTTAATATCAGGCATTCAGCAGAGGAACTAATTTTCTGATTTGGGTGTAGCCGGGTCTGAAACAAATTCTAAGAATTTTATAACTTAGGTTTTCAGAACTAGATTAAGATTTGAGACCTCAAACGAGACAATTCCTACCTTAGATACAGAACTTTTTGGCTTATCTTCTGTTTCATCTTCAAAATAGACAAGAGGATAACTGGGGCTAAATAAGTAGAAAATCCCATCTTCTCTTTATTACTGTCAAGACCACAAGGGGCAGACTTCAGAGTAAAGTTAACTCCAGGCTCTCCCTCCCAAATCTACCTTCAGTCCCTGTCCATCTTCCTTTGGAACCACTTCAAACACCTCGCCCTTCTTCTCTCATCTTTCCCCCTCAGCACCCAGACCATTGTCCTAACATCCATCTCCACTCCCACCACACTGCATGATGACACAACAGTTAGCCTCTTGGGAAACAAGTTGGATCATGCCATGCCTAAAGATGGCCACAGCATAGGGTTCAAATCTATAATATAACATTAAAATACCATTCACATTTTAGTCCATGGGTTGGCAAACTATGGCCCGTGGGCCAAATCTAGCTCACCAACTCTTTCTGCAAATACAGGTGAGGTTTTATTGGAACTCAGCCATGCCCATTCACTTACATATTGTCTACAACTACTTTCACACCACAAGGATAGAGGTGAGTAAGTCTCCCCCAAGCCATAAATGTTTACTATCTTTACAAAAGAAGTAGCTGACTCAGATCTAGGCCTCAATCCAGTTTGTGCAGTCTCTTTTTCTGTCTGCCCCCAAAATAAGTTCCCCATATTTCAAAATCGGACTGATTTTCTTGCTATATTCCAAACATACCATTGACTGTCCTTTAATATTACTTACTTCTGAACACATTGTTCATGTGGTAAACTTCCTTTCTTTCATTAAGGCTCAACCCAAATATTGTAAGCCTTCCCTTTCCCATGGGCAGATTGGCCTTTCTCCTCTATTCTGTATTAATAACTTATACATGCTTCTGTTTAGCATTGATCACATCATACTGCAATTATGTCACTCACTAGAGTCCCTTTTAGCCTGTGAGCTCTTTGAGAGCAGTTGTGTGCATTTTGTGTTCTAAGTATATAGCCGAATGCTTGACTTATCTAAGTAGTCATGCCACACTCGCCATGGTGTGTAAAATTACATTTTACTAATTCAATTAGCTTAGTCATCTCACAGAAAAATGTGCTTGCAATTTACCCCTACCATAAAAAAAAAAAAAAACAAAAGAAAACGGGGAAAGCAAAGGTGAGCAGTTGGTTTATAATTTAAGAACCATGTATTTTATCAATGAGATATTAATAAAAAATATGGGTATTCATAAAACAGAATCTTATTTAATTACTTCTCACTTTCTTCTGAAGAAAGAACAATTGCCAAACTGAGTTTTAATTAAGACTGTACATTGGCATCACCTTCCTTCTCAATAAAACCCTCTAAGCCAAGTAGGGATTTATTGACTAGAATCTCGAATTCTACCTTTCAAACAACATACGTAAATCCTTCCTCAGTCCTTCTGTAAATCCCTGTATTGACAAACTGACATATTTAATATTTAACCTCAGCCCAAAAAGACTTGTCGATGCCTCTGGTTCAGAGTTGGAGTCGTGAAGAGATGTTGGAAAGGTAGAGGTAAACTCAGACACTATCTAGCCTATTTTTCTCTCATGTTATAATGTTTCTCAATAACTACCCAAGCTGAACCAAGCATATTTCTGAAAGATCACAGTCATTATTTTTCATTTAATAGACTAAAACAAACCCTGGAATAAAATGTTCAACTCATACCACTGAGATAGATTGATTTCTTGAGTACCTTCTGTATAGAGAAGCAATTCTGTTTTTATCTCTGAAAAAGCACTAGTCCTATAGTTTCTTGAAAAGATATGTAGAAAGATAATTGGGTGAAAAATATTAGAAGGATCCACAGGTACCTCCTGGAAAAGGCTCTTCTTACAGCTAAGATTTGAACACACACAATGGCGGCTCCCACTTGGTCCCAAGGGCCAAGGACAGCCCATTGCCTTGTGCAGTGTTGAAGCATCTCTCTCATCACTGTTTTCACACTGGCTAGGGTAGGGGGTTGATGAGCCAGGTATGATTCCACCTGTGTCTTTGACCCATTCCAGGTCATACTCTTTAACCCAGTTCCTATGATGGCAGGAGTAGTACAAGTCTATAATGGGTGAAAATCAAGTTCACATCCTAGGGTGGCTGCAAATTAACTGATTTATAATCAGAAGACCTGCTCTTGAGCCAAGTTTATAAAAATCATTTCTGAGCTTTCATATTGTCATCTGAAAACTGGGAAAGATAATTAAATACTAATACAAGTTTGAATTTATAAGTTAAGGGTAAACAATGAAGCCATAAAGCTATAAGAAATATAGGTCAATTAAAAAAATACCATTGGGAGGGAAAGGTTTTTCTAAACATGCAAACAAAGGAAAAAACCAAAGAGGAAAAGACCCCTGGGTCCTCCTCTGAGGAGTTAGACAACTGTTCTTAATCAGAATTGGGTGAGCTGTGTGAAATCACAGCCTGAAAAGTGGTTACCTTTTCTCCTTTCCATGTTCAAATTAGGGTTTGGTATGTTTCCTCAACATGGAATGGACTTAAAAAGCCAAATGGGTGCAGAGATTTCCCCAGTGTTCCAATTACTTCTCAAAGTCTATACCACATAGTGCATTTCCCCTATGTATAATACTATGGTTGTCCTATAGAAGTGCGTATTTTCCTTATTTGCCTTTCTAGATGTATTAATGCCAGATACTCAGAAAAGACATGTAAGAATTTAAAATATTATACAGACCCAGGGAATCTAGAATAGTTAAAATCCATGATTATGATTATGAATGGCCAGACAGACTTTTAAACAAAGTTCAAAGGCAATGATAAACTGTGAAAAACATTTGCAGCATTTATGGCAAATGCCTAATGTTCTTAATATATAATAAAAAGATTGCAAACTGGTAAGAAAAAATATTGACATATTGAGAGAAACATTGTCAAAGACACAGATAATTCATAAAAGAAGAAATGAAAATAGCTAATGAATATATACAAACACAACTTTACTACTGATCAAGAAGTTAAATTCAAGCAAAGATATTGTCCATTTATTACAAGGATTCTCAAACTTGCCAGTATATCACAATCCTTTGTGAAGCTCTTAAAAAACACAAACGTCTAGGCTCCTTCTCTCAAAGATTCTGCTTGAGACCAAGAACCTAACAATTTCAAAAAGATGAACTCATAGTAAGATCACTTGTTCCCCTTATACTTCAGGGGTTTCAATGCCCAGCACAATTACATCTTAGTTTATAACTTCCCAATTCTTGAGTTCCTAATTCTGATACGAGTGATATATTGATTTGTTGAGGTATCTCTAGAATTTTCTTTCAATTGCTTTCACTTGTAAATGTTAGAGTTCTGGGTTTATAAATGTATCATGAAATTTCCTTTTTAAAACTCTGTAGGTATTTCTCCATTGTTTTCTGGTTTTTGTTTGGTTTGGAATTAGGATCTAAGGTAAACCTAATTTAAAAGTCACTTTTTTACTTCCTTGACATGTGTGAGTTTCTTATTTTTAGAATTCAGAAACATTGGTAGGATGTTAAGCTATTGCTAAACCAAACGTGGGAATTTATTTTTTATTTATTTGTTTGATTTAAGTTCTTTCAATTCATTATTTAGCACAGAAAAATTATCTCCTAGGGGTGCCTGGGTGGCTAAGTGGGTTAAGCATCTGACTTCAGCTCAGGTCATGATCTCATGGTTCATGAGTTCAAGCCCTGTACCAGGCTCTGTGCTGACAGCTCAGAGCCTGGACCCTGCTTTGGATTCTGTGTCCCCCTCTCTCTCTGCCCCTCCCCCACTCTTGCTTTGTCTCTCTCTCTCTCTCAAAAATAAACAAACATGAAAAAAAAATTTAACTACCTTCCATTATATCTCTGATTATTATTTCTGTTTCTAATGTTTTGGTTCAATCCTCAAAATTACTCATACCTTTTATTAGAAAGTCAGTTTCTGACCTCCCGTTGAACAGCTCCTCACTCATTGATTTGTATCTTGAATTTCCTATATGTATTCTGCAGGGTTTATTTATTTGTTTTTGTCTCTACATCACTGGTAACATTTATTTCTGCAGTAACAGAATGCTGCACAGTACACTGTGCTTTGTGTCATCCAATAAAATTTTTCAGTTGATCTTGAAATTTGTGTTGCTTTGTAGTCATTTCTGTTTTGGCCAGATCCTTTTGGTGTATTTGCCATCATCTGAAGTCATTTTCTGTTATGACAACCTGTTCTTTTTCTGTTTTTAAAGGTAATCTCTTCCTCCAAGTCATCACAAAAGGTCCCTTTAAGGTTTAATATCAGTTCATAAGTACACATCTATATTTATATCTGTCAGTGTCTGTGTCTAGGTCTATACCTATATCTATATCCCCATTTGGTTTTTCTTTTTTCCCCCTCCCTCTTTCCACCTCTCCTTTCTTTTTTTTCTCCCTCTTTCTCTCGTTTCCCTTCTCCCTCCCTTCCCTCTATCCCTCCATCCACCTTTCTTTACTCATTCTTTTTTTATTCTATTTTTTTAATATGAAATTTATTGTCAAATTGGATTCCATACAAAACCCACTGCTCATCCCAACAGGTGCCCTCCTCAATACCCCTCACCCACCCTCTCCTCCCCCACACCCCCAATCAACCTTCAGTTTGTTCTCAGTTTGTAAGAGTCTCTTATGTTTTGGCTCCCTCCCTCTCTTTTTTTTTTCCTTCCCCTCCTGCATGGTCTTCTGTTAAGTTTCTCAGGATCCCCATAGGAGTGAAAACATATGCTATCTGTCTTTCTCTGTATGACTTATTTCATTTAGCATAACACTCTCCAGTTCCATCCACATTGCTACAGAAGGCCATATTTCATTCTTCCTCGTTGCCAAGTAGTATTCCATTGTGTATATAAACCACAACTTCTTTATCCATTCATCTGTTGATGGACATTTAGAATCTTTCCATAATTTGGCTATTGTTGAAAGTGCTGCTATAAACATTGGGGTACAAGTGCCCCAGTGCATCAGCTCTCCTGTATCCCTTGGGTAAATTCCTAGCAGTGCTATTGCTGGGTCATAGGGTAGATCTATTTCTAATTTTCTGAGGAACCTCCACACTGTTTTCCAGAGCAGCTGCACCAGTTTGCATTCCCACCAACAGTGCAAGAGGGTTCCCGTTTCTCCACATCCTCGCCAGCATCTATAGTCTCCTGATTTGTTCATTTTAGCTACTCTGACTGGCGTGAGGTGGTATCTGAGTGTGGTTTTGATTTGTATTTCCCTGATGAGGAGCGACATTGAGCATCTTTTCATGTGCCTGTTGGCCATCTGGATGTCTTCTTTAGAGAAGTGTCTTTTCATGTCTTCTGCCCACTTCTTCACTGGATTGTTTTTCGGGTGTGGAGTTTGGTGAGTTCTTTATAGATTTTGGATACTAGCCCTTTGTCTGATATGTCATTTGCAAATATCTTTTCCCATTCTGTTGGTTGCCTTTCAGTTTTGTTGATTGTTTCCTTTGCAGTGCAGAAACTTTTTATCTACATGAGGTCCCAATAGTTCATTTGTGCTTTTAATTCCCTTGCCTTTGGGGATGTGTCAAGTAAGAAATTGCTGCAGCTGAGGTCAGAGAGGTTTTTTCCTGCTTTCTCCTCTAGGGAGATGGTTTCCTGTCTCACATTCAGGTCCTTTATCCATTTTGAGTTTATTTTTGTGAATGGTGTAAGAAAGTGGTCTAGTTTCATTCTTCTGCATGTTGCTGTCCAGTTCTCCCAGCACCATTTGTTAAAGAGACTTTTTTCCCACTGGATATTCTTTCCTGCTTTGTCAAAGATTAGTTGGCCATACTTTTGTGGGTCTAATTCTGGGGTTTCTACTCTATTCCATCGGTCTATGTGTCTGTTTTTGTGCCAATATCATGCTGTCTTGATGATTAAAGCTTTGTAGTAGAGGCTAAAGTCTGGGATTGTGATGTTTCCCGCTTTGGTTTTCTTCTTCAAAATTACTTTGGCTATTTGGGGTCTTTTGTGGTTCCATACAAATTTTAGGATTGCTTGTTCTAGCTTTGAGGAGAATGCTGGTGCAATTTTGATTGGGATTGCATTGAATGTGGAGATAGCTTTGGGTAGTATTGACATTTTAACAATATTTATTCTTCCAATCCATGAGCATGGAATGTTTTTCTATTTCTTTATATCTTCTTCAATTTCCTTCATAAGCTTTCTATAGTTTTCAGCATACAGATCTTTTACATCTTTGGTTAGGTTTATTCCTAGGTATTTTATGATTCTTGGTGCAATTGTGAATGGGATCAGTTTCTTTTTTTGTCTTTCTGTTGCCACATTGTTAGTGTATAAGAATGCAACTGATTTCTGTACTCACTTTACAGAGAGAAAATGCTCTTTAAGGCTAGTGTCTCATCCACAAAAAAGATGGTGTCCGCACATCTTAGATCTCCTTGCAGCTCACTTGAGCACTGGCAGCTCCTGCTTCTCACTTCAGTTTGATACACAGTGAGTGCCCTTGCTCAATTTGCCACAGACAGGCTTCTCCTAGTGTGGGTATTTTTGGTTCAGCCTTGATCTGATATTTTGCTTTTTTGACATGACATAGACAATCATGCCGTTCAAAACAATATCCACCATTCGTAAATCTCTTTCTGTCTTTACTCCTGACTGTGATATTTTTCTTTAGACAACTAAGAGCTATTGCTTCATGGCATATTGAAGCTTGCAGTTACAGTGACTGAATGTATGTAGGAAAACAACTGATAGGGTTGGAGAAGAGGAGGATTCTGGGCTGAGAAGTCAGTGTTTCATTGGGTTGCACGTCCCTACTTTCAAGGGCAGGGAAATGAGCTTGGAGAGTGGGTCTTAATACAGCCTTCTTATCCAGGACCTGCCTTGCTCTAGTTCATAGGGTGGGATGTGTGGTTTGTGATATTTAGTCCTACAGTGGGCTTCTCGATCCATTTTTACCAGTCACTCAATTAATGTAAATCCCTGACCATGGCAAGTTTAGTTAATAATTCTTTCACCAGTGTCTACCTTTTTATGTATTTTTTTGGATCATTTTAATAGGAAATTGGGAGAAGGTTCACTGGGAAGGTTCACAATTTACTACTATGACAACTGAGAAGTTGAGAGGCATAAGTACATTTTCAAAATCTCACACATGTGATATACATATATCAGAGTTTAAGTCTGTAATGAATAAAGGCAGAAAAATGGGCTAATTGAAGGTGGTACAAGGGAATTAAAAACCCTAATTTTACAAAATGTAGGCACTTTATTTTATTGTACCCCCTGAAGGTAAGTAAGCACAATATAATTGGGGAATAACTTCCGTTAACAAACGGCGATAGCTAGAACACTTTAAATTGGGTTAGAAATGTGGAAATACACTACAAAATGGATTACATAAATACAAGATCCTAAGTATACTTATAGAACTAGAGGACCCAAGTTTTGATTATTTACATCTATATTATTTGTATAAATTGTATACCAATTATTGTAGACTAGAGCTGTGAGATGATTGTGGTAGGGCCTAGAAGGAGGTCTGCATCCTGGATATCATCATCAAGGAAATTTAAGTTTGACAGGAAAAATCAAGTACCACAATGTGTCCCATTACCCAAAGCAGTTCCAGTCACTGGGCCTCAATAAAATGTAACCACCCTAGAAAAGGTTGGACAAGGATATCTGAAGTGACTAAGGTAATAGACAACCAAGCTTCCTGCTCAGAGGATTGGGGAAGACCTGGTGAAAAGACAGTGTAAGTTCTAACAAAACATAGTGATTTCAAGAGGGCCAAAAGATATTCCCATTTATTCATTCATTCTCTCTTTCTCCCTGACCATCTCCTCTCCCCTGCCCCCCTTCTCTTTCCCTCTACACACACACACACACACACACACACACACACACACACACACACTGAAGTAGGAAGTTTTAAAAACCATATACTAATGCTTTACTAATGAGCTTACTAGGATATAAAGGTGAAGCAAAGTTGTTTATGGCAGACCAAAATTTTCCAAGGTGACTTAGGGGAGGGTAGCCTTGGGTGCCAGGGGTAGTATCTTGAACCTGCTGAATGGCTAAGCCAGTTCCGTTGCAGCATTTCTGATGCTTTTATGACTGCATGGTGTATGATAAGTGTTCTCTTCACCTTTTCCTTCTCTTGTGCTTTCAAATATTTATATGAAATTGGCTGTGGAATTCCTACACTTCCTTGTTATAATGCTCTTGTAAGGTGCTGAGAATCAGCCCTGACTTCAATAAAAGGAGAAATTAGATAAGGAAATACAACAGAAAACAGGACACAAATAGAAATAAGGAATGCATCCCTTTTCTGAATTACCTCAAATGAACCTTTAAGGGGTAATGTGGTGAAATTTCAATAGCAGATGATTCTGTCCTAAAATATAAGGACCAGTACCATTACTGAGCATTCTGCAAGACTCTAAATTAGTCCCTAAAGGTATAATGTGTGTTATCAATGTGGCTACCACCTTATGGTGCATCTTTTTAAAAGTTATTTCCCTTGGTTTTACCAGAGGAAAATATATAACTACCACTTACTGAAGGGAAGATACAGAAACATGCACTTTATATTACTTCATTTAATCCTTAGAACAATACTCCTTCAAGGTTGGTAGTATCCCCATTTTACAGATAAATGAGGCTTGCCGAGGTTGGAAAAATTGCTGAAAGTCACACCACTGTCAAGTGATGGGGTGAAGACTTTAACCCAAATCTAACTTGACTCTGAAATCCAAGTTCTAAGCTACTTTACCACACTTCTGGCTGAATTATAAAATATTGATGTTAGTCTGTTCAGGCCACAAATGTATCTGTCTATAAATAGACAGAGGGCTGTCCTGTGGTCGAGGAGAAAACTACACTGATTCTAAGGGTGAAACAGGTAGGCAGATGACTAAGCGTGGCAATGTCAAGTTCAGAGTTCCAATCCCTTATACTACTGGAAGCTGCACTGTGGGGCAGAGTGCTCCTGAGTGAGCCTGTCATGCCAGAATGCCTCCTGACAACTTCCAGCAGATCGACTGTGAACCAGCTTCCTACTTTTCCCTCCTTTTCCTCTTCATCTGCTCCATGGCTCTGAGCTCACCTGTCTCTTGGGCTCAGCTTTTTGTGTTCTTCTGTCTTGCTATAAACATGGTCCCTTGGCTCACTCTCCTCTTCTTCCTTCTCTTAAAGGAAGCCACAGGGACCTCTCCTGCTTTTGTTGGTGTCTGACCCTCAGCCACTTCTGGGTTCAGCGTGTTACTCCCTCACTGTGCTGACAGTTGGAAGGGAGCCCAATCTGTCGCACAAGAAGAAGTTGGTCCCAGGAGCACATCTCTATGCAACATGAGGAAGATCTTTCTAGTAGTCAGGGCCATCAAAGATGCAATGTCATGTCAGCAGTGGTAGTATTGATTTTTGTCACTGGAGGCATTCAAATGTAATTTTATGATGATTTGGTGGTGGGGATAGCATCTATATCTAAGTTTTGATGCAATAATAAAGACCCTCAAAAGCTTAGTGGCTTGCAACAACTCAGGCTTATTTGTCACTAGATTACACATCCATCATGGCTGCTACAAATCTCCTCTTCATCATCCTCCCTTGTAGGCCTAGGCTGACAGAGCAGCCCCTATCTGGGACACCGCAGGTCTCATGTCAGAGGAAAAAGAGTCATGGCAAACCATAAGTTGTTTCTTAAAGCCATGGCTCAGAAGTGACATTGGTATACACATATATTTCATTGACCAGAGCAAGTGACATGCTACTCCCGATGTAGAAAGGGTGGAGATGAACTGTCCTCCACCAAGGAGGGGTACAGGAAGTCCTCTGGCCAAGCATGGCATGAGTGGTGTGGAGACGTATGAAAGGCTGCAAAAATCTGGAAAAGTGACATCATCTCCTACAATGTCTATGCCATAAGAGAGGTTATAAAAGTATTGCTTTGGTGGCTTAGGCTGGATGACTTATAAGTTTCCAACCTTAAATTTTTCTGTGATGCCAGAGTTCCCTGACATTTCTGTGAGAAGCAGTTACTTTCAAGATACCGAGGCAGGGAGATGACAGCCTGGAGAAATGGAGACCATAAAGTTCCTGGACCAGGTGGCCAGGAGCTTCTCACTACACACTTCCACGAAGATGCTGTCCAATCCTATCTAGTGTGGTGCCACCCAATAAAAATAATGGTGAGAACCACATAGGTAATTTAAAATTGTCTAGGAGTCACATGATAAAAGGTAAAAGGAAGCAGGTAATATCCATTTTAAAAATATATTTTATTTAGGAGTGCCTGGGTGGCTCAGATGGCTAAATGCCCGACTCCTGATTTTGGCTCAGGTCGTGATCTCACGGTTCGTGAGTTCCAGCCCCACATCCGGCTCTGCACTGACAACACGAACCTGCTTGGGATTCTCTCTCCCTCTCTTTCTGCCCCTCCCCCATTTACTCTCTCTTTCTCTCTCTCAAAACACATAAATAAATACATAAGTAAATAAAGTTAGTTAAAAAATAATGTATTTTATTTAACCCAATATATTAAATATTTTCATTTTAACATGAAATCAATATAAAATTATTAATGATGTATTTTACAGTCCTTGTTTCATACTAAGTCTTCAAAATCTGTATTTATTTTATATACAGACCACATCTCAATTTGGAGAAGGCACGTTTTAAGTGCTCAATTGCCACATATGGCTTATGGTTATAGTATTAGACAGTAAATTTAATGGAAAATGGTGAGACTGTGGCATCAGAAAGACTTGGATTTGGGGTCTCAGGTTAGGGAGGGATCCTGGGCTGCTGCTAATGAGCAGAGATGGAGAGAGGAATCAAAAACAAAGAAGGTTCTATCTATATCACTAGAGAGGCATGAGTGTGGTATAGCGGTTAAGGAAGCAGGCTGGGTTCTGCCAGACTAGATTTAAAACCAACTTGATTTAAAAGTATGCCACCTACTAGTCTGGCTGATTGGTTCCTTCACTGTGCAGAACTACTGGAGGGGTTGTGGGAGGGGGATGGGCTAAAGGGGCAAGGGACATTAAGGAATCTACTCCTGAAATCATTGTTGCACTACATGCTAACTAACTTTAATGCAAATTTAAAAAATAAACTAAATTTAAAAAAAGGAATAAGAAATAAAGACCCTTATAGACAAAAAAAAAAAAAGTATGCCACCTACTAGCTCTGTGATCTTAGATTTCTTAATTTCTTTCTCAGTCTATTTTTTTTCATCTATAAAAAGAGGAGATTTGAATGGTCTATGCAAGGATTATTGATAGCATACTTATGTGCCCTGGCACATAAAAGATAATAAATAGTTACTAATGGCAATACTTGTGTTACTTTGTAAAGGAAAACAAAGGGGGGTACAGGAGACAAGCAACACTGTCACAGGAGGAGAGACATTAGTGTGTTCATAGAGCACGTTAGAGTTTACAGTCAGGGAGTAGACACCAATTGCTTAGGTGGAGAATGCTGGTCTACACTACTTCCCTTCACTATTCAGTCCACAGATCTTTCTAAATCACTGCCTCCTTCTAGAACCTTTCCCCCTTTAACTCAACTTCCTCCAGCTAGCATCCTCTCTGCTTCAGTAATTTTCGGTAGATAGGATATGAATATCACATTCAGAAGGGTTTGGAGAAAGAATTTAGTTCTTATACGAAAATTAGGTCTTGTGCCCTGGAGATAATTTTATTTAAGATGGTATCTACAGATCTGACTACTACCTCTGGCAGCCTGACTGTTACATATAATGGAGTCTCGTTTAGAGACAATAAGCCATTTTGTTTCTGGCCAAATTCAGCATGCTGTGTAGGCACAGAGACTATGGTACCCTTTCTCAACAACACATTTCCAGCATCACCATCAAGGGTCCAGCACTGAGCCCAAAAGCACATAAAGAGATAGGGAGAATACCTCAAAATTAATGTACCTTATCACTGTGGTTGAGAGAAAAAGAAGGCTGGGGGTTTAACATATGACTAAAAGCCAGACCCTCTTCTTTGGCTCTGCCTTAAGAAAGTCCTCCCCTAAGTCTTTCCACAAGCCAGTCAGACCTCGAGTTCTTTACAATATGAGCATCTTGGGAGCTAACACACACTGACTTCAAAATTGTTATCAGCACCTTCCCTGGGATCCAAAAACAAGCAATACAGATTATACTCGTGAATGCCAAGTTTGAGAAGGCTCACAATACACTAATTTTCCAGGACAATGCGTGTCTCAAAGTTGATCCCTGATCCTGTAGCAACACAGAGAAAGAGCCATGTCCTCTGGCCAGCTAAGAAGCTCTATTTTCTTAGCAACTGGCACCATTAGCCTCAGAAGGGGATAAGCAACCATTGGAATTTCAAATGGCGAATTTCCCAGAAATGCATTCTTCTTTTCTGAGAACAGCACAGATTGGATGGCTTAAATGAGGTACCTGGGGTGATATCCTGGCACCCAAAATACAGTAAAAATATTGCCTGGATGTTTCATAATAAGAATCATTTATAACTTCAATTGGCTATTTACCTTTAACATACATCACAGGAAAAAACATATTTCTCTAGCAGTAAATTGCTAAACATCGTCTGTAATTTTCCCAGAATCAAGTAAGAATAGACACAATCGAGGCAGATCACAAAAATACAGTTTTTCACTCTATTTGATTTTGCTATCTTACACGAATAAGAAAACAAATGAATCTTTTATGAACTCCTCACTTTGATCATGAATAATGTTATATATGACATTTAAGCATACCCTCAATTATTTACGACATTTTTTTTTCAGGTAGTTTCTGGGCACTTAAAAATGAATTGAGATTTCCTTTGCAGGGGGGTGATTTTGCATGAACAAGTCTCTCACCTTTTCCATGCGATCTATTCATTTCAAGGACATTCCGTCTAGGACCCAAATTCTCCGTTTCCTTTGCGTTGCAGTTTAATGAAACCCCAGCATTTTTCTTGCTCCAAAAATGCCAAATGTAGTTAAGAATGCCTTGATAATATGCTATTGCTAAAAACTATTTATATTCATAGATTCCTGACAGTTTACTGCTTTTTGACATGGTATCTCTCATTGTAGAGCTTTGGCCAATATATATGTATATGTATTACATGTATATTTATATTACATAATTAACACATACAAGTATTTTACTGCATCTTAGTCTCCGATTTCTACCTAACATATCTATACTCTAAGAAATAAAAATATATAAAGCTCTTATTATCAGGATACAATTCCAGATATACATCTATAAATCATCTTTAAGTGGTTATGAATATTTTAGAAGCAAGGAATAATGTATAGGAAAGCAGGGTGCCCTAAATTTCAACTAATGTCAGTTTCACATTTTACTGTTTGTATTTGAAATAAATCACTACCATTAGGCATGAAATTAAAGGATGGACAGAACTAGTAGCTTCTGTGAAGTCAGTGTGCATATATATATACGTGTATATAGATGTGTGCTTTATGTGTTCCAAGTAAATGAAAGCTATCCATGAGAGCTGAAAACATTTCAGGAAAGGAGATCATCACACTCCACCTGAAGGGATAACATGCAGTGTCTTTCACAAGCAAAGGCACACGAACCTTTCTCTTCATTAAAATATGGGCTAGAGAGGGTGAGTATGGCTTCCCTGGCAGCTCAGGAGGTTTGCAGGCCTAGTGATAAGGAGGATGGGGAGAGGGAGGGCAAGCCCACAGATGCACCATCACGGTCTTGTGGCTGATTGTGTAACTTGTCAGTGGGCGGTGTATTTGTGGAATCTTTCCCTGCTGGCCAGATAATGAGCGGGCGCTTCCTTGGATAAGCATAGCTAAATGCTGTTTGTGTATCTCATTTGGGGAGCCCAGGACCACCGCAGGCCTGTATGTGTTTCAGTGTAGCCACGCAACGCTTTCTCCCAACCCATGTTTAAGCTGAAAGCAAAGTTCTTCATGAGGATGGCCTTGGTTCAACACCTTTGGCCTCGTTTTAAAAAGTTAACACACCATAACGCTGTGTTCATTCTAGCAACAGCAAGTATGTGAACAGCCTAAAAAGACAGAATGAATTAAAATGCTGTTAATTACGCTTGAGGCTATGACATTCCTTCCCAAGTAATTACGAGAGGGAGAAGCGTCCCCAGTGTTTCTGGTTCCTGATGGTTTACGAAGAAACTGGAAGGAGGGTATTCTATTCATCTACCAAGTCCTTAGCTTGTTGGTTTCCCAAAAACCTCTCTCCAGGATTTGGAAAGCTGTCTGCGTGTCTTCAAGGCCACAAACATACTGTCGAGAGGCAGTTGAGTGAGAAAGGTGCCTGTGGTCATAAAAATAACCCTGTTTTTATCTCATATGCTTATTAGGATAGAATCAGAGAAGTTTAGAGCATACTGAAAATTATTTATTTCACAAAGGCAGTCTCTGAGGCCCAAGGTCACACAGCTGGTTCATGTAAGAAATTTCAATTGTGTTTTCTACCATATACAAGGTCTTCACTCATCCATTGAGTAAAAAAGGGAGAGAGAGAGAGAGAGAGAGAGAGAGAGAGAGAGAGAGAGAGAGAGAGAAAGGAAAGTAGATGAGGAATGGTTAGTGCTGAGCCCGGGGAGTTAAAGTGACTGCATTTTTTCTTTAACAAATCTGTCACCTTGAGAGTCTCCCTTGACCCCTTGCCCCAGTTACCGGAGGGAAAGCAATGCCAGGCGCAGCTGAAATAGGAAATGTGACACGTCTGGTGCATTGTCTTTGGCAAATGGATTACAGAAAACACTGATGCTTTTTGATATTGTTTCAGCCACGCTTGGGGACAGTCTGGAGTTGTGGGGTGGACCTTGGCAGATTACACGTGTATCAGAGTTCAGAGGTTTATTTGTTCTTGCAGAGATTCCAAATACTCTTGAATGCGGCACAGAAAATGAATTAAGAGGGAACAGGGCAGCTACAGGTACTTACAGACGTGAGGAGACTTAATAAAGGCTCTGTTGAGATGAAAGGACCTTAAACTCCATTAGCAGTATCCTTGGGAAAAAAAACATACACGCACACAAGCTAGCAGGACATCCTGAAATGACCGTCACTAGAGCAATCCACTCCAAGACTTTCCACCTAATTGAAATTAATGATGCCTCCAGCAGCCCTAGATTCAGTCTCTAGACCTCCATCTACGCAAATCCAACAGGCAGGACTTAACACTTAGCCAGGGAGTTTGGTTTCCAACCAGCCTCTAGTACTTAGTCTTTGCTTGTCCATGTTAGACCATCTTCCCTGGAGAAATCAAATGTACATCTAAGAATGCTTGCATGAGACTAGACAGAGCCAGCCCATAGGAAAATTCAGAAATTCTCAGAACTTGTGTTTGGCAAGTCTCAAAGTTTCCAGTCTAGGGACTATGTTTTCTGAACCAAAAGATTTTTTGTTTGTTTGTTCATACGTTTACAACTGTCAGGTGCAGGAGATAGTCTGGCAGGATTTTTTCCTGTTGTAAAGGAGCAATATTTATTTAATCATAGAAACCTACAGCTGAAAAGGATCTTACAGATAAGCCTTCTTTGAGGACGAAATCTTGTTTTGTTGTGTTTTAATTGATCCCTTTCTTCTAGCACTCTGGTTCTCAATCTGGCAGCACATTGAGATCAACTGGGAAACTTCGAAAATACTAATGCCTGAGGGAGTGTCTGTTAATTGGTCTCGGATGCAGCCTGATTCTAATATATGGCAACGTTTGAGAACCACTGCTTTAGTAGATCCATTCAACCATATATCCATATACACACATATACACAGTCTGTACCATTTATAGAATATTTTAAAGCAGAACTCATGTAACCATCACCCAGATCATATCAGAAGATTTTGTTTTGATGACAAGATATAAAACACCTTAGATGGTTTTATGGAGACAGAATTAAATACTTAAAGTTGGATCTGACCTGGTGATTTTCACTCATCTCTCATAGGTGTGTAAAACTCAGTGCTCATGCTTTTTCCCGGCTCAACCCAAAGGGGAAGTATAGCATGAAGTGTATCTCCTCCTGGAGAAATTGGCATTTGGCGACCATCTGATGAGGGCTGATATTTGCTGACATCAAAGACTTCCCGGATGAGGACACCAATATCCAGGTGTATGCAGTTACTCTGCCCTGGTTGGCCTAAGGAATAGAAGCAGAACACCCAGCTAGTCTTTCCCAGCCAACCTTGCCCTCCAGGCCACCAGAGCTCTGGTGGCAAGAAGGCTTCCCCTATTAAACAGTTAAAACATTGCTTTGAATAAGTAGAGAGCCGAATTTCTGTATCATCCCTATTTCTAAACAAAGACGTTGCCCTTTTCCCAGAACCAGCTCTGAAGACACTAGTATAGGATGGTCTTGAAGAACTACTCTAACACTTTATTCAAAAGCCAGAGGAAAATGAGGCTAAGAGATCACAGTAATTTGGTTTTTTGGAAATGATGGAGAGGACAGTTACATGTATGATTAAAAAAGTGATCAAATATGCCTTCTTCCAGTCCCCATGCAGCAACCCCTTCCAGGCCTCAAATATGGCTCTGCTGTAGAACTGTAAACCTTCATTATCATATATTTTTTGGGTTAAGTCATTGAAGGTATCTGCCGAAAGACAAATCTGGGAGGCAGCACTTGCTGTGATTCTCAGCGTCACGAGGGGGTGGGGGTGAGACCCTGTGGGGCTGGAGATGCTTCCAGACTACATCCCCCCTTCCTGCACTGAGCTGAAATCACTGAGGAGAAGGATGTTATTACAAATGGGTATTTATTATGCATTTCATGCACATGGTGTGGAGATATTAAAAAAAAAAACAACAACCCAACTCTGAATGATTGATTTAAACCAAGAGTGATTAACATTTTGGCACAAATTAGTTGATCAGATGCTAGCACAAGACCTAAGGACAAGGACAGAGGAGAGAAGTGATGTGATAAAGAAGGAGGAGAGGCAGTAAAATCTGATTCTGGAAGGGAGGTGGTGGTCCCAGGAAGGGCTTTGCCCTGAAAGGGTGTGGCCAAGAAGAGAACAGAGGGGAGCTAGAAAAAGACAGAGGTCAAGGGGGATCTGAATCCAAACTGCAAAAGCTCTGAGGACAACTGTTGCCTATCTTTCTAGCTTTTTTCTGGTTGAGTCCTGATCAAACTCAATGTAACCAGAAACGAAAACGGCCTGTTTTGTTTGTTCCTTTTGCTATCTTTACTAGTAAGAGCTAATAGTCACTGAGTGCTTACCCTGTGCCAGGCACCATTTTAAGGACTTTATACCTTATCTGTGAGGTAGATGCTATTATTGTCTCCATTTGGAAAACAGACCAGAGAGGTTAAATAATTTGCCACAGGCCACACAGCTCTAAGGGGTTGAGCTAATACACTGAACCCAGTAAATGAGTCCTACTCGTAAAGACAACATTTTGTCTGTTGTTTAGAAGGGTGAAGAGCAAAGGTGGATGTATATTTCAAAGAAGAAAGAAAGTACCTGAATTCTTCTACCCAAGGCAGGGGGCAACAGCCATTTAATTTTGAGGCTTTCACTCAGCCTTGAAAGAAGATAAACAAGTTTTATTTCTTTCAGAGAGTGATTTCACATAGGCCATTGAGTATTAATGAAGAAGACAAAAGGTAGACTTCAGAATTTTGTGGGTAAGCTGGAAAGTGGTACCTGAGGGAGGTGGGGTGGAGGGAATGTTACTTAGGGGAGGAGGCCAAAGGAAGAGACGTAAAAGCTAGGAGGGGGCTCAGGAGTCCAGAGGTTGGGACACTGTGAATTCCTTTCTGACAGCTGTCCCGCAGTCTGTGTGGGGCTGGTTCAAAGAAACAAGGCCTCTTCCAGGGACACATTTTTATAGCCCAGAACTGACCCCATCATACAGATGATGTCCTAGTATTCCTTGCATCAAATGATACTTGTAATCATGTTTCTCTCTTGAAAAAGCAAGAAGGCTTCAGTCTGAGCTGGAAGTAAACAGAATGTGCGTTGGTTACAGAATGGCTGTCCATGCCACACACTTATTTCTTAGAAGGAGCCCCACGTTTGCCATCATTTTAAAAGCACAGCAAATTTGGGGCGCCTGGGTGGCGCAGTCGGTTAAGCGTCCGACTTCAGCCAGGTCACGATCTCGCGGTCCGTGAGTTCGAGCCCCGCGTCAGGCTCTGGGCTGATGGCTCGGAGCCTGGAGCCTGTTTCTGATTCTGTGTCTCCCTCTCTCTCTGCCCCTCCCCCGTTCATGCTCTGTCTCTCTCTGTCCCAAAAATAAATAAAAAACGTTGAAAAAAAAAAAAAAAAAAGCACAGCAAATTTAAAACAAAATAAAACAAAACAGAACAAAACAAAGGAAAACCTAAATGCATCTGCTTATGTTGAAAGTCCCCATCTGCTTAATTTGATTTCCTTTTTAAGGGCTTCCAGAATGGCTCTGGCTTTTGTCTCTCTATCTAGTGGCTGGGTTGGCCTTCTAACTGGAAGGCCTGAAACCACTATGTTCCTTGGGCAGCCAGCAGGGTGTAAGCAATAGCAATATCCTATGGGGGCTGCAGCTAGACCAGTGGCCCTAGGGGCAGGATGTTGCCTGTTTTGTTTGCTGCTGTAGACCTGGTACCCACTCCAGGGCCTGACAGAAAGAAAAGAAGCTATCTAATGAGGAAACTCTAGTTCAGAGAGATGTAGTTATCTTTCCAAGGTAAGTTAGCAAGTGTATTTGCTTCCTATTGTTACAGAACAAATAACTACCATGTTATTATAAATTACCCCTAAGGGCTCAGAACAACACACATTTATTACCTCACAGTTTCTGTGAATCAGAAATACAGGTGCAACTTATCTATGTCCTCTGCTTGAGAGTCTGCCACAAGCTCATGTCAAGGGGTCAGCTAGGGCTGTATCTCATCTGAAAGCTCATTTGGGGAAGGACCCTCTTCCAAGTTCTCCTACTTCTTTGTTCGCAGGATTTAGTTCTTTGCTTACTGTTGGTCAGAGGCCACCCTCAGTTCTTTGCACACAGGCCTCTCCAAAATGTGGTCACTTGCTTCATCAAAGGGAGAGTCACCTAGGAAGGTGGAAATCACACTCTTCTATAAGCTAATAATGAAAGCAACACCCCACCAACTTTTCCATATTCTGTTGAATAGAATCAAGTGAAAAGACTCACCTTCCCTGAAGTGGGGAGGCTTATATAAGGGATGCATACCAGGAGAAGATCACTGGGGGGCTGAGAGGCAGGCCACCACAATCAAGAGGGTAAAAGTGGAACTACAACCCATTCATGCTAACTTACACACCTATAGAAGCATTGCCTCTCCATTCTTCTTCCTCCCCAGCCACCCATACATATGCACTCTGAACAGACATGTAATGTAAGTCATTATGAGCAAGACAATGTGAAGATACACCAGGACCCCAGAGAAGGAGCACACAGTCTATTGGGAAGATGAATAAAAGAGATAAACAAAATATACAACAGGACAATGTTGATACAAAAAAATTACAGAGGTCAGGGGGGATTCAGGTTTAGAAACAAAGGAAGTCCAATGAAACAAATACTACTTTGGGCCGCTATTGTCCAGAAAGTTTACAGAGAAGATATGAGTTGAGCTGGGTCTTGAAGAGTAGATAATAACCAACATTTATTGACTATTGCAGTTTTACTATATTGTGTTTTATATGAAATATTTCACTTAATTTTCATATTAATCCCCCAAGGTAGGTTTTATTACCATCTCCACTTTATTTATTTTATTATTTTTTTAAATGTTTATCCATGTTTGACAGAGTGTTTGAATGGGGGTGGAGACAGAAGGGGACAGAGGATCTGAAACAGGCTCCATACTGACAGCAGTGAGCCCAACATGTGGCTTGAACCCATGAACTGGGAGATCACGATGCAAGCCAAAGTCAGATGCTCAACCAACTGAGCCACCCAGGTGCCCCCACCATCTCCACTTTAAAGATGAGGAAACTGAGGCTCACAGAGGTGAAGTGACTTGCCCAAGACCACCCAGCTTGTAGGTGGTGAAGAGAGAACCAAACACACATTGAACTCAGAGTCTACATTTGTAACCACTCTTCAGTACTGCTTCAAATTGGATTGGCCAGTCTAGGCAGAAAGGCATTTCCAGCAGCAGAAACAAAGAAATGGCATTAACAAAGAAAAGAATGGAGGTGAGAACTAGCCAGCTATTCCGTTGGGGAAATTGCAATTCCCTCTCTCTAGACCATTCTTTCCTTAGCTCTTAATAGGGCTGACTCATCAACACATTCAGATCTCAGGACAAACGCCATTTCCAGATAAAGCAGTTAGGAAATCCCTTCCCCCTTCCCTCCCTCACTACCACCGACCACTGTTTGCTACTTTCCCTGTTTCATGTCCTCAGAAGTCAGTATAAGTCATCAATTACTTTGTCCATTCATTTCTCTATTTGGTCACTCTCTCCCTTATTGAATGTGAGCCCTATAAGGAGGAGGATCTGGTTTTGCCATTACTAGTGTGTCCCCCATGTCTTCCCAGTGAAGAGCACCAAGTAGGTATCTGGCCAGGTGTGGATCACAGGGGAAGAGTGGCTGTGAAAGCTGGAGCTGTTTTTTTGTGTAGACAAAGAGTTTGGTTTTTATTCTGTAGATGATGATAGAGACTGAAGGATTTTTGAACAGGACAGTAAACAGAACAGACAATGTATTCAGGGTTCTAGTTGATGCTTTCTGTACCCTCTACCTCTCTAAAACTCAAAGATGTTTAGCTGTCCACCTGTCTACTGCCAAGGAGAAAACTCATTTGTGGAGTGAGATACTAGAAAATTATTTCTGATCCTTCAGGAAATGCTGAGTTTTAAAAGAAGAGTTGATAGTTCGTTCTGGCCCCTGGGTGCCAGACCTAGTTTCAACTCTGGCATGCTGTGTGACCTCAGATAAGTCCCTTCATGTCTCTGAGCCTAAATTTCTTCTTCTACAAAATTAGAAGGATAGGCTAGACGCCAGTCCTATGATCTCATTATGCTTGTCTCTAATTTAAGACTGGAACATTTTGATATATAATCAGGGATTAAAAAAAATAAAAAATACTTTATTTTCAGAATAAAAAAAAACTTTCAAAAATCCTAGTTATTACTCTATTCTCTAATTTCAAATTTTCCTAATCAACAGCCAAGAAAAACTGTTGACGTATACTGTCCTAGGTTACGGTAAGTTAGCTTATTTATCTTAATCATTTTTATGTTCTGTTTCCTCCTCCACAAAGGGACCAGAAATATGTAGCATCCTCCTGTGAGACACAGTCTTAGGAGACAAATGAGTGTCCACTGCTTCTGCATTTAAAACACTATTGTGAGTCAGAAAATTATTGTGAACCAGAATCAGCTTGAGGATGGCAAAGATAGGTTCAGCCAGGGAATGAAATATCATGGAGCTTTCCAACAACATAAAAGACTCACACACAAAGAAAGACATTGCCACTGCCCAGCCAATGTCCTGCCTCTTGCCCAACCTCTTCCCCAACCACCATCCACCCTCAGAAACTTTTCCTGCCACATGCCTTTGCAGCCTCCAACAGATATGAATTTAGTAATTCCCGGAAATATTTCCACAGAATACAAATGGAGCTTCTCAGCAATGTTTTACAGCGAGGGTGTACAACAAATTCCCACATCCGTTTAAACTCCTGTTGAAACATGTACCTCCCCGACCCCTCTCCTTTAGCACATCCCCCTCATCTCCCCACTTCCCCATGTCAATGAACACTAGCACTCTTACTACTTGTAGACCCTCGGAAGTCTCTCCTTCTAAAACTTCAGAGGTGGAGTTTGCCTGGCCATTTTTGAAACTTTCCTTGTGTTCTATTAAATTGAAATAGTGTTTTTAGATGACAGAAAATACTGGTGGAGTGTGGTGGTGGTCTTCTCAGAGCATGTCAGGATAATCAATCTTTTTAAAGACCAGCAGGCGTCAAGTGACGTGCTCAAGTGCTCAGATCCGATGTGTCTGACTTGCTGGAGTCTCTGTTTGAGGAGGGTAATTTATCATATCTTAACTGTGGAACCAGTAGAATTAATTGTTTCCCATGCATGTATGTATTTGATCGTGTATATGCCCCTGAGTGTGAAAGAGTCATTGGGTGGGCTCTCCTTTCCTTTTGTTTCCTAAACAAATCTTACCCCAAATCTGCCTACCCTCTCTCTCCTCAGATCCATAAGGTAAAAATTTCAATCTTTATATTCAAAGCATAAAAACAAAGAGCATACTTAAATTTGTCTTCTTCTAATATTATTTCAGAACAAGACTGAATTCATTAAACAGAAAAGTTCTACTCATAATCCCACGTCATTTAATGAAGACTAGACGGCCTATCCTACACCATCTGAACAAGGAAGGTATGCTGGCATGCATACAAATTGGTGCTGGGTAGAGACTAGGCAATCAGTCACCTCGGCCTCCTGTCTTGCTGTGAAATAGAGAGATAATACTGAAGCTCAGACTGTGACCACAGAGGCTCTTATCCACCGTGTTTGTGAAAAGTTTATGTGAAAGTTACTTAATGTATAGAAGTCATATATGGCTTATAAACAAATATGAAAGTGCTTGGATATAATATGAAGTAAATAAAACTGTTCATTTGAAATGCTTAGCTCACTGACTGGTACATCAAAAGATAGTCCACCAACAGATATTATGGGGCTGCTAATGTACTGGTGAGGAAGACACATTCAGAAGCAGTGGTCTCCAAGGATGTACCAAGGTCATCGTCTGGGATCATCAGAAGACATTATGATTTCTTTTGATACTTCTATTTTATCCACAAAGGAAAGACATTAGCTTCATTAATGCTCACTATCTGAGTTCACCTGTAACCTCCCTCAGTCTATGTGTCAGTGTACCCAAGCAACACCTCTTGGTGTGCCTGCCAAGAGGGTTGGCAGACAAGTTACCCTCTGGGGAAAGAATGGGCTTATCAGAACAAAGAGAAGTAGACAGTGGAAACTTCGCATTGGTCTTCATGTCAGTGTGTTGGGATGAGTTAGGGTGCATGTAGTTGGGTGAGTCTGGCAATATTACATATAGTTGACCCTTGAACAACACAGGTGTTAAGAGAGCCAATCCCCTATAAAGTAAAAAATCTGCTACAACTTTTGACTCCCCCCATACTTAATTACTAACAGCTTACTACTGACTGGAAGCCTTACTGGTAACAGTCGATTAACACACATCTTGTACATTATATATTTACAAATTGTATTCTCACGGTAAAGTAAGGTAGAAAAAAGAAAATGTTATTAACATCACAAGGAAGATAAACTACATTGACAGTACTGTACTGTATTCACCAAAATATCTGCTTATCAGTGGACCCGCATAGTTCAAAACTGTGTGGTTCAAGGGTCAACTGTAGTCTAAACCAAATTAACCCTCCTAAAATGGACAAACAACGAAAAAAGATCCCTCCTTTACTTAAAAACGTATTAAATATATTGTCAAAAATTGTGGAGGGTCTGAGGCTTCAACCCACTTGCAGGCTAACAAGTGAGTGTGCCACATTTCATGGATGCTGGCAGAAGATGCAAGACTCCGGGGTTAGAGACAAAGGACATTATTACTCATGGCACAACTGCAGCAGGAGACCTCATGTCTGTCCCGGCTGCCCTTGCCCCCCAACAAGTCCCACAGGGCCAGCACAGACAGCCTGGGTGGACAGTGCACATTCAGTGTGTTTCTATCATAGCTGAGAAAGCCCGAGTGAAGGAAACTCAAATATTTTATAATGGGACAGCTAGAAAACCTGCCCAAACCTTGCCCCAGAGAAAGATGTTATCTTTATCATACTGGACAGAAAACAAACTTGCTGTCTGCTACAGGAGGTAGCCATGATTTTTATGTTTCAAGGCTGTTTGCTATACAAACATTCTTGAAAAGACAGCCCAGAATGAAAGCTGTCAGAGCCTCTGCTCTCAAGACATGTGAAACAAGTGAGACCCATGAAGAACCATCCCACAGAAGATAGTATGTATTAAGGAAGTACAAATGAAAATAAGAAAATACCTGAGCTTATACTTCTACTCCAAGAAGGAGCAAGGCCATTTACAGGATGTAAACAATGATAATCTAATTAGAAAAAGAGGTCAGCTAAAAACAAAAACAAAAAGGAAAATGATAAAAGACTACCTGAAATATAGATTTAAAATCTACTCTCATGAATTAGAAGCCTTAATGCAATTATACATACATGTCTTGAAATATTAGCAGATGATAATCGTACACTCACCCAATTTACAAATATATATACATACATATAAGTCAAGAAATAAAATTGTGGATTGCCGCTCAATTTGTTTAACCTCAGGAGATATGTATTCCTATCCCTGCTCCAGAGACTAGAGTGATATGATATGCTGGGAACTGGAAGGATTCCAGGATGCAAAAGACACTGGTGTAATTTTCTTCTCATTCTAAACTCTCTCTAGTAATAGAAGAAGTAGAACCTTCCCAAGGGCTTCTGTACCACGATTTTATTGTTGCTGTTGTTGTTACAGAACAATTTTTGGCTCTACAAAGAAGGAAGAAGTCATTCCGGAGTGCCTTGACCACTTCTTGAATTAGATTCAAGTGGATAAGGAAATTTAAACTTTCTCCGAATCTCTGGAAGTCAGTTTCTCCTGGGAACCACATTTTCCACTGGACCAAATGAGATCTTCCCCTTGCTGACGAAGGCAGAGCCATCATCCCCTGGTAGAGAGTAGGGCCTGGGGCAATTAACATTGTGTAATGCTTCCTAAAGTCTCCCTACATCAAACTTTGTGAATCAAATTCAAATTAGCATCTGGATGAACATTAAGAGAAAAGCGGCTCACAAATGGCCAGGAGGGATGGGGTGAGGGGACTGCTGTAAGATGTTCTGGTTATTAGTGAAGATGTGCTCTGCTTTGCCTTCTCCGGGAACATTTTGTTGTTTGTTTCTTTGTCTTGGCCTTTCTTTGTATACAAGGCAGCGCCTCATCTTCCTTCTTGCTCTCCCAAGCTTTGCCATCAATCCTGGCAATTCCTCAATGGGGAGCCTGGAGCATTTGCTCTTGTTTAGAATCTCTGGCAGTCTGTTTTCACAATTGTTTGACACTTAGGAAAGCACAAAGGGGTCACCTGTGGCTTATCAATACAACCAGGAAAAGGCCCTAGTACATGTTCAGCAGCAAAGACAACTGACTCCATTTCTCCATCCTACAATCAAATGGCTGGAGTAGAAATCCTTATTTTACCCCCAACATGTGGGTACTGCACAGATTTTGAGGTCCTACAGTGCCATTGTATGAGGTCCATACAATGCAGAATACTGGCTCACCTTTTGCTAACATGTAACCATGGGTTAATTACGTTGCCTTTCCATGCTTTGGAGTCTTCATCTGTTCACCCAGGTTGATACTCATATTCCTCTTATGAAAATTCGAAGCAAATGCAAGGCATGTGGTAGGCACTCGATAAAAAATTGTTATACTTCCCTTTTCTCCTCTTATGGAGTAGTTAGGGAGACTAAGTTCATGATAGAATTGTTCTTTTTAATCTTGAAAGGTATTGTTATTGTTATTATTGCTATTATTACTTGGTTGTGATTTCTTTCCCTAAGTATTCTCACTGAGTCTCCAGCCCTTTGCCCTAATGGAAAGGATGGTTTCTACTTCTTCTGAGATGGGGGATGGTGATGGAGAAAGTTACTACATAGTCAAATATTGGCACCTAAGATAGAAGACTAGTTCATTAATCTGGGTTTTGGAAAAGAAGAAAGCAAGAAGGGGTTAAACGTGTGAGGGTTTTATTACAGAAAGTGCCTATGAGAGAAAATGGGGCCAAGGTGGGAGATGGGGGACACGTGTCAGACTGCCATGCAAGTCTGGTTACTCAGTGAAAAGGGAGAGACTGAGAGATTGGGAGGAAGCATTCCAAACCTCCATGTGTGCTAAGGAAGGTTCTACAAGGCTGTTGGAGAGTCCTTGAACCAAAGCTGTCTGTCCAAGAAGTTCTGTCTCCCAGAAATGCCTGCCTTAGTACCCCTTCCATCACCCCTAGGTCACGGCTGAGAGAAACCCATGAAATGCATGGCCTCAATGCAAGTGCAGCAATGGCTTTCAAAATGCAGCAGTCTGGCCCTTGCTCATTTGCACCCCTGTACAGAAGACCTGTTAGGAAAATTCTCTTGGTTGTCACAGGTCAATCTCTTGCACTCTCTTGCCCTCCTTGGGACGGTTTCAGAATTAAACGTAGGCAGTCTTCTCTTCTCCTGTATGACTTGAAGGTGAACATGGAATTCGTGTTGTGCTCAAAAATATCTCCCCATGTCCTGCCAGAATGACTGAAATTCCACCATGAGGAATTGATCTCCAAAGGTCTTCACAGTCTTCTTAGAAAAGGATTAATTTAATAGCTTCCATGATAAACAGCTTATGCAACAGAGTCCCAGATAAAGAAGGGAGGGTGGATGAGTGGTAACAGTCATAGGAATGGTCCTGGAGGATGAGGGTACAGTCATGTTGAGAAAGCCCTGAGTGAGCCCTGAAAGACAGTTGCAAACTTCAATGATTTTCCCAAAGTAGCACTAGAGTGAGCATGTAACTGATCTTCACCAACAAGACATGCCTCTGGAGGGGAGGAAGTATGCTTCCAAGGCCCAATAAGGTGCCCAAGCACTGTCTCCAATGGACTTCCAGGGACATATTCACGTTGGCCAAGTTTGGTAAGGACTCCCAGGGCGGTACGAAGTTTCCAAGAGCTTACGTGTGCCCTTTGGCCCACGGAGCATACTGGCTGGCAAATGTGCGTGCACAGCTTTGAGCTCCCCAGTCTCTTTAGTGGCCGAACAATTGTGTTCCTCCTCCAAGTGCAGCAGAGTCAAGCTGGATACTAGGGCTCCTAGGTCTGGAACATGTATCAGTTGTTGGCTAGACCTGAATATCTGGTAGAGGGCAGACCTAAAAACACCCTGGAAACTTTCCCAGAGATACATTTCTCCTGGAGCCAAGAGGAAAACACAAGTGATCCATTTTGAACTTATTAATAACCGTCACATTTCTGTCAGGGCAATGGAAGAGCCAGTTTGGGGGCTTGGTACTTTGAGTTTTCTGCAAGTCAGGATGCCAGGATGGCCCAGAGCCACGACTGTGAAACAAGACTGCACTTCAGAATACCAGAGGGTCTTTGAACAAATAGGAGTTGCTCAGGCCTTACTCCTGGAGAGTCCTATTAAGGAAGGGCACTCGGGAACCTCGATTTGAAAAGCCTTCCTCATCTCCCTCAATTGTTCTGATGTTCCACCATGTATGTATCAGCCGAAAGCCCAGTACCACTGAACTTTCCTTATTCAGACTTTGTCTTGACCTGAATTAAATCTTTTTTTGGAAAAAGCTGAGGTATAACAAAAGAAATAACATAAGATACAGCCAATTTATACACATCAAAGTTGAGTGGGTCCCCAGGAACAGACTCTGACATGGAGATTAGCACGCAGGGCTTTCATCAGGGAAAGCTCCTGGGAACAGCACCTGTGAAAGGGAGTGGAAGAGATGAGGACTGGGCAGAGGAAGATGCTAGCTGTGATGAAGTCCCACCGCAAGCTCCAGGGACCCAATGGGGAGCTCTGGAGCTGGGATGGTCCTCTAAAGTTGTCCTGAGTTGGGGCAGAGAGCTGGCCCTTTATACCCTTATGTCAATCAGTCACTGGATTGAATGTGGGCTGCCAAGGAGAGAGGTGTGACCTTTCGTGAAACAGTTTTCATCAGAAAAGGCAATGTCCAAAAAGGGCTGACAGCTGATGGCTGCCTTCTGTGAGTACTCTAGCACTTGGAGTGAAAAGTCCTTTATTCTGCCCAGGGGAATCTGGGCAGAAGGGCACAGCATCTACCACAGTGGGGTTAAACTTCAGATGGGATTCATTTGTATCTAGGCTAGGATGAAATTCAGCATCCTCTGCCTTCCATACACTCACTATTAGCATGAGCTTCTGGATGCCAAAGAAGAGTCAGGAGGTAGTACCTTGCCCAGAGTCTAAGACACAGTAAGTGAACAACGTATATGCGGTAATAAAGCGTGACACTGGACTGGGCATTTGAAGCTTAGATTTGATAGAAGAGGAAGAAGGTGAGAGAGGAGGAGGAAGAGATGAGATTACTCGCTTGGTGTGCTGTGCTAATGAGAACAAAAGTGCATGCACAACACCCACGTGGGCCAGTGAGATTTATTCCTCTGTTCATGATAAACTCAGGGTAAGTGTGCATTAGCAGATAATCTGCGGCAAGAGATTGTATCAATTCCCTGAAGTGTGTCACAAAAAAAGAGTGCTTTACCATAACCACCCCTTCCCTCAATAAAACACACCTTACCCCTAGCCCACACTATCTCCACAGAGAATTGGGCTCCCAATAGCATAAAGTCTCTGATTAATCGTGAAGAGGGTTATTATGGCAGAAAATAATGCCGCCAAGGCTGAATCCCAGGTATTTGCACAGATTTTCATGTGCCTCTGCTAAGTTTCACAGTGGATAGATTCCCCTAATCCCTCAGTAATTATTAGAGATGTCTAGGAAAAAAAAACCCTACCACATTCTTTTGATGAGAATGATTGTTTGGTATTCCTATTTATTTATTCACTTGTAATGAGCAGGAGACACTTGGTGAGCCTGTTCTGTTCCTCTATCAGATTCCTTTATGCATAAATTATTTGAGAGTAAGATTTATGCTCAAAGAATAATGAGGTAAACAGGAGCAAAGGGAATAATTTAAAAGCAATTCATAACAAGGAAGTGATCACATACATACCGAGAGCACGAAGAACCCCATCCTGTTGCTCTGTTTTGTTTGAAGTCAAGTCAAAGGAGAATTTAATCCCAGAGACCATTTCTCCAATGAAACCCCAAAATGCTTTTCTTGTTTTAACCATTTCACAACCTGAGACCTGGCTGTTCCAGAAACTGTCTGTACCTTTGCTAAGATTGTTTTGGCTTACTTTTATTTTCTAAATTAATTCATTGAGTTTTCTTCCTAAAAGTTTATTCTTGGACAAAGAGAGTTCATCACTAATCGAAGCCATATTTGGTTCGCCAAATGTTTTTAAACAATTTAACAAAAACTTAGAGCCAGGTTTGGAAGGCAATTCACATGCAAAGACTTTTATCAAGCCAAAAAGCATTACTTACTTTATGAACAAGTAACTTTGTGACTGGAATTGCAAACAGAAACATAATTTGCTAATGGCTTCTTCCTGAATTCAGAGCTTACTCCTTTTACCTGGTTATTAATCTGGGGCATCAGGAAATGAGAGAAATAATATGTCTGAACTTCATTTAGAAATTTGACAAGATTTCTTATGGTATTCAAATGGGTTTAATACAGAAATATGTTCTGGATAATCAACGTCAGCCTGGAGGAAGGTCTTTAGAACCAAACTGCAGTCCTTTATGATTTCAATACTGTATTATAACTAAAACAGATTGACAAAATTTGTTAATAATAACCTAAGCTATGAGAAATAGTTCTACAGCTTTAACTATCACCTAGAAAACCGTGGGCTCCCTGGGTGGCTCAGTTGGTTGAGCGGCCGACTTCGGCTCAGGTCACGATCTCGCAGTCCGTGAGTTCGAGCCCCACGTTGGGCTCTGTGCTGACAGCTCAGAGCCTGGAGCCTGTTTCAGATTCTGTGTCTCCCTCTCTCTGACCCTGCCCTGTTCATGCTCTGTCTCTCTCTGTCTCAAAACTAAATAAACGTTAAGAAAAATTAAAAAAAAAAAAAGAAAACCGTGGGCTCCAAATTTGTCTCTAACCTGCATTCTGAGTTTCATACCTATCTACTAGACATCTGTACCCGATACACCAAAAACTCAACATGGCTAAAGGCAAATTTATCATCTCTACTCAACCCTTCAACTGCTTCGCCTCCAAAATTCTTATTAAGTAGAAGCTTCATGTATCTTCTCAAGCTAGAATCCTTGGAGTCATCCTTGACCCTTTATTTTAATCACACCTAAATATCTAATTGATAACCAAGTCTCAGTGACTCAGTTTCCTTATTAAACACACACACACACACACACACACACACACACACACACACACCACTGAAGAAAAGGGAAAACAATAGAGTATTGCCTTTCAGCCCAAACCAAATTAAACTAAAAATCCAACTTCCAAGGTAAAGAAGGCAGATTTAGAGGCTTTAGTCAATGGTGAGTTCATCACAAATCCATAATTTAATTGGCCTCAAAAAATGCTAATGTGACCTGAGGCTGTATTAATTAAATTACAGTATTTAGAAGACAAGGGGGGATAATTTTGCTATGCTCTACACTCTGAGATCACAATTATATTCAGTACTTGGTGGCACATTTTAATATAAAAATAGATACAATTATAGTCAGAAAAGCGGAGAGAATGCTGAAGGAACTCAAAGTCATGTCATGTTAGGGATGTTTGCAGGGAAGAGGAAGCTCTTCCTTGGAGAGGGAATTCTTGAGATGGTTGTGATGACTGGGACAGTTTACTGAAAGATGATATATATAGAGCAATGGTCCCAAACTCTAACCCCTAGATGAGGCTAGACTGTCTCGGCAAGAATGTCCTGGGATAATTCTATGGATTCTTCAGTCCCACTGCCAAGAGATTCTTACTCAGGTGTGTGAAAGGAATTCTCCCTCCCTAAATCTGTACACACAGCCAGGGTCGGGAACCCCCACGTAAAGGAGAAATTAGATTTTCTCAGCATGCAGCCAAGAGCCAATGGACAGCAAACAGATCTTTGCAGACTCTTAGGAGATGCATTTTAAAACCCAGAAGAGTCGGGAGATTCAATGGGTTGCCTTGGAAGGAAAGGAGGAATTGTCAAGTCATTGGGAGCTTAAAATGGGGCTCCATGAATGATTTCTAAGCCTGGAACTTAAGAGGTTTGTGCAAGAATGGGTGTGACGCTCTGTGATTCTTAAGATTCTGTGGTTTTGTCAAAAGAAACAAAAGCCTATAGATTCAAAGCAGCTTTAAAAATTTCATTTTGTTATATCATGTCTAAAGTACAAACTGCCCAGCGGTAGCAGAAATTATCAGCATCCCATCCATACCCCTTGAGCCTTATTTCAGTGCATACTGACCTAACTTCCATCTGTACCACTTTACCTGAGGTCGTTCACTGGCCTCCAGAGCCCACTCTGCTGGCATCCATAGCAGACCAGACATTCAAAGAACTAACTACCCACTGTCCCCCAGCAATCCTGGACTAATGATGGGCACCAACTAATGTTGGTGTATACACACCCCAGCTCCCTTGCCTCTCAGGTGAAATGACTCAAGGGGGCATGTTTTAGACTCCTGGAGTTCCTAGGTGGAATGAATCGCCATTTTCCACAATAGTAATTATATTGACTGCCTTTCCTTCTCTTTCTCCCTTCCTCACTCCCCTACTTATATTTCTTAGGGATCATTTTACAAATAAAATACATGTACTCAAAGCCTCTGTCTTAGCATCTGCCTCTGGGAGAACACAAAATAAGACTCTAATTATTGCTAACTAAGCAGAAAATAATTACCTAATAAATCAAAGTTTGAAGAAATCAGGATTAAAGAAAAGCATCGACTTGAAAATATTTTTTAAAACTTGGCAATTTGACAGCACTTGTAGGCTGAAATGATATCGATAGGCACAGCTGAATTAGAGGATCTAACTGCCCTTGGCTTCTAGATCACTGGAGATTGAGGGTTGCTGTTCATTGATCTCAAGTGCACCCACCTCTCTGGGCCTACTTTCTGCCCCCGAGTATCACTCTTGGTGTTTCAGGAACCACTTATAATTCTCAAAACATACCACCCTGCTTCATATTTCTTTATCTTTGACTTTTCTATTTGCTACTGTTTTTATTCATCCTTTGAAAACATATTAAAGCTGCTCCTTCTTCCAAGAATCGCCTTGCTTCATTCCCCTGCACCAATGGAGTCATTTGCTACTCTGATTATTTCTATTTCCTAGTATAGAATGCTACAATTATCAATTAACTGAACATTTAATATGAAAAAGGAGTTAAACTGGAGGGAACAGAAATCTACCCTGGTTTTCTTTTGAACTCACTGCCAAGAAACATGGTTTTTAATGTTCAGGATCATTTTTAATGATAATTCACTTTGTATAGTATCTTTCCTTTGTTCCTTTTTTCTACAGCTATCTGAATTAGAATGCAATCATTAAACAAGTGTGCAGAACTTAAATCCAGATAGAGTACCTTGAAAGTGAGAAAATATTATTTAGTAATTTAACATAATCTATATAATAAAAGTAAAATGTTTATGCTATCACCTTAATTGAGAAGAGCAGGACACAAAATTTTGTGTGCAGCACAAATTCAAAAATGGTGAGTTTGAAAAAAGTGGGAGGAAATCCATTTAATGATAATGCAGTGGATCCTGGCTATGGAACTCTGGTGATTATTTTTCTGCTTCTCTCTACTTTTTGTGTTTTCTAAGTTTTCAGTAACGAGCAGGTTGCAGAAAATAACAATGACACTTTTTTCACCCGTAAGGAATGCTTTCCCACAGATCAATCACCATGGAAGAAATGTTATAAGTTATTAAAGATTATCTACAAACCATGTCAAGAGGCCAGAAGGCTTTATCGGTAAATTCCTTCAAACGCTGAAAGAACTACATCACATCATTCTGACGCCACATCATTTGTTCCAAAGCATAGAAAAAGCTGAAAAGCTAAAGTTTTGTTTTTTAATGAAGCAGCATGACCCTGCAACACAAACTTGATGACTACACACACACACACACACACACACACACACACACCACCTACAGATCAATAACACTAATCAATGTAGGCAGAAAAATATTAAATAAAATAGTACTCAATCAAATTCAATAGCATCTAGAAGAATTGTCCTCTACAATTAGATAAACTATCCTAAGAATGAAAGAGTGATTTAATATTAGGAAACCTATTAATATAATGAATAACATCAATAGGGCAAAGGAGAAAAACCACCTCAGTGAGTAATGAACAAGCATTAGGTAAAATTTTAAAAGCATATTTCATAAAAGTGGGAAGAAAGATCCTTAATATCATCATTGATCATGACACTTAGCTGTATAGAAGGTTGGTTATGAGTAATGTGCTCTGAAATCACTGTGACTTAGGTTTAAGTTCTGGCTATACCATTTTCTGCCAGCGAGACTTTCAGTAAATTATTTATTCTTTCTGCCTCCTCTGTCTGTAAAATGGGCATAATAATTTCTTACCACATAGGGTTGGTGTGAGCATAATTAAAGTGGTATATCTTATGTGCTTAGTACAATACCTGGAACTTAGTAATATTCAGTAAATGTTATAATAACATTTGTATACCAAATTCTATGATGATAATAGTAAGTAAAAACGATAGTAGTAAGACTGATATATCTTCAAATTTACTTATAGAGATTCTTCTTTCCTACACCTCAAATACACATGATTGGTGGGGAGGGGGTCTTCCATGGTGATTCTAATATATACCAAATGTTAAATCACTAAATGAGAGACAGTCCTTGTAAAATTAGAAATAAGAAAAGAATGTAAAATATCACCCAATTTTTGACTATTGTTCTGAAAGATCTAGATAATGCAATAGTCATGAATCAGAAGTGAGAGGTGTAACTATAGATAAGTGATAAATAAATTTTTTTTTCAGATGGCTTTTCATTAAACATACAAAATTTAAGACAGGGGTGCCTGGGTGGCTCAGTCGGTTGAGCATCTGACTTCGGCTCAGGTCATGATCTCGCGGTCCATGAGTTCGAGCCCCGTGTCGGGCTCTGTGCTGACAGCTCAGAGCCTGGAGCCTGTTTCAGATTCTGTGTCTCCCTCTCTCTGACCCTCCCCCGTTCATGCTCTGTCTCTCTCTGTCTCAAAAATAAATAAATGTTAAAAAAAAATTCAAAATTTAAGACAATCAAAACACTCCCTCAGGACTGGCCCTATTAGAATCAAGAGGGTTCAAGATAGCTTCCAGCAATATTTACTTAGACTACATGGTAGGAAAAAAATCCAAACATAATAATGCCAAACACATGAAGTACCTAGAAACAACCTTATAAGAAGTGTGATCTACATGAAGGAAAGTCAAATATTTTACCAGGTGATACAAATGAAGAGTTCAATATACAGAGAAACATACAACAGTTCTAGAAGGGTGGGCTGAATATTGTAATTTGAGAAGCACTCTGTATTAGGCTTAATGCAATCCCAACAAAAATATTACTAATTTTTTTTTTTTAATGAAATGGTTTGGATTCTATTTGAAGACTAAATGAGAGAGAATCAACAGCTTGGAGCTTGACATACAGCAGGTGCTTAATAAATGCTAGCTCACTTTCTCTTGATGCTAGCAAAATTCTGATGCCTCAGACTACAGTGATCTCCCCTCCTTTAATTCCTGTAATTACCATTCGCTTGGCAATTACTGTATGATTTTTTTAAGTTTATTTATTTTTGAGAGAGAGAGAAACAGCATGGGTGGGGAAAGGGCAGAGAGAGAGGGACAAAGAGAATCCCAAGCAGGCTCTGCACCACTAGCACAGAGTCTGATGTGGGGTTCAAACTCACAAAACTGTGAGATCATGACCTGAGCTGAAACCAAGAGTCAGACACCTAACCAACTGAGCCACCCAGGCACCCCAGTTACTGTATGATTTTGACAGTTTGACTTTACATCGAATTTTTAGTTAATGTACATGATTTGGTCTTTAGTTATTCTCTCCCAAATAGATTGTAAACCCCCTGAAGTCAAGGACTAGATTTATATAGCTTTGAACCAAACACGTAATGCACTCTAGTCAACTACAGGGAGCTGGGCTGGCCGGGGGTGCGCGGGGGTGGGGGGGTGGTGATACAGACAGAGATACACCACAAAACTGTCATTAGCTCATCACTACAGATGAAAATAAAATACAGTTAGTCACAGTTGAGGAAATCAAACTTGGGGGCCAACAACAGTCCCATACCGGAGTGAGCCTTTTCTTAGGCTCACTCCTAGACCAATTCTAGGCTCATTCCTACACCAATTACTTCTGAATATCATGTTGGCTGAGGCATCATCTCATCTCTAAAATATGCTAGAGCTGATAAAGAGCCAAGGTCAATTCAATTGTCCAATGGGGATTCTTGCAAAATAGGCACGACTAATCCAAGAAGTGTATGTCTACTTCATAGTAGTCAATAACCAATGAATCCAAAGGAATGAATGAATTGCCACATTCCCAAAGCTTCAAAGCTAAATATTTCAGAATCATGTTCTGAGTGTAGGCCTGGCAGATTCTCAAAGTATAGTGGCTGCAGAATACTCACTTGATATTTTAAGCATATTTTGTGTGCTTAAATTTGTAAAATTTTGTAAAAGTTGAGGAGAAGATACTGTTAGTCAGGAAGTATATGTGGGGAACATAAGTATTAAATCAGTATGTGTACAGTTTCCAAGAACCATGAGTAAGCAAACCAGTTCCTGACTTCAACTGGATGTCAATTTTACCTAAATATATGCAGGGGATATTAATACTATACTTGTGTTTACTTTAACAACCACCAGGGCTGTGTGAAAATCAGCTTCACAGCCAAATAAAGTGACAAAAATGACAACTCCAAGAACATAGAAACCACTTTGCAAGTTTTGCTTGCATTTGCTGTGTAATCTCCAGAAAAGAAGTCTTATACACTTGTACACTGGCTGCCTACCCACTTCTCAGGCCCCCACTTAACACCTCAGGGAGGGAGGTCTTACTAAAATGCCAAGATTCAAGTCAGAAAAATGCCTGTAGCCTTCCAAACTCGGCCAGTGTTCCAGCTATTACTAACAAGTGGGTAAATCTCACCCATAGCTCAGAGTTCTACATTTCCAAGCAGAACCATGACATTTCAGAGCACCCATTCCTGTTGGAGCTAGCTTCCATATGAGTGTAGCTTCAATGTAACTGCACGGTTTCACAGTGGCAAATGACCGGCTGCTGCGGCTAACAAGGGAAGCCTGCCATCTGTGTGTCACCTCCAAGTCCTCCTGCAATTTGGAGGGCTATGATGAGTGTAAAGAGACTGAAGACATGGCCTGCACTTTATCGTAATTTACAATATATTTTAGAAGGGGCGCCTGGCTGGGTCCGTGGGTAGAGCATGTGACACTTGATTTCAGGGCTGTAAGTTTGAGCCCCATGTTGGGTGTAGAGATTACTTAGAAATAAAATCTTCAAATATATTTTAGAAGAAAATTCACAAGTCAAACACAAGAATTAAATAGCAATGAGATAACAAGAAAAACTGTTGAAATTAAATAATACTTATTTGACAATAGAAAGTTTCCAGGTAGGTGCCACAGAGAGTAACTTAAAAAGAAATCCAGAGGACGGAGACTTCACTCTGCAAAGGGTCGTTACAAAGGGCTTTAGGGGGCAGATGGATCTTCAATTGGGAGGCCACTTAGTTCAATGATTAGGCAAAAGGATTCTGGAGCAACTACACTTAGCTTTCCAATTGTGCTTCAACTCAAGGGAGCTGTGTGTTCGTGAGAGTCTTTGGTCTTTCTGAACTTCAGTTTTCATACCTACGATATAGGAATAATGATAATAGTACCTACCTTGTTGTAGGGTTGGGTAAGATAATGAATGTGCTACAGCATCTGGTACATGCTAAGGGCTCAATTAAGTATTATCACAGTAAAGAAACAAAACAACTTGGCCTTGAAAGACCTATTGTTTGGAAGAAGACAAAAGACAGAAAGATAATGCAGATCAGATGGTGCATGGTGGGAAACACCTGAAGTCAATCTCGGTTTCCTTTACATCACTCGCCTAAGGCCTTGGTTATTTACCATAAACCTCCAGAAAGTAGGGGGATTTTGGAGAACTAACAGCCATTCAGCCTTCCCCTTGAAATGTGACTAGGAGGAAACCACATCTTTGTTTCCTGACTTTTCACTGAACACATTTTGGACTGGGCACACCACTATCAGCATGACATTCCAAATAGTCAGAAATCCCAAGATGAAAGACCAAAAATAACTGCTTGACCCAGAAAAAGGGAGGGCAACACTGAATTTTCAGGAAACCAGACTTAAGAGTCACTCTGACACTCAGGACTTGTGTCCCTAACACATCATTGAGAAAGATCTTTTCAATTAAGTGAAAACTTGATCCAATCTAAATGTTTGGAATGTTGTACACAGATCACCCCCGCTCATCCTTCCCCTGTACTAACGCTACCTCCTCCCCCTGTGATTTTCCTATTATTTCATTTTCATATTGTTCAGCAAACAATGGGCTGAAATTTTGGCTCCATTGATCAGATGTTTGGCATTATATAGCTGAAGCCAATAAATAGAAAACAACTCATTCAAGGAACATTCTAGCCAAGAAAAGGGCAATAAATGGACCATTTCACTATCACCCAAAACGACTCCCAAATCCCACATTTCTATATATGATCTGGCAATTACACCTACAGGCTGAGGATTTTAAAGCAATTTCTGCCATGCCAGGTGCAAGCATAGTTGTTTAATTGGCATTTGTTAGCTTGAAGGAGGGAGTTTATTGGATTCCTTCTCTATGGCCTCCCAAAATCCAGCTGCAAAATTTAGACTCCCTTGCAAAAGAGTTTCACACCTAAGTATATAGATTCAGGGAAACATTCAGAGGAGTGAAGAGAGAACTAAGTATCGAATAGCAGCTTTCAGAGGCGAAAGGAAAGGGCCAGCCACGATGTCCTTCGGCTCCATGTTTCTGGAGGACACCTTTGGCTGTAGCACCAGATTGCCAGGTTGGCAGAAGTTCCTAGCAAGTGCTGTGCCTTTGCCTTCAGGGTGAGACCTGTCACACTTTTTCTTCTCTCACACCATGGGGTGGAAGGCATGTCAGAGAATCTACAATCAACAGAAAAGTCAATTTTTATAATCACTTCTGTGCCGAATGGCCCACTTTCCCCCTTGTGCTTGGGGACTTCATCATATTAAGGAGAGACAGCAAAAGAGGCACGTTCTATTCAGCAACTAGATACATCTTCAGGCAATCTCCGTGAGAGCAGAGGGGCTCACAGACCAGCTTGCAACTCCCTAGCAACCACTATCCCAAGTTCTTACAGGTCACCTTCAAAGAGAATTCTAGGAATAAATGTTTCTTTTTAATTGTGGGCCTCAATTTTTAACACATAGGAAAATGCCTTCAGACGCACCCCTAACTAATACATTTTTATTTTACAAAGCCAACAGTTGGACTGGGGCTAGGCCAACTCTAATTTCTTCCACCACGATCAGTTAGTACAGTCCTTCACCCTATCTTGCTTGGATGGCGGCTATAGCCTTTTCCTGTCTATGTCACTGTTTACCAGCCTCTGGTAATTCAGTTTCCCTTCACCCCAGTACTAGAGCTATCCAAGAGACAGGGAGAACGTTGGATTCCATGGGTTTAGAAACTCTCATAGTAAGTATGCTATGCGATGGAAGCTGCTATGCGATGGAAGCCAAATACGGTTTAATGAAAGACCCTGCTGTCTATTGATGTCTCATGGACCTGCCCTCCCTTCCCATCTGCTCCACCTCAATAATTTTATGACAGCTATTTTGAACTTCTATTTCTGGAAGATGCTTTAACACGTTTAAGCTTCTGTAGACTTCATATACCTTATTTCTGCTTAGAGAGTTGGTACTCCTTTTCTAAAGGTCACCTCCTCTGTGAAGACTTCCCTGATGACCCTTAGACCTAGAAGGTTGGTTTCTTCTTACTTTGTGCTCCTGGAGTTCTCAGAACCCAATGATATCACAGTAGTCATCATACAGGATTTAAAAGACTGGTTATTCCATAATGAGAAGGAATGGTTTTACTCCCATTTCTGTCCCCTGTCACAAACAGTGCTCTATAAAGGGCCAGTCAAAGAATGTATGAAAGAATACATACTTGCTGCTGAGGAGGCCCTGGGCCTTTATTTTTCTTGGTGTCTGCACTCATGGACTATCCTGTGCCCCAGTCCTATTCTCACAGATGTACGCCACTGATGTAACCAGCCGGGCAGACAACCAGACTCCAAGTGCCTGTTTCCAGTGGCAGACCAGTATATAACCACCCACTCACCTTCCAACACAGAGCGATCCAGAATGTAGCTCCATGAGGGTAAAGATTAGAGCCTAGAAGTGTGCCTGGTTTACAGTAAATGTTCACAAAGTGGGAGGACAGAGGAAAACCAGCTGGGGATCAGTATCATCTCTGTATTGAAGTCACGTATGAGCTCGAGCTCAACTTCTTAATGAGGTATGTGTTTGAATAGAATATGGCTCCACGTCTCAGAGGGTGATGGCTCTGCTTCTTACACTTTGAAAATGACAGACTTCTCCAGGAGAATATACCAGGTGCAGGCAGCCCATTTGCTGAAGCCCCTCTCAAGATTTATCATCTGTGAGGATTCCTCCCGAATCGTTCGTCCAACCTTTTCCTAACCTCTCCCAGCATACATTTTGCCAGTTAATTATAAACAGTATTCTGTGTTTTCATCTTGTTTCCCCACCTGAGTAGGTGCCCATTTGGATGCATCGTTTTCAGACCCCAGGGAGCAGTCCGTGTACCAAGCACAGTAGGTGCTCAACCAACTCTTATTAGGTTGAAATGCTGAGGATTTACAAATCTCGAGGGACTGGATGTGTGTATGTGTTAACACAACAGTTAGCATGGGAATTCCTCTTGGAAAGGAACTAATAACTACACTGAGGAAAGTACATTATTGGGCCATTTGGGAGTGAAACCATAAAGCTCCCAGAACAAGGTCCGGAAGGAACAAGCAGAACTGGAAGACAAGGGCAGAACAGGAAATTAACAGGCAGTGGAAGCAAAGAGGTAGTGAGGAAGGAGAAACTGGCTGCTCCCATCTGGCCAGAGCCTGGAGCCCAGGTTAGCAGGGATGGACTTTCAAGTGCCAGGGTATCTAAGGTCAGGTGTTTATGGTTTCCCTCATTCTCTTAAATGTTTTAGGTTTGGATCCCACACAGAGGCCTGTGCCTTGTCTGTGGGATTGTTTGCTGATATTTTCTATCAATGAAAAAGTAGAGGGCTATATAGAGATCATCACAGGCCAGAGGTGGATTGATATATGTGAGCTATACATTAAAGGAATTCACCTGAAACAAGAGCTCAGAGGCAGAGGTAAGGGAAAAGCCATGAGTGTTCTCCTCTTCCTATCCTCAAGCCCCAGATTCAAAGAGCTTTCATAAGATCTCAGTGGGCAGGTACTAAAACTGACCAGTGCACGACACATGGATTATGGGTGGGAAAGACCTGTAGCTACAATCAATAAGGATGAGGACACTGAGACCCCGAGGAGGAAGGTGACTCGGCCAAGGTCACTCAGCTCTTTGGTGAAGAAGCTGGGACCAGAACTCAGACTTTACCCATACATTACCCCATCTACTCCATGCTGTGCCTCTGTCCTTAAATTGACCATGGGGGCCTCCAAACAGTGTCTGTCCAAGACTGTGTCATTTGCTGGACTTATAATTGGACAAATTTAGGTTACTGTCTATGCCAGTAAGGGCTATTGTTTATCTAAAGGCTGGGATCACATCTGTGCCGATTGGCCATCCGGGAGCGCCATCTGTCATTTGGGGGAATCCTAAGGGGATCTGGCATGGGTGGATGAGGTCCTGGGAATGGGCCGAATCCAGGATGCTGCTAGTAGCCTCCAGGCCTCAATTACCAAGAGCCTCTTCACCTTGTGCTGCCTTTACTTGTCTGAGAAGCCCAGGAAAGAGTTCCTCACGGTGGCTGGTACCTCACATTTGCAGAGATGGAACACGGGAGATTTGCTTCCACCAGTTGCAGGGCCAGAACCGGGAAATAAATCATAAGGGAAGGTCCTCAGTGGGTGGCTGCCTGCCCTGTCCATGCTCTTTATTCCCAGGTAACCAGGGTGGCTCAGTGGAGTCTGTGAAAATCATTTAGTTCTCCCTGTGTACCAGGCTTCTTTCTTGACACTGACATTGCCCTGCAGGTACAGATAGGCATAATGAGGCTGAAATTGTGGAGATGCTGCAGGTCAGGGCGGCCACAGCCTGAAGTGTTTGCTCACAGCCACCAGGTTTGAACAATGGCTGTTCTCAAGAGCCAGGGAACCAGGAGGTCACAGGCAGCCTGTCTCCTCCCAGGGTCTGGGCTGGGGAGAGGAAGTGCCTGTCCCAGTGTTGATTACAACAGCAACCAGAGCCCAGAGAAGGGGAATGGAAATGCTATGCAAATACAGCAGCCTGCTTTTGTCTCTTCTAACCACAAGCTCTAAACATTTGATAACAACGTCAAAACCGCAAATTTCTTTATCCCTGCTATTGTGTGAAATGATGGTTTCAAGAAAGAGAGGTTAAGGAGATTTAGTCGAGGTCAGCCAGCAAATCAGTAAATCCTGGAAATGATTCAGTCTCTCGGTTCTTCTCCAACTCCTACCCTTCCCTGTTTTCTGTTGCTGTTTAAATATGAAGCTGTGTGAGCAAACAGAAAATGCCCTGGGTCTTTTCTAGTAGGAATGCAAACAGGCTAAAAGCCATCTCCATTTTTTACTGAATCCGAGTACTTTTAGGCATTTTCTATCTTTTTCCTTTTTTTTCTTTATTTTATTTTTTAACGTTTATTCATTTTTGATGGACAGAGACTGAGTGCAAGCAGGGAGGGGAAGAGAGAGAGGGAGGCAGAGAATCTGAAACAGGCTCCAAGCTTCGACCTGTCAGCACAGAGCCCTAAGCTGGCTCGAACTCACAGACTGCGAGATGGTGACCTGAGCCAAAGTTGGACACTTAACAGACTGAGCCACTCAGGTGCCCCTCTTTGGTTTTTTTTTTTTTTTTTTTTTTTTTTTTTGAATGATTGCCACAGTAAAGATTTGAAGGGAGAGCGTGGGGAGTGGGGAGTGGGGAGAGGGGAGTAGGGAGTGGGGAGGGTTTCTGAACCAGAAAAGCTGCTCTGGGAGTAATCAGTTTCCTGTAGGGAGAAACAGACCTGTGATTGACCTGTGTGTATGTTTCAGCTGCTTAATGACTTATTGCAATGCAGGTTTGGATTTGGAAGGGTACAGGAAGTCCATGTCTACTGACTTTTAGGAGACTCAGAAGTGGAAAATGACCTTGGAAAGCCACTTAAGACTACCCTCTGATTTGGAGAGTATCTGAGCTAACAGCAAGCAAGGTCTTTATTCCAATGTCATCTACTTCATGACATCTTCCCCGGACACCCCCTCTCCCTAGCTTTGCTTCCATGTTCTCTCCCTAGCTTTGCTTTTTCCCTTTCCTTAACTTTTGTCACTATTTACCATATTATATGCTGTATTTATTTACTGCTAACATAGTGTTATTTACTTACACATTTTATTTGTTTTCTCCCCTAGTAGAATCTAATTTTCATGATGGCAGAATTTTTTCTTGGCTTGTCCACAGTTTACCGCCAGGGTCTAAACAGTGCACGGCACAGGGAACTGCTCAAATAAGATTTACTGAATAAATGAATGAAAGGAAGAAGATCAAAGTGATAAATAATCGGGGCGCCTGGGTGGCGCAGTCGGTTAAGCGTCCGACTTCAGCCAGGTCACGATCTCGCGGTCCGTGAGTTCGAGCCCCGCGTCAGGCTCTGGGCCGATGGCTCGGAGCCTGGAGCCTGTTTCCGAGTCTGTGTCTCCCTCTCTCTCTGCCCCTCCCCCGTTCATGCTCTGTCTCTCTCTGTCCCAAAAATAAATAAAAAAAAAAAAAAATGTTGAAAAAAAGTGATAAATAATCAAATGTTTACAAAGGATGTGCTATATGTGAAGTACTAGTAGCTAAATTAAACAACTATAAACCAATTCCTATTTGTCCTCCAGGGCCCCCATAACACTACACCACAGACTCAGTGCTTAAACAACAGAAATTTATTTTCTCACAGCCATGGAGCTAGCAGTCCAAGATCAGGATGTTGGCTGGTTTGGTTTCTTCTGAGGCCTCTCTTTGGCTTGCACATGGCTGCCTTCTCATTGTGTCTTCACAGAGTCTCCCCTCAGTCTATGTGCATGCAACCCTGCTTTCTCTTTGTGTATCCAAATTTCCTCTCCTTATAATGATACCAGTCAGACTGGATTAGGGACCACCCTAACAGCCTCACTTAAATCACCCTGTTAAATGCCCTGTCTCCAAATACTGTCACATCCTAAAGTCCTGGGGTGGGGGATGGCAGTTAGTCCTTAAATTACGTATGAACTGTGAGGGGGACAGATTTCAGCCCATAACATCCCTCAAAAGGATTAGGCTATGTTAGAAAATTAAGATTTAAGTCCTTGGATATTAAAAAAAATATCAGGGAGAAAGGGCAAATTAAATATAAGAAATATACATCTGGGCGGGGGAGAGGGGAAAATGGGTGATGGGCACTGAGGTGGGCACTTGTTGAGTGAGAACTGGGTGTTGTATGTAAGCTGTGAATCACAGGAATCCACCCCTGAAGCCAAGATCACACTGTAGACACTGTATGTTAGCTAACTTGACAGTAAATTATACTAAACAAAAGAGAAATAAACATCTCAACTATTAATGAAGTGGTACAATGCAGTAGGTATGTAGTACCTTCTTCTCTTTATTAGGTATTAGGGAAATTAGATATACTTCGGAGCCTTGCTTCTCATGTGGAAAACAGGAATAACAGAACGGATGATAAAATTAGATGGGATAACGATGCCACGTTCCCAAGAGCTTGGCATGCAGTAGGTGTTCAGGAAATGTTGCTTACCTTTTACCTTCTCATCAAAAATAGTACATTCATTTTAGTGCTACATCTTAACAGGAATACTGATAGCATCGTAAAGACTGCCTTTTCTAGGCGGTTTCTTTTTTTTTTTTTTTAACCCAAAAAGTGGTATTGTTTTCTCTGATTATGAAATAATAGCTAATCATGTTAAAACTCAAACACTATGGAGGTGAGGTAGAAAGTGAAAGAAATCCCATGAATACCCTCCCTGGCAGAAAATAACCACTGTGAACAGTGTGATATACAGCTTTCAGCCTTTTTCTCTATTTTTGCATAAGCATATAATCTGTTTTTCATATAAAAGTGATTGGTAATGGGCATCTTTCTATGCCAATAGATATAGATCCGGCCCATTTGCGTTTACATTTTTCATTGTAATGGGGAAGAGGGAGGGGAATGCAAAGACGGTCAGAGTTTGAGGAATACTCACTTACACAAAGATACCTTGATTTCCCTGGAACTGCTCAGAGCCGTATGTGCCAGTTATCAAGTTATTGTGTCTCAGCTATAAACCCATCCTTTTTGCTCCCTTTGCAGTGCAGGTACTCTGCAGACCTTGATCTGTTTTGCCATCTGGCCTTCGATATGCTCTGCCACTAGGGGGCGCTGAGGAGAGAGAGGGAGGATGGTGGAGGAGTTTCCTGTTGGTTTCCTGTCTGTTTTACTGCTGTAAGCATCATCCTAGCAGCACTCTGAGTTGGCAGCAGCAAGCACTTTTCGAGGCAGCAGCTGAATCCAGTTTGTTCTTTTTCCAACACTTGCAGAACCAGCCACATTGCAAAGGAGATGCCAGCACCAGCCGGCTAGCACTACTCCTCCGAGGTCTGGATCCCAGACCCGTGGGAGCTCTTCCTCCTTTGAGGTGAGAGTCTAGCACCTGACAAACAGTATCGCCCTCCTCAGAGGACTAAGTTTTAGCAACTTGGTGCTCCTCCTGTAAGTTTCTAGCATTTAATAGAACCAGGCCTATCAACACCAGCTGGTATATTTAATAATACAAGCCCTAGGGGTGATCACTGCTTCCTACAGTTGCTACCTTTGTGTTAACTTGATGTTTTTGTTCTGCCTTTTCAGTTACTTAGTTAACAATTTTATATCTATCTTCATATTCACTTCCTTACGTTCAAATAACTGGTAGGTTTCCATCTTCTGACTGACCTGTGACGGATACATGACCTTTTCAGGCCATATTTGACCAGGTCCTTTCCTCAGGAGACAGCTCAGGGATTCAGCCCCTGCCAAACACTGCTGGAGAACAGTGGCCTTGAGTATTACTATTAACTTAAAAAATATATGCCCTTTAAGAAAGACTCCAACTGATGTGGTGAACCTATAGAAATAAGGGAAGGTAGAAGGAAGGCTGTATTTGCTACTGATTTTAATATGCAACCATCATTTTTCAGCAACGAGATGTGCCATTAGTGAAAAGACATTGAAGAATCACCAAAATGTGTATTGAAAGTTAACCCTAAGGGTTTTTATTTGAGCCAAGACTTGCAGATCCGGAACATTTCATCTTCATTTGAGTTCATTTTATCATTTCTTAAAGTCTTTTAGTCAATGTAGCTAAATCATTTATCATGTTCTTTTTCTCTTAGATTTGTGGATTGGGACACCTTTGCTTTAAAATATAGTACTCAACCCAACAAGCCATGAATATTCTCTCTCCACTTTACAAAGCTAATTAAATTCTCTTTCCTACAATAGTATTGATTCTTCCTGCCAACTTTTCCTTTAAAATATCCTTCACACTCATCTTTTCCTATTCATTTCAGATGCCACAACTTTCCTTTGCTTTCTTCCTCTCCTGCTGGCTTGCTACAAGAACCTTTCCACAATTCTTCCAACCTCCAGCTGCTCCCTATTTCAGTTCACCTTCCGTGCCATTACCTGACTGATTTATGGAGTTCAGCAATTCTTCTGGTCAAAAACCTGCAGAGGTTCCCAACTGCCTACATCTCTAACTTCCTAGCATGGTGTTCAAATTCTTCTCAATCTGGCTTTGGCGGTTTGATCTCCAGTAACTCACTCTCCTGAAGCTAGTGCTCCAGTCAAACCTATTTGCTCATTGTTCTTAAATTGGATCAGATGTGTATTCATTTCGTTGCCCCATCAACAGTGCCGTACCCGTTCTAACTCCCATCCAAATATTATCAGGCCTGCAAGGCCTAACTCAATGCCCTTCTCTGAGCAATCCTTCCTTAGCACTCCAGGACGTTGCTCTTGTCCTTCCTTGAATTCCTGTAATGTTTACTGTTTTTACCACTTAATAATTCTAGCTACCATTTAGTGAACACTCATTGCACAACAGTGCTTACCTGGATATTTCATTATCACTAATCGCCTCTACAACCCTTCATCCTGTTTTGGATCAAGCAAGTGAGACTCAGGCCCGTTAAGAGTTTCCTAAGGTCATATAGCTTACTAAGAGGTGGCATCAAGAGTAGAGGCTTCCTTCTTCAATGCTACAGGGCTGTTATCTATTGATCTTCAAGTCAGAAGACCAAGGTCTACCCCAGGTTCTGTCACTAACTAGCAGTCCAATCTTGCATGGATCACTTCATGTCTATTGACTTTATTTTCTCATCTCCAAGGCCCCTTCCATCACGAACATTCGGAGAGCCAGTTCACAGAGGGTCATGAATCCCATTATGGTCTTCAAGAGGAGAGAAAAGATCTCAGACAATCCAGATCGGTGTTTTTACTGGGCCTTTAATTCCCAGGAAAGAGGAAATGCGGCGGGGTCGGGACACCGAAACGATTACTCTTTGCAGGATGCTTGGAGGCATCTTGTCATATTGAATTAAGCATTTATCTTTATTTAGAAACTCCGGAAATTTTACAGGAAGGGTTTGTTAGGAGAGAGTTTAAATTGTCAACCTGCCACAGAATCACAGATGAATAAAAGCAGTGGAGAGTTCCTTTCCCCCTTGATAGCAGAGGGGTTTGCCTTTTCATTTTGTGGGTCCTATGGAAGAGCAGACACAGGTCTCTTTCTGCAGACAGGAGATTTTGTTTAGTGATTGCCAGAGGAACCTGGGCCCAGCCCGGTGGAGGGTGCCTGGTATCTGGAGATCTGTAGCTTTTGCTCAAACGTATATCCTGACCCTTGAGCCTTGCAGAGTGAAACTGCACAGGACTGACAAAGAACTCAATAGGAACGACAAAGAACGAAATAGGAAGCCAATATAAAAACAGGGGTGTTTAAATCTCAACATCATGCTTAAGTTGAATCTCGGTGTACTTAACCTTGACCGTGGTTGTGGAAAGAAGAGAATCTTAGGAGTTAAGCAAACTGAAACCACACCCTGACCCTTGTTATTCATCTCTCTTGAAGTTTGGGATTTTTTTTCTTTTGTAAAATGAGGGTCACACTACTCTCCTTATCACACTGTTTTGAGAACTAGAGGAAACGATAAGCATGAAGTAACCCCCCCCCCCCCCACTGTGGGTGCTCCACGAAGGCTACCTTCTCTCCCTGTCTGCACCTTAAATAGTTAACCAAATGCCAGCAACCAAACTGTATTTCTAAATGCAAACCGAGGTGGGAGGGCAGAATTTGGATGGTGTGTCTAAGAAAAAGGCCGCATGAACACTATCTATCCCACTTTGTACATTTTCTCCTCGTTTGAATATCCCATTTGTCAATCTTGCAAGAAAGAAAAAAACCCCACTTATTGTTTAGGAGATTTCATGCTTTCCCCTCCATCCTGCTTCTTGGGGTAAATCCTGAAAGAGTCAGCACAGCATTTCTCAGCACTGCTACTACCAATCCCAGGAAGCTGGTTCCTCTAAGCACGCTTTTAAGTGCTCGCATGACTAATAAAGTGTGACATGGCTGAGATTTGCGAGGCTTCTCTTCAGGAGCATACATTCTAGCTGACAAAATATGGCTAAATTTAGCTGCCTTTAGACAACAACCGTCTTCCAAACAAAGAGGGCCTCAAAGGCGAAAATGAGCCATGACGTGTCTCTGTCCTAACATGGATTTGCCCGGCCTCTCATCGGTGTCCCAGCTCGGCAAAGAGTCACATGTGCTTATGAGCAGTGCCTGAGCTGTGTCCGTGGTGACAAGGTGGGCACAAGGTGAGGTGTTCCTCTTATGGTCTCTGACCCAAGAGTCCTTACCAAGGTGGGAGAATGGGCGTTGGGCGTGCAGGGCAGGAACAGACCAAGCAGAGATGCAGAGACAATAATGGTAATATCTAGGGCTTCTATAGCACCGTCTATGTGCTGGTCTGTGTTCTAACCACTGCACTCTGTAGCCTCCAATCATAACATATCGTGCCTGGAAGAGAGCCCAAAGAACATCTAACTTAATACCGCTCTTTCGTGCAAAAGACAACCTAGGCCCAGAAAGATGAAGTAACTTGCCTGGGGTCCCGCGGCCAATGGGTGGCCTAGCTAGAGCAGGAAGGGCATGCCCCTAACTCTTGGTCAACTTAAAACTGCTTCAAAGGAAAGAAAGTGTGAAAAATCTGCTGGGACATATGGGAGGCACTTTGCGGAGGAGAATCATATGTTGCTGAAGCTTTCTGAGAGCTAAAACTGTCTCCCTTCCAGTCCAAAGTTTGTGTAGTTGGATCCAAAACACTGTGAATGCATTTGGCATGATCACAAAGAAGATACTGACCTCACTTGTGGCAGGCAGGGGCACTGAGTATGACCTGGGACATTCCCTGGGTTCAGCCAGAGACACAAGAGCTGTCAGGTAAGGATGCCGAATGATGATGGCAGGCTCAGACTGAGAGGCTCAAAGGCAGATAGCCACAGTTCTCCAGAGGTGTCAACTATGGAGCATGGAAAGGAAACAGAATGGAGCCTTCAGCCCATTGTCAGAATTCCAGATGCAGGCACATCCTCTGCATGCCGGGCATTACTTGTTGTTACTTGCATCGCTCCCAGCCTCTTTTGTACTCTCCCAGTACCAGGGAATGATGGCTGCAAGCTGCATTTCCTAGACTCCTATGTCAGCAAGGTTCCTGCTATGGTTTAGGTTCTGCCTGTGAGATGCACTTAAATGAGTGTCGGAAGAGAAGAAGTCATTTTTCCTCTGGCAGTGCTGGTGAACATATGGCTTTGGCCACATGTTATCAGTGGCTTCCATGTTCTCCTGATTGTCAGGGGTTGCAGGACCAGCTGTGACCATTGCCCATGGTGGTTTTCTGCAGTTTCTTGACCCCTGGGAGGAAGCAGTAACTTTGGATTCTCAGATTCACAGCCCTGGTGGCAAAGCTGAAAACTGGTGCCTGTCCTTTGCTTTAATTTATGCATCCAGTCCTTCCAAAATTTTTGAAAGCCGAACTCTTTAAGTCTTTTTCAGTTTGAAATATCTAGAGGGGTTTCTATCCTCTCAACTAAACACAGATGACCAATACATTTAGTTCGAGTAAGAAATAATATATCAAACACTTCCCATATGCCAAGCCTATACTAAGCATAATTTCATTGAATCTTCACTACAATACTGTCATCATTTTCATTTTGTAGATAAAACAACAAAAACAATAGAGGATTAGATGCATAAGACGGCTTGCCTGGATTCACCTGGTTAGCAAATGGTAAGCCAAGACTGAACGCAGGTCATGTGACTCCAGAACACACACTCTTAGCCACTTTGCAAAACAACTCCCTTCAGTTCAGAATTACAGTCTGCTTCAAAAGAGTCATACTTAAGGCCCCATCTGGGACAAGTTGAATCTCAAAGGAAAAAGAAATCAGGGTTCAAACGGAGAAACTACGGGAGCCATTCTTTGCCTTTCTGCCTCATACCTCTCCTATTCTGGAGCTGATAGAATTCTGCAAACCTGAGTCAGCCTCCATATACCTGACCCTCCACCTCATGTAGCCTCTCTCCATAACGCCACACCATAACCAGTGTCACAGGGATTTTTGTGGATGAGGCCAGCTCAGATCTCCTCTGCGAGGCCTTCTTTACTTAATTATCCTATGGCTGTCCAGGTTGGAAGGAAAGCTTCCCTCGCTCTACTGCCGTGACAAATTGTTCCTAGCCACTAGTGGCAAATATCTCAGTCCACTTTGAATTAAGAGGAGTTGCTTGTATGATCACCTCCCCCACTCCTGCCCCACCCCATTGGTAAGAAATATCATTTGTCAGGTGGCACCTTCAAGACAGGACCTTGGAGAGCCCCCGTGGCTCTTTAATGGGATCTCCATGTTAGCAGAACTCTGACCATCAGAATTTGGTTACACGATCCCCTCAGTGCCTATTCAAGATCCCATTTCCTGTACTTCATGTGCTTCTGTAAGTTTCTGTGCATGGCTCCTGACCACAACTCTGATTCAGGTATGCGCTTGCTTAGCTCTGGGTGTCCTTTGACTTGACACCTGATAATTGCCCGGTAAATACAAAAGGGTGCTGGATCTATACTGGCACAACTCTCAAGGGTCTCATTTGTCCTTTTCCAGAAATATTTCTAGCCCTCACATGCTGTATTCTTCCTCAGCCCTATCCCTGAGTGTCAGACAGCCTTTAGGTTTCTTACTAACACCACAGTGACTCGTTCATTGTAGAGATTCAGGAAATGTTAGCTCAATTGAAATAAAAGTGAATGTCCGTAATTTGGAAAAGCCCTCTCAAATGAAAGAGTCACTGAAACCAAGTTACCAAAGAAGAAAGAAGGTGTCATCTAGCGTCCCAGGGGCAGATGGAGGATGAGGATGGCCCAAAAGGTATTTGACAAGGTGTTTGTCCATTTGATCAGAGAATTCAGACAAAACAGACTAGATAGGACCCAAAATAAAGAAGGAAGATGCATGAAAAAAACTGGAGGTGGGAACCACATGGGGCTTTATGAAGCTGAAAGGCAGACCCAGGGAAGCAATTGTCAGGGGATAAGTGTCAAGAAAAGACTTTGTAGGGAACGGAGAGGCACAGGAGGGAATGGGAGAAGAGAGAGCAAGCTCTCAGAAGACGGAATATAAAATAAGGAAACAGGTCAAAAGTTGAGGAAACAGATTAAAAGGGAACGGAGATGAATAAAAAAAGAAGAAAGGTGATAGAGAGGGAGATAGACAACTACTGATTCTACCAGGCATTAAAAATGGCCAGAAAGATCAGTGCAAAGTCCTTCCTACATGCAAAATGAGCGACATGCATACTGGGAGGTTTCTCTCATTGCTTTGAAGTTTCTGACTTTTCAGAAACACATGTAACATTCACATGATATACTGGTCAAGCTAAGCTAAGTATCAACAACAAACAGTCCCCAGGTCTCATCGGCTTAACACAACACAGGTTTATTTCTTGTTTACATTATAGGTCTATTGTGGTTTCACTTATGCTCTGTTCTACAATGTCCTCACGAGGTGTCCCAGACTGAAGGGGGCTCCCTCTCCTGAGTCCATGAATAGTGAGTGAGCCAGAAAAAGAGAATACAGAGAATCATGCACTGGTTCTTAAAGCTTATGCCTGGGAGTGAAACATGTCATGTCTACTGACATTTCATGGACCACCAGCAAGTCACATGGCTGTGACTAACATCAAAGGAGGGGGGGTGGGAATCCTACCATGTACCGAAAAGAACTGGAATTATCTAATCAACAGAAGTGGTGACTGTGATGTGGCAGATGCCAGGTTCTCTATTTCTAGCCTGGTACTTTCTTACCCAGAATTCACAGAGCCATCGAGTAGCAGAGGAGGAAGGGACTTACCAAAATACTTAGCCCAGCTTTCTGTACGTACTGGTAGTGAAACTGAACCTCAAACAACATGTGGTGACTTATCAAAGGACCACACCGCTAGTGGAATAGCCAGGATCCTGATTCCCAGCTTTCCGTGCTGCTTGTGCCACATCAAGGCACTTCTATTAGCCTAATAAGCATCTACTCATTTGAACCACTAGATTCATTTCATTTTGGAACAGGACTTTAATTACTACGATAAGAAAAGCAAGGGTTTCTTGCCAAATGTCTTGGGGCTGCCAAGTTCCTTCTACCTCCAATAATGAATCCAACCAGATAAATAAATAAAAGGCAATTAAGAGTTTGAAATAAGAATTTGGGTAGTATTAGAGAGAAATGTTTGATGATACACATTATCACTTCTGCAAAACACAGAATTATTTTTGGCCATTAGAAGAGGTATGCATTACTGTGTGCATGTGCTTGTAGGACCCTGTCTCCCTCTCTGTCTCTCTCTCTATATACACACATATTTATTTATATACATAATATTTATATATATGTATAATTTGCATCTATGTAGAGTATTTCCAGAAAGATGCCCAAGAAAGTGGTAATAGTGGGAGGGGATCTAGAACCAAGGGAGAGACTTTCATTTTCCCATACGCCCTATTGTATCATTTGGATTTTTCCACCATGTGTGTATTACTTTTTCAATAAAAATAGTTAATAAAACAATTTAAAAAGTATGATTTTTTAAAGTAACAGATGTCAAAAAATGCTTAATGGGACTCTGCAGCATCTTTTAGAGTAACATGAAGTAGAACAAGATGAGGAAAAAGACTAAAATGGAAGCAACTGGCAGCACTTACCAGCAGGCAGTACATTTTTTAGCAAGTTACAATATATTTTTATGTCAGACAAGCATAATTTAAATATCATTAGGCTGGTAGAGTTAAGATCTGGGTTCAAGACCCCAAATGTACCATAATCTTTTGCTATTACTTTGAGAGAAAATCACTTGCACTTCTCTGTAGTCCAGATTTCCTATCTGTGAATAGCCCAAGAGTTGGCTTTCCTTTCCTAAGATCCGCATGGGCCCTGGCCACTTGGGTTTTATTGGAGAGCCAGTGCATGCGATGGAAAGATCAAGGACCTTGGAGACAGACATACTCTGGTTTGCCTTCCACATCTCCCACTTATTAACTGTGAGACTTTGAACGAATTACTTAATCTCTCTTCATTTTTTATAAGGTTGGGTGATGTCTGCCTTCAGAATCGCTGTAAAGATGAACTAAATGGCAATATAAAGAACTCCTGGCACTTGACGGCACTCAAAAATTTTAAATTCCCTTCTGAAACCATCTCAACAAACCAAGTGAGAAGATCCCACGGCTGAAGAGGACGGAAATCACCCATGTCTGATATCTAATTCTTCCAAAAGGGAAGCGGAGTCTACATGGACATAACATGGGAGTATACATGGGCCAAGTAAGTCTACATGGGCATCAACAATGAGGGAACAGGCCCAGATAGAAGTGATAACATTCTGGTGATTAGAATCTTTTTTTCCATAACACATCTAACACTTGGTCCTTGTCAGTATTTGTCTATAGTGTCATCTCAACAAAGAACAGGCATCTTAACAAAGTAGCCCCATCACAACAGTATTTTTATATTTATAAAATGCTTTCATGTACTATTCTGTTAAATCCCCCAAACAAGTCATGACTCCTTTATCCATTTATTCAGTCATCTATTCATTAAATATTTATTAACCATCTACACAATGTGCCAGGCACTGTGCTATGTGTCAGAAATACATTCATAGACAAAAATAGTTGTATTACCTTTTCTGAAAAATCCTGCCATTTAATGGGGACAGACATATATGGAACAAATAATAATCATGCAAATAAATGACAAATTAGATCTGTACTTGAGTGCTTATCAGGCTGAGGGATAGTATGTGCAAAGACCCTGTGGCAGAAAGGGAAGGGATCATACTATTAGGGAACAGAAAGATTCTAAACTGACACTGGCATAGCATGAAGTGACGGCAAGGAGACCCTGGGCAGGGCAGGGGGGTGGGGGTAGGCTTTACAGGGCTGTGGAGAGATGCCCCTAGGAACTATAGACAATTAACATTTGCCAGGGGCTCAAATTCAGAGCCCTAAGCTGATAAGGTACACCAAAGAATATGCTAGTTGTAAGCAGGTGGAGGAGAGGTGAAGAGTACTGGCAGACACGGGTTAAGTCATCTGTGCTTCCTGAATAAAATTCAAAATGCATGAGGGAGTCACTGTCCTGTTTGTGTCTCCTAAAAGGTCTACAAGGGAGGGAGGAAGGAGGAGAGAAGGAAGGATGGGGTTCATGAACCTTATTTTAAAAGTAGAGCAAACGAGGCTATTCAACGCTTGAGGGAAGATGAGGACTTGGTGGTTTTTCTTTAATAAGAAATTCATGGTTTTAGTACTTTCCTTGGTATCCATACTCAGTTCTTTCTCCTAACCCCCAGATGCCTGCATTTACTATTGTTGATGGCCTTTGGAAATTGTCCCAGCCCCCCCCCCCCGAAACCAGCTGGGAAACCAAGTGGGTCTGCAATTGTGGGAAGCATCTTGACATATGGGGTACACTCCACAAATTTAAGACTGCTGCAATCTCTGTCAATATTTTCTCAGTGAGTGGGCTGTGAATCTTGAGATAGTCACTGGAATAGACAGTGGTTCTCAACCCTGGTTACACATTACAATCAGTTGGTAACAATTTTTAAAAAGACAAACTATGACTAGGTTCTACCTGAGACCAACCATATCAGAACCTCTGGAGTGAGGACCAAGCACTGGGGACTTTCTCACAGCTCCAGGGTCATTCTGCTGTGCAGCCTGCGTGCAGAACCACAAGCATGGAGAAAGCCTGTCTGTGTCCAAGTCCTTGGTTGTTCGTTAGGTGACTTGGGAAAGTCATCTCTGTCTCTGGACCTCAGGATTCCTATGTGTACCACTTGAGGAGCTGTTTCAGATGATTTCAAATACCTCTGCAAACTGTGGCAGTGTAGGACTCTAAGCCCACTTCAGGAAGCATGGTGACGTCTACAGTGAGTCTTATCCCCGCCTGGGTTCCATCCCTCCACCAAAAGCCTCCCCCAACTTCAGGCATGGCATCATGGAAAGAACACTGGGCCAGCAGTCAGTTTTCTAGTATATGCAGTCAAGGTATTAGCTGCCCAATGCAGAAAGCATCACACGAACTCTTTAGACCTCAGTCTAAAACACAACATCTTTTAGATGGTGCCAATGCTGATCTTTCTCAGTGCTAAAGCAGGAAGTTGGACCACATGACCCCTCCAGGCTCCTCTAGCTCAAATATTCTGTGAGGGTCCCAGTCTCCACAAGTGGATTACGTTTAAGGAAGTGCAAATAAAAACATTCAAACCAGTGTTCCCAGGGAAGAACTTCCTGTGGGCTCTGAAGCTTTGTAATCCCCTCATATTACACTCGTTCTTACATACACAATGCTGTGCAGACCTGTATTGCATTGTTTCAGTAGCCACACCTGCCTAGAAACTCAAGCAAACTAGGAGCATCGAGGGCTAAAGAATCCATTTTAATCTGCCCACCATTGTCCAAGGGGCTGGGGGCTATGGCTTCATGAAGAAAAAGCATTGCTATTACTGTTGGTAACACGAAGTTGCCATCAGCACAGAGGAGACAAGAGGAAGATACCTTATCAGTGGGATGCAAGGTGTGGTCCCACCTGAAGGGCTTCTGTTAGGACTTATGTGCTGTGGACTCTCAAACTCCCTTCCCTCACCTGAGCTCCATGTTCAACTGCCCTCTATAGCTGTTAAAAAAAAAAAAGGCATTGCCATCTCATAACATTGAGGGTCAGCCAAGGTGCATCTTCTCCTTTACCTTGTGCATTGTGGCTTATACAATCTCATGCTAAATTATCACTTATTCTTCCCCCATCTCTGAGCCTTTCCCAATTGACTACACCAGCCTCCTAAATGCTCCTGACGCTAATTACTCCTTCTCAATCTATCCTGGCTGAATGACTGCCTTAGGAGATAGTTTAAATGACACCCTGCCCCCTAAAAAGATCATATCTAAAGAAATCACCAATTGTTTCTTTTCCATAACCCTCTTCAGTTCCTTCAAAGCACTTACCCCAGTCTGCTATTACCTTCTTCCTTTGTGTGCTCACCTCCCTGCTGTCTGTGCCTCCACTAGAATGTCAGTGTCATGAGGATAAGGTCTTAGTGTGTTTTGCTCACATGAAGCCTCAACATTTAGCACTGTGCCTGGCACACGATATACCCTCAACAAATATTTGTTGGGTGAATGGGTAGATGAATGAATGAATGAATGAATGAATGAATTAAAGAATGAATGAATGGGGTAAGAACCAAAATGTTGTAACCCTGCATATCAGGCACCCTGATGTGGCCCAAACCCACCTCCTTGCCCTATCCATGGCTGCTGCTTTCCACGTCCTACAGTAAGCACGTTTTACTGCTCTCTAAACCACTGCAGCCTTGAGTGTTCCTGGGAACTTAACTGGCAAATCTTGGTCCTGGGGCCTGCAATGACACTCCCTCATTTCTATATTTCTAGCCAAGTGCTAGTCAGTTTTGAGCAGCCGGCTCACATTTCACCTTTTTTAAAAGCTCTCTCTGTCCTCTGCCAATCTCTTTTCTGCACTCCTGGGGCACTCTGAAATCCCTCTACTGGGTCTTTTATTGCACTGTCCTATACTCACTTAAGTGACTGCCTCTCATTCTGGACTGTGAAGCAACTCAGGAACAAAGATTCTCTTTGTTCAACTTCGTCATCCAACAGCATCTGGTGCAGTATCCAGCCCAAGTTAATGAATCTCTGAATTATATCTGCAATTCCAGAAGCTGTCACACACACACGTTGGTACCATTAAACGTTGAAAAGACTCATAACTGTAAAAAGTGAAGGGCGTGTGGGTGCTCCTGGGCCACTAACCATCCCTAGAGGGCATGCCCAGGCACCATGTTTATTTATGGACTTTCAATTGATACAACAGGAAGCAGAAAAATAAGTCTATTTTTGGCAATAAAGTCAGGTGGGTTTCAAACAAGATGGGCTTCCACTTAATCCTTCGCCTAAACATGACTCTCTCTGTCAGCAAATATTGAGTGCCTACTAAGTACCAGGCACTGTACTAGGCACCAGAACCTCCCAATGTCAAATAAGACACGGCCATGACCCGAAGAGGCTAGAGATCTAGCAGGGCAGACCTTGCCTGTTCCTCTGCCTAGTTTAACTTAAAAGTTAATTATTACTGATCATTATTGATGAGTAAAAATTTCATGCAAGTTGGCCTGCCTGGAGGGCAACTCACGCATTTCTCCAGAAGATGAGGGGCCTTCCTTGTGCCCTTCCCAGACATAATATCCAACAATAGCAACAGCAGACAGGAGAGCAATTGGGAGAGCGCCTGACCTACTGACAATGAGACATGAGAGGAGGTCCCCATTGTGGGGAAGTTCCGAAAGCTCATGGTACCAGGCAGCTTAGGACATGTTCATGAGCTGTGGGGCACCATAAAAGGGTGCCAAATTCAGCCCTGCCCGGCTTACCCCTAAATCATCAGAAATATCTGAAATACTCCTTAAAAAGATCACTTGGATTTCCTGGATGGCCTGTCCCATTGCCCCAGAACACTGGCAGATGCCCTGATTGTTGATGGGCTTAGAATTTTTCTACTTTTGGAAAAAAATGCCTCCAAGTGTGCAGAGCACAGGGGACAGATGGACTGCCCCTCCAGCCTGCTCCCCTCTCGGCTGTCAAGTGGAAGAGATATAAGCTCCTAGCATAGCATTCCATATCAGTCTGAAAAGCAATATTCATGCTTCTTACTCAGGGTGGCCCTTAGGAAGGTCAGCCTCTGTTTCCACGGTTATTTTCTCCCCCTGATCTCCTGCTAATACAGGAACACATATCCCCAGGATGACCTAACCTAGCTCAAGGCTGAATAGGGATCCTTCTAAGATTTAGAGAGCCTTTTATGAGATTTTGGCTTGATCCCCCTTTCTGGTTTTAAAACCCAAATTACATCTATTACATTCCTCTATAGAAAGGCTCTGGCCAGAAGGGAATAATAAATTTTATAAATTACCCAATTAATCGCAAGAGCAAACAATTAAGCTGGTGGGGACCTTCAGCATTCTACCTTCTTTTTGAAGGGATGTTTTAAGATGTACCTAATACCATTGTTAATTTTATTATTGATGTTGTTGTTGACATTGCTTAAATGTCTTATTAGCCTCTAGAGATGGGAATTACCTGAGCCAATTCATAGTGAAACAAAGCTGATTTGAAATAGACCATTCTGAAAAGTTTATACTAGTAAAATTTCTCATTTTCATTCAGCTTGTAGTAGGGTTTCCCTAAGGAGAACAATGATGGATATTCTTGGGGCACACCTGTGAGCATTTATTACTCTTGGGGCACACCTGTGAACACAGTGCTAGGCATTTGATAGGTGTCATGGCCTCTGGTTTCGCAGTCCTTTACAACCTGGGATGCAGAGGATCTGAGAGTCACTTGTTCTTCTAACATAGGATCCTGCACACCCTCACCTTCTGCTTCCATTTTGCTTTAAGAACTGGAATTTGGATACTTGCTCTCATTTATCTAGTGATCAAATGTCCATCCTAGATTCCTTTTCACTGCTTTGGAGGGTAAAGTGAGGCTCTGAACAGTGATGACAGAAGTACGAGTTCCTTTTCTGAAGGGCTTATATGTACCAGGAGTTTTTACTCATTTTTTGTCATCACCACAAATCCTCTCTTGTATAGATCATACCTCTTCTGAAATTGCCAAGATAAGGTTCAGAAAGGTTATTTGGGGCACCTGAGTGGCTCAGTTGTTAAGTGTCCAACTCTTGATTTTGGCTGAGGTCATGATCTCCTGGTTTGTGAGATCAAGCCCCATGTCGAGCTCCGTGTTGACAGCCACAGCCTGCTTTGGAATCTCTGTGCCCTTCCCCCACTTTCTTTCAAAATGTATAAATATATTTCTCTTTCAAAATATATAAATATTAAAAAAAGAAAAGGTTATTTAACTTGCTCAGGCCAACAGAGTAGACCCACGCAGGCAGTGGAGGATTTGACATTTGGGAAGATGTACGATGTGAAACAGGCCAGAGGAAGTGTTTAAAGACTCAGGTTGTGATGAAAGGAACCAGAGACCAGACACTGGCCGAGTGTGTCAGGGCTAAGGGCCAGTTTACTATCTGTGAAGAGGCACAGAGAGCCAGCGAAAATTACGTCAGCCAGTAGAAAACGTTAGCATTTATAGTGCAGCAGCAACATGAGGGGGTGGATGTGCAGTGAAGGCAGTGGGGGGTTATACTGCAACATCAGCAATTGACAGCTGCAAGTGCTCTGAGAGGCCATCTCAGCCAATCTTTTAGAGCTGAGAAACTGAAGACCAGGAAGGGCAGACAGGCAACGTACCCAAGTTCATACCATTTATTGGAGGTGGAGTCGGACTAGAAACCAGGTGTCCTATGTCCTAGGCTGGTGTCCAGCTCACACGTACTTGTGGGCACTTATGAAGTAAGTGAAACATAGCCCCTATTCTTTCGTAAGAGATTATCACTAGCATGAAGACAACATACCTAATTGTATGCGAGCCATGAAAGGGAGCCTACTTTACAGCTGATGGGGACAGAATTCCAGAGAGGGTGAGGGTATTTCCCTAGGTCTTACTGTTGGTTAGTAACAGAGCTAGATCTAAAGTCAGTTTTCCCACATCTTAGCCCCATAGTCGTTCCCCTCTCTCATTCTTCGTCCTAAACCCTCTCATCTACTGCCATAAGTGCAGGTGGCCCTGGGCTGAACAAGATATTATGAGAAAATAATCCTTAGCAAAATTGCAACTAATAAGCACCTCTTTAGAAGAACAGGAGTCTTCAATATATAAAAGAATGAATACTTAATGATTCGAGATAAATAATGGAATAATAGAGTAATTAAATTCAGGACAACACTTCTTTGCTTATTGACATTTATTTCAACTATGCATTGATTGCATGCTGGACATGCAAATAACAATAACTGCACTTATAATTATAATAACTACTATTTGGTGGCCACAATCTTCATATGCTATCTCATTTGACCCTTAAAACAATCCAGTAAGTAAACATCCTCACCTTTGAGGCAAAGAATGCTAGCTGCCTACCTCCATATCCATCCTGCCCTTCCTTTTAGAAATATAGACAATGTCCAACTGGATATATTTTTGCTCAGTCAGCTAACTGTATTTCCTAGATACTCTCACACATAAGCATGGCTCTAAAACTAAATTTGGCCAATGAAATGTAAGCAAATACTCACAAGTCTTCTAGGAAGTTTCCTTAAGAAGAGGGGACATGTCCCTTTTTTGCCTCCTTCAACCTTCCTTCTTCTTGGAAAATGCATGTGATATCTGGAGCTCTAGCTTCCTTTTTTGTTTTGTTTAGTTTTCATGTTTATTTATTTTAGAGAGGGAGAGAGACAGAGCACAAGTCAGGGAGGGGCAGAGATATAAAGAAACACAGAATCTGAAGCAGATTCACAGAGCCCGACACAAGGCTCAAACCCACGAACCATGAGATCATGACCTGAGCTGAAATCAGATGCTTAACCAATGGAGCCACCCAGGTGCCCCTCTAGCTTCCATTTTAAACCCTGAGCATAATGGCTACATCCTAGATATAGTTAAGCACAGAGCTATAAGGATTCAGAGCCCCTGACCATTTTGTGGAAATTGTGTACCATTGCTGGACCATTCAGTCTGAACATCCTTTTGTACACAAGAAACAAAGAAGAAAATGGTTAAGCAGCAGAACTTGAGGCTTTTTATTATATATGACCAAACCTAGTCCTAACTGATGTAATTCCACATTGCCAATGAAGGAAAGGGATCTGAGAGAGGTCAAGGACTGTGACAGATACAATGGTATATATGTAACATAAACCTATCTCACTTTCTGCCGGGAACATATGAAGAATACATTTCTGAGGCTCCTTTGCTGTTAGACTGAGTCCATGTGGCTGAATTCTGTCCAGAGGATTAGGAACGTAAGTAATATATACCACTTCCAGTCCGGGCAATAAAATCCCCTCATTATCCTCCATACTTGCTCTTCTATTTGGTAGTGATCATCCATGCTGAAGATGGAGGTATCACAGGATACAAGGACCCTGAGTTCTTGAGCAACTGTGGTCAGCAGCAACTCCTGCCCTGCACACACAGACTAATATAACAGACACATAGATTGACATAACAGAGAATTAAGCCTTATAAGCCTTAGGGTGTTAAGGCATGGAGACTGTGGGGTTGTTACTGCAGCTAGTGTTAATCCTTACCAATTAAAAGCCATTGAACTAGTAAGTAGAAGAGCTGGAATTTGGTCTCTGGGACTGTTTGACTCTAAAAACTGTGCCATGGTCCCTGCCTTGGAGGAGTTCACAGCGCGTCATGGGAAGATGGGAAGGTATATCATTAGGTTCAATGGAGTGTCAGAGGCCCATCACAAAGTCTACATTGTACACAAGGTGGCACAGAGGAGGTAATGGTCAATTCTGAAGGCCTGAGAAATTATCAGCCAGGGGTGGGAAATGGTGACATTATACCACGTTTGTTTGTTTGTTTGTTTGTTTGTGTTTTTTTTTAGGACACAAAGAAGCCTCCAGCGAAGCCCCTGCCTTCCATTACCCCATAAGCAGGCTATGGAAGCAGAATAAATGTAAATGAAACAGGAACACCAGTGGGAGGCAGTGCGGTGACTGAGAGATGAAGAGACACACACACTGAGAGCTTCTTGATGGAATGTGGAGCGGTCAGGGAAGGCTGCCTGGAAGAGACTACCTCCTACCTAGACCTGGAGGACAGGTGAGATTTGAGTTGGTGGAAGGAAGATCAAGGAAACACATCATGGGAGACAAACAGCAAGGGAAAAGGGAAAAGTGGAGTTTCTCATTTAACAAAAATGGATTGAGCCCCTACAACATGGCAGAGAGCTTACCTAACACTTGAAACACAAAGATAAATCAGATGCAGTTCCTGTCCTGAAGGAATCTGTGGTCTAGAGAGAGTGATAATGTTTACTGATCAGTAATCACCACAGAATGGAAAGTTCTCTCAGAGGCATATACAAATTGTGATGAGAGCACAGCGGATGAAGGAAGACCAGCGAGGGCCTCAGTGAGGGTCTGGCCAAAGGGGCAGGAGACTTCATGGGATCCCCAAAAAAGAGTAGTTGTTTTCCAGGCTAATAAGATGCAGGCAGGGAAAACCATTCCAAGCACAGGAAACAGCCTCTGCAGAAGAGGCAAGGAAGAATATGGTGTGTCCAAGGCACCATAGTAAGGCAAGTAATGTGGCTAGAGTAGAGATTTGCAGTGGGGTAGAGCCATGGCAGGCAGAGCTGGATAAATAGAATCAATTTAAAAAGATTTTGAAAATCCAGGCAGAAGCATTTACATGAAATGTCCACAGCATATACTAAAGCTACCCGGAGTACCTTTAGAAGTACGTATGGAATCCAGACCTTGCTTTTGTCATTTGGAGGCACGTTGGAAGAGGAGATGCATTTTCAATGTGGCTTAAAAATTTGCAAGGAAAAATGTCAGTCAAGTTAGAGTGCAGAGGGTATTTTCATCTCAGACCTCAGTGACCCACAGTAAGACAGAAAGCTGGTAGTGGTAGAAACAGCTGTGCACACAGGAGAGATGAGAACAAGATGTGGATGATAGAGAGGGAGGTAGTTAGGGGAAAGAAACTTCAATAGTGAAGGGGACTGAGAGTGGAAATCCAGGCAGACTAAAGGTACCTATTGTTTTTTCTTCTTTCCCAAATATGGGATACCTTCTATGCCTTTTTCCATATATGATTAGAGTCTAGAAATGAAAAACCATAAGCGAAAGATCGGTAAATTAGACTTTACCAAAATTTTAAACGTCTGCTGTTCTAAAACCATTTCTAGGAAAAATTTAAAAATAAGCCACAGACTAGGAGATGAGTTGCAACACAGAGATCAACACATGCGATGAAGGACTTTTATTCATAATATATAAAAAGTACTTAAAGCCCAATATGAAGAAAACAAATGACCCAATTTAAAAATGGACAAAAGATTTGAATAGATACTTCACCAAGACAGAGTTATGGATGACAAATAAGCAGATGGAAAGGTACTGAACATCATTAATCACTGGGGACATGGAAGTTAAAACCATGAGACGGTACTATATACTATTGAGATGGTCCAAACTGGAAAAAAAAAAAAAAAAAAAAGACAATACCAAATGTTGGTAAGGATGCAGACCAAAAAAGACTCTCATACAGTGCTGGTGGACATACAAAAGTGTAGTCGCTTAGAAAGCAGTTTGGTAGTTTATTATAAAGTTAAACATACACTTAACACAGTACTAGTAATTCTGCTCCTAGGTATCATTCAAGAGAAGTGAAAACTTATGCCCACATAAAAACCTATCAGCAAACGTATATGGCAACTTTATTGATAATCGCCAAAAACTGTAAGCAATCCAAATGTTCATCAAGTGGTGAATGGATAAACCAAGTGTAGAACATCCGCATAATAAAACACTACTCAGCAATAAAAAGGAACAAACTGCTAACACGTGCAATAAAAAAGATAAATCTCAGTGTTTTGCAAAGTTAAAGAAACCACAGTCAAAGGTCTCAATATTCTGTGATTGCATTTCCATAACACTGTAAAAGCAGCAAAACTACTGGAACAAGGAGTAATTCAGTGGTTGCCCAGGATCGAGGTAGCAAAAGAGGATTCACTACACAGACATTCGAGAGAACTTTGTGGGGAGACAGAAGTATTCTATGTCTTGATGGTTGTGGTGATTGCAGAACCATTTATGTTATCACCATTCATAACTGTCTACCAATAAGGTAAATTTCATTCTAGGTACATCATAACTCAGTGACTCTGACTGAAGAAGTAAAAAAGAGAAAAACTAAACACTAGTGCAGAGAAGCACTGTTTCCTTAAGGAGCTGCATTCATGCTTCTTCCGAAGCAACCCCTGGCTGACTCTCCTTAGATGTGGCCTTGGATGAAGTGTGGCAGAGATCTTGAAACAGGCTTTCTAAACCACTGGGAAACATGGGACAGGGGCTTCCAAAGTTCTAAATACCAGGCACAACAGGCAAACGGAATGCAAGATGTCCTCGGGGAGTTATGTTCAAGTTGCATTTTATAGCAAGCCCACTGGTCTTACTCAGGGGCTTACACATAGATTTTAAAAAACAATAACAACAAAACCTCCTGAGGAAGCTTTAGTCACACTTTACATATGATTAAGAAACTGTCCACTGTCTACCCCAAATGAAAAGTTTTAAAAATTTGCAGTGGCCTGGGAAGGTTGGCCACCCCATGGATCCCTCACTGCAAGTCGGCCTCTGCTGACATAAAGAAGAAATGAGCGGCCGTTACTTGCAAAGCTAGGATCTTGCCTAAGCTTCCCTCTTGATACAAATCCCTCAAGGAAGAGAATCTCTTTTGCAGGGGATTTGGACAGTGACCTCAGCAAGGAACGTGTACAGCTCCAGGAACCAAGAGTATTCAAACACCTTGATGCTGACCTGGACCTTGAGGGTTTACTTCTAACACAGATCATGTCATGCTGCTAGTAGGTTTCTCAGAAAAAAATTTCCTTTCCTCTTTAAGACATCTGAGGGAAATATTTTACAAATTGAAGTATGTTTTCCCAGAGGGGACAATTTCTTCATCTCATTTGATTATCCATGAGGTTTTAAACACCATAGTTTAAAGAGGTTTCACTAGAATAAATTTTTGAATCAAACAGCTCTGAAATCCCAATGGGCCCCCAACTGCTTTACTTTGGTAGCACACCATGAGCAACTGAAAATAAAATGGAACCAGCACCGATAATTTCTGCAAAGATAAAGCCAACTGAAAGGTAAAAATAAATGGGAACAAATCAGCCACACAGTGGAACATTCACAGCTCCAGGAAAATATCAATTAAAAGTATTAGCTGCAAATATTTCCCGAGGAACTCACACTAAAACCCCCCACTGTGGCTCTTTTCCTATTTACCTACGTGTTTTAATTTGTACCTAATGCAAAATGCTTGTCTTCATAGTTTTGGTTTCCCATTTGCTTTATTCCTCTCTAGGCGGAATTATGACTGGATGTTTTAAAACATATGACTGTTTTGACAACCTAGAATAAAATAAGTGAGTTACCTCTTTATCACTAAGGAACCCTATAATTTGGTAATTTGGCACTCAGCTACCTTCGATGAGAACTCGGCTTAGCTGAATATCAACCATGTCTCAGACGTTGTGCTAGGCACTGTGGTTCAAGAGGCAAATAAAGGCTAAGTCCTGTCTCAAGGAGCTTGTGGTCTGGAAGAGAGTGGTGGCATGTAAACAAATTGTTACACTTTTGGATTAGTGACATAGCAAAGGTGCATTGCATGGAGAAGGAAATAAGTACCCCTGTCTGTGAGGAGTCTTTGAAGCTGTCTACTAAGCCCATCATTTGAAGGATGAACAGTAATTCCCCAAGTAAACAAGGGTGGAAGGGCATTCCAGGCAGAAGAAATAGCAAGTGGGAAGAGCAAGGAGTGTTGACAACATGATGCATCTCAGGGACCACAAGGACTCTGATATTGCAGGACCATCAAGTGCAAGGTAAAAGAGGAATATAAGAGAAGCAAGCAGAGGCCAGATCACAAAGAACTTTGTCCGTTGTGTCAAGGAGTTCAGACCTCACTAGTAGGTAATGGGGGCACCAGGGCAAGGGTTCTAAGCAGGGCACAGACATAATCATATTTCCACTATAGGAAGAGAACACTGTCAGCAAAAGGAATGTCAAACTCTGAACTAAAGCCCATGGCAGAGTAAACAGCAAGAAGAGAACTCATTAGAGAGAAAGCAAAGAGATAGAACGAACAGTCCTTGGTACCTGACTGGAAGTGTGGAGTAAGGAGAAGCAGAAGTTAGGATAAGTCCTAAGTTCCAAACTTAGAAGGCTATGTGGTTGATGGTGCCACCCCAAGAGATGGAGAATACAGGAGACAGAATAGATTTGAGAGGTAAAAGGTGGAGGTGGGGAAGATGATCACTCAGTTTTTTGAATGAGAAAATGAAGTATTCTTTGTAGGTAGAGGTATCTGGAAGTGATTCCCAAAAACCCTCAAGTGAAAAATCACCCAAGAAGTAGGTGAGAATAGTAGAAGACCAAGGCAGACCTGAGAGAATGCTCCCAGACTGTCCTGAGAAAGCAATTCCAGGCACAGGTGCTAAGGACAAGAGCAAGGTGTTCAAATCACAAATATTCAGCCTCTGATTAGCTGATTGAGGGCCCTTTCCTTGAACAAAAACTTAGCTGAGGCCCACAAGTAGAGTTGTCTACCTGAAGGAACCCATCCTGTAGTGGATAGAGTACACACAGCCTGGAAAGCACAGGACTGAATAATACCATGAAAGTCAGGGAGCACAGACACTGTGTCTCAAACAGCAGGAGGTTTGAGGCACAGATCTCTCCCAAAAAAGTGAGTCAAGAAAAAGAGAACTATAAAGTTATGTCATTATAAAAAGTGCAAGACAGAGGCCTCTGGGTGGCTCAGTCAGTCAAGCGGCCAACTCTCGGTTTCGGCTCAGGTCATGGTCTCCCAGTTTGTGAGTTCGAGCCCCATGTCAGGATTTGTTCTGACAGCATGGAACCTGCTTGGGATTCCTCTCTCTCCCTCTCTTTCTGTCCCTCCCTCTCCCTCCCTCCCTACCTCTCTCTCTCTCTCTCTCTCAAAATAAATAAATAAATAACAATTTGTTTACATGCAAGACAAAACTGGGGTTTGGTTTGGAGCATATTTGACAATTATGAATATATAGCAAACATGTTAGTGCCAGAAAACCACCTCCTTGTCTCCCATTGAAGAAACAGAGATGCAGAGCTAGTTAGTCAGGTTATTTGTCCTAGGTCACAGTCTAGAGAGTGGCTCAGTGAGGACTAAGTATCTAGGTCAAAATTCTTATTATTTCATTCACTCCTTTCCAATTTGCCTCGAACTGAAACCCAAGCCTGAGACAGAATTCGCAATTCCATCGAAAGCTCTTCAAGGGCGACAGCTCCAGGTTTTGACGCCTATCTTCATACTGGGATCCCGGAAGAGCTCATCAAGCACTTCCTGCATGAATTGTCAGAGCATATCTGTAAAAACGCATTTGGGAACCTGGATGTTCTTCTGAGAACAGGAGGCCTTTTGACTGAAGACCATATCTTCACCTATTTGGCATTGACCACCTTGAACAATTCCTTAGTCCCATGTAGATGGTAGTAGAGAAGTAGAGAAGTATGAATACTTTTGCCAGTCAGATGGCAAAGCCAGCCAGAAAAAGACGATAGATGATCATCACAATAGCACTGTAGAATGCCAGCCTTCTCTGTGTTCAGTGACTCCAAGATACCTTGTGAGGATATCAGTGCTAAGATGGCAGGACTAGCCATGAGACCAGAGTAGCGGGGGAGGGGGGGGGGCTCTTATGCAGGCGGAGATGGCAGGAACATGGGCGGAAATGGAGGGCCGGAGCATGGCAGTGCTGGCTCCTCCCATGTCATGCAACCTCTCACTGCTACAATATCCTAGGAAGAATTGACCGTAACCTAAAAAGAAAGCAAGGTTGAAAGATTTATTTTACACCAACGTTAAACATCAGTCTGAGACAGATACTGGAAGAAGAAGACAGAGCATGCAAGCAATTTGCCTTTTAATTTATTTTGCTCTCTGGATGACATTAGTCTTTGGCTTTGCAGCACAATTCACCTCTAAGTTTGCTGCTGACTTAGTTTAGTGACTTAATGCTTGCTGTAGCTTTGGCACCATGAAGTCCCACCACCACCTCCCAACCTCCTTGTAGGTATGTGTTTTCCTCCTTTACACCAGTGGAGTGAAGATAGGGGTTTTAAGTTGGTCTGACATAGAATCTCCCTCACTTCAGTAACTTGTCTTGACACAGACTGTGGGGGTAACAAGAAGAGTAAGGATATAACTCATTTTTCCATCCAGAGAAACCCAAGTCTCTTTCCTGTCCAGAGGCACTATCAGTGGTAATTTCAGCAGACACTATAAAATGATCCAAAACTCAATCTGGCTTGGGAGAAGAGGGTTCCACTCTCAATGTTCCCAAGTATTAGGATGTGGATTTTGAGGATCAAATATAAAACAGAGGTTAGCTAAAGATTGCTTAACTTCCAAAAGTCCCAGCAAGTAACTCAAGTTATTTGATGCCCTCTTAATGCTATTCTGGAATCCTGTTAGTGGAACAGAATGTTCCATAAGATTCCAAGAATTTCTACATCTGCAACACAAGTACAAATAATTTTCTGCATACTTTTTAGCCTTTGAGGTAGGTGGAATGGAGTCTATGGAGACTGCCACTGACTTTTTAAGATAAACATGGCCTAAAAGCCAAAGGAGAACCTCTCAGTCCATCATCGGAACATGTCTCAACGTGGGTAGTATGGGTCTTATGTTTTGGGGATGGTCTACCAAGTAGCCCTTTTGGGGAAACGAAACGACAGAAAACTATAAGGACCTAACTTTAGGCCAGGGTTCCACAACACAGGATCCAGCATGATGAAATACAGAGGCAATTATCAGTAACCAGGGTATGGATATGAGTTCATCTTGAGATGTTAAGAAAAACTAGGCAGACGGTGGAAAACGTAGTGACGTGTGGGCTCCCTGCCTTTTGAGGCATACTTATGCACTTTCCAGGTCTCAGAAGCAAATGAGAGCAAGAATACCTGTAAGCTGAACCAAGTGCCGCCACCAGGCTGGACTCTGGATTTGGCCTCAACAAGGAAGTTAAAGGGAATGAAGTTAAAGTATGATCCACGTTGACTGAACCCAGCCACTCTCCCTACTTACTTCATCCTTAGAGCTACTCATTAAAGTCCTACAAAAGCTCACAGAGGCTGTTTAGTAATAGCTGGTCATATTAGTCAGCATCTAGTGGGTACTATGTAGGCATTATATATACATTATACATACATATTTTACATATATGCATATACACATGCAATTCTTTAATTTGATCTTCACTAAATTCTTACATTACATGAGTATTTTCAACTCTATTTTACAAATAAGAAAACAGAGGCTTAGAAGGATCAAATACCTCTCTTAGAGCTACAAAAATAGTAGGCAGTATTCAAAGCCAGGTTGGTCTAGCCACATGCCTGTGCTCTCTCCACTCTAAAAGATGTGGGGACAAAATAGCTAGCCTAGTACATATCTCTAATGGACCACATTTCCAGTGTTCTTCTGAGGGATGCCTATCAGCTCACTCTACTTGGCTCATTCTGCTTGCCTTTCTAACCACCACCCCATTGATCCACAAAAAAGGCTAGAGGAGGCTCTAAGTGGTATTGCTGGCATTAAGAGTGGACCAGAGAGGATCCAGGCACTCTCTTCTGTTAGACACATGTTCCTGAATGTTGAGTCCTAATCAAATAAGTCCTGTATAAAGGGAAAACAACTTTCCCAAAGGAAAAGAGAGGGAGGTATAGACTGACAAAGCTAGGGGGAATAACATGCAGAAAATGGAACTACTCTAAGGGATCAGGCATAGAAAATTAAAGATGCTGGAGGGGAAGGCAAAGTGTGTGTGCATGTGCATGTGTTTTAAATGTTTGTGTGATTTTATGTGATTATCCAATTTTATATGCTATGTAATCAAACTTCATAAAAACGAGGAACTTTTTATCCCATATAGTCATGTCTACCTCCCATCTAGTGACTTCTTTAAATACAATTATAGTTAGTTGTATTTGACTCTATTTCCCGGCAGGGCTGGTCTTTTAAATTTCCGTTCCCCTTTCACGGTGCCTATCCCTGGGCTTCAAGCAGGAAGAGTTGGTCTCCAAGACACGGATGTTCAATGTATGAACAAATGGAGGAACGAGGGAGTAAGTGACTAGATTTTACTCATGGGATGAGTGGCCATGTTTCTACTTTCTTTGTAAAAATAAATTTTAAGCTATCTTTCCTTTTAAAAGAACCAGTTTCCTATAAAATCTTGCAGTTGGCTAATTTCATCATTTGCAGCCTGGGCAGAGGCACTGTGGCTTTGGCTAGTCTGGGCTGCAGAACCATTTTGCATGGCCTCCTTTTGATGACTGGTGCCTACCACTTCCCCCTTCTACAGAGAAGAGGGAATAGTCAAGTACTGCAAATGTCTCCCCAACCCTGCCTTACAACCCCTTACTCCTTACTTGGCCCCATGAACACCTAATTTTCTTGTATACATGATAAATACTCCCATCCATCTGTAAAGTTCTCCTATAGGATGATAAAATGTGAAACTTTTTTTTTTAATTTTTTTTTCCAACGTTTTTTATTTATTTTTGGGACAGAGAGAGACATAGCATGAACGGGGGAGGGGCAGAGACAGAGGGAGACACAGAATCGGAAACAGGCTCCAGGCTCTGAGCCATCAGCCCAGAGCCTGACGCGGGGCTCGAACTCACGGACCGCGAGATCGTGACCTGGCTGAAGTCGGACGCTTAACCGACTGCGCCACCCAGGCGCCCCTAAAATGTGAAACATTTGAGTCCATGGGAATAGAGGTACCAAAACCCATCCTCAACTTAAAAGAAACCACACAGGAAGCTGTAGAAACCTCCTACACAACCCCCAACACACCCCCACCTGATGCTATCTCATCTTTTACACTCCATGGCAGACCATATGGGGGAGTGCTGTGTCTTATGCTTAAATGCTACTTTCTTTGGAAGGGAAAAGCCAAGGTCTGAACTCAGGAGAGAAGGGAACAGACAGAAGCTCAGGTGGGTTCCCTGGGAGCACAGAACTATGAGCACTGATCAGAGCCTCAGCTCCATCCTGTTGTCAACCCATTACCCCTGGAATCACTGCTTTGCACAGATACCCCGGTGGTCAGAAAGACCCTGCCAACATGTACACTGCACTAACTCACATACCCTTACCCATTTATTCATGGATTTGGAAGGCAGTAGAGCAGAGATGTTAAGAACACAGGCCAGGCAGCTTGGGTTCCAATCTTGATTCAGCCACATACTAACCATAATCTTGGCTTAGCTTCTCTCGGTTTATCTGCAAGATGGAGGTGATGATGCTAACAATAGTACCTGTATTATCAGATGGTTATGAAGATTAATGTATCAGGTACTTACAAAGATCTTATAACCATGAGTTTGCCATGTTGAAAATCCTTTACTTGTTGGCACTAAGGGCTACCAAAAAACTCCAAGAAACTTAAGTTCTTCAAAGAGAAAAGCTATATGCACATTCACATCTAGAAGTCTAGGTCCCAAGTGGTAAGTTCCATAACAGAAATTTAAGGAAGTATTATGGGATTTCTGAGGAGGAGTCATTTCTTCCAAATTGTTGGAGTAGGGATTGGGAAAACATGGGAGAAGGTGGCAATGGAACTGCAACTAAAAAGGAATAGGAATTATCAATGCAGATATGGAAAATGTGGGCTTCCATGAGAAGAAAGTGTACAATCAAAGATAAAGAGGTCGAAGAATCTGAGGTATGTGTGGGAAGAGAAAATTGGTTGGTTGAGGCAGTCTAACTTTTTAAAAACAACAATGCTTCAGACCCCACCCCATCCCCCTAGGTTCTGATTTAAGTGATCTCTGTTAGGGTCTGAACATGAGTAAGGCAGTGGCAATGATGAGTAAAAACTAGTTCTAACTGGAGAGGTATACAGGCCTCACAAGTGAAAGTTCTTGAGGGCTACGTAGGAGGAAGAGAAGGTGCCTGGGAAGACTCTCCAGGCTCAGACTTAGCTACTGAGGCTCAGAGCAAAGATGAAGAAGCAGAGAATAAGGAATTTGGGGAGGGCTCTCTGGTCTTCCTTGTCATCCCATCATACATTTGCCATATTCTGAGAAGAGCCATTTATATGGAATTTACCCCATCTGGGGATGATGAGAACCACAAGTTTAGTGCCTATATTCTAAGTAACGTTCCTTTTCCTGGTTCTAAGCCTACCTCTCAGCCTCTTCTCCTTTTCAGTTCTTTCCTTTGTGACTCCTCAGTCACCCTTCACATATTTCACAGATGATCCCTGGGTACATATGGCTGGGCTCTGTTGGACATGACCTCACACATTGGGTTCAATTCCTATGTGCATGTGTAGGCGGTTGACATGTTCCTCTTCTGCCTCAGTCTTTTCACATCAGAGTTTCAGCTTTTTCAATCATCCTCCTGTCCCTTGAATCACTGTCCTGCTCTTTCTCTGTACCTTTTCCAGCTATATCTTATTTTTCCAGATGTGAAAGGACCTCAAATAACATTCCAGTATCACAGATGTGGATTCTGTGTGGTTCCACATACAACCCTTCCTCCACCAAAGAAAGGGCTGCTCCTTTCTCACCAAAACCCACCTCCTTGCTGAGATCTGATTAGACCTCTGGATACATAAGCTTTCCCCCTATTGTATTTATGTTTGTATGTATGTTTGTATGTACACATGCACATATGTATGATAACTGGTTCCAGATTAAAACTAAGTATGTGCTATACTCAAAATGCAAAGTAGAACTCTTTTAGATTAAAGAGGCTTATTTTGAACCAAGTAGAAGGATGTCCTGTCTTCAAGACACGAGAGGCCTCCTTTGATTTTATATTCCTTGGTCCCCATCTATCTGAACGCTGCTCAGCAAACGAACTTCTGCAGACGAGAACAAGCTGGGACGGCATCACTGACATCCTCAAAGAACAGAGGAACATTTTTAGCACAAGTACCATCATATGCATTTTCCACGGCTTCGATAAAATGACATGCACTGTATGAAAATGACACCTGCCATCTATTCTTAAGTACATCACAAAATAAGTGATTTTATACATAAATCTTTAACAGAGGAGGAACAATGAGACACGAGCTCAGAGTTCCTTTGTTTCCAGTGAGCCGTGGGTGTGGCGGCCACAGGCGCAAGGTCCGGAACACGCCTGTCCCTGCAGCCTTACTGCAAAGGAGACAAGGAGCCACAAAACCTTCCCACACCAACCCAAGCCCACTGTTTTTAAAGTGATTTTTTTTCCCCTCATTTCAAAATTATCCTAAGACCAATTGGTTCCAGGCAGCTCTTTCTGTATATTAATTTTTAATTGGAGAAATAGCAATTAGATGGCTGCATTGATTGCTAGTTCCCGTAATCTTTTTTAATTTGAGATAACAATCTATTCAAAAAATGAGTTTGTCCCTAAAATATCTTTCCTTAATGGCAATAATAACTGAGGTTATATACAAAACCAGCAGAGCAGCCCACAGGGAAGGGGTCTAAATTATACATGGAATATTCTGCACCTGGTTTGTCAGTTACAACAAAAACCTTACCACGGGTGCCCTATGAAAACGGTCAATTTCATATGTTGTCTTTATTAATATCATTTTTGAAACAATCAGATCATCTCTGAAGAACAGATTTTCATGAAATGAGGCCTGTTTTTCTATACACAAGAAACTTAAGACACGTAGATAATAAAATTCTTACTTAGCTCCTTGCTGCAGACCCTGGCAAGAGGAAGATTATGAGAGAGAAAGAGGAATTAGAAATAGACTTCCCGCTTAGGAGAAACTCCCAGGATAGAGCTGAGCCAAGTAAAAGCAAGTTCAATACACATACCTGCAAGTCCCCAGCAACCCCCAAATCTGTTAGCCATCAGGAATGTTGAAGGCTCCAAGGAAGTTTATGATAGAAAGGTCTCCTTTTCCTACCAGGCTCTGAACAGTTTGAGAAACACAAGAGTGGTCAAGAGAGAGGCCAAATATCACTTTTATTACTCACAGAAGCTAAGCAAGAGAATACAGCTTAGGTGAGAGTCCAGGGGACCAGCTAACTGCATCCCGGAGCTAGGAAGTCTTCTCATCAACCTGGTCCTAACAAGACAACCTGCCCAGGAAAAAAAAAATGTGGATGGAAAAGATAGGACCTCAACTGTTCTCTAAAAAGGTAGGGAGAATTTCCAAGACCAAGAACATAGGTGTTGCTTAACTGAGCAAACTTACTTACTCTTTCCACATTTACTAACCAGACAGGTCCACTGTACACACCCCAGGGGTATGAGAAAACAGAGAAGAGAGGCTGGGAAGCATGTATAGGGCAAATTATTCCTCAAGAAAACCAAGATTGAGAAAATGGATTTTCCTGTAAAAAGTTGATGGAATTGGAGTCCAGAAAAGGTAATTGAACGTGATTTGCTTCTACTCAGTAAGGTTTTTCTTTTTTGGCTCTCTCATTATTTTGTCTTAAAATTTCATAGGATTTTGTATTCTGTTCCACAAGTAAAGGTTTTGGCCAGATCATCTGAGAAGTTTTATGTTGGAGAGGTCATGTAAAGAAGTCTCTGAGATTGAACAGATCTAGGGTGGAATTCTGCCCTTCCAGGTGGAATAAGTTGTCTGTGTCTCAATGTCCTCATCTGACAAATGTCAGACATTTTCTCATGTCCTTTCTTAGTGGGACATTAAAAATGATTAGAAAAGAGAGATCGGAGAAAAGGCTCCTGCGTGTGGCAAGCACATGGAATAAGCATAAATGTTATATGAATTGGTGTCAGTGATCATATTCTGGAATGATTTTGTGTTCATGCTATGCTCTCATGCCTCCTGGTCCCTCACTGAGAACCCATGGTTCGTGTTCTCTAACAAGAGAGGCTTTGTTTTTGGCCATTAGCTGAACATTCATTCTCTGCCTCCTGAGCCGCTCATCCTACACCTTCAACCACACCTGGGTTCCCATCTACTGATGGTCTGTGAAGTAAAAGGCTGGGAATGGAGACGGAGAGGAGGAAAGAAATGCAAAGATGACCCCTCAAGAATTTTTGTTCTGGCAAGTGAAAAAGCCCATTGTTCACAAGTACAGTAGGATGGAAACAGTACAGATGGAAATGTATTATAACCTGGAGAGGGGATGGGGTCAAAAACCCTCCCTCCCAGCTTGCTGTGTTCCCTCAGGAGTTTGTTTCAATGTGCTCACTGGAGACATTTAAAAAAGATTATTATCACCTATGATCAAAACTTACACAATTAGGAGAACACCATTATGAGCAGATAGGTTCACCAGAACCCATATGCAAATGAATTAGCCTCCGTGAACATTGAAAGGTAGAATAGTGGGGAAAAAGGATAGACAATTTATTCCTAGGGATACCTGCTTCAGAAACACGTTACCCACTGGGACTGATGAAGTCTAAGATATAGATAATTTAAATAATGTGATGGATAAATTCACAACTAAGACTCATACCTACTGTTTATTGTGCAGTTGCTACAATACTAAGGATTTGACTTGCATTATCTCATTTAAAAAATGACAGATTCCCATAAAGCTTGGAACAGAAGGAGTATGTCTCAGCTTGAGCTCTCTAGGAAACAAACTTTAAGGCAGGGATTTGTAGGCAGGAATTTTATTGTGGAAAGCTGGCAGTAACACTGGTGAGGAGTGAGGGATGCAGGCTGGGCAAGAGGGAAATGGAAACAGTGCAGTCTCAAAAGTCTCAGGCAAGCCCATGATCCCACAAGGAGCTATGAACCTGAGATAGCCCTTCAGGGATATCTCCACACCAAGCAAGGGGGCCAGAACTTGCATCCCTGCAATGACCAGTCACTGGGTATGGGCTGCCCCTGAAGACAGGACATAACTTGAATGAGGCAGCACCCTTCAGGTGAGGGCAATCGCTAGGAAGAGATTCCGCTGTGAGCCTGCAATGGCCAGTGTTCCCGGTGATTAGGAGATTGAGTGTTTCAGTCCTCAAGTGGGGATCTAGTGGCACACCACACTCTCCATGCCAGGAAGACAGGAATGAAAGGAGCCTAAATTTACTGAGCCCCTTCTATACCCCAGCCACTGTGTAAGGTACTTCCCTTATTGTCTTTAATCCTGCTCTACGGTATCAGTGACTCATTCCAACCTCCAGAGAGATTTCAAGATCCCCTGCTTCCTCTAACCAAGTGGGGGTTCTCAACTGGAGATAATTTTGATCCCAGGGGACATTGCCAGGGCCACCTACAGGCATTTTCCTAGTCATAATTGGGAGTGGGGGTGCTACTGACATAGGTACAGACTACGGATGCTGCAAAACATCCCGCAATGCATTGAACTGCCATTCATAATAAAGAATCCTCCAACTCCATGTGTCCACGGTGCTGAGGTTGAAAAAGTCTGCTGTACATCAGGCTCTGGGCCGATGGCTCGGAGCCTGGAGCCTGTTTCCGATTCTGTGTCTCCCTCTCTCTCTGCCCCTCCCCCGTTCATGTTCTGTCTCTCTCTGTCCCAAAAATAAAATAAAAAACGTTGAAAAAAAAAATTAAAAAAAAAAAAAAAAAGAAAAAGTCTGCTGTAACCCATAGGAAGGAGAACCATACTATGGAATTGGGCCCTAGCAGCTAGGCAAAGAGTTCTCAATCACATGTCTTGTTCTCTTGGCTTTTTCCTCTCCTGGTTCTCTCGCCATCTCTGAGACTCTGGAATTTTCTGAGTGGAAGGCCTCAATCCATACAATTGGTATTACACGATGGGCCTGAGGCTGCTTCCCCTCTGGCACTCCTCCAGCTTGGTAGACCCGGTGGATTTCAGGACAGGGATCTAGGGTTCAGGAGACAGATTAGGCTGGTGTTACTCTAGCTTAGGGTGAGGGGGATGCTTCACACTTTGCTTTATGTTTGTACCTCTTCTTGCCATCAGAGAGGTAAGACTCTGAAGGCCCAGGTAATGTAAGGGTTAAGGAGCTCAGGAGGCTACCTTTTTTCTGGGTCTTTGACCAATGGAGCAATGGCTAACACCACGGTCATAACCAACGTGCATTTTCCTGGAATGACCCCTCGGCTGTTCTTCGACAAACACTTCCAGCTGATGAGGAAATCAGGATGCCAACCACCTCTACCTTTCCTATCAGAAGAGTAACTAAAAAGAGTCGTTACTGTCACCATGTTACAGATGGGAAAAAAAGGCTCATACGAAGGTTATACAACCTGTCTATGGTCACACAGTTAGTCAACAGCAAGGTTGAGATTTATAAACCGCGTCTGTATGGTTACAAAACCCACGATCATTTGTTTAAGAGACACACATACTCTTTGAAAACAATCAGAGGGGACATGCATGTCTTCCTATATGTCCCTTGGTACCTTCAGATACAGCCTGGGTGGAAGCGTAGTCGCCTAAGCTTTCTGTTCTTTTCCTATTTGAAGTGTAAAAACTCTGAGCTTTCCCATTTCTAAGGGAAGGCAAGAAATGAAAGACAAGCTGGGTGATTTATATAAAGTGATAATGTGAGCCCATCTCCTTGCAGCCATCATTTTAGTCTGCAATAAAAATGACTGGTCTGACACCCTCCACTTCCTGAATATCCAGAAGGCCTAACTGCTTGGACTCTCAGACATAAAGCTCTCTGTTAATGGACCTGTCAATTTCTTAAAGTGAGCAGTTTTTCATAACACTCCATAAAACAGGGAAAAAAATAAAATTAAAAAAGAACATAGCATTTAACATGAAAATAGGGGTATCATTTCTTGAGCATGAACTAAAAGCAGCAGAAAAAGAAACTAATAGAGGAACGGTGGCTGGTGATGGAAAACAGAGAATTACCTTGGAGAGGGCTCTTTACCTACTTAACAGGGCTCCTATTTTTAGCAACAACAATAAACAGACATTAAGTATTAAACTTTAAAGTAAAAGGCTCTATATTCTTCTAATAACAATCTAGTGTCCTTATTATGATAGATTTACTAACCTCAATTTAGACTCTGAGAGATCAGATTCATATCCCATAAAACATACAGGGAATATAATACTGAGCAAATACATAGTAATAGATTATATAAATATCTATGCCCTATTAAATTTTCAGTTATAAACTATGTTCTTTTCTTGAGCCATTTTAATTCATGAAATTATTTACAAGTTTACAGACACCAAGGAGCTGAATATACGGTGTTAGGGAAATGTATTTTTCCAAATATGGAAGTCATAAGAATGGAACACATTTAGTGATCAACATAAAATTATAAAGAATATTTCAAGGTTTCATTAATGGCAGCTGTTCACATGATACTTGGAAGTTTTTAATGATATTTATTAATGCTCTATACATATAGCTTATTTATAAATATAGCCATTTATTCATCCTCCTCTACATCAGCCTATTATCATTTGCCCCAACTTTTAACTCTGTTCAAATATAATTTAGAGGTTATGTTCCTACACAAAGTAAAATCTGAGAATGCAGAGGCTAACCTCAAAATGATGTGTTTATAATCTTTCTTTAGAGAGTGTAACACAATAAACAATCACTAGAGTTTGAGTCAGTAGAGAGGAGTTAGGATTTCATTCTATTGCAACCAAGCCGCATGACCCTGGGGAAGTCACTGAACCTCACTGTAGCTGTTTTTTATATGGAACTGGATGTACTAAGCTCTGCCCCATCAACCCCTTAGTGTTGTTATGAGGACATGTGAGATGGTTATGTGAAAATACTTTGTCCACTGAATGAAATTAAATAGGATATCATCAGGAGAAAAATAATTATGTTTTTGGAGAACATTCTGTTGGCAAAGAAGCCATGATCAAGTGCAAACATATTCTCCAGTGAAAAGATATATTGCTTCACCATGTCTAGGGCTACCATAAGGTTAATGAAAACATACTGAATGCTGTAAAGCACTACTGAAATTGTATTTAATTATAACAATAGCAAGAACAATATAGAAAGGAATCATTACTGAATCATGTAAGTAGAAAAAATATACAGGGCATCCAGCTAAAGTTGAATGTCAAGTAATTTTTTTTTCAACCATAAGTATACCTCAAATACTGCATGGGACATACTTACACTAAAAATTATTCACTGTTTACCTCATGTCAAATTTAACTGGGCATGCTGGGTTTGGTTTGGTTTGATTTAGGGTGGGGAATGGGACTAAATCTGGCAATCCTAAGGTAGAAGGGCTTTGAGAATTCTTTACCCACTTCCCCAAGCAAGACAAACCTTATCACTGAGACTATTTGCTTCTTGCTTCATCTCTCATTTCGTTTATCTCAACAGTTAAGGACTTCCAAGATGCCTCCTCTTATGGCCACTCCTTATGTGTCTCTAGGCTAGAACATTATTATTCTCCAGTATATTCAATAGTTAATTTTTCCATCCAACTAAACAGTGAATTTACTGAGTGAAGAGGCTTGCTCATTTTGATCACCCACAGCCTGGTTCAACGCCTGGCACATAGTAGGTAACCAGAAATGCCTTATGAATTGAAAATCACAACTTTCTTCCTCCTCTGTGCTCTCATTAAGGGGAACCTTGCTCATGTCTGCTACATAAATAATCAAGAACCAATGGACAAGTCCATAATCCATGTCTCTAATCCGGCCTTCTCTCTTCACTGACCTCTGGATTATGTCTTACAACAACTACTCGATGTCTCCATCTAGATTTCCATGAGCACCTCAAACCCAACATCTGCAAGACTGAATGCATCTCCTTCCCCTTAAAGCTACTTCTCTCTTGACATCTTATCGTATAACTCAGGTCAGAAAACCAGAGTCCTTCTAGATTACTTCCTGTCCCTTAATTCTCTCATCACTAAGTCCTTTCTGTCAAAAAATTTTAAGGAGCTTTTAAAAGGAAAGCTCTGACTCAGGTGGTTTGGCCTGTGGCCAGAGTATGGGTGTTTTTTAAAAGCACTCCACTCAATTCAGGGGTATTTAGGAAACAGTGTCCTACAGAACATAGCAGAAGACTTAAGAAACAGCATCTCTGTATAGGCTTACTTATCCCTTCTGAAATATGAAAATACTCCCAATTATTTTGTATTCATAATTTTGAAAACCTAATAGCTGCTGACTGTAAATATTATTTTCATTTGTGTATGGGATTTTTATTGTTTTTTTGCATTGTTGGGTGAAATTTGGGACAGCTTCCCCACATGCGCACATACATACTTTAAGAATATATTTCTCATTTTATAAGGAAAATCATAAGAACTTTAACCTAAAAATTCATGTTATAAGTAGCATTTGTTTGTTAAAGTATTCATTTTATTACATGTCTTCTCACCTGAACTCTAAAAGCACCATTAATTAGTAGCAAAAGAAATAGGGAAAATAAAGATTTTGGATTATTGGCATTATTAGTGTATATACACACATGTGCACACACACACACAGTACATATATACATACACACCCACATGTATATACATGCACACACAGAACAATTAGGATGGTTTGCCAGCTAGGGATTTACAGATGTGCTGACTTATCTACCACCTTTCTTGTAATATGCTTCAAACCCAGAATGGTGATTATTTGTAAATACTCAAAAACACACCCAATTTGCTATACCTCTAGATAGCTAGCCATTTACCTCCCATACTGCATCCTCTCACACAGAAATGGTAACTCTGAAAAATCTTACAATCAATGAAAAAATGTTTTTTTCTCGACTTTTAAAATAAATTCTTTTCCCAAGGGTAAGACCTTTTATACAATCTTAGGTAAGAGCAAATTTCCCTAGACAAATTGGCTGGCTGCTTCCTGAATTCTCAGCTGAAATTGAGGCACTCCTATTATTGATATCATCTGGCCATGCTTTTTTTTTTTTTTAATCCACATATTTTGTTTCACTGGAAGAAAATTAGATTATATTAGGTTGTGTACAACACAGAACTTCAAAACACTCACCCTGTCAAAATAATTTCTTAATTAGTTGTACAACATACTTTTTTGAGACAGAACTTGTCAGAAAAACATCCTGCAGTGGAGAGCTTAAGCGAATTCATTCTCAGGATTTTAATAAGACTACATTTTGCCTCCTCTATGGAGGGGGAAGAAAGTAATTGTCTGGCAATTCTTTGCTTCCTTGGAGACCCACTTCAGGAAAAAAAAAAGTTTCAGTTACTTTTTATAAAGAAATTCCTTAAATTTTTGTTGAGAAAATAAAAAATGCATTAAATTATTATATGTTGGGTTGGTGACAAAAGTTATAGAATAAGGTGTTGAAAGAAAAAAACAAACCTTCTGCCTTAAAAATAATATCCACTTCTGAGTTTTCATAAAATGAACTGATTAAACACAGGGATCCAATTAAAGAACACACCATGCTGTACCCGCAACTGATGTAAAAATATTTTCCACTCAGTCTGTAAGTCCTTTAAAGGCATTGCTTTATTTATATTGAGCATCATCTATCATAGAGTTTCAGGTTTAGAAAACAGAAGATTTGGATTTTCGACCTTCAGTCAAGACATTTCTGAGTAATATTAAGAAAACCAGTTAACTTTCCCAGACTTCCTTTCATTCATCTATAAAAGAGCAATAGTAAATGCACCCTACTTGATTTACAGGGTTATTATGAAAAGTAAATGTCATGACTGTGGCCACACTTTGGAAACTCAAAAGCAGCACATATCAGATGCCACTTACTTATTAGGTGTCTACCCTAAGCAGGCACAATTTTAGATGCTTTATACTTTATCCTCAGAAATGAAATATGGACAAGGAATCTTCAGCACTTAAAAGCTGAGGGTAAGTTAAGATTCAGAGAGGTTAAACAACTTTCTCTGAATCAAACATCAAGGAAACAGTAGAACCGAGATTTGAACCTGTGTCCAGAGGACCCAGGCCTGTCACCGCTCTTTTCTACCCTTCCTTAGTTCCTTCTCCACTTTTACCTCTCAAATTCCCCTACTGGGCTTTGGTAGAGGGCAGAGAGAAGAGCCTAGGACTAACCCTTGACACAAGATGATCAAGATATGTTGTTCCTAGAAAATTAGTACCTTGGAGTGTTGTCAATCACCACCATGTAGATCAGCCTGAAGTGGGATTTGGGCTTGGCTACTCAATCCTAATTCAAAGGAAAGTTTTAAATGGGACCTTTGGGATTCAGATTTGGGATTTACAAAGCCACAGATGGCACAGTTCAAAAACAGAGGCATTTGTCCCCTCATTACCATCCAGTATGGTGGCCATGAGGTAATGATAGGTCTTATTGGTCAATGCAAATATTAATGAACACTTGCTTTGTACACAGAGCTCTGATAGGTATCCTAAGGAATATTTAGAAGTTTGGCCATGATTCCTGTCTTTATAGAGGGCAAAAAGGCAAAAATAAACACATGAAAATTAAAATGGCAATACCTGATTAAATTGTTCAAGAAAATGGATAAGAAGCCATCACAGGGCAATACATAAAGGACTGTCATTCATGTGATTACAGATAATAAAGTGTTGTGGCAAGTCAGATGGGGAGATATCTTTCAGGCCAAGAAGGTCAGAAATACTTTAAGGAAGAGATCAAATTAATCCTTTATGACATTTTAGGTACTTTCATTCCCTCCCACCCTAAGAAGAGTATTTATTCTTGGCTCCTTGCAAGAAGATATTGCAAGATATTGCACTATCTTTTACAACATACCCATTGGCCAGAGCTCTTTGTTGTGTGTGTAAAGGAGCTATACGAGCACATCAGGGCAATGTATCATTAACGCCTACTTTATTAAGAATCACAGACCCAGACCACAAAGCATTAAGTAGACCCTGTAGAATAGATGGGAGAGTGGAGAAAAGACTGTGGGTGAGAGGGAACAGCATGTGCTAAAGCAAAGAGAAAGATCATGGCAACATGTCATCACAAGACTGAAGGTAAGGTTACATGGCAGAAAGAAGAGCTGTAGAGAAGAATGCTCATAGGAGAGGAAAAACGCTGGAAAGTAAGTTTGAAATGGTGACTTAGAGGCCCCTGGGAGCCAGGCTAAGGAGTTAGAATTCCATCATATGGGCAAAAGGGTATCACTGAAGTTTAGGAGCTCAGCATGGTCAGAGATAACTGCACAAATGAATTTAGGGAAAGTGTTCAGGAGAGATGTGGTCCAGAAGACAGTAATGAAAAATAGCTCAGGCAACATATGATGAAGGTCTAGGCAATGGCTGTGGCTGGAGTGGTGTGAGCCTGCTAGAGAAGAGACTGGTGTAAATAACTGGATGTGATGAATGACTGCCTAGGAGGAAGAGGAAGGGTGATAGAAGGTATCAGGAATTCATTCATCAAGTATTTATTAAGTGCCCTTTATGTGCCAGGCATTATTTTATTATTTTTTTGACAGAGTGTGAGCAGGTGAGAGGGGTAGAGGGACAGAGAGAGAGAGAGAGAGAGAGAGAGAGAGAGAGAGAAAATCTCAAGCAGGGTCCATGCTCAGTGCCAAGCCCATTGCAGGGCTCGATCCCATGATCCTGGGATAATGACCTGAGCTGAAACCAAGAGTTAGTTGCTTGACAACTGAACCACCCAGGCAACCCCAGGCATTATTTTAGATTTTGGGGGGTGGGTCCATCAGAAAAGCATAAATATCCTTGTTCTCATTGGAAGCTATATTGGAATAGGGATAGGCAGAGTAAACAATAAACATAATAAACAAGTACAGAATATGCTAGAATCTGAGTATAGCTGGGTAGGATAAGAAGGATTGGGAGCACCAGGAGTAGGATAGGGCAAGTTTCATGGAGAAGGTGGCATGTTAGCAAAGATGTGAAGGTGAGGGTGATAGCTATGCAGATATCTCCAAGCAAAAGGAACAGGTAGTGCAAAGGGCTTTAGCAATGAGTATGTCATGTTCAAGACATGTCAAGGAAGCCAGTGCATCTGGAGAAGAAAAAAATGAGGAGGATCATAGGAGATGAAGAAACAAGTGGGGGGAGGCTTTGTATCATGTAACACCTTATGGATCACTGTAGGAACTTGGGCTTTTACTCTGAGTGGGATGCAGATCCACTGAAGGGTTTTGAGCAAAGGAGTGACATAATCTCTGTTTTAAAAGGATCACTCCAGCTGCTGCACTGAGGAGAATCTGTAGGTGGCAAAAGGACAAAGACCAGCTAGGGGATCTGAGAAGTGATTCCAGGGAGAGGACACAGATGCTTGCACTAGAATGGCAGTGGTGCAGTAGTTCCCACGGTGGAAACAGCAGGCAAAACATACATTCCAAGGACAGGGGAGGGGACAAGAGGCTTTGCTCAGGTGCAGCTCATGGGCAACCTGTAGTTATGTCTTCTTGATGACCTATTCCAACACTACTACTGGCTCTTTTGCTTATGACTTTATTGGTGATCTAGTTATCCATTTACTAAGCATTAACTATGCACAGAGATACTACATGACCAGTCTGGTGCGCTGGGAATACAAAGATGAGAAGGGTGCAATTCCTGTTCTCCAGAAGCCTGTAATTTCTACTCCTCTCTTCACAGGCCCATCTTCATGCTACTGGGAGTTCAGAGTTTCCATCTCTACATCCTCATAGCTAGCTAGCTACAGGGAGAAAAAAGGAAATAGGCAGAGAGAGAAATTCTCTTTTTGCCATCTTTGCTTATCAAAATCCTACTTAACCCCTCCATGGCCCAAATCAAATGCCACCTCCTTAATGAAGTCTTTCCTAATAAACCCAAGGTGACCTTTATCTTGTTTAAGCCAAAGCTCTTTGGGTGGGGGTTTCATATGGCCTTTAATGCACAGACTCTAAAATTACATGCTTTGTATACATTTGCATGTCCCAGCTAAAGTCGGAGTTACTGGAGGTCAGTGTTCTGATTTCTTTTTCTGTTTCTGACTTACTTTTACGTCTGACAAAGATGGAATTCAAAGACAGGTATTAGGTGATCAATGAACATTTGTTGAAAGAATGAATGAATGAACAAAAACATAACTTACTGAAGGCCTTCTGCTTCCTCCCTTACCCCTTTCCTTTCTTCCTCAGCACTAGTAAATGCTGAGATTTTCAAAAATATTTTTGTATACTACTTATTTGTTTTTCTGACTATAGAAGCAATATATGCATTGGAGAAAGAGGAAAATGTAAAAGAACAAAAATACCCCTAATCCCAGAATATAGCCACTGTTTAACATCTTAGCATATTTCCTTTCAGTCTATGCATATGCAAGATTCAAACAAAATTGCCATCATGCTCTTTGTAAAGTTTTGTATTCTAGCTCAGAGATATGTCACAGCAAGAATGTCAATGCCCATACATTTCAGGCTGAATTAACACAAGTTGGAAAAGGAGGCTGCCCTAGAATATTCTTGGACCAAACTAAAGGATGGGTTTCTATCCATTAGTTTCACAATCTTCTCATGTAATGGTATCTCCTGGAACCTCAGTGATTGTTCATTTATTAAACTGGGGAAGGGGTACCTGAAGGACTCTGAGGTCCCTCTGCTTCTGAGAATGCTGTATGACAATTCAGTTGCATTTTATGGGGGGAAGTGGGCTACTGTTGGGTGTAGTTACTCTGAAATCTTGAGCTAGTAATAAATGATGAAAAAAACCTGAATCTCAAAGAGGCCAAGTTCATGGCAGAGTTCAGCTTCAAAGCACTATTGTCTAAATCCAAGTCTGCCCATATTTCTTGGTACTGGGATTCTTCTCATTTAGAACCAGAACTAAGATGAGGTCATGTCCAGCTGCTGGTTATGGGAAAAAATAAAGGGGATCATCAATGCTGAATCAACTTCCAAGCCATCTGTGGTATTGTTTTCCAACACTAGGATAGATGCTGGTTCAAGAACGCAAGTGAGGTAAAATCCTTTTAAAGAAGCTTAGATTCTTATTGAGAGGGCAGGCTTGTGTCAAAACACTATCACATACTGTCCATGGTTATTTACTAGTCAAGAGCCAATAAGCATTGCAGGACAGGGATGGTGCAAGCTGTCAAGGCCAGGTGGAAAAGGTAAAGCCAATGACTAGTGGGAAAGTCAGGAGGTTTGAAAGCCAGGAGAGGGAAGTGGGATGCCAAAGCCCGGGAGCATAGCAGGAGTTTAAAGCAGGGGAATGGCCAGGTGTAAGCAATCAGAATAGCAAACAGAAGACATCGAAGCCCCAACTCAACAAATCCAAGAGATGGGCTTCTTTGCCAGTCTGGGTTCAAGCAGCCAATGTGTACTCACTAGGACTGAAACATTGCTTTGGGTCAAATTGCTGGTATTCCTTCTGAAAAATCTGTGCTCCTGAGACCCCACCTGCACTCAGAGCCTGATGTCTAATTCCATCTGACCCCCATTTCCAGGACCTGTATCATAGTAAGATGGCACCACAGACCTGGGCTAAATTTAAGCCACATAGTTTTGGGTAAGAGACTCCACTTCTTAGCCTCATACTCAGACTCCTTAGCGTAGCCACCCTTTAGACCCCATCTGATGGACGTTAGCAATGTCTATGAAGACACAGTATGGCAAACATGAAAAATTTCGTTTATAAAGGAGCTCACCGGTTAAACTAACTGAAAGTTTCTAAGCACATTTTCAAACCTAACACCATACCAAGGGGTCATGAAGCCAGAATTTTGGTCACTATAGCTCCTGAGGTTTGGAACTCTGTTTCTTTCTTTTTAAAATAAGAGAAATAGATTAGATTATCTCAAATTTCATTTTTTAAATAAGTATTTTATTTGAAATAATTTCAGATTTTGAAAAGTTGCAAAGGTAGTACAAAGAGTTCTACTTTCACCAATTTCCCCTACTGTTCACATATTACATAACCATGATCCATTCGTCAAACTAAGAAATTAACATCAGGGCATCAGTATTAACTAAATCAGAGACTTTATTCGTATTTCACCACATTTCATTGTGACTCCAAAATACTGTTGCTTTAAGAAATGAAGGCATCTGCTAAATGTCCATCAACTGATGAATGGATAAAGAAATTGTGGTTTATATACACAATGGAATACTACGTGGCAATGAGAAGGAATGAAATATGGCCCTTCGTAGCAACGTGGATCGAACTGGAGAGTGTGATGCTAAGTGAAATAAGCCATACAGAGAAAGACAGATACCATATGGTTTCACTCTTATGTGGATCCTGAGAAACATAACAGAAACCCATGGGGGAGGGGAAGGGAAAAAAAAAAAAAAAAGAAGTTAGAGTGGGAGAGAGCCAAAGCATAAGAGACTGTTAAAAACTGAGAACAAACTGAGGGTTGATGGGGGGTGGGAGGGAGGGCAGGGTGGGTGATGGGTATTGAGGAGGGCACCTTTTGGGATGAGCACTGGGTGTTGTATGGAAACCAATTTGACAGTAAATTTCATACATTAAAAAATAAAAAATAAAAAAAAATAAAAAAAAGAAATGAAGGCATCTGGTTTTATTTGTTGTTTGTTTTTTGATGTAATTTTTAAGGGCCTATTTTGGGGTGGAGGAGGTCTAGCGGTGATGTACTCATACTTTGGGCACAGTCTCAGGAAAAAGTTCTGAAATGGGAAACAGATGCCAATCAGAGCTTCTAGGCTGAAGATCCAGGGACAAAAGAATTGGCTGGTAGGGATAAGGGCCAGCTATTGTGGGTAAGAAGTGAGTATGTGGTATGGTTTTACATTTTACTCAAATAATTCCAGCCTTCTAGCCCTCCACCCTGAAATCTCAAAGTCTCAAAATACAGCAGGGAAACCTCGCTTCTGAAATAGCAGAACTCATTACCTATGTACTTGGCAATCCATTCTTTTCAACTTGGTTGATTTTGCTTTGTGTTTTCATTTTTAACAAGGATCTAGTCTGGATTAAGATGGTAAAATATATATAAGTGGCCTCTAATTTACATATGCTCACCGGAGCACTGCAGTAATAACCATAAGCTAATCGATCTTACGTTTTTAATCGGTTTGGTATTTTCTGCCTTTCTAATTTTCTAATTCATTCTATTTCTTGGAAATTAAGCATTAATAATTCTGAAAGGAATTTCTTCAAGTGACATCACTGTTACAGCAAATTAGTTAATATGTAGACTAGCACAATAATTCATTGAAGGCTTAGGAAGACCTCTGATAAGCATGCAGGTAAAAAAAATGTGAGTCACTGTAATGACAAGTTTATAAATATTAGCTCCTTTATTCCTTTATTACTATTACCATTTTATAGATGAAGAAACTGAGAATTATGGATATAACTTGCCCAATTCACACAGCCATGGAAAATGGTGGAACTGGGATGCCACGTTCTCAACTTCCCTGTTCTGAGAACTAGTTCTAAGAACTAGTTGTAAAGACATGATTAATACACATGAGACAATTAGAGGGACATTCAGTAGTGTAGCCATCAAAAAGAACTGTGTGTAACGGTACTCAGAACTGCACACAGCTATACAGCATTAATGTTTGTTTAATGTTACTTTTTGATCCCAAAGACTAGAATTATCATTTTCCCTCCCCCACCCTTAAGTTTTAAACTGGCACACAATTACTACAGTTAATTAGTGGTTACTTACTTTTCCATCTCCTTTGGTAGAATACCAAGCCCATGGACCAATTGTAACAAAAAAAGATGAAGGGGATAGAGGCAACAGGAAAGGGAGAGGGAAGTATTTTACATTTTTCAGAACCTGAATAAGAACATCTAATGTTTTATGACTGGTTCGAAAGGGAGAGAATACTTCTGGAAAAACAAACAAACAAACAAACAACCTTTCAAAAGTTTTCTTTTCAAAGAGATTATCATTTCTAGAGACAAATCCCACTCTCCCTTTCCAAATCCATCCTTTTTTCCTTGAGAAAGTATTTTTTAGAAAATAAATACATCTGGACAGTTTACAAAGTCCTCAGAGGCTGAAAAACTAGCTATAACAAGGACTGTACTTGACACATTTTTCTTCAGGCTAAGTTACTTCATTCAAGGTTTTAATGTTTAAATAAACTGCTGCCCAAATCAATAATCTACAAAATCATTCACCCGGGGAGAGGTCTTCAATCCTTCTGCCCCATTTAAGGCTGATTTGTATGGTGAATGAATGCATTTTATTATATTTCAGACAGTCCGCTCCTAGCACTCCTGAAAGAGTGGGGAGTATATTTTCAGTGAAGCTAAGGCAAACCTCATACTATGGTTCCACAAGTAGTACTTAGTACAACTAAGAGATTGAATCTGATTTGGGAATGCGAGGGGGCAGACCTTAGGAAAATGTTCTTTGTTTCTTGTCGCTCACACAGGCAAAGCAGTGAGGGGGTTGAACAGGCAGACTTTGAAGCAGGCTGGACCAACTCTGTTTAAATTCCAGTTCTGCTAATTGCTCACAGTGACACTTTAAGTAAGGGGCTTAACCTCTCTGTACCTTATCCTTATCTACACAATGAAAAGAATAGAACACTTACTTCTTAGGTTATATAACTGATATACAAATCTTAGCCCATTATTATTTATCATAGACTTATAGCAAAATAAATTTACACAACTTATATTCCTAAAGACTATAGTTTCTGAGGCTCGACCCTGTCCCAGCAAACCCTCATTTAAGTTTTCTGAGGAAGAATTGTGTGCCCTCTCCTGAGACAGCTCTGCAATCCGCTCTCTTCTTGCTTCCACACAGAGCACAGAGTATTCCCACTGTAGATCCCAGCAACCCCAAAATTTAAAATTATACTCTGTAATAAAATTTTCTATCTTCCTGGTCAATAGTTATTATTGGGAAACAAACAATGATCCTATGAAACTTATGTAACAGTGAGGAAAAGTTCATTAAAAAGTAAACAGGTGAACACTTAGCACCCCTCTCATCCCCAGACATGTTATTTTATGCTATTTTATATGGGGATCAGGGATGACCTCTCTGACAAGGTGGCACTAAAGTAGAGAACTGACAGATGTGAGGAAGTAATCCAGACAGAGGCATAAACAAATTCAAAGGCCCTGAGGCAGGGATATACCTGATGTGTTCAATGAATGGCAAGAAGCCTAGAATAGCTGGGAGTCCAGCAAGCAAAAAGGGAGAGCAATGGGAGAAGAGGTCAGAGAGAGAGGCAGGCATGGCCATAATGGGGCTTGTAGGCCACAGTAAATGGTTTGGATATTTCAGTGGGGATCCACTGGAGGGTTGTGAGAAGAGGGCTGACCGATCTGATATATGTTTTAGAAGGCTACTCTGGCTGCTGGTGGTGTAAAGGTCATTAGGGTTCCTTGGCAAATAGAAGAGAGGGACCAGGGAGGCAGTGACTACAATGTGTGATGGTCATCCAAGAGGATAGTGGCTTTGGCTGTGATGGAGAGGGACAAAAGGGCTAGATTCAGCTAATATTTCAAAGACAGAGGCACTAGATGTGGTGACAGGCTGTGCGTTTGACGGTGGGTGAGTGTGTGTGGAAAGGGGCAATGAGAGAAAGAATGACAGGGTAACCCAAAAATTTCTTAACATTTAATGAGACAGAGCTGATTACATGAGTCTCTTAGCCATCTTTATTTGTATCACCAAGGCTGAATACACAGTATCAAAGCCACATCATCATCTAAGAGCTTGGTTGTATTCATTCACTAACTAAAGGATCATTGATTCAACAAACATTCCTACCCACTTTGTGCTAGACACTGTCCTAGGTGCTGAAGATGGAGTGCTAAAATAAGACCCTCTCTCTATACTTAGCAAAGTTTCCAATTACTCCATACCCACAGCTCTTAAAGTTGGCTGGGAGTAGTTAACAACGCAAACATTAAGTGTGGGGATTGTGAGGATCCACCTACATACAGTTCTCTGAGATCCCCATGTGAGTTCCCTGCTCCATGACTGCATATTCTGCCAACTCCTCTCCATCTTGGCTGGACAATCCTGGTCATTTAACCCAATTAACTCAGCTTTATCTACTCCTAGAAATCCTGCCCTCAATCTTCCCTGCCCCCAGAAATGTTGAGTCCACTCATCATTCTTTGTGATCTGCTCCTTGAGAGCACTCCTTAGACTTCCTATGGTAATTATTACTTTGCATATCTATTTTCCCTGAGTACAAACATCTTTACAAGGACCAGGTCTTAATTTTTGTGTTTGTAGAGCCTAGAACAGGACCTGACACATAATAAACACTCAATAAATATACAAGGGGAAAAGGAATGAACCAAACAATCAGATATAACTGCCAAATATGCCCTCTTTTAATTTCACCATTGATTCCTAGAAGCGAGGGACTATAAATTCATACCTCTGAAATACCACGGCGTCTACAGCTTTAATTTCCACCCAGAGAGATCCTAAAACTTCTTCTGTTCAAGATTTATTGAACATATGACCTTGAGAAGGAGATTTTTGAGTACTCACTATTCCTTGAATGGGGCTCAAGTGCTGGTATTTTCTAAGTTAGAGAATCTGGAAAGAAACTTATTTTTCTCTAGCCATGAAAATCTTTCTGCAACAGAAAAAAAAGGAGTCAAGCCAAGAAATTCAGGCTTCACACAAACCTCACTGTCTCTAGAGAAGAGCCGTTTTTTTGTTTGTTTTTTGTTTGTTTTTTGTTTTTTGCTATTAAGTATAGAAGAGAATTCTTAAAAAGAAAATTAAAAACTAAGCTTCAGATAATGGTGTTCATTTTTTGAGACTAAATATCAATGGGGAAGTAAAGAACATTAAAGGTCTTTACCATGGAATGTGGTATTGAACATTAAAAAAATAGGCATTGGGGACTCCTGGAAAGATGGCATTTTGAGGACATGTGTCTGACTTACTTCCATTATCATCTTTGAAATGATAAATAGAATATAAAAATGAACAAAATGCCATATCAAATTATAAATCTGGAAAAGAGGACATAAGAAACTTTGAAGACTTTTGATTGATAAAGTTCAGGTGGGCTACAGGGAAAACCATTTATTTTGGGGGTCAGCAAACAAAGGGCTATTTTTGTAATTCAATTTCACTGGAAGCCACCAAGCTTATGGCTGTCTTCTCAATAAAACAGCAGATGGGAGTAGTTTTTACAGAGGTAGTATCACCTGAAAAGCCTAAAATATTTACTATCTGGCCCTTTACCTAAAAGGGTTGGAGCTCTTTGATCTATTCCTACCCCTCCCCACCCATTAAGGAATAGGTTACCTAGGAAGTAAGAGTAAGACATCCACTGACTGGGAGGGATGAGGGCTAGAAATTAAGGCAAGCAGATGGACAATCAGCCTCTGCAAACACAGAAACACCAATGGCCATCCCAATGAGGTAGGCCACAGCTGTGTGACTCCTGAGCCATCAATGGTATCGTGGGCTTCCCTCCACTAGGCAAAGACATGAAGTGGTATCCAGATAATTCCTGCCTACCATCACTAATCATTAATTTTTCAGCTGAGAGGTATAGCCTCCTGACACACAGCCTCTGAATTTGGCATCTCCCCTATACACCCAGGCTGCTTCAAATACACACTGGCAAAGGAAAAATAAACTTCCCCCTTTGGCTAAGAGATTGGAAATAGAGCACACACAGAATCTGACAAGACCCACCTCAGTCCCTAGTTTTAGAAAAGCATAAAACTCCTTTGGAAAAAATAGGTACAGGTAGAAAAATCACTAAAAAAAAGACCAACTTTCTACAGTTCCCAAAAGGAGGACCCAGACTGAGAAATCTGAGCTAATGTCTTCCAAAGAAAATTGCTGTAGAAGAAAACAATTTTGAAACTTTCTAACTTCATTCTCAATGTATTCTAAGAGGCTGTTGTGTGTATGAAACTGGAACAGGTAGTCACAAAGAGGGAGGAAAAAACTTCACTGAAGCAAAAAATGCCATCGCTAAATTGGAAAGTACAATCAAGTCAGTAAACAGTGTTGTCATGCCAAAGCAAACCCGGCCTCCCAAAAGACAAAGATCCTTCCAGTTTGTAAAAGGTTTAAGATGTTGGCAATCCGAAGATATACACAGGCATCATGGGAGCAGAAAAGGCATTTCTATAGGGACAACCCCAAGGAGGAAATATGCACCAAAATACATACAGTTTATGCTTTTACCCACAGAGTAATAGCCTTCCCCATTTCCAACCATTTTACCTCCATTTCTTTTTCCACATCCATAGCAATTGAAAATATTACCACGTAAAGTAGGAGGGGAGGGTGTCTGGGAGTTTAATTGTGTAAGCATATTCCATTTGATGCTTTCACCTTTTTTTGTACCCTGACATCTAAAGTACTTGTCAAATAGCACACCAAAAGACTCAGACCCGACTGACTGTAATGTCCTAGTATCAAAACCTCTAATTATATATATGCATATAAAATACACATATTAGGTAAGAAAAGTGCCATTTTTCGATAAATCCCATAGTCATGAGCAGGAAAGGAAGAAGCTCAGTGATTCTGGCCCAACTATATCCTGATCTAGGGGTTCTTAAAGCAGGGTCTCCAGGGCATCTGCATCACCTGGAAACTTGTTAGAAATGCAAATTATTGGATCTTACCTCAGACCCACTACATCAGAAACTGGAGGGAGGGACCCAAATCTGGTTTTAAGAAGCCCTCTAAGTGGTTCTGATGCAAATCACAATTTGAGAACCTCTGCCATCACCACACACACAAGATAGGCTAATGAAAGGCCTTAGGACAGTCGTTCTCAATCTTGGTTGCATATTAGCATGACCTGAGGAGCATTAAATATTTCTGATGTATTCTGAACCCCAGAATAATTAAATGTGCATCTCTGAAAACGGGTCCCTAGGACTCCAAAAGGGAATCCCAAACATGAGTAATGGTGCCAAGGTAAGAAATGAAAATATGTGCCATTGAAGAAGGTACCAGTTGATAGAGACAAGAAACAAACCCAAGCAATAATGCAATTTAGGATTTGAACTGTGCCAAAGAAATAAAGAAAGATACCTATAAACTTACCTAATCTGAAGAGCAAATGGAGAGAAAGTCGAGTTGACACAGGTCTTTGAGTTTTTCTTTCTGTTGGGTGCACAGGGGAGCACACCTAAAAACAATGAAGATAAAAGACAGTCATGGAAAGCGAATTCAGGACACGCAACTTATCTGTGGTTCCCAAAGTTGTCTGCATGTTGGAATTCCTGGGGAGCTCTGAAAGCTTCCATGTTCCAAACCTCCCAGAGAATGTAATTCAGTAAGACTGCAGGTGCCTTGAACTATGGATGTTTTTAAGGATCCCCAGGTAAACTTAATGTGTAAACAAGTTTAGGAACCACTACAATATATGTTGAATAGAGATTCTAGGAGAATATGACCAAGCACATGGGAGAAGAGCACAAAACAGCAAAGAGAAGAAAATGCTCCTAAATGAAAAAAGTCTGCACCTCATCATCAAAGGTGCTCGCCAGTGCTTAGGAACACGTTAAAAGACACCAACTCAAGTAATACCTTCCTGACTTGTTGAATTTCAGTGACAAAGAAAATATCAGAAAAGAAACCAGGCAGGGAAAAAAATCATGTTAATATGCAACTCAAAAAGAAAAAGAAGTGACATCTACAACTTCTAACCAGAGATAGTAAGACATAAATAGTAATCTGAACACAATAACCCGCCAAATTCTCATTCATATGCAAAGGCAACCAATATTATCATCTTTGGCTACAAAATCAGATAAGAATCGTGAAAAGAAGAATAAAATTGAGAAGTCAAAAACGAGGGCGTTTGGGTACAAAAAAAAATGGTAGTAAGTGGTGCAACCACTAAACCAATGAGTTCTTAAACCTGGCTGCACATTGCAATGTCTGGGGAGCTTCTAAGAGTACCATTTCCTTGTTGCTGTGCCCAGATATACTGACTTAATTGGTCTACAATGGACTCCCCCAGAAGTATTTTTAAGTAGTTCCCCAGGTGATTCTAATGTGCAGATACAGTTGAGAATTACTGTACTAAAATACAGTTAATTAAATAATTATCACTAATAACAATTATTGAAAGATGTATAATGAAAATAATTAAATAACAATTTGGCTCTAAACTTCCATATTATATTTACTCCTTCCTCGAGGGAAAAACAATTAAGTCAGTGTATTATTCTAGTCTAAACAGTTCTGCCTGAGGGACGTTCTCAGTGCCCACAAGCAGCAACCTGGGCTATTGTGTATGTGCATATCCCTCAGAGGTCAGGGAATGTCTGTCTCCTGCCTCCAGCTGAGACTGAGATCCAGTGGGATAACAAAGTGGGGAGGTAGGGAAGGCTGGAGCTCAAGAGGCCACTTGTGCTTTTATTTGAGTTAGTCTCCATCTGTGAAGGGAATAGTATCCCTTATACGTGCCACTCTCAAATAATGCCTCAACTCCTGGGCAGCATGCTCGGGAAGGGTGGGGGTGAAGTAAATAAGTAACAGAGATGTTTCATCAAACTTGGGGGTGTTGATTTTTCAATAGAATAAATCATGAGAGATAAATTAAGAAAGAACATAGTATGAGGCGCCTGGGTGGCTCAGTAGGTTGAGTGTCTGACTTCAGCTCAGGTCATGATCTCAGAGCTCATGAATTCCAGCCCCGCATCGGGCTCTGTGCTGACAGCTGAGAGCCTGGAGCCTGCTTTGGATTCTGTGTCTCCCTCTTTCTCTGTCCCTAACCCACTCGCATTCTGTCTCTGTCTCTCTCAAAAATAACATTAAAAGAAAGAACATAGTATATATACAATTCCTTTTCTTTTTGTTTTCAATTTTGAAATTAGAGGAAAAAAGCATGTATGGTGGTAAAATTTACTTAGCGAGTGTAACCAAACAAAAGTGTACGCCAGAATTTCTTGACTTCAGCACTAATGACATTTGGGGCCAGATGATCCTTTGTCGTGGGGGTTGTCCTGTGCATTGTAGGATATTTAACAACATTTCTGTTGTCTACTTACTAGACGCCAGGAACACAACCCTTCCCTCTGTTGTGGCAACCAAAAATGTCTCCAGACTTTTCCTGATATCCCCAGAGGGGGTCAAAAATCACCCTTGAATGAAAACCAGTGGTGTAAACTAAATTTCTGTATTCTTTTAGAAAAATCAGAGATTCATTTTCACCCTCCCAGGTTTGTAGTTAGTAAGTTTTCTTCTTGACATTAGAGATTAAAAAAAATTGGTTCATATACATTCTGGAATAATGTAAAGGTAACCATTAATAGAAAGAAAACAGACTTTATATCATCTAAATCACTTAAGATAAAAAAAATAAAAAACCAATGCCTACTGGAGTGCCTGGGTAGCTCAGTCACTTAAGCACCTGACTCTTGAATTCAGCTCAGGTCATGATCTCAGGGTTTGTGGAATTGAGCCCCAAGTAGGGCTACACTGAATGGAGCCTGCTAGGGATTCTCTCTCCCTCCCTCCCTCCCTCCCTCTCTCTCTCTCTCCCTCCTCCTCCTCCTTCTCTCTCTCTCTCTCTCTCTCTCTCTCTCTCTCTCTCTCTTTCTCAAAATAAAAAATAAAAAAAAACAATGCCTATTTGTCAGGGAACATAAATTACTAAAAGCACAAAGTTAAAGCACGATGACAGAGAACCAAATGTAACTAGTAAAAATGAATGTGAATGGGATAAACTTCCCCATTAGAAGATGAAGAAGTGCATGTGAGGGTCAAAAACCACGTATTTGACTATTAAGGAAAAAAAAAAAAACAACAATTAAAAGTCCATGCAAAATTTACTTGGCAAAGCCAGCCAGAAGCAAGTAGGAGCAGGGATATTATTTTTCAGACAAAGTTGAAGTTAAAGCTTAAAGCTTTAGAACCCAAAAGATTTATTCTATAGTTAAATTAAAAGTCTTGAACACAGAACACAGACTAATGAGCTATTATTATTTTCTTCTTTCTATACTGCTGTAATTTCTAAACTTAAGTTCCTTGAAGGCAGCAGCTGTATCTTATTTATTGTGTATTCACAGTGCCACCGTGTCTGCCAAGGAAATCAACCTCATTTATAAATGTTTGTTGGCTAAATGACTATGTTTACATGATCCATGCATCCTGATTAAGTTCAATGATTCATTCCCAAGTGCCTGCATTTCCTGGTCTATAATATGACAAGTCTCATCTCTCCCACCTCTATATTGTGATGTTTTATCCTCCCAGCCCCTACTTTTTTAAATGCCAGTTGCCTAAATGATGCCTTGAAATTAGTGTCAAGCTTACAGGAGATGCAGACATTAAGGATCTCCCACATTAAGCAGTTTATATTGAGAAACCAGTTATTAGTCTCAAATGCTATAAGACCTATATTCAGCAAAACTATAAGGTAGTGTTGCTATGAGAACAGTCATGTCAGATGGGATTACATTTTGACAGCTCTTTCTAGCCCCATATCTTTCAGAGAGAATATTGCCTGGGAAGGATAGGCAAGCCTATAAGCTCTTTGAGATTAGCCACACTGTTTTCGAGTTTGCTATCCACGAGCATGGCTCACAGTAGGTGCTTAGCAAATGGGTGTAGAAGGTGAATTAAATAAAGGTCCCACATTTTTCTTTCCTGGATGGGTCCCTCAAAGTCCCATTCTCTCCCTCTAAATTTCTTAGTAACTTGAAATGAGTCTTTTAAATATACAACCTACATTTGAACGAGGAGGGTGTGACTATATGGGACAGTCTTAATGGCACCCATAACATGGTGACATTCAATTTGTCACCACTGAGCTAAAACTGCTGTACAGAGGAAGCCACAGAAAAGAAAATCATGACACTTACGCCCAGCAATTGACTGAAGCATGTACCCATCTCTCATCCATCCTTCCTGTTTTCTGCCCCTCCAAATTAAATAACACAGAAGAAAAAAAAAATCAGTCTAACAAGGGCTTATTTAATGTTCCAGACTGCCTCAAATCCATATTGATCAAGTTTCAATTTGAAGCTGGAGCCTGCAGCAATAAGTGAGATCAATATGAGGCCTTCATTCAAATATCTCATCTGCTAACAAAAAAAAAAAAAAAAAAAAAAAGATTCTAACACCGTACAAAATACTAGGTGGATGAAAAAGTCAGGGTTTTTTTTTAATAAGCTATTTAAAAAGATATAACCAAGTACTTATGCTTATGATAGATTTGAACATTTTCAAACAGAGGAGAAAAGATATTTTTAGGCAGAAAAAAAAAAAGGAAATCACTAAGACTTGCTTAAAGCTCTTACTGATTTAGGTGCAAGGTTTACCTTCTGTGTTTCTATGTGTTTTTTTTTTTCCTTAATAAAGTTCCAAAAATACCTTTTGTGGATGCTGAACATGGCTTTTTACATTTACTTCATCAGTGAGTTCCCCTTATGTGCCCAGCATTGTGCACAGTGCTAAGAAAGATCCCAAAGGAATAATGCATGACATAGCCCCTATTGTCGAGATAGTTGCACAGTCCTGTGTGGCAAAGGGAAATGGAAAAAACAGAAATGATTAATATATAAAACAAGACAATAGTGCATTAAAAATCAAAATAAGTGATCCAAATAAAGACTTTTTAAAAAGACTAAATAAAAGCCTTAGGAAGGCAAGTAAGGAATAGCTTGAAGAGTGAGATTTGGAAAAAAGAGACCTCTGCCAGTAACTGTTTCCTTAAGATAATTTCCAACCTTTTCGTGTACATTTCCTCAATTATAAAACAAGGAATGTGATACATCTACATCATGAGGCTGTTGGTGGGAACAGGTGTCAAGAACACAGCTGGCAAGTGACAATTTAAAGAAAGGAGATCTGTGTTTATCCTCACAAACCAAAAGACCTAGTACAGGAGGAATGCCTTATAACCTGGCAGAATTGGCGAGGTCTCTAGAGAAAAGGTGAGTTTGGGCAGGTCATTTCCTTTTCTGGGTCTCAGTTTTTTCAGCAGGGTAATGAATGCATGTTTTAGCACACTGCCTCTAATGCTGAGAAACAAGTGACCCCAGAACGTAGTGGCTTAATACGACATTTAGTTTCTGCACTAGCTGCAATGTAGGCAGTCCTTGGTGGGGACATTTGTCTCTTCTCTACAGGGAATCAATCAGGGAAGCTTGAAACCTGGGGATTTCAATCATCTGAAGGTGGTTGATAACTGTCTGGGGTCTTAGTTGGGGCTGTTGGCTAGAGCACCTACATGTTGCTTCCCCCTGTGGCTCATGCTTCTATATAGCTAGTAGCTGGGTTCCAAAGGTAAATGCACAAAGAGAAACTGTACCCTTTCCTATGACCTAGCTGAGAAGTGAAATAGTTTCACTACCCCTACATCTTAGTGGTTGGAGCCTATGTTGGTTCACAGAGACGGAAAACTGACATCACCTCTAGATGGGGAGTGGCAAGACCTGAAAGAACATGTGATGCTAGAAATATCACTGTAGTTATTTTGGGGAACTACAGTGTGCTACACCTAATGTACTTCTTAAGACGTTCGTAGTCAGTAGTAATAATAACAACAGTACTAAAAAGGGGACGCTTGATGCAAGATGTCAACAACTAGCAAGGCATTCAGAAAACATGTATTTATTATGGACAAAAATATAAATAAGACACAGATCCTACCCTCAAGGGACTTAGGATCACAGAAACAACTATAACTTAACATGTTAAATTCTAGAACAGAGAACATGAAAAGCACTGGAGAGAAGCAAAGAAAAGAAAATTTTACGGAGATGGGACATACTTCAGTGACACGGTGGCCACCATGGGGTTCAGGAGCAGATCCAGGTTTTGTGGGGTCTGTACCTTATACAATTTGAGGGCCCTTCTGTAAGAAAAATAATATAGGGACACCTGGGTGGCTCAATCGGTTAAGCATCGGACTTGGGCTCAGGTCATGATCTCATGGTCTGTGAGTTCCAGCCCCATGCTGGGCTCTGTGCTGACAGCTCAGAGCCTGGAGCCTGCTTCAGATTCTGTGTCTCCCTCTCTCTCTGCCTTCCCCTGCTCACGTCATCTCTCTCTCTCTCCCTCTCTCAAAACTAAACATTAAAAAATTAAAATAAATTTAAAAAGAAAATAAATACAAAATCACAAATGCAAAATCAGGTACAGCACCTTTCAAAGGTCCTGTGAAAGTAAGGGGCCCTGACACTTCAGCTTCAGGATCACGGAAAATTGGCTCTGAGGATATCTAAATCAAAGAGGAAAGGAAGTGAGACCAAGAGGGAATGGACAGAGTTGGAGAAAACGGAGGGAATGAAGGACGAAGGGCCTTACTAAGGATGAAGAGATCAAAACAGGGAATAAGACAGTGAAAGGGCAGGAAACATCTTTGGAGGGGAGGCAACAGCAAGGATTAAGGCCCAATTCAGAGCTGGCTCTGGTTTGGAGAGCCTGGAATGCCAGGAAATACAGTGTGAACAACTAAAATTCACTGGAAGATTCTGAAAATGGGAGTGAAATTATTTATGAAGTTTAGTAGAGAGAAAGGATCGGAGTGGGGAAAACACTTGTCACAGACAATCTTTTGATACCTATGAGCTATTTGTCAAAGTCTCGGACCAGATAATTGGCATTTAGCTTTACTGCTTCTGTTAAACACATCAATGGGTCATTCATAATGGCCTAAAATGGCAAATCAGAGTATTTTAAAACATGGAAATGTTAGGTTTATTTTTGGCATATTTGTTCTTTGGGACATTATTATGAAATTCCTAAAATTATATTTATGAAGTCTTGACAAACAGAAAACCCTTAAAATTTCAAATGAAAAAAGCAGGATATAAAATTATGTATCTGTATATATACACATATATGTGTGTGTGTGTGTGTGTGTGTATACCTATATATCCCATGTATACATGTACTTTTAAGTTAAATACAATATATTTGAGTACATATAAAACTACTCTAAGAGAACATCTCAAAATAGAACAATGTCCTTAATTGGTTGCCAAATGGACATTTTTTCACTCTTTTGTCTTTATGTATTTTTAATAATGTGCATGTATTGATTTAATAATTGGATACAAAAAATAATTTAAAACATCATTTTTCAAGGTCTATTCCCAAATACTACCTCCTCAGGAAGACTTTTCTGATGCCTGATGCCTCTCCACATTACCCCACGTCCCCAGACCACAAACATGCATTCTTTTCTTCCAAACCCATCAGAAGTGCTTGTATTTCTCGTCACAAAATCATAGTCAACATTCTGTGCTAGCCTCTGTAATAGTGCCCACAAGCACATAAATCCCACAAGGAGGTACTAAGGCTGCAACCCTATTTCAGTACCTTGAACATACGTGGTGTTAAATACTTACTGAGTTGAGGGGCACCTAGATGACTCAGTCGGTTAATTATCTGAGTCTTGATTTTGGCTCAGATCATGATCTCATGGTTCGTGAGCCCCACGTCAGGCTGTGCACTGATAGTACAGAGCCTGCTTGGGATTCTCTGTCTCCCTCTCTCTCTCTGCCCCTCCGCCGCTCATGCTCTCACTCTCAAAATAAATAAACTTAAAAAAATAGTTACTAAATTGAATTGGGTTCAGGATATGTTGGCAATTATGTAGGACAGAGTACAAGGTATTCAAGCAATAAGGTACATGTGACAAGTTCCATAAAGGAAAAGTGCAAAATACTTTCCAATGACCAGTGACCATTCAACTTAAATGGTAACAATAATAATACTAAGGCAGTTGGCATCTGCCATCTCATTTGACCCTTGTAGGAGTTCTGTAAAGAACAGATATTGTTTTCCACAAGATTATATGAAACTGTATATGTGAGGTGCTTACATGCCTGCACTGAGTAGGTTAATATGGTAACTGTTTATTGTTTTCTGTGATTTGCTCAAAGTCACAAAATTCAACAAAGTACTAGGACCAGAATTTTCTAGCCCTATCTCCTACTTTTCCATTCTGGTCCCTTCATAGACCTGGAAATCAATGGTCTTTCTTGTCTCTAAGGACTCCTGGTGCTGATCTGCTCCTGTAGCTAACAAGGGTGAACGGCCTCTTGATATCTTGTGCTTTTTAATCCAATGATTCGGTTACTTCTCTAGTGACTCTGATCACCATTATGGTTCCAGAAAAGGCCATTAGACATTTTGAAAACTGAAAAGTATTATATTTAGTATCATCAGCCCACAAACTTCCCAACAACAAATACAATTCTTCTTAAAATGAAAGCATCTCTCATGGCCACTATTCTGCTGATAATAGCATTCATTTACTGAATGACCACTGTGCGTTCTACCAGGTAACCTACATGAATTAGTTCCATGCGATTATTAAAGAAACCCTATGAGGTATGCATTAGCATCTTCATTTTTCACGTTTTCATCGAGGCTCAGGGAGGTCAACTAAATTGCCCAAGTTTCCAAGCTAGTAAATAGCACAGAAGTCAGTCTTGCTGCAAAGACCATGCTTGTTTCATTTTGTTATATAGTGATCAATACACTACAGAATTGATCATATAGTAAGCAATCAACAAATACACCACAGTAATGACCATAGAGTAGGTAATCAATAAGTACCATACTGTAATGACCATGTAGTAAATATAGATTGATGTGACATTAACTGTGATCTTCTTGTCACCACTGATTCTGCCATCTACAGGTAAGGCGGATGAGAGAAAAGAAGAGAAGAGTGAAAGATGTTCTTGTCCCATTAAAACTGTTCCATTTATTCATCTCCTACTAGACTCAGAATGAGTATCAAAACCCAGAAGCCTGATTGTCAATTCAATGCTACTTTAGTTGTTCTCCAGGTCCTCAAAGTAGAGACTGGACATCATTAGCCCTTCTTTTCGCAGACCTTGACCTTCCCCTCTCCTCTCCTTTCCTAGCTGTTCTCTCCATGCGCTCCTGGAATGTTGGCAGTCACAGCAGGCACATCAACAAAAGGTGAGGAAACACACTTAGAATGAACAAGGGGCTTAGGGGATTAGGTCAGAAGCTGTGTATCTGTCAACTTGGAGGCAATGGGAGCAAAAATGGAAGCTTCTGAAGGGTGGAGAAGCAGCCCATGGTTTTCAGAAGCTCAGCCCGGTTGGCTGATGTGGCAGCCCCTTCTCTTTGGGAAGGTAGTGGGCAGAATAATCACACTGCTCCTCAAAGCTGAAAGTTTGGGTTTTCTCCTTTTGTGTAAAGCTGCAGGGCTGTTTCTACCACCTGCCAAGGGCCAGCTGCCAGCTCCTTTGGGAGGCATTGTTTCGTTTTAAAGCAGGGGTGGAGGGAGATGGAGCGACTCTGGCTCTTTTCTTTCCGGAGAGCATTTTGTTCCTTCTGCTGTCAAGAAGCCTTTGTACAGACAGGTCTTTATTCCCAGGGCAGAAGAACTGGAGACAAGCATTAGACATTTGCCAATTCTTGATCACTTTCCTCACCCTTTATACTTTGTTCTCTTGAAATTTGTTTAGACCATGTCTTTTCCCTGAAAGTCTTTGAGACCTTTTTCAAAATAAGGTTTATCTACAGTAAGGATATAAAAGAGGAACAGAAAAGAGGAAACCCGAGTCGAGGGAAAAAGTGGCAGTACATATTTTAAATGTAAAGATAAGCAAAGCTGCTGTGCCTAAGCTTTAAAAATTAAGCTTTGCACTTTAAGTTAAAAATCAAGCTTTAAAAATTGTCTGAGACAAAAAAAATATAACTGTCTCTGAGATCCCTGCCAGCTAGGACAAGAGGGGATACACAGCATGTTACATAACTGTCATACTAGGATCAGACAGGAATATGATGTTAGATGGCCACTTTGGGCATTTGTTTATACCTGCCTTAAAATAGTCCAGGCTACAGTCATTATGGCCATGTTGCATGGAGTAGAACTCAGCAGCTCTCAGGAGCCATTCATATGGGCATGAGAGAGAATAGATACAAAATTACTTTCTATGTTCAACCCTGGTCCAGTCAAAGAGGTGGGTACTCTTCTGAGATCCTTAGTTCTCTTAAAAGGGTATTAACTCAGCCTCCTTTTGAGTTGGCTGTTACAGCAAACGGCACTACACTTAACTGGCAACATAGGAGAACTCTACTCTTCATGTTTGCTGAGGAGTCTGACCTCAAGCTTTCTAACACCCTGAATCTATCAAGTTTATTGAGGGAAGCAGTATTTATTGTGGGGAGGGGATCATTCAAAAGTTCCTCGTTTACCTTCTTCCAGATACACGACACCTACCGCGGGATTAGGTCAGGTCAGCTAGGCAGTGAATGATGTCCATAGTGACAAATTAATGACTTCTCCCCGACACCTTCACAGGACCTTCTATGAATTGCTTAAATAACTTAACTGAGTTGCCTCTTAGTGTGATGCCATCATCCTATGGTGAGAGGTGGCCAAAATAAAATAGGGACGCCTGGGTGGCTCAGTCGGTTAAGCGTCCAACTTTGGCTCAGGTCATCGGCATCAGGACCTTGCAGTTTGTGAGTTCGAGCCCCGCACTGGGCTCTGTGCTGACAGCTCAGAGCCTGGAGCCCGCTTGGGATTCTGTGTCTGTCTGTCTGTCTGTCTGTCTGTCTCTCTCTCTCTCTCTCTCTGTCCCTCCCCTGCTCATGCTTGCTCTTTCTCTCTCAAAAATGAATAAACAGTAAACATTTTTTAAAAATATTCCCATTGAACTCATTTCTGTATCTCCCTGCAGACGCTGAGGCAGACCTCTTCCAGAGAAGCCTTGAGAGAAATGTGTCCCTCGCACCAGGAGCAAGTACCCTTCTGAGGAACTGGCATGATTTTGTATTTTGGACACAGAGTGGTAGGACTGATCTTATTTTTCCTTTAGAATCAGCTGATTTGAAGCTCAGGACAGAATTTGGGTTCCAGTAAGAAAGTATAGAGGACTTCATCCTACTAATGCTTGAATAAGCCTTGATGCTGAAGCCTGTGGATGAAGCTACTCAAGTTCTCTCTCTGCCTCATCTTTTTTTATCCGTCTTCAATTTTGCAAAGATTTCTTTATTTCATTAAGCTGTCTTTAGTTCTTTCTGGAACAAAGTGAGATATAATAAGCACACTTACTAAAAGAAAGGAGGATGCATACTAATTTCTCAAGGGAGACAAAGGTTTTCCCTGGCACGAAATTCTGAAAGAAATAGCTAAAATGAGTGTATGACTCAGAGGTTATTGAATGATGGAATGGACAAGATCCTCAAAGATAATTTTATGACAAATACAGAAACTGCATTTTTACTTTAAAAAAATTTATATTAACAAAATCCAATATAATTAACATAGAGTATTATATTAGTTTCAGGTGTACAATATAGTAATTCAATAATTCTGTACATAACTCAGTACTCATAGGGATAAGTGTACTCTTAATCCCCTTTATTTTACCCATCCCCCAACCACCTCCCCTCTCACAATCACCAGTTGGTTCTCTCTATTTAAGAGTCTAGGTTATTTTGGTCTCTTTTTCTTCTTCTTTTTCTTTTTCTTTTTCTTTTTTTTAAGTAGGCTCCACACCAGCATGGAACCCATTGCAGGGCTCAAACTCCTGACCCTGAGATCAAGACCTGAACTGAGATCAAGAATCTGATGCTTAACTGACTGAACCACCCAGGTGCCCCACTTTTTTTTTCCTTTTAAAATAAGTCTTCAACAAAAGCTAAGAGCCTAGGTAGTTGCTCAGTGCCCATGGACAGCAAAATGGATAAATAAATCATGATATATCCCACAAGGGAATAGTATACAGCAATAATAAACAACCTACAAATACACACAACAGTATAGATAAACATCAGAAAGGCAATGTTCAGCTAAGGAAGGCAGACAAAGGAGCACATATGGGTGATTCCAATTACATCAAGTTCAAGATCAAGCAGAGCATCTAGGGTGCTAAAGGGCAGAGCGGTTGCTTCACCTGGCAGTGACAGTTCTTGGAAAGGGACACAAAAGAGGTTAATGAGATGCTACTACTGGTCTGTTTCCCGATTTGGGTGCCAGTTACTTGAGTTTATTTACCACACTTAGGATTTAAGTACTCCACTATAGGTAGTATTTCAATAAAAAGTTGTTTTATTTATTAAAAAAATTTTTTTTCAATGCTTATTTTTGAGAGAGAGTGAGCAGGGAGGGGCAGAGAGAGAGGAAGACACAGAATCTGAAGCAGACTCCAGGCTCCAAGCTGTCAGCACAGAACCACGCTTGAACTCATGAACCACGAAATCATGACCTGAGCCAAAGTCTGATGCTTAACCGACTGAGGCATCCAGGGACCCCCATAAAAAGTTGTTTTTTTTTTTTTTTTTAATTTTTTTTATTTATTTATTTTTATTTTATTTTTGGGACAGAGAGAGACAGAGCATGAACGGGGGAGGGTCAGAGAGAGAGGGAGACACAGAATCGGAAACAGGCTCCAGGCTCCGAGCCATCAGCCCAGAGCCTGACGCGGGGCTCGAACTCACGGACCGCAAGATCGTGACCTGGCTGAAGTCGGATGCTCAACCGACTGCGCCACCCAGCCGCCCCAAAAAGTTGTTTTTTAAAAAAAATCAGTACTGGGGAGCCTGGATGGCTCAGTTGGTTGAGCGCTCAACTCTTGGTTTCAGGTCAGGTCATGAACTCATGGCTTCGAGGGATCAAGCCCTGCCTCAGGCTCTGCACTGGTGGCGTGGAGCCTGCTTGGGATTCTCCCTCTCTCCCTCTTTCGGTCTCTCTCAAAACAAATACATAAACTTAAATAAAAAAAAAAAAAAAAAAAAGATGAGTACCTACACTGAGTGAGGAGTAAATGGAAAACAAGCCTCACCCTTGGAATTGGCCATAAATGTGGTTTCAGCCTCAGTTTTGAAAGTCCTAATAAACAAATGCCTACTTCAAAGCCATCTCTGGCTTCCTTGAACTTATGCATGATCAATGATCATGTGACTATAGGCATTATTGCTAATTATTACATTATAATTATATGAGCAATACAAATGAGGTATGTCATTTGATTTCATTGGTATTTTCAAACATAGGAGAGGCATTCTAGCTGTAACAAGAAAAATCTTATGCGGTTTAAAGTTGAATATTATTAGTCAATTAGTGTATGATGCATATTTATTACTTCAAGAGCAAAATGCTGCAATGATTAATTCTGTACAAAATTTTTTGTATCAAAAACAATTTCAGCATTCAATTGGTTAAATAAATAGAAACATAAGTTCACAATATAAATGCTAAGAGAATATGTTAGCTAGTTAACTTACATCCTTTTTGAGCCAACAAATTATTTAAATATAGAAATTTAAATAACAATGCAAGGTGGAATAATAGATTCAATTGTATCATATTTCTAATCCTTGTAGAATTGTTTGGTGTATTAGCATCCATTATATTGAAAAACCTTTAAGAAGTGTATTTAAATTGTCATTATTTAATTCCATTTAGGCCAAGAATCTTTTAAGAAAAACTCTTATTTGGGAATTCTTCACATTTTGTGAGGACAAATTAAAAGGAGAATGTCAAATGCACCGTATCAAAATTTCATGAGGGGGAAAAACTCCAGAATCTTGTACAATAACATCCACAAGAAATTACCTTTGGTCTGGACAACATGAAAAATGAAAAGAATATGGTGGGAATGTAAAGTGGTACAGCGACTAATGGAAACGTATGGCATTTCCTCAAAAAGTTAAAAATAGAACTAGCATATGATTCAGTAATTCTACTACTATGTATCTACCTGAAGAAAACAACACTAATTCAAACAGATATATGGACCTCCTTGTTCATTACAGCATTACCATAGCCCAGCTAGGGAGACAATCTAAATGTCCATCAACAGATGAATGGATAAAGAAGATGTGAGGTATATATACCTGATGGATTATTAGTCAGCCACAAAAGAAATGAAATCTTGCCATTTGCAACAACATAGATGAACCTTGAGAGTATTATGCTAAATAAGCCAGAGAAAGACAAATACTACATGACTTCACTCATATGTGGAGTCTAAAAGAATAAAACAAATAAAACAAAACAAACCCACACTCATAGATACAGAAAATCGATTGGTAGTTGCCAGAAAGGAAGATGGTTAGGGGACAGGGGAGAAATGGATGAAAGGGAAGGGACAAGTACAAACTTCTAGTAGTAAAATAAATAAGCCATGAGAATGTAATGTACAACATAGGGAACACACTCAATAATTTTGTATGAACTTTGTAAGGTAACAGATGGTAACTAGACCCTATTGTGATGTCCAGTTCACAATGTATACAAATGTTGAATCACTATGATATATTCCTGAAACTAATACTGTATGTCAATTATACCTCAGTAATAATACAACCAGAGGGCTTAGAATGGTGTCTGGGACACAGTAAAAGCTCAATAAATGTCAACCATCATTAAAAAAAAAAAGGAATATGAAGAAAAAAGGAAATTAATACAAATAAGGAATCCAAAGAAACACATTTTATTTTCACCAAATTTCAACAGAACAATTGATTTGGCAACACTATATAAGGAAGATAATTCTTAAAGTATTCCCCCCTCCATGGAAGTAAACCTTTAAACAAAAAGATTGTTTAAAAGATGTTATACCACATACTACTAAATACAAAGCACTTTCTTTATTTGAAAGGAAAAGTCTTTTAGATTGACCAATCTATGTGTCCTAAAGACAAAGTTCCTTTTAGAACATGTGCTACTGAAAACCTTTTATCTTGAATTATATTCTGTTGTGTACATTAGTCTAGTGATGTTATTAAATATGTCAGTTTAAACTGAGTTTCTATGTAGTACTGGAAGTTCCTGCACTGTAATGACAAACTTTAAAATCTGACTAATAAAATTTTAATAATAAAATTGTCATTGCACAGCAAAGGAAACCATCAACACAATGAAAAGGCAACCTACAGAATGGGAGAAAATACTTGCAAATCATATATCTGATAAGAGATTAATACCCAAAATAGAATAGCAACTGAATAACAAAAGAACAACCCAATTTTAGAAATGGGCAAAAGAGGGGCGCCTGGGTGCTCAGTCGGTTAAGCATCCGACTTCAGCTCAGGGCATGATCTCATGGTTCGTGAGTTCGAGCCCCATGTTGGGCTCTGTGCTGACAGTTTAGAGACTGGAGCTTGCTTCAGATTCTTGTCTCCCTCTCTCTCTGCCCCTCCCCTGCTCATGCTCTATCTCTTTCTCTCACAGATAAACATTTAAAAAAATAAAGAAAGAAAGAAATAAAAAAAAGGGGCAGAAGAACCAAAGAGACATTCTTCCAAAGAAGACACCCAAACAGCCAACAGGTTCATGAAAAGGCACTCAGCATCACTAATCATCAAGGAAATGACAGTTCAAACCTGTAAGGTATCTCCTCATGCCTGCTGGAATGACTATCATCAAAAAGAGAAGAGATAACAAGTGTTGGGTGAGGACGCGGAGAACAGGGAGCCCTTGTGCATTTTTGGTGTGGATATAAATTGGTGCAGCCACTACAAAAAGCAATACGGGGGTTCCTCAAAAATTTAAAAATACATCTACCATATGATCCATCAATTCCACTCCTGGGTATACATCCAAAGTAAAGAAAATCAGTCTTGAAGAGATATCTGCACCCACATGTTCACTGCAGCATTATTTACAATAGCCAAGACATGTCATCAAAAGGGAAGGAAGAAAAAAGGGAGGGAATCCTACCATCTGCAACAGCATAGAGAGACCTCGAGGGTATTACACTGTGTGAATTAAGTCAAAGACACATTCTGTACAATCTCACTTGTAAGCAAAATCTAGAAAACCTGAATTTCTAAACACAGAGAACACTGGTCGTTGCCAGTGGCAGGGGTTGGGCATTGGGGAAAATAGGCGAAGGGTGTTGAAGGTACAAACTTCCAGTTATAAGTAAGCTGTGGAGATATCATGTACAGTGAGGTGACTATAGTTAACAACACTGTGTTGTGTATTTGAAAGTTGCTAACAGAGTCAATCTTAAAAGTTCTTATGAGGTGATTGATTTCAACTACACGTACTGTGGTAATCATTTCAAAATACACACATATGTCAAATTATGTTGTACACCTTAAACTAATACATGTGACACGTCAATTACATCTCCATAAAATTGAAAATATGACCTATTTGATGACCTAACTAGTATGTTAGATTAACTCTTATCCCTTAGAAGTTCATTCAACCATTACGATATTTGGCTTGAGTACTAATTTTAACATTTGGCCAGTTTTTCACTCAGGCAACATTTCTACTTAAACTGCACACATAATTTAAGCACAATGTAGATAGGCAAACCTGCCAGGAGCTAAAGTCTCCTGGTGAAAGTATTTGTCCTTGTAAAAGCCTTAGCTGAACCCACCTCAGGGCCTTTGCACTCACTGCTCTGCCTGAAACACTTTTCCTCAGGTTATTAACATCACTAGTGTCTTGTCGCCATTCAGGAATTAGGTCAAAGTCCCTTTTCCACAGGCCTACTCTGACATCCTAGTGAAAGCAAAAATGCACCCAGCTGCATCACATTCTTTTTTTTTAATGTTTATTTATTTTTGAGAGACAGAGGGGGACAGTGTGAGCAGAGGACGGGCAGAGACCGAGGGAGACACAGAATGTGAAGCAGGCTCCAGGCTCTTGAGCTGTCATCACAGAGCCTGATATGGGGCTCGAACTCACGAACATGAGATCATGACCTGAACCTAAGCCGGACAGTTCACCGACTGAGCCACCTAGGTGCCCCTGCGTCACATTCTATCCCTGGCCCAGCACTCTGGATTGCTTTGTTCCCCTGAGGATTTATCACTAGTTGCAGCTTACAGGTTTTTTCCTGTTTGTGGTCTGTTTCTGTTTAATCGGGGTCTCAGTCCTGAGGATGCCATCTGAGAGAATAGACTCTTTCTCCTTCCTCCCTCCTCACTGGTGCTCTAGAAGTTTCTGTGTAGCACCTCCAATCATTGTCTCAGTGTTCCACCACCCAGAAGACGAGGTGTGACATCACAGAGCTAGGCAGCAAGCCCTGACTCTATCATTCACTAACTCTGTGACTTTGGACAAGTTACCCAGCTTACTTGAAAGGCTACTTTTTAAAAGCTCTATTTTATTTCTTAAGCTGTGTGATTAGGTATAGGTTGTTTTAAATTTATATATATACACACACTCACACTCTCTTTTTATGTATTTAAAAAATCTTTGAGGCCCTAGTACAAAGCACATAATCAACAAAGTTTAGCTTCCTTCCATACCCTTTCTCCTCTCTATTTTTGGAGCATATTATTTTCCCCTGTCCAAAATGTCCCCTTGCCTTCCAACCACTTTTCTATACAGGAAGTTCCTACTTATCCTTTTTCCTCTTTTAAAGTTCCTACTTATCCCTTTCCTTCTTTTAAAGGAAGTCTTCCCGGGGCACCTGGGTGTGGCTCAGTCGGCTGAGCGTCTAACACTTGACTTTGGCTCAGGTCATGATCTCACGGTTTGTAGGACGGAGCCCTGCATAAGGCTCTGGGCTGAAAGCGGGCAGCCTGCTTGGGATTCTCTCTCCTCCTCTCTCTCTCTCTGCCCCTCCCCTGCTGGCACGCTCTCGCGCTCTCTCTCTCTCTCTCTCTCTCAAAAATGAATGAACATTTTAAGAAATACAGGAAGGAAGTCTTCCCTGTCCTACTGGCAAAGTTTGTTTTGCTCCTTATGTTGCCCCAACTTGTATGTGCTGCATTGAGCTGTAACTACTGCCTGCATGCTTACCTTCTCCACTGATTTATAAGCTGATTCAGAGCATAAAATATCCTTTATCCACCTCCTTATCCTCAGCACTGACCCCAGTCTCCTTTGTAAAGCAGTGACTTGGCAATTACTACATAAATAAGTTAAGGTGCTGTTAACTACCCATGTAATCTTGAGCAAATTACTGTATCTCTCTGTACTGTGTACCTCAGCTGCTTCCTCTGTAAAATGAGGATATTATTACCCATATTATAAGGTTGTTTAGAAGAATCATTACAAAGCTCCACGAGGGCAGGGACATAGGTTTTTTTGTTCACGGCTGAATCCCTTGTGCCTAAAACAATGCCTGGCACACAAAGTAGGCACTCAGTAAATATTTCTAGCATGACCCAAGTCAAATAATCCATGCAAAGTGCTTGGCATAGTGCCTGACCTATACATGCTCAATAAATGTTAGCTATTATTAGTAACTCTATTTCGGCCAGTGTCTGCCTCATTGAACACACATGAAGGGTGGAAAATTATCAGACACTCTTTCAAGATGACATTTTCCCAGTCATGTAGTAATTCCCTCAGTCACCTGCACCAAGCCCTCCCTCCTTCACAGATCATCTGCCTTCCTCAGTTCCCAGGGAGCATCATCTCTTCTAACCTAGACCAATCTGCATTGCTAAGGACCCAGGCTGGACCATGGTCATCCTGAGCCCCCAGTGAGCCTGTGAACTCCATGAGGTGCTTTCTATTACCACCCCCAGCAATGCAGAGTGACTGATGGTTGGGTCCTTCTATTTATGGAGCTGGCAGGCTGCCCCATGACCCCCTACCTTTAATATACCCTCCTCCATCTCCACCCTCACCCCCCTCTTCAACCTCTCTCTACCCCAACCTCATTTCCTTGAAGAATTCTACCCACAATTTACAAGATTCCATCTGTGGGGCTTGCTTCAATTCAATAGCTCACCAGCTGTTTCTCATTCCAGGACTCCCCTGCCACCCCTATAGGACTGCACACATCCCAGGAGATCTGGCTTTCTTTGGGAACAGTGGTCGCAGCTGCAGCATGCCTCAGGCCTGATTCCACCCTGCCTGAGCCCCTCATGCTCAGCCCACCCCATCCTCTCTGTATCTCCATTAGGACCTGTGCTTACTGCACATTCATAAGGTGCACTCTCTGGTTTCCAAATGTGCCCCATTTGCCTTCTAGGGAAACTCCATCCTCCACCTACCCTGCCCAGGCCCTGGCCCACAGATGTCCCCTTGGTGTTCAAAAGGCAGTATTTCTTGATGAAGGGGCTGAGTGAAGAACACAGCTTCCCATTGCAGGGGGCTGACAGGTGGGCTGGGTCAGAAGGAGAGTAATGACCTGAGGCTGCCCTTCAAGGGAAAGGCTCCAGGAGCAGACAGCTATGGTCTCCTGGGAGAGTTTTAGACACCTTGTACACATAGAGAAACAGCTGGCCCTGGGGATGTGCAATGGACCAACTTGTTTGGGTTCCTGCTGCCTAGGACCTCTGCACTATTGGCTTGAGGCCCCAGGATTCCTTTCCAGAAAACCAACTGCATCTCTGCCCTGGGCCCTTCCAGCCGCTACATGGCTCTGGGGCAGCACATGACCAGTTCACTCCCCTAGCCTGGCCTGTGGTTCCTCCCCTGTACCTGTGGGCCAGGCCCTGTGAGACTAGACGGTGCTGCTCTATGACTGGGTGGGTTGGGGTGGGGTTTGCAGGATGGGTGGTGTGTAATGAGACTTAAACCTATTTCTGAGGTGTGGAGGGTACCCTAGCTGACTCAGACAGAGTTCTTAAGGTCGAGGAGCCCAGAGAAGTAGAAGATACTTTCCCAGCCATTCATATTTATCTCACCCTTCAGAGGCCCGTGAGGAAATGCCGCACTCTAGGAAGTTCCTCTCCAAGGAAGCCCACCTCTGTTCTGAGTATCCCTTTCTTCTGCGGCCCCTCAGGGGCTTGTATTGCAAGAGGGGTGGGGACACACATTCTGCACTTGTACCTGGGGTGCTCTTGGTAGACAGGCTTTCCCTGAGGGCTTTGGAGTGCTGGGAACATGGTCAGCATCTGCATCTCTCACAGGAGCTCCCGGCATGCAATGGGCACTTGATAATTGTTTGTAAAGTACTTACGCAGATTCTAGTCCTTCCTTAGAATCAAGCTGATGAGGGGCACCTGGGTGGCTCATTGAGGTAAGCATCTGACTCTTGGTTTCAGCTTAGGTCATGATCTCAGTGTTGTGTGAATTTGAGCCCCGTGTCAGGCTCTATGCTGCCAACATGAAGCCTGCTTCGGATTCTCAGTCTCTCCCTCTCTCTCTGCCCCTCCCTTACTCATGCTGTCTCTGTCTCTCCCAAAATAAATAATAAATAAACTATAAAAAAAAAAAAAGAATCAAGCTTATCATTCTCCAGGGCTTGGAGTTGCTCTCTCTGTTACACAGGAATACTTAAAGGTCTACTCAACTAAAGAAGTAGGGACCATTGCTTCAGAAAACCCACAAGCCCTGCCAGGAACAACCCAATGACCTATTGACAGTGTCCTGTTCCTGCCTCTACTGTGAGTATTTAAAGTGCCAAGTCTCACAGCTGGTTTCCTACCTGTGATTTATGATCTATTTGCCCTTGGGAAAGCTGACTCTTTGAGCCTTGGTTTTCTCATCTGTAAAATGGAGGTTAATCTACCTTTCACAGTTGTTGTGAGGATTAGAGCTGGTGTTTTTAACAGTGCCAAACAGTTGTAACTATTAGTAAAAATTATAAAACATGTAGGCTTTACTAGGTACTCATCACTGTTCTAAGTACTTTATACGTGAAGGGGATCAGAAAATGTCACCCCCAAATATGCCACTTTGGCATGAGGATTATTTGGAGCTGAAGGCAATTGAGAATCAGCAGACGCAGAATATCTGCCCTTCCTTTATCTGCCTGAAATTAAGGCATAAATTTTCCTTTGTGAAGGTGCTTCCCTAGCTGCTCTGTGTACCAGGAAAAGGTGAGCAACTCTTATCACCAGAGATGGGGAGTCAACACACAGAGGAGCTTGCATAAACAGACTTACTAAAATAACCCTTATCTCCCATTAGTCCCACATTTCCCCCATATACTTCTTCATTTCTTCCCCACAGTGGATCATCCCTCAAAGCCCAAACCCCCACTCCTTTGTTAAAATGGTACATATGCCCCCAAATGTAACCATTTCCTTGAGCTTAGTTCTTTTCTGTGAACTCCCATGCATGTAAATATTAATAAACACTGTGTGCCTTTTCTCCTGCTAATCGACCTTTTGTTAGTTTAATTCACGGGTCCCCAGATACTGAATCTAAGAGGGCAGATGAAAAGTTTTTCCTCTCCAACACATGAATGCGCTCATTTAATCCTCGTAACAACCGTATGAGACAGGTGTTATTATTTTCATTTTACATAGGAGCAAGCAGGCACACGAGAAGTGACCTGCCCAAGGTTGCATGGCTGAGATTGTAGAACTGGTGAGATCCAAATTGCTCAGGCATTCTGACTCCAGGTCTTAGCCCTTGCTTAATAAAGAGTCGTTTTTACATGAGCTAACAATAAACTGTAGTTACTATTCCCATGGCTAAAAATATATACATTCTCTACCTTCAAGGAATACTCTGAAGATAGCCCTTTGTATTTCTCAATTTAAAAATATTTGAAGGTGGAAAAAAGGCATAGTTTATTCAAAGGTGAAGCCCCAGGGAAAACATGGACATTACTGTGTGGAATGTTCAGGACCCTGAAATATTATGTGCAAACCTTAAACTTCTCATTAAACTATTTGCTAGAAGATGAAGTTCCCACATAAAATACTACCTAGAACATACACTTCTGCCTCAACAATATTAATTTTAAAGCTTCCAATTTAAATAAAAGCTGTAATTCCAATTTTCTTTCCAGGCCCTGTGCTCTTGTTGACTTCCCCAAAGTCTTCATACAAATCCACTTTATCGTTCCATCATAAATTGTGGATCTATGGTTTTCCTGGAATTGAAGAGAGAATTTATTCAAATTTGACCTAAAACTATAGATAATAAGCCACTGAAAACAGTTTCACCAGACACACAACTATGTCCCTACCCAATATAGTAGCCCCAAAGGAATTCTTATGGCCTAGTTATATCCTCCAGGGATGGGAAGTCGGGGGTGGGAGGGAGTTTCAAACTGAATATGCTGACGCTGCACTAACTATATAGCAGGCACCCTGTAATGACACCTTTGGATAACACAGAAAATGATTGTGTTCCAAGGATGGGCTGTAATGAGAGGGGAGGGTACAGAGAGCCACAGGCGGCATTGTTTCCAATCTAACAACACAACTGGGGGCAGGGGCAGGTGTGTGCTTGTTTTCGAAATAACAAATACTGCTATGGTGTTTCTGCATGGGCTCTTGAGGAGAGCACAAAGTTTGAAGGGCCAACCAACACTATTAGATTTCTAGTTCCCCCTCAAAGGTGGAAGTAGGAAGAATGTCCTTACCCATGTATTTATGTATGGCACTTTTTGGTCACTGACAAATTTTTCAACCAAGAATTTACAAAACTTCCTCTTTGCTGAAGCTCTATTACTTAGGCAGACAACTGGGCAGACAAAGTCCTTCAGCCTCAGTTTTTTTAGCTGTTAACTGGAGATACATTATTATAGCTAACTCATAGGTTATTGTGATATACACAGCCATATCTATGTAACATTTTTGTATGTTGGTAGGTAGGTTGTTAGGTAGGTAGGTAGGTAGGTAGGTAGATTAGATAGATAGATAGATAGAATCAACCAAACAATACTTGGATCATAGTAAATAAATAATAAATGTTAGCTCCCCCATGTCCCCAAAGTTTCCCCTAGTTTTGATAGGAAAAGAAAAAGCAAAATCAGCCCATTCGGCATGGCAATGAAACCCAACCTTTCACATGCTTTATGAAGACAAGATCCATTCCGTGTAAAGAAAGAGCTCAAAGTCAAAAAGCATCATTCTATAATCCTTTACAGAATGGTGACACTTGGCTGATTTGTCAAAAATTCTGCTACATATCCACACTGGGTGCTTTTAATGAATGTCAGATTTTAAGAATCTACGACATTGACATTACTCCATGGAGCAAAGACTGACGGCCCAACTTATAAATTCCCTGATGCATGTATTAGCAAGGAAGCAAGATGAGTTTTCTTTTCCCTGGTCTTGTTCTTCTGTCAAATTCTGGGGGACTTGCATTTCAAGCAATATATCTAATCTCTTTAAATTAAATTATCTTCCTTTCACCAGCCACACATTTTTTTAGAAGAATATTATCAACTAAGTGGATCAGAAAATGTGGGTTTAAGTCTTGCTTCCTTGGTGAAACGATATTAAAATGAATGTTATTCCCCAGATAAATGATGTGTTCCAAGGGTCATGTACTACAGCTGTTAGAAACGGTTTTAAAAGAAACTTCAAATCAAAGGAGGAGGAGATATAAAATTAGAGGGAATTTCCTTCTTCAAAGGGATAGTGGGTATAATTTGCCTCCTATCAGAACACTGATCTCTTCCCCCACCTCAATTTGGCTTCTCTGTTGATTCTGTTTAATCATCGCTGTTGAATTATTACAATATATGTAAGATATTCTTCTGTATGAAAAATACTCTCAGCTTATCACCGTTCATTCGGAATCTGTTTTTAAACTAAAACCCCCACGTATCTACCACAGTCATTAAAAACCCTAACTTCTGCCTATGTCTCCTCTCTGGTCATACAGTCTCTCTACAACATAAAGCTTCTTGATGGTGGTGGTCACAATAGTAGATGCTCATTTTGAGTTCCCCTAAAACACATACTTAGACATGAAAATCTTCCTCGTGATTTCAAAGCTAAAACAATCCAGGCCGAGTTTACATCTAGTAGTTGGTAATGTAGGACCAGAAGCCAGTTCTCTTCATACCCTAATGTAAAACCAAGCTGAAATCACTGACAACTGTACTTTTATCTTTGCTTTTAGGCTGCTATATTAGAAAAACCTTCCTCCATAAAGTCTAGACCAGGGGTCCGTATGCTTTTCCTGTAAAGGTCAAGATAGCAAATATTTTAGGTTTTGCAGACCATGTGGTTTCCATCCCAACTAGCCAGTCCTGTGGTGTAGTGAAAAAGCAGCTATAGACAATAAGTAAATGAATAAGTGTAACCATGTTCCAATAAAATTGTATTTACAAAAATAAGCAGTGGGCCACAAATTATAGTTTACTGAGCCTTGGTCTAGTTCATATTTGTCATTTGCATCTTGGTTAGGTTCATAAAAATAAATCATTAGCTATGCTCATATTTTACTTTTGGGATTAAGTTTGAAATTTGTTAAGAGTACAGAACCATCTTACCCTGTTCTGACAGCCAACCTAAGTCATCTAACACAATCTTGACATCTGGTGGTTTCTTTTCCTTTTTTTTTTTTTTTAATGTTTATTTATTTTTGAGAGGAAAGAGACAGAGTGTGAGCAGGGGAGGGGCAGAGAGAGAGGGAGACACAGAATCTGAAGCAGGCTCCAGGCTCTGGGCTGTCAGCACAGAGCCCGATGCAGGGCTCAAAACCACAGGCCATGAGATCATGACCTGAGCCGAAGTAGGACCCTTAACCAACTGAGCCACCCAGGCACCCCACATCTGGTGGTTTCTTAAACAATACCTGGTAAATGATCAAGTGAGGGAGGGAGGCGGGAGTGTATATACTTCAAGAGTTCCTCCTGGAAACTTCTGGTCACTAGTTTCAGCATGTGGCCAGATAGTTTTAGTTTTACATATGATAATACATATATTGCCATGTTCTGAGAGAGCTCTAAGGATCTTAGGATGTTTCACTCATTTCCCCCCTAATTCACCCAATATCTATTTTTATAAGGAATGTTATTGCTAGTAAATAATTCTAGAAAATTAGATTGCTAGATTAAAATCACTAAATTGCTTTCTTAGTAAATATTAAGAACACACTTACTTTTAAGTGAAACTTTCCAATAAATGAAGGCTGAGAGGATAAAACAAACCCTAAAAAAGATGCCACCATGCTTGCACATATTGGCACCATGAGAAGCCTCCAATGGGCTACATATTTAAAGCAAGATAATATTTTCAGTAACTTGATAGCTCTCTGATAGTACCCCTTCCTATTTCCATATTATTACAGAGAAAGCATTGAGTTTAATGTGTGGCCATGGATATGCTGTCTCAAAGATAACAAATAGATTGTGCAACTTATAACTCATGCCATTTTGCACTTATAAATTACCAAGTAATTACTAAATGACAGACAATATTCAACTACTATCCCAGTTTGTTCAAGAGTTTTCTGTTCTATAATCTAGTCAAGTCTAGACTGCCATTACAAAATGGACAATTTTGCCATTACAAAATGGCAGAATTTTTTCCCCTCCTACAAATGAACTGATACATTGGCGATTTTAGCGCTCTGTAAGGTAATTATTTCTGAAGGCTTATAATCTATCATGTGTAGTTTTATCCTCTCTGAGGAAGGGGATAAAGCTACCCCTGCACGAGGTCAATATCAAAACATATGACTTTACCATGACCAAGGAGAACATGGATGAGTTTTAAAAGTGAGATCAACAGCTTTTCATGAAGAATATGAAATTCTATATGACTTTAAAACATCAGCCTCCTCACTTAGGATGATAGCAAAGAAAGCCATGGGTGTAGCAAAAAAAAAAAATGACAGGAGCCTCCACAGCCCAACAGAGGAACACTGAACCATAAATCAGGAATAAGGTGATGGACTGGAACTTGAACACAATTTTTAGATTCAAATGACTAAGATTAACATGGATTTTATGAATTATTTTAATGCTGAAGAAAAATCTAAAAATCAACTTTAGTGTGTAAATAGTATAGTGTATTCATTTAGAGGTTAGATTTTAGCTCCTATCAACCTGGGTGTAAATCCGAGCTCAGCCCATTTTCAGCTGGGTGACCTCTGGCAAATCATTTGAACACTCTCAGGCTCATCTTATAGATGAGGTGTTAATCTAAATAAGAGGGATAGTCCTATAGTACTCATGTTAAGGGGTTATTTTGAGAATAAGCAGAACAATGTATCAAACGTGCTTGTCCCATGTCTGCAGCACAGAAAAAACAAACATGCAAGACATAGTCGATTTTACAGGACACTTGTGGCGAAAGTTGAATAAAGTACACCATAATTTCAATAACACTAAAAGAACACATAATTCTAGAAGGTACCTCCACCATAAAACTTGACCTGGCTGTGCCAGTGCTTATTGTTGTTATTATTATTATTATTATTAATTATTATTATTATTCCCATAGGCAATACTCAACGATTCTTTCAACAAGATTTTACTGAGCATCTGCTATATTTTAGGTGCTTTACTAATCAGTGATAACAACAAATTAGACACTTTCTGTTAGCCTGGGTACTCTCCCAAGTCACTATCAAGGAGGGAAAGAAAAAAAAATCTAAAAAGAGGAATGTACATATTGGACACAGAGATATGAACACTGAACAAGAAGGGGGGGCGGGGTAGAAGGAGATAAAGAGAATCTGATTGGGAGAAATCACAGGCAGCTTCCCAGAACAGCTGACATTTGACTTGGGAAATAAAGGATGAATAGGATTTTGATAGGCAGAGAAGCAGTAGGGAGAAGCGAATTCCAAATGGAAGGCTCAGCGGAGGAAAGTGGCAGATGTGATCAAGTACTGGGCCCACTGAGGGTCCATTGAGTACTCTAGTTGCACTGGATGACAGAATGGGTGGAAAACAGTATTAGGCGAAGTCATTGGGAAGGTACGGTGGGGCCAGTGCATGGACCCTGAGTGCCAGGCTCATTCAGAAGAATCTGCCCTCCAAGAGGCATGCTTTCAGAAGAAATACCCACTGGTGGTCAAGTAGGATAATGCCTGAGACAAGGCTACAAGTTCTAACATTAGGAAGCCACCAAGTGCAGTTGCTATGGGATAATAGGGGCAGGAGCCAAGTGCAGAAAACTGAGGAGTTAGAAGTTGGTGAGGAAATGTATTTTGACTTCTTTTTCAGAGAAGTCTGTCTAAACCTTGATAACAGAAGAGCAGAGTTCTGTGATTGTTTTTGTTTCAAGAAAATAGAGGCCTAAGCATATTTTAGGCTGAGGAAAGGCAGCCAGAAGGGGCAGAAGAAAGAGAAAAAAAGAATGTATAGTAGAACTATCTCCTCCAAAAATATACTTCGTACCAGTCATTGAAGCTTCCTTATTTTGAAGAGTTTGAATTCTGTGAAAATGAAGCTATTTCTTTTGCAGACATAGGAATGAGAGCAGGATGGTGAGTAAAAATCCTGAAAGTTTCTGTGGTTAAAAGGCAGTAGACTAAAAGCTCTTGAGTCGTATAGCCTTGAGCAGTAAAGATGATGGGTTTTCATCTTCTCTAAGTGCAAGGAAATAGACAGAGGAGTCTAAGAAGCCCAGAGAAGGGTTGGCTCAGCCACTGTGGATAATGCAGCAGGAAGCTGACAATACATTTATGGATTCAGAGGCCAGCTGGGGGTAATATAGACCAGCTATTTAGTGGACCACATTACCACCATTTTCATGACTTTCTCCAGTCATGGCACATGAGAGGGCAGTCAATAGAGGTTATTCAGGTTGGACACTGACAAGGATGGATGGAGGACATCACTGGTAGAGTGAGAAGATGGGGAACAAGAGATCCCATGAGAGGTGACCACTGGGGCTTTGGCCAGAGGAAAAGTAAAGTGGATCTGGAAGAGGAGTGATAGAGTGGAAGAACAGGGAGGGCTCACGCCATTGATGGTCTTGATGCTGAAGGCCAACAAGTGCCTCATTAGGGACTAGAGAGAAGTAGATGGTAGGAGGTGAGGGAATCTTCCCAGAAAAAAAGAACTTGCAACTTCTTGACCTTTTCTGGCCTGTGCATTTTTGGCACTGCGAATGCTAAAATTTAAGGTGGTCAGATCTTGCTTGTATTAAGTTCTGTGCTTAATATACACTATCAAATATATTATGTAACACCTTGTTAATGTAATAGGATGGTGGGTTTCCTAAGGGCAGGTGTAAACACACTCCTTTCTTCGATCATTGTTGAAATATGTATTAGAAAGACAGCTTATTATCAGCGGCCAATAATTATAGGTGAATTGAAGTGAAATTCATTGACAATCACGGTGCTTGCCTCCTCAAAATCACTGTTTTTCTCCTCTGTAATTGCCAAGGATTTGACTATGAGACATGCAACCAGGACATTGTCCAGGTCCCTTCCAAGGCATTTGAACTCCACATATGGCACTTAGGATCTAGAATATGCTTATGGATCCACGGAACAACTGTTAGTAGCTTTGGTCCACCCAGGGATTGAAAAACAGCTTATTGGTGTAGTTTTTAGAAACCAGCACCCCTGGGTTCTAGTCTGAGCTCAGATGCTTATTAACACTGTGACCCTATAAATTACTTGGCTTCTGTAATCTGCTGTTTCCAACCTGTTGCAGAGGAAAAAGGGGGGAACAGTATAAGCTTCATAGGATCTTTGTGCAAAGCATTTAGCACAGATCCTGATGTATAGAAAGCTGCCAATAACAACAGTGGCTGTTCAGGAAAATACCCTGCAATGCTTGCACTACCTCAAAGCTTTAAGCAAAATTCTGGAGAATTTTGACAGGAGAAAGAGAAATCATACGGTCTCCATTAATCTTAACCTCTCTTGTGTCAATCTCCTTACCTGAAAATAAGAATAATATAATGCCTACTTCAGAGAGTTAGGGTCACTCAATGAATATTAATTAATAGCATAAAATCCTTGGAACAGGGTCTGAGCACAATCATCATCCTTCAGATATTTGTAGGGACTCTGGGTTTGTGATGAAAGTTTCTACAGTCAGCTGTCATTTGCAGTTTCTTCTCAGGAAGATTCTTTGAGACTAATGATGTTAGGAATAAAATTGTGGCCATCATTCTGTAAAGCCTGGACTACAAGCCAACTTCTCAGAATGGTTTGTCTGAACAGGCTGTAATCCCCATTATCTTTATATAATAGTCTAACAGAAAATTACAAACTCTTCTCATTACTAACTTCTTCTTTCCAATTTCCATCAGAATCATTTTGGCTCTTCTCCCAAGTCCGTGGCATACATCTCCCAGGTTGCTAGAAGCTGGGTTTAAGCATCTTGCCCTTACGATGGCAGCAGATGTTCTGTGTGTGTGTGTGTGACAGGTCTCATAAAGGTGGCCAGTTCTGCCTTTGAAGCTCCTGTATTCCTCCAGCATAGGACCTACAAGTGGGACCCGCAGGTAGAATAAGGTGGGAAAATGTCAGATGACTGGAGTTCAAATCCATTCTGCAATATTCTAGTTGTATAACCCTGGGCAATTTGCCTTGCCTCTCTGGATCCCAGATTCCAAATTTATGAAACGGGGGTGATCCCACTGATGACGAGACTTATCTCAGAGAACTTTTGTGAGCTGCAAATGAGCTAATATGCATAATGATATCTCACAGATGTAAACTATTACTATAAGTGTTCTCACGAACCCATCCTAATTGCAGAAAATGGGTCATTTGTTGTTGTTTAAAACAAGCGAAGCCCCACACTGTGAGAAAAGTGGGCCAGATTCTGCCCCTCTTCTGGTAAGAAGGTAAGGTGGCCAATGAGCGTTCTGGTTCACATCTCCCCAGTCCGTCTGTCTCTCCACCTCAGAGAGGGTACAAGGAGATGCCACCTCCAGCCAAGTCAGCCCACAGGACCCTGACAATTCATCAGCGGAGTGACAAGTGCTCTGCTAGGTCAGCCTCAGAGCTCAGTTGAGATGTCACTTAGAGGAGAACGATTTGAAGGATTAAAGAGGAAAAGGGGGGTGACTTCTTTTCATATCTGAAAGCAAAACCACACGGGCTAGTCTTAGCAAAATTGCCAAGTAGGTACATTTTGTAGAGCAACACTTGACTCCCTCCCCTCTGCTGTCCTTTCATGCCTATGACTGCCACACTTCCATCTAATGCCTTGACTCCTCCTGGATTTTTCTGGCTCCCAGAGCCAGAAAAGTTGGCGTGGCTGGCCAAGCACAAGCTTAGAACACTCATAAAACAGACAGTGACATAAAATGCTATGGAAATATTTTGGCATCATAGGAAAAATCAAAACTGATTATGACTTTCTTACACTAATTTTATAGTATAAAACTGTCTTTATTTTTGCATTGCATACTGGAGGCAATGGACCACTTTGTTTTTTAGCGCTTGGGGCTTCAGGGCTCTGAAAGCATTTGCCTCTGGCTGCGCACCCCCCCCCCCCCAGGTCACTAGCCCCACTGGTCCCTCAGGGCCCTGATACAGATTGCTAAAGCTGATACCAAATGTTTGTAACTACCAGTGACTTAGCAGGGGAGTTCCTTCCAGAAAACCTATTTGTATCTTAATAGGGACTTCAAGAACATAGACAGGCAGACAGACAGACAGCTAGATTAAAGCAACGGAGAATTCCAAGCACCTTTAATAGATGAGAAAAGTAGATATTTCTAGAAAGAAATGTTTCTACTTCTCTCAAATCTTATTGCATCAGTGGCTGTGGTTGATCTTGGAGTCTGTGTTGCAGACTATTTTCATCTAACTTTCCAATAACAAGTCTGGCAATAGCGCTGGTGGGTAAGGGTGGGGGAAACACATCATTTGAGTCCTTTACTTCCACTTGATCTTCAGTTATCCACAGAAAGTAACCCTAGGCACCTTTCCTACTGTGCTGTTAGTTTATTTTTCTTCTACAGTCTGTACCCAAATATATAATTTTTCCTCTTCTTGGTTTGCAAACGGCTCAGTCATGAGGGGAAAAAAAGCACAGCGATTACCAATGAGAGATGCCACTAAAGTTCCAGCTGCGAACAGGAGAAATCCAAGATGACCCATCATCTAAATGTCACGCAAACACCATGCCATTCAGAATGAAACGAGGAAGGCTGCGTGCAGGCAGCCAGAATATATTACCAATTGCATATTTAGCTCCAGAACTCGCAAATCTTTGCAGGCAAATTTAGGGGTTTCTCGCTTGATTAAATAGCCTATGATGGAGGGTTCAGTTGTTCCCCACAATAGCTACATGCAAATGAGAGATTCACATGAACTACAGCACGGAGAGCCCTTAGGGGGCTGTACATTTTTAAGTAATTCTGCCATTGTTTTTGCATAGTAATTGGAAATGTACATTCTATTGTGACGTGATTCTTATTAGAAGAGAAGGTAGCTGCTCTCTGCTACAGGATTCTATTCATTTAGGGTCACAGGGACTTAAAAACAGAGGAAGAGTCTGCACTTATGCTCTAAATGGGGGTCTGTATTAAACACCAGCGATCTCCAGCCTGCATTAAAAGCTAACTTCCACTCTCTATTTTCCTGTCTCTTTTCCCAGCTTCCTATTATTTATTTAGCCTGATTCTGCTTTGTGAATAAGTGACTCCCTAATGACCGAGTAGTAACTAGAGTTAAATTAGTCATGTAAGAGCAGTAAATTAGTAACGGCACCCCAGTTACCAGAGAGGCTATTTCATGCCATGTGCTTAACGTACTATTATCATCTAGGAGTCAAGAGCCGTCCTGTACAGATGACTCTCAGTGGGGTCCCACTCACCGTGCAACATAAGACCTGGCCAGGATGGAAAGCTGTGGGGTCCACCTAACCATACCCTCCCACTTGTTTCTCTCTGTGCTTCTTAAATATTTGAGTCAACACTGGCCTGGGTCAGGGTCATGGAACATAGCTGACAGCTTCACGGGAAAGGTCAACTCTGGGATATTGTGAAACTCCACTGACATAAATGAGTTCAATCAGCCAGTAACTCAAGGGGCGGGGGGGGGGGGGGGGGGCGGGGAACAGAAGTACTCTGAAACGTTGCTACTCAAAATATAGGTCTTTGACCAGCAGCACTGGCGTCACCCAGAAGCTAGTTAGAATGGCAGGATTTCCAGCCCCACCCAGGCTTCACGAATCTGCATTTTCACAAGATCCTCAGAGGATTTTCATGCACAGTAATGTTCAAGAAGCACTATCTTACATCGCTACATGTCCACATCTAAAACACAGAGACCCTGTGAGCCTTAGGCAATCCTTTGTTGACAGTGCCTGGATCAGTGCCTGGCACACAATAGGCACTCAAATATCTGTGATACGAATTGAATGAGAATGAAGGGAAGGAGAAGATCTGCATGGTAACATAAAACAACTTGTGCAGAGAAATCAAGTTCCGAAGTAAAAATGAAAATCAAAGGCGGTAGGAAACATGCAGAGGACTCCACCTGGCTGGTGGAGATGGGCTGGGGCCCCACCTGCTGGCCAGAGTCACTGGTGTGCCATCCTTGTCCATGACCTTCATTCTAAAGTCTCTACCTCTCCCACCAGCCTTCGGATGCTGGCCTCCTATCTGGCTCCACCAGGCCTGTTAGCCACGGTTATCTCTTCCACACAGCACTATCAGGTCACTTCAAAGCTGAAGCCCAAATGCACCCTTGTCAATCTTTACAATGTCTTTAAAGTTCTGACCTCTGGGTTTAAGTGGATAGGAGGTCAATGATGATTTAAAATAATCAGTCTCCTGGGGGGGGGCTCATGAGGCCAGAGCTTGAGCTTTCCAGCAAGAGAGGAATCATCAGGACCCTAAATATTAGGAGAGAGAAAATAACTCTATGTGTCTGGGAAGACCAAAAACAATCAACCACAAACCTTGCTTTGCTCCGCAATTCCCTTTTCATCTGGTCGTATGAGGAACTGTATGGCCATACATATGAAGCCAGCACTCAATGTGCACAAAACTGTGGTATGTGGAGAGGAGGGTGTTTCTGCCTAGAAAACTCTGGATTTTCCTTGACACTGCAAAATAAAGACAGTAATTTAGCTCCCAAATCAGGTTAATCCAAATATCTGATTGTTTTCAATTTCTTAATTAAGGCTGGTATAGAAAATCACAAGGTGAGTGGATTTACTGGAGTAAGATGCTTTTGATAGGACAATGGCTAATATTTCTTAGGATCATTTGGACACTCGCCACTTTATAAGCAGTATCTCATTCAATCTTAACAATCCAATGAGATAGGTACTATTATCATCTTTTTATATGTGAGAAAACGGAGGCACAGAGAGGTTATGTAACTTGCTAAGGGTCACACAGCTGATAACTATGTAGAGAGTAGAAAATGCAGAACTCGATCCCTGGTCTATATTGTCGTGGCCGGTGCTTTTAACCTCTCCACTATCCTGCACCTCTCTTATGCTGTCTTAATGAGGAGAAAAAGAGAGAGACACTGAGGTCAGAGATGGTTAGGAAAGAGAGATGGAAGATGGAAAATTACTCCGGGTGGGTAGGACTTATGCACACTGTATAAAGAGAAAAGGCTTTTGAGGAGGGTGATGGTTTTAGAGAACTATTTGCAAGGTTGAATTCACCTCTTCTAGCTACTCAAAGACAATTTTTTAGACTTCAAGAGTTATTTAGCAAATGGATCTTAGTGACCTGAGGAGAGAAAATGCTGTTCTTAAGAAGGAAAAATGTATTATTTTCCTCTGGTAGGATCAGGAGCTACCACTGCTTTGAGAAGAGAAATGGTCTCTAAAGATAAGACAATAAGAGAGAGTCACAGCTCTGTCTTTCTATGCCCAGACCTTCTGTGCCTGATTGAGCCAGGCCAGTAATTAGTCTAACTCCATATAAAATGTAATCACCATTCTCTGAAGGGGTCAAGCTCACAACGGAGGGGATTCTGCAGTCCAGTTTGCCTAACTTCTCATTTTTTGTGGCCATGTTGAGGTATAGCTCTTTTGGCAATGCAGTTTAATAATTAAAAAATAACCTACTGGAAACTAAAAGTAGCATTTCAAAATTTGCAATGCATATAATTCTATTATGATTGGGACCTCCAAAATAAGTCATGGCATTTATTTATTCATGCACCACATACTCTGTGGTCCTCTGGGAAAAGAAATGTTTAAATTAAGATGTATTATAAGACAGCATCCAGTGTCTTGTGTGCTCAATTATAGCTCACTAGCATGTCGCTTTTACACAGAATACTTGCTCCCTTGTACTCTGGCCTTGATGCTGGGCATTTTTACACAAAATTTGTCCCTCCAGACTCACTCCAATTTTGAAAACCTATTATTATTCTTGCTATCATCATAATAATAATAATAATTATTATTATTATTGTTATTATTATTACATATACTTCTATTTTATTTTTCATTTCTAACCAGTAAGGTCTAGTAACTTGAATGGCAGGGGGAGAAACATCAAAAAGAAACTCGCAGTACATGCAAATATAGATTAAAATCCTCTTTGCTTTATTACAATTTCCACCCTTAGAACATGTACATAATTCATGACGGGGGATAAGGGGAGAATATCAGATGTAGGGCTGGGGACCAACTTTTTAAGAGCGACCTAGTGCCGTGAGAGTAGAAGCTGTTTTTCTAATGACTCAAGAGCATAAGAGAGAAGCTCAAAGAGGCAATGCCAGTTTGATCTATCACCTTCACATCTTTGGAAATGGGGAGAATGAAAGAAAAGTTTACCCTTTAAATTTTCTGAAATGACCACACGGTTAATGAACTAAAATGTCAAATATTTGAATCTTGGAAGAAATCTTGCTATTTTGCTTGACACACAAGGTAGTGTTTTAAAAAATACTCAGCAGATGTATTCACATCCATAACCTTATCTTTCTAAAGGGGAAAAAAAAATGCATGGAAGTCCGGGGGCGGCGGTGCCTGAGTTGCTATTTTACTGCACTTCACCTTGCCCAAGGACAAGATTTGCCTTCAGGGAGCGAGACCTTGACCCAGTCAAAGGGAAATGGCCACTGTGAGAGCAGCCCTTCTTTTTCCTGGACACAAGTGCAAACTTTAATGAATCCTCTCCCTCCACCACACGCCCCAGACGGCGATGGGAAATCTGAGTGCACCTGCTGCATCTCCCTTCATATCACGTTGCTGTTATGAAAAATAGTTTGCTATTTTGGAACCCCCTGGCAGCCAGAGTGAATCGCCGAGGGCCCCAAGCTCGTTTATCTTGTGTCAGAAGCAAAGCCAAATGAACGCCACCTCACCCAGCACCTGAAGAATGGGAAGAAGCTCGGAGAGAGTAAAAATAACCAAGGGCTCAGGGAAATGGTGCCGAGATGAGCGGCCTGTGCAGGTTAAGTAGGGCTTCTCACAACCCACTCGGACTTTTTGGAACACCGCACTTTGAGGCAGTTAGAGGAGAGCTTTTCCCACAACGAAGTGGACTTTGTGGGTCCAAGACTGAGGTACAAAGGGCTGCTCCTGCCCCATTTCATCTAGTCCTGGAAAGCTGGGGCTCTGATGACAGGAACCAGAACCCCTGGTGGCATCCAGGCCATTCAACTAGGGATCTGCTTGACTTGAACGGCAGGGATGGAAACAGAGGAGTGCACTCCAAAGACCAGCCTCAGGCTTCATTCCCTACCCCTCCTTCAGATCACAGAATGGCTGAGGCTGAGATCAGGAGAGTGGATTTGAACTAAAAGGACTTTTGTTTTGTTTTGTTTTGTTTATTTTTAAGGTAGAGAGATAAACAGAGAGGGAGAGACAGAGAGACAGGTAGAGAGAAAAAGAGGAGCTAGAGAAGGTATATGGCAGAGACGGAGCCAGTATTAGACTTTCTTTTTTTTTTAAGATTAAAAAAATTTTTTTTTAATTTTGAGAGAGCATGTGTGCACCAACAGGGGAGGGGCAGAGAGAGAGAAAGAGAGAGAGAGAATCCCAAGCAGGCTCCTCACTGTCAATATGGAGCCCAACGCTGGGCTTGATCCCATGAACCGTGAGATCATGACCTGAGCCAAGATCAAGAGTCGGACAATTAACTGCCTGAGCCACCCAGTATTGGACTTTCCAGGATGCATAGGATTAAGCTTGGAGAAGAGGAAGATGAAGGTCTATCAGTAGGGGTGTGTGAGGGGGGGCATAAAAACAAATAGGTAGTTGTAATAATGAGCTTGCTCTGTGCAGACCTGAATAATTCTAGGTGAGATTCTAAAGAATATATTAGATGTGCACATTCTTGGGCTTCGTGCTAGACCTACTGAATCAGAATCTCAGGCAGCCAGGTATCTATGTTTTACATGTTCTCCAGGTATTTTTTTCTGGACACTAAGTTTGAGGTGTAGGCTGAAGACAAAATGTCAAGATTTGCTGACATGGAGAATAGGGTGGCCTGGAGAAGACCCAGGTTCTGCAGACATGAAGCTCAAGCTTGTTGAGTCATGAAGACTGGTATAAATCCTTAGCTCTCTTCCCACTTCGTGTCCCCACTGTCATCTTGAGGAAGACATTAGGCTAATGAGGAAAATCATTTCACAAAAATTGAAGCACAATCCAAGAACAAAGCAGTGATGCTGCTTTTTTTCCCTTCCAGTCCCAAACTCTATGACATTGGTATGATTGTAGCAGACATGAGAAAATATTTGGAATTTTATACAAATGTTACTGCCCTAAGAGTATAATGGGTCAGCAAATCCACTCACGACTTGATTAATACATGATTTTTTTTAAAATTGAGCTCTTTCAAAACAAAAGTAATTTCCCCCCTACCCCGAAGAAAGAACAGTTTCATGAGAATTATGACTGTGATTTCTTTCCAATAATTAAATCATGGAGATTCTTTTAAAAATGGTAAGTTCCAGCACTTAAAGACTATGCTGGCTCAGGGATTGGTATAGAAACTGAACACGACTTTAACCAAAGTTCCTATCAGTCTGGCTAGGTCCGTGAAGAACCCAAACTTGCCCCTAACCATCTCAAACACTCAAAGTTCTTGTGTTAAGAGACTAGGAAACAATTTTTTAAAAAAAGTTTTTTTAGAAGAATCCTGTGGATCCAGATGCAGGAATTCTTTATCCAGAGGAAAGACTATATTCACATGTCTGGAATAGTAATGACAGGCAAATTACTTAGTTTGTTTTAGTTTCCTCACAGGTTAAATTGAAAAAATAAAAGTAACTACCTCTAAGGGTTGTAAAAATGACTTAATTGGAGGCATCTGGGTGGATGAGTTAGTTGAGCATCTGACTCTTGCCTTCAGGTCAGGTCATGATCCCAGGGTCACAGGATTGAGCACCCCATCAGGCTCTGGGCTGAACACGGGTATTGCCTGGGATTCTCTCTCTCTCTCTCTTTCTCTCTCTCTCTCCCTGCTTTTCTCCCTCTCCCTGCCCCCAAATAAAAAAAAAAAAAGACTTAGTTAAAATCCTACCCATCTCTCAAGGCCTACCACAAGGCCCATTTTCATTTTCTTTCCAGAATATTCCAGCACACAATGCTATTTTTCTAAACACAAACCACTTTAGAGTAGGGTCATCAAATGTACAGCATACTCCAGGAATTTACTACCATTTGATTGGTGATGATAGGAGAGGTGAAATGCCTTTACCATCTTTGACTGAGGGCCTGAAAAGCTTATTTGACAACCGTTATTGTACACTCACTGCATAGCATGAAACACAGGGTTGTTAATTAGTTCAAAGGAATATAATACAGAAGCCATGTCCTTGGAGAGTGTATATTCTATTGGGAGGCATGTCACAGATTCTTGAAAAGTTAAAGATTGAAATTAAACATGAACACAAGAAATGACACAGAGCCCTCCAGTCTTGCCTCAAGATAGTAGGTGAATCAGGAGCTCAGAGAAAGCAGAGTCCTTCTGACAGTGGGGCGTGTCTCAGAGAAGGAGCAGACTTGAGAATATTCCCCAGCAGTAAATCAGTTTGCAGAGAGAGGGTATGATAGCTTACTTGGAATTCACAGTAAGAAAACCAAACCAGATCACTGCTAACATCCTTCCCTGAGATTCTATCATCCTCTGGACTGGACTTAAACTGGAGGATCAAATACCAAACTGTAACGGCATGATGCATTTTCCCACAAAATTCAAAAAGATAAACACATTTGGCCCCCAGTCTACTTTAACAGACAGATGCTCTGTTTTTCCAGGTTGTGCTGCTGGTTCCTAAAATGCACCACCAGATGGTAAAACCTGAGTCAAATAAGTTATCAGGGTAGAATGTTGTACTGAGACTTCTCATCAACTTAATTCTTAGGGTACAGGCATTTGCCTGATCCTTTTCTGAGAATGGACCGACAGTGAGGGAGGAGATTTGTCAAGTACTTACCAGGCACTGGTACCTTTCAAGAAATTTAATTGGCATTATTTTATTTAATCCTTACAACCTTATAAAGTAGATATTATTATTCTTCTCATCTTGTAGATAACGAAGCTTTGACACTGAGAAATTAAATAATTAATTAATTCTCAGGATTCACGTCTACACCTCTATCCTCCAGGGTTTAAACAAACCCCTTTCTCTGTGTTATACTGAATAGGAAGCACTTAAAACTATAATATGAGCATTCTTGAAAATTAACAACTACCAAATCTATTGAAGATGTGTTACCTGTCAGACTGTGCCATGCACTTTGTATACATGATCTTTGGTTCTCACAACCCTATAAGGTAGGGATCATCCTCATTCTCAATAAATAAGGAACTCAGAGAATAGAGAATTTTAGGGTAGTGAAAATACTCTTCACAATATCCTAATGATGGGTACATATCATGATATGTTATTTATCCAAAATAACAACGTACAACATCAATGGTGAACCCTATGATAAATTATGGACTTTTTATGATGTATCAGTGCAGGTGCATCGTTGGTAAAAAAAATGTATTCTGATGAGTGATGGCAATTGCGAGGGAGGCTCTGCATGTGTGTGGGCAAGGACTATACAGGAAACCTCTGTACCTTTCTCTCAATTTTGTTGTAAAACTAACACTACTCTAGGAACTCCATTCAAGAAGTAAATGATCTGTCAGTAAATGCTGCTTTTAAAATTCACAACCCGTTGTTTTGGTTCCAAAACCTGATACTCAAGTTCTGACTCTGTATTTACTTTCTGTGGCCTTCAGCCAGTCACCACTCCCTTAATAAACTCCCAGTTTTCCTACTCTTTTTAAAACAAAAGGAGGGATAAATATTCCTACCATATACAAGTCAGTCACTATGAGGATTAAGCTGGAAAATTGAATGTGTCTAACAAAATGCCTAACATGGAATGAGTGCTAAGTAAATACTGTCAAATCATGGAGGTAGAGTTTTGAGAAGGGGCAGCATTTTTGAGGAGAAAAGGCAACACTAGAGAGGAAAGCAGAAATCATAGAGGAATTCATGAACTACCTCTGGTCATTCAGGAACCACAAAACTGCAGCCACAAGTATAGTGACCTTCAGCTTCCTCTATAATTCTGGAGTTATCCAAGAACAAAAAAAAGGAGTGTACAGGCCCCCCAACACCTTGAAACAGAAACAAAGTCCGACAACAACAACAAATCAGAAATGATGCTGGGTTCATTAACACCAGAATTTAAGAGTGTTCTATAATTTCAGATTCACATTTCAGCATTCTGGTGTCAATCATTTACAATAATTAAGCAGAGAGACAACACTGAGATTATGTAAGCTAGAAATAAATGTGCGTCTTCAGTGAATGACCCAAATCTGTTACAGTCGAAAGGTACTGGAAGGCATTGAGATCTTAAGGCATGAAACCTCTCTTCAGCTTTAAGAAAAATCAAGCCCAAATCAGCAGAAATGGAAAGTTTACCATCTGCTTGTTGGCTTCTGACATGGTTATTTCAGTTCAATTCCAAAAGGAAAGTTGTATCCAATACAATTATTTTTAGAATATCTCAAAATTATCCTTATTGGGGATAAATAAAACAAGGAAAATGTTATTCAGCAAAATTTAGCCCATTAGTTTCAAAGACTGTGTCCTATCTTTCTGCAAGCAATACAATCTGGCAACAATAACAATCCTTGGATTTGAGGACCAAGGACATGCAACAAGGCACTTCAATATTTCCAAATGCCCTAACCAGTCATTCCTGTAGAAATGGGATGTATGGGGCATACAGCTAACATAGGCAAAGTACTGGAACAAACTGGAATACGTTGCTTGATGCAGGCCTTCAATCCTACTCAGTTGGAGGTGTGGCTGTAAGTCAGCTATGCTTAACAAATTTTAAGTGCTGTTGCAATGGAAGTGTGTGGCTTTTTATAGGCAAGGCAGGTAGCACACTTCAAAATGTCATGTGCACGCTCCAGGCATTCAGGTTACACGTTCATAGGAGGACAAAGTGTGACAAGGTCCAGCTCAGAAACCCCTCCCAGTTCTCTTCACAGCATTTTCAACCTATCACCTTGTGCCCAAAGTGAGTGGGATGGTCTCAACTACAGGATACCTATGACTGTTCCTTTCAGTGTTACACAGATGACTTATTTTTAAACAAGCTAATATCCACTTCTAGAAACAGTTACCTAAAGAAAGCTGCCTGAGGTGGTTGTTTGCAGAGGGTATTTCTGTGCTATTCTCTATTGGTATGGATCTTCTGGGAATTCTTCGTAGGTGTTCTGTGAATGGATGCTTAGAAAAGTCAGTGCGGCCAACAGTTCTTGGAGACCAACCTATGACTACTCATCTGTCATGGCACTCAGAGCTTCATCTTACATAACAAATGGTTTCCTTAAGGGGGACACATCCATGATAAATTTGTCTCTGATCCTGAAGTACCTGAATTAGTTGAACACCTCCGATTCATCCTTCACTATACTTGGCCTTATATTTCAGATTTGCTTGAAATGTTCTTTTGTACTCAAACTTTTTGTTTTCAGAAGAAATGCAGAGGTATGTACCTATAATTTTATCATATCATGCATTCTGATTGCAACTGTTAGACACTTATCCTTATACCAATGTCTCTTCAGTCATTTGGTAGATTCCTTAGCTGTTCCTGGAGTTCCTACATGTATATAACATGTTGCTACAATTTTTATATTTGAAGAGGTGTAAACTGGCTGGGTATAAACTCCTTGGCTCACTATTTTTGTCCTTGAATATTCCAAATATGCTTCTCCATTGTCTTCAGATAATAAACCATTGCTTTTGGAAAGACTCAGAATATGATTTGTTTTCCTGTCTTGTGAACAATGCAGTATAATGGTCTGGTTGCTCAAAGAAGCTGTTCTTTTTTTAAGCCAGTTTGGCCACACTGGATTGATTTTCCCAGAAATAATATGTTCCTCTTCAGTGTATGATTTTTATTTACCTTTTATTTCAGGAAAGTTTGTGTGAATTACAGTTTTTAATATTAATTCTATTCCATGCTTTGGTTTCTTTTGGGGGGGGACTCCTATTACACATGTATTGGATCTTTACTGCCTATTTTCTGTGTCACTTTCTCTCTAACCTGTTTTTTCTTCATTTCTTTTTGATTTAAACATTTTCCCCCTCTTTTCCATCTTCTAGTTCTCTTAAGGGATTTTCTATAGTGGCTATTCATTCTTGTGTCTCTTCTCATTTAGTCTTCATTACTAAAATAGTATTTTATTCTTTTGTTTTAAATTTTTTAATGTTTATTTATTTTTGAGAGAGAGACAGAGAGAGAAACATAGAGAGGGAGACACAGAATCTGAAGCAGGCTCCAGGCTCTGAGCTGTCAGTGCAGAGCCTGACATAGGGCTCGAATCCACGAACTGTGAGATCATGACCTGAGCTGAAGTCGGACACTTAACCGACTGAGCCACCCAGGCACCCCAACTAATACTTTATTCTAAATAATTGTCTGAGCTTGGACAGATCTTTTACCAACCTTATTTTTATTTTTTCTTCATTTATATCATTTCTAACTTTTTCTAATTCTTTTTTGTGTTGTTCTTTCATAGCTTTTGTTATTTCCTTATATCTACTTTAAAATATTAGTTTATAATTTTCATCTATTTTGTAGGCACACTGCTCTGGTTTCTCTGACTGTCAAGACACGGATGTTGTTCTGGTTTTTGTTTCTTTTCCTTATGATACGTTATATGGGATTTGCCCACAATCACATTAACTGAGATCTTCTGGCTCTGCATCTATTCCCTGCTTTTGCTTTTTTTCTTAGTTCCTCCTGTCCTTAACCTAACCAGTTTGGATTCTACTCGCAGAAGTTTCTTCTCCCAGGAGAAATCATCTCATAAGGATGATTTGGACGGTTGCTATCAGAAGTACCTAGGTCCCAGACTTCTCTGGCAATATCAGCCTTACTCATGAATTCTAGTCTGCTAACCTCCTTTCTGGATTTGGCTGCTCACCTTACATTAGCCTGCTAAGCTTTCCAGTGAGTGTCCATTGTCAGTTTGGTAATTCTTACTCAGTTTATCAGATTACCCCAATTACCCCACTCTGCTTCCTCCTTACTATACTGGTCTAGTTTATACTGTTCAATTTTTGGCATTTGTGAAGATACCCTTTCATTTAGTTTTGTTATATATGTTGTACATGGGTTTTGGGTTTTGCTATCCTAGTTACTCAGATTTATTTTTTCTTTTACAGATGGATATAAAGAGATTAAAAAACTACATCATTGCCACTGCCATCATCCAGATTCCAACCAATACCATTTTAACTACTGTCAAAATGTAATTCTGGGGGGTGCCTGGGTGGCTCAGTCAGTTAAACATCTGACTTCGGCTCAGGTCATGATCTCATGGTTCATGAGTTCGAGCCCCCCCCCCCATTATTGGGCTCTGTGCTGACAGCTCAGAGCCTGCAGCCTGCTTCAGATTCGATGTCTGTCTGTCTCTTTCTCTCTCTCTCTCTCTCTCTCTGCCCCTCTCCTGATCACACTCTGTCTTTCTCTCCCCCCAAAATAAATAAACATTAAAAATTTTTTAAAAAGTAATTCTGGGACTACAATACATCAAACAATTAAAAAACAAAAACTACTGACACATACAATTATATGGATTCATCTCAAAAGATATGTAAGCAAAATTAGGCAGACATACAAAAAAGTATGCACTACATGATTCCTTTCATATAAAGTTCACGAGCATAAAACTAATATATACTGGTAGAAGTTAGAATATGGTTAGTTCTATGGCAAGCATAATTACCAGGAAATTACCAGGAAGGGGCATTTTATCTGGGGGATAAAAATATAACTTGATCTGGGTGGTGGGTACCTGGGTGTGTGTGTGTGTGTGTGTGTGTGTGTGTGTGTATGCGTGTGTGTGTGTGTGTGTATATATATATATATATATATATATATATATATATATATGTATGTAATTATCTAACTAGATACTTAAGATTTATACATTTTACCATATATAAACTATACCTCAATATAGAATTAAAAATAAATTTTTTTTAATCTTCATTTATTTTTGAGAGAGAGAGAGACAGAGTGTGAGCGGGGGAGGAACAGAGAGAGAGGAAGACACAGAATCCGAAGCAGGCTCCAGGCTCTGAGCTGTCAGCACAGAGCCCAATGCAGGGCTCAAGCTCACGAACGTGAGATCATGACCTGAGCCGAACTTGGATGCTTAACCGAATTAGCCATCCAGGCTCCCCTAAAAATAAAAGTTTTAAGTAATTGTGATTGCTCCCAAAAGAACTTCAAACCATATCCTAGCTTCCTTCAGCTTAGCACTATGCCTGCAATGTAATAGGAAGGCAGTAAATAACTATCAAATGAATAAAATCATGAACCATTCACTGAAGCCATGAATGACCTCATCTCTCACTACCGTGTGTCAGCATCTTTTCCAAAATCCAGTCTCTCCATTTCTTATTAGAGGACTTGTTGATGACTGCAGAAGGCCATAGTCATTTCTTTTGTTCGATTTAGGGTATTTGCATGGTGTATCTACAAAGTTTTAGGTATTGCTTTGGGCACCAAGGAGTAGAAAATCATGAATAAAACCATTCTTGGGGCGCCTGGGTGGCGCAGTCGGTTAAGCGTCCGACTTCAGCCAGGTCACGATCTCACGGTCTGTGAGTTCGAGCCCCGCGTCAGGCTCTGGGTTGATGGCTCGGAGCCTGGAGCCTGTTTCCGATTCTGTGTCTCCCTCTCTCTCTGCCCCTTCCCCGTTCATGCTCTGTCTCTCTCTGTCCCAAAAATAAATAAAAAACGTTGAAAAAAACCATTCTTAACCTCCAAGTTCTCACAACAGAGTCCAGTTTTTTAAATAGCACTCCATAAATTTCAAATGGGAAGATCCTCTTCTACTACATTAGAAAAAAGTTGCAAACTAAACAATGGATTTCAAGATCATTGTTTCCAAAAGATATTGGTCAATGTACAGCTACTAAAAAAATTCTCCAGCAAAATAGTAGGCATCATTAGGAAGGAAATGCTGAGCAGGAACAAGAATTTGGGTATCAGTAGTGCTAGTTGGATGCCGGTGACAAAAAAATCACAACATTGGGAGGGAGACATTTGCTCCAATTCTCTGAAAAACTCAGCATCCCAAAGACTAGCAACTTTGGAAACAACAGGAGACAGAACCACAGACATGGTGTTCTCATGATGACCACCTTTAGCAGTGGCTGCAGTATCAGCCACGCCTCTTCCAGTATATCCCCATTCCTGGCCCAATTAAACCAGCAACACCAGAAGGGAGAACAGTACGTGTAGTTCTCACAAGTGTAGATTCAGAACAAATACATAAAATGAAATTCTTCTTCATACAGACAGGAGTCAACATAGGAGCTTATTGAATCAAGATGAGATATTAGCTGAGATGATAACCTATAGATTGATATTTGAACAATGTATAATGACGCCATATGAAAGGTTGTTTAGTTTCTATTCCTATACTTATGATGTCAGCACTGACAGTCCTGAAGCTGTTGGAGCACATTTTGAGCTGGATAGAATATATGTCTGACCCTAGATCCCATGCCTTATGATCAGTTAATATTCCATGGGTGATGTGAGACAGGAAATCTTATGAGAATAGAACAGGGTGTCTTAATATCATCCCTCCTCCTATCAAGTCCCAGAGCCTCTTCTAAAAGGCCAAATGAGCATCTATCACATCCCACTATTCTCCTTGAACATTAAAATCTTCAATATGCGGATGTCAGATGAAGCACATGTGCCAAAGTTAGAGGTGTCTTTGGTGACTTTTTTCCTGGATCAAGGGGGCAAAGTCACTTGGGGAAATGAGCTGACAGATCAACAAGGTTCTAAATCATTCTTTTGTTGTTGTTGTTGTTGTTGTTGTTGTTGTTGAAGTATAATTGACATACAATATCCTATTCATTTCAGGTGTACATCATAGTCATTCCTAAGTCAGTACTGCAATTAATTTACTATCACAAACCACCAAAATATTTATAGCTATTTTTTCCAAAGCTTAATGCATATATAAAGTAGTTTTTACAAATAGCAATTAAATACATCACTGATGTTAATTATAATAATTTGCATTAATAGAGAGGAAGTAATTTGAGATTTCCTAACCAAAGATCACAGACTGCTGACTACATTCTATACTCTAGGTTCAAAGTATCACTTCAACATGCCCCATGAGGGTGAAGTGGCTGATAGGAGTTGTACAGTTTATGACTGATTAACTTGGCTAGTTACCAAACTTCTAAGAAGATCAATTTCAATGATGTGAGCTCCACTTGAGCCATTTAGAACTTCTCTGCCTAGACAAAAAGAGAAGAGACCTATATTCTAATCTCGATTCTCCCATTTTCCAGCTGTGATTAGTCTGGACAACATACCTGACCTCAGTGCACCTGTATCCATAAGATGGGGATAATAAGAATTCTTTTAACTTCTGATAGATTCTTTTGATGTCTACTTCTAACTCTATAGAACCCTTTGATTCCAACATACTGACCCTCAAAAATAGGATCAGCCATTTTGAAAATGTGGCTACAAGAGATGCTGGGGGAGCTTAGTACAAATACTTGCCTTCACTGTGAAAGATTTAAAAGCCATCTTCCTGCACAGAGACAGCATTCTGGGATGGAAGGAATAGTTCTTTCCTAATTGAAACAATGGAGTTAATTAGTGAGAAAAAAAATGCAATTCCCCAAATTAGGTTCTGGCAAAGACATTTTGATTCAGGATTGCCAAGAAATCCTTAATGGTCACAGAAAGGCTGTTTCTACACTAGCAAAGCAAAATGTACCTTGGCAAAAGCTCCATAGACTAGTGACAATGGAGGTATTTTCTCAAAACATCAGGCCACACATTGGAGTGTTAAAAAAGAAGTTACTAAAAAACTTTTTGCTCATATATTTCACTTTATCACAGAAATAATCTCTGTATTATCACCCCCAAAAAGTTATTCATGCTATGTAAGCAATCATTATACCATATTAAGGTTATTGGTACAATTTCACCAAATACTCTTCTTGAAAAACAAAAGTACAATGTTGCTGGCCTTGGTTTACAAATATGTATCATCTTAGGGGAATGAGGACAGAAGTGTGTGATTCTTAACAGCTATTGGTGGTAGCAATCGTGCTCAAGCAGAAGTTCATAGAAAGACTATGGCAACTTTCATAATTAACACAAAATAATCTTAGAGTATGTGTGGGCAGTGTGTAAAACTTGAGAGAGATACAAGGGAGAAGTACCCACCTTCTAAAGAAGTGACCATCTATATAAGGAGACAATATCAATACACAATGAGCATCATAAAACAGTATGTATTAGTTCATGACATACAAATTATGAGTCAAAGATTCTGCAGTATTTTCCTAAGTAGGAGCCTGTTTTTATTTTCTTCAAGGCTTACAATTATCTATAAGGAAAGGAAGAAGAAAGAGCTACAACAGAATCTCTTACAATCAAATATGCAAGGCTTTGAGCACAATCAGATTTTGTAAACTCCTGCCATGGGAGCCCATAAAACAGCATGAGGAAGAAGGGAAAAGATTGTGGAAAGGGGGGAGGGAGTTAGAAGTAGCATCATGTGAGGCTCATCTATCTTGTGTCCTGCCCGAGTCTTACTCATGGGGCCAGAAGGTCCAGGAAAGGCGCTCTGTTTCCAGGGACTATGCCCAGCCAGAAGAGGTGCCCGGGCAGGACTGCAGGCTGCGTGACTAGAGGAGAGATCAAGGAAAGAAACCAAGGAGGAGAGCCAGAGAAGTAAGGCCAAGTAAGACTCAAATTCAAGGGACTGGGTCATGAGGCAAAAAGCTGGTAAGATCAGAACAGGAGGCGCTGAAGGCAAGGTGAATCAGGCATTTAGTTCAAAACTGATATCCCAAACGATGTTGGTACAAGGAAGTCTATCCTAATCTAGTGCCCGCTTTGCAGCCTCAGGGCACATGTAACAATTCTAAGAATAGAGGAGCACTGAACAACCACAAGAAGAAAGTCTGCAAAAAAGCAGGCAGCATAAAATATCTTAAAAACAAAATCACAGAAAATGCAACCAGGTTTATTTAGTAAGACATTTTGGAATAAACATCTTTTCACTACCCAGCTGATCTTTTCCTAGCCCCTTTTTAGACTTCTTCATTGTTATCTGGATTGACATTACTTTCACCATAACTTATTTCCCAACCTACTTTCTCTCCATGCAGACATGTGTATGGAAAACCATATGAACTCTTTTCCAACAATGTCGTTGAGGTTAAAGGATATCCAAATACACTGTACTACCTGGGCCAGATAGAGTCAGGGGATACCTAGCACTGCTTTGCCTTATGAGGTGGACTTCTATCCTCTGGCCTCACTATTGTCTCATTCTACCATTTTTGTGTAAAATTACTTCATTTCATTTGTGTATTTTTTTGTATATTCTCTGTAAATGATTAAACAAGGGACCAGTTTCTGGCTTCCTAGTTCCAGCCATCAGGGAATATCTGATGTAATCTAAATTACCTACTTAACTCTATCACACCTTCATTTTATACCTAAAAACCAGACCGTGGTTTTTTAGGGTACAGAATAATGGCCAAGGACAAAATCTAGAGCATAGATCGGGAAGTGGACAGCTCATCACACCCAACTTGGAGCTATATGTCTTTTTGGAGTAGATTTTACAGAATTTCTAGCACTTGCATAAAAATCATCAAATATGTCAAAAATGATTCAATCTGACAGATTCAGTGCCAGTTATTAAGGTTAATGTTGAACATAACTTCATCATAAAGTAAAATCACATTTGTTTCATTTGCTTAATGTCTAGGCTCTTCAATTTAACATACACTGAATGTCTACTATGTATCAGGCTCTGCTACACACGGGGACCATAAATATGAATAAGACGTTGTTCCCATTCCCAAAGCACTCCAAGTCTTGCAGAGGGAGATAGACCCATAAACCAGTAACTAAAATACAATGTAAAATTATTACTGTGGAATATATATATATGTACATATATGTACATATAAGGAATTAACTTTTAAATTCTATTGGTATTGCATAAAAGAAAGGAAAGAAAACCATAAGGGAGGTAAAAAATATCTGTTCTTGTTAAATTATTTCATTATCTTATCTGTAGACTTAATCATTTCTATTTATTTAATGGGCCTAAAAATCTCTACATACTATATTATTCTAAGCATGACACTTTATAATAAGTTACCCTGTTCCAAGATCACAGCAGCCTTCTCAGGTAGGTAGAAGATTATGCCCACTTTACAGATGAGAGTACAAACAGGAAAGGTGAACTGGAGTTTGGAAATCAAAGAAAATCAATTTGAAACCATTATTGAAATATGGCTAATTCTGCCTAATTCTACCCCATTCTGAGTTTCCCTGGAAAAGAATGGTAAGGAGAAAAACAAAACCCTGTGAGTGCACGCTCTATGAGCTGTGAGAACATGACCTCCCTCCGCCATGATAGACCATCAGACCAATCTCACCCAGCCTGACTTCTGTTAAATGCTCCCTGCCACCCCAGGTTTTAAATTATTTAAATAATTAACAGGCTCTATAGATGTAATGCTGTGAATGGCCTTGTGATCTGGGAAGACAGTTACACCTTTGGAGATCTTTAGCAAATAAACTGAAAACTCGGCTGTGTGAATTTTCTCTCTGCCATAATTAGCAGCAGATGGACGACTTTTATGGAGCCACCTGTCAGCAGGAAGACTCTCCTTACAGTTTCTAGTTTCTAGAAGGAGCAGGATTAAAATAGACCAGTGCCGTTTGCTTCAAGTACTCTTAAGGGTCCCAGATGTAATCGGATCTGCCAGAGACTGACAGGATTCAAGAGGCAGCCACTCCTTGTGGTGCTGGCTCACCTGTGAGGCATGAGGCAAGAATAAGACAGAACATTATTTCTCAGCAAGTTTGGGCAGCCAATCATTTCCGAAAACTTGGAGAGCAAGCCAGAAGCCAGCCTGTGCTGAAACGTTCCATTTTACTAACCTTTTTATCCAATTTGGAAATACAAATAGAGCTCTCAGGGTGTAATTAGCAGCAATGACTCTTAATACCTGCTTTCCAAATTTGACCTTAATGGACATTCATTAAAATGGGCTCTGACTTCATAGCCGCGTTAGCAGAAAATGGAAAAGTCCATCTATCACTGTCAGTTCCCATTTTCTGCGTAATCATTCCTGGAAGAAAGAGGCCTGCAAGTGTGCAGAGGGGTGGTGGATGTAGCTGCAGAGGAATTGCAAAGAGCTTCGCCAAGAGCTGGCTCTTGAGTTTCCCTAAAGATCACAGTGCCTCAAAGAGGCGTGGCCCAGAGCATTGGCCTGAAGTAGGGGACCTGGCTGCTAGTTTCTGCTCCATCTTGGCTTTGCCATGTGAGCTGAGGGGAGTCACTGCAGAAGCATAAGACTGTGCTTCTACCACATCTATTATTTCTTTAAAAAAGGATAATAATGTTTTCCTGTCAGCAGGAAAACTGCATGGGTTTTATGAGGATCAACTGGAATCACGTATGTAAAAATGCCTTGAAAAGCATAAATTGCTATGTAATTGCACAGATAGTTCTTTAAAAAAAAAAAAGAATGACAGTGTCAGTGACAAAGGGTACAAGCTATAAAACAATCACAGGTTTGGATAAGTCCACTCTGGTGGGAGGATGCACTGATTCTATACTACAGCATAGATTTGGGGTGGTTTCCTTGTACCAGACTGCAGTGAAGAAGGCATTTTGCCTGACACAGATGAGGGGTTAGGCAAAGTGGTCCTGGCTGAAGTCTTCAGGGGTCTGATGGGACAGGTGTGCTCTTCCTGAGAGTACAGGTTAGAGGAGACACCAGACCTGGGCACCTGAACGCCAAGTGGTAACTAAGTGACTGAAGGAAGGAGAAGAGCACTGGGCCAGGAGTGAGCAGATGGGTGGACCCCCACAGCTCTGGCCGTCACTCACTGCCATTTTCCCAGCATATGACTCTATGACTTCCCGATGTCAACTGAAATCAACAGAAGTTGCTTTGTGGGTCAGGGACATAGCTAAGGGCAGGAGGGAAACTGAGGAAGTTGAGGGTAAGTTGGTTCGTATTTTAAATAGGCCCCAGTAGAGGATCTTTGAGGCAGATACTGACATGCAGCCTCACAGGGACTCACTTCTCTAGCCCCAAAACCTGCTAACTCCTTGTGTCAATAAAGATTTAAGGTCCACAAGGACAAAAAGGAGTCTGAGAGAGGTAAATGTTGGATAAATTAAAGAGAAAACAATTCTACACAATGGGTGGTCAAGTGAAGCAGCTAGAATATTGAAGAGTAGGTCCAGCATCTAAATTCACCTAAAAAATCTCCAGGGTGGATATTTCATACAATTTAATTTGGATAATTGAAGAGCCATCTGTTCTAAGCCATGCTGCCTGAACCTTATCTGATGTAGATTTGTTAGAAGCTTCTGACCCCTCCACAGCCTCTCCATACTCAGTTTGGGCCTCATTCACTGAGCACTCTTTATATATCAGGCCCTGTACCTAGTGTTTTCATGAACCTCGTTGACTTTAATCTTCTTAGGGAAATCATAAGGAAAGTATTTATGGCTCCAGTTTTACATGGAGGAAACTGGAGCTCAAACAAGCTAAGTAATTTAACCAGAAAAAAAATTCAGAATTTAGACCTAGCTACCCAGGGTTGCAATCCAATTCTTTTTCCATCTCTGCAGAGGTGATTCCAGCAAAACCTGGTTTTCCCTTCTAAATGGCCAATTTTACAGCAAAGCCATTTCTTACATTTACTGAAATGCCATGGTTTTTGTCAGTTACTTGGTCATTATACATATTTCAATGTAGCTTTCTATTGTGTAAAGGCAACATTATTTGTAAATATCTTGGTCATCTGATGTTCCACTGATCATCACTGCATCCCCAGGGCTTAGCAGGAAAAGGAAAACACCTAAGTGTTCGACAAATGAAAGAATGATAAGAAACTAGGACTACAAGGTTGCCCAGGCACCTGGTGTGGCCCCCAAGTGTGAGGCTGAGAAGAACCAGGATGCAGGTACATTCTTATAGCCGGCCACCTGCAAGGCCCTCAGGAGGTATGCCAAAGCTGTGCTTTGAGCTTCTGGGCCCTCTGAGCCAGGTCAGAGGAAAACAGAAACCATCACATTGCCAGGACACAGCTGAACTCATGCACAGCCCCTGGTTTGCCTCACGTCAGTTCTTGGGAATATTCCTTCCCAACTCCTTATGATGGAGTCCGTGTCCTTAACTGACAGCATTTTTGTCCCTGGTATAAAAATAGCTGAACTTGACATACTGTGCTCATTTGAGTTTAATGACAACTTCAGTGTACAAAAGAGTAGTGCCAAGTCCAGGCTCCAACATCTTTGTTTATATAATGGCAGCATCTGATGTCCAGAATCCCGTCCCTGAACCGATTACATTTGTTGTTGTGGAAGAAAAGGACGTGCATTTACTGAACACCGACCATGGGTCAAAAGGTTTGCATGCATTCTCTCATGTAATCCTGTGAGGAGACATTATCATCCTCATCTTAAAGATGAGGAAACAGAGACCTGGAAGGGTGATCTAGCTTGACCAAGATCACTTATCAGTGAGTGGTGAATGTGGGATTTAAATCCAGCTTGAACACCACAGCGGAGGTTTCTTCCGAATTCCAAGATGCCTCCATGGTTCAGATACCAAAAGAGAACCCAAATGTGTTGAGAAGGGATTGGGGAAGGCTGAGCTGAGGAAGAACAGGAGGAAAAACAGGTTCCCATAGATCGTGGAGATAATTTCAGAACGAGGAGCTGCGCAGAATGGTCTGGTTTCTGTGCTAACAATGGTGTCATTCTGGGAAGGCCATACCACCCCCAAACTTAGTTTACTTACTAAGGGACGTGGCAGAGATGGTATTTAGACTTCTTCTACTTCTCTCCCTCCCCCCACTATGGGGTAGAATACCCCTTTTTTTCAAGATGGGGAAGTAGATGAGGAGCTTCAATGTCTGTAGTGCTTATAGCTAAGTTGATGTTTCCAAAGAAAAGTATAAAGGCTTCTTTTCTTCATGTCTGGCTGGCCCCTACCCCATTTCCTACCTCTGAACCTGCAACCTGTTCTGATAAGTGAAGGGGAGTCAAGGCACCAAGGCTTGTGCTGGGCAGATTGCTTATATGATGGCTTCAGGGTCTCAGGTAGGGTCTATGGTGAGATGCCATCACCTTATCCTAAAGTATTCTGTATGCTCCCATGATGTCACCTCTGAGCTTTCTTGTTTCCTGCTACTTAGAGAGTCACGGACGAAATTTTCATCATCTTATCCAGACTTTGAAATGACACTGCATCATATGTGCCACTATGGTTTTGGCCAACTCAGATCTCTATGTTGGAAATCTGCTCAGACTCCAAAACACACACACACACACACACACACACACACACACACACACACAGTAAGGTGTGTCGAAAAGCTTGAAAAGCTGGACAGCTACTTTCCTCCAAACACATCTGAAGGAAATTGAGATGAAGTGTAACCTTGTCACTTGGCCTTCCGCCAAGAGAAACTGACTGAGGGAGCACACCAGGCATCTCCCCGAAGAGGCTGTGCCCCAGTGGGCATGCTCTCCACCTCCAAGTGCTGATGACTCTTCATTCAGGAACAGCATCCTCCGGGGAGTTGCCTCCCCAGGACTTCCTGCAGTATCAGGGGATTGTCCTGCCCAAGACTGGACCTCCCTTCCAGCGCTCCAAGGGTGTCCTCTGCTGAGCTGCAAGAGCTGGTTATTTATCCATAAAACATGACATTTGTGGAGAGGGTGGTAGAGAGGCAGAACAGGGGAGAAAGGGAATGCTGGTGAAAGGGAGCATAAATAGTTAATTTGATGATGATTTAGAATGACTCTGGTTGCTGTTTGAGATAAAAACGCTGCAGTGAGTTCAGAAAATACTAAAATAAGGCCTCATACAGGCATTTCATTTAGATTTAATAAGACTGAATATTAAGAGCATATTTCATGGCGATTAAGAATTCTGACAATCTCCCATCCACCAACTTTAATGTGCACCACAAAAATTAAAATACTTATTTATACAACTAAAGTGCTAATAAGTTCATTTTGAGAAATTCTCTGAACTTGCCTAGGCTTTAACTTTTTATAGGGGAAGGAGTAAGACTCTGAGATGGTAGGATCTAGAAACCAAAAAGAAACTTGGGAGAAACTGTAGTGAGAGTCCCTGCCTCTATCTCAGTTATCAAAAGAGACAGCCCAGACCCCCATCTCCCTCCATGGCCCAATGAACACACATACACACACACATACACTCACGCACATTGGTGAACACATACCTGTGCTTGTCAGCTGCCACCTTATTTCCTTGGCTTTCTCTAGCTTCTCAGGGCTGAGTGCACTGTTGCCCTACCCTCAATCCATTCCTTTGCCTCCAACCTACTTGTAAGCTGATGTTACTTTGAGGCAAGAACCAAAATAGCCCACTCCTTACTTTAGGAAACTCTTAGATGGATTCTGCACACCCGATCCCATAGGGTTACTTCTTTTGCAATAAGCCTGTCTTGCTGCCTCCACTATTCCACATACAAGGCACAAGCTAAAAGGTGCATGGGAGCTCCTACACACAGCTCCGGCCATCTCTAGTGCCAGCTTGGGCTACACAAGTGGCCTCCGCCTCAGTCCCCACCCAGTGGTCTGGCTATCTTCCTTGGCTAATTCCCTGCTTGAATCTCTACCCTGAACCCCAGATTGCTTGACTGAGGCTCTACTTCCTGACATCTCCCCTCTCCTACGCACTGGCTCAGTGTCCCCTTGTACTCCTAGGCACTGGCTGAGCCCTGCCAGATATGGGCAGATATGCACACAAATGCTCAGGCAGGGACTAAATGGAGGGACAATGAACTCAAAGCCCAGGATGTGACTATCAGTCATGCTCCTCATGGGCTGTGAAATGAAGGGAAATTCCTGAACCTCTCTGAGTCTCAAACTCTCCTTAAAAAATGACGCCCACCTCATAAGTCTTTTGTGAGAATCAAACAAGATAATGTCACTAAAAATGTTTAGCACGGGGCGCCTGAGTGGCTCAGTCAGTTGAGCATCCAACTTCGGCTCAGGTCATGATCTCATGTCTTGTGGGTTCCAGTCCCACATCAGGCTTGCTGCTGTCAGCAGGGGCCTGCTTTGGATCCTCTGTCCCCCCACCTCTCTCTCTGTCTGCCCCTCCCCTGCTCATGCACACACTCTCTCTCTCTCAAATCAAACATTTTAAAAAACAGTTCAGCACAGACCCTCTCATACAGAGTAAGCACTCAATAAATGGTACCTATTAATATTACCGGTGACATGATTTATAAATGACAGTGATTAATTCCACCTAGCCTGCCTTGATACTGTTCATTGCCCTTTGCTGAGTCATATTTTGGATTTTAAACCGTTTTTCTAGTCACCAACCAACCCCATCCTAGTTTCCTGCCAGCTTTTGCATTTGCGGAATCAGAGTCTCAGTATGCTTGGCATCCTGGGTGCACTTCAACTATTATCTGAACTGTCAAGGGCTCTTTCCTCTTAGTTAATTCCTATTCCCAGACTTCAAACCCTGGGCCCCAGCATTGGATCAAATATCTTGACTTCCTTGTAGGACCTCAAATAGTAGAAACTTAGTACATACTGGCTGTTGACAGTGGGTGTCTTCATGTGGGCCTCATCCCATAGTTCTGGTCCCCAGTGTGCCTAGTGCTACGGCCCCCCCGTTAACTGTTCCACTCCTTCTCTGCAGCCATTCCCTTTCTATTCCTCTGAACAGTGAGATTCTTCCCTATGTCTCTTTTGCCTGCATCTGTGCCTTTGCTCATCCAATGGTCTCCACAGGCCTGGTTGAGTCCAGGTGGTGGCATCCAAGACTGCAGTGCACTGAGTGGTGCCCCCCCCCCAAAATGTCCATGTCCTAAACCCTAGAACCTGTAAATGTGATCTTATTCAGAAAAAGGTCTTCACTGATGTGATTAAGTTAAGAATCTTGAGATGAGATCATCTTGGATTTAAGCCCTAAATCCAAATGACAGGTGTCCTTATAAGAGAAAGGTAGAGGGAAGTTTGAGACTCAGACACACAGGGGATAAGGCCATGTGGAGACAGAGGCCCACTCCACATGGTTCAAAACGTGCAGCCCCAAGCCAAGGAAAACCTGGAGCTACCAGAAGCTGGAAGAGGCAAGGAAGGATTCCTTGCTAGAGCCGTGAAAGGAACCTGGTCCTGCTGACACCTTGGATTCAGACTCCTGCACAACATAGCTGTGAGAGAACAAATTCTTACGGTTTTAAGTCACCCAGTTTGTAGTAATTTGCTATGGCATCCCTGGGAAATGAAATGCTGGCCAGGAGTCAAAAGCTTTGCTTCCATGCGGGTATGAAACGCACCATTTCCCCACTCATGAAAAGGCAGCTGAAGGAAGCTATGGAAAACAGAGGGAGCTGAATCAGAGGGCAGAGGGCACTGCTGTTGACCTTGACCCTGGGGAGTAATGTCTGGCTATGCCACATTGGTGCACCTTGTAAAGAAGGCCCCTGCATGATCAACACGAAGTTGAACTTTTAAATATTTAGACACACAGTATATGGGTCTCCATTTTCACTCTTGCTCTGGTCCCCACAAACATCAGGGTGGGGCTAGCTGTAAAGACAGTAGCAAAGCTCAGGTGTGGAGACCTCACACACATGGTTTTCTCTCAGCTCTGCCACTGGTGGCTTTGTTCATTTGGGGGAGTGACTTCACCTCTCAGAACTTCAGTTTCCTCCTCTGTAAAATGAGACAATATTCTCCTTAAGGGTTAAGGGGGAGAAATAGCAAAGGACTGCACCCTCTATAGACACCTATAGGCACAGAATCAAAAATGTTCTTTATTATATCATTAATATTTTCAGGGGTTTAAAGACCTATAAATTCCTATGCTTTTGTATTTCTTTCTCCTTCTGAGGAAAAACTAGAGATGGTGGTAACTGAGAATCTAATCATTCTACCTTAAGCATTTAGGAGCAAGGCCTTTGTGGATTTCACCCATGGCATTATTAAGAGACATAGAATCTTGGAATGTGAGCGCCAGAGGATCTTTAGCAATAATCTATTTCAAGCCCTTGATTGTGCAGATGGAGAAATTGAGGCTGAGGGGAAGGAAGTTGCCCAAGTCATCATTGTGTCTTCCTAACTAAGCTGGTGTTAACTGAGCCTTCTGATCCCTTGCTCTAGCTTCATTTTATTTCACCAGATTGTGGTAGTGCAGCAGCTACTTGGTGTGACTCTCTCCTGAGGATGGAGATCTGTCTGGCCATCTGAACACAAAAACTCAGCTGTGTGAGCCAATGTCCAAAAATCCTTTCAAGACTTCCTTCACATCCCACTGAAAAAATTAAAATTTCTTTTAAAACATACCTACCATATATTCATTAGAGGCAGAAAATTTGTATCCCCTTGTAATTTATATCAAAGACTACTGTAGGTGAATTAGTTGGGTTTCATCTTTTTAAAATGTCAGCCCAGATGACCCATATCTGTGTAGGCATGCGAATATAAGGTAATAACAACATTTGAAAGGATCCTAAAACAGTGGTGTGCCACAGTTAAAGTGTGATCAAAACATATCATTTCAGGAGTCACAATATTTATCATTTTAATATTAATAATGCCATTTTGCATAAAACACCATACAAGGAATAATTCTATTAGGACTAGAAAGATTTCCGTGCTGGAAAAAAGGGTAAAATATTCAGGATATGTCAGAGAGAGACAACCAGCAGTGTCACTAACACAGAATCCAATTTCTTTTCTTTGCAGATATTTAAGGCAACCATGCATTCCCAAAGATAGGGACAGAAATTGACAAGGAAAAGGAGCAATTTATTTATGAGTCATCTATCCTGCAAGTCAGTAAATGAAACTTACCCAAAAAGGAACTGTGTTTTATGGCTTATGGTCCTGTAAATTAAGCTTAGTGGAATTCTTCCAGGAAGCTTAGAATAAAACCTTCTGAATTAGTGGCTGGTCAAGGAGAACACATTGATGGCATTTCCCCCAGACTGTTATGACATGCAGTATCTTTATATGCAGGACAAAATGGAAATCAAAGGAAACACTGGACCAACCAGCTGTGTTGGTGAGAAACCAGAAGCATCAATCTCAGTTGGAATAGGGCTTTTTTAGTAAGACCTTCTGGGATAGGATGTTGAAAGCTTGACTATGTTAAAGATGATGCGACTGTAACCATTGGGTTTAGACTTGGGCTGCCCCAGTTTGAATCATGGGTGCAGCACTTACTGGCTATGTGAACATGGACACATTATTGCAACTGTCTATCTACAACACTTTCCTCTTCTTTACAGTAGGAATGATACAACTACCTACCTCATAGGGTTGTTATGAGAATTAAATCAAATAAAACCTGCAAAGAGTTTAGCACAGTGCTCCATAAACACTACTTCTTATTATCAGGATTATTTGGGCTCTACCTCATTATTCTCCAGAGGACCTACAGTGGGTAGGTCAGATGATCTGACTAGAGAGCTGGCACTATCATCTAAACAATGAAACATCTCTGTTTCCAAATCTTCATCTGTAAAACTGGAATAATGCAAAAGGCATGGTACTTAGAGACGGTTAAGCCTAAACTCAAATTCTAGCCCTGCCACTTTCGAGCTGCAGGCCCTCACCTTATCTCTGCAATAGGTCTAGAAAGCTTGATCAGCAGGGCTGCCATAAGGATGGGTATTTTACTGTAGGAGGATGCCCTGTGTATTTCACAGACTCAGTAAAAGCTACTTCCCATCCTCATTCTGTTCCCTCCTTTAGCCATCTCAAGGAGAAAAGTCTTCAACTCTCAAGCAATACATGTAATTTCTTAATGTAGTATCTTCATCTTGAGAATGTTTCCCAGGCAGAAACACTCAAGACATATTTTTACTTTATTTTCATGGCTTACATATAGCCTTTATTCCAGTCTACAATTTGTGCTTATTAACAAATGGGTGTTCCTGTTCCCTTCACAGAAAGGTCACTTTCTTCTACAGTCATTCAAGCATTTAGCATCTTCTAGGCACATTCTCCATGCTAAACAATTATCCGACCCATGAAGACATTTAAAATTTCTCCACAAGAACTTGAAAATTCAGAATTGTTTTCACTACCAACCACCTTGACAAGAAGTCTCAAACTCAAGAAGTGAACTTTGTGGTCACTTAAAATAGATTTTTCCAAATGCTTCATAAAACTTAGCTTCCATTTGCTTGCTTGGGAAACGCCCTGAGTAGTTCAGCCTCACTCATAAATGATGCAAAGAACTTCTGGATCTCCGTGCTTTGTGTGGATTAAGATGCTGAAATTCTTCAGTTTCATAGCATTCAAAGTGACCAATCCCAATAGAAAGCGATGACCAAAGAGAACCTATGTCAAAACCAGAATTAAGCAATAGTTTCTACCCCAACAACGGAAGTTTTCTGATTAGCCAACTGGTTATCTTTGTTTAAAATCCGCATCTGCACAAATGGAGATAAAAACCAGAAGCTAGACATGATGGGGCAGTTTCTGATGAAAATCTCAGGATGCAAGCTGCAGGTGAAATCATGCTACATCCTCCCTTGAAAACTCTGACTTCTCACTCAACAAGTCCTAAACCCTCCAGCAAAGCATTTCAATTCTTCATGGCTTGGCTTCACTCAGTTTCTCCAGTCATTCCTCCAAGGACATGAAGCTTCTGTCACAGCTACAGCTCACCACTGCCAAGTCACTGTGTAAACTTCTACTCTTCCACATTCTTCATCTTTGGCTATTTCCATAAATGTCTTTCTCTTAACAAATGAGCTTCTATTCATCCTCCAAAAGTCAGCTCCAAAGCCACCTACTATGTGAAATCTTCCCTAATGTCCCCAATCAAAATGGCTTATCATGTTCCTGCTTAAAACAGACAGACTTGATCCTGCTTAAAACCTCACAGACTTGATACTGAACTTCAGATAAAGACCACAACCCAATCTATCTTACAAAGCTCCTGGCAGTCTAGCCTGTCCTCATTTTGCACAGTGCACTTCGCTCTCTCTGGATTCCAGCCTCACTGACCTTGCATTTATTCACTAATAGGCATCAGGCTATTCCCTGCCACTGGGCCTTTGTATGTGCTGTTGCTGGTGCCTGGAGTTCCCTTCCAGTCCTTACCCTTTCACCTAGTTGACTCCCATTTTTCTTTATCAGGTGTTATTTCTTTAGGGAATCTTTCAGAGCTCTCTCTGACAAAGCCAACTATCCCCTGTAATATTCTCTTAAGGTACATGTCTCCCATCCTTTAGCTCATATCTCAGTTGCAATTTTATATTTGTGCAAGTGTGTGTATATATGAATGTTAACTTGACTTAATCTCAGTCTCCACCCTAGCCATGAACCCTGTCTGCATTTGCTTGCCCATGAATTCCCAGCACCTAGTGCACTGCCTGACATACAACGGGTGCATCATCAATATTTGTTAATGAATAAATGATGAGACCTAAGGATGAAGGGGGGGCTTCATCTTGTAAATAACACTAGTGTTACAGTACAAACTGAACCATACCGGAGTCACAATTCTGTATCAATTCCTTTTTATTGCTTATATTATGAGTTATAATTGTTTACATCCCCTGGACAAGAAGCCTCTGAAAGGCAGGGACTATTTCCCATCCTTTATTATCTTCTGTCACCTACCTACACCTGAGTTCTAACACAGTGCATGGCACCAACAGGTATCCAATAAAGTATCTGCTGAAATGCAAGAAGGTTGAGTTATCTGACATTCACATTGCTTGTTCCATTTGTGTAATTGGGAAAGTCATGTCAGCCACCTATAGGTAACCTAGGATTTATAGCAGCATCCACAGCAGGTTTCAAGGACTTTGCATGCCAAAGAGGGAAGGAGGAATCACATAGAAGCTACAGCTCCCCAGAGCAAGAGGACCAAGAAAAATCAAGGTCTTGCTGAGGAAGCAGTACAGTCAAGTACCTCAGACCAGTCACAGAAGCCCAGGAGGTTCACAGGAGTGCCCGGGCCCCTGTCCAATTATCAATTGTACAGTGAACTCTGCTGGCCAGGGAGCTTATTCTGAATGGGATTTATGCAGTTCACAGAGACCAAAACGCACTTTGTGGTTTAGAACTTCCTTCCCTATAAAAATCCACCTATGTAAACAAAATTTCCCCCTTATTTCAGGGGATTTCTGGCCCTGCAACTCCCTCCTAATGGTCTATGTATGAGTAGGTTAAGAATTCCTGGTTTAACGTGTAAAGAAGACAAAAACCCAAGACATTAACAGACATTTAGAATATGCAGGGATTAATTCTTATGTGTACAGGAAAAAGAATCAAGGTTCCAAAGTAAAGAGATTCTGTGGAGAGCCTCCTGCAGTGGGGCCCAGTCTCAGCCCAGCCTCACCTTCCCCAGGCCTCTAGCCCACACCAGGCCCTCTTACTGCACCTCTAGCAACTTTTAATTCATGGCTTCATTCTGTAGATGGCAAGACTGAAGAGTAAGCCTTCCCTCTCTAATTCATCTTGTATTTTGATGCAAAACTTAAAAATATTTTCTTAAAAGCATGCATTAATTCAAAAGCATCCTCCATTGTCTAGCTATCAAAGACTCCTGACATTTCATTCCAAATATGCTGGTCCTGGCACACCCTGAATAGCCACAAACAGGGAAAGGCAGCTTCTGAACCAGTCAATACCAATGTGATTACTCTTCACTACAAAGTGTACTAGCTGAGTGAACTTTGCAACTAAACAAAGCCTCTTCTTTCATAAACATCTTACATGCCAAGTGCTTTCATATTCAGTACCTTTTAACTCTCATGACAACCCTTGTAGGGTCACTGGTCATTATCTTCATTTTACTGATGAGGGAACTAAGGCTAGATAAACTTACTCAAGATGACAGAGATGAATGTAAGGATTTTGAACTTGAACCCAGGCAGGGCCCTCTGACCCCAAACTCCTGCTCTGTTGTTTTACTGTTTTTTTCAGGTGTTAAAGGCTATTATATGAAAAAAGTGTCCTATGGTCATATATGCTTAGGAAAAGCTGTGGACTTATTTGCAGAATTTCTCAGGAACTTCAGTATTCTGGTGGGCATACCCAGCCATTGTGAAGCCTCCAATGGCCATAGATCCCTTTTGCTGCATTCTGAAGCCGTTGGTCCCTGAGATGCTTCTTAAAGGGCCATGCCTCCTCATTCTGGCAGTTGTGCCCACTCAAAATGCTCTTTCTCTTTGGGATGTTTCCTCTTTCCTGAGTAGAAAAAGGCCATCTGGGAGGACATCTGTGGAAGAAGCACCTTCTTTTTGGAAAACCAGAGTGGACCTAGAGTAGGAGCCCTGGGCTGGGGCTACTCTGATCTTTGGGAAAGTCTTGATACATGATCTCACTAAGCAACCCCAAGGGGGGGGTAGGAGGGAAGGAAGGAGGGAATGTGGAGGCAGGCATTTGTAGTTGAGGAGGCAGCCAAATCCCAAGACAGATATTTTTCAGGAGTACCATTTTCCTGGGGGCTTAGGAGACAGAAGAAGCATGGAGATCGTACCCTTGTGAATCTCATAGGGAATGGCTTTACCTCACTGAGGAGGTCACAACAAACATGGTGTTAGGTGCTGACTAGGGATATACAGACCACAGAAACCACAGTGCTACTCAGCAAGAAATACACTGGCCATTCAATGAAGACAATCCAGTATGTTGTACAGAAAGTAGGGGCAACAATAAGATACCAATACTGATGGGATTTTTAAAAACATACCAAAAAACTATTTCCTCTTAGGCTTACCCATTCTGACAAAAATAAGTTTATCAGAGACCTGTATGTCCTGAGCCAAAGGTAGGGCACATTGTCTGACTAAAGATTTAGGCCTTTTTTTTTTTTTTTTTTTTTTTTTCCCTGGGAGCCTAAAGCAATGTAGAAGATGATGTTTATATGACCAAATACTGGGATTTTCAGCACTCGATTTTTATGAGGACAAAGAGACACCGTATTTAAAATTAGGGCTGCCCCAGAAAACCTGGGCCACATGATGATCTTCATTAAACTAAATCACTTCAAATCAGGTGGGTATACACCTGGATTGCTCAATGAACTAGTTGATTAAATCTCAAAGATTGTCAAGTTGTGAATGTGAGTGTGGAGGCAGGGTGAAGGGACCACAGCCAGGGATGAATTCATAAACCAAGTCAGGGAGAGGCAGGCAAAGCCATGGAGGGAAGAAACCATATCCAGGGTCCCAGAGTTGAGCTGGAGGTCTGGTGGTCAAGGTGGACCCAGATGGCAGAACCCAAGGACACAATAAAGGGTCAAGAAAGACAGAAAAGACAGACGATTCTGGGGGAGACAGCAAGGGTCTAATGACACCCACAGGTCACAAGTCAAGGTAGGGGGAGGGTCTGCAATTAGGTCAAGTGCCAAAGAGCTGTCACAGTGTGCCTGCAATAGGGGAGACTCAGGGAGTAGCCCAGGCTCAGACGTAGCAACAGGAGAGCTGAGGTGGGAAGGAAACGGCCTGACAGACAAATCCAACTCCCAAGTGGAAAGAAGCATGCCTGAGCCTGAAAAAACAAAACAAAACAAAAAACAAAACAACTTCTGGAACACTTACTGGATCTCTGGCAACCTTCTCCCCTAAAACTAACCAGCATGAAATCATGAAAAGAGATTGACTTGAAAGCTTGGCTTTGTCACTTACTAGCCATATGACCTTGGAAAAGTCACTTAACATCAGAGATAAGCTGGTTTATATTTGCTGACCTTTTTTTAAGAAAGCATTTTATCCTTAATAAGAGTTCTTGAGTGGAATTATTTTAGAAGTCTAAAATACAATAAAACAAGTTTCTCAAACAATAAATACTTTAAAATATATACATGTGTGTAATTGTAAGTATTTTTAGCACCCCCTTTTACTCTTAAAAGTGTCCCAGATTGGATGATTTCATCTCTAAGTCTTGGTATGCCTATCTAGAAATAAGAAAATTGATTCTTTGGCAAGTTTTTTTATGGATCATGTATATAAAGAACCCAGCAGAATACTTATAATTCTCTTTTTCCTGTTAATTCCTTTCTTTGGCTTTCTTAGAAAACTGTGTCTGAGGGAATGAGAAGATGTGGTGTCAGGGAGGAGACATGGACACAGAGAACCAGGGCTAAGCCCCTCCCTAAGCCATGCATTCCCCAGGCCAACTGGCTGTCCACACTTTCAGCTTCTATTGAGCTTAAGGAGATAAAAAAGCTCCTGGGGGCAGAGATGGAAAGGCAGCCAGCCCTTCTAACAAGTTCACCTAATCCTGAGACTTGGTTCACTTAATCCAACACCAGGTCTCTGACACTCCTTTGGCTCCTATCCTTCCAGACACCATACCGTAGACAGCCTCATTTCAGAGGAGTCCCCGAACTGTGGACCCTGGGTGACCCCAGGGATGGTGCCATCCTTCATTCAGCAGATGGATTCAACTCACTTTTTTCAGAGTTGCCCTTGCCAAGAGAGGGCAAAATCAGCAAGGAGGTCCCTGGTGCCTGGGCAATACCTAGAGGCAGTTCTTCCCATTGGCTCAGACTCTTCACAGTCAGGTGGGTGACAACATGGTGGATATAGATTGGGGACGGGACCCCAGGCTATGGCTAAGGGTCTCCAGCACAGTCTCAGTGGGCAGGAGAGTTTTTATTGAAATCATTTCTTCACAGTAGTGCAGTAACAATGCAATTTAAAATCTTTCAGCCGCCCAGATGACGAAGGGAAGAGAAACCCAACAGTGGCTCTTTGAAATCAGCAGTAAATGTTCTGCAATGTACATATTTGGTAGACAAAAAAGAAAAAGAATCTGAGGATTAGGCAAATTCGAATATCAGATTTCTCATAACCATTCTGAAAAACCATTCTGAGGCCCTAGGAAGCCTCACAATAACACTATTTAGGTAACAGGACAGAAGTATAGGCTGGTTCCTTGGGGATCTGGAATTTCCTTTCACCGAGAAGGAAGTGAGGTGTGTCCCTATCAGAGGATTGTTTACCTGCAACCTTGCAGAGGAAGGCCTGCCCCAGCTTCCACTCAGAGCAGGCAGAGTTCCAGAAGCAGCTGTGGAATGGGGCTTGGCTGAGGGGGAGGAGGTTTCCCATACTGATGCTGGGCTTCCAGTGCTGTGGACCTACCTGAAGACCCCTGACAGCTCTTGGGTGAAATCAGAACTAGGGGAGTGCTCTGAGCTGAGGAAATACCTGGGAGTCACAGAAAAGAAAGTTTGGTGTTATCTAGGAACCAAAGGGAGGCCTCCTTTGCTCAAACTTGAACCATTTTTTGCTTTGAAATCTCCACAGCATCCTCTGTCTTCCCTAGACCCCTCCCCCTACCAGCTGTAGTTCTGCTCCATTGAATTTGCAAGCAGCCTGAGAAGCTTGCTTCTCAGCTTTCCTATGCTTTCCTATGACTCCAACATTTGGCCTTGTCTTGGCCAGCTCTCTTGTGCGGGTAGGTGGACCCTGCATCTTGCCCCTACAACCAATGCCTGAGGTCTTACTCCAAATGAACAGGCCACCAACACCAAACCTCAAATACAACTAAGGACACTCTGCGGCCCTGTGATATAAGTGCAGCCTAAATGAAGCCCAAGTATGCCATGGCCCTTAGGACTTGAACTTGAACTTGAACCATGACTGCCCCCCATCCCAATCTCCATACCCCAGGAATACAGAAGGACTCCATGAGCATGAGCATGAACATGAACATGACCATGCTAGGTTGCTTTGTTCCTCCAGCCCCTTCTCTCTGCCCCACTGAGCTCTACCCCCTACATGAAGACTTTCCATCTTTTCCCTAAGACCCCGTCCCTACCAGAGAATTGATCCCTACCTCTGTTCCCCTCCATTATGCTTGCACTGGACTTGTGATAACAGCCTCTGAAACACTTTGTGGCATCTTTGCTGTCATGCCTCTCTCCTCTAATTAGATTGTGAGCTCCTGGGGGGACAGGCACTGGTCAGATTCATTTCTTTTCCTACTACCTAATCAATACAGAGAGTCTTCCTTCCTTTCTTCCCTCTTTACTACTTCTTTGTGGATAATCTAGAGTCAAGAGAGCAATGTAAAAACACATCCAGAACAGGGATTTGGGGACAGGGAGGCTGTCAAGGCACCAGGAAAAAAGTAGAGCAGTTGGTCAGAGCCAGGTCAGGGAGAAAAACCCAGGCAGCTGGCTGGGGTCCCAAACAGCAATGCTGGGGAAACCGTTCCCTTGGGAGTATGTTGCCTGCTCCTGATTAGGGCAGAAGCCTGCACACCTATTCACTCAGGTGAAGGGAGTGTGGAGGCAGAACTCATGGGCAGATTCAACCATCACTCCTTCAGTGAGCTTAATATTGTCTCACCCATGGAGAGCGTACATATGTCTCCAAGGTGACTGGGATGGTGTGGGACCTTTGATCAGGAGGACAGTCTAGAGGGTTCTACACAGGCTACATCATGGGGACTGTGAAAAGCCCCCACCCTCAATCAATCAGAATAGGCATGGCAGATGGCATCAGTATTTCACATACCACAGAGATCAGGAACCCTGCCTAAGGATGAGGATCTGCCACAATGCATTCCCCCACCACCTGGGTCAGATCATCCAGTTTTAACAGAACTCTCCAGTACAGCTGAGAAGCAAAAGGCTGCCAGTTTAAAATGACATCTGGTTCAATACAAAAGTTTATCAAGTCAACATACTACACACCTTAAACTTATACCATATGTCAATTATATCTCAGTAAAGCTGGCGTTGCTGGGAGCAGAAAATGGCACCTGGCTGAGGTCAGGGAGGTCTATGCTATACAAATCCATCCTATCAGTTGCCAAAAACATACATATGTTGACGAAGAGCTCTCTTCAAGTCTCCTAAATTCTCATGATTCCTCCTTTTTTTGCATGGGAGAAAACACTGCGTTATTCCATAACAGAGAGCAAGCACCACAGAAGTGGGTTACTTTCACACCTAAGAAAATCGATGCCTGAGAGTCCTCATATTTGTGTGTGACATTGTTTATGGAGAAAGAAGGCAAAGGGTTATTCATTTTTATCAATGCTTCCAATCTTCTATAAAACTAGGTTTCCTGTTATTCCTGGGGTCCCTGAGAAGTAGGGTTTTGTTTGTTTAAGTCTAAAGGTTTGGTGTGGTCCTCTTATGGGCCTTTCTGCTCAGTGGCTTGAACACAACACAGCCCCTGAGAGATCTCCGGCCCTACTCCTTCTATAGAAACAATTCGGGGCGCCTGGGTGGCGCAGTCGGTTAAGCGTCCGACTTCAGCCAGGTCACGATCTCGCGGTCCGTGAGTTCGAGCCCCGCGTCAGGCTCTGGGCTGATGGCTCGGAGCCTGGAGCCTGTTTCCGATTCTGTGTCTCCCTCTCTCTCTGCCCCTCCGCCGTTCATGCTCTGTCTCTCTCTGTCCCAAAAAATGAATAAAAAACGTTGAAAAAAAAAAATTAAAAAAAAAAAGAAACAATGCCACAGTTTCCTACTTAACACCCTGCCTATTGAATTGCCCCAGGATGGCTTATTCACCAAAGCCATTCACAGCCCTGAGAGCTTCAAGAATTTCTCCACAATAACACACTTTGCTGTCCCCAGCCTCTCCTCTGTTCAGCAGCCCACCGCCGCGCCAAAGGCATCAGCGGGTAATTTCAGACTCTACACTGAAGAAAAGTGCCAAGTTCAAGCAAGCATTATGATTATGATTATTGCTGCTTCCGCAGGAAAATGGTCCCCACGTGAGGGTCAGCACACATTCAGCATCTCTGTGGTGTGTCTTCCTTCCATCAAAAGGCTGCTTCTCTGATCCCATGAAGAAAAGGACTAGAGAAGGCGGAGCTGGATTTAAATGGAGAGAAAATTAATGAAGTGATTTCTCTAAGGAGTAGAAACCTTATTCCTTATTATTTCCCATCTACAGCCCTCTCCATTGGCTCACCCTCCACACGAACTGCAGGACCTGGTGTGAGCCGTTTAAACTTTCTCTTCCTGGGCTTTTTATCCATCAAATGAGGGTTCAAAAATTTGCTCTAACTACCTAATGGGGGCAGATTCAATAAGACGAGGTCACTGGAACTGCTTTTTGAAGACTTAAAGCCCTATAGAAACATAATTCTTCATCATCGTCTTCATCAGGTGCAGCCTCACAAAAACCACCTTTCTTTTCAAATAGAAATAATTCTGTTTCAGAGTAACAAGCAATTATGTGCCCGATCTCTAGGTATGGTGAAATGAGAAGCCAGTCTCTGCCATCCTTGAGTTCCCTGGCCACTTACAAACAAATAACTGCCATGGAGCGATATGAGTAGCAGGGGAGCGTGGAGGAGGGTATGGTTAATCCTGCCAGGGGATTCAGGGCAGAATTTACAGAGAAGGTAAGATCTGAGCTGCCTCTTGAAGGTGGAAAAGATGAAATTTTTATTTAGGTTAAAATATTCACTACGGAATTAAAGGCCACTAAAGGACTATTTAAGATGGAAGGGATCGGTGGGGTTGTAAAAGAACTAGAAAATTGAGGTCAAGGTTTAAAACCACCAGTCTGTCATTACAACAGTGATAGCAGAATGCCAAGTAAATGGATTCTCAAATTATCAGCCAAGGCTACCAGCAACCACCCTCTCCACCCTCTGCAGGGTGCTGTACTCACCTATCAGGGATTGAGAGGAATGCCTCAAGTTTTTATAGCACTTGGCACTCTTCAAAGGGCAGGCATTTGTACCATTTGCTCCTTAAAGATCTCTTTCCTCTATCAATATCAAAAGTATTTACACAGGATACATATTTATCCTGGAACAAATCATCACATTTGTCAAACAACTCCAAGTTTATTAGGACTGATGTTGCAAATAATTTCCTAATTATGTAAATGAATAAAATCTGCTTGTAATTAATCTCTAGGCTTTACTTGCATTATTAGAATAAAATCTGTTTCTATCTTATTATGGAGTTGCTATTTTCAACAATTACCATGAAGACAAACATTGATAATTACCATATATGGCAGAATCGATTCATCTAACAAGGTCAATGGTTCAGTGGCAATTCTAAGAACTCAAAGGAATCTAACAACACTCCCAAACTCATGAAGTACAATGACCTTAAAACAGGCAGAATTAGTGGGATTCGGTTCAACTTCAGTTCAACTAACTTTGGTCAGTAGGCTGTGCTTTTCGGGTAAGCCTTCTTCCTGGTACAACACTCTAGTTCCTTCTTTACAGTGTATATGTTATACACATATACATATACATATACATATCAAGATGGTACCAAACTGTTCCCCTTTTGTATATGTACCTTAATATTTCCTTTGCTCTTGATTCTTTTCTTGTATCCCAGACAGCCCTTTGGTAATGATTTTTCTTCTTGCAATAGCACATCATTTAGAAATTTCCTAAGTGAGGGTCTGTTGGTAGTGAAATCTGTCTTCCTCAGCTTTGACTTATTCACCTGATTTACAAAAGTATTATTTTGCTCTCATTCCCTTGGTTTTTAATTGTAGGTTGAGAATTCCTTTTTCTTCAAGACACTGATGGCATCAGCCTCTGTCTAGTGACTTCGAACTTTACTGCTGAAAACTCTTCCCCAGTCTAACAGTTTGTGCAGATGAGCACTGTTTCCATCCCAGCTCCTTTTAGGATCTTTTCTCTGTCTTTGTTCTATAGTTTTACAATGATGTGTTTAGGTGTGGATTTCTTTTATTTATCTTCCTTGGAGTTCAATAGACATCCTGAACCTGTCTTTCTTAGAAATTATTCATCCATTGTGTCTTTTAGGGCTCTGCCTGGACCTCACTCTAGCTTCTACATCTCTGTCATTTTTGTGTCTTTGCCTCTCTGTGCTGAATTTTGTCTGTTTTCTTTAGTTCCAGCTCATTAATTTTTTCTTTGGCTGTGTCTAATCTGGTCTCTCAAAAGAACTAGAAGATAGGGCCACCGAGGTTTCTGTTATGTAATATTGAAGTATGACAAACACATTTATCACAGTAGATGCAACATCTCTGATGACATTTCACAGGCACACACACTCATGTACATGAAGAGAGAGAACATTTCTAACACTGCAGCCTGCCCTTAATGTCTCTTCTCAATCAACACCCTCCCATGTGAAATAGTTGTAATTCTGACCACAATCCTCATAGATCCACTTTACCTGTCTTTGAACCTTCCAAGCATGGAATCATACAGAATTTGTACTCTTTGTCTGGATTCTTCTGATTCACAGTATAACCATGAGCTTTATCCACATTGCTGCATTAGCTGTAGTTTGCTCTTTTCCATTGCACTGTAACATTCCACTGTATGAACATACCACAGTTTCTTTATCCCTTCTACCATCGATGGAGTTCTGCATTGTTTTAGTTAGGGTTCTTATTCTAATTAATTTTTAATTTCTATTATTATTTTTTTATTTCCAAACATTCATTTATTACCTTTTCAAATATCTTGTTATCAGGTCATTTCTGATAGGTTCATATTCCTTACTCATATTTTCACTATCCTCTTTTATTTCTTTAAACATATTAAACATGTTAAATGTGTGAGGTCACTGCTATCACTGTCTCTGTTGATTCTCATGAATGACACTTTGTTTCCTCATATATTCCATAATTTCTACTTATGAGTACATGTTCACTTACACTCAACAACCCATGGGGAATTCTTTGCAGGATGGATAAAATGTGGATTCCTCCAGAGATCTGTGTTCGTGCCTACCAGATCTGCTTCAAATCCACCATCAGCAGCCAGCCTGAATTGGTCAAGGTTCTGTACTGTCTGCCTCCGTGGAGTGGATATTTTTTCTAATTCACCTTTTCCCTGAGGACGTTTCCCTTCATGAGACCCAGCTTCACTTAAGAGTCCCCAACTGGCCTAACTCCCCAGGAAGATCTTTTTGCATACCCCCCCCCCCTTACACATAGGCACAGCCACTGAAGCCAGAGCTCCTGGTCACCTGAAATTTATTGGTGGTTGCTGATAAAGTAGGCAGCAACTTTACCTCTTTGGACTCCTGCTCCTGTTTCATTCTTACCATTGGAGAATTTCTCCTACTTTCCTGTATGCTCATTCTTTTATTTAAAAAAATTATGATATAGTAGGGACACCTGAGTGGCTCAGTTGGTTGGGCGTCCAACTGTGGCTCAGGTCATGATCTCACTGTCCATAGGCTCAAGCCCTGCATCAGGCTGTTAGCACAGAGCCCGGATTCTGCTTCAGATTCAGTGTCTCCCTCTCTCTCTGCCCCTCCCCCACTCATACTCTGTGCCTCTCTCTTAAAAATAAATAAAAACATTAAAAATTGTTTTTAATTGTCATATAGTCAACATTTTCTTAAGTATATTTAGATAGTTTAAATACTTTGTCAAGCATATTCACATAGTTTACAAATTATCTAGTCCATGGTCTCTCCAGACATAGTAGTCTGGTCAAGCTTTCTGAACCTCCATTTTCAACAAGTCAGATGGAATGTCCTTCAATATTCATTTTCTCAAACATCTCTTAAGCATCACCGTCTCTCATCTCCTGCCCACACAAAACTTAATCCCTCTCTTCTCGGTACTTCTTGATATCTTTCTCTCTTTGGTTCTCTGTCAGCCCACAGACCTGCATCTTTCACTGACTTCCACCAGAGCCTAAGGCCTCAGAGGTCAGGACTCTGTGTACATACAGCCAGGCACATACTCTCACATAGAAAGAGCTCCACAAATGCTTATTGGAATGAATGGACCTGATGGTCTGATGTCAACAGCATGTCCCTAGGGAACTGAATCCTGGAATCTTCAAACCCTCAATCCTCAAACCCTCAAACCCTCTATGTAGAAAGCAAAGGATAAACCACATATACAGAAGAAGCCTCCCCATACAAGCCCTGTGGAATCAAAACTGGAGTCACAGCAGGCCCAAATCCAGAACTTGATTACACACAACAACGGCAACAAGGCTGAGCCCTGGCGGCCATCATCACTCATTCCCTTGGAATCATTTGCTCCAAGCCTCAAGTTTCAGGGTATCAAAGTACCACTATACTGTTTCTTAAGATATTTACAAAGAGGCAAGGAATTTTGCCTGTTTTGGTGGATGGTGTTATTATGCCATCATTTATACTGAAATTACAGGAGGGAAAGAAGCACTTTTTTAAAAAAAATTGTTTCTACCAGACTCTTCACTGTAATTGCCCAGGACAGCCAGAGTTGAGTAATGAGTTCTAACATTTTGTGCGTCCAGCTTGATACCAGATGCCAAGGTCCTCAGATACCCTACAGCATTTTGTTTCTTCATGAAATAAATTGTACTATGAAAAACCACTGATATGGTAACTAAATTGAATGTTCAAGCCTAAAGCTTATTAGCCCAGAGAGTTTTTGTGATGATACCACCATGATCTGATTTCAAGGATAAGTAAGATCAACTTAGTGGCTCTTTGGAATGATAGTGATGAGAGAGGCCTGCAGATGCCTTTGTCATGGTATTTTAAGGGCTGTATAAATTCTAATGGATGTAACAGCTATTTCTCCAGGCCATGCCAGCCTGGGGGCACAGGGAAGGTAGAAGATAAAAATAAATGAGTCATTCCGTAGCTCAGCCCTCACTAGCTACTAGAATGCCATCTCTGACAAATGCCTCCTTCAGATTCAAAAGCTGGGCATGGGGATATGAAGGGGACAACTTGGTAGTATGTGGTCCCTGATGTGTCATGTCACCTTTCGGCACCATCTGGTACCATGGTCATACCAAGAGGATGCCTAATTGCTCCTAAGTAAGCTAGATAACCAGAGCTACTCCACAAGAGATACCCTCCTCCACTATCCTTCCAAGCCTATGCCAATACAGTCGTTCTATGGAGCCACTGTGTCTGACTGCAAAGCTTGGGTGGTAGATGGCTACAATAATGAACTCAAATTTTTCATGTACCTTGTCTCCTCCCACACTGATTCTGGGCTTGGTCATGTGACTTGCTTTGACCATTGAGACATGGAAAATGCAGAGACTTAAAAAGTGTCTGCACATTAGAGTTTGTCCTCTTTCTTATACTTCTTAGAATTCTTCCACCACCATAAGAACAAGTCTAGGCTAGCATTCTAGAAAATGAGATGGAAGGAGTTGAAGTGAATCATCCAGCTGAACACTGTATCAGACCAAGTGCCCTAGCAAATCTGGCAGTTGACTTCAAGCACAAAAATTTCTTCTCAGCCAAGAAGAAAAGAATTACCTAGCTGAGCCCAACCTAATTTGCCAATCCACAGAATCATAAGCTAAATAAAGACAGCAGTTTTAAGTTACTAACTTGAGGGAGATTGTGATGTAGCAAAAGCTAATTTATACAGCTTTTCACAAAGATATGGAAAACATAAAATATGCTCATGGAATGGATGGTGGAAGGGTATGCATAAAGTGGAACCTGGGATCTGAAGCAAGAGGTTGACGGCCTTTGAAAAGGTATAAAACCCAAGAATGTAGCCATTAACTCCGTGGTACAATCTGAAGAGGCCGTTACAAAGTCCATTTATTCCAAATATCTCTTACGGTATCAACCTCCTACCTACATCAAATCTTGATAATATTTCCAAGCAGTGTAGTATAAAGGCAGACAGCAAGACACCATAGAGTTAAGAACTCTGGAATCAGACAAAGGAATCAGCTCTGGAATCCTCAGTTTCATCCTTCATAAACTGGGGAGATAATAGCACCTAGCTCACAGAGCTATTGTTGTAAAGATTAAATAATGCATGTTCAGTGCTTGGTGCAAAGCCTGATACATATAAGTGCTCAAAATAGTAGCTTGTCTTATTAGCCATAAGGTTGGGAGTTAATAAAAAAAAAATTAGCTACCACTTATTGGATACTTACCGTGTAAAAGGCACTATGTTAAAAACCCTGTGTGCATTACCCCTTTAATACTCATCATAATGAGGTACTTATGGTTCCATTTTAGATATGAGGAAACTGAGGCACAGAGAAATTCAGTAATTTGTTTAGTGTCACAGAGCAGCTTGGAGATGGCAGATAGTAACTTCAAACCTCTTAGCATACCATGCTGCTTCCCCTCCCATCATTCCCTCCCATCATTACAAACCAATTATGAAGTCTTTTCAAAATGTGGCCCCATGCTACATTTTTCACCATTTTAATAGGCTTCCAGGACTGTGCCTATACTGGGCTCTCTGCGTGGGATGCTCTCCCCATCCATTTTCCTCTCGCACCCACTTAAAAAATCCTTATCATTTTAGGCCCAGTTCAAAAGCTATCTCCTGCTGAAATGTTCTTAGATTTCCCTAGTGGGTAAAGATATGAGCTCTGGAGTCAGACTGCCTGTGCTGAAATCCCAGTTTCTGCCACCTACTAATTATGTGAAGTTGGGTGAGGCGTATCTCTCTAAATCTCTAAATCTTGGTTTCCTTATCTGTAAAATTTGGGAAATGGTGCCTATTTCACAAAGATGATAGATAGATAGATAGATAGATAGATAGATAGAGATAGAGATAGAGATAGAGATATACAGACAGACAGAAGGAACCAAGCAGAGTGCCTAACCTGGAGTTAGCACTCAGTGTTAGTTTTCACTTTTTTAAATCCACCACTGGGTTCCCATAACACTTTTACTTTTAACATGTACAGATAATTATATACCTCTCTTGTGTTCCCTTACTAGGTCTTGCAACCTTTGTGGTCAGAGATCATGTTTCTTGATCCCTCTCTTCTTACCCAGCCACAATAAACACATGTTGTATGATTACTGAAATTCATTTACTCCAACTGACCCTGTGTCCTTAGTATAGGCATTTAATCTTTCTGATGGAACTTTAGTTTGCTCAGCCATGGTTCAATTTTAACCTGTTGGGCTATATCAGTAATTTTCCAAGATTGTTGTTCCCTGTTTACAATGACATTCTTTTCTCAAACAAGATTTTACACACTAAAACATGAAACAGATTCTGTGCAGAGCTGCTGCAGTTGAAGAGGGCTATGAAGGGCAGATCTTATCTATCAAACAGAGATGCCTCAATTTCTCAGGCACCTCTGAGAATGCCGACATCTTACGAGCACCCATCTGGACCTGCCCTCTGACAGTTCAGACTTCTCCATAAAGTAGGCGCCAGATCCCCCGACTCTCCATCCCCTATGTGAATTCCACTCTGAGCATTAACCCGCTAAGGATGAGGAAAGATGTTTCTGGAGGGAAAAACAAACCCCCATATCATGGGAAAGTGCTTCTTGGTATAAGAATGCCTAATGCCCCTTTGTCAGCCCTAACAAAGAGTAAGCATGATGCTCAAACCATGGGATCTTGAATTAAGCCCTCTTGAAGTGTCATCTCAATTACAGGACACAGGATAAAGTTGGTTCTTGTTAGCTATATATGGGGCCTAAAGTTTTAGGTACCAACAGGAACTGACAAAGACTGTAGTAATGGGGGTACAGGAGCTATTTGAATATTTCAAGAAACCACATGCCAGTGTGTGGGCTGAGACACCAAACTCTTTTGCAACTGGCAGGAATGACATCAGTGGGAGAATTCAAGCTCATTGGAACTCTAATTGGCAGGTGTACATGTCTTTGATGAATAAATAAATTACTGCTTCATAAAATGAAGTTGTTTCTTAGATATTTTTTTCTAAAACATAACATCTGTTCAGAAATCATAACAGAAAATGTTTATCAAGTGTTCACTATGTGCCAGGTGATTTATGTCCATGCCTCATCAAGCTTGTGAAGCAAACATTATCAGCTTTACAAACAAGGAAACCAAGTCTTGAAGGCCACGTTGGTTCCTCATTGTCCAGCAGCAAGCAAACAATGGCACAGGATTTAAAACTGTGCATCCTTTATGCTTGTACTTCCTACCTTACTCATCAATGGATCACTTCTCTGCTGATTAAAAGGCTGCTAATACCCTAGCCTCTAACAGTGACAACTGAATGAACTATTTGATAATATTACTTCTTTCTTAGTGGTTCTCACAATATCTAAGAATCACCTGCGGAGGTGTTAAAATGCAGACAGAGCCTTTGCTCCAGAGAGTCTGATTCAGTAGGGCCTGGGAATCTGCATTTTAACCAGCACAGGTGATAATTCTAAAGCAAGTTGGCTGCAGTTTCCTACTTGGAAAACATTGCTTCAGGGATACAATCAATGTTATCAATAAAGAGGATGTTCTGAGAGTGTTAGGCTTGCCTTTTATTTTACTATCTGAAAACTTTCAAAATATTTAGGAGCTTCCAGATCAAAAGTTGCTCCTTAGAGTTAATAAGGACAGAATGTGGCTGGTATAGAGGGCAATCCTAAATTTGTTCTGGTCCCCCATCATCCCAGCCAGGAAGATGTCACTAATCTTCAGAGCTAGCTGTCCCAAGACAGTGCTTGAATAGGAAGAGAAAGAAAGGGCATCCCTGTCTTCCCTCTTTAAAACATAAAAGTAAAGACAGCAAGGAGAATGCTGATGGTGACAGATGTAAGAAGTTTATTATGTATTGCAGAGATCCAGATTAGGAAAAGCTTTCTAAATCCAATTTTTCTGCTTAAAGCAGAAAGCAAATAAGGCCATCCTGGTGTGCCACCGGTTTCACAGAACTCATTGACAGGAGGTGTGCAGGCTGTTTGGAAACCTGGCTATGGTGCCAAAGGGATGGAGTTTTGAGGAAGTAATCATGGACCTCATCCTTCTCACTCAGAAAGAATCTGATTAGGGTAAAGCAGGGTGGGGACTTGTTTTGCTGAGATGAGTTTCAGGCTAAAGTGATTGGAGATGATGGAATCTGAATGGGATGGGGAGCATCCCGGCAGGCGAGGACAGAAGTGACCCTGTCTGTGAAATGATAACAAATGACACTCGCACCTCTCCTTTTCTACTTTCTCCCCAAATTCAACATTAAATTGAGCATCAGATGGCAAGGTGCTGTCAAGATTAAGTGGAGAGCTCAAATAAATGCCTTTTACAAACTCCCACTTCTCAGATAATCAAACAAATTTTATCTGCCTGGCTGATAACTTAGTTCTTTTTCCAAGTTTGAAAATAAAATCATGAGAATTCTGCAAGGATGGCTAAGTCATGAAAGTACAAGGAAATGCCTCTCCCCAATATTCCTTCCAATATCTGTTAAACTTTATGAAAGGAAACATTTGTACAGCCACATGAGAAGCAAGAAACAATGGTATGTGGGTAGCATTGGGAATCAGTGCAATGATGGCTCAAAGATTAAGAATCAGCCCCTTATCCAAATGTCCATTGATGGATGAATTGATAAAGAAGATGTGGTATATAATACACACACACACACACACACACACACACACATACATACATACACACACACAATGGAGTATTACTCAGCAATCAAAAAGAATGAAATCTTGCCATTTGCAACTATGTGGATGGAACTAGAGGGTATTATGCTAAGTGAAATTAGTCAGAGAAAGACAAATATCATATGACTTCACTCATATGAGGACTTTAAGATACAAAACAGATGAACATAAGGGAAGAGAAGCAAAAAAATATAAAAACAGGGAGAGGGACAAAACATAAGAGACTCTTAAATATGGAGAACAAACAGAGGGTTACTGGAGGGGTTGTGGGAGGGGGGATGTGCTAAACAGGGAAGGGGCAATAAGGAATTTACTCCTGAAATCATTGTTGCACTATATGCTAATTAACTTGGATGTAAATTTAAAAAGTAAACAAATAAAATAAAAAATTAAAAAAAAAAAGAATCAGCTCCTTGTCAGAGGCAGTTTTGAGTCCCATGTATCTGTTTTCTCCAATTCCAATGAGCATTCAGTTCACTATCTCCAAAAATCTGTAGGTTATATGGTCGAAGTCCAACTATTCTTTGACTGAATCTGCATTTCTCAAACCAAAAGACTTCTCAGACTCTCCTGAAGCTTCCCTATGCTTCTGTGGACCAAGGATCTTCAAAGACCAGGAGCTGCTGGCTGACATCTCCCCTCTCATCTAGATTCACAATTACTCTTCTTTTTTTTAAATGTTTGTCTTTATTTTTGAGACAGAAAGAGACAGAGAATGAGTGGGGAAGAGGCACAGGGAGAGAGGGAGACACAGAATCTGAAGCAGGCTTCAGGCTCTGAGCTGTCAGCACAGAGCCCGACACAGGGCTCAAACTCATGAACTGTGAGATCATGATCTGAGCTAAGTTGGAGGCTCAACCCACTGAGCCACCCAGGCGCCCCTAGATTCAGAATTAGTCTTGCAACGGATATTTTCTCCTCAACCTGAATGCTTTGAGATGCCAAGAGCTCTGCTGTCCGATATGGTAGTTACTAGCTCTACGCAGCTATTCGTATTTAAATTTAAGTTAATTAAATTTAGATTAAATTTAAAATTCAGCTTCTTGACCACGTTAGCCACATTTTAAGTGCTTAACAGCTACATGTGGCTAATGGCTACTCTATTAGAGCAGATACAGTACCATGATGGTATAGTATCATCTCAGAAAGTTCTGCTGGACATCCCTGGAGGGCTGGAAGAATTTAGAATTGGGCAAGACAAGAACTGCTGTGGCTGACCTGAGAGAAGGAGTGCAGAGTGCTCAGACATAACACAAAGGGATTGATGGTAAGCCTCATTTTTTGACTCTTTGCCACCACTAGGCCAACATTTCTCCTAGTTCAAGAACAAAGTAATAGGAAAAGAATAAAATCAAGTGAAGTCCAAGATAATACCTAGCACAAGGTAATAAGAACTAATTCCAACACCATCAGGGTAAAACTCTTTCACTGAAATGGATTTGCTCCAAAACCATACCAACATTTTGAAAAACAACTGCTTTGTGTTTTCACTAAGATACCATTTGACATGGCTTTTATTGAATCAAAAAGACTAGTCCAAAATAAAACTGCAGTAGCCATGTAGTAACCACATTTTGATTAATGAAGCAGAGAACAAATCTGAAAAACACTCCTAAAATTCAGAGGAAGTGAATGAAGAGAGTAAAGAGACTGCTCTGTAAGAGAGGCCCACAGGGAAAATAGAATAACAGCTTGTTTCATACACACACGCGCGCGCACACACACACACACACACACACACACACAGAGCTAATACACCATACTTCTCGAAATCTGCACCAGCTGTCAATCTTGATTGATCTCAAAATATGAGATTTCTACTTATAAAAACTTTCACTCATAAAACCAGAAGATAAAAAAAATCATGGCATAAGTGAAGAGACCAACAATTTGAAAGTGGAGAACCAAGCTGAAAATTTTGAAGCAAGTAGTTGCCATTGAAATAGGCAGGATTCAGGAAACAATATATCATGCTTCTTGAATATACGTATTTATACACTCAATAAAACACAAGCAAATGGAGCAAATGGAAAATATAGAAGTGTTATTGAAAAATGCTATAAATCATCCACCCCTCCCCTTTTAAAGAAATCAAATAAAGACAGTGAAGAGCAGGAACAGGAACAGTACGTAAAAAAGAAGGAGGGAACATTTTAAAAGACTGGCTCAAGAAATTTTTGTAAATGTCAAGAAAAGATATAAGAAGCAAGGAAGATGGATTCAATAGATTGAATTCTTTTATACCAGACGTTGAGGACAGAAAACTAGCAAAACTCAGACTTCTTATTTAAAAAGGAGGTGTGAACACATGCATTTAGGAATACTAGAATCCCACTAAAATGACAGGAAAGAAAAAGATAAAAGATAGGCTTAGGAATTCTCTCCAAAATATAGAGGAAAAATGTAGCCAAAGAGCTAAAAAACAAGGGGGAAATGTAAGAAAATCAGAAGACCAAACTGAGAGAACAGGGACCAGGAAGTGTGTATGTGTGTGGTAGGACTGGGGAGGGAGCTGCTAAAAAAATGTCCATGATGAGAATGTAACAGGCTTGAGATATAATAAAATAAGCATGATAATGAAAAAAAAAAGAAGGTTAGAAAACTAAGATTTGAATGTAGATGCTTCTGGAAAATAGAAAAATATAGTCAGGGGGATTGGTTGGTAGGGAGAGGGGTGTTCCTCATAGCAAGCCTGTGGGATTACTGGACTCTTTAAAGAATGTGCATGTAAAACTTTGGTAAAAAGAAAAGCTAAATTTTAAGAAGCTATGAGGCTTAAAAAGAACAGAACATTTTCCCAAGAAATATTTTACTCTTCATATTAAAAAGAGCTGACTGTGTTGAAGGCAAGATTATTGTTGAAAGAATTGACCTAGGCATAATCAGGGGAAACACAAATTTCAAGGATAAAGAGGAAACATTCCCGTTTCCAGATTGGAAGAAAACTGTCTACAGATGAAAGAGAAAACTGGGATCGGTGTAATTTCCTTCAATAATTCTACTGCCCGCTTCCTAATAATTTGCGTGTGTTTGTGGATAGCTTTTGTCTTTGGACAGTTGAATTTACTAAATAAAACAAGTATCTGGATTTTTTTTTTAAATATGAACAAGATATGACATAAGAAGCAGAAAACCTATAAACTGAAACTGTTGCCAAGCCTAAAGGGTTTGTCAAGTGAGACTTCTCAGAAGCCCCCTCTTTACCCAGCCCCTCCCTGGCTGACCACACCTCCACCTCGGGCTATAGCACTCAGCTCTTCTACAGTGTCCGAGCATGGAGCATCGCCCAAGCCCAAGATAATCTGGATGAAAAAGATGGACATCCAGGGTGACCCCAAATACCGCACCCTCTCTGAGTAAGGCGTCTGCACCCTAGAGATCCGGAAGCCCAGCCCCTTCTATCCGGGGTCTATACCTGCAAGGCCATCACTGTGCTAGGGAAGGCATCTGTGGACTGCCGGCTGGAGGTCAAAGCCTCCGCCATGCACTGAAGAGCGACAGGAGTCTGTGATGAAAATGGTGCTGCAGACCTGGGGGGTTGGGGCCACCAGGCTCAGGATCAAGCTCCACGGATGCCCCAGACCCCCATTTCCGTGATGAAAGTGGATGGCCTTTCTCCCTGGTACCTGCCTAGCTGCCTCCCCCAGAAGCTGGAGCCCAGTAGCCAGGGGTAGGCCTTTGTTTTGTTTTGTTGGGAATGAAACTATTAGCAACAGATACACAGGTTATAAGAATGAAATAATACTGTTATATTTGAAAACACCAATGAATTTGGCAACATTTTGGAAAAAATACTAAAACTGAAGTAAGATAAAACCTGAATGGAGTAATAAATAAAGATACAATTTTAAAAACAATATCCCTCCGAACTCCCTGGTATGAGTTGCTCTTACTGGTGAATTTTTTTAAAAATTTCTAACTAAAATAAAGAAAACAAAAGACCACTACATTCTTCATGAAATTTGATGAATATAAAAAATATTAAAAGCCATTCAAGAACCAAAGCATAAGAGACTCTTACAAACTGAGAACAAACTGAGGGTTGATGGGGGGTGGGAGGGAGGAGAGGGTGGGCGATGGGTACTGAGGAGGGCACCTTTTGGGATGAGCACTGGGTGTTGTATGGAAACTAATTTGACAATAAATTTCAAAAAAAAAAAAAGAAAAGAAAAGAAAAACCATACAATTCCAAGCAAATGCAAAAGTGATGCAAAATCTGAAGTGCATAGGATAAAAACCTATAGAATCAATATTATGTATAAATACAGATATAAAAATCTCAACTCTACTAGTAAATGAAATTCAATAGCTAATTTAAAGAGCTGGCCATTATAATAAATAGGGATTATTCCTGGAAAGCAATGACTGATCACTACTACAAATTGTAATAATTTCACCAATATGTCACATAAGAAAATCAGACAACTTTATCATAACATAAGAGATATTAGGTAAAATTCAAACCCCACTATTCATAATACATCTTCAAATGGTGGAAAAAGAAGCATGTCTCACTCAACATATAAACATTTGTTTTAAACCAACAAATACCAACATTAGAAAGGAAACAGGAAAACTATACTGTTTACAGAAATCCATTGAAAAAAGTTATTTAAATTAATTTTTTGAAACAATAAATTGCTAGATAAAGATATAGAACATTTCATGGGGAAAAAAAACCATTCCCAGTAGAACACAAAATATAAAATATGAAGATAGAATCTTAATGGGAAATGTGTGTGACCTAGATTGGGAGAGATGGGGGTATAGGAGCCTAGAGGATTTTACTAAGAAATATAAAATAAAACTTGACTAATGGAAAGACTCAGCATGTTCCTCTATGAAAAGTCTAAATATTTTAAGAATGTCAATTCTTTTCAATTAATATATTTCATTAAAGCAATTTGAATAAAAATCCCAGTAGGGCTTTCGTTGTTGTCATTGTTTCAACTGGATAAAGTTATTGTAAAATTAATTTGGAAGAATAATCAAGGAAAAATATTTTCTGACTATATTAAAATGTAATGTGGGGATGAAAGAAACCCTTCCAAAGGCCAGAATATACAGTAAAATTATCAATAATTCAAATGGTCTGGTACTCATTCCAAGATTATCAATCACTTGGAGAAAGAACAATTTCTCAACAACGTATTAGCCATCACTGTGGTTGCGTTTATGGCTCCAGAGAAGCAGAATGACTTGGATACATGGGACAGGGAAGCCTCCTTAGTTTGACTTTACTGAGTGGCAACTTTCACACCGTTGGCCAAGAGTTTCTCCAACATCCTTCAATGTCAAATTATCTAGTTTCATTTCTACCAGAATAACTTAATGCAACTGAAAACCGTATGGCACGGAATACTCTGACCTGGCTTCAAGGACCCACCTCTCTCAATTCTGCTCCTTACCATGACAGGGCTTTATCTTCTGAATCCTTTTTATCTTTTCGATCCCCCTACCTTATTTCTCACCTTTTGACATTTACTAACAAAATAATGTGATAACAGGGTTAACTGTTTATATGCTTTATATCATGCCATGGGCAAGATAAATTCCAGATGAATTAGTTGGCTAAAAAATTTTTTAATTACAAGGATAAAACTGAATGTTCATGAGATGATGATACAAGATGATACAATGTGCTGAATTATAAAAGGATGGATTAATTACAAAGAAAAAGATCAATAAATATGACTACATAAAAACCTCAAATAATATATATCTAAAATATTGTGTGAAAGAAAGGCAAATAAAAGGCTAACAAAATATGTTGAAGAAAGCATAGGATGAATAATTTTACTATATAATGAGCTCATGAAACTGATTATATGAAAGCCTTAATAATATCTCATTAAATATATAAATAAAAGACAAAAGGCTAGTAAATAGATTGTTCATAAAAATAGTCAACTTACCAGTATTAAAGAAATAGAGATTAAGACCAGTAACCTTAGAAAAGTAACAAAGTTTTAATGGTAATACCAATTGGTGACAAAGCTTCAGAAAAATTGATATTCTTTGACTGCTAGTGGCAGTCACATTATTACAATGTATTTATAAAATAATTTGGCACTCCTGGCCAAAAGCTGTCAAAATGTTTTTGATCCAGTAATTCCATTTCTGGGAATCTAGCCTAAGAAAACAATCTGAAGCCTGGAAAAATATTATTGCATGAAGAAGTCCAACTCAACATACTTACTGCAAAAACATAACAGTATATACAAAGCAAAAAACCAATACAGTAAGTGAGGACAAATCCCCTGGAATTAAATATCAAGTACAGTTCAAAATCATGGTGCTAGAGATTAGGTGGTAACATGAAAATATGAATAATTTTAGATGATTAAAACTCTAAAAAAAACATGACAACAGACACATGACAAAGTACTAAGGACATGAATACCAATATGAATACTACTATTACTACTACTAATATATTGAGTATCAACTATGCCATGCATCTAACAAGCAAAATCTTTAATATTCCTACCAACTCTAGGATAGAGAAGCAGGTAACTAGGTAATAAACTAACAAGAGCTGCTGCTTCTTCCATGATGCACAAATATGCCACCCAGATTACCCATCAGGCAGCTGATCCGAGTGCCTCAGCCAACAGGGATCCCAGAAACTGCTCTCAGCTGTGTCACTCGAGGCCACACCCCATTCCTATACTCAGTGCAGAGCAACCTATATCCAGTATCTGGTCATTGCAGAGATAGAAAGGTCCAGCTCCCCAGCTCTAATCAGGGACAGTGCCCCATGGCCACCCCAGCCTTCAAGCCCTCGTGCGGTCAGATGAGGTCTCTGTTGAGACTGCTCTGTAGCCTCCATTCTGCTTCCACCCCATCCTGCCGCCTACCTTTCCCCACAGATGTTGATCCTCAGAGTACTCGCTAATAAAATCCCTACGACTGATCTCTGTCTCAGAGGCTGCCTTCTGGGGGATCTCAACCTACAACAGTTAGTGCCAACAATGGTCCAAGATAGCAATATTAAGTTGGGATTGGGAGCCAAATTAATGGCACCAATGGTAGGTGGAGCACAGTTTGCAGCTAGCACAAGCTTGCTGTGCAACTGGTAAAACGTTCACAAGTGCTGAACTGGGATCTGGTGCCTGTGGGAGGAGGGCAAAAGGTCAAATATTTAGGAACTAGACGGGCAGTGGAAATTTTAAGGACAATAGAATTGGGTGGCAGTTGTGGGGGACACCTGAGACTACAGAGGAAGAGAAGGAAATGCTGAAAATGCTAAATCATCAATGCAAAGCTAAGTGTGAAAACCAAAGGGCTTCCACGGGGGATGCAAAGGTAAAACTGAGCATCGGGATGAAGACCAGGACTTGATCACAAGAGCAGCAGAGCTCCAGAGAAGGTTCATTTCTCAAAACAGGCAGGTCTACTATGCCAAGGTTAGGGCCATAACTAGGAAAGAGTAGGACCCTGAAATATATAGTGGAATCAACTGGGTTGGTGCAGTAACATATTTTGATCCCTAGATTCCCCTGCAGAGGGGCCGAGCTCCTCCTATTTGAGGGCCAGCACTTGCCATCATGACTCACACATGTTGCAGGGGCCTCTCCCCTATAAGACAGTACACTCACCCCACCACCAGGATCTGCCTCCACTTCTCCTCATGCCCAACAAGCAGGATTAAGTCCAAATATGAGCCAGGATTTAAGGCTAGAAATTATAGTAAGAAATAAAGAATGATAGTATCCTCAGATAAAGGGACCACAAATCAAGAACATGTAACAGACCGTCTTACTTCGTTCTCTTTGTTTCTCTGAATCTAAACATTCCCACTAGCCATTCACTCTCATTACCCTCTCACCCATCCTATAACTGGCCTCTGGCTCTGTCCTCCTTGTCCAACCCAATGCCCATTTAGTTAAAAGGCACCCTCCCTGCACCCTCCCCGCCGCCCCAGAAAATCAAGTATTCTGGTCAGAATCGTGTGCCCACACCAAAAGGTTGCAGAGCCAGACTAAAAGCGGACAAAATGTGGCACTGAAACTTCAGTCGGTGGCCCATGACTTTCCTGCACAATGCTCTGTAGATCTTGTCAGGAATGAAAAATTTTATTGGCAAGTCGCAGTTATGGGATCAGACAGCCCATATTAAGCAGTGCTTGACTTGTGAAAGTTTATTTTCTTACCGACCAGTCTAAGGTTGCATTGAAACCACTAAAATTTGCACTTAAAATAATTTGTCATCCATATGTTAACAGTAATGGCAATATTTGCTAGATATCTTAATATCAATGTAGTCTGCCTTAACTACATCAAAGTTTCTCTCATCCCTTTTTTTTCCACTGCTATACAACCCAAATTCAGATGCCCCTATAGTATTAAAGAAAATATATGAAAATATTAAAAAAATCAACAAAACATCTAGGGGTGGACTCAGAAGGATGGCATGCCATGATGCCTCTTTAATGCCAGGATAACCTGTGCTACACAGGAAGCATTGATTTTAAATAACTGGTCCTTTCTTACTTTCTAATTTGGCAGCTCCCCTCTACGAATTCTGCTTTTAAATTTTTGTTGCTTATTTCCCTCTACTCATGTATGTGCCCACCCAAAATGACCTAGGTGTTTGTAGCTGTGGACAGTCACTGCATTTTGAAAATGCAGTTGTAAGAGAATAACAGATAGCCAAGGTTCAAAATGCTCCAATACGAAGCTCATGTATTATGAAACCAATACTGCAATCTAGCTTTGTTTTGATGCTAAAATCACTCCTCACCGTTCCAATCGGAGGACAAGATCATGCAGGGGTGCAGGAGGGGAGAGATAGATATGCGCTTGTCATATCAGAGAAGCACCATTGTTATACAAGTAGCCATCTTGTTTAAGGATTCCAGTGCTAGAGGTTTGAGGTCCATGGTACACTTTCCGTTTTTCACTGAGATAGCTAAAGAATTGGTGCTGAAAATAGAGGATCAGCAAAACAAATTGTGATATATTTTATGCATGTAATGTATTTTATGGAATAAGGAAATAACCTATTCTTGGCCTCTAGAAAATACAAAATGGGATACATCTTAATTCTAAAATAGAGTCTTCAACATGTCCTAATTTCTATTTAAATTGTTAAAAGGCTTGGTGTTAACAGTCTACCTTCCAATAAAATGCTCATTATCCCTGAAAGATTGTTGGAAGTTGTCAATGGAAGAGTGATCATCTAATAGTTTTGCCAGTGATTGATTTATTTTTCTTCAATCAAGTTGCACAAACTAATGAAAAAGAAATAATATATAATGACCTACATGTACCTAAAACATAGCCTTGAAATGACAATATTATGGGAATAATAAATGAGCTGTAGTTGAAGATGTTAACATACTTCTTTCAGAAAGCAACAGATGATATAGACAATGAATTAAATGTAAAAACTTTTAATACCACAATTAATAAAAGTTTATACAAAATGGAGACTATGAATTCATTTTTGAGAAAAAAATAGAAACTTCATAAAAATTACGTACATACTGGCTTCAAAGGAATCTTTCATAAATTCCAAAGCATTAATATTTTACAGTCTATATCTGTGACCATAATGCAGATATCAATTATAAAATGATAGATTTGGGGCGCCTGGGTGGCGCAGTCAGTTAAACGTCTGACTTCAGCCAGGTCACGATCTCGCGGTCTGTGAGTTCGAGCCCCGCGTCAGGCTCTGGGCTGATGGCTCGGAGCCTGGAGCCTATTTCCGATTCTGTGTCTCCCTCTCTCTCTGCCCCTCCCCCGTACATGCTCTGTCTCTCTCTGTCCCAAAAATAAATTAAAAACGTTGAAAAAAAAATTAAAAAAAATAAAATAAAATAAAATAAAATGATAGATTTATAAAAACTTTAATATATCTAAAAATGAAGTAGGATAAAGAGATGATCACATAACAAATAATGAAATACAGTCAATGATTTTATAGTATAGATTATGTGTTCCTATAGAAGTGCTGTATCATGGAATTTCTCACAATGCAAGTAACAGGACTCAAGGGGAAAAGACTGGTGAAAGGTTATGGTAGGCAGAAGTTCAAGGCATGAACCCAAATATTCCACTATCTAATCTCTGGTATCTGTGAATCTGATGCTATATCATTCCCAGTGTTTGTTTCTATTACATGGAACAGCTGACCTTTAAAAAAATGGAGATTATCCAGGTGGGCCTAATTTAATCACACGAGCCCTTAAAAGGAAAGACTCGTGGTAGAAAAGAGGGGTACAAGAGGAAGTCAGAGAGATTGGAAGCATGAGAAGGGTTGCATGAGCCACTGTGGCTTAAAGATGGAGGGGACCACCTGAGAAGGAACGTGGGTGGCCCTAGAAGAGAGCAAACAACAGCTGACCGACAGAAAGGAAATGCGACCTCACTTCTAAACAAGAACTGAATTCTGCCAATGACCAATGAGATTGGAAAAGATCCTATGCCCCACATGAGAACTGAGCCATGGTGGATACCTTGATTTTAGCATGGTGAGACTGTAAAAAAATCCAGCCACACCATACTGGACTTCTGACCTACAGAAACTTTTGTGCTGTTTTCAGCCACTACATATATTGTAATTTGTTACACAGCAAGAGAAAACTAATATAAACACTTTCCAAACATGTAGAGTTTTGTATAACATGCTAAAAAAATTTCAAAAATCGTTACCCAACATCTTAAATAACTAGTAAATAAACACTATAATAAATATAACATATACTTTCTTTAATTTTTGGCTACAGAATTCCATATATCTTCATTGGATTACACCTGTTAGTTTTGCTATTCAAACTATCTACATCTTTGCTAATATTTTTGTCTTTCTGATGTATAGATAAACAAAAGAGGTGAGTTGAAATTCCTCTCTATGATGGGGGCTTTATCGATTTATCCCTACAGCTTTATCAAGTTTTGCTTTATATATGTCAAGGCTAGATTATCGATTGCATACATGTTTGGAATTGTTATATCTTCTTGGCAAATCAAACCTTTTATCATTATATAATGAGCCTTTCCAACTGTAAGGTTGCTTTTTTGTTTAAAACCTACTTTTTCTGCTACCAGTATAGTTATATCAATTTTCTTTTGGTTAATATTTACATGATATATCATTTCTTATCCTTCTATTTTAATTTTCTATTTCAGTATGACTTAGTTTCTTATAAAAACATAAAACTGATTCTTAATATCTAATGTGGCAATCTCTTTTAATTAATTTATAATTACAAAGAGTATTTATATATGAGGATATGTTGCTACAACTTTAATTTCTAATTTAAATTCATTAATCATTTTCTGTTTTTTAATCTCCTCTCTTGACTTCTTTAAAAAAAAAATTATACCTATGGCTTCCCTGTAGCAAAAGAAAAATTTCATCTGGTTCTCCTATCCCTTGGTTTCTCTACCCATTCACGTTCTCCATTCCAAACCCTCTTGTTAACATTGTGTAGAACTTTAATTCTAGGTATTCAGGATATACTTTATCTTTTTCTTTCTCTTAGCTTTAACTTTAGAAACCAAAATACCCAACCTATGTCAAATATTTAGTCATCCTCATTTTATATATTTCTTTTAGTATCTATTGGATTTGTTTCTCTATTTGAATATTACCTTCAAAATTATTATCAAATATATCACTTGCAAATATCTTCTCCCATTCAGTAGGCTGCCTTTTCATTTTGTTGATAGTTTCATCCACTTTATTTTTTTTTAATGTTTATTTATTTTTGAGACAGAGAGAGACAGAGCATGAACAGGGGAGGGTCAGAGAGAGAGGGAGACACAGAATCTGAAGCAGGATCCAGGCTCTGAGCTGTCAGCACAGAGCCCGATGCGGGGCTCGAACTCACGGACCGTGAGATCATGACCTGAGCCGAAGTCGGACGTTTAACCGACTGAGCCACCCAGGCACCCCAGTTTCATCCACTTTAAAAAAGCTTTTTATTTTGATGTAATCCCAATAGTTTATTTTTGCTTTTGTTTCCCTTGCCCAAGGAGACATATCTAGGAAAATGCCGCTAAGGCCAAGGTCAAAGAACTTACTGCCTATGTTTTCTTCTAGAATTTCTAGGGTTTCAAGTCCCACATTTAGATCTTTAATCCATTTTGAGTTTATTTTTGTGTATAGTGTAAGAAAGTATTCTGGTTTCATTCTTTTGCATGTAGCTATCCAGTTTTCCAGCACCAAAGAGACTGTCTTTTCCCCATTATATATTCCTTTCTCTTTTATTATAGATTACAAAAAAAAAAAAGACCTGAATAATGTGATTTAAAAGGGGCAGAAGACCTGAATACACATTTTTCCAAAGAAGACATACAGATGGGCAAGAGACACATAAAAAGATGTTAAACATCACTAATCATCAGGGGAATGCAATTCAAACCTACAACAAGTTATCATGTTACACCTGTCAGAATGGCTAGAATCAAAAGAACAAGAAATAATAAGTGTTGGTGAGGATGTAGAGAAAAAGAAACCCTGGAGCACTGTTGGTGGCAAACGGATATAACAACTGTAAAACAGTATAGAAAATTAAACATAGAAATACTTTATGACTCAGTAATTCCCCTACTGGGTATTTACTCAAAGAAAACTAAAAAAACAAAACAAAATAAAACAAAACAACATTAATTTGAAAAGATATATGCCCCATTATGTTTACTATAGCATTATTTATAATAGCCAATATCTGGAAGCAACCTAAGTGTCCATCAATAGATGAATGGATAAAGAAGATGCGGTACACACACACACACACACACACACACACACACACAGAAATATTAATCATGGGGTGTCTGGGTGGCTCAGTCAGTTAAGCCTCTGACTTTGGCTCAGGTCATGATCTCACAGTTTGTGAGTTCAAGCCCCGTGTTGGGTTCTGTGCTGACAGCTTAGAGCCTGGAGCCTGCTTCAGATTCTGTGTCTCCTCCTATCTCTGTCCCTCCCATGCTCATGCTATGTCTCTCTCTCTGTCTCTCAATAATAAATAAACATTAAAAATTAAAAAAAAGAAATATTACTCAATCATAACAAAGAAAGAGATCTTGCCATTTGCAACAACATGGATGAACCTAGAGGATATTATACTAAGTGAGGTAAGTCATAGACAGAAAGACAAATACCATATGTTTTCACTTATATATGGAATCTAAAAAACAAAACAAAGAAAGAAAGAAAGAACAAACAAAAACAGCCTCTTAAATGCAGAGAATAAACTGATGACTGCCAGAAGGGAGGTTCGTAGGGGAATGGGTAAAAGAGATAAAAGAGATTAAGAAGTACAAACTTCCAGTTAGAAAATAAAGAAGGCACAGAGATGAAAATTATATCATAGGGAATATCGTCAATAACATTATCACAACATTTTTTAGTGATAGATGGTGACTACATCTATCATGGTGAGCACTAAGTATATGTTGTACACCTGAAACTAACATAGTATTTTATGTTAATTATACTTCAGTAAAAAATATTTTAACATGAATATTTGTTTTTTAATGTGGATTTATTTATTTTGAGAGAGAGAGAGAGAGAGTGCACACACAGGTGGGAGAGGGCAGAAAGAGAGGGGGAGAGAGAGAATCCCACGGTAAGCATGGAGCCTGACATGGCGCTCCATCTCACAACAGTGATATCATGACCTGAGCTGAAATCAAGAGTCAGATGCTTCATCAACTGAGCTACCTAGGCTCCCCTCCAATGTAGGTATTTGTATTTGAAACCATGTGCAGTCTTGTAGGCCTGAAAATACTATTGTTATATGTTCATATTTGAATGATAATGTGACTGGATATAAAATTTTAGGTTTAAAATACTAGGTCCTTATAAGAAAAAAGATAAGAGATTTGACATATGGAAACACACAGGGAAAGTCTATGTGAAGGTGAAGGCAGAGGCTGGATGCGTGCAAACCCAAACCAATGAACAGCAAGGGCTGTCAACAATCAAATCTAACAAAAAGGCATGGAAAGGATTCTTTCTCAGAACCTCCAGAAGGAAGCAATCCCACCTACACAGTGATATCCGACTTCTGACTTCCACAACCGTAAGAAATTTCTGTTGTTTTAAGCCACCCAGTTGTAATTTGTTACAGCAGTCCTAGGAAACTAATACACAGCAGTTAATTGTTTCTTCCTGTGAGAACAGATTGCATTTTTCTGGCTTTTAATATGTTGAGTAATTTTGAATTGTATTCTAGCAATGTAATTATTAAGTTGTAAAGACTCTGAATTATGCTCTATTTCCTCAGACTGCTGACACTTTTGTTTTAGTAAACAATTTTCTTGGTTAGACTCAGACTACAAAGTGTCACATCTGAGGTGGGGAGAGTTCAGACTTCCATTCAGTTCTTGGATTTAGTTGCATTATGCTTCCAGTTTGTCCCAAGCCTTCATGATTTAGAGATTAGTCAGGAACTTGGGCTGTGTTTAAACACAGAATTTGGAGTTTCTTCTTCTCTAGTTCTTTCCTTTTCAGGATTTCCCACTAATACCCTGGCATCCCTAATTGACCTGGGTTCTTTCCCCTACTTCCTCTGCCTAAAACTTCAAAGGGCTTTGTATCACAGTTTCAGCTGCCACTGAGTCATAGGCTAGGCCTCATGGGAGGTTGCTTGCTTCAAGGTTCAATTCACCTTCAAAATCTGCCTACTTTATTTCAATTTCCAAAGCCCTTAAGGAATTGTTTCTGGTATTTTGTCTAGAATTCACTTATGGGATTTTATTTATGGGATAATTGGCTTGTTAGATGTCTGCTTCTCCAAGTCAGAACCTTTAATATCAGTGTGAAAGTGATCCCAATGTACAAGGTAGACAGGCTGTATTCTAAGGTTTAATCTATGGTTGACTTCAGGGGTGGGAGCCAGTAGCCTATGTCAACAAGCCACCTAGGCAAGAACTAGAAACAAAGGTACAACATGGGCTCATTTGAATCTACCTCTGATTCCTGAGCTGAAACTCTTAAAGACTCTCTTACAATTGGTCAAAATCAAAAGTAACTTCAGTTTTAGGTTGTAGTAATTGTGGAAATATTGGATCCTTCTTAGAAACTAGGACTCGAGATTCTGCTTTCTCCCCCTTTAAAATCAGTTTTGTCTTAATACTAACTTCCAAAGTAATGTGAGTCATATATTTATTCCTTTATATTCAGACCTCCGTCATACCATCCATCAAGAAAAAAAAATCCAACTTACACCTTTTACAAGCAGATAGTCCTCTGTGAATATCAGAAATCTGTATTTACAACTCTACCATTCAGAGCATTATGAGCAATATGGTGTTTAATACTGTTAAGCCAGTTCAGGCTGCATTTATCAAATGGCTGGTAATAATTAATAGACTCCATGTGAAATCTCATTTTTTTTAAATAGCAGAAAGAATTTTTCCCAGATCCCCTAGAGGCAACTTCATCAACCATTATTTCCTTTGTCACTTAAGGAAAACAGTGAGCCCAGGCAAACTCCAATTTGAATGTGTTCATCTTGGCCCTTGCCTTGCATTAGAATTGAAAACGTAATTTCCAACCCTTCTTCACAAATGGAATTGTTGTTATTATTCAGTTTTCCATATGTGAGAAGCTGTCACCTCTGTCAGCTTCAGCGCATCTCCATTTGTGACTCCAAAACCAGACTCACAGGTCTGAACACATGCTGTGCATCTCAAGTGAAAAGGTAATTTCTCTACTAACGCACCAAGAGCCCTACTGATAAAAGCCAAGTCCCTGGTTTGAATATTTGTTCCCCTCATCTCCTAATAACATATTAATGCACCTAATGTCCTCCACATATGCCAGGCATCTCTACTCCTTGGACAGTTCCTGACAGGGGATCCAGGAACTGTTATTATCTAGTGCTAGAAGGATGCTGCTTAGGGCAAGATTGTATTTGATTCTCAGTTCTGCCCCATGGAAACTAGCCTCTGGATGCCTATGGTCTTGTTAATATACCCCCTCTCTCCATAACTATGATCATAACCCAGTCCTTTTCTATATAGAACAAAGTCCATTACTCTGTAGTTCCTACCTCTTGGGAGACTGACCAGCTGGAATAGATCCGATATTACAAACAGTCTGAGACCCAGGAGGTAACTTCAGAGGTGGGCATGAAGTTGGTAAAGGTATCCTACTTAAAGGACATGAGCTAATAATCATCCTAAGCATAATGGATCAAAACAAAACATGTCTATAAGCATTTGCAAATTATAGGAGTAAAAAAATATATATCTCAGAAGATAAATTTTTGAAGGTTATAGGCTTGCTGAACGTTTTCTGCAAAGAAGGGGAGAAAGTGAAGCAAAGAAGAACGGAATTGATCTGCATGATAAAGTAGGTCCTTTGAGGGGAGAAGCTATTGTACTATAAATTGAGTTGAGGTTTCCCTGAGATATCAGGAAGAGGGAGTTTCAGAGGGAGGCAGAATTTAAGTACGAGAGAAAATGAGAGGGAGGATTCTGATCTGAATGAATTGAAGAATGGGCCCTTAATAACATGGAGGGAGGCAGGGCTTAATGACAGGTCCAGGAGGGGCTTCCAGTGATAGTGCATGACTAGTGATGAGCTCTAGGGGCAAGAGTATTTGGTTGAGTCTTCTGTTCTTATCCCCCTAGCTGACCCCAGTCCTCAGTCAAGTATGTTAAACACAAGTCTTGGGACACAGTGGGGAAGTTGGGGTCCATACTTGAGGCAATGAGTGATGGGGAAGGCAGTCTTGCTTTTGTTATGCATCTTCTGGAGCTAGCATGAGGTAGCAAAGCATCCAGAGAGAATGGGGGTCTCTGGTATATTAGCAAGGGCTGGGAGTTATAAAGTGACAAGGAGAAGAAAACGAACCACTCATTTCTCCAGTATACCAGAAAGTCAAGCCTTGATCCTTCCATTATGTGTCTAAGACACAGTCAGGTAATGATACCTAGGTTATAGTGAGTCCAGTTTGTGAGCAAGGATATGTCATGGGAAGTGAAACGTGGCACACAAAACTCTGAGATCAAGCATGGAGTCTTATGTGCATTTCACTTAACTGCTGACCTTGTGCTGCAGTACTTTTATGGGCTCAGCTACTGATAAGTTTGCTCTTGTCCTGAGTTCATATTAAAGGTACTCCTCTCATAATAGGCAATGCTATTAATGATTTGCACCCGGAGTACCTTCTTACTCAGAAAAGATCTAGCTAAGGCCACAAATGTTATATTTCTACATTGTAAGGTCCCTAACCACCAAGTTCATTGAGTGTAAACAATACCAAAGCACCCATAGCAACACCGAGATTATTGAAATCAATTCCTAAGAAGCTTCTCCAAGCAATCAGTGAAGAGGAAACCTTTTGTTTCTCATCAAAGATTATCTGAACCTTATAGACAGACATAGCAGAGCCAGATGTTCCGAGAAACTGCGAGTATCATCAGATAATAAGAGTCTCAAATTCGTTAAAAATTAGAAAAGAATTTGATTTTAGCCATTCTGACAGGTGTAAGGTAATATCTCATCATAGTTTTGATTTGCATTTCCCTGATAATTAGTGATGAGCATCTTTTCATGTGTCTGTTAGCCATCTGTATGACTTCTTTGGAAAAATATCTATTCAGGTCCTCTGTTCATTTTTTAATTGGGTTGTTTTTTGGGTTGTGTAACTTCTTTATAAATTTTGGATATTAACCCCTATCAGATATATCACTTGCAAATATCTTCTCCCAATGGCTAAAATCTAAAGGACAAGAAATAACAAGTGTTGGTGAAGATGTGGAAAAAAAGGAACCCTTGAACACTGTTAGTGGGAATGCAAATGGTACAACTGCTGTGAAAAACAGTATGGAGTTTCCTCAAAAAATTAAAAATAGAAACACCATATAATCCAATAATTCTATTACTGGGTATTTACCCAAAGGAAATGAAAACACTAATTAAAAAGGATATATACGTTTCTACAATCATTGCAGCATTATTTACAATAGTCAAGATATGGAAGAAACCTAAGAATCCACTGATAGATGGATAAGGAAGATGCCATGTGTGTGTGTGTGTGTGTGTGTGTGTGTGTGTTCCATTATATGTAAATGTATATGTAATGAAATATTACACAGCTATAAAAAAGGAAGAGATCATACCATTTGTGACAACATAGATGGACCTAGGGGGCATTATGCTAAGTGAAATAAGTCAGACTAAGAAAGATAAATACTGTATGATTTAGCTCACATGCAGAATCTAAAAATAAATAAATAAATACACAAAACTCAAAATTAGACTTGTAAACACAGAGAACAAACTGATAGTTGCCAGAGGGGAGAGAGGGAGGGAACAGGGAAAATGGGTGAAGGGAACTAAGAGGTAATAGTCCCCTTCCAATCATGGAATGAATAAGTCACAGGAATAAAAGGTACAACATAAGGAATATAGTCAATGATATTATAATAGCATTGTATGGCAACAGATCGTAGCTACACTTGTTAGCATAGTGTAGTGTTCAAACTTGTGGAATCACTATGTTGTACACCTGATACTAATGTAACAGTGTGTGTCAAATATACTCAAACAACAAAAAACCTTTTTCTAATTAGAAGAGAGCTAATGTTTGTTGAAGTCCTACTTTGGGCCAGACTAAGTTAGGTATTTTCCCATATATGTGATCACCCAATCCTACAATTCCTCTGCAAAATAGGCATTATGAAGAAACATGAGCTGAAACAAGTATGGATCATGTTGGTCCCTGGGCTAACCCCAAAGCCCATGACCTTTCCACATTGACATTCTGCCTTAGAAGGTGCACACGTCACAAAGGTACAGCTAAATGACTCTTCACAGGATACCCTAATATCTCTGGATGGCATGGAATGAATATTCTAGTGGCTCCAAACTGAGGGTTACAACCTATTTCTGCATCATGACTTCAATTTAATGGGTCAAAACCAACATTTAAAAATAGAATGGAATAGAATAGAATAGAATAGAAAATATCACAGTACATTGCACAAAGTATAGGTAAATACTAATTGGTGAATAAAATATAAATATATGTCACACATATATGTATGAATTGCATCATTATACAAAATATGCTTCCAATGAGGAGGGCACTTGTTGGGATGAGCACTGCTTGTTGTATGTAAGCAATGAATCATGGGAATCTACCCCCAAAACCAAGAGCACACTGTGTATACACTGTATGTTAGCCAACTTGACAATAAATTATTTGAAAGAAAGAAAGAAAGAAAGAAAGAAAGCAAGAAAGAAAGAAAGAACGAAAGAAAGGTTAAGAAATAAAATTTTTTAATGCTTATTTATTTTTGAGAGAGAGAGAGACAGAGACAGAGCACAAGCAGGGGAGGGGAGGGACAGAGACAGAGTAAGACACAGAATCCGAAGCAAGCTTCAGGCTCCAAGCCATCAGCACAGAGCCCAACGCAGGGCTTGAACTCACAAACTGTGAGATCATGATCTGAGCTGAAGTAGGATGCTTAGCCAACTGAGCTGTCCTGGTGCCCTGCAAAATATGCTTTTTAATGTGAGTTTTGTTCAAAAACATTTGAAAAACAGTAATATAAATTAAGACAGGAATTATTGAATAAAAGCCATCTTAGGAAATTTTATTGGCTTCATAGTATTCCTTATGTAGTGGGAGTCAGGAAATATCCTAACCAATCTGATTCAGAGAGAGGGCTTCAAAAAGCCATCTGTGGCCAAAATCTCCATAACATTATACTCTTCACATTACTGGTTCCAACCTGTGAATGCATCACCATCAACCCTGCTTCCATGAGGGGGAAAGAGGAGTCGGTGGGTGGATCCCATGAATAGAGAGGCTATTGCTGGACCTAGGAGGCCCTGACACCACCTTTTCTACTGGTCATAGGAGTCTTCATAGACCTCAGCCTATGCTCTGCCTGACCCTCTGATATTCCAAATGGGCCACAACCAGGAGCCACAGGCCTAACCTCAAAATTCCTTAAAGCCTAACACTTTTATGTACCAGATAGGAACAAAGTAGACACTCCTCCTGTTTGTCACCAATGACCTTGTTGGCAGCCACTGGGAAGTATTTAGCAGAGGTAACCCAGCTCTGTCTGGACTAGCTACAAGTATTTCACGGGGTTTGTCCTGTCAATGCCTTCCTGCTTTGAGACACTCTTTAGCAATGACTGGGGAGGGGAACAGCTTTGGAACATGTTCCATGCCCTCTCAAAGTTCATCATTAATTTTGCTTTAATATGGCATATCTGTGTGGCATTATAACTACAGTGAACACTTGCCTTCCAGCCCTTCTAATCTCCCCACACTTCGGCATCTCTGAGCAAGCCTCTCAGCAGTGTATGTTATGGACAAAGAACAGAGGAAATGATCCTTGCTCAGAGCAGTAATTCCTCACAATTACACACAGCTTTATAATTAACAAAACACACTCAATGCCTTATCTCAGTTAATCATTGGTACAGTAGGCATTAACCTAACAGAATTGTCAGAACCTCAAAGATTATAGAGGCTAAGTGCCTCGCCCATGCTCACAGAGACTGTGTGCCCAAGTCATAAGTGAAGCCTGACACTGCTAATTCTAAGTTCCATGTTCTTACAAGAGCCAGCAGGACTCATGGCCGACAAGCCCACTATTCTGGGACCTTTATAATAACAATAACAATGCCCCACATGATTCAGAGTATATGCCGGGCTCTGCTCCATGTTGAGCATGTTCCAGGGAGCACCTTATTTGTTTTCTACAACAACCATTTAAGTTAGGGAGTCTTGTTTCTCCCATCTCATAGATGAATCAAAGGAAGCTTAGAAATAGCAAATGCACTTATCTGAGACCCCTTGGCTAGGAAGGAGCCAGCTAGGACTTGAGCTGGGGCAGATTCGTGTGCTACATCATTCCACGCACAGTAAGATCAGTCTCCTGATTCTCAAAATGGAGTAAATAGCCATTTCTGGGCTACTTGTTTTTTTCATTTCCCTGAGCCTCGGTGTATTAATTTGGCAAGGACTGCCATAACACAATATCTCAGACTGGGCTTAAACAACAGTTTAAAAGACTTCTCACAGTTTTAGAGAATAAAAATCTGAAATCAAAGCGTTGGCAAGTTTGGTTTGCAGACAAGATCTCTCTCTTTGGTTTGCAGCTGGCTATCTTCTCCCTGTGTCTTCACATGGCCTTTTCTCTGTGCACGTGTATCGCTGGTGTCTCTCCCTCTTCTAGTAAGGACACCAGTCCTGTTGGATTAGGGGCACCCCTTATAGTTGCATTTAAACATAATCACCTCCTTAAAGGTTCTGTCTCCAAACACATTCACACTGCAGGTTAGGACTTAAACATAGGAATTCGGGGGGGGGGGGGGACACAATTTGGTCCTAAACACTCAGTTTCCTGATGGCTACAATGGGGACACTATTGTACCCCTCACCCACCACTCTTCTAACTACTTTAAGGATCAAGTAACAGGGTGAACAGAAATCATCTGGCACAGTGCCCAGTTTAGGGCAAATGCCTGATCAATGGTGATTTGCTTCCACCCTGCCTTCCAAGTAGGGTAGTGAGCAGAGGATGGAGGGCTGAAAAATGTGCTAATGCATCATCGCTCGGAAGCCAGCATCCTGCTGGTGTCAGGGGAATAACAAGTTCTTGAGAGTAAGAAAGCAACTTACTGTTCGTTATGCTTCCAATTGCCACAGTTGGCATATTATATTAAAGACACTTAGAGTCGGAGAGAAGAAAGCTGCTTTGCAGGCATAAAGAACTTTATGGAAGTGGAGATTTTAGCATGCTTCATGTTGACTGACAGGATGTCTTCTCTCTAAGTGAGAACCTGTCAGGCACCATATTGTTAAGAGCTTATCAAATTTGTACACAGGATATTCTTTATTGCATCATTCCATCAGAGCCTTGCAATATTCATGTAAAATCAAATGGAGATTCATGCAAAATGCTGGACACTATGTGACAAGATCTCCATTGTCAGGTGAGGACAAGTCTCATCTTTTTAGAGCCCAATGACCAAATGACCACACTATGGAAATGTTACAAACCAAATGAAAGGACCTTTTCTTGGGTTCTAATGCTTGTCTAGGTGCCCTGAATCTCCATTTTAAAACATAAAAAAACAAAGCAAAGATGGATGCCAGTTACAGTGGACACATTAAGTATGTGTCCATGTGTAACCACGAGCACCTCACGGGAAAGGGAGGTACAGGGAGAACATGAGTCAGGGTTCTAGCACGGGTTCAATCACCGACTGTATGGGCACTTAACCTCTCCGCTTTCACTTGCCTCACTTGCAAAATGACACGGTGCACTGAATGATCTCCATGGCCCACCCAACATGGACCACTCAAATAATGCTAAGAAGGCCACTCTTCCCACAGGCAGGCCTCTCCCCTCCCCTCTTCTCTGTCTACATCTGCATCATCTCCTTTGCCCACTCCCTGTGTGTCTAGAGTCTGCCCCTTCAGCCCTGACCTCACTCTTAAGCATCAGTCCATGTCTCCCAGGGACCTGAAGCAATTCCCATTGTCACTAAAATTCAAGATGTTTAAAAATGGATGCGGGACTGTTTCTCCAATCTGTTCACTCATTTTGACTTCTTCAGTTTTGTCAGTGGTATCCACCAAGGAATAGAGGGAATACCACAAGCCCTGGCATCCTGAGTATGAAAATGGCTTCCAGAACTTTCAGTTACTTCTTTCGTTCCCAAGGATTGATTTAGTGTTTACCCTGTGTCAGGATGTTTTGAAGATACGCAGAATAACATATCCCCATTCTTCAAGGAGCTCCCTATCCAGCTGTGGGACACTGAGAAGAATAACGAACTGCTCTGAGGCAGAATGTCTCATATTTTAAATGGGAAAATACCCACCTCTCAGGGCTGCTCTGAGCTTACTAGCATAAGTTAAGCACTGCATTCCTTTTTGCTGTTTTTTCTCCCTTATCATTCCACACTATTTTCTCCCTCTGCTCCCAGGGATGGAAGGCCTAACTGCTCTCTGGCATGGCCACACACTCCCTGGCCTACACTCCTTGGACAAATGCTGTCTTATCTCTCTAGATCTCTCACAGTTCCTAACATACCTAAGGAATTCAGTCAAGGATCACAGTCACTGCACTGTAAGGATGACAAACTTCAGGATAGAGAGCTCTGGAGCTCCCTGAAGACAGGGCATTTGGTTTTCTCCTCTGGCCTCAGGGCAAAGCACAGAGCCAAACACACAGTAGGCTCTCAATAAATAATAATTTTCATCCCATAACAGAGAAGGCAAGGCCCCCGATGCTCACAATTCTTCATCTAAATACAGGAACCCTCATCTCCCTCTTGCGTGTGTCGAGGAAAATTAACAACATGATTTGGATGAACAACAGGGAAGCCAGCACAATTTCCCCTGACTTTGCCATCACAATTAGTAATAGACTCGTTCTCTCATTTCTCCTTCCCTTATCTTTTCATTGTTCAGTAAAGAATGAAATGTGCTGATGAAAACTCACAAAAGGTGCTGAAGCCAACTGAAAAGGCAAAGAGAAAAAAAAAAGATTTTTAGGAAAGAGGGAAGTACAATAGTAGGAATAATAAACCAAGGCACCAGGAAAATCTCTGCCAGGTGGCCACAAACGGTTTTCTATTTCTGTCCTTGTCAAGTGCATCGTAGGATGAGACCACGCACAAATACTTCCTCTCTGACAAGAGATACTTTTTTGTGCACCGAGTCCTTCATTAGTTCTGTTATATCAGGTGAGCTCATGTTCCTCTGGGCAGTTTTATTAGCACTCTCGATCCTCAAAACCCTTAAACCGAGTCACCATCACACTGATCATTATTAGCATTGCTCAAAGTACACGTTCTAAAAACTCATATTAAAAATGCCCTGATTCATTTCCAACTAAAGAGTTTTTAGCCCAAGGAACTTGGCACATCTGTGTTAGAAATCAGTCATCTATGAAAGGCTTTTCTCTTCTGTACATTCTGTAGGCAGAGAGCAATAACCCAGCAGGCTTTCCTTTATCTTTGGAAAAAGGAGTCAAAATTCCATTTATAAAGGAATCCTTAAAATAACTTGGAGAAACATCTGGCTCTGGTGAGTGGTCCAGGTCAGGATGGCAGTCACCAATTAGTTAACCATAGGAAAACAGATGGATTTTCAAATCCATTTGTCAAGAATTATTTGCTAAGTGTCTGCTTCATGTGCCAAAGCTGTGCCAGGTATCCTTGCCCCCAGGTTAATGATCACCTCACTGGGAATATGACAGTGGCAGGTGGGAAACTGATATGAACAATACAAGGCCAGGTGGTCATACTGGAGGAGGTGGTATGTGAGCTGGACCTGAAACACTGAGTAGGACCTGGAGGAAGGGAGGGAGAAGGGGAGGCATTAGTGAGGTCAAAATGTAAACAAGGGCCTACAGTACTCTTTGCTCATCTAACTCACCTTCTACCTGGTGCCACTGTGGGCAGGACCAGAGCCAACAGGACAGAGGCAGAGTAGCCATGACACTAGTGAAGATTAAGGTCATATAATTTATAAAATGGCACAAAGTAGTTTAACTTCAATTGGTTTAGTGATGTCTTTTACCAATTCATTTTTACCTCCATTGTCTTTCCCCTTCAGAGCCAGTGGCCACTGGAGTGGCCTTGAGCATCTGCGGAGATACAGTTTTAGGGAACTTGAGGTGGGGAAACATTTTGTGGAATGTTTAGATTTAGTAGAATATATTTATGTAGAACATGATAACTTCCAAGTATAATTAAGTTATTGCTAACCATGCTAGCCTCCAAAAACATTCCTAAATGTTTTTGAGCACTGACGGTGACTCAGTGAACAGGAAAAAGTGAAATGTCCTGAAATCTTAACAATTCTGATAGGGGGGAAAATAACTTGATTGTTGTTTTCCCAAACTTGACAAAAATCCTAAGAATTTACATAAGTTACCAATAACAAGGTATGAAGCTGAATGAAACTATTCTAAATCATAAATAATAAAAATCAGTTTCAATCAACTGTGATAGAGGAAAGAATGAATAATCTTTCTATTTTCTCTATAGACAATATTACAAAATCATTCTCATAGGAATAAGTGATCAAAGAGTGTGAAACAAAAAATGTACAACTAAAGAAGCTTATCAGTTGATTCATTGATAAAAACAATAAGCCATTTCCCCAAAGCTTTTGATGTTTGTGGTATCTGTCAGCTTTTCAACTTTTGTAATTTGTTATGATTCCTTTTTTCATTCTAAATTGATAATTTTATGCCTAATTTTGAATTCTTTCACCTAAAGCGGATCCCCTAAGATCACCAGGATAACATACATGTTATTTAAAAAGCATGTAAAGGCACAGTAAGGGCCCAGAGAAGAGATCTCCTAAGTCAGCATGAGGTGCTAGAAAAGAGGACACATGAGGAGAGAAAGGGTAGCATTTAGGCAGGTGTCCCCCAAAATGACAGCTCAGCAGGTGGGCCAGGGCCATCTGGGGCCAACCAGGTAGATGGTTGGGTTCTGTTTCACCCAATAACACAGCTTCCTTGTTCTCAAGTAATTGAGGCCCTTTGAATCCTGCACCTTCTATCCATGATTTTGTGTGTTGTCATTTTCTCTATTTACTGAAGAATATGTTTTCACTTGCCAAAAATTTTTAAATGAATGTCATCACTTTTTATATGAGTGGCAACCATGGAACCAACATATACTGTTCTAATATTTGCTCCATTATTAACACTCATGAAATGAGACTGTTGTTCCTGAACCTGTCCTTGCTGAAAATCTCCATCACAGGCTTTCCAGGCATCCTCAAATCGGAGCCTGCTCAGTTCCTGTCTATGCCCTCCTGAGCAAGGAGCCCCTTTATAAAGGGGCTGCCCCATCACCCACCCTCCACAGTGATAACTAACCCCCTGATAAACATGTTGCTATCGGTTCATATATCTTTTTCCAGAGTATACACAAAAAGGAAATTAAACAAGGAGCAAGTGTGCGATTGTCTATGGGCAAACATTTCCTTTGTAGAAGGATCCTAGATTGTGCCTCTAAAAATGAAAAAAGAACTAACATTTCTTGTGTACCTGCCATGTGCTACACATTATGTTATAGACATTACCATATCTATTTCTCATTCCAACCCGTGCAATAGATGTCATTATCCTTGAGAAGTTAATTAACTTGCCTGAATCACACAGCCCGCTAAAAGTGATTGGATTTGCTTGACTTGAAATTCGGCTCATTTCAGTAGTACATCCATGCCTCCCTGGCTTCCCCTTTTGGGTTTCTCTATCTCCAAGTCATTGAACATAAAACAGTGCCACACTTTGCGTAAAAAAAAAAAAAAAATCACTTTTCAGTGAAAATTCCCCAAAACACAGGAGTATCACTAAGATGGCTACTTGTCTTTCTCATTGGCCTATTCTTAGTTAAGCCATGTCTTTGAGTTGATCTTCAGTTGCAAGTATGGAGGAAAACCTCATTTTAAATCAGCATTTGGCCAAGAACAAGACTACCTTTTCAAGGTTTACCCCACACTCAGTGTTGACGAGCCATCCTTTAAAGGCAGCAGGAATGGCAGGGTTGAGAGATTTTAAACCAGGCACCACAAAAGCTCCTATTGAAAAAGAAGAACAGAATCCCCTGCCTCCTGCGGCAGATGCCATTCACTCCAGGGACTGGATGTCAGCACAAGCCCAAGCACATTTCATTCATCCTTGTCCAACCCCAGGGAGCCAGGGCACTTTATTCAAGGCAGAATTTTCAAAGCGTCTACCATCCTCCCTCCTTGCCATCTCCCTCCAGCCAGGTGGCCACCTGATTCTGATTGATCCCATCAATGTTTCTTCTCACAGCTGAATTTCACAAGCATGTGAGGAGTCTCAGGTGTGGGTTTTCCCCCCCAGGGCTTCTAATAAACCAGGTCCTCACACTTGCAATAAAGCCTGCTTCAAGAGACTCTCCCTGGCTAGCCGTGCAGCCCTTCAGCAGGTGATCCCACTCTTCGGGGACTTTCAAAACTTCAGGATCTGAAAATCAGACGCCTGGAATGACAGCAGATGACATGACCCTAGAGGAAATTTGCTTCCCTTTTTTGTGGGATGTCTGCTGCTTTAGAATTCTCAGGGGGACACTCTCCTGGCTGAAGGAATCTTCGGGGGATGAAAGCAAGGAAGATAGAACCAAGAGATTTCATTATCATCACTGGCAAGGGGTTTGGGTGCGGGAGTCTTGCCTGGAAGGCCCCCTGCTGTCCTGGGTGCCATAATTCTAGAGATTTAACAGCCACGGCAGACCTGCTGGGATGGGAAGCCAGGATGATCAAGGGTAGGCAGCCTCTGCAGTGTTAGGAAAGCTTTCAAACGATACAGCTTCCTCAGCCTGAAAAGGCCAGGACTCAGAAACAATCCAATCAAAGTCTCCTAAGATAATGATGAAGGGAAGTGAGAAGTTGTACATGGCCTTGTTCAGCTAACCCTACACATGAGGACTGGGGAGCAGGCTCCAAATTGGAAGGAAGCCATTTGGGAACAATTGAAAGGAAATATAACCTCACACAGCAGGTAGGAAACTTATGGGACTTACCAGCCCTGGAGGTGGTATAGGCCACTTATAAATAGACTCAAAGCACATTTAGAGGCATTTGTGAAATAAGAGATCCACTGTAGATCACTGAGGAGAAGGCAAGTTGTCTGACTGGGGTTTACCATAATCGTTTGAAACTCACCTAATGTGCAGTTACTAAACTTTTTGTCCCATGGCACACAAGATGGATGACATTCACAAACACAACACACACTCTCCATGGTATCTCCAAATTTTGGCTCCTGGCATAAACAACATATGAGCCGTACCTCCACCACTTTATCATTTACTCAAGCAATAACACCTAGAATGCATGTGAATCAGAGTAACATAGGAGGCCTATAACCTGAAATTTGTTACAGCACAGATTATTTGCAAATTTCACTTAAATAATTCCACCAGCTTCTTTCTCTTATGCGTGTTCCAACTCAGGAGCGTGCTAAGATCCAATGATGAGACCTCAAGTACAGAGAAGTAAACTGGGTCTGGAGTGACACTGAGATGCTCTAGGAGGAAAGGAAACACGGCCGTGGCTTTCAGTATTGTTAAACTAACATAGCAGTATAGTACCTGGCAATAACAAGTGCTCACAAATATTCATTTAATTTACTAATTACCCAATAACAGTAGTCTCTCTCACTTGCCAACCCCAGCCCATCGGAAGGATGTAAAAGCAGCGTCAATCATAATGTCCCCCCAAAACCTGGTAACATTAGGGTATGATACAAGTTGACCTCAGTCTTTAGGGAGACTGCTCAAACAGGTCGAGAGCACTGGTCCACTAGCAAGTCTTGCTCCAAGCACGTCCTTCCAAATAGGCATAGTACCACTGCCAGGAGCCAAGACTTCAAGAGTAGGAGCCTAGTCCCTAGAAGGAACAAGAAAGGAGCCAAACTGCCAACCAAGTCAGCAGACCATAGATCTGGTCTCTGGATGTGGTAACAAACCGGAAAAACCAACCAAAACAAAACATTGTTATTATATGGGAAGATTACTGAATATCGGGACCTAGGGCCCCAACTGGGGTGAGCCCATGTTAATGAGTGACCCAAGGCAGATCAAACAACAGGTCTGCAGATGATTCCATGGCAACAGGTTTCTGAAACACTGCCAGGTATGCTCTCTACAGTCATTATGACCATGAGCAACTCTCCTATGCCACCTGAGCCTGTTTTCTAATCTATAAAATGGGCATTATAAATAGTAACTTGCAGTGTTTTTCTAAGGATTATATATCTATAACGACCCTAGAAGAGTCTTTCATATATTGGAGGAACTTGATAAATGGTGGCTATGATTATTTAATGCTTGTCAACTTAGCTGAGCCGGGTAATGAAGCTAATAATGCAGCCATGAAATTGACTCCATAGAATTTGACTGGCTTCATTGCTAACATCTTTGGTGGCTATCTTGTCATGTGAGGATACCTACATCAAAAACAATATTTTGAATCTGAGGGAGGGGGTACTTCGGTCCTTCTAGAACACTGAAAATTTTGTTGGTTGTCATGGGTTGACTTGTGTCCTCTCAAAATTCATATGTCAAAGTCCTAACCCTCAGCACCTCAGAATGTGCCCTGATTCGGAAATAGAATGTTGTAGATGTAATTGGTTAAGATAAGGTCACAGTGGAATAGGGTAGGGTAGGCTTCTAATATGACTGGTGTCCTCATCAAAAGGGGAAATTTGGACACAGACTTGTGTACACAGGGAGAATTCTACCGAAGTTCTGCTCCCACAAGCCAAGGAACTACCGGAATCTGAGAGACAGGAACAGTTCCTCCCTGGCACCTTCAGAAGGAACATGGCCATGCCAGCAGCTTAATCTTGGACTTCTAGCCTCCGGATCTGTGACACAATAAACTTCTGTTGTTGAAACCACTCAGTTTGTGGTGCATTGTTACAGCAGCCCTAGAAAACTCATATGTAAGTTCACACAAAATGTCTAAATGCAAATTATTAAAAATAAACCTGATGGAATCATCTTAGGAGCGTTCCCATGAGAAAGAAAGTTAAATTCCTAACTTATTTAGCAGTCAAATTTTGTCTAGATGGAATGGTTTAGTCTTTCTGAAATCATTAGTGACTTATTTGAGACTGATTACTTTGTACAGCACGTTAGGATGAGAAACAACCAATTTTGAAAACTCCCAAACCTTCCTACTGAATTACATGAATTCATGAGCAAAGACTAAAAAGAACCGGAAGAACCCAAGAGCTTTGGTATTAAGTAAGCATGGCATATGGTGATTCTATTTGGAAGATACAGATATAAATGTATAGACACAGACACCCACATCCACACATATACACACATACACAAAATATGAGCTATATACACACATATATAGGTACTCATATATTATCTTTAAAAAAAAAATATATATATATATCTTTTTTATAACATCTCTTTATAATATATACGTTATCTTTTTAAAAAGATATATCCATGGAGGTATACACACATATATATGTACTCACATATTATCTTTTTAAAAAGTTTTTACTTACCTATTTATTTTGAGAGAGAGAGCAAGTGAGTAGGGGAGGGGCAGAGGGAATCCCAAGCAGGCTCCACACTGTCAGCACAGAACCCGACATGGGGCTCGATCCCATGAACCAAAATGTGAGATTGTGATCTGAGCAGAAACCAAGATTTGGACACTTAACCAACTGAGCTGCCAGGCACCCCTTCATACATTATCTTTAAGGCTATGCTGTCTTCTTGATGTTGGAGAAATTCATCAGCACAGTAAGATGCATTGCATGTTTACCCTTCAGCCTCATGTCCTGCCTCGTGTCTAGGCCGGCTCACGTGTGCTGCTCCCAGAAGCACCTGTTATCAAAGGGCCTACCCCATCCCTGTTGATTCTGAGGGGCAAACTGTTACCAAGAACATGCAGCCTCTAAAAACTGGACCCAAAGAGCTAAGGGCCCAGAAAATAACTGCACTTTAGATCAGGTGATTTGGAAGGGAAAATGGGAGACTGAAAGCAACTGAGAGAGGGGAAGAGATTGATTCTTTCCTCACAAATGAAGTCAAGATTATTCATTCTTGCCCTTTTTTAAGGACAATTAATAAGGAATTTCTAAAACTCAGAATGTCGAAATCATTAGTGGCTGATCACTTGAAGCAAGAATGCAGCTGTTATGATTAATGGCTGAATTTTAAATACTTCAGACAGATCAAAGAGCTCTCCCACACCACCCTGCTTGTCATATGTGCCTCCCCAGGATACTACAGACTGTGATGGCATCTCAACAGGTTCTTTCCTCACCAAAATGTTGTGTAATTCCCCCCGAAGAAATCCTCACTAAAATTCAAATTCACTCATTCATCAGACAGCATGAGGTAGGAGGGTAAAGTAGAAAGAGTACTTATGAATGTAGAAGGGAAAAAAACAGCTTTTGGTCTTTGCTCTGCCATTTTACACAATCTTAGGTATACCATTCAAGTACTTATTTTGTAACCTGAAGAATGGAAGTGGGGATGATAAAGCCTTCCTTTCCTGATGGGTAGTTGATTCGTGCAAAATATTAAGTATTATTCAAATATAAAGTATTGGTACCTGCTATGATCTCAAGGTCATTTCAGGCTGGTAGGCACATAAAGTCATTTCACAAATAATCAGAATTTCAGGTGGAGAAAAGGAAATAGCAGAGAGGTGGAGTCACTTACAGCTTGGGGGGTGGTGAAGAATCCAAGAAGGCTTCATGGAGTAAGTGATATTTGTGATACAAGGCAGCTGAGACTTGGAGGTCATGGTTTCTGAATTTTGCTGAGTTTGGGGATCCAGAAGGGAAACCAATACCAGAGAGGGAAAGTGAAACCTTCCAATTCCCTTGTCGAAGCAGGAACCCAGTGTTCTTGTTAAGCCACCTGAAAGCATGGCAAAAATAGAACAGGTCAAGCGTGTCTCCATATCAAACCATTTCCATCTCTCCAGCGTTACTAAAAATGAAAGTCAGGGCAATCACCTGGATGGGGATGATATGCCCTTGTTCTTGTCTATCAGATCCTTTAAAGCCCAAAAAAACCCTTGCAATACCTCAGATGAAGGAAAAGGAGACTGCCATGGTGGGTGACTCTTTTTTTAATTTATCTAAATAGAGAATAGTAAAATCTAAAGAAATGGTTAAGAAGATGGAAACAATGGGGGAGCGTGACTGGCCCTCTTCCCTTGGAGCATGATGAGAGTAACCTGGACTTTCCATTCCAATACACCCTCTGCACCTCTCTCAGGTTCATCTCCTTAAAAGCCAGTTTTGATCACATCACCATTATTCTCAATGGACATGGCTCCCGGGTGCCTACAAAATTAAGCTCACATTTTTTAAAATTAAAATCCTCCACAAGAGGATCCCAACCGATTTTTCCAACATTACCTTCTTTCTTTATCTTCACTATATCTTCCCTTTGTTCCAGCCAAACTGGATGACATGCTCTCCCTGAAAGTGCTCTGAACTTTCCTGCTCCCTTCATGTTCAGACTCTTGTTCCCTGGTCCTTAAAGCCTCCGTCCTATATATGCCTTGCAAAATCTTAGCCATTGTTCTAGGGCCAATTCAAATCTCATCCCCATCCAATTAAAAAAATAACAACACTGAGCCCCTTCCGGGAGCTCCTTCCATTTGTTCACTGAAGATGCAAAGATGAGTAGCATCTGTCCTGTCTTCTAGTTGCTTCCTAAGAGAAGGGAAGGCAGACGCATAAACAATTAACTATAACACACTGTGCTTCTATGTGTAATGCATCATGTAGACACAGACAGACTCTTAAAATATTAATTGAAATGGGAAGGCTCGGAGAGGTGGTGGCATTTCAGCTGAGGCTATGAGGAGCAGGGGATTTCCAGGGAATGACAGGAAGTAAGGGAACGGTGCCTGCCAAGGCACAGAGTCAAGTGCAAAACATGATCAAGAACAAAGGCAGGTTCAGAGTGGTTGGAGCCCAAAGTGTGTGGATCAGGAGTAGGCCATGACTCTGGAAAGCAATTCTGGGACCTGGTCTGTCGGGGTATGCCAAGATAGAGTTTGGACCATAACTCATAGATGTGGGGGTCTTTTAAGGGTCATTTTAGGATTGATGTCTGATATTACATGTTAGATGTTACCAGGTAACATCTGGAAGCAGTATGGAGGGCAGACTAAGCACAAAGATAACAGTTAAGAAGCTATTGTTATAGTCCACACAAGACATAGTGGGAAGTTCACATCATAACAGAGGCAGTACACATAAAAAAGAAGGGACACGTACAAGACATCAATAAGTTTCCTAATCTATCCCTCATTCTCGAGCAGATATTATTTCTCCCTGCTATTTCATTTACACCACAACTCACATCTTTACATTTATTAGTATTTTTGGCTCATCTTGCTGTTTTAAGTTTTATCTTCCCAGTATTAAACCAAAATTTCCTGAATCTGAATTATGATAGTTGCTCAAGAAATGGGTGAAGGAATTTGTAAAAAACTATCTTAGGATTGTCCAGTTGCCAGAAATAGAAGCCCACTCAATATAACTTGAGGAAAGGGAGGTTTGTTAATTACGATACAAGCATAGCTCATGGAAGGCAGGGACAAGAAACAGAACAAGACCTCGAGAAGGAACTTCCAGGTTGGAGACAATTATGAACCATCTCTTAGGCTCAAATTCTCAAAAGAGAAGATCTGACTCTGTATCCCAGGTCCAATCAACTGTGGCAGAGAGGGATAGGATCACATGATACAAGCATGGCAAAGAAAGCCTACCCCTAATGCTAGCTTTGATCATTGCTTGCCTAGTTTAAGACATCTTTCCTAGAGATAATTTTCAAAATACTTCACAGACAGTGGTCTCAACTATTCATAAACCACAATCCTGTGACATAGGATTTTTACTTAATCTCCCTTTACAAGCAAGTTAAGAGGGTCAGAGAAGTTAAGTGATTTGCTCAAAATCACACAGGAAGTTGTCTGTAGGATCTAAATCTAGGAATACACATTCCTCAAACCCTAGACTGTTTGTTTTCAGAATGATTTTTTAAATGTTTATTTATTTTTCAAAGAGACAGAGAGTGCAAGTGGGGGATGGGCAGAGAGGGGACAGAGGATCCCAAGCGGGCTCTTCACTGACAGCAGTGAGCCTGATGTGAAGCTCAAAGCCACAAACTGCGAGATCATGACCTGAGCTCAACCGCCACCCACGCACCCCAAACCCGTTTTGATCAGATATATAATGTTTCAAGACATTCATAACTCATTCATTCACAGAAAAATATTTGCAGGGCACTTATACGGACACATTTATAAGAACTAAACCCTGTGCTTGGGATGTGCTTGGGATAGGGTGGGGGGTAAATTTTTTAAAACAAACCATTTTACTCATGCTGATCACGGAAGACAAAAGATTATCTTTCAGTTTACCACTCAAGAAATGGGCCTGGTGGGAAAGTGGTTGTATTAAAGTACTGAAACTTCTCTCCAAAGTTTCTATAATTAGTTCAGGTACTTAGCAATATTCTAAAGTTATTTTATTCGGCAATAATATTTAAGATTAATATATTCTTTCTGGTATCTATAGTAACCGGTCTTTCGGCATAGTATTAAGATTGGGGATTTATTTATATTTAGGCTTCACCCAAGAGGAAGATTTTTGTATAATTTATTGTTACATTTAGAGAGCATAAAACCTTTAGGCCACAATGTGTAGTTAATATTCAGAATTAAGTCAGTTTATTATGCATCAACTGGTAGGTCAAACTCAGCTTTGTGTGCTATAATTTATAATACAGGTTTTTGCCTGGAGCAACATGGAAGCCCTGGAGCAGTGCTGTGAATTATTACAACTAAATCGGGCACTACCTGCCAAAATATACACTATTGCTTGTATTTCTAGTGCGCGGAGACTATAAACATGATTTCCGAGAGCTCTGTGCTGCAAGGACATCTAAATAAAATATCAGTTTCATGACCGGTGTCAGCATTAAGAAACTTCTTTCCTTTATTTGCAGCTGCTGCAAGTCCCGGTTTCTGTGGCAATTCACTTCTTAGCCACTTACAAAATGGCAGTTTACGGGTTTTATGACTACACAGTAGAAGCATATTTCTCTCTTTTAATGCGTGCACCAACTACACTGCAGTACATTTATGATCATTATTAAAAGTGTATTTGAGAAGCAACCTTAAATATGGCATTTAATAAGCCAAAATATTTTAATAAAAGGTTCAGTGCCTACTTAAACTATATTATGAATGTCTTCTGTTGAATACCGTTTGCGTTTTTGATCACTGTTCGCCCAACTCCTGGGCGAAGATTGCTAAACTAAAACACGGACAGGCTCTTTTTGAATTGTGGGTTTCGAGGGTCTCATTTCCAAGAGATACTTTATGCTCTGCACAAAGGTAGCAAATGCGGTCACCTCTTGATTATGTGTGAGTGGACTTCCTATTCTAAAGATCTGTAAAAAATTACAGAAAACAAATTTAATCGACATCACAAAGTAGGAAAAGGTTAAGGAAACTCTGGAACATGAGATCTGTCTATAAGGCCTTTTGCACGATGTTTACAAAAAGCACACAATCACATTTTTTTTAATTGCTGAATTCTAACCTAGCCTCTCCCAGAGAAGGTCAAAGTCCAAAACTAGTGTTAGAAACATGTTAAAGCTCAGCGAGTGAAAAATTACATCACTAATTCCAGGCACTCTGGAAGTGAGGTAGATTTCAGCAATACCTGTCTCCCTCTTCTCTCTGAAGGGAGCTGCCAGGGGTACCTGCTATTGGCATCACAGGGAAAAATTTAGCCAGAGAGGAAAAGACAAGGGAAAACAGATTTGCCCTAATAAAAATTATACATTTCTTGCAATCATTATTATCCAAAAGTCTTCAAAGGAAATAATGAGGGCAAAGATTCTGGGTGGCAATGAGTTTGCCACGTTCAAGGAACACCAAGGAGGTCTGTATTTGTAAGGAAAGGAGTTCTAACTCAAACTTTTAATGAACTTTTTAGTGTCGGATACCAAATTTTAGTAACTTCTAGCAATTTATATTGTAGGAGTCTAATAAGTAAAGTCCTTAGTCCTATCTAAAAATAAAAGTGAAAAAAAGAGAAACTAAGAAAATATTTCCTATGGACACAACATTTGCCCATAAAACTCAAAGAAAAGAGGTGGACTTTTAAATCAAACCCTTGTCTATTAGGAAGTTGGCTATAGCCAAGATTTCAGAATCACCAGGCAGAGCCAGGTACCCTCACTCTTATTTCCAGTTAGTATACCAGATGTTGCCCATAGCCAGGAACCTAGCTCATAGATGCTGCTGAGCTGGGATATCTGGGAATGCCCTGGAGAGACATAATCCATGGTATGATACCAGCTGTCTCATGTGATGCAGCAGAGGGGAGGCAGAGAAGCAGAGAGAGCTGTCCAAGCAACAGTGGTCACCTGGTTGGCTCAGCTGGATGACCTTTAAGGTCATTCCAACACCGAAATTCTATACACCTATGCCTCCTGCCTAAAAGGACAGGGAAGTATCATTCAGTAAGCAAGCGTGCAAAAAGAACCTTCCCCACCATGGCACATTGCCTCCAAAATGGCAGAAAGCTGCTTAAAAACAGTGATTGTATTTAATATGTGTTTTATATCCTTTTGGCTTGAGTATGAAGCACACAGGTGTGGGAAGAGACCACCCCTTTTGGTCACAGCAGCCCATCCCTGTCCCCAGAGGTGCAGTTGCTTCCTATCACCTGCAGTGGGGACTCTGAGTATGCATCTGAAGGTGAAATTTGGCTCATGCCATGAACACTCTTGCTTGCCTGACTGAAGAAAACAGGTGTGTGGCCACCTCATGTAAGGGAACTCACTGCTCAGCAGGCCACGTGACTAGGCAATCTGGAGCAGGTGTGCAGCCTGGCAGGCAGACCCCAGACAAGCTTCTGGAAAGATATAGGACAATGACTGCAGTGTGCTAGCTGGCTGCTCTTTTGTGTTGCCTCACAAACCTCGAGGTTAAGAAGGTGCTAAAACTTTTGCTATTCTAGCATCAGAGAGAACTGCAGGTAGCAGCCAGTAGGTTTGGGGTCAGAGGCAGATGGTCTTTGGGCAAGTAATCACTAACTTAGGAGTCTCCATGCTTCAGGAAGTCCCTAAGGTTTAATGAGACTCCATAATTCCATTCTTCACATATTCGACAAATACTCTGAGCACTGCTCAAAGTAGCTTTAAAAATCTTACATTAACCACCTGTCATGTTTCCTACATTTACTAAAAGATCACCTTATATTCTTTTGACTTGGCCTGGGATTGTAATATTTTCTGAACCCCCCACCAGCATGTTTGTTCCTATTTTAATATTTTTTAAATCAGAAGTCTTACAATTGTGTCTTTGTCTCTAAAAATCTATAATGTGGTGCATATCAAGTATAATTATTTGATAGTATCTTAGCAACTAAAAATATCATATTTCAATCAATTCTTGTTGGCCATGATTAGCTTTTATGAACAAGAAATTCTGATTAGGGCCCTTAAAAAAAAGAAATGGGAGAAAGAACAAACTACTGATGCATGCAACAATATGCTGAATCTCAAATATATTAAGTGAAAGAAACCAGACACCTAAGGCTACATCCTGTATGATACCATTTATACGATGTTCTTGAAAAGACAACGCTGAAGGGTCAAGAACAGATCAGTGGTTGCCAAAGCCTGGAGGGAAGAGGAAAGTTTGATGAGGGAATATTTGGGGATGATGGAACAATTTGGATCATGATTGTGGTGGTGGTTGCATGATAATTTAGTTCCTCAAATCTCTTAGAGCTGTATACAAAAAGCGTGAATTTTTCTGTATGTAAATAAATGAAAAGTGAATAAAGAGGAAAATTATTTTCAAATAATTAAAGAATTGTGTTGTTGAGTATGCACAAACAAGTGGGGCAACGAGGGCTCAATTATTATTGCACTGTGTATGACAGACAAATCCTTTTTAAAAAAAAGTGTTTATTTTGAGAGTGAGCAAGAGAGCAGAGGAGGAGCAGAGAGAGAGGGAGACAGAGAATCCCAGCCAGGCTCCACACTGTCAGTGCAGAGTGTGAAGCAGGGCTCAAACTCACGAACCGTGACATCACGATCTGAGCCGAAATCAAGTCAGATGCTTAACTGGCTGAGCCACCCAGGCTCCCTGACAAATCCTTCCTAAATAAAAGTTCACAGTAGTAGAAATGTTTGGGAACACTAAGACTAAGGGAAGGCCAATAGTTTACATTAAATATCCACAGATTGCCAAGACAGGACTCATAGTCATGAAGCTGCTCCAGCACGTTTGTATCCTCAGACACATCCGGAGAAGAGAAGAGAGGGAAGCTAACCCCCTTCACGCTATCTGCATGAAAAGAAAAAGAGTCCCCTGCAAAAAAAGAAGGGATTTCAACTTACCAGAAAGTGAACTCCACAAGGGCAGGGAGTTTGAATTACATATTAATTCATAGCTAGGACTCTAGAAAGTGTCGGACACATGAAAGCACTCAAAAATACAGTTTGGAATGAAGGAGTTGCAACCAACCTGCCTACATTTATTCAAATGATCATTGTCCAATTCCAACCAACATGGCTATATCAGAGAAAATCTAACAAAAGAATGGTGGATTCATAGTGGAGTTTGAAAGCAAGGCAGGGTGACAAAAATAAAGAGAGAACTCAAAGTCAGTGTGGTGAGCAAGAATGGAAACTAAAATGGCCCATGTGATTCTTGGATCTGGATTTAAGTCCTAAAAAGTTGAGGGATGGGCTTCTGCTGTATGCAGGGGGAGGGAGAAAGATCAATCGCTTCATGACCCTGAAAGGCTAAAGCTGATCTTGCCAGGACCCAGGAAGGGCTGCCTCAAATCTGAATCAGAGACTAGGAGAGTTTCACCCACTGACTCGGGAAAGCAGAGAAGAAGGCTGACATCCACCACACGAAGGTGAAGAGTCACCTGCAAGTAGTTGGAATGTCCAGTTTGTGCCATGGAAATCTGTGAGTCCAAATTCACAACTTTTATATTGTATATTTTTTATTGTGTGGCCCCTATCCTAGCTGGGAAATTAACATAAGCACGCACTGGAACCCAGGGAGCCCAGGTAAAGGCAACTACCAAGTTACTGTCGGCCTACCGGACTCCCACAGAAAGCAAGCCCCCAGAAATGGAACAAGATTAGAGATAATGCAAAGTAAAACAGAATCATGGAAACAGTCCACTGATGCAATTGTTTTGCCTAGATACAATAAAGTAATTTGAAAGAGGCTTTAAAAGAATTATGATTGAGGAATTCACAGCAGAGGCAGATTTACTATAAGGTTAATGGAGTTAAAGTTGTAGGGCTTCTCACTGACACTGGCCCTTCCTGAAGCCGAGAGGGACCCTAGCAATGTACTCACACAGTCTCATGTTTTCATAAAATCTGTAAAAGGTTTTTTTAATGTTTATTTATTTTAGAGAGAGTGTGTGTGTGAGTGGGGGAGGGGCAAAGAGAGAGGGAAACAGAAGATCTGAAGTGGGTTCTGTGCTGACAGCAAACAGACCCATATAGGGCTTGAACTCACAAACCATTAGATCACAACCTGAGCCAAAGTCAGATGCTTAACCAACTGAGCCACACAGATGGCCCTGTAAAAGATATTTTACCCTTAACTGGTTAAGACCACTTTCCTTTCTGCCCTTATCACACTTCTATCTTTATTTGAAGGCATTGGAATGTCAATGGGCCATTTAGTTTGGATTTAGTGAAACATATTTATTTGGTTTATAGTCATTTCCATATAGTGACATGAAAATACAGGGCCAGAGATCAGATCCCAATATAAATTTGTCCTATACACCTGACCCACAAACAAGTAGAAAAGAAAAAATAATTGAAAGTTATAGAGCCAGATGCTAATATGTAAAAAATTCTTTGAATTCTTACAGCTTGTTTACGAAAAAAATTAGAGGTTTTCCCAAATTTGACAGCAATTCTTAAAATGTAAGATATTGCCAAAAGCTATATATAAAGCTGAAGCTAATTTTTATAAACCACAAATGATAAAAGTTATATTTCAATCAAATATGTTAAAAATGGCTAAGTTATATTTTTATTTTCTCCTTTAAAATAATATAAACTTGTCATATAAAGAGGAGGTCAACCATAGAGATGTGTTGGCAATTAATAAATAAAAGTATATTGTTATTTTTTGGATTTTTTGTGATGTTTGTGGTATTTTTCAGCTTTTGAAGTATTTTTGTGTTTTGATTTTTTTCTCATTCCAACTTAATATTCACTATTGTACTCCATTTTGTATTTGTAATTGTGTATTCTTTTTCTTAAAGAGAGGCCTCTCAAAATGGACAAGCTTCAGATTCCACAAAACCGTGATGTGCCCCTGGTTTAAAAGTTAATAGCAGGAATAGAAATTATATGGCAAAAATAGGGCAATAGGAGAAAGAAAAGATATGAAGAATCAAATATGAAATCTAGAAATAAAAATAAAGAGTCAGTGAAAAAATTCAGTGGAAGAGTTGAACACAAAACTAGACAGAACCACTGAGAGACTAAGTGAATAATAAAAATAAATTAAAAAAAACTCTCAGCAACACAAAGAGGCAGAAAATATGAAAAAGAGTGAAAATACATGGAGAGACAATAATTTCTAACACATATATTAAGAGTTCCAAAACATGCAAATAGAAAGAATGGAGAAGAGTCAATATTCAAAGGGATAATACTTAAGAATTCTCCTGAATTGAAGATACAAGTCTTCATATTGTAGGAACCTACAAAATCCTGAGAAGAATAAATTGAAACAATGCACACCTATACACAGAGTTCTAGCACAGTCCATTTATGACTTTAAAAGCCATTAAAGACAAAAAGAGGAATTAACAAGTAGCAACAATTAGGCTGACTAAAGACTTCCTACAAGCAACAACAGATGTCAGAGATAATGGAACATACTATCCAGCTAAACCAGCATTCAAGGATGAATGCTAAACAATGGCATTTTCAGAAAAAGACTGAGAAAATTTACCACACACAGATCCTTTTGGTAAGACCTACTAATAGTATACTTCAGGAGGAAAGAAAGTTAACCCAAAATGAAAAAAAAGGACTTTAACAAGTAATGATAAGCAAAGATAATGCAAAACTTGTGGATACATCTAAATAAGCATTGATTGAAAATCATAGTAATAATAATGACAAGAATGAGAAGAAATCAAGAATAAAATTAAATACTGGAGGAAAATAAAATGGAAAGCATCAGGGAGAGATCAAAGTTTAAATCCCTACATTATTCAGGAGGAGAGTGAAGGTAATGGACGAGGGTTAGAGTCTACTAAGTCACAAATGCATATTAATATGGAGGCCAATAACCCTCTATATGGATAATAGCCAGCGACAGGAAATAATAGTAGACAAAAAAAATTTACAATAGCAAAAGATTAAATAATTAGGAAAAAAACTTAATAAGAAATATATAAATCTATATAAGCAAAGCTTTAAAATCCTCCCAGAAGCCACAAAATAAATGGAAGGAATCCATTCTTAGATAACACAGTTCTTCCCGGGTTAATTAAAAAATTCAATGCAAGCTCAATAAAATTCCAACAAGCATTTTTAGGAAGTTAGGCAAGTTGGCATTAAGTTCATAGAGGGAAATAAACATGTGTGGATAGCCAAGAAAACACTCAAAATGAGAAAGGGACAGAGAAACAGAGGGAGAGAGAGGAGGAGGGGGGAGGAAGAAGAGGAAGAAGAAGAGGAGGAGGAGGATGCAGAAGAAGAAGGAGGAGGAGGAAACAGAAAAACAAAACTACAAAGGGAAGCTAACTCTGTCAGACATAAAAACATAATGTAAAGCCTCTAAAAATAAAATAGTGTGTTTGCTTAAAAATAAATAAATAAATAAATAAATAAATAAATAAATAAATAAAAAAAAAATAAACCAGTGTGGTACTGGTCCATGTATAGACAAATAGACTACCCAAACAGAATAGAAAGTCCAGGAATGGATCCAAACACATGTGGAATTTTAATATATGATAAAATGTGGTATCTCAAACAAAAGAGTCAAAGATGAAATTTTGAATAAATGGTGCCAGTGAGAACTGAGTTGCCATTTGAAACAAGATAAAATTAAATCTGTGGTTCATACAATAGACAAAATAAATTATAAATGGATTAGGAGCATAAGTTAGAAAATGGAACCATGTAAATACTAAAGAAAATATGAATGTGAATTTCTCTTTAACATCAGTGTAGGGAAAGGCATTCTAACTATGGCTCAAAATCCAGAGATAACCAAAGGCTGATAAATTTTTCCACAGAAGTTGTTTATAAAAATAATTTAAAAATTTTTCTTACTTATTTATGGAAAAAAACCCCCATAAAGTCAGAAAGACAACTGACAAACTACTACTACTTACAGCCGATATCACAAAGGGCTAATATCTCTAAAACATATTAATAACTCTTAGAAGGACAGAGTAGCAAAATACCAAAAGAAAAATGAGTGAAAGACATGAACAGACAATTTACCAAAAAGAAAAATATATAAATGTGGCCCCCAAATATAAAAAAAGATATTGAACTCATTTATAACTAGATAAATGCCAATTTAAAAATGAGATATCATTTCTCATCTACTACATTAGTGAAAATTTAAGACTATGCTTTCTACTGACAAAGCTATAGTGAAACAGGAGGCAATCACTCTCAAACACTGTTGTGAAAATGGAAATTGCCTTTTGACGCAGCAATTCCACTTTTAGTAATTCACCCTGAAGATATACATCCAACAACACAAAAACACACTTGCAAGAGATTATTCATAGCAGCACTGTTTGTAATTGCAATAGACTGGGAACAACCTAAATACATCTAGGAGAGTACATCCACACATTGGAATACTATGCAGCTGTAAGAAAGAAAGAGGAAGATTCTTTGAACTTATAAGGAATGATTTTCCAGTATTACCTACAACGAGGACTTAGAAGCAATGACATCTCAGTAGTAAGGTGCCCACCTAGCAACCAGATCTTGATTTCAGAACACAGTCTCCAACAAAAGGAAACAGAAATCCTTGGAGAAATGGCAGATTTCAGGGCTGGGGGAAGGATAGGAAAAGGTGAGTCTGGAGCATCTTGTGCTGCCAGAAAGTAAGGAAGTGATCAAAAAAATAATGGAGACATGTGAAAAGTACACACAAGCCAACTTGAAGAAATTCCCAATGGCAAATCTGAGACGTTTTGAGCAATAATATAAATATTGATAGTAACGGATTACAACCATATGGGTGGAAAAGTGAATATATAAATATAGGAATTTTAAAATTGAGTAAATATGCAAAAGAGACAGCTCTTTCCCATAGTATATTTCAACTAATAAATGTAAAAGAAATGATGGAAATAAAAAAATCACCATTTGCAAACACAATAATACTAAGTGTGATAGGCAAGAATCATCAGTGGAAGCTAAAACTGACTAAGTGTATGATGAGAATCAGGATGTTTGCATGCCTCAAAGTAAAACCCCCTACAATTAATTTCTCAACTGCAAAAGGAAAAAAAACGGTAGCTTTACAATGGAAAACCTATTTTCCTCACCATAACCAAGTGACTAAATTAGCGCCAGTAATTAAACAATTGGTATCACATTGTGCTAAGAACAGTTTATGGTATTCTTGCTAAAAATACATAAGCTGAATTTAATTGTGAAGTAATATCAAACTAACTTGACATGATGATCATTCTACAAAACTAATTGGCTACTACCCTTCAAAATGTCAAGGCAAAGAAAAAGTGAGGAACTGTCCTAGATTGGAGGAGACTAAGGAGATATCATAACTAAACGCAATGAGTGATCCTGGATTGGTCCTAGAAAAGGACATTATGGGGACAACCGGAAAAATGTAAAGAAGGCTTATAGATTAGTGATTAGTATTGTACCAATGTTAATTTCCTAGTTTTGATAATTTTACTGTGATTATCTGGGGAATAAAGAAGAAGGATATGCTGGAATTACTTATAGTAATTTTTGCAACCTTCGATAAGTCTGAAATTATTATGAAATGAAAATTTGGAAATAAAAATGTATTTAAAAGATTTCATATTAAATTTTTAGAATTATCACCAAAAAAATAAAAACAAAGAAAGTAGAGAAAAAGAAAATAGAGAGGGGCGCCTGGGTGGCTCAGTCGGTTAAGCGTCCGACTTCAGCTCAGGTCACGATCTCGCGGTCAGTGAGTTCAAGCCCCGCGTCAGGCTCTGTGATGATGGCTCAGAGCCTGGAGCCTGCTTCTGATTCTGTGTCTTCCTCTCTCTCTGCCCCTCCCCGTTCATGCTCTGTCTCTCTCTGTCCCAAAAATAAATAAACATTAAAAAAAAAATTAAAAAAAAAAAAAGAAAATAGAGAAAACTAAAGCAATAAGGGAGGTGGAGAGAAACAAATAAAAAGCTTGTCAAATACAAAACACAAAATAAAATAGTAGAAATAAAACCCAAGATATCAGTAATCATGAGCAAAACTAAGTCCTCTAATTAAGTGAATTTTTAACCCAGCACCATTCTGTTTTAAAAAATACATCTTTAAATCAAGGCTGAACATAAAAGTTGAACATAAAGGAATTGCTAAGTAAAGTCTGAACAAAAAAGAATTATACACACAGACACACACACACACACACACACACACACGTATTTTTTAGAAATACTAATGAGATAGGAAATAAAATTTATGGCAAAAAAGCATAATGACAAGAGTGTATTTCAGGATAATTAACACTAGCTGCTATAACTCACAAACCTCTGAAACCCCAATGGCTTAAGTGAGAAAGTCTACTATAGGTGAGGAGGCCTGCCTCCATATTGCAGCAATGTCATCTGGAAACATGGCCTCCAAGACGATCATGGTGGAGGAAGATAGAATTGAAGAAGGCCCCCCAGAGGTAACACATATCACTTCTCACAGTACATTCTGCAGGACCAGTCAGATGGCCCCAACCTAACAGCAAGGATGTAGAGTACTAACTACACCTTCCACAAAACACACACATACACACACAAATCCACCAAGGATACATAGCCAGCATCAATTTGTGTATGCTCAATAGTATCTTCTCACATAAAGCAAAAGGTGACAGAATTGCACTGATAAGTTGACAAATCAACACAGCTAGTGGGAATTTTTTTCATACATCACTTAGTAAGAGATCAAGCAAAACCAAACATTAGCAAATAGACAGATATGAACAGCGCTCATATCAATCTTGGTCTAATAATGATACATAAGTGCCCTGTGACCCAAGAGACAGAAAATATGCCTTCTTTTCACATACACAGAATAGTCATGAGTGGATCACCTACTAGATCACAAAGGTATCTATGTCATAACTCACATTATGACTACAAAGTAGTTAGAATGAAAATAAAACAGAAAAAGAAAAAAGCATAAATTTGGAAAGTAAAAATCACTTCCAGGTAATCAATGAGTTAAAGAAAAAAACTCATAATAGAGGTTATGAAATATTTGGAATGGAATAACAATGACAGCCCTATGTATCAAATTTATGGGAGTCAGTGAAAGCAGAGAATTATAAGGAAATTTATAGTCTTAAATTCATGTATTAAATATTGAAAATAAATGAGTTAAACATTCAATTCAAGAAGTAGGAAAAAGAAAAACAGATTAAACCCAAAGAAAATAGAATGGAATAAATTTTAAAAGATGGGAGGTAAAATTCATAGAGAAATGTATTCATGATCTATAAAAGTAAAAGCTGGTTTTTCAACGGCTAGTAGGAAAGCAAAACTTCAGCAAGTCTGCCCAATAACAAGAGAAAGAAAAAGTAGTGAACTGCACATGATACTACATAAAAATATCCTATGAAAAACAGAATTCTTATAAAATCAAAAAATTACATGACATGGAGAATTATAGATAGATTGGAATATATAGACACAAACAGGTGTGGGTACACATATAAATACATGTGTTTTCACACACACTCCCCCCCCACACACACACAAATTAGAACACCTGACTAAACCAATCGTCATTAAATAAGCTGAATTGGTACTCAATAATTGTGTTTTCTTATGTTTATTTATTATTGAGAAAGACAGAGAGACAGAGTGCAAGTGGGGGAGGAAAAGAGTGAGAGAGGGAGACACAGAATTTGAAGCAGGCTCCAGGCTCTGAGCTGTCAGCACAGAGCCCCATGCGGGGCTCAAACCCACAAACCATGAGATCATGACCTGAGCCGAAGTTGGACACTCAGACAACTGAGCCACCCAGGTGCCTCTCAATAATTGGTTTCCCACATGGCAAAAATAAAACTGAATTCTTGGCTCATAATGTACACAAAAATAAATTCCAGATAATTAAATGCCTATATGTAAAAAAAAAATTATAAATTATTAAAATATAGAAGAATATATTTATGAACTCAGAGTAAAGCTGTCTATATGCAATTGAATGCAGGTCACATAAAGAATTCCTAAAATCATTAAGAAAAAGACAAATATACCCCTAGAAAAAGAGTCAAATACATGGAGAAGCAATTCATAAATGAAGTAAACATAATGTCCCTAATAATCAATTCGATGCAAATTTAAAACTACAAGGTATCAACACATAAGTTAAATAATGCCAAATATTAGAGAACATATGAAAACAATAACTCTCATACAGTTTCTGGTAGACAGATAAACTGGTACAATCACTTAGGAAAGCAATTTTGCAGTTAAAAATATGCCTATCTTCTAGTTCAGCAATTCCATTTATCATCAAATATCTTCCAATATTATCATTTCTCCAAAAGAAAACCCATCCAAACAGTTTACAAGTGAGTTTTATCAAAACCTCAAAAACAAAAACAAAATGTCACATATAATCCTTATATTATCCAAACAGTTTCAGGCAACTGGGGGGAAAATGAAAAAATTATGCTACTCATTTTATGAGAACTTGATACCCAAACCAAAAATCCTCAACCATTTTTACAAGGAGAATGGTACAAAAATGCTCGCTTCAATATTATTTGAAATGGCCAATAGCCACAAAATGGAAATGTCCATCAGTAAGGAAATGGACACGTTATAAAGAAATCACGGGATGACCTACCATGCAGCAGTTAAAATGAATAGACTAGAGAGATCTGTATAGACAAGAGAGATTCCAGCAACACAAAATGAGTGAAAATAACACGCTGAGGACCCTAAGGTTGATATGGTATCACTTGGGTACCATGAAAGTAAACAGATAAATAGCATGTCATATTTCTGTTAGTGGAGAGGAAAAGAGGGGACTGAAACCAAGAAGGGTATAGTGAGTCTTCAAGTTAGATTAAAAGAGAGACAGAGCGCACGCACGCAAAAAACTAAAACAAAATCAAGTTCCCTCTGAATCCTTCCGCACAGGCCCTTATCCCCACTCATCCTGCACCAGGACACCAGTGCAGGGACAGTGTTTGCTTTTGCCAAATTTGAATGATCTACACCTACTGCATCATCAGCACAGGAGCCTGCATCCTGTGGGCTACCTCGTTGTAGCCAGAAATATTTTAAGTTTTCCAACCTTCATCCCTTCTAAGAATGGTTGGCTTCCTTGAGTTCTGGTAGCCATAAGGATTATTTTTAATATTGCCTGGGACCCTGGCAAACAAAACCTGTAGTCTTCTCTTCCCTTTTCAGGCCCTGCTTTCATCTTTGAAACCGTGACCACATGCAAAAGTTAGTGCGCCCTGCTCTGCTCTATCTACAGGGCTCTCCTTTCCTGATGGAAAATTACTTCAGGGTATTAAAGTGTGGTAGAGTGTGGTCTCTGAAGTCCAGTTGTTGGGATTCCTATTCTGTCTGTGTGATCCTGGGCAAGGCACCTAACATCTCTGTGCCTTGATTTCAGCCTCCATGAAATGAAAAATAAAAATAGGACATACCAGGGAGGAAGTTTCCTGGGAGGTTTAAGTAGTTAAGAGTTCACCTTTGTTGCATACTTACTATGTGTCAGTCACCACGCTAAGTGCTTTACCTCTCTTAACTTAGCTAATTCTTTCAACAACCCTATTAGGCAGACATTTTTCTACCTCCATTCTACAGTGAAGGAAGCAGAAACACAAATAGATTAAATATTTTGTCTCAAGTCACACTATTAGCAAGCAGCTTGATCTTAGCTGTTGGGTCTCTGGCCCCTATGCTGCACTGACTTCGTGTGTAAGGAGGTAAAGAGGTTCTTCTGTAGCACTACACAGGGCTTGAGACACAGAAAACACTCCACACATATTAGTTGTAGTTGATACCTGTACCCGGGCTTTTCAGCATAGAAACACAAACTTCACAGAAGTTGCCAAGGCCCTGTCTACCAAATGAATCACTGAGAATAGAATTCACTTTTGGGGAGCACACCCGTGAGGTCAAGACCTGGTTATGAAGGGAAGTGTACAAGAGGGTAGGAAAGCCACCTATTTTGATAGCCAGGGCTCTGTCTCTGCAAACCATTTCTTGGGTGGTCTGGCAGTGGGTATCATGGCTGGCAACGAGTATCTGCTTCATGTGCTTTAGTTTTCTAAGCCATGTGATACTGCAAGGTCTTCAAGAGTAGGGACTTCTCAGGTCACGTCCCTCCACCCAGGAGAGAATTAATATTCTCGTTGGATGATGTATCTATTACAGTTTAAAAGAATAAGTGGCTGGTTTATTTGGAGACAAATTGCTTCCACCCAAAAGCCTGAGAATCTCAGAAGTCAAAGGTCTGAAACATGGTGCTGCTTGGGATGCTGCATTGGTGTCTATGGGAAATTCCTCCCTAAACTAAGGGACCAATGAATAGAGAATACTTCTGTCAGTTAGGGCATGGACATATAAAGGCATAAAATGAAGCCAATGAAAATTATAGTTATAAGGGTTTTTAATGATACGGGGAAATGCCTGTGATATAATGTTAAGTGGAAAGTAGGATATATATATATAACTGCACACCAACTGCAATCTCCACTATACATAAGATAATCACAGCAGAAAGAGAAATGCAGTAAATAACTAATAGTGTTTGTCTCCGAAGGGCAAGATCCTGGTTGATTTGCAATTTGCCTTTAGACTTGTCTGTGTCTTTAGTTTCTATAGTAGGCACTTAACTTTATGTCAGAAATGTTAACTTTTTCAAGTTTTCTTCATACATTCCCACCAAATGTAGCTTGCTACAAAAAGCACCACATCCATGTTCATCTGCCAAAGACAGCAAAGGAATAAAAGCACATGGGGTCAGAAAGCTCTTTTTGGGCTCATACCCTTCCAGCCACCAGTTACGGCAGCTTGGGCAAGTCATGGCAAGCCTCCACTTCTTTGGACAAACAGGAGTAATGGCCCCAGATATTGTCAGGACTGTGTGATCCAGCAGAAGGAAAAAGGCTTTGGAAACCCACATACCATCTAAACTTCATCTGGTTTCATTTGTTCTATCATGATGGCATAGTTTTTGAGTATTGCCCACCCCCTACCCCAGACACACACAAACACACACACACACACACACACACACACACACACACACACACAGTCTTTCTACCTTGATATGCTTATGTGTAAGAGAACCCTTAGTATACCTGTCTTCTATCTAACCCCATGCTGGGCCACACTCTGCCACTGGGATCCTGCCATATTCCCAGTACTGCCAGTACCTCTCTAGTGACCTGTTGCTGTTGCTGAGGGGCTCATAGCCATACTTGTTTATCTGTAAGGGGTTAGTACTTGAGCAGGAGAAGGGGTGACATCATCCTGGGTGCTATCCATGAAGTGGGCACCAGGCAAGGGCAGCCTATGGCAAGTTCAGGAAGAAAAGCAAACACAGAAAAGAGAGCACCAGAGCAGAGAAGGAAGAGGGTGGCATATATTGGCTTCTAGGACTCTGGTCTCTCCAAAAGGACCAGCCAGGGCTGGACAAATAAAAAGCTTTGTTGGTGGCTGGTTTACTTTCTAAGATCAGCCCTTTTAATCAGTGCCCAATTCACTCACCTGAGGAGTCCTTAATAAATTGTAACATTTTATGGTCCTAACAGATGGCAAAATATTCTGACATACATTTTCTCTCTTCATCATCACCACATGTCTGTTTGGAAAATATCATATCCTCCATCATAAAGACAGATAATCAAATGAAATCTTGGAAATTTGAATGTATCATTCAAGGCCATACATTATACTGTAAATTATCCAGCTGGATCTCAGTTAATCAACGTATGCCTGGTCCCAATTTCTCTGGTATACAAGTGACAAATGTCTTGGGTAATTTGCTGATACCGACCCAGCTATTTTTGTTGTATGTCTGTGTGTATGTATTTTAAGTTTAACCAATTACAGGAATTAGATAACTACTTGGGGTTAGTCATTTACTGCCACATTTATTATGCGCCTACAATACATTAAACACTATTCTTTGCAATAGAGGGTTGGAGGACAGGATTGCTATGTATCTTCCTTGTCCTAATTTTTGTGCAAAAATGCATCTGTCTCTCTTTCCTCTATCCCCTTTCATCCTCTCTTTCCAGACTGTTTCAGTAGACTTACAGCTGGTCTCTGGGCCTGAGGCCCTACCCTGCTCCCATCTATGGTTTTACAGCTGCTCAGGGCCATGCCTCGCCTCTGCTGTAGACCTCCACTAGCTCTGCATGCCTGCAGGAGGCAGAGAAGACCTTAAGATGGGCTGTAGGGGTCCCTCTGGGTCTTATTCTTCTCTCTGCCCCACATTTCTCTCCATTCTCCCTGATACTTCAATAATGTTCCAGTGATAAGCCACTTACAGGCCTCCAACACTGTTGTCTTAGCTCATCCCAGCCTCTGCCTAGATGGTACTCTGCCTGGCATGCTACCTTCTTCTTCTTTAGCCTTTATGACAAATTACAACACATCTCTTTTTAGCCTTTACAACAAAACTCAGATATTTCTTTTCCTTAACGCTTTTCTCGCAGTTTTCCCTGCCTTCGAACAGCCCCGTCTCCCCATATGAAGCTGACCCCTTATTGCACTGCACCGCAAACCTCCTATACTTGTCTGTCTCTCCTTCCAGACTGTGATCTCCCAGAGAGCAGAGCAAGTTATAATCCGATGTTAGCACCTAGCCCATGGCCTTCCTGGAACATAGTATAGGCTCAATAAATAGCTTTTAATTGAATTAATTGAACCAAGAGAACAAACAGTATTCTTAATCATACACTTACTCCCCACCTAGGAGAAAATCTTCTGTTGTCTTCATATATCCTGCAGCCTGGTAGAGGGGAGGGTAGAGGAGGGATTGTGTGATGCCTGTTTTATTATATTAATCTTAAAACTATGCATTACATCCACATCTATTATATATTTGTTGAAAGTTGAATGTTGTGTTTGATTTTGTGTGCAAGAATTATAAAACAGTTTCTGAACATCTACTATAGTAGAATTAATTACTCTCTCTAGCTGCAAGGAGACAGGGCTGTTCTTGAGAATAGGACCTGAGCACTTGGGTGGGAGGATGCTGTACCCATGAGTCCAAGCTTGAGGAAGAATGACCAGTAGAGAGGGGCCATCAGGGCCAAGAGGGCAGATGAGCTGTCGGCGGGGAGAGGAAGTAAAGCCAAGAGCGAAAGCTCAGGTCTTGAGTCCTGGGCTCCCTGAAATCTGAGCAGATGAGGAAGAGGAGCCATCCAAGGTGTGAAATGCAGCACAGAGGTCAGGGACAAAGAAGGTGGTCACATTGGATGACAAGACAGACTGCCTAAGGACAGTCTGGTTGGACTGTAACTATGGGGAAGCTGGGGCCATTTCTGTAGCTCCCTTTATAGCTCCATAAGTGTTTTTCCAGTATTGTGTTTTCATCCATTGATTGACAACAAGGCTTAAACAGTCTCAGTGAGGCCCTTAAGCCAGAGCAGATCCATTTCTCTCTATCGAGATGGGAGCAGGAGGAGGAGGGGCAATTTCCCACCCCTGGCTTGCGAAATCAGCTCCCTGCACGTTCTGAAGCACCACCACATCAGTATTCCAACCCTAGAGTCCCTCCAAATACCCATGTAAACATTCATTTACATTTAGATTGTGCTTCTCTGGATTCAGACTCTTTCCCTGAAAACTCTAACAATCCAATTATCAAGAAAACCAACATGTCATTTCTAAGCCTTTTGGGTGGAGCCGTTCTCCTCCCGGAGGAAACTCCTCTGTTGAGCGTGAAGCAGCTCCAAGTGTCCCTGTCTAGATGGATTTGGTCAGCATCCCGACACACTAAAGGACAAAATCAAAAATATATCTGTTCTTCTGTACGGAAAGATGAAGGTTGGGGAAGCATGGGATCAAATCGTTCCTTTCATTTTGGTAGATAAAGAGGGAGGGGTTATCAAGGAAAAATTTAAAGAGGAAAAGCCTTGGAAAAAACACTTGGGACGGCAGAAAGAGTTCTTCTTTAGAATTGCAGAGTGTTCACTTCAAATCCCAGCCTCAAGACTTCTTTGTTTCCTGAGCTTCAGTCCATCTATACATCTCTATACAAGTGGGTCAAAGAATTTCCATTAACTGGGTTAGTATGTACCTTAAAAGGATGTCCTGGTGACTAAATGGAGCAAAGTATATGAATAACCCTGGCACAAAGTAAACATTCAGGAAACACTATTTTCTTCTCTGTGAAGGATGGGGAAGGTGACTGGTGGAAAGCAGAGAGAAACATCCTTCTGGGAACCTCTGGCTCAAAACATAGAGGGCTGGGAAGTGAAGGAATTCATTTGTCAGTTCAATGCCTTACCTGTTACTTGCCCCAGTGAAAATAGGGGTTCTTTCACCAAATCTTGGATTAGGAGATCAAGGGCTTAATTTAAGAACAAGTAAAAGGGAAGGGAAGTACTTCTTTATCCAGCAGGTGATTAACATCAGAAGTGGGTCATACCTGGGGATGTGACAAATCTATTCCCTCTGAGCTTTCAGTGAGGTTTCCCTCCCCGACTTGCTGGAACTCCAAACCAAAACAGGTGAAGAAAATAGAGAAAACAGTAGAAGTAAAACAGTTGACACAAATGTTTCACAGTCTGCATGCACAAGTCAGAATGCCTACAGGCAAGCAGGCCTTGGTGTTGCCGATTCCAGATCACGATATTGGCATGCAATGAAACTATCAGACCAATCCCTGTGAAGGTCCCACATGGCTTAAGGAGTATCCTCTCTAAAAGATGTTAAAAACTCAAATCCATCCAGTCAATATCTCCATAGCATCTGGTGGTCCAAGATGACTTCACAGCACCTCTTCTAGTCAGCCCTTACAGCCATCTCTGATGGACAGAAGATGACTCCGTCTTGCTGGATATTTTGGAAATGGGATATATGCAGGGGAAAAATCTGACCAACAAGCATCAAAGCCTGATCTTGTAGTGCTCACCTTTGATGTGGCTTTAAGCCCACCCCATCTCATCACCCCCATTTTCTCATTAGTACAAGTAAGATGTTGTCCGTGTAACTCACAGAAAATGACTGGGTAAGGGGAAGTAAGGACTTAAATTTGTATAGCCCCCCAAAACCTATTCACATCTATTTTCTTTTCTGTTCCTCGCAGCACTGTTGAAAAGAAGGCTGAGAAAATGGCAGTTTCTTCTCTTCACAGCTGAGGAATCTCAAATTCAGAGAATTTAAGTGGCTTCTCAAGAACAAGTCAAGAGTAGAACTGGCCCCAGTCCCAATGCCCATTCCACTCCAACCCACTGCCAATTTTTGGTATAAAAATTGATTGTAAATTATTCATAAAATATGGTGTTTCTTTTTATATAATTTTATTGTTTCCCACTTTAACCAAAGTATTGCATATTCATCATAGAAAATTTAGAAAGAACAAATAAGTAAAAGGAAGAAAATCATGATTACCCATAACTCCACTGAAATACAATGTTGCCTAAAGAAAAAATAAAAAAAGACAATACACCGCTCATATACGATCCTGAAATACTGCAGAGATGAAAGAGTTCAAGAGTTACACTGGGCAGCAACAAGAGACAGCACTTTGGAGGAGAGTGGCTGTCATAAGGAGTGACTGGGCAGTAGTTAAAGGGAAAGGTGGAGTCAAAGAGTTTTAATTTTTAAGGTAGGTCTTATGCTGTTGGGAATGATCCAGAGGAGAGAGAAACAGCTGATGCTCTAAGAAGGAAAAGAGAGGCGTGCTGGAGCAATACCCTTGAGGGGTAGTACCTGAGTGGAGGGTTTTCATCCACAGCAGCAGGCAGAGGAAATGGCACATGGTGGAAAGGGCTGGGAGGAGATGTGCTGGTGGGTCATTGGAGGTTCTTTGCGGATTCCTTCTTTAATTTTTTTCCAGTGAATAGGAGGCAAGATCGGATGGAAGAATGAGAAAGAGATTTGGGAGCTTTGGGGAGAAAGGAGAAGTGAAAACAGCCATCTCAGAGGAGAGAAGAGAAAACAGCCTGGAGAACTCTGTTGAAGCCCTCTCACCTTGGCTTTATGTTTTCCTACCAGGTGCAAAGGCAAAGGACTATAGGGGACAAGTAGTTGGATTTAATCAAGTTCGTGGTTAATCAAGCCAGAATGTAGAAGTGGGGAGGGGCTAGGGAGCTGGGAGTATGCATAGGAATGCAAATGGCAAGGATAGAAGAGAAGAAGGCTTCCAGAAAGTGAGAGAGACATAATGTAGGTGGATCAGAAGCTAATAGGTGGAGGTCTGTTGGAGCTGACACAGGAAAGGACCTAAGCTAGTGAGAAGGTAACGGGCAGAGAGATAGCTGTTTCGAACTGAGGTTGCTGCAGGCACTGCAGTTACTAGGAATGACAAGGTTTAGGGTTTCACCTTGAAAGTGAGTGGCTAAATTCATAAAATGGAATCATTAGCAAGAAGAGCTCAAGGAATTGGGAGGCCAAAATATTGGAAATATCACATACGTTTCTAATGAAGTCGGCAAGAATTAAGATAGAGTAGCATCAGAGAGTGTAAAGGGAAACAGCTAGAGCTGTGGAAAAAATGTGCACAGTGACCCGAAGATAAGTAGGCAGCTTCCAACTACACCAGACAGTAACACTGGAAACGTCACTGGGTATCTCAGACCCTGACAATCAAAAGCATTTACAGTAGGGTATTCTTAATTTGAATAATTTAAGGAAAGAGATTCTTCTCCAATGGATAGAAATCAAACAGGCAAAGGATATAAAATCTTAAAATGCATATATTCCCAGCCACTTCTACCTGGGGAATTCTATCATTAAAAGTACACAGACATCGTGAACAATGTATCACAGAGCTCCGTCCGAAGAGTGCAGAGTTTCGTCTCTGCAGACATTTAAATTACCAGGGGATCACCTTGAACTAGTGGAAGCTTGGTTTTGGGCTTTGTTAGGGCAGCTCTCTCTCAGTGCCTCAGTTCTAAAATGTGGTCTTTTACCATAATGTGTGGTCTTCCTGGGTTGTAATGGCAAGCCCAGGGTGTTTACTCAGCCCCTCCATGTCTTGGTAGGATTCAATTCCATACTGTCTCCCTACAAAGGCAGAAATCTCTGCTGAGCTCTTATAGTGACCTACTGTCATTTTCCCTCTGGGCTCCCAGAATCTCACCTCCACATGCATAATTCAGAGAGCAGCCACAGAATTGAGGGAAGCCTGTACGCAGCTTTTGATGGTCACCATGCCCCAATATTCCTGCCTCTATTACCAGTTGCTCTGGCAACCCTGAGAGTCAGTAACGGTTGGGCTCCCCCAGTACACCTTGTATAGGCTGGTGAGTGCCCTCAAGAGAAAAGCCTTAAGATATGGACCTCGCTCAATATTCTCCCCTTATTTCAAATGTCAAGTCCCCTCCAGCTTTGGCTTGCTTTATATTTCCTTCTAGTGCCATTAAACAATTGTTCCATATATTGTCCATAGTTTATATCAGCAGGAGGGTTAGTCCAATAAAGGCCACTTAATTATTATGAGTACTGACACTCTCAGAACGAGGCTGCTAAACACACGTCATATCTTGTTTCTCCTCTACGCAACACTGCAAAGGCCCCCATTCCACCCAGAGTACCAGTCAAAGTTCTTATTCAGTGGCGCTATGTGGTCTGCCCTCTGGTAGGAAAAAAGGTGTTTCCAGAGAGCTGTGTTCTTAAAGTGAGATTTGAGGGGGGTGAATGTAAGGGCAAAATGGCAAAGTGCTTCTGGGAATATTATGTGCAAAGGTATAAGGGCATGAGGCACGGGAGTTCGAGGAGTGGCAACTAGCTCCCAGCATATGGAATGCAAGATATGATGAGAAGAGGTAAGAGAAGTGTCGAGACTAGTAGTTCTCAATCCTTAGCATACAATAGCATCAGCTGGGTTGCTTGGTGAAATGCAGATCCCTCAGACTGCCTGATGCAGAGCATCTTGGAGAACTCCAAGTCCAGAGATGTCAACTGGCTCCTGAAGGGCTCTGTGCATGGTAAGGAGTTTAGTCTCTGAAAGTGGGAAATCACTGAAGTGGTATTTCTCACCAAATTCACCAGAGGAGAAACAAGTGTGTCCGCAGAGCCAAATGCATTTCAGAGCCATGTTCGCCCTCTCTGACTTAGCCTAAGGAAGGGGCTTTCTGACAATCCAGGAAAATATAACCTTCCTTCCTACCATTGCTAGACATAGAAAATAAGATGTGGCATGCAGTAGGTTCTCAATAAAAGCTAAATAAATAAACAAAATATAAAATGGTTTATATAATTAACTGTCACCTCCACTCAATAAATTTCACACTTGATTATCTCCCTCTTTTTAAGGCCTTATTTATATATTCTTAAAGTCCCTTTTCAAGCTCCAATCCCATTCAGAAAGCCTTTGGATTCAGCATGCCTTCGTTCACCAAATTTATAGGAAGGACAATCTTGAGCCATCTGGTGCCTATTTAATTTTTAACCACCTCTCCCTTGAAATATTTCTTTCTTCATTCTTATTTTGTCCTAAAAACTTGGCTATGAGCTAAACTGCACCATCTGTGACTTCCAGTAAATACAACTGTTGCTAATGAAATTACCCAGTTTCATCATTTTGATTTAAACGCCTTGCCTGCTTTTCCTCTGACCTTTTGTTGCTTGCCATCAAACTCAAGCTTTTGTGAATTTAGATACATACGTCCATGTAGGTCAGTCTTGAGGAATAAATCTTCTCTGTGAAGTACGAGAACCTCAGCCAAGCCTGCTCAGCAGGCTGACATGGGAGGTGGGGGCCAGGGCTGTGCAAAGAAATATGGATGGCACTTGTGCCCGTCCGCTCAATGTGCGCAGGGCCCCGGGGCAGACCCCCGCCATGTGACCAAGTGGCTGCTCGGTCTGGCTCTCCGGCCTCCCATTTGTTAGGATGCTGATGATATTAATGAGTTGGGGTGTTGAAGCCCATTCCTTGGCCTTTGGTGTTGGTTCCCCCCTGCACAGGATTGCTTGACCTGATTGAAGAAAGGAAAGTTCAGAGACTCCAAACTTTGCCCAAGTGGGGAGAAGGCTTTCCAGAAAAAGAGAGGCTTTGCAACAAACGAGGTCCCTCACTACCAAAAACAGCTTTTCCATATAGGTAGCATACTGGTCTTTGTCAACGGCCTTATCAAGGGAATGAAAGAGAAGACATAGCATTCATCCAACAAGTTATTCAGTCATCAAGTTGTTATCATCAGTACTGCTGTTTATTACATTCAATAATTGAAGAATTGGAAGGTGTTATTAGTAATAGCAGGTGACACTTACTGAGACTTTATTGTGTACCAGGCACTGTGCTAAGCACCTTACCGAATCAACCCCTCTAGTCCTCACAACAATCCTATGGCCACTTAAACAGGTTAACTAATTTTCCCAGGGTCTCACAGATTCTAATTCCTGCTTATAACCTTGGGGCTTTACTGCTTTGCATTTACTGGCACTCTCTTGTGTGCCAGATATTGTGCTAGGAACTGGGATACAAAAAAGAAAAAGATGTAGTCCTCGCCCACTATCTGAGGGAGCAAGAGATAAAAATGCAAATACACCATCTGAATGAGGCTACAACAGAGTAGGAAAATATTCTGGGGTCGCAGAGAGAAGACAGTCCATCTGGCAGAGCCAGGGAAAGATTCAAAGCAGAGGAGACACTAGATCTGGGATTCGAAGGAAGAATGGGGGTTTGTCCACCAAAGATGAAGGGAGATGAAGGAAAGTGGGAGCAGAAGGAACAGCACATCCCCCAAAAGGGGAAGCATGAAAATCAGGCCAAGGGGCAGGGAATACTAACTGAGTTGGGGGGTGGGAAGGGTTGGAATGTTTCCTTCTGTCCAGGCAGAGGAGGCTGGGATCAGGAGTGGGGCGTCAACCTCAGAACTTGTCACCAACGCTATCACTGGGTCTCTACAATAATCTGGAGGGAGGAGGTGGGGGTTGTCTAAGTCAGCCCAACAGATGTGGTAAGTATCTGGCCTAAGAAGCAGCAGGACCCAGCCTTCATCACTCAATTTCCATTTGCCCTAAGGATTTGTTTCCTCCCCCAGGTTGGCCAAATCCTCAGTGCAATGGAGGAAATAGGCAACAGGCCTGAAGGGGTTAAAGAAGTAGCCTCCAAACTTCCCTATTGTTCCCCATTCTTGCCTCTATCTCTGCCTCCCATCTAATTTGGGAATACTGATCCTAGTGAGCAGGAAGGAGATCTGTGAGCAAAAGCTCTTCTCAGTGCTACCAATTGCAAAAATATGTTCAGTCTCTGTAGGTATCTTGTCAATGTAGTACAACTTGAGTGAAGATGAAATTTCCACAATCCAAAATGCACCCCATTGATTCTGCCTTCAGTTTCTACCCTGATTCATTCTTAGGACAAGGCTTTGAAAGGCTGATGCTAAAAAGAGAATACTATAGATGAGGGCTGACACTAGGACTGACTTCATCAAGAGAATGTCTCAGATCAACCAATGTCCTCCAAAAGCCCCGAGAGAAGAGACAGGTGGGGCAAGAAAACTTTGTCTTGGAGCAAGGGTCAGCAAACATTTGCTGTAAAGGACCTGTTAGCAAGTATTTTAGGCTCTGTAGGCTACTTGGTCTCTGTCGCTGCTCTTTAACTCTGCTGTTGAAGCTTGGAAGCAGCCACAGACTGCACGTGAATCAACGAATGAAGAGATGTGACTGTGCTCCAATCACATTTTATTTACAAAAACAGAGGGTGTGGGCTACATCTGGCCCACCGGCTGTACTCTGCTGACCACAGCATTAGAGCATCCCTACTAAAACAGGTCAGTGGGCACCTGTAAAGAGAAGGAGGATACCAATTTGAAAAGGGCACTTGGGATGCTAAAATTGGCATCTGCCTAATTAATTTGTTGTGGTCAGCCCCCAAACATATTAAAGCTCCCAGAGAGTGCTCATGGGAATAATCCCTTTTTCTGACCTCCAAGTAACAGCCTCCGCACCATCTTGGCTTCATTCCCCATCTTCCCCTGCTTTATCCAATCTGCTATTTGTTCCACTGAAATTTCTGAAGCCAAAGCTTAAGAGGTTAAGAATCATGTCCATAGTTAGTTACACAATAGTAAGTGACAAAGCCAGGACTTACACCAAATTTGTCTGACACTAAGGAGAGATGAATATCTTCACTGCATCTTTACTTTCCAAGAGCCCCTGGGAAATGCGTTTGGTGTAAAGCAGGCCAGGGTGCCAGACCTTTGTTGGCAACACAGAGCATCTCTGGGAATCCTTCCCCCATGACCCTTCCCACTATACTCATTCATAGCTGGTCTGCTGCAGACCCCAAGAGAGATACCTGGAAAATGAAACACATTTTTAAATATAAGTGCAATTGCTTGTGGATGCTGGGGATGTAGGCCTGGAGTCAACCCGTGGTGTGTAAATGGATGAGTCACAATCTGAGCTTTTAAGTCAAAGGTGTAAGTTTTAAAACAACTTTATCAAAACGGAAAATTTTCACATTAAAAAAACCCCGCATGGTCTGAAATAAATGTACATGCATCAGCAGCATAGGGTAACTATTACTTTATAATACTTTATTCTTTATTTGTTCAGACCTTATCAACTTCTGAAAATATGTGAGGTGGCTTACATATACACTTAATTAAAACAAGGATAAAAGGGTTAGAGTTAAGTAAGAACAGAGACGCATGAACAATAAGCCACAGAATTCAAAATCACATATGATAATCACAACTACTTAGATCTAGAGAAACACTGTTTTCTCAGGTACAAAACTCTAAAACTTGTTTCTCAAAATTTAGGATCCCTAGAAATGACTGCAGGGCCTGTGTAAACTAGATTCCTGAGATTCCCCCTTCAGATTCTGATTCAATTGTTCTTTCCTGGGACCCAGGGATCCATATTTTAATACCCATTCCTGGTAATTTTGGTATAAGTGATTTAGTGATCACAAATGATAAATACTGATACTTAAGAACTTCATGGTTTTCTCTTTGAACAACACAATGATCATGATGATTATCTCAGGAAGCAACTTAAGGAAAGAAATATTCTTGGAGTGATTTTCAAAATGCCCAACTCTTAGTAAAACACTGAGGACATTTTATTTGAGATCTTTCCATTTTTCTTAATATACACATTTATCACTATAAACTTCCCTCTCAGAACTGCTTCAGCTCCATCCCATAAATTTTGGTATGTCACAGGTCTATTTTCGTTTGTTTCAAGATATTTTTTTATTTCCCTTTTGATTTGTTCTTTGGCCCACTGATTATTGTTTAATTTCCACATATTTGTCAATTTTCCAGCTTTCCTTATGTTACGGATTTCTAGTTTTATACCACTGCAGTCAGGAAAGATTCCCAGTATGAATTCAGTCTTCTTAAATCTGCTAAGACTTATTTGGTCACCTACCATAAATATTCTATGTGTGCATTATGTGCATTCCCCTGCTATTGGAAGAAATGTTCTGTATACGTCTGTTCAGGTCCATTTGGTCTAATGTGTGGTTCAAGCACAAAGTCTCCTTGTTGATTTTCTGTCTGGATAATCTACCCATTATTGAAAGTGGCATATGGTTCCCTACTATTACTGTATAAGTTGTCTATTTATCTCTTCCAATCTGTTAGTATTTACTTAATACTAATACTTATATATTTAGATGCTCTGCTGTTAGGTGCACATATATTTATGATTGTTACAGCTTTTTGATGAATCATTATATAATGACCTTCTCTGTTTCTTGTTACCATTTTTGGCTTCAAATCTATTTTGTCTGACGTAAGTATAGCTACTCCTGCTCTCTTTTGTTTTTACTTGCATGGAATATCTTTTCCCATCCCTTCACTTTGAGCCTATATGTGCCTTAAAGCTGAAATAAGTCTCTTGTAGGCAGAATATAGTTAGATCTTGCTTTGTTGTGTGTTTTTTTTCTTTCTATCCAGGCACTCTATACCTGGATTAGAGAATTTTTGATTAAAGAATTTTAGAGAATTTTTGATTAGAAAATTTAATCCAGTTACACAAAAAGTGATTACTGATAGGTAAGGACTTATAATGCCATCTTATTATTTTTTTCTTCCTATTATGCAGATGTTCTCTTGTTCCTTTCTTTTTCTCTTGCCTTTCTTTTTGAATTGTTTTCCCACACTAGTAGGCTTTTATTCCCTTCTCTTTATGAGTCTACTGTAGACTTTTGCTTTGGGGTTACCAAGAGACTTACATAAAACATCTTATAGATATACCAGTCTATATTATGCTCAATGAAGTAAAAAAAGAAGAGCAAATGAAGCCCAAAGTTAGCAGAAGAAAGGAAAGAACAAAGATCAAAGCAGAAATAAAAGAAATAGAGGCCAGAAAAAAAAAATAGAAAAGATGAACAAAACTAATAGCTAGTTTTTTTGAAAAGATGAAAATTGACAACTCTTTAGCTAAGAAAGTGAGAAGACATGAATAAATAAAATCCAAAATAAAAGAAGAGACATTATAGTTGCTACCACATAAATACAAAGGATAATAAGAGATTACTGAGAACAATTATATGCCAACAAATTGGATAACCTAGAAAAAAATTGTATACATTCCTAGAAACATGCAACCTACCAGGACTGAATCGTGAAAAAGTAGAAAATCTGAACAGAACAATAACAATTGAAGAGACTGAATAAGTAATCAAAAACCTCCCCCCCAAAAAAACCCAGGGCCAGATGTATTCACTGGTGAATTCTACCAAATATTTTAAAAAGAATTAATATCATTCTTCTCAAACTATTTCAACAACTGAAGGGAAGGGGATACTTCCAAATTCATTTTAAAGGCCAGCATTACCCTGAGATGAATGCCAAATAAGGACAGTACAAGAAAATAAAACTACAGGCCAATATCCCTGATGGATATAGAAACAAAAATTCTCAACAAAATAGTAGCCAACTGTATTAAACACATTTAAAGGATCCTGTGCCATGATCAAAAGGAATTATCCCAGGAAGGCAAGGATGGTTCAACACACAAAGATCAATGTGATACCCCAAATTAATAGAATGAAAGAAAAAATCATGATTATTTCAATAGATGCAAAAAAAAAACTACTTGAAAAAATATACCTTTTCATGATAAAAAGTCTCAACAAATTGGGTATAGAAGGAATATCATTCAACATAATAAAAGCCATATGTGGCAAGCCCACAGCTAACATCATACTCAACAATAAAATATTGAAAGCTTTTCCTCTAAGAATAGGAACAAATTAAGGGTGTCTGCTCTCACCATTCAACTCAATATAGTACTAGAAGTCCTACTCAGAGCAATCAGGCAAGAAAAAGAAATCAAAGGCATCCAAACCAGAAAGGAAGAAGTAAAACTGTCTTTTTCTACAGATGAATCTTGTACACAGAAAATCCTAAAGATTCCACCAAAAAACTGTTAGAATTAATCAACAAATTCAGTAAAATTACAGGTTATAAAACCAATATCTAGAAGTCAGATGCACTTCTCTACAAAATTACAAAATATCTGAAGAAGAAATAAAGATAACCATCCTATTCACAAAAGCATCAAAAATAATTAAATATTTAGGAATAAATTTAACCAAGGAGGTGAAAAATGTATACAATTAAAACTATAAGACTTTATAAAAGAATTTAAGAACACCAAATAAATGGAAAGATATACCGTGTTCATGGATCAGAAGAATTAATACTATTAAAATGTCCATACTACCCAAAACTATAGAGTCAGTGCCATCCCTATTCAAAATTCCAGGATACTTATTACAGAAATAGAAAAAAAAAATCCTAAAATTTGTACAGAACCACAAAAGACCCTGAATAGTCAAACAATCCTAAGAAAGAACAAAGCTGGAGACATCACACTTCCTGATTTCAAACTACACTCCAAAGCCATAGTAATCAAAACAGTATGATATAAGCATGAAAACAGACACATCAACCAATATAATACAAGAGAGAGCCCAGAAATAAATCCTTGCGTATACAATCAACTAATATTTGACAGTGGAGCCACAAATACTCATTGAGTAAAAGATAGTCTCTTCACTAAATGATATTAGGAAAACTGGATAACCACAAGCATAAGAGTGAAATTAGACCGCTATCTTATACCATTAACAAAAGTTACTTGAAATGGATTAAACACTTAAACATAAGACCTTAAACCATAAAATTCCTCAAAGTAAACAGAGGGGAAAAGTTCCTTGACACTGATCTTGGTAATGACTTGTTGGATATGACACCAAACCACAAGTGACAAAAGCAGAAATTAGTAAATGGGACTACATCAAACTAAAAAGCTTCTTCATGACAAAGAAAACCATCAACAAAATGAAAAGGCAATATATGGAATAGAAGAAAATACTTGTAAATCATGTATCTGATAAGTGGTTAATATCCAAAACATCTAAAGAACTCCTACAACAATCAAATCAAGCAAAAAAAAAAAAAAGGGCAGATGACCTGAATAGAAAGTGTTCCAAAGAAGACATAAAGATGGCCAATAGACATGAAAAGATGCTCAATATTACTATCAGAAGGGAAATGCAGATGAAAACATAATGATTTATCACTTCATACCAGTTTGAATGCCTATCATTAAAAAGACAAGTGCTAATAAGCATTGACAAGGATTGGGGAAAAGGGAACCCTTGTGCATTGTTGGTGGACTGTATAAACTGGTGCAGACATTATGGAAAACAGTATGGAAGTTTTTCAAAAAATTAAAAATAGAACTACCACATATCCAGCAATTCACTTCTAGGTATATATCCAAAAGAAATCAAAAAACCAAATCTCAAAGAGCTATCCACACTTTAATGTTCACTACAGCATTATTCCTGGTATCCAAGATAAAGAAACAACCTAAGTGTCCATCGACAGATGAAATGATAAAGAAAATATGGTGTGTTAGTGTGTGCATGCATGTGTGCGTGTGTGTGCGTGTGCATGTGTGTGTGTGTGTGTGTGTAATGGAATTTTTTTAGCCACAAGAAAGAAAGTAATCCTGCTACCTGCAACAACATGGATGGACCTTGAGGGCATTATGCTAAGTGAAATAAGTCGGACAAAGAAAGACAAATACTGTACATTCTCATGTATATGTGGAACTAAAAAAGCTGAACTAGAAACAGAAAGTAATTCAAATGATAGTTATCAGGGGCTGGCAAATGGGGAAAATGAGATGTCGGTCAAAGGGTGTAAACTTTCAGTTATAAGATAAGTAAGTTCAGAGATCTAATGTAAAGGATGGTGACTAGAGTTGACAATAATATATTGTATACCTAAAAGCTTCTAAGAGAGTAGATGTTAAATGTTCTCACAAAAAAGAAATGATAATTATGTGAGGTGATGGAGGTGTTAGATAATGCTATGGTAGTAATCATCTCACAATATATAGGTCTATCAAGTCAACACGTTGCACACCTTAAACTTACACAATGTTATATCTCAATTAGATCTTTATAAAAAAAAATTGAGGATGAAGTACTGTGTCACTGCCCTGGGAAGACTGCCCTAGGAACTAAGGAAGTTCAGTGTAGACATAGGCTTTCTGGGAATCCCACTTGCTTCAGAGACAGAACTTAGAGAGCCTAGGAGAATGTATGGTTGACTTCAGAGCTTCATATTGGGTCCCCATGTCACCTCCAGGAGAGTGATTCAGTCTGATATCTCTTCAAAACATGTGGATATTCTTCTCCTCTGGACTGTCAATAGCTACATATCATATGTCCTCTTGCTTCTCTGCTCTTCATTCCCTGTCATAGCCCAAAACAAATCTCATTCCTCGAAATACCACTCCACTTGCCTTTCTGAATGCCTGCTGCTCTAGGCGTCTTCTGTGCACCCCAGTCTCCCCCTTCTCCATCTCCCTGTGCCCAAGAGACAGAGCACATGAACCACACCAATAGCTCCTTGCCTTCCAAGTTATGGTTCACTTCCTGTTGGATCACAGGGTACCACAGTCAATCTTCTGCCAAAGGTCCCAGCTCCTGACCAGTAGCCCTCTCAAAAAGCCATCCTCCCTGGGTTCCAGTAACCTCTATGTCCTGTGCTCCTGTAAGCTCCTGAATAAGTTCCCCAATGATTTTAACTCTGGGATAGGGTACCTCCTTTAGTGGCACCTTCACCTTGCTCGTGCCTTTGTAAATCATCTCCCTCCTCAATTTATCGTGCTGGAAGAGATGGGGTCTAGGTCATCCAAGAAATTAAAAGGATATTTAAGAAGACAGACTCACTTGATAGTAGCTGGAGACAATCTCATGTATTGGGGTAGGTAGCAATGTTACTACTATACAAAGAGAGCAGCAGAAAAATTAGCAGAACTTCAGAGCACAATGTTAGCACCTCTCCCCCCTTCTGGGTGTCCAGGCTATAAGGGAGATAAGTAACAATGAAAGCATGTTAAATTTTCTTTGAAAAAGGATTAAAAATAATAAATACCTAATGAATTCTGTAAGTAAAAGCCGTTTTTCTCACCTGTAAAACTATTATTAATAGCATGCTTACATTTGAACAGTTTACCAAGTGCTTTTTACAGATATTTTCTCATTTGGTGTGCCTTATAAAGTAAATGGTATTGTTCTCCTGTAGAATGTAGAAAATGAGACTCTGAGAGTTAAAGGGAGTTACTTACAGATTTAGAGAAGTAATACAGACAGATGTGCAGGGCTCTATCCATTGCAGGAGCCTAGTAGAGGAAAGGAGTACACTGCAGTGTCAGGCTGGCCAGGAGATTTCACACCAAGTCAATTCCCACTGGTTGATTGTGGTTGCCTAGAGTACTGCGTTAAGAAGGATTCTGAGGCTGAGTTTAAACCCAAGAGAAAGTGGTATCTTATTAATTAGCAACATCTGGCAAGACACAGAACTGAGGAGTGGCAGCTCAACTCCCACATATTCTCCACCCATGGCACAGTGTTTGAGAGCGTGGGCTTTGAAGGTTCATAAATCTGCATTGGGGCCTGATTCAGCCTCTTCCACTCAACCTTCTGGGCCTTGGTTTCTTCATCTATGCTCCAAAGGCCATAATACTAACTCCCTCATGGAGTTTTTCCTTTTCTTTCCCAACCTAAACTTATTTTCATATGAAAAGCAGCTGTCCTCCTCATCTATGAGAACAAATCATCCACAGAAAACTATCAACAGTATCCATTATGGACTTAACAATTCAGTTAATAAAGAAGGAAAGCGCAGTAGGGGAAGGCCTGGGCTTAGGGAGAGGAACCCTGGAGTCTGGCCAAGTTCTGCTTCTATAATTTATTCTAGAGCCACAGAGATGTCTAGAAAGAGTTCTCACTCCTAATGGAGGTCCAATGCATGTACTAATCATAGAATCTCGATTAGATGCACGCTGGCATCAGTTGATGGCCCCTGAAAATCAACTAGGAATTCTCCAATACATTTACCAGCCTTCCTTAAATGTGCGTCCTGTTCGCAGGTCTTGATGAATTCTGAAGGAGCTATGTCATCATGAGCATGTCAATTAATTTTTCTAAATAACAGTTTTTCAATCTATAAAATTGATCTATAAGATTGTTGAAACAAAACCTTTTTAAAAAGTAACTTTCGTATTGGAGAAAGGATAATGAGAACAATTCTGTCAATTTCCCAGTGTCCTATAGTGTTATGTCATCTTTATAAGAAAAAAAATAGTAACAATATAATAAAGGATTTAACATCTGCTTGAAATGTTAATCTCCTCAGAATCAACTTATCTTTCTCTTCTTATTTTCCCATTACCTTTGATTTCCTCTCTCACTTTTTAAGCTTTTATAATGCTTTTTCTTTGTTTAATTTTTACAAGCAGCTTCATTTTTTTGCAGAATGTGATATGTGTGTATAATGTGTATGCATTGTTCATGATAATGACTGAGGTATGCCAGAATGCCTCCCAGCCTGAAATACATAGTCTTTGTGCCTGAAATTTCCATCTTTCTTCTAATAGTGGGATCTAGTGCTCTCATTTGTGTTGTCTTTTCAATTACAAATGCTCCTGGGAGGGACAGCAGCTTAAGTCTCCAAACCTTGATACAAGTGAGTTAATTATAAGTTTTCCATAAGTTACAAGAGTAGTTTCATAGTACTGAGACCCTGGGGAGGGTGAGAAGGAGCCTGAAACAGGGAGTCTGCTGAGTCTTACAGGATTCCAGAGGGCTGGTCCCAATCAAAAGCTGGAATGCAGAATGGCATACTCCTCAAACTCTTCTAACTTAAAGCACAGTGTTTTAAACTGGATAGGTATCAGCCATTAAAACCCTCACATTCATAGAAATTCAGTGTTTAAAATTTGTATTATAAACACAGTTAAATTTTTAAAAATTTTTGTAGGTAAAAAAATCATTGTCAGTTGGCCAGAAGCAATGCAACTTGAGCTCAGGTTTTTGCTCATGATCCATAACACGTATATGTCACATGTTCTATTACTCCCTAAATCTAGAAAGATGTGTTTCATAGAGTCCCTGATCTCATTTCTCATTTTCCCTTTTGAGTGGTCAAAATGTCATTCTGAGATCCAACACTGAATGACTCTGTGTGTGTGTGTGTGTGTGTGTGTGTGTATTCATTCACTGTGTATGTGCATACACACACACACACACACACATATATATATATATATATAATGTTCATTATATATGTATACATACACACATAAAACACATATCTCGCAGCTCATGTATCTTGTTCACGTGGCTCTTTCAGGAAGATTCATAACACTTTGCTTTACAAAGAAAGTTTTAAAAAGAGAAAGAAAATGAAACGAAACAGTGACTGTCCCCTAGTGTAATTACTGTGTCAAATACTCCCCTAGGGAAAGGAATTTGCTCTTATTGTGAAAAAAATTAATATAGAAACCAGACTCCTGCGGTAACTTTTCTTTATCCCCAGGCAGTATTTTCCCACTACGGCTCTCAAAATTCACTTTTGGCGATACACATATGGGAGGTTGGAAATAGCTAGAAATTATATGTTAGAATTTTAAATATATTCCCATTTCCAAAAATGTTAGCAGCTCCCCAAATTATCAGGGTGTGCACAATCGTTTAGAGATTGCCTGCCCCAGAAATCAACTGCTTGTCTTCTTCATCCTAAGGAAGGGAGAGAGCTTGCTCTCACCACCCTTTTCCCTTCCACAAATCAAGATTTCTGTCCCAGCAACTGTCACTTGCCCAGAAAATTTGGAAGGACAAGGCCCACTGGGCTGCAAGAAAAGTGCTAAAATGGCCAAGCTTAGTTAGTCCTTTTCCAAAACCCACAACCCAGCCTTCACTGGGTACCTTCACTCCCCAGGCTGCCAGCACAAGCCTTCTGAGATCCCTAATTGGGTATTCACTGCTTAATTAATACCCCATTAGCCTCACACTCTCTTAACATCAAACCACTGGACAAAATTCTCTTCAACCTGGCCATAGTATGAATGAACTTACAATCAATCGCTAAAATCCATGCTGGCCAAAATTCACTCTAAGCTAATCTTAAATCAACAGCATAAGGGCAGTGTATGCAAAATTGATTAGGGGAAGTCTTAACCAAACTACAGCACAAAGCAGGGTCTTTCGAATGAGGTTATTTACGAGGGGAAAAAAATCTGGATCACAAAGTGCAAATAAAAATCAGGCCTGGACTTGCTCTGACATGGGAGCCTTGCTGATGAACTAGCTCAAACCTCTTCATGCAGTCCCCTCATAGACAGATATTTCCATCCCTCCCTGAAAAAACTACAATAAAACATAGCAACAACTCACATTTACTGCATCCTTTGTGTCAGGCTTTGATCTAAGAGCTTTATATGTTTTACTTTGTTTAATCCACACAGTCTGAAAGATAGGTATCAACATGATCTCCATTTGCTGGGACAGAAAACTGAGGCATAAGATCATAGCTATTACTGCAAAGAACAGAGAGTAAACAGTCCCTAGACATCAGAGGCCCTGTGTCCTACACTATGAACATGTACCAGAAGGATTTTTAAATGCCACAAGGTTCAACAATAAGTACCATTATCTTCAATTTATTAAGCACCAACGATGTTCCTTTGGGTGGGTGTGTATGAAAGTATAGTGTGTTTGCACTCTTTTATTTTTAGAATCATGCTGACTCTTGGCGGCAGGATAATGAACTGGTTAAGAGCAAAGCTGTGGAGTCAGACTCTCTTGGATCAAACCTCAGCTCCGCCACTGCTAGCTGTGTGACCTCTCGCAAATTACTTGACCTCTCTAAGCCTCATCTATAAAATGAAGACAATAATGGTACCTGCTTGATGGGGTGGTTGGGAGCACGAAAGGGGATCATCTGAGGAAAGCGCTTAGAACGGGGGGCTTGCACAGTGAGGGTTAAATAAATGCTGTAATGATTTTCCTCTGTTGACAGAGGAAAAAGTTTCATAGTCAATAGGTAGGCAGCCAGTATGACTCCACCACTAAAAATATAACCGGTCACATTGTGGTTTTACATCAATAATTACTAAGACAAGAAACTTTCCTTTTTTATTAGTTTCCTTGGGCATTTCAAACGGCACATCATTGGACCCATTTCTGGTATTTTCTGTGTAAGGCAAGGACTGCAGGAGACAAATCCACTGGAGGGTGGGGAAGGGCCACAGAAACAGAGAGGAATGCAAAAAGCATTATAAGATTCTAGAAAATTGTAGTTTCTTCTAAAAGAAATACTAAGGCATTATATTCCTTTCCATTAATTCTTCTTATTGTATTTTATAATACATTATTTATATATTTAAATAATTCTTTATATAATACATTCTCATAGTACAGAACTTAGAAAACATAAAATGTTACAAAAAAGTCTTTAAGACAAAAAGAAGAAAATAAAATTCATCCCCATTATCTTGCCGTTGTTAATTTTTAGAGGATACTCAGCCAATAAGCACTGGGATGACCATACCAAGTGAGAATACAAGGTGTCCATTCTGATAGGCTAGTGTGTGCTGTAACAATTGTTATATATTTCAAATATTACCCCATGCTTGTGTGTATGTTTCATCCTTATGAATTTATTTTTTAGTAATTCTGGAAACATACTAAATATTGGTTCATTCAGATTTTTAAATTGTTTTTTATCACTTATATAATAAACTTTCCCTGTCATTACACATTCTTTGAGGGCATCATTTTTAAATCATCTACTAATAATGCAATAAAATAGATACACAATGATTTATTTAACTGTTCTATTACTGTTCAATATTCATGCAAAGCTCTCTTTTTTTTGCTGTTATAAATATCTATGCACATAAAACTTTGAGTAGCTAATGTCATTTGAAGTACATATTTACTTCCATAGCAAAATAACATTTTAATTTTAGAACAAGCTGTTACTTCTACAAATCACTGGGTTATTTGGGATGTTTGTGGAAATTCTGCTCCTAGAAATGCAACTGATACCAGCCTTACATTAAATGTAAATGAATGTGAAAGTGTCCTAAAAATGGCAAACTGCTATACAACTATAATTATTTATGGTAGTATTAACATCAACTGTTGGTATTACAAACTCTGATTCTATCTTGACTTTTAGCATTTAGGGACCTTTGGGTCCTCATAACAACTTTATTCCTCACCTAAAGAATATTATGACACAATTTTTTCTGCCTCCACATAAAGATACTGTATATCCTTTTCCTGACCCCCATTTGATGGTTCCGCCACTGCAAACCCCAATTGTGGCATAACAAACACCTAGACACATTTCATTAACTACATGTCCAGATAAGAGCAAAAAGGAAAGAAAAAATGAAAACTGGCTGCTTGCTGTCCAGAACACATTCTTCCTCTTTCTTAAGAATTCTTCCCCATGATCATCCATGTGCATGGAGCAGGTGGGCACGCCACTCTCGATATACAGGTAATCTCCCTGAGGGCTTCAGCACTCAGCATATGCCATACTCAGCCATAGGCATTTGTTCAGTGATGGGCAGGCAGCCCAGTTCGAGCCAATAAGACCCAAAGTGTTTCCAGCAAAGTGGAATTACTCTTTCTTCTAGGAGAGCCACCATAAGGAACCATCACGTTTCCTCCGGATTTGTTTGTGTGAACATCTGTAACTGCTGGTGTCATTTGGTACCATGATGAAGAAGTCTATATCCTTCTAGAAACTATGATGTGGAACCTGAGGATAGAGTCAGCACTAGACACAGCCAAACAGAGATAGAAGGAAACTAGGTCAAATTTGTAGCTCTGGAAAGAAGATAGACTAATGATAACCTGAAAATCCTTCTACTACAAATATCTAGGAATGTTGGCTATACATCAGTTTCTCAATGCAAGTCTAAACCCCTGTGGTGGAGAGAAAAAATGGGAGCATTTGCGAGCACACACACGCACACACACACACACACACACACCCCACAGCAGTCAGTCAGAAGTTCGCATGCTTATTCTCAATCCTGTGAAATAAACTAGCCTGAAGATGGCAGAGGCGGTAGAAAATTATAAAATTTTCCAAAACGGAGCTCTGATCCCTCTAATAAACCCACCTAGGAGATAATCATTTAGTAAGTGGTAGTTATACAAGCAATGGGCACCTCTACCTTTCTAAATGGTCAACTTAGAACACTTAGGTATTGAGGAGGAGTGACCACCACAAAAGAATTAATTGGAGAAGAAAACAAGAGAAAGGTAGTTGGCAAGAACATAAGGAAATCATTCCCAGGCTTTATTAAGATGACATCTGTTTGGTTACCTAATAACATAATTTTTAGTACTTTCAAGCAAGTGGATTTTATGCTGACTCTCATATTTATGCTGTGATCTTTGCCATATGTTAATGAGATCGACTGTACATGAGATAATCAATTATTTTCAGCAGCTTGTATCTTAAATGTTATGCTGGTCATCTTGATTACGAGCTTAAATACCAGCCTGGTGATGGATTCGCCTTTTAACTTTTCTCCCTTAAAAAGAGCAAAATTGGGAAATCGAAATACACCTCACATAGATTTTTCAATACTTAGTGAAAGTTAGTAATGGCATAGTTGTAGCTGAGCTGGAATTTAAACACATAATCTGCTGACCTTGAATTCCAAAGCAATTTTGTGCCCCTTAAAAATTTGGAACATATAAAAATTATACTAGCATCAATTATTTTAATAATTTTGTTAAAATTTATCTTCTTCAGTTTCAGTGCTTTGATATTATAACCCACTATCTATCTCTGTTGGTCTCATATTACCTCATTAATATTCACTGGAAGTATCTGTTACTTCAATAAACCCAGACTAACTTTTTATTACATATTCATAAGTATTACTTTTAAAGGTTCCACCTTCATTAAAAATAATAATTTTTGCTTCATATTAATGTAAGTGACACCCCAGAGGTGAAGTCATGAATCAGGGCAGACTTCAACTCATCCTAGCAAGGACCTAGCTTCCCCACTCTGTAGCTGAACAGCACGATGCTCCTATGTTAATCAACAGTCTCCTTGCCTGATGGAGATCCAAGAATAAATACCACAGAGGATGACATCAGTCCAAAGCAGAGTTTCTTTTTTTTTTAAAGCTTTTTTTTTGAGAGAGAGTGAGCGCACGTGCAAACGAGTGGGGGAGGGGCAGAGAGAGAGGCAGAGGGAGAATCCCAAGCAGGCTCTGCAATGACATTGCAGAGCCCAACTCGGGGCTCGATCCCATGAACCATGAAATCATGACCTGAGCCAAAATCAAGAGTAGGACACTCAACTCACGGTTCTACCCAGGCACCCCCAAAGCAGAGGTGTTCTTTTTAAGTTTTTTAACTTATTTTGAGAGAGAGAGAGAGACAGTGTGAGTGGGGGAGGGGCAGAAAAAGAGAGGGAGAGAAAGAGAATCCTAAACAGGCTTCACACTGTCAGAGCAGAGCCTGATGCAGGGCTTGAATTCACAAACGGTGAGATCGTGACCTGAGCTGAAATCAAGAGTCGGGGCGCATAACTTACCGAGTCACCCAGGCACTCCCTCAAAGCAAGGCTTCTTAATGAAGAGTATTTGTCAGGGTTTCAGCAATTTTATGAATCCCCTTAAATAGTACGCAGGATTTGGAGTACAAGTATGTGGGTGCTTTTTTTCTGGTGAAGAAGGGCTACAGCTTTTACGAGATTCTCAAAAGGAAGCTGTGAGTGTGACTGTAAGGATGATATGATGGTGGTGGTCGTGGGGATGGTGACAGCTTTGAACTCCTAGGTTATGAAGTGATACTTTGTCTGGATTTATTTCCAGGGGTAAGGGGAGGCAGTATATAAGAGATGAGATTTGTTGAAGTCATTTGATGAATATACGAGGGTTGTATTCTCCATAATCAATAGTCTCTAAGGAAAAACAAAGAAATGCTACATAGTCTGGGCTTACCTCTCTTCTGGACCTGTTAGACCAGAGGATGAATGTTTGTTTCCAATGCCAATAAGTGAATCTTACGTGAAGAGGAGAAAGGTGTTTAAAAAAAAAACAAAAAAAAAAACCACTACTAAAGACATCATCAACAAATGTTTTGTCACAGTTCCAGCCTACCATACATAGAAACAGCTGACTGTAGCCCAAAGGTGACTCACACACAAGCGATCCCAGTCATCTAAGGCTTTCCGCCCCCACTCAAACAGAAAGCAGGCAGTTACGCAGGTCAGACTAAGAAACCCTGGCACCACAGATGACCCACACAGAGCCCTTCCTCACGTCAACTCCCCTTAGGGATGCAGGATACACATGCCCAACCTGACTGTGGGGAAGCCCTCCAAGAAAACCTACAGTTGCCCTAGAGCACATAAGTTTGGAGCACCACCAACACAAAAACATCCATGGGAAACAGCCTGGGTATGAACTTTTCTCTGGCCTACCTTTTGCATTGCCTCTTATATTTAACCCACCAATCTTATCCCCATCCATCACCAGCCTCCCTCTCTCTGTATTGGTTCCCTATCTGCAATCTCAATCTTCCTAGCTTATTTCTCTGGTTAGCCTTTATTTGGGCATTCATTCATTCACTGAACAAGTATCTACCAGCTACTAGAAATGCCAAGGCTAGAAGCTGTACAGCTACCAAGAAAAAGTCACAATCCCTTGCTTCTAATAAGCTCATGACCCTGGTCATGGATACCTGAATATTAAGCTTTAAGACTACAAGGTCAAGTCCTAAAAGAGCACAAGGCTTCTGAAAACATTAACCTAACATCTTCCTTAATCTTCCTTGAATGAAGAGGTTTCAGTGCCTCTGAGTTATACCTCTGATTTGGGTCACATTCCTGAGCAGGCTTGTCAAAAACCAATACTGCCCCTGCCCGAGACTTAGGCAATGTTTCCATAAAGGACCACTCTGTGGTTCTGAAATGTAACACTTGTCAAATAATCTAAAGGCCTAACAATCATTACTCCAAAGGAATTTAAACTAGCAAGAACTCAGATCCCATTCTGACTGTACACCTATCATGAATAACTTTGGGCTAATGGTATATCTTTTAACATCTACACAGTGGCAGTCCCTGTGCCTCATACCCTACACATCTCATTTAATCCTCATGACAACTCTATGAAAAATTCATTACTACAGTTTTACAGATGAAACACTGAGACTTGGAGAATTTCACAAGAGTACCAGCAGCAAAGCTAAAATCTGACTTCTGACATTTGTTCTATGTGTCTAACAGATATTTCGTGAAAATTATGTTTTCTGTAAAGTTCTCTTAAGATGAAGATACCCAGATAAACTCTGCATCTCACCTGAAGTACCTGTGTTGTTACAAGCCAACTGGTCACTGAGTTTTACTTCCCTTGTGACAGGAAGCAAGAGTTAGAGAAGCTATCAAGTAGTATTTTTAAGGACTCATTTATTCATTCAACATTTATTAAACATCTACTGTGTGTCAAATGAGTTGAAACATCACATTGGCTCGTCACCATCTATGCATGGAAAGGAGACACCAGAGGATATCCAAACACTAAAACTCCCATGGAATAATGGTTAGACTAACCACATCTGTCTTCCAAATCCTGTGTCTCCTCTTTCCATTAACTTTCCACCATCTTTTTTCAGATACAAAAACTCTCGTGTTCTTTCCTTCCTCCCATTGCAATATTTATTTTAAGGAAAGATCTCAATAATTGATTTATACTTCAGTAGGAATTTCATTATCTGAGAGGGATGACCTAGGGCTTTAAAAACTAACTTCCAATGGGAAAAAGAAAGTGGTTCCTTATTTAAAAATGAACTATTTGGGGCACCTGGGTGGCTCAGTCGGTTGAGCGTCCGACTTCGGCTCAGGTCATGATCTCACAACTCGTGAGTTCGAGCCCTGTGTCGGGTTCTGTGCTGACAGCTTGGAGCCTGGAACCTGTTTCCGATTCTGTGTCTCCCTCTCTCTCTGCCCCTCCCCTGCTCATGCTCTGTCTCTCTCTGTCTCAAAAATAAATAAAACGTTAAAAACAATTTTATAAAAATGAACTATTGGGACTTCATGAAGATAAAAATCCTCTGCACTGCAAAGGAAACAATCAACAAAACTAAAAGGCAACCAAAAGGATGGGAAAAGATATTTGCAAATGACGTATCAGACAAAGGGCTAGTATCCAAAATGTATAAAGAACTCACCAAACTCCACACCTGAAAAACAAATAATCCAGTGAAGAAATGGGCAGAAGACATGAATAGACACCTCTCTAAAGAAGACATCCAGATGGCCAACAGGCACATGAAAAGATGCTCAACGTCGCTCCTCATCAGGGAAATACAAATCAAAACCACACTCAGATACCACCTCACACCAGTCAGAGTGGCCAAAATGAACAAATGAGGATACTAGATGCTGGCGAGGATGTGGAGAAACGGGAACCCTCTTGCACTGTTGGTGGGAATGCAAACTGGTGCAGCTGCTCTGGAAAACAGTGTGGAGGTTCCTCAAAAAATTAAAAATAGATCTACCCTATGACCCAGCAATAGCACTGCTGGGAATTTACCCAAGGGATGCAGGAGTGCTGATGCCTAGGGGCACTTGTACCCCAATGTTTATAGCAGCACTTTCAACAATAGCCAAATTATGGAAAGAGCCTAAATGTCCATCAACTGATGAATGGATAAAGAAATTGTGGTTTAGGGGGGAGTTCCGGAAGATGGCGGCGTAGGAGGACGCTGGGCTCACCGCGCGTCCTGCTAATCACTTAGATTCCACCTACACCTGCCTAAAGAACCCAGAAAACCGCCAGAGGATTAGCAGAACGGAGTCTCCGGAGCCAAGCGCAGACGAGAGGCCCACGGAAGAGGGTAGGAAGGGCGGCGAGGCGGTGCGCGCTCCACGGACTGGCGGGAGGGAGCCAGGGCGGAGGGGCGGCTCGCCGGCCAAGCAGAGCCTCCGAGTCCGGCTGGCAAAAGCGGAGGGGCCGGACGGACTGTGTTCCAACAGCAAGCGCGACTTAGCGTCTGGGAGGTCAGAAGTTAACAGTTCTGCTCAGAAAGTGGGAAGGCAGGAGGACAAAGGGAGGGAGAGCTGCTGAGCCCCCGGACTGCAGAGCTCAGCTTGGCGGGGAACAAAGGCGCTCGCCAGCGCCATCTCCCCCGCCCATCCCCCAGCCAAAATCCCAAAGAGAACCAGTTCCTGCCAGGGAACTTGCTCGCTCCGTGCAAACACCCAACTCTGTGCTTCTGCGGAGCCAAACCTCCGGCAGCGGATCTGACTCCCTCCCGCTGCCACAGGGCCCCTCCTGAAGTGAATCACCTAAGGAGAAGTGAGCTAAGCCTGCCCCTCCCGCCCCCGTGCACCTTGCCTACCCACCCCAGCTAATACGCCAGCTCCCCAGCACCACAAGCCTGGCAGTGTGCAAGTAGACCAGACGGGCCACACCACCCCACAGTGAATCCCGCCCCTAGGAGAGGGGAAGAGAAGGCACACACCAGTCTGACTGTGGCCCCAGCGGTGGGCTGGGGGCAGACATCAGGTCGGACTGCGGCCCCGCCCACCAACTCCAGTTATACACCACAGCACGGGGGAAGTGCCCTGCGGGTCCTCACCACTCCAGGGACTATCCAAAATGACCAAACGGAAGAATTCCCCTCAGAAGAATCTCCAGGAAATAACAACAGCTAATGAACTGATCAAAAAGGATTTAAATAATATAACAGAAAGTGAATTTAGAATAATAGTCATAAAATTAATCGCTGGGCTTGAAAACAGTATACAGGACAGCAGAGAATCTCTTGCTACAGAGATCAAGGGACTAAGGAACAGTCACGAGGAGCTGAAAAACGCTTTAAACGAAATGCAAAACAAAATGGAAACCACCACGGCTCGGATTGAAGAGGCAGAGGAGAGAATAGGTGAACTAGAAGATAAAGTTATGGAGAAAGAGGAAGCTGAGAGAAAGAGAGATAAAAAAAATCCAGGAGTATGAGGGGAAAATTAGAGAACTAAGTGATACACTAAAAAGAAATAATATACGCATAATTGGTATCCCAGAGGAGGAAGAGAGAGGGAAAGGTGCTGAAGGGGTACTTGAAGAAATTATAGCTGAGAACTTCCCTGAACTGGGGAAGGAAAAAGGCATTGAAATCCAAGAGGCACAGAGAACTCCCTTCAGACGTAACTTGAATCGATCTTCTGCACGACATATCATAGTGAAACTGGCAAAATACAAGGATAAAGAGAAAATTCTGAAAGCAGCAAGGGATAAACGTGCCCTCACATATAAAGGGAGACCTATAAGACTCGTGACTGATCTCTCCTTTGAAACTTGGCAGGCCAGAAAGGCTTGGCACGATATCTTCAGTGTGCTAAACAGAAAAAATATGCAGCCGAGAATCCTTTATCCAGCAAGTCTGTCATTTAGAATAGAAGGAGAGATAAAGGTCTTCCCAAACAAACAAAAACTGAAGGAATTTGTCACCACGAAACCAGCCCTACAAGAGATCCTAAGGGGGATCCTGTGAGACAAAGTACCAGAGACATCACTACAAGCATAAAACATACAGACATCACAATGACTCTAAACCCGTATCTTTCTATAATAACACTGAATGTAAATGGATTAAATGCGCCAACCAAAAGACATAGGGTATCAGAATGGATAAAAAAACAAGACCCAACTATTTGCTGTCTACAAGAGACTCATTTGAGATCTGAGGACACCTTTAGATTGAGAGTGAGGGGATGGAGAACTATTTATCATGCTACTGGAAGCCAAAAGAAAGCTGGAGTAGCCATACTTATATCAGACAAACTAGACTTTAAATTAAAGGCTGTAACAAGAGATGAAGAAGGGCATTATATAATAATTACAGGGTCTATCCATCAGGAAGAGCTAACAATTATAAATGTCTATGCGCCAAATACCGGAGCCCCCAGATATATAAAACAGTTACTCATAAACATAAGCAACCTTATTGATAAGAATGTGGTCATTGCAGGGGACTTTAACACACCACTTACAGAAATGGATAGATCATCTAGACACACAGTCAATAAAGAAACAAGGGCCCTGAATGATACATTGGATCAGATGGACTTGACAGATATATTTAGAACTCTGCATCCCAAAGCAACAGAATATACTTTCTTCTCGAGTGCACATGGAACATTCTCCAAGATAGATCATATACTGGGTCACAAAACAGCCCTTCATAAGTTTACAAGAATTGAAATTATACCATGCATACTTTCAGACCACAATGCTATGAAGCTTGAAATCAACCACAGGAAAAAGTCTGGAAAACCTCCAAAAGCATGGAGGTTAAAGAACACCCTACTAACGAATGAGTGGGTCAACCAGGAAATTAGAGAAGAAATTAAAAAATATATGGAAACAAACGAAAATGAAAATACAACAATCCAAACGCTTTGGGACGCAGCGAAGGCAGTCCTGAGAGGAAAATACATTGCAATCCAGGCCTATCTCAAGAAACAAGAAAAATCCCAAATACAAAATCTAACAGCACACCTAAAGGAAATAGAAGCAGAACAGCAAAGGCAGCCTAAACCCAGCAGAAGAAGAGAAATCATAAAGATCAGAGCAGAAATAAACAATATAGAATCTAAAAAAACTGTAGAGCAGATCAACGAAACCAAGAGTTGGTTTTTTGAAAAAATAAACAAAATTGACAAACCTCTAGCCAGGCTTCTCAAAAAGAAAAGGGAGATGACCCAAATAGATAAAATCATGAATGAAAATGGAATTATTACAACCAATCCCTCAGAGATACAAACAATTATCAGGGAATACTATGAAAAATTATATGCCAACAAATTGGACAACCTGGAAGAAATGGACAAATTCCTAAACACCCACACTCTTCCAAAACTCAATCAGGAGGAAATAGAAAGCTTGAACAGACCCATAACCAGCGAAGAAATTGAATCGGTTATCAAAAATCTCCCAACAAATAAGAGTCCAGGACCAGATGGCTTCCCAGGGGAGTTCTACCAGACGTTTAAAGCAGAGATAATACCTATCCTTCTCAAGCTATTCCAAGAAATAGAAAGGGAAGGAAAACTTCCAGACTCATTCTATGAAGCCAGTATTACTTTGATTCCTAAACCAGACAGAGACCCAGTAAAAAAAGAGAACTACAGGCCAATATCCCTGATGAATATGGATGCAAAAATTCTCAATAAGATACTAGCAAATCGAATTCAACAGCATATAAAAAGAATTATTCACCATGATCAAGTGGGATTCATTCCTGGGATGCAGGGCTGGTTCAACATTCGCAAATCGATCAACGTGATACATCACATTAACAAAAAAAAAGAGAAGAACCATATGATCCTGTCAATCGATGCAGAAAAGGCCTTTGACAAAATCCAGCACCCTTTCTTAATAAAAACCCTTGAGAAAGTCGGGATAGAAGGAACATACTTAAAGATCATAAAAGCCATTTATGAAAAGCCCACAGCTAACATCATCCTCAATGGGGAAAAACTGAGAGCTTTTTCCCTGAGATCAGGAACACGACAGGGATGCCCACTCTCCCCGCTGCTGTTTAATATAGTGCTGGAAGTTCTAGCATCAGCAATCAGACAACAAAAGGAAATCAAAGGCATCCAAATTGGCAAAGATGAAGTCAAGCTTTCGCTTTTTGCAGATGACATGATATTATACATGGAAAATCCGATAGACTCCACCAAAAGTCTGCTAGAACTGATACATGAATTCAGCAAAGTTGCCGGATACAAAATCAATGTACAGAAATCAGTTGCATTCTTATACACGAACAATGAAGCAACAGAAAGACAAATAAAGAAACTGATCCCATTCACAATTGCACCAAGAAGCATAAAATACCTAGGAATAAATCTAACCAAAGATGTAAAAGATTTGTATGCTGAAAACTATAGAAAGCTTATGCAGGTAATTGAAGAAGATATAAAGAAATGGAAAGACATTCCCTGCTCATGGATTGGAAGAATAAATATTGTCAAAATGTCAATACTACCCAAAGCTATCTACACATTCAATGCAATCCCAATCAAAATTGCACCAGCATTCTTCTCGAAACTAGAACAAGCAATCCTAAAATTCATATGGAACCACAAAAGGCCCCGAATAGCCAAAGTAATTTTGAAGAAGAAGACCAAAGCAGGAGGCATCACAATCCCAGACTTTAGCCTCTACTACAAAGCTGTCATCATCAAGACAGCATGGTATTGGCATAAAAACAGACACATAGACCAATGGAATCGAATAGAAACCCCAGAACTAGACCCACAAACGTATGACCAACTCATTTTTGACAAAGCAGGAAAGAACATCCAATGGAAAAAAGACAGTCTCTTTAACAAATGGTGCTGGGAGAACTGGACAGCAACATGCAGAAGGTTGAAACTAGACCACTTTCTCACACCATTCACAAAAATAAACTCAAAATGGATAAAGGACCTGAATGTGAGACAGGAAACCATCAAAACCTTAGAGGAGAAAGCAGGAAAAGACCTCTCTGACCTCAGCCGTAGCAATCTCTTACTCGGCACATCCCCAAAGGCAAGGGAATTAAAAGCAAAAGTGAATTACTGGGACCTTATGAAGATAAAAAGCTTCTGCACAGCAAAGGAAACAACCAACAAAACTAAAAGGCAACCAACGGAATGGGAAAAGATATTTGCAAATGACACATCGGACAAAGGGCTAGTATCCAAAATCTATAAAGAGCTCATCAAACTCCACACCCGAAAAACAAATAACCCAGTGAAGAAATGGGCAGAAAACATGAATAGACACTTCTCTAAAGAAGACATCCGGATGGCCAACAGGCACATGAAAAGATGTTCAACGTCGCTCCTCATCAGGGAAATACAAATCAAAACCACACTCAGATACCACCTCACACCAGTCAGAGTGGCCAAAATGAAGAAATCAGGAGACTATAGATGCTGGAGAGGATGTGGAGAAACGGGAACCCTCTTGCACTGTTGGTGGGAATGCAAATTGGTGCAGCCGCTCTGGAAAGCAGTGTGGAGGTTCCTCAGAAAATTAAAAATAGACCTACCCTATGACCCAGCAATAGCACTGCTAGGAATTTATCCAAGGGATACAGGAGTACTGATGCATAGGGGCACTTGTACCCCAATGTTTATAGCAGCACTCTCAACAATCGCCAAATTATGGAAAGAGCCTAAATGTCCATCAACTGATGAATGGATAAAGAAATTGTGGTTTATATACACAATGGAATACTACGTGGCAATGAGAAAGAATGAAATATGGCCTTTTGTAGCAACGTGGATGGAACTGGAGAGTTTGATGCTAAGTGAAATAAGCCATACAGAGAAAGACAGATACCATATGGTTTCACTCTTATGTGGATCCTGAGAAACGTAACAGAAACCCATGGGGGAGGGGAAGGGAAAAAAAAAAAAAGAGGTTAGAGTGGGAGAGAGCCAAAGCATAAGAGACTGTTAAAAACTGAGAACAAACTGAGGGTTGATGGGGAGTGGGAGGGAGGGCAGGGTGGGTGATGGGTATTGAGGAGGGCACCTTTTGGGATGAGCACTGGGTGTTGTATGGAAACCAATTTGACAGTAAATTTCATATATTAAAAAATAAAAAAAAATAAAAAAAATAAAATAAAATAAAATCATCATATTAAGGAAAAAAAAAAAAAAAAGAAATTGTGGTTTATATACACGATGGAATACTACGTGGCAATGAGAAAGAATGAAATATGGTCTTTTGTAGCAACATGGATGGAACCAGAGAGGGTTATGCTAAGAGAAATAAGTCATACAGAAAAAGACAGATACCATATGCTTTCACTCTTAGGTGGATCCTGAGAAACTTAACAGAAGACCATGTGGGAGGGGAAGGGGGAAAAAAAAGTTACAGAGAGGGAAGGAGGCAAACCATGAGAGACTCTTAAAAATTGAGAAAAAACTGAGGGTTGATGGGGGTGGGAGGGAGGGGAAAGTGGGTGATGGGCATTGAGGAGGGCACCTGTTGGGATGAGCAGTGGGTGTTGTATGGAAACCAATTTGACAATAAATTTCATATTAAAATAAAAATTCCAGACATTGGCAAGCATGGCTGAAATTCTAACTCAGAATGAGCCAAAATGCCTTCCCAGCGTCCTATTTGATACAGGCAAGTGTTGGAAGAAAGTGTATTTGAGAAAAAAAGAATTACAACCCAAAACTTTACTGTCTGCCCTATCCTTCATCTTACCTTCTTTATCGGTTAGAAGAAGCTGCCTTTTTGTTTTTCTAAGATCTCTGGCATGATCTTTTTAAGACAATTATTTCCAGAATTTCACCTGTAATAAATTCCTACCATAGTGATTCTCTCCAAGAACAGAGACTCTTTAAAGGCCTAGATCAAACCTCCTATGTGGGATGCAGAGACAATATGTATTTGAGAAAATATACTCAATATTATGCTTTTATAATTGAAAAATGAAAACACAACCATCGTTGTCATAGCACAGAAATGAAGTCCAAAAAAATTGTCTTCAATGGTGAGGATACACAGAAGACATTGATTTTTGATGTAGATGGTGGAGGTGTGGAGGAGGTAATAAGGAACATGTCATAAGCCCAGCAGAGAAGGAAGGGAATTTTAGGCATATCAAAGTAAAGTATAGGATTTAAAACAATGAAAAACACTGGTTTGTTCCATGCTCAACTTACGTGTTGAATGAATAAATAAGTTCATGCGTCTGATTTCCATAATCCTCTTAGTAATTTCACATATGTTTTACTACTACCAGATCTCTTCAATGAGACCTTCTTCATGTGCAGAGGAACCAGGTGCAGTGGTCCTCGCCATGGCTTAGCCCTATGCAACTGTTTTAGATCACCTAGCACACTGCTTCCATGGTAACCAGTGCCACACAAAGGAGAAGGGCAGACTGTTGTGCCTGATCCCAAGATCCACAACCAACGCAACCAGCACAATCAAGCGCACCGTGTTGGAGACCTGAAGGGCTGACTAGAAGCTTTATAACCCAGGTGCCCCGGATCCATGCCAACAGTACACAAACTCAGTTCCCTCCAGTATGTAAAATTCTATAGTGAATTTAGGAGTCTTCCCTATGAAGTGTCTGCTTTTCTCTCTTCACTCTAGGCCCTGAAGAAACACCTCTACCTGCGACCCTGCCACACGCTCCTCAGCAGCGGCCACGGCACACAGGGACTCTGGGTGATTTCTCACAAGAAGCTGGTCTTCCTCCTTCCCTACTGGTTTCTGCATAACACTGGGAGAGCCAAATTCTGTCCAAATGAGGGTGAACAGCTGAGGAGCTCATCAGAAAGCAGAACTTGGGAACTATTCCGTCTGTTGTTTTGTTTGTTTTGTTTTCCTACAAATCTGAGGGCAGGGAGAGCCCAAGGAATGGATGAGGTCTGCAAATAGCCGGATTGACTGGTGCCCCCTTGCCCAAGGAGGGGGGGGGGGGACTGATCCCTTGTGGAAGGAGATAATGCTCTAGAGCCAGCTGCAGTTTGACCCCCCTGCTTTAAGGACAGCAAGATTTGGGGACCCAAAAACTAGACCTCCCTACATGTAGAGAGAGGAAAGAAACTTTTTCTTCTCCTTGTTCCGCAAAAAGTTCACTCCCCAAACTTGAATGTGCATAGGAATCACCACGGGATCTTCTTAAAATGCAGATTCTGGGGCTGCCTGGGTGGCTTAGTCAATTAAGCATCTGACTCTTGATTTCTGCCAGGTTATGATCTCACGGTTTGTGGGATTGAGCCCCACAACAGGCCCCACACTGACAGCGTGAAGCCTGCTTGGGATTCTCTCTCTCCCATTCTCTCTCTCTGCCCCTCCCCCTCTAGTGCTCCCTCTGCCTCTCATAAAATAAATAAGCATTTTTTTTAAATGCAGAGTCTGATTCAGTAGGCTGAGGTAGGGCCTAGACTCTGCATTTCTGACATGCTCCCAGCTGAGGCTGACGCTGCAGGTCATTTGACCCTACTCTGAGTAGCAAGTCATTATAAGACACCCAGTTATTCAGATAGGTCACCCCTGAGGAACAGGGTAGAGGGAGAGGGAAGGTAGGAGGAGGAAGGTAGACACATAGTTGATATTTCATGCACTTGTATATTATTCCATTTTTATCTGTGTCTTATCTTTGTAGTTAAAAAAGTAAAATACATAATCCAGTGGGGCTTTTTTGAAAAAAAGGAAAAGAAAAAAAGAACCAGCTCTGAGTTTTTTCTTGTTACAGTATCAGTATTTGCTCACACCCTGCCTGAGGGTATGGCTTGGGAATTCTGGGAAACTGCAACCTGACACTCAAGCATGTGGGAATTAGAAGGCTCTTTCCTAACAGGAGAAGAGCTGACCACTGTAATGGTCAGATCTTGATTAGATCTGTGCTTCACAAACCAAGACGCATGGGTGGTCACAGGCCAAGGGGCCCAAGGATAGGATAACCATGGTGCATCTCCCTGGATATGCATAGATTCAGGTGGGGGTAGTTAACATGCATAATGTAACTGGTAAATAATTTAAAACATAATTTATATCAAAGTAAACTTGGATATTTTATGTAACAGGGCTCAGGCATTAAATATATTTTTCAGATAAAACAGGCACTTGAAAGAAAGCTTCTCCTTGGCCCTAGACCCAAGTCTTCCCTGTAACAGAGGGGCATCTTGGTAAAACAAAACAAAACAAAACAAAACAAAACAAAACTGGAGAAGTGTCGACCCACGCTAACTACAGTGAGGCTGAGACTAATGATCAAACAACTATCTCTGGGGATGTACACAGGGAGACTCCCCCAATAACAGAATTTCCCCAAACTGCAACCCCCATTCAGTCATCCACAGAGAGCTTAATTGTCTTGTCCCACTTAGGTGTCCCTCCCCAGCCCTATAATCTTATATTTTCAGCCGAATTGAATATCACCACTACTAATCCCATGAATACAACTCATCTACCACTAAAAACTCATTTCAAAAACTCCTTGGCTCTACATCCACCCTTTCCAGACTTGCTCCTCTTCTCACAATACGTTTATCTCCCTATATCTGGTGAGAAACAGAGCACTTCCCCAGCTCTCTCTCTCTTTGCTACCCACAAGATCCAGTCTCTAAATCCTGTCATCTCTCAGGATGCCAACCATCTCCTGAGGCCATTCCCCCTGCAGTGTGGTTCAACCCTCACCTCTCACTGGACGATTGCGATGGCCTCCAAGCCAGTCTCCCTGTTCTGGGCTTTTCTCACCTCAGTATTTCCTCCACACACTAGCTGCTGGAGGTATCTTCCCAAAGCATGAACCTAGACATGTTCTTTCCTGTTTAAGAGCTTAATTTGACTCCCATTCCTTGTCACCCTCCTTCTCTCTGGGTCAGATCCAAATCCCCAAACCAAGCTTTCTAAAAGGACTTTTGTAATGTGGCCGCCAAACTCCTCTTCCAAGTTCACCCTCTTTCCATGGGTCCTCTTCTGCCTGAGTTTCTCTGACCGCACCCTGCTCCAGACCCACTACCTTACACACAGTGTGCCTTCTGTCTAGAATGACTCTTGCACCTTCTCCCTCTGATGAAATCTCCTATCCTTCAAAGTCCAGTTTAAATGTGACAACATCTATGAAACCTTCTGCAGATATCCTGCTGATATAATCATTTTCCCTCCTGGCTCCCACAGTACACCTCGTCCCTGTCTCTATAATTGCCCTTTGCCACAGTGTCAGGGGTGAGCTCTTCACAAACAAGAGCTAAGTGCCATCCATCCTTGCAGCCCCACAGTCTAGTCCATCATAGCCCATTGAATGAGTGCATGAATTAATGAAGGGTTACTTTTCTACTTAGCTTTCCACCTATTTCCATTTTTTCTGACCCAAGTAGGAGTCTGCTGACCCTACCTGAGGAGAGACAGGAGTGAGGGACCATTAACCATTTCTACCCCATTAAAAAACTTTGCTTTAGCCCAAGGGAACACCATGAACTAAAACCTTATATGGAGACCTGGGTCCTGCCTTCCTGGGCGTCTTACATCAGTTCAACTGGTGATTTCTAGCAGTGAGGTGGGGATAGACAGAGCAGACACATTTCTGGGAAAGAATTCAAGATAGAAAAATTGGATGTCTCTAACCTCTGTAAAATCAAGTTTTTGTAATTTCAAAATGCTGTGAATGAATTCCAGGACATGAAAGTATACAAGACCTAGAAATCCAAGTGAATGGGATTAGAACTGTCAGTACTAGTACACATGAGGTCTCTAATCCTTATGTCAACACAAGCCAGTGCTGTCCAGAATTGAAATATGAACGTTCCTAATGTATGTCATGTCTTCATAACCAAATTGTAAGCTCCTCATGAACGTACGCTGTGTTTTTACCTACACTAGGTTAACTCTCTGGGCCTAATGCTGTCGTTTTAATATTAGGAGAAGTCTCATAAATACTTAATGATCAAGGGTGGGCTGTATACATGTGTGTCTATATATACTAAGTAAATTTCTCTCTCATACTTTGCCTACAGCCTTCACTTAAAAAATGGAAAGAGATGGAGCCAATCAGGTTTCGCAAGCAAAACAAGCATATAGTCGTGTACTGGTACGTAAATGGGTTTTGCTTTTGGTCCTGCCAGAGGCAGGGGGATAGATTAGTTAACTCTTCTGGGGGTCTTCCAGCCCTGTGGTTTCACTCCGCATTTTCCTCTGGAGAGAGTCTATGCAGTCAACTATACAACCCAACACTGAAGCGTCACTGTGGATTGGACCTGGCATCTAGAAACCACACTGGTGAATCTTAAGAATGTTAATATGGATAATTTAAACCTTATAAATAGCTTTCCATAAATGTGTTTCTTGCCTGAGGGGGTCTTTTGGTTGGAGTGCAGTACAATCAGGCTTGAGTCTGCAACTTAAAAAGGAAAACAGAATATGAGAAGTATAAAATTTTATGTAGCTTTTTCTTTCGCAAGCTCATGTTTATTGAAAGAGCTGGTGGTAAGTCAAGGGAAAATGGAGTTGTAAAAGAGACGTTGTGAGGCTGATTAAGCTCTCTGTGGGTTCTTCCTTATTAAATTGGTGTGCTTGCAAAATCAAAAGCTAATTATTCCAAGTACTCTCACCTGAGATGGGCAGCCTGCCTGTGCTGTGATGGTTCACACTGAATCCTCAGCGATCAGAGGTAAAATCTGGGTGATGACATCTAGACAATGAATAAAACAGGAAAAAAGATGTAACTCTATTGCCCTACTCCTAATTTATAAACAAATGAAAACAGAAAATGGGCATAAAAACCTATTTCCATACTGTTATCTTTTTAAGTGTATGTCTTCATTACCTTCTAAAACAAGTGTCCAGATTATAAAAGAGGTTCTTAAACGGACAACTCCTTATGTGTGCTTAGAAATTTCTCTTTATTTTATTTTTTAATATTTTTTAATTTAGAGAGCGCACAAGCCAGAGGCTGGGGGGAGAGGCAGAGGAAGAGAAAAAATCTTAAGCAGGCTCCAGATGAGCCTGATGCAGGGCTCAGTCCCATGACCCTGGGATCATGACCTGAGCCAAAATCACGAGTCAGATATTTAATCAACTGAGCCACCCAGGTGCCTCAAGAAATTTCCTTAGAGATACAGAACTTGCCAGAGAAGTTTCACACCCAGGAATCCTTCTACAAGATGTTTGTGTGCGGTCAGTGCCCTTGGAGAACCCTCTTGAGCTCATTCAGGGGGGCATCTGCCCCTTGCATTACCTGGTTTCCAAATCCAGAAGTTCTTAGCAGAAAATATTAAGCAACGTATGATATTTTAATTTGCAGTCCATTTCATGGTCATTAGAGAAATCAAACATCATGAGAAGTTCATGAAACTCTTTTTGATATATGACTAAGTTAAACAGCAATGTTTGAAAATGCAGGTTGTATAGTCAGACTGTGTTGATTTAAATCAAAACACCATTTAGAGAGGGGGTAGCCTCAGCTTCCTGCTCTGTCAGATGAGATCAGAACAGTATCAGCTTCAGAGGGTACTTGAGAGAATTAAATGGGAAAATATAATCAAAGTACTTGGATATGATAAGATCTCACTACATATTTGTTATTATTACTTTAAATATGTGAAACGTATTGTTCCAGGAACCTAACCAGCAAAGAAAATAGCTTATGATCTTAACTTCTAGTGAGTTAGCACAATATTAAACAAGCTCCAATACAGAAGAATATTGCTGCATCCGTAATTAATTCAAATATTTTGATAATTGTTTCTCTAAACCCCATGCTTTTATTTTTTTTAATTGTTTTTAACTTTTATTTATTTTTGAGACAAAGAGAGACAGAGCATGAACAGGGGAGGGGCAGAGAGAGAGGGAGACACAGAATCTGAAACAGGCTCCAGGCTCTGAGCTGTCAGCACAGAGCCCGACGCAGGCCTCGAACGCACGGACCTAAACCCCATGCTTTTAAAACTAACTATAATTATACAGTGACTTTATTTGTACATACAATCACTGGGAGAGGGACCTGAGGTTTCCCCAGGGAGGCTTCTATCTACCTCTATGAGGTTGAGTGGTCAGGTTCACACTACTGAAATAACACCGTGGTAAACAGGCAACACAGTGAAAGGCAGGTGACCTGAGAGAGCAGTCGAATAGCACAAGACCTTGATCAAGTCACTTTGCTTCTCTGGTCTTCATTTCCCATCTTGAAAGTAGAAAGACCCAACAAAATGGCTCAACTGTCCCTGTCATCCGTCAGGTTTGATACTCCTACCCACTAACAACAAAATACTTTCTATTCTGAATAACTGAATGTTCTATTTACTTGACAAATAATGTAAGTACCATATATGCATTATAAATGTTTAAGAAAGATGTTGTTTATCAACAGTGTCTTGGTCTTAGAATCAAAACCACAGTGCGCATAATGTACTCTTGATTTGGTGACACAGCTCGCACTTCAGGATCCAGTAGGGCCAGAGGTCTGTCACTAGAGACTCAAACCACAAAATTTACCTCATTACGTGAGCTTTGCTGTCGGGGTAAGAGTTCTACATAGGTTTAAATTCACTGTCCTTATGTGTTAGTTTTCTGAAAGTTCAAAGAGTAGGGGCGCCTGGGTGGCTCAGTCGATTAAGCGTCCGACTTCGGCTCAGGTCATGATCTCGCAGTCCGTGAGCTCGAGCCCCGCATCGGGCTCTGTGCTGACAGCTTGGAGCCTGGAGCCTGTTTCCCATTCTGTGTCTCCCTCTCTCTCTGACCCTCCCCCATCCATGCTCTGTCTCAAAAATAAATAAACATTAAAAAAATTTTAAAGTTCAAAGAGTATACCTTTTAAAATATGTGTGAAATGAAAATAATTCACTGGACTAGGAATCAGTATGCCCAACATAGAAATCTCGTTCTAATACTAACTAGTTTCATAACCTCACACAAGCCAGGTAAACCACTCTGAATCTCTTTCTACACATAAAATAGGTAAGTTATATCTGACATACCTATCTCACAGGGTTAATATGAGGATCAAGAGAGATAACACACATGAAAACACACTGAAAAATAAAAACCACCATACAAATGCCATAAGCTGTTATTCAGCTCTGTCAAAGAAATGGGATGATAAGTTAGTTCAAGCAGAATGGATTCAACATGCCAATTCTGTGAGGTGAAAGAGACCTCCCAAATGGACGGACTGTCAGAATTTTCCACCCAGATGTGATTGCTGCCCTGTCAATTCAGCCTAAGTCAACTTGAAGGCATTCCTTATGCTCTCCTTACCAATTAAACTCTCATTTGGACACTTGGATTTTAATTACACACCAATTCTTGGCCCACTGCAAAGCAAAAATGATGGGGTGGGGGGTGTGCTAGCGGGAAACGATTGATCTTTAAAACCTACATGCTTAACATCCAGAATAAATGAAAAGGTAGCAAAGCATTCTCAACCAGTTATCACCTATGTCACGTGTATGGAGGATGTGTTTGGTAGATTCTAGTCATAATGTAACAGAGGGCCTCATTCATTTCACTGCAAACTTACTATAACCACAGCTGAGTCCCCTCTTTCTGACCAGCCTGTTGCTACAACTTTATTGCATGAATACTTCACTTTCTTGGTTTTCAGCTAGAAGTTAGAAACAATGTTTTGAGAGCATTCTACACCTTCCATAAAAAGAGGGCAACAAGAAAACGTGTTGCAGGATTTTTCTCTAAACCAGAAAACTAAAATAAAATTATAAAGCCAAACACCATGAAACAGTTGTAACAATGAGAAACATCAATAGCATTTGACTAGTCATAGTCTAGAAACCAGAAGAGTGCCCTCTTAGGAACACAGGTTCCTTTCCCTTTCTTCTTAACTTCATGTCCAATTTTTGTGACCATGGTTAAACATTTAACTGGATTGATTCCATTGACTGGCTGTATTTTGACAGCTTGAAATACCAAGTTATTTAATTAACTCATTTTCAATTAGCACAGTCGCTGCTAACCTGATGTAACTTGTGTCTCCTCAGACTCCAGAAAAAGAGAGAAAGGAGGCCAATGGGACTGAGATTTCTGTTGCATATCTTATTCTGTCAGAAGTTTCCAGTTCAGGTCAGATCCATAAAACGTATTTTCTGTGGTTAAGTGTTAACTGGCAGCCAGGTGCTAAGGAGTGCTGAATCAGCCCAGGAGAGGGGGCAGAAGGAAGAAGAAAGTTTGGTTTATAGGCTCAAGTGGGCAAAAGAAACAGAACCTGGCGAGAGTTATATATTGCTCAAGGCAGGCACAGGTGGATGGAACTGCAGGCCAGGTCAGAAAAAGAGAAAGATTTATGTTCGGTGCAAACAAAAGGGCAGAAGAAAAATCACCAATCCGGTTGGGCAGCACTGAAGTGAAGGAAACAGCTGTTCATACAGTGAGGGAATGGTCAGGTAAGACAGGCTGGAAATAGTAATCAGAAGGCCATCTGCTGACCTGGGACGGCATGCCCTCGAGGCATGGAACAAATCCTGTCCTCCAGGAGGCCACGCAGAGGGGCCAGTACCGGCCAGGCAAGTAAACAATGCCAAGACGAGGCATTAAAGTTACATGAGCCTCGTATAAGAAGTTGCCCAGCGAGTTTACTTCCGAATGTGAAGTCGAGTGGAAACATAGTGTTTTCTTATTTGAGAACTTGGCAAACCCACTCTACCCGGCCTCTCTGTGAAGCTAGAATGCGGAGAGGTAGTTCATCAAATGTCAGCGCCCATTACCCATCACCTTATTCGAGGCTGCCGCTCCGCCCCTCCGGACAGCTGGTGGTATGACTTGTCAGACTCGCCCTGGGAGCAGCTGCTGGCTTGGGGATATTTCCATAGGACCCCAAGAACTTGCAGCCCGAGTGAGGAGACTGGGTGAAAGGTGGTCTTTGACCATGGAAAGCAGCTCACTGGGCAATAGCACAGGCAAGCCAGAAGGGGCACAGAGAGGAAGGGGGAAAACAGAGCAGGAACTGGCAATGACCTTGCATTAATGGGCAGCACACCCCACTGAAATAAAGGCCTGCATGAGTGGGGCTTTGCTCTAAGGAAGCCGGCAGCAGCTGGGTGCTACCAATACTAATGAGCATCATTATATCTTTTGTACAAATGAGCCAAATTTCAGACAAAAGGTGGGAGAGAGAAGACATTTATGTCATAACACAAAATACAAAATGTATGACCAAATGTCACTAAAGAACCAATTGATAATTGGTGAGACAGAAGAGGCAATCAGAAGAAAGCACTGCCTGTCTAAGGTACTAAGATTAATAAGATTAATAAGAGTGTTGTGACATTATTAGTTGGTGACTAAAATACAAAGCTGAAGTCGGATCCCTTGCCCACCTTCCCGTCTCTCTCCCTTACCCCTGATTTCGCTAAGTCCTCATGGTGTTATAATTTAAACACACACACACAATGCATACATATACAGAAAAAGAGTGAAAGTAGTAACATTTTGGGGCACCTGGGAGGCTCAGTCGGTTAAGCATCCGATTTTGGCTTAGGTCATGATCTCATGGCTCATGGGTTCGAGCCCTGAGTCCGGCTCTGTGCTGACAGCTCAGAGCCTGGAGCCTGCTTCAGGTTCTGTGTCTCTGTCTCTCTCTGCCCCTTCCCCACTTGCGCTCGTTCTCTCACTCTCTCAAAAATGAATAAACCTTAAAACAAAGTGTTTTAAAAGAAAGTAGTAACTTTTATTGAATTGTACTATATTCCAGACACTCTTCTGTACCTTTTATAGGTTTTAATTTGTGTTTAATCCTCACAACATGCCTAGGATGTAGACAGTACTCCTATCCTCATTTCACAGATGAGGAAAATGAGGCACAGAGAGGTTATCCAAGATACCACAGCTGATAGGTGTCTGAGCTCAGACTTGAACCAGGTGTTCTGGGTCCCAAGCTAGCATCTTCAACCACAGCACTGTTTCTTGATTTGAGATACTAAAATCTCCGACCAGGAACTTTGGTGAGAAGAGGTTATAATTTTCCATTCTGAGCTCCTCACAGCCAGCCCTCTCTTCTTGCTCTCCATACTCCAGCCCTCAGGCCTGCTGCTATCTGAGATATCATCCCCTCATCTCCATCCATTCAGATCCTTCTTAGTCTTCAGGCCCCAGCTCGAGACTCAGGAAGCTAGCTAGCTATGTGCCAAACCATTGCTTCTTCTTCCTTGGCTCACAGCTAGACTACATTTCCCTACATCGCTTACATTTAGAAGTGGCCACGTGACTTCATGCTAGCCAATGGAATGTGAATGGAAAAGATCGGTGCCAATTCTGGGCCTGGCTTATAAAACTCTGCATGTGGGAACACCTGGGTGGCTCCAGTGGGTTGGGTGTCTAACTTTGGCTCAGGTTGTGGTTTCACAGTTGGTGGGTTCGAGCCCCGCATCGAGCTCTCTGCTGTCAGTACAGAGCCCATTTCAGATCCTCTGTCCCCCTTGCCTTCCCCCTGCTTACACTCTCCCTGTCTCTGTCTCTCTCTCTCAAAATAAATAAATAAACTTAAAAAAAAAAAAAAAACTCTGCATGTGGAATCCTCCTTCTAGTTCAATGCAAGTAAGCATGGAGACCTGGGAAGCCATATGCTGAAGACAGTAAAGCCCTATAATGGAAGGGTCCTGATCCTTGATCCCTGCCTAGGGGGTGGGGGGAGACCCACTAATTAGGAACTCCCATGTAGGTCTTTACATAAGTGGGAAATAGACTTCCATCCATCACATCTGAGCCATTATAATTGGGAGTTTGGTGGAGTTGGTATCTCTCTCTGATAAGCCCTTCCAAGTTATGCCACCCAGCCCTGGATTCCCTCCTCCCTGTATCTTGCTAGTTTGTGCCTCGATTTAGGTTAGATAATGAAAACTGCACTAGAAGAGTCAATCATGGTGCCTACCATGTTCACTAGCCCTGTCAGGGAACATGCCCCCTTTGTGCACAGCACAACTTTGTCCCTAATTAGGCTGAGGGTGGCCCGATCTCCAAGTTGACTACAATCCATTGAGGAGGTCTGATGCCCCACTCTGCCCAGTGGTCATTAACTAAGCCATTCAGATTCCCCATTTTGAAAGAGTGGGAAACCCTGAAGGAATTAGCCTCTTGGAGTAGGATGAAAAAGAAGGCAGGCAGAGAGGACCAGAGACCCAAGCTGTGCCACACCCTCAGAATGCAGATCCAGCCACCGAGGGGCACACCAGTCAGCTTCTCGGTGGCAAGCAGCAGTGGACTCTGGCTGATGACATCAGAGAAGGGACTTGTTAAAAGGATAACAGGAAGTTCACAGAAACCCTCTGCCTTTGTGGCTTGAACAACAGCCATTTGTTTCTCACGTTTCTAGAGACTGGAAAGTGAAAGACTGAGCGGCCAGCAGATGTGGTTCCTAATGAGGGCCCTATCCTGGCTTGCAGACAGTCTCCTTCTTGCTGTGTCTTTATGTGCCGGAGAAAGAGAGTGAGAGACCTCTTCTTGTCTCTTTCTCTTCTTATAAGGACACTAATGCCATCAGAGTGTCCTCACTCTCACGATTTCATCTAAACTTCATCACCTCCCAAAGACCCCACCTCCAAATATTGTCACATGGGGTGTTGGGGATTCACCATATGAATTTAGAGGTCAGAATATAAACACTCAGTCCATAACACCCTTGAAAAGAAAGCTAGGCTTCGGGCCGCTGCCGCCAGGAACCACAGCCAGAATCACTCTGTGACTGTCTCACACTCCTCTGTCATCAACCACTCAAGGAAGGGGCTTGTTCCATTAGCCCCCTTGTTCCATTAGGGGCTTGTTCCCCCTGATGGAACCAGACACTGCCCTGTTCGTCTTCTGTGGCACCTGTCACCTCCCCCCTTCTGCCATTATCATTTCTGACCACCTCTGATCCCCCTAGGAGAGCAATGGATTCATCTCTCTATGCCTCTCAGGGTCTCATCAGGAGTCTTGAGCATAGTGGTTAAGTGAACCTTTCAATACATGATGAATAAAAAATAATTTCTACTTAATACGACAGCTGCCTGAAGTAATAAAGCTACAATAATAGTAGCTACAATGTATTGGATATTTACTAAGTGCCAGTAACTTCTTAAGTGCTTTACATGCACTCTCTCATCTAATCTTTACCATAACCTTATTAGGAAGGCATTATTATTATCTCCATTTTACAGAGGCAGACACATGGTCTTAGAGAGGTAAGTAACTTGCTCAATTTCACTCACCAAGTAAACTGTAGGAACAGGATTCAAGCCGTTGATTAGACCTCCAAAGTCATGCTCGTTACGCTTTCAGATCATCTAAAATAGACCCTACTCCCCACCACATGCTCACGTTAAATGCCACTAAGAAAAAAATTCCCATAGTCGGTTTCTTCCCCTACTTCCTCTTCCCTCCTCCCAAAAAAGTTAATAATGGAAAGACACATGACATATCCACCACAGATTACTGTGTCAGTCCATTCAGCTAATTTCAAAAAAGATGATGCTAATTATTGGAGATAATGAAAACCTGCTCTTCAACTACAACCCAGGGGGAATAGTCCAATTGATTAACAGGGATTTCAACCCACGCATTCAATTTCTCCTGCTCGTTTCATAATGGATGGGAAAAATTGGTTTGTAGATAGAGATTTTTGAGAGCTAAGTGTCTAAGACACTGAAGGGAGCCACCTCATTAAGTCCTAGGCCTGGTTAGGCAGGCTCTCGAAACCAGAGGCAAAGCCAACGGCAGGTAAACTCACTACAGGCATTATTTAATGAAAGTTTGCACTTTATCAGAGCATTCTTCCTGAGTCCTAGATTTTTCTGAGTGTTTTTTTTTCTTTCTCTTTCTTTTTTAACCATTCATTAGCCTTTCAAAAAATGTAGCACTGAAGCAGTTAAAAATAAATCTAGGATTTGCAGAACAGTAAGAACTTAATCATGGCAGCAAACTAAACCCCAGAGACAATTTTAGTCTCAAAGTTAAAATATGGTGTATCTGACTCTGAGTAAATTGACTTTTCACAGAATACTCTAACATAATGCATAATAGCCATGCACTCCAAGAGAAGCTCCTGGGTATTGGTCCAGAGCCCACAACCAGCAGGAAGATCATAGTGTATGTTGAATAAAATTACCCATTCTAAAGGTCCTCAGCTCTCTTGAATATTTTATTAAAAACCTTTTTGTGGTAGAGACCAACTGGGACCTCTTTCTCCTAGGAGCGAGCTGTCAACGGTAGTAGAATTGAAAACCAGACCGAGTCAAGCTTAATTAGATCTCCCCCTACCTCCAACCTCACATTTCTGGTATATTCTTTCCTGACCATGAAACTTGATAAATACGAATACAGTGGGATTCATTTCCCCCCAAACCTTTCAAAACAGAAAAGCACTATGGTGGACAAGTGGAGAAAAAAAATTAAAATGTAGCAACAAATTTCGAGACTCTAGACAAAATATAAGCTGAATGCTACTAATAATGCAATCACGATAATATAATCAGAAAACTCACAGAGGCGCCTCAAGGGTGGCACTTGGCAAAGAGCAGGCTGCAATTCAGATCCATGAATAAATGGTTTCTGAGTCTCGGCTTTAAGACCAGCACTTTGCTGGGCAATGTAAGGAAAGTGACCATACATTCTGGATTTTATGAGGAAACCTCAATGGCAAATATCCTCTTCCCCCATTCTTGCACACCCGCATGTTCTCGTTAAGGCACATGTCCCATGTCCCAACTCTGGATTCAGAAAATAGGATTGCTGAAAGGATGGTGGACATAATTCACTGACTATGAAGACTTTGGAGTGTAGTTACTGTAATAAAGGCGTATAATCAAAGACACTGAGCATGGACCGCAGAGTTGGGAAATCATCATTCTTTACACCATGCCCACCTTTAGGAATTGTTATTTTCCATTCTGTGGCTTTAAATTTTTCTAAGTCCTTAAGTATGATAACTTCCCTTCTTTCTACTTTTGTAGTGCAAGACACAGAACATTTTACTTGCCTTGTATTTTAAGGTGATTTTCTATTAATAGCATTATTCGTGATATAGCCTCATTTTGAGGACACCCTTTCAGTCAGTCTGGCCTTTGCAATAATTTTCACAGTGTTGTATTTCAGAAATAATTTAATACGAGCCTGGCTTCTTTTGAAAAACGTATGCCTATCCAATTTTCCCTTAGTTTCACAATACACAACACATCTGCTATTTCAACGATAACAGATGTTATACTGAAATTGTAATAACTTGTGAGTTAACTGTATTCAAAACTTTATAGTTACACACGTTCCAATAACTTAATCCTCTACCATTATCTCTTCAAATTGATTTAGCCCTTCAGAAGTTGAAGAAAATCAAATATTCATTGTGTTTGCTTTGTGCATATATACAAAAATCACATCATGATTTATCTCTCTTGGTATTAATCCTGTCTTCTTTGGAAAGATGGGGTAAAAATCATAACAGGATCAACAGTCCCTCCTCTCTTTACTCATGAAGATAAATTTCATAGCCAATTCAGGATTATTATGCATGCATCTGTGTGCAAGCTTTTTTATGGATTTGTGGACGCCTTATAAATCCGATCTGCATTTCTAGCCATTTACCATTTAAATAAATGACCTTTCCTCTTATCTCAGGGGCACAAGCCTACCCCCATTTGGCCATTTTATCTTTTATTAGGAAAGCATCTCTCTTCTCCCAAAGCAAGCCACCTTTTTTCCTCTCAAGCTTCTCTTTTGTCTCCCCTCCCCGTACACACACTCCAAATCCAGAGATTACAAACCCCATGCTGAAATGTGTGGGTGCAAAGAAACACTGACCAGTAGACAGTGGGCCAGTACAGTGGAGAAGCTGGGAGAGCATGCCAAAGTCAGTTTCCATCTTCCAGATGTGCATACTGATACAGAGCAGAAGACATGAGCCACCAGGGGGAGCAAACTACCTCCTGGAGCTCTGTGCTTCTGACTACATGTCAAGGGGCTCCAGGAAGGGCAAGTGGGGAGGAATGGGGAAGTGGGGGGAGGGGGGGCATCCCAGAAGAGCACAGCCTTGAGCTGGACCCTGGAACCATGAGGGATCATGGCAGGCTGAAATGCAGGGAGAGGACACCACCAGTAATGCCAAGGCTCAGAGGGGGCTTGCTTGGGAAGGCTGTGGGAGGCAGTGTGGTGGCAGGTGTGAGCAGGACTCTGGCCTCTCCTTTGGCTGATCTGCCCCAACAAGAGGACCGTGCTTTTTTCAATTTCCAATCTTTCCCTTTCACTTCCCTCTGAATAAAATGTAAGGAAACACTGGCCTTTTCACACATATGCTTCGCCAAACACACAGCCCCAGGAGTCACCAGCGGGACAGGCCCAGGTGGGAGAGAAGTTCTAGGGGGAAGGGTTTAAGTGTCAAACCACTTGCCTAAGATCCCAATTTTTGTTTTGGCCTGTGGACTCTACTGACTTCAGAAAATCAATTCCCTTATAGTTGGCTCACACTGAGGCCAATTTGCCACGTCTACCATGTATCTTCTAGGGACGTCCCCCCAAACTCCAGACCTGCGACTGCGTAAACAATACAAACTGGCATCCAGCTTTCATTGAGAGTCACTATGTATTACTTAAACATAAGTATTACATATTATACATAATACATAAGTATTGCTTATTACTGAAAACAAAGCACTGCTTGGGATGGGAACAGAAAAAGGACCACGAACTCAAAACTTAAAGATTTGACCTCATCCCCTGTGTAGGGAGGCAATCGTGCAGAGCAAGCTTTGCAGCCATACTGCCCGGGTCCAAATCCTAGCTCAGCTCCTTTCTACATGGGTAAGCCACTCAACTTCTCTGTGCTTTAGTTCCCTTCACCTGTAATATGGGTATGATATTAATACTTACCTCATGGGGTTACTGTAGGGATTATAGGAGAAAAATATGTAAGTTTCTTAGAACAGAACAGCACACAGTATTTATGCTGTTTATTATTATTACTATTACTATAATTATTATTATTATTATTATTATTATTATTGGGGTCATGTCCCTTAATTATTGGTATCAAAGGCTAGAGTCCTTGCAGCCCAATGATGAAAGAAACTGAATCTAGCTCAGAGAACCCTTCCACCCTTGACCTGAGGTCGTTCCCTGGCCACTGCCCTTACATTCCCGCTTGGATCTCCTTTAATGTGAGTAATGTATCAGATGGCAGCTTCTGTTTTGCAGATTGAGTCCCTTTGACCTTATTTTGAATATTGCTCATTTCTCCAGAAAATATACCCTCTTATACAAATGGAGTGCTGGGCCCAGTAGGCACACAGTGAAGGCCTGGCGGAGTGAGGGTGACAGTCCTGTGTTTTCACTGGCAGGCTGCCCTCAACCCATATCATGTCACTGTTAATGACTGGTCAGTAAACATTTCCTCACTTGTTATAAAGTGCATTCACTTGTTATGAAATCTTCATGGAGTAGGATAGATTTCATGCTATTCTTAAGGACAACAGAAAATAACACGAGCTGCATGTATTACGTGCTAAAATATTAGGTCTCTTTTAAAAATCAGAAACAAGGGAAAAGCAATTATTAGATACACATTTGTAAAGAAATTCTCCTAGAGATAGAAAGACTCAAAGAGTGTTAAGTTTGATTCTAAATTCAGTGGTGTTCACATGTCTGACTTGCTTGACTGTACATGGAAAAAGCATTTGTGAAGCGTATACTCCATCTCTGCAAACCCACCACGGTGGTTTGCTTCATCTGCATGCCCCTGTGAACAATGACTCATCATCACTGAAAAGAAGTAACAGGGCTAGGTGTGAATGCCCAAAGAGCAGGAACAAAGGGAGAGGGAGTAGGGCAGGGTCACTCAAGAGAAGTTTCTTTCCATAAAATGAAAATAAGATAAAGTAATGGAACCATAGGGTAGCCTGGTATGACCGGCCTTTGCAGGCAGGGAAGGCAAAGGCCTAGACATAGAGAAGATTGGAAACTTGATTGTGAAGTTTGCCATGGCCCCATTAAGGCAATGGGGAGTGAGGAGACAGGTTTCTCTACTGTTATTATTCCTCCAAGACTATCTCATCACTTGAGTATCAGTTGCTTGAATCCAGCAGGAAGACATGGATTCTAAACTCCTGGGCCACATTAAGTCTTAGAAAAGACCAGTAAACAAGTCCGCACTATCTCACGGGCATTCTAAGTCGTGATGACAGGTAGATGTTCATGTAAAATGTCAAAGTGAGATTTTTAGAAAGCCTTGACTTGGGCTAAGTGTCCTTTCTGGCTTCATGGTCTATACTCACTACTTAATAAATTATTCTTTCAGGGGCACCTGGGTAGCTCAGTCAGTTAAGTGTCCAACTCTTGATTTTGGCTCAGGTCATGATCTCACGATTCATGGGATCAAGCCCCACGCCCCTCGTCAGGCTCTGCGCTGACAGTGCAGAGCCCGCTTGGGATTCTCTCTCTCCCTCTCTGTCTCTGCCCCTCCCATGCTCATGTTCTCTCTCTCTCCCCCAAAATAAGTAAATAAATTTTGAAAAAAATAAATTCTTCCTCCAATAAAGTCCAGTTTTACTTCTCCTAATTTATTAACTCTTGACTCAGATCTGCGGGTCTCCATGGATCCATCACTAACAGGAACCATTCTTGTGAATCTGTAGCAGAAACCAGGGACATCCTCACACAAAGGACCCAATGATGATTCTTAATGCTGCTCCTCCCAGAGGGCAGCTGAGGCTAGGACCACAGCTCTCCTCCTCCTTTACCCTGAACTAGCTCTGCCTCCTATTGTCTGTCTGCTAACAACCCTAGGTCTAATCTACTGCAACATGAAGGGTACATATTTTATATAGGCAGGGTATTCACTACTAAATGAATGGTTACAGAGCCAGCATTCTCTAATTTAACACAGGTTGCTTTTGTTGTTTCACCTTGCATCTTCCTCAGGCCAGCTAAGTTCTGTCTGTATTAAAGATAACAAGCATCCCCTGACTCTGTGCTCAGACACAGCCTTAGCCCCTGTTTTAGGCCTTTGTTACCTCAATCTGAGTGTTCTTTCCTCCTATGGCTTTTGCATAGGATCTATCTAGCTGGATAGTTTCCCAGGCCCAGATCATGCCTTTTGAGCTTCTATCCCTGCTCTCGTTTGCACTTCTGGCTTCATCATGTCCATGGTATTTGCCTGGTTTACGCTTCCAGACCCAGAGCCTATCAAACCCCAGTTGTCTTTCTCACCATCATCCCTGTCTCATGCTATCAATCCATCAGGTCATCAGCACAAGAGTATTCTCAGAACCCACGTGCATGGACTCTGTTCTGTCTAGCAAAGAGGCATATAATGATTACATGCACATCCCTTCATGGAGAACCTAATCCATGTCAGCAACTTTCCCAAAGATGGAAAGGGCAATCATCACCCTCAAGGGGCTACAGTCTGGTGGGAGAGATGGAGGACTAATAGGAAACTATAACTCCATGGTAACAAAAAAGATTAAGATGGTGAGAGCAATAGAGTGTGAAATTTGCACAGAGAAGGGCCGCTCAGCCAGCATAGAGGAAGCGAGCAAGGCTTCTACAAGAACATAACTTCTATAACAAGGAAGGAAGTCCTTAAGGAAAATGGGCAGTTAGCTGGGCAAGGGATTGGGAAGAGAAGGGAAAGGAGTAGTTCTAAGAAAACAGGCCAGCATGTATGGGAGGCAGGGAAGGAAGAGACCATGCAGTATTCTGTGACCTGTAGATAATGTAGTGAAAAATGGAGCAACGATATGGCTCCTGAGTGGCTCAGTTGGTTAAACGACCAACTCCTGATTTCAGCTCAAGTCAAGATCTTATGGTTCATGAAATCAAGCCCCACATAGGGCTCTGTACTGAGCATACAGCCTACCTGGGACTCTCTCTCTCTCTCTCTCTCTCTGCCCCTCCCCCGCTTGCATGCATGCATGCTCTCTCTCTCTCTCTCTCTCTCTCTCTGTCTCTCTCTCAAAATAAATAAACTTAAAAAAGAATGGAGCAAAGGTAACAAGTGGGAGTGGCCTAAATTGAGACTATACATATAGCCAGAGCTAGACCATGAAAGGTCTTAAAACTTGGCCAAGGATTTGGGGGCTTTATCCAGGGAACATCAGAAAGTCACTGAGGTTGTTTAAGCAAGGGCCTTACATGATCACTTTGTTTTAGAAAGATACCTCTGGCTGCAATTTGAAACTATGCTGGAAGGGAGCTAGGTTTTAAGCAAACCACTCAGGGAAACAGCCCTTTGCAGAGATGGCCTGAGCTTTTGCAGAAGCAATGGAAATGGACAGGAATAGATGGACTTGGGAAGTATAAGGGACTTGATAAGGTAGAGGCAGAAGCAAGGTAATTCCCAGGTCTCTGATCTGGATAACAGGAAGGACTGTGGTTCCTTTAGCTGAGACAGGGATCCCAAGAAGAGGAACAGATTTTGGACATGAGATTGAGCAGCCAATAAGACACATAGGTGGGAGTATCATTGGCCTAAACGTGGCCATAGGAAATGGGAACTCCACTTCCTGGAGCACACCCTGTGCCACCCCCTGGAATAATGCATTCCACAAGTTTACCACTCTTTCTGTGTGAGACAGACTTTGTCTTTCCTCCCTCTTCATGTGTCATGGTCTCACACGAAACAATCAAAAGCAAGAAGAAAATAATTCCTCTCTTTGTTCTTTTCCCTCCTTTTATCAGGAACAAAAATCTTTTTATTTTTTCAATTTTTTTAAGTTTCTATATTTTGACAGAGAGAGTGTGTGTGCATGCAAGCACAAAAGTGGGAAGAGGCAGAGAGAGAAGGGGAGAGAGAGAGAGAGAGAGAGAGAGAGAGAGAGAGAGAATCCCAAGCAGGCTCCATGCTGTTTGGTGGAGGGGGGGTGCAAATGATGCAGGGCTTGATCCCATGCCTGTGAGGTCATGACCTGAGCCGAAACCAAGAGTCGGATGGATACTCAACCACTGAGCCACCCAGGGGCCCCACAAAATTTTTTTCAAAGGGTTTCCCATCCAAGACCTCCCTTAATTTTCATCAGTCGGAATGTGGTCATGTGGCCAGCCATCGGGGTTTTTTCCTCTGGCAAAGAGAAATGGGATTGCCACGATGGGCTGTGACCAATCACAATCCAACCCTCAGGCTGGGGGAGGGCTCTGCCTTCCTGAGCTTATTGCTGCCCAAGGATATGTGAACAAAGCCCATATTCAGGATGAGTTCTACCGTGGCTTAAAACAACATTCATTTCTCCTTTTCACTGTATGTTCACTGCAGGATGACAAGGAGTCTCCGCTCATGGTTAGCTCCTGGTAATCAAGTTGATGGAAGCTCAATCTCGGCCCATGCTTTCTAGATTTCATTGGCAGGGGAAGAGATCTCTTGGGATTTCATACTGGCAATTTAATAGTATGGGCTAGACCTAACAGGAGGAACTAGTCACACTGAAACCACTTAACAGCATAAAGTTGAGCAAAAATAAAAATGGCTTCACTAATGTTTCAGCAAAGCGCTGTTTTAAACTAAGTAACCTTTTTCCTCTCTTCTGCAAACCTCCCCTCCTCCCTTCTTGGCCTTTCGTTTTAGGAACTCAGTACCACCCTGAACACAGGACCAATGAGGCTGACATAATTCCTATGGGAACCAGCTAGATCTTCTAATTCCCTATAACCCTCCCACCCCCTCCCCACCCTCACCCACCCGTGCCCCGAGCCAGTCCCTTCCTCAGAGCAGGCTGGCAGTTTTGAAGGCTTTAGCCTGCTGCAGCCTCCTTTGCCAGGCAAAGCAATAAAGCTACGGTTCCTCCGGATCCCAAACTCTGTCTTCATGTTACATTTTGGATCGAAGCACAGAGGTCGGTTTTCAACAGCATGGCCCTGCTCAACCACAAGGGAGCCCAGAATTTCGGTCTTTCAAGTGACTGGAAGGAGAGCAGAGTCAGATACTGGCAAGAGCACTAATGACTGGCAAATCGAGGGATTACTCTGGGATGGGAAACCGCCTCTCTCCTGGGATTACCCATTTCATTTTTGCTCATCCTTGATTGATAAACAATTCATCTTTATAATGAATTAAAAACTCCCTCTGCTGCATCTGTCCCTTGTTCTACACCCTTACAAAACGTTTTTCATGTTTCCCATGACAGACCTTCAACTATGTGAAGGTACTTATCATGTCCTCCCAGGCCCTCATTTCTACAAATTGAATCAAACTTTCAATTAGTAATTCAAAATTTCAAGTGTCTGCAATATAACGACATTGAATTGCAAGTTTGGAAAAATACAGGGATTTGGATTAGCTTCAGAGAAAGAGAACCACACTGACATGTTGGGTCAGACCAAAAGATAATGGATGGGAAAGGAAGTTTCTATCTGAAACTGAGGACAGAGAACCAAATAATATACGATGTCTTTTCTTCCTATGACTCAAATTAACTATGAAATTCTCATTTCTCAGTTGCCACTTCACTTCTGGCCTGATAAATACATGTCTGCAGTTACCTTCCTTGACTGCTGTGGATAGCAGCAGTGAAAACATACAAAGAAAGCTTGATATCCCTCCAATTCTGCTAATTGACTCATCTTGTGTTTAGACAAGTGTTATTTGAAGCTGAATTACAGAATCTTAATTCAGATAGAGACTCTTAGAATCTACAACTAATGAATCTTTCTTTTTCAGAAGTGTTTCTTAATACAGCCACTTAACTAAAAAGCCAGAAGAGATGGCAAATACAACTTCCCTTCTTTCTTGGATGTGCTTGTAAATTGTGGGTTAATTGCATAACAAGGCAGCCAGTTAACACCTGCCTGTGGATTTACATACTTCCAGCCATATATCACTCCCACCTGATATAGACTTTGTTGAAACCAGAATGTTTTACCAGGACTAGAAGGTCAGTCCCATTTGTCAAAGCAGGGACAGTCCTTTTGTCTTAGCCAGCCTTATCTAGGTTGTGGAGTCGCTCAAGGACATCATCTGCCTTCGGATCAGCAAAGCCTTGAAAAAGTTAAGCTGTGGGAACAGCGGGTCTCCTTATTCATTTATTTCTAGCATCTACTTTTGTCCTATTAGTAGGCCATAGTCTACAAACTGATAAGGCAAAGACACCCATCATTTACAAGGACCTGGGAGTATAGCTCTGTGAAACATTTGCTAACTGTACCAAAACTAATTTCAGTAGGATTTCATCATGCTCATTTCACGTAAGAGTGTTAGGAGACCAGTGAATGGGCTGTACGATCATGGATAAAGGGGAATACTGGCCAATGTCCAATGGGGGATAGCAAATAACAAATTCATTTATTTGGCACTTACTATATGGCAGGCACAGGTAGGTACTACAATTAGGAGGCAAAATAAACCTGGTCCCTGCTTTCCTAGAGCTTACATTCATTGGAGTGGCGAGTGGGGGATGGTTGTGTCAGGCATTAATCACATAATCACGTCAATCGTAATATTCAAGGAGTGCTTACTAAGTGCCTGGCTCTGTTCCACATATTTTACATATAATCATTAATTTAATCATTACAACAATCCCATGAGGCAATTGCTATCCTTATACCCCATTTTACAGATGAGAAAACTGAGTTACAAAGAGATGAAAAAACTGGCCTTAGGTCATGCAACCAGTAAGCGGCAGGGCTAGGGAAGGAACTCAAGCGGGCTGAGTTCTAATGCCTCTCAGCTGACCCAGAACCCTCCTGAAAGACTTTGAACCAGACCCTGCCAAGGCAGAGTACCTGCCGCTCCTCTGGTGCTTCCCTGAGCACCTGTTCTACCAGTTACGACACATTCCATGGCTACAATGCATCATCCCTGGATGCACATTATTATTTTTCTGAAAACCACTTCTGAAATCAGGACACGTTCCACAATTGATAGGCAAAGTTTAATAGGTGGAGTGGTGTGTTCTTTTTATTAGTGGTAAGTAACATAAGGGGGCAGCCTACAATTGAAGGTGAGTTACACTCAATGGAAGACGGTGATTGTTGCTGATCTGCCTGCCCCGCTGGGAAGGCATGGGGCCAGAATTGTGCAGGGCTCCGTTGTGGCCATCGTTGGATGAAAGAAGTTACTCTCATATTATCTGGTGAAAAAAGGAGAAACATGGAAAACTATAGGTACAGATTCACATTCTTAGAGCTGGAAAGAGCTTCAAAAAGCACATTTACAGAAAAGAAGAAAAAAAAAACACAAGTCTGAGAGCAGAAGCTTTTGCTCAAGGTCATACCCAAGAGCCCGTTCTTGACAGAAACAAACCAGACCCAGGTCTCCTGACCTTCACCCAGCTCAGGGTTCCTGCTGCCCTCTACTCTTCCAGCCAGAATTCTCCCTGCAAGAAGCCCAACCACAGGAAGCACAAAGCCAGGAGCAGCCGGTGAGGAATGTCTTGTTTATTTCTGTTGTTTACGTAGAATCCTTTGTTCTAACAACAATGACAAAAACAAAAGTCTCTTGCCTTCAACAAAGGTATTCATAACAACAAATGCATTATTTCTTCCAAGACCAGTTTGAATTTCACTTATTTACAGTGCCTCAGCTTCTCTCCTCAATACTTTCTTCAGTTACACTCCTGGTTAAGATTTGATGTCTCTCCGTACAACCCTCCTTCAGCCAAGAACTGATCATTTTCTAACCAACAACCACCATAAGCCAGGGATTTGCAAATGGTATTTTTCCCCTCCATGGAACTTAGCAGTGTTTGAACCATATGCAATATGCACAGACACATAAAATCTTTGAACTAAAGAAAATGTGATTGTAAAACCGCCCTTCTCTCCAGTCTAGGTTGGACAAAGAGGGAAGGCATTTAGGGTGCTTCTGTTGTGCCTTTCATTAGAATGCTGCCTGCCAGCACTTTCCCTAAAAATAGTTGTCACGCCAGTGGAGTCCTCACTCTGGCAAACAGACTGTTCTGCACCAAGATCCTTTTTAGCTGGTTCTTAAGTTACAGGAATTTTAACTAAATTAGAAAGTTTGCCACTTTGTTCCTTGTAGAATAAAAGCTTTTCAAGCCAGAGCTCCTGAAACACAGGTTCAGCTCAGTTCTGAAAAACAGAAAAATGTCGCCTTCGCTTCTGGGCATAAAAAAAATGTTGAAGCTCGAGGGGGTTGAGAACAAATGGAACCTCCTACTTATTAATGCTTGGGTAGTCAATTTCTTCACACAGCTATTTCCTTCAGCATGTGCCTTTCTGCTAATGTTTTATCAGCACTGGACCACAGAATGATAAATGCTATCCTGTATAAAAAGGTAAAGATGCCTTAAAAGCTCATTTGGGTGTTTCAAAGCACAGCTCCACTTTCTAGAGTGTTTTTATTTTTCCACATAAGGCTCTAATGATTCTAAAACAGACAGTAGGAATGCCAAGTAAATAAACAATTCAAAATCTGCTCAGTCAGATCTGAAAAGGGTTTCCTCAGCCTCGCTTCCAAGTTCCTCATCTTATTTTTTAAGCTTCTCCTCTTAGCCTCTAACAGCGTCTTCGATTTCCAAGAATCTAGCATCAGCTGTTAAGCAGTTTTAAAGATAAATTCTGTTTGCATCTTTTGGTATGCTTTCTTATTTATTTTATATTTTTAGGGTGCTTTCACTTGCTTCATCTCACTTATGCTTCCCATGCAGACCAGACTGGATGGTGTGCTCAGGAACCCTTGTGCATGGGGCTGTTTTCGTGTCCCCAGCTATAGCACCTGCGGTTAATTTTCCCTAAGAACTACTACTGTCATCATGATACTGTCTTGTTCAAAAAGTGTCACTTCACTCTTACCAATAGAAACAATTTCGAGATAGAAATATATGTGTGTGTGTATTCATGTGTTACCCTGGAAATATATTACTATATTATAAAACATTAACAAAAATAGCAGTTAGAAAGAGGAGGTTTACAAATCTGAACAGAAATTTTAATATTTTGCTGTGCCCAGACGGCTGGCCTAGTATGTACCTGGAAGGAGTGGGTCCTATTCAGAAGATCCCAGTTTAAAAATTTTTTTTTTCAATGTTTTTTATTTATTTTTGGGACAGAGAGACACAGAGCATGAACAGGGGAGGGGCAGAGAGAGAGGGAGACACAGAATTGGAAACAGGCTCCAGGCTCCGAGCTGTCAGCACAGAGCCCGACGCGGGGCTCGAACTCACAGACGCGAGATCGTGACCTGGCTGAAGTCGGCCGCTCAACCGACTGCGCCACCCAGGCGCCCCAGAAGATCCCAGTTTTAGAAGACTGAGTCCTAACTACTGAGTGGCATTTAAGGCTCTCCACAGATGAGTCCCAAATTCCCCTCCAGAGTAATCTAACACTGTTCCCCCACTCAGACTGAACCATTGATTGCCTGGAGGATTCAAGCTGCCCGGGAGTGCTTAGGGTCATGCTGTCAGTCCAGGCTGTTCTGTGGACTAGCTGGAATATCACAGGTGAACCATTCATTCTCCTTCAGCTTCCTTGTCTATGGAATAAGAAAAATAAAAACATGTGTGTCGTTGTTCTTGCTATGAAATAAAATGAAAATGCACACCGACATCACGCTTGGTAAAATCGTAAAGGGTGACACAAGTCTTACGAAGGTATTAACCCCTATAAAATACAGGCATGTTTAAAGTCCCGGGTTCAGATAAGAAAGACTCGGGATGGATTGTCTTAAGAGTGTAAAACATCATCTGTAATACTATTGAGTCCTTACTAGCTATATATCAGTTTCATCAACACAGCAAAAAATCTAAGTCTCACACGGCAATAATCTACTGAATGCATAAACTGTGGCTTTGGCAAAAAATGAAAGGGTTAGTTTAAGGAGAAGAGAAAAGCCCTGACCAATTGAAAGAATGGAGTTTGTGAGCAACAGTGGTAGGCAAGCCATTGTGGGGTGGTAAAATCAAGTCTAATTATAAACATGTCAGGTATGAGGTGCCTATTTGATATGTGCATGAGGATGTTGACCAGGCAGTTGGATATATGAGTCTGGACTCATGGGAGACATGTGACCTGAAGATACATATTTGTGAGTGACATTCTTAGCACTCTTCAAGAGCAAGTTCAAAAGCCACCTCCTCTATGGACCCTTCCTTAACTCTCCCCTTACACACAGCTGCAGAAAAATTCTCCATCTCTGGATTTCATTATACATTCTGTGTATTTTCTTGAGTATCTACATCTGACTCCCCTTTATACCATTGTATTTATTTGTGTACTAGACTGTAGACTCTTTGATGGCAAAGACTATGTCACTTTCATCTGTGTGTTCTCTCAGTATCTACCATTGTGTCTATATATGAAACTCAATAAGGTAACATGGGGTTAATTAATTAATCTTTCTAACTATAATAGGCTCAGCAAAATTCCTTGAGAAAAAGTAACTCCAGAATGTGTGATAAATGAATGAACGAATGAATGATCAATAAGTCCCTGGAGTCACATTGAAAGATGATCCAAAGAGAATTGGCTCTGTGCAGAATTGAGTGAAGCCTGGTGTTCTCCCAACCTGCCAAACCCAGTTGCCCAATGCCTGTTGAACTCTCCAGGACTGTCCATCATAGTGTCCCAATTAAAGTCACTTTCCTCAATCCTGTGCGCTATGGTCTTTCATTTCCTTTCTTACCCAATAAAGATGTGCCAGCCCGGGCAGCTGTCACCCTGGAAGTTACACTGCAATCAGACCAACTAATTCATGCTGATGTGATCTTGGAGCCTACTGCCTAGGCAGAGTTGCATTTTAATGAGGGTCTTGAGAGACCCAATGCCATGGAGCAAAATGACTTTAGGGCAGGATATACCTTCCCTTACTAAGCCCTCAACAAGCTAGGCCTTCTTCCTCTGTCCACTCTGGACAGAGTGCTGAGAAATGAGTAAGAGGAAGGAGCAAGGTAGAAATATGAATAGTCAGCTCTTCCCCAGAGGTTGCTTTTCTGGCCAGGGTGTCTTGATCCAGTTCTGATACTGGGAGCTCTTCAAGTGTTGGCAGGTTCTTAGTATCCTGGGTCTGTGTATGTATGTATGGAAAATAAGACTACTAAGCTGAACTTCACAGATCCACTCCAGTTCCATAGTTCAATCAAAAGCAAATTTTAATGTTCAAAATTCCAAAATCTCTCTATTCATATGTAAGCCTCTTCTCATTTTTAGATTCTGTAATACCCTTGCATAATATGGTTACAAACTTCCATTTCTCCTCTGTACAATAGTGATAGTAATAATGCTGTTTGCCTCCCAGAGTTATTGTAAAGTTTTCATTAGGAAGGCCTTTGTGAATTCAGACTTGTACTAAATTCAGTTATTATTATTTTATTATTAAAGAGTCTCCTCCTTTCTTTCTTTGCAGGTGGGAAGTTAAAGATTGCTACCAATTCCAGGTTGGAAATTTTTTAAAAGATTAGATAACTTTTTGTCTGAGATATGAACTTTAACAAACCTTCACAGTAGAAAGGAAGGAAAATGTATGACTACAGGAGGACTCAGGGAAGTCTCTACTTCCATTGTACTACCAGGTCATTATGAGACCTCCAAAGGGCAAAGAGATCTGACAGACCATATATTCCATTTGAAAAATCAGAGGAATTGTTCAGTCCATCCATTCCATTTTTTCCATACAAAGCTCTTCCCAAGAATATATCCCTGGACATTGAGTTAAGAGCATCACAAGAAAGATGAACGCCTGAGCTTCTCATATTTGTGGATTACTTATATATGGAATTAGAAAACACTGAATTCTAAAAACAAATAAAATAAGCATTCCATTAATAGATCCTAAACATTATCTAACAGCATTTTTTAACGTTAAATGAATAATACAACTTCTTTGTGCAACCACAGAACAATCTAGTGCACTGAAAACTGAGAAAGAACAAAATATGCCTGTTTTGAGTCCCAAAATTAAAATACATCAAAATGTCATTAATTCAAGTAGATTTACTAAGGAAAATGTCTGAATTGGGAACTTCTCTTGAAAGAAATGTAGCTTTAGTATTCTTAAGAAGTATAGAAAAAAACAGCAACTCTGACCAAGTATGGCCAAGTGAATGACCCTAAACTATAACCAGATTCCTATATACTATCTACATAACCTGTCTACATATTCCAGCTCCTTCTATAAGAAAAAAGTCTGAGATCATATGAGATACTCTGTATATTAGGCCTAAGAAACACCCAGTCCTCAATGAGTGGCTAGCAAGACGCTGAGGAAGCAGTCCTCAACCCCGGACAAAGGAGACTACCCTTTGGCAGAGACAAAGCAGAACTGGATACCTGCAAGTTTTGTTTCTATACTCTCTGATCTCAGGCTATGCTCAGCTCAGCTTTAGCTCTACTCAATTGGTGCACGAATGGGAACAAAAGAATATAGTTAACTCTTTGGAGCCATGGTCTGTGACATGTTAACCCTGAATGCCTCTGCATGTCATGTGACCTGGAGAAAATGAGGAGGGCAGTTCTCTGATTCCTGGTAACTCTGCCTCTATTAAGAAGAAAGAGCTAACTAAGAGAGATTAACTTCTGCTGACACTTGCCTGAAGAACCACAAGTCACAAATTACAGAAGTCTGAATAGTCACAGAAGTAGCCACTTCAAAACAGGTCTACAAAATAATAGATACGTCTGCACTTTACCCACAGAGGTTAAATTTTAAAACAAAACAATCCATCACAATGTTAGGGACAACACTGTCATCATTGATTCTGAGGCCTGAATCAAGATGTTTGGAGATGATAAAAAATGAAATGCAATGGACTTGCCATCCTAAGGCAGCCATGTCAATCAGTGCATCACATAAAAACCCAGGCAAAGAAGAAATCGATGCTTCCAAATGGAAAGAAAACACAACTTCCAATATTTAATCTATACAGAGCTGTTGGTTTGCCTTTTTAAAATTCTTCCTTGGAGAGTTTTAAAAATTATTATGCCAAACTCAAAATTCAAGCTTAAATGCCAGTTTATGTTTTCACAGAATTTATTAGTGCAATAGTATTAATTGCATATATTTCATAATCTTAGCCCTTGGACACATATGCTTTTGTCTTGTTTTAAGGAGAATGAGAAGGAACAGCAGTTGGATTAAGTTAACCTCCAACTACTTTAAATAATAGGTTGAACTTGGTAAAAAAAAAAACAAAAACAAAAAACAAAAAAAAACCCATAAAAAACAAGGAAGTAAGACTTCTGCTTCTAATCATGAGGACATACTTGGTACCAGACTATCCCTGCTGTTGTAAACAACTCTCAAACTAGACAAAATACATGAATAAGTTATTCTGAGTCAATGGAAAACAGCACAAGACTGTCATCCCTGAGAGGCTAAAAAATATATGTGGTGACCAGCACTACCACCCACATTTCTGCCCAAAGTCAGTTTCTGCACAACAAAGTAAGGAGGTGTCTCCCAAGAACTCTGAGGTCTTGATGAGTTGAACAGGTATAAACTGAAATTCAGGGCTGATGAAGTAGGGGGATTTGTAATATGGGGTAACGCAGAAAAAACTACACAGAGAAAGAGTTCCAAAAACCCGCATACAGATCCCCTTAATCCTTTGGCAGAATATTAAGTTGTAGATGCTCAGAACATGTACTAAACTATACATGTTCAGGCAATAGGAGCTAAATGGGGATTCCAGACAGAATCTGGAAATGGAATACTGAGATAGAGTCAAGTAATAGAAAACAAATAGCAAAATGCTACACGTAAAGTCAATCATGCAGATAATTCATTAACTGAAAATAGATTAAGACTCTAATTCAAAACCAGAGAATGTCACGCCAGATAAAAAATCAAAATCAAACTACATGTTGCTTACAAGAGGTATGCTTTAAATATAAAGACATGTAAGAATGCAACGTTCAAGATGGAAAGTATTACACATGCAAAAACTAATCATAAGCAGCTTTGTAGATAACAAAGTGGTCCTCAAAACAAGGACCAGAGATTAAAAAGGACATTTTAAAATGATAAAGGGGTCAATTCAAGGAGAAGACATAATAGTCCTAAATACGTTTATGTCTAATAACAGAGTTTCAAGATACAAGAAGCAAAAACTGACAGAATTGACAGGGAACATACACCAACTCAAATTCATAGTGACAGGTTTTGACATACCCCTCTCAGTAACCAATTGAAGAAGTAGATAAAAGTCTTAGTAAGAATAGAAATTTGAGCAACATCATCAAGCAATTTAACCTAATGATATTTAGAGAACCCTACACCCACCCAACAGCAGAACACACACTCTTTACAACTCAATATGTTAAGAATTCACTGAAGGAGACTGTATATACTAAGCTATAAAACACAGCTCAATGAATTTAAGAAAACTGAAACCATAGAGTATGTTTTCCGAACACAATGAACTTAAACTAGAAAAAAGTAATAATAATATATGGAAAAATCCTCAAATATTTAGAAATTAAGCCAAACATTGGGGTGCCTGGGTGGCTTAGTTGGCTAAGCCTCCAACTTCGGCTCTGGTCATGATCTCACAGTTTGTGAGTTCAAGTCCAGGGCCGGGCTCTGTGCTGACAGCTTGGAGCCTGGAGCCTGCCTCAGATTCTGTGTCTCCCTCTCTCTCTCTCTCTCTCTCTCTCTCTCTCTCTCTCTCTCTGGCCCTCCCCTACTCACACTCTGTCTCTTTCTCTCTTTCTCAAAAATAAATAAACATTAAAAAAATTAATAAAAAAAAAGATAGAACTTAAGCCAAACACTCCTACATAATAGTTCAAAGAAGAAATCATGAAGGAAATTTTAAAATATTTAAAACTGAGTGATAATAAAAATATATCAGTTGAAAATTTGTGGGATATAAACAAAACAGTGCTTAAAGGTAAATATATTGTTTGAAATGCTTCTATCAGGAGGAGGATAAAGTATAAAATCAGTGATCTCAACTTCTTCCTTAAGAAGCTAAGCAGAGAGGAGAAATTTTAAACCAACCTAAGCAAAATGATGGGGTGGGGGGGAAGGAGTAGAACAGAAGCCAGTAAGATAGAAAATAGACAAATAACACAATTTTATAACCACTTTAACTGGATTGAACAAAAATAAAAGAATAAAGTATAAAGAGATGACATCTCTAGAGATACCACATTAAACAAAACCAAAATAGTAATAGAATACTATGAACAACTTTATGTTCATAGTATTGAACATATTTATTTGACAATAAAGTTGTCAAATCAGATGAAATTGCCAAATGCTAAGGATACAAATTAGCCTGACACAAGAAGATGCAGGTAATCAGAATAGCCCTTGATTTAAGAAATCAATATGGGGGCACCTGGGTGGCTCAGTTGATTAAACATCTGACTTTTTTTTAAAGTTTATTTATTTTGAGAGAGAGAGAGAGAGAGAGAGAGAGCGCAAGGAAGGGACAGAGAGAGAGGCAGAGAGAATAGCACAGAGCCTGATGTACGGTTTAGTCTCACAAACCATGAGATCAGGACCTGAGCCAAAACCAAGAGTTGGGCACTTAACCAACTGAGCCACCCAGGCACAATGCATCCAACTCTTGATTTTGGCTCAGGTTGTGATCGCATGGTCATGAGATGAAGCTCTGCACCAGGCTCCTTGCCAGGCATGGAGCCTGTTTGAGATTTCTCTCTCTCTCTCTCTCTCTCTCTCTCTCTCTCTCTCTCTCTCTCTCTCTCTCTCTCTCCCCCCCCCCCTGCTCCTTTCCTGTTCATGTGCATGCACATATGCTCTTTCTCTCTCAAAAAGAAAAAAAAAGAAATTAATTTAATAATTAGAATTTTTCTTACAATAATAAGTCAGTCCAGATAGCTTCTCAGGTTAAAAAATAAATAATTCTAATCAAAGACAACTTCTTTTTGTAAATGGAGAATTGAAAAATTCCCAAACATGAGGTTAACATAACACTATCAAAACATGAGTTTTGTAAGAAAAGCACAAAACATATCATCATGAACATAAAGACAAAAATGCTTAATGAAATGTCAAGCAATCTAATCCAGAATTATATAAAAGGTTGATATTTCATGACTATGAGGGTTTCGCACAAAGAACGCATGGTTGGTTCAACATTTAAAAATCAAAATGAATGTGGCATAACTTTTTTTTTCAACTTAACTGTTCTCAGCAATGTGTTTGTAATGTTATCTTTAACCAACAAAAACATTTTCCAACTCTCATTTTTTAATTTATCCTATAGGTTCCTGAGGTTCTGTTTTCTTCTTTGCAGGATTTTTTCTCTCTGTTTCTCAGACTGGATAATTTCAAGTGATCTATCATCACGGTTGCTGGCTTTTGTCTCTGTCATCTCCATTCTCCTATTGAGCCCATCCAGTGAATTTTGTGATATATTGTACTTTTCAGTTCTTAATTTCTTTTTGGTTCTTCTCCTTTTATTTAAAAGATTTTATTGAGGTATAATGAATATACAATGTTATTTTCAGGTTTACAACGTAATGATCCAACAATCCTATATATTACTCAGTGGTCACCAAAAATGCAGTCAGCAACTGCCACCAAACAACATTAGTACAATATTACTGACTGTATCCCCTATGCTGTGCTTCTCATCTCTATGACATATTTATTTTATAACTGGAAGTTTGTACTTCTTAATTGTTTCTATTTATTTCATCCATCTCCCTTTTGGTCCTTCCTTAGATCTTTTATTTCTTGGCTGAAACATTCTTTTTATTAATTTTAACAATGTTTGATCTTATTTCTCAATGCTTGATTATACGAACTGCTTCAAAGTCTCTGGCAATTCCAACATCTGTGCCTTCTTAAGTTTGGACTCCGTTAATTATCTTTCTTCTTCAATGTTCAATTTTTCCTTACTCTTAAATGCTGAGTAAATTTGGATTTTATCCTGGACATCTGAATATTTTGTTATAAGATTCCAGTTCTTATATAAATCCTAAAAAGAATGTTGATTGTGTTTTAGGAAGCAATCACCTAGGTTAGGTTTCACCTGCAAGTTCTAATCGGCCTTCCATGAGCTACGATTACAGTATCAGTTAAAGTTTCAAAGTGTTGTGCTATCTAAATCTATCATACTTATATGCCAGAGTAGCCAGTCTGGGAACATGGTGATTATCTAGACTGTAACTCAGTTCTCAAAGTCTGTGGCATGCTCTTTAGGCCCAAATTCATACATGCTTAGCTGAGAAGTCAACCCAAAAATTCATATACAATCTTATGAGATTATTCTCTTAACCTCCTTTCTCTCTGCGATCTCTCCAATACTTTCTGGGTTTTGTGGCCTCTCTTAGTCCTCCAACCAGAAAGCCAGTATTTTTGTTTCCCTGCTCTGCCATGAACTTCCCACAATTGTGTCTGAATATAGGGCCAAGCGGTGTGGGAGCACAGAGAGAAAAAAACACAATCAATGGAGATACACTCCATATTCTTAGGACCCCAGGTGTTCTGATGAGAAAGGATTCCTTCTCTTAAAATTTCAGGCACCTGTCTGGTCACCACTCTTTTCATGGTGTTACCTAGAGATAGGGCATGGAAGAAAAGGGGGAAATCCCAAAGATGCCTTCACTTCCTCTGACCTGAAGAAGCCCTTTCCCTGCTCTTCAGACAAGAAAGAGGTCCTCCAGGTTTGAGGCTGCATTTGAGTCCAAATCAGGTGACATCAGAGAAAAACAAAAAAGAAACTCCCTTGGGGCACCTGGCTAGCTCAGTCTGTTGAGCTTGCAACTCTTGATCTCAGGATTGTGAGTTTGAGCCCCACGTTGGCTGTAGAGATTGCTTAAAAATAAAGTCTTTAAAGAAAGAAAAGAGAGAGAGAGAAACTCTGTCACCATCAGTTTGGTAGAACTTCAAAATTCTCTAGTCTTCTTTCCCAAACTACCTGCTACCATTTACTTTTCAGAGTCTTCAAATAGACGTTTCATGTGTCCTGTCCAGGATTTCTTGTTGCTTTTAGTGGCAGAGAAGGGTAGAGCGTGTTGTCTCCATATGCCATGGCACCAGAACTTTCAATTATTTACCAAACTGTTGTAAAGCATGTTGACATGCAAATGTATTACCTCCTAAATTTTAACATAAAGGAAAATACCAGTGTGTTCATTGGAGCTTTCAGATGACTTGGTTTTTATTGGGCCCTCAAAATAAAGGCCAGAGCCTTTTCTCTTAACTGAAGAGTATTCTGAAATTATATGGGCAGCTTTTAAAAAACGTAGAACTTGTTATTACTAACCTATGTAAATCTAGCTTTTCTTGATATGGTACAACCTAAATATACAAAAAAGAAATAGGGGCGCCTAGGTGGCTCAGTCAGCTGAGTGTCCAACTCTTGATTTTGGGTCAGGTAATAATGTCACAGTTCAGGGGATCAAGCCCTGTATAGGGCTCTGTGCTGACAGCCAAAGCCTGCTTGGGATTCTCTTTCCTCCTCTCTCTGCCCCTCCTCCCCTCTCAATAATAAATATATATATATTTTTTTAAGAACAAAGTGGATACTGAAACTGATCAAGACTGCAAGTGTCATCAATCACTAAGACTTACAGCTTTCTCTGTTCCTCAAATACTTGCCTGTTTTCATCGTTTAACTGTGTATCAAGTATTCAACTTGATTTTGCTACTAAAATACCTACCAATTTATCTGTTAAATATGTAGGTTTCTTAGGAGATTTTGACAGTAGGTTTCGGCTATTTAAAAACAACAACTTAGGAAGCCATGACCTTACAACACAATCTTGTCAGGCTGAGAGTGTCCATCTCCCACCTCACAAGGGCACATGGCCTCTCATACAAATGCAGACAGACACCCAGAGAGCCAAGATTTCTGCAAACAAAATACACTTTTACCAGTCACTAACGTGATCGCTGAAAATCACCCTCTCTGAACTGAAACCAAATAACTCTTAAGTGTTTTCCTGAGCTGTACTGAACCCATCATTCCTTTCTGCTAGGACCCTGGCTCAAAAGCATGCACCCCAGGGGGATTCTGGGTTCACTGGAATGACAATGTTGTAAACAAACTACCTTCAAACCTGGGTGAATACGTCTATAAAAGATTAATTGTGTGCTTCCTAGAGGAACTCCTAAGGTAGGAACTTGATAGAAACTACTAGGCAGTATGGTGAGAAGAAAAATTAAAAGAAAAATGACAGTCAAGTCACATTACCGAAAAATGACATGAGATGCGGGTGTTGTACTTGACACAGATGAAGGTCATGGAATTGGATTTCCTTAATGCATCTCTGTTCAGGTTGTTTCCTCATCTCTATCTAAATGCTCGGCCATGTGCTCTGGAAATGCTCTCCTGTGGATTTAGACTTGAAATATGCCCAGTAGCTCTCAGAAGGACAGGGTCAAATATCTGGGAGGTAAATGCAGCCTCTTTCTTCACGTGTCACATGGCCACGTCCCCTTTGCTAGAAAATAAACAGGTTGACTATCACTCTATTCACTGGTGTGAAGTATGGACACAGAGGGAGCATTTATCTTCCCAATCGACCTTTATCCAGGACGAAGCCCTGTTCTTGCCTTGCATCAAAGTCACCTACTTACACGTGCATTTCCTCAGGAGTCAGAGGCTTTTGCCTATTAGGGAAGAAGTGGGTTGACTGTGGAAAAGAAAGCTGGGAAGTTAACTTGCAGGCTACTCAGTTAGCATTTCCCGAAGACATATGCACATTCTTTGCTTTACTTCTCTCCTTCAGGAAGGCACATGATCTGCAATAGCATTAATGGGGGTTGCTCACAGGCAATACATTTTGAAAATAGACCCCTTTATATGCTACCCTTCAAGTTAACATTTGGTATTGATCAAACTGTCAGATAATAAAAATACTCTATATTTGGAGTGGAATCAAGCTGTTTACCACCTTCCTATTGTTCCCTATTAAAATGTCCTGTTTAGAGGTGCCTGGGAGGCTCAGTCAGTTGAGTGTCCAATTCTTGATTTCGGCTCAGGTCATGATCTCACAGTTCGTGAGATAGAGCCTCATGTCAGGCTCAGCGCTGACAGCGTGGAGCCTGCTTGAGATTTTCTCTATCCGACTCTCTCTCTCTCTCTTTCTCTGCCTCTCCCCTGCTCACACTGGCCCTCTCTCAAAATAAATACAAAAACTTTAAAAAAAAAAATCCTGTTTATTCCTCTAATAAACCTCTTCAAGGAACTCTGCAATAGTTTGGGCCCATAATTTATGGACCACTGACCTGAAATAACTTGGGTCAGAGAAAATCCACGTGGGCCTGGATGTAGGGAAAGGCTTGGGAATTGCTTGGATGAACAGCACTGCTGGGTGTTAGAGGCAGGGAATGAGGTCCTAGGAGCCTGAGTGGAAACAAGAGGAGTACCAACACCAGGGAATCTAAAACTTCAAGTAAGGCCCTATCAGCCTAACAGCCCCATCACAAGAGGATTCCTTTATGTCCAGGAATTCTGTCTCATGGATATTTCTACTGAACATTTGCCCAACAAAATTTGGCTCAACTATGAAATGGGAACTATGCTGAGTTCTTGGCACACATGAATGAAAAATTACAGACCTGCATTCAATAAGCTCATTCTTACAATATACAATTCGGCAAGTTCTGTGTTCAAGGCATGCAGGGGGTGCAATGGAGACACACAGAAGGGTGTTTTGCCCAAACAGAGATTTCAAAGAAGACTTTCCAGAGTGATGGCATGCTTGAATGGAGTCTGGAAGGGTGACTGTGTTGGTCAGGTGAAGAGTAGAGTAAGGGAATTCCTGATGTATGTATGGAGCTTTAGCATAACCTACGCTGGAAACCACAGATTCTTCATGCAAACTGAGCAAGTACTGTGAGGTTAGAATGCACAGGGTATTTATGGGAGGGTGACTATAAATAAGAATAAAAAAATAAACAAGGGCCAGATGTGAATACAGTGTGGTATTAAACCTATATCCAATGAATGGGGAATACTGAACATTTCCAAGCAGGAGAATGCCACGAGGAAGTGTGCCTTTCCGATAGGTCCACTCAGCGGCAGTGGCAGGGGCAGTGCTGTGTCAGAGAGGACTACCAGAGCTATCACAGTAATCCAGGCAAGGGGAGAGAATGGTGTGGACAAATGAGAAACGGTGGGGATGCAGAGCTAAAGTGAGATTCAGGAGTTTTAAAGGAGAAACGATTTGTCTGACTTTGCCACTGCTTGCTTTGGTGAGGTGGGAGAGAAAAATACATTATAATACAGGTATCATCAGGGTTGGGGACCTTGCTGGCAGGTGGAACCAGTTCCTGAGGTAGAGTACACTGAAGGAGAAGCCATTTGGGAGAAGGATTTTTTTACATTCATCCATTTTACTATGCAGTTCTGAAGATGACAAACATATATAGCCATGTAACTTCCTCCACTGTAAAGACATACAATATGTAAAGACACACAATATTCCTGTCACCTACAAAGTTCTCTCACCTTTCTTTGAAGTCATTCCCTTCCCTTTACCCCAGATTAGCAACCACTCATCTCATTTTTATCCTTTATAGTTTTTTCTTGCCTTTCCAGAATTTCACATAAATTGAATCATATACTATGTAGTCTTTTGTGTGGCCTTTTCCCATTTAACATAATGCTTTTGAGATTTATCCATCTCATTTGTGTCAGTAGTTTGCTTCTTAACATCACGGAGTCATATGCCATTGTATGTACTAAGTTGTTTATCCATTCACTGGCTGACGGGACACTTGGACAATTCCTAGTTTGTAGCTATTTTATGAATAAAGCTGCTACAAACATTCAAGTGCAAGTATTTATGGGCACATTTGTTTTCATTTCTCATTTCCCACAAGGAAAGACCAAAGATTTCTCAGTAGTATGGGAAGTACTGACATAGCCTTATAAGAAATTGCTAAACTTTTCCACCACACCTGTACCATTTTAATGGTCACCAGCAATGCAAGTGGTATTGTCATTTATCTGCATTTAAGTGATCCCAATAGGTATGAACTGGAGTCTCATTATGGCTTTTGTATGCATTTGACCGATGAATAATGATGTTGAACAACTTTTCGTGTGCATATAAGACCATATCTTCAGTCAAATGTCTATTCGAATTATTTTTCCATTTTTATTGGGTCATTTGTTTTATTAATGAGTTCTTTGTGTATTTTGAATACAAGTCCTTTATCACATAATTTGCAAATATTTTCACCTAGTCTGTGATTTGTCTTTTCATAATTCTAATGACACTTTCAAAAAGCACTTAATTTTGATGAAGTCCAATATCAAACTTTTTTTATAGTTAGAGCTTTTTGTGTCTTGGCTAAGAAATCATTGCCTTGTCCAAGGTTTCAAAATTTTAAATCCTACATTCTATTCTAGAAGTTTTAACGATTTAGGTTTTATATTTTAGGTCTATGATCCATTTTGAGTTTATTTCTGTATGTGGTATGAGGTATGGGTTCATTTATTTATCTATGTATACCAAATTTTTCCAGCACCATTTGTTGAGAAGTTAAGAGGCAACTTCTAAGGGGGAACAAGATGAGTTCTTTTTGGTCATGTCGATTTTAAGATGTTCTGGTCTATCTATCCACATGGTGACATGCAGTAGGAAACGAGTCTGAAACTAAGAAAGAGATGGATATGAAGATCTAGGAATCAAGTCTTTCTGGTATTTGAACTTACTGAACTTGGTCAACTCTGCAATTAAAATGGATCTGACCAGCCAAGCCAGAATCTAGAGATGCAGCTCAGAGGAAAAGGACACAACTTTTTTCTGGCAAAACAGAATCAAGTTAGCTGTAATGATTTGGAAAAGGATTTTAGCCCCTAAATCCTACTATCCATACCTTCTAGTGAAGAAGAAATGAGAGGCAGGGCAATAGGCTAAGAGGCCATAGCAAAAGACAAGGACAACTGTGAGGTGCTAAATTAGGCCAATGGTGATGTTTAAAAACAAACAAACAAACAAACAAATGGCACGCTAGTGCACCCAGGTAGCTCAGTAGGTTGAGCATCTCATTTCAGTTCAGATCATGATCTCACTGTTGTGAGCCCCACATGGGGCTCTCTGCTGTCAGTGCAGAACCCGCTACAGATCCTCTGTCCCTCTCTCTCTGCTCCTCCCCTACTCGTGCTTTCTCTCTCAAAAAATAAACATTTTTTTAAAAGCCTAAGTAATACATATTTCATGGAATGTAACTTTCATGGGTACATACAAGGGGATACAGACATACAAGAAAACTTGAAGCCTTCATGAAAAAGAAAAACTGCTAAGCTTATTCTGGTAAATTTCCCTGTAAATAAGTTTTATGTTATTTACAGGCTTAGAGTCTTCACCATAAATGTTTAAACTTGAACTTCTATTCTTTATGATAGCCTACGGTCTAAATATAAAGTCTGCACAAGTCTGTTGCTTCTTACAACAGCTAACACACTTGTGTACAAATGTTCCCAGACCTGTTTTACCTCTCTCCTCCAGTTCAGAATATTTCATCTCCTTACCTACAGGAATTGATTAGAAAGAAAGATGTGGCAAAAAATGTTGAAAGGTCCTGCACTGAGTCAATTGTATCATTTGCTGTGTTACCAAGAGATTGTTTACTTTGTAAAATGGCGATACTAATATCTACTATTAAGCAAGATAATATATGAATCCTGGATTCCAGTATGTACTCAAAAATGTCTTTTGAGCAGAACCGACATAATTAGAAAAACATTACTGTGTCAGAAGCATAAAGTGCATGGCACAGTGACATAGCACTGGGAGGAAAAGAAGAGAAAGCCTCCAGGTACCTTGCATTGCCTGCTCCAGATTCACCCTTCCCTCCCCTTTACTCTGCTGTCTGTCCTTGCAGGGTGACTTCTATGAATATACTAAAAGTCTCCTTTGACCTGGCTTCTGGAGGGCTCAGAGAGTAAAGAACTTCAGCAAAGGATCAAGGGAGGAGGAATTCAGTAGCTATTTATTCCCTGACCAGCTCCCTCTCAGTGAGGACAACTTGGGTTGGTGCTGCATTCAGAATACGGCTTCTTAGCTTTTTTACATCCCTTGGTCCTCCTGGGTTATCTGGTGAGGTGTAGACATCTTTCCAAATTAATAGCTTTAAATGCATAAAACACATAAGACTATACAGGAAGCCAATCATGTTGAAACACAGGTATATGTATTTCATTATATATATATTGTGAGTTTATGTATACATACATATACAGTTATGTATTTGTAATATGGCAATACAATACATATACTTCTTTCTTATATTACATAACAAGATAGTATAATATAGGCAAGTTGAAGTTAAACTTATTTTTCAAAAGACAGGTCATTGTAAGGTCTCCCATTGTTAAGCATGTAAAATAACATTAAACCCTGGGGTGATCATTGACTGGCAACATACACACATAAAGTTGGACAACCAAATAATTTTGACTTTTTGTTTCAATGATTCCAAATGTTAAAAATTCTTGTTCACAAAGATGCGATGTTACAAGCAGAACTGAAGTTTCCATAGGTCACTTCATTAGATCAAGATGGGGTTCTCATAAGGAACATCAAACATTTTCAAGGCTGTTTTATTAAACTCCAATCGCAGGGAGTCCTTTGTCCTAAAACCAACATGTTCTTCTTTGGCTCACTCAGTCCACATCTTCAATATAGTTTATATCAGAGAAAGAGGGATTGTGAGTCCGTAATTCAACTTTAGTGCCATCAAGATAGAAATAAATTTTTAAAAAAACTTTTGAAGAGTCCCCAGGTGTTTTCTGTTTTATCTTTTCAGAAACTGACAGAATTTTGTATCTCACCTTCATCTTGGAAAAGCAACTCGTCTAGCAATTGAAAGTTTGTAAGGATGCTGGCCTCTACTTTTTTCTTCCCTATCAGTCGCTAAGTCAAGAAAAAAAAATTTTTTTTAATTTTTCAGTAGCATCCATAATGGTAGCTTCAAGTGCCTGAGTTGAAAGATTTATTATCTTATTCATATGGTTTAAAATATCTACAAGGTAGGCCAACTCATGAATAAACTGTTTCTTTCAGAAAGGTTCAAGAGTGGTGGGTTTTCTTTTTCTTTGTGAAAAGGTAAAATTCTGCCCTCAGTTTGTTAGCAGTGGCTAAAAGGTTCTCTGGCCAAAGGACCATTGTGTGGCAGGGAAGCTCCTCATACTCTACTCCTATTTCTTGATGAACCCTTTAAATACTATGATTCAGAGACTGTCTCCTGATAAAGTTGATGACTTTTGGCATTTATCAAATTCTCAGAATCGTTGACATAACGGAAACATAATGACAATTCATGTCCGTGTGAAAAGGAGTAAGTGACACAAATGTGAGGAGCTTCCAGTTTCACTACAGACCAAAAGCAGATGCATCATCAAGTCTTGTAGAAGCGCCATCTGTGCAGAGTCTGAAGCTTTTATTTCTAGGCAGAGTTTTGTTTGAGGAAAAAAAAAAAAAAACTTTTCTTATCATTTCCAAAATACGAAAGGGACTCAACAAAATAAGAATTTTTCAAATGCATCAGCATTCACACAGGGAGCAAAAGCAAGGATCTGGCTACAGTGAAAAATGTTGATCTCAGGGTTGTGAGTTCAAGCCCCACATTGGGCCCGTAGCATACTTAAAAAATATATACATTAAGAAAAATGTCTGTTTACATGCAGCCATACACTGAGGGGGATAGCAAAACTGCCAATTCTAAGTGACAGACTTCAGAATGGATTTTTTTAAAACAACTCTTCTAGATTCGATGTCACCATTTAAGAAGTGTTGCTATCAGCTTTCTCCTTCTGTTCCAGTCCACAAAGCAGCCCATTTTTGTCTAGTGTATATGGCTTTTCTCTCTTCTTTTACTTGGCAAATCCAAATCTGGAAATATCCCATACAGAATTAAAAATTCTCATTGAATCATCCATCCAGTTTTTCAAACCCTTAGAAAACTCTGAAGCCACCAAACTATTTCCCCAACTTTATCAACCAACAGTTGTAGACAGGGAATACTGAAGAGCATCACAGACATCTGGATTACCAAAGTGTACTCTTGCATAAACCTGAATATACGGGATGAGTGAAACCATGTTTCTTCTAGAAACATGTCCAAGAACCACCGTATTTTCAAAGTAGTGATGCAGATAACATTTCAAGGTATCTACAAACAACTGTACTGTATTATTAAAGATTGTGTGATGTCCATTCATGAAATGGCTAGCTAGTAGCTAGTACTACGAGCAATAACGCAGGTCATTAATTGCCATTCATAACTGAAATTTTAATTAGTTTAGATGTTTAATTCAGTTAGATGTTTGTGAAAATGGAGATATAAATTTTTTCCCATCCAAGTTCATGAACTTCCCGAAATCTATCCATATGCCAAGGTTAAGAACAAGTAACATGTGGGATGCCTGGGTGGCTCAGTCAGTCAGACATCTGGCTCTTAATTTTGGCTCAGGTCATGATCTCACGAGCCCTGCATCAGCCTCTTCACTGGGCATGGAACCTGCTTAAGATTCTCTCTGTCCCTCTGTCCCTCTCTCTGGTTCATTCTCTCTCTCTCTCTAACAAATAAATAAATAAAAGAACAAGTAACATGTAGGAGAAATGTCCCGAAGCTCCCTGTCTCACGAGAAGTAGGTAGGCTGGCTGGTGAAATTAGGTAAGTGAGTACAGAAAGAGAAGTAAGAGAACAAATCTCTCAGAATGGGTAAAGAATGTGAAGACACCTGTCCATTTAAATATCCACTAGAGACATCCACAGTGGAGGCAACTCCCAAAAATAAGGTACACAAGCTGACCGATCCAGTGGACATCAGGCAGTCCCTTTCCCCAGTCATCTGACACCTACCTGCTCAATGGGTACAATGCCGGCTAACCTACAAAGTGGCTATATCTGCAGGGATAAAGATTATGCACATTTTGAACAGTATGGACTTACTTTCATCAAGGCTGATCTAGTTACCTCCAGTACTGAGTGACCAGCATGCCATCCGTGGAGACCAATGCTGAGTGGCACCAGACCCTGAGTGGACAAGCCAGATACCTGGTAGCAAATTGCCTACATTAGATCCTTCTGATTATGAAGTGATCCATGCTCTATATTCACAGGATCAAACACATGTTTCAGGTATATGTTTGCCATTCTTCCCCAAACTCTGTCTGCTAAAGCCACTATTGAGAGACTTACAGAATACCTTATCCGAGACTACGATACCTCATACAATGCTCCTTCCAACCAGGGGACACATTTAATAACAAAGGAGAGTCAGGCATGCATTCACACTGAGGAATGAATTGTACCTACACTCAGATGCAGCTAGCTTGATGAAACAGTAGGAAAGCTTAAGGGTTTAGTTAAGGTCGAACTGGAGAATCACCTCATGAGGTTAGGCTACTTTTCCTGCAAGATGCAAAACACCCATTAAACCAGCCGCCTCTATATGGTTTCATCTTTCCCAGTCAGGATGCTGGGTTCAAGAAACTAATAGTAGAAATGTAAGTAGTTCCCTCAATTATTATTCCCAATAACTCACTTAGGGAATTTTTGCTTCCCATTCCCATAGCTTTGGGCTCAATAGGTTTTTAAGTGATGGTTCCAATAAACTGAAAGCTGAGATGACCCCTAACCTTTCTGGGCTTCTCATACCACTAAACAATAAGGAATTTAAAGGAGTTATTCCAATGGCTAATATAAATGTGCATGATCCCAATTGCTGGGTAGAAGAAAATGAACTGCTGATACTCAATAAAAACAAGTTAGGTTTGAAAACCAAAATAATTACTAGAATTCCTTGCAGTACTCCCTTGCCCAGTGGCCTTGATCAATGGGACACAATAAAACCAAGACCGTCAAGACTTCTGAGCTTACAGGAATAAACATTTCAGAATCCTCAGCAATAAAGAGAAAGAATCTCACCCAACCTATGGGTCTGGCAAAGGAAAGGAGAACGTGGAATTGGGGGTAAGAGAAAACAGCTGGGATTATCAACATGAGCCGCAAGATTAGCTACAGAATTAGGGACTATAATAACTATGTTTTATGTTTCTTAATTATTTATTTTCTCTCCAATTACACTAACATCAGTAGTGGTTAGTGGGCTAGGTTTCCCATATAAGTAAAATTGAATTGTTGGAATTTTTGCATTTGCTGTTTGGAGAATATGAACTTTTCACACAAAGAACAACAATGGAGTCTACAGGACAAAAGGGATGGACTGAGCTGAATATTTTCTATTTCTCCTTCAGATCCACTCTCCTTCCTTCTCTCCCTGCCCTATATCTGCCCAGAGGTTGATCCATTTGGATCTCAACAAATTCTCGTTGAGCAGCTAAAGGGGAACTTCAATAGGAGATCAGAGGAAGACAAGAGAGGGCACCCAGAATATTTATTTCATCAGCTGGGCCTGATTTTTGTCAAGATAGCCTTTTAAGTGAAATTCTGTCCTTCTGAGTTTGGATTCTGGTCATTTCTCTCTTTTCCCATCCCTTTGGATTTAGGGACACTGATAGGTCTAAACCTTGTCCATTCTTCTATGAATAGTATCTCTATTTTTTCTATTGGTAACTTTATTAAACACTCCTGGAATCACCCTAATGTGAGTACACTGTTTCCTTTTGGAGTCTTTTCTTATACAGAGATTCCCTGAGGGGATAAATGTCAAGTTGGATATTGCAGGATGTATGGAAGATTCCCAAGGCAAAGTGCATATAACAGAGAAAAGCATCTATTTCATCAACATTTCAGGACCCAGAGGACTGACAACCTAATATGTTCTAGAAACCACAAAGTTTGCTGTAGCATGATCTTGGCAGAAATGTGATGGAAAATAAATCTGGAAAATGCCCAGATCACAAAGATCCTCTTAAAAAGGAGACAGGAGGCCCAAAATCGATCACTTGTGCTAAGCCCACGTCACCTGAAACTTTATGCCTAACCTAACTGTGGTTTCAGCCTCTCCCAGGAATGGAATCTTAACCAGTCAGTCTGGATTCCTGGTCAACATTAGTGAGGTAATCCACTCAACAGACCCTTGCAGTCCCCTAAAGGTAGGTGACCTTGCCTGAAACAATCTACTCTTTGCTGGAGTAACTTCCTTGCCCTGCCTCCTCCTGCTTAAAAAGTCATCCACTTTGTACAGCAGCTCAGAGCTCTTTTCTATCTGGTAGATGGTACCCAATCATGATCAAGTCATCATTCTTTACACTTACTCAGGTGAATTTTTGTTTTTTTAACAAGCCTTAGTACCAAAGTATGGGATATCACCCTAGGAGTGGCAAGAAACAGAATCCAAAGCTGTTTACTGATTTTTGTCACTAGAATTTATTACCTTTCCCTTCTGAAAAATATTGCCTTATTGGAAATAAATCCACCTAACGATTTTTGCCTCCACTGGGTGAAAAAACAGTCACTTTAAAAAGGGCAATGACATCCTCTCTACATTGGGCTCAGAAATAACTCTCATCTTGTCAGATGCCAACATGGTACAGGGAATCACCTCAGCCCACTCCATTCTGCACCAAAAGAACAATTTCCTCTCTTTCATTTTCCTTTCTCCACTGAGCAGTTGAGCAGGCCCCTGAGAGAATCCCAACTCTCTCAATTTGGCAGGGTCTATGGACGTGTGTAGAATAGCATTTTTGCTTTGTTTAGAAACATCTGTGGGAAATCATGGGCATCAAGATGGCATATATGGCAAGAGCTGGGGCTTCTGATACAAAGCCCTTTCTTTGAGCTGAGTGGCAGCCCCTCTAATCCTCGGGGTTTCTCTGGTAAATTGTTGACTATCTCTAATACCAGCTTGCTTCAAAGTACTTAGCTGGCTTTTACGCAGTTCCTGGGCTGATGTGTCTTAAGTTCCCATTGTTCTTTCCATGCCAAGCATTTCTGGACCTTTGAATGTCACCAATATCCTTCAAAGTATAAGGACTGTTTAGGAGGCAGACTGTCCAAAATTGAATTAACTGAATAATCCCCTCCCTGGGTAAAATATTATTGTTTTTTGCAAATACATAAATGACTGTCTGCATTCCATTACCTTAGGCAAATCTACAGAATCCAAACCCTCCATATCACTCATGTTACTAATCAGCACGATCATTCTCTTTGAGATACTATGCCACAAGAATGGTGGGGCTTTCAGAGACATGGGAAGCCAAGGTTCTAATCTCTAATGCATCTTCAGCCTCCTCTGCTGCAGAGTGGGCTTCAGCACATTAACGGCCCTGCTTCTCAGCTGTCCAAGGACTTGATTTAATTACATTGCAAGTCTCTGTCTTCATTGGAAGTCTCCACACATGCTGTTTGCTCCATTATTATGGATTGCATTTCCTCTCTGCTGCAATGTCTCATTCTGCCCTTCCATGGGCTTTAGTGGCTAATAGACATTTGCATTAATTTTCATTTCTCCTGGTGCTTAATAAATATCCTCTTAGGCACACATCCTGGAAGTAGAAAAACCATTTAGCTCAACCACAAAGTTGAACTCCAGACCCCTCCTAGAACCAAAACTTGTCTTTCTATCGATATTGTCCACCCTACTTCTCACAGCATTTAAGGGATGACTCCAAGACCCAGCAGAGACCTTGCCCTTCTCTAGATTGCATATACATATCTGAGATTTTCTAGTAGCCATACCCTAGTGCATATTATAAAAGTGCCACATACAGACATATACAGACATGTGCATGCACATCCTTCATTAATAAAGTACATCACGGCATCCAGTGACCCAGGAATGGTTAAGTAAATGGTAATAGTCATTCAACAGAAGAAGGTACTGTCACTAATATGATGTGTGTAAAGACCAGATAAAAAATTGTGAGAAAATATTTACACTGTACTGTTAGTAAGAAATAAATGGTACATATAGCATTAGTACCATTATGTTTTAAAATACACATATTTATATCCCTATGCATAAGAAAAAGATAGGAAGCAGATATATCAAAATATTCATAATGGTCATTGTTAGGGCTGGAATGTCTTAGAAGAAATTTCTTTCATTTCAAAGAGAGAATATTCATTTTTTTAGGGCAGAAAATAACATAAATAAAAGAAAAAGCACATACATTTTCTCCTCATTGGAGATCCCAAATAACCAAGCTCAAATGAGTATAAAACACAGAAAAGAGATGTAAATTGGAACTGGATAGACAGGAAATTTAGGAGCAGTCTTAGGTCAGCAGGATTCCAAGAACTTTATTCAACCATTGGGTCTTTTTTGCAGACCCACTATGACTGTGTTAAAATTACGGGTGGAGGGAGCAGGAAGGTTGCTGACCTCACCATTATGTAGAGGAGAATGGTGGCAAGCCTGTGGAGAGCAGTCACTTGCACAGGCCAGGAGGGATGGACAGAATGGGACCAGAAACCAATCTGTATAACAGACATCCCCTCTCTGCTTGACTCTTGAGATTAAGAATACAAATTTAAGCACAAAAATGAACATTTAAATAAAATAAATCACCATAAATTACAAAGATAAGAAGTTGACAAATCTAATAATGTTTTTCTTACTTAACTGCTCTATATACCTCTATAAAGTTGTTTTTTTCCTACATGTTTCACAGCATACTCTGTCATTCCACTTCATGTAGCAATTATTTTATAATATTTCCTATCTAAAAATTAGAAAGATAATTCAGTCTTTCCTCTGGGTGGTTAATTGAAAACTTTTTTTTAAATTCTGAGATAATTTTAGACTCACAGAAGTGTTGCAAAAAGTAGTATAGAGTCCATCCAGCTTCCCCTAATGTTAACATTTTATGTAGCTATAGCACAATCATATGTGAAAAATTAACATTGACACAATCCTATGAACAAAACTACAGACTTCACTTGGATTTCACTAGTTTTTCCATTTAAGTCCTTAAATTCAATCCACACTGCATTTAGTTTTGTGTCCCCTTAGCCTCTTCCAGTCTGTGATAAGTTCCTTAGTCTCTCCTTGTCCTTCCTGATCTTGACCTTCTTCAACAACATTGGTCAGGTGTCTTGGAGAAGGTCCCTCAATTTGAATTTTCTGGTATTTTCTCATGATTAAACTGAGCTTATACATTACTGGAAAGAATTCCACAGTAGGGGGAGGCGCCTGGGTGGCTCAGTTGGTTAAGCATCCAACCCTTGATTTTGCCTCAGGTCATGATTTCATGGTTTGTGAGTTCGAGCCCCACATCGGGCTCTGCACTGACAATGTGGAGCCTGGTTGGGATTCTCTCTTTCTCCCTCTCTCTCTGCATGCTCTCTCTCTCTCAAAATAAGTTTGTGTTTCAAGTTAAAAAAAAAAAAAAAAAAAAAAAGAATTCCACAGAGAGGTGTGCCCCAGTGCATCAGGTCAGGTGAAAGTGATGGTGCAGGCTTTTTACTGCTGGCATTAACCCTGATCACTTGATACAGGTGGCATGTGCCAGGTGTCTCCACTGGAAAGTTACTGTTTCTCTTTTTGTATTTAGCAAATATTTAGAACGAGATATTTTAAGATTATGCAAAAATCCTGGTTCTCCTTAAACTTTCATCTTCTAATTTTATGATCCATTAGTGGAGCTTGCTTACAGAGATTATTATTGTGGTAACACCATGATTTCAAGGGTAATTTTCTATCTCTCACATACCTTCTACATTTATTAAGTGGAATTCTTTCACATGTTCCTTCTACCACATTTATTCATTTGTCAGCTATTTTTCACCTGGCTGTAGACTCATGGCTACTTCTTTTATTCTTGGAGTTATAATCCAATACTATCCTAATTGACTTTCTTGCTCAAATTCTTCTAGATTTAACCATTAAGAGTTATTTCAGATTGATTCCTATGTCCTTCAACATGCCCCCCTCCTTTTTAAGAAGTTCCTTACTTTTTTGCACCACAAGATGCTCCAGGATCATCTTGTCTTTTCTCTACATCGGCCCTGGAATCGGCTACTTATCCTTTTAATGGAGAGCAGTATTTAGAAAGCAAGATATGAGTATTAGGTATGCTGGTTGCCCCTGAGTTTCATTGCATCTCAGCACTCTCACGGGCAGAAGAAGAATGGTTTTGCATGTACATTAGCCCATGTATGCACACACATCCATATTTATTTTTGTATCTATCTGTATGTGTTACATACACTAAGAGCTCCTATTAATTCTCTGAGTCCAGTCCAGCACAACAAGACTCCTTCTACACTTTCCTCTTTCCTTAGTTGTAACTTGTTTCTCTCACAGTAAGAAACCTCCTCTATCTACAATACATTTTCTTACTTGCTCAAGTCTAATATACACAGAAAGCAGTTTCAGAATTGCTAACCCATATCTCTGGAGGAAAAGTGTGTGTGTGCACTACTTTTTATCTCTACCCTTAACTGTATAAGGTCAAAATACAAATTTCCAAAAGTACCTAAGTCAGATCCTTTCTTCTCCACCCTTTCAGTGTCACCTCTGTGGTTCTCAGAAAGAGCTATTGTGCCCCCAGGGCACATGTGGCAAATCTGCAAACTTAGGTTGTCACAACTGGGGAGGCAGTACTGACACACTGTGAATAGGGGCCAATGATGCTGCTAAACATACCACAATGCCCAGACTAGCTACAGATAAGAAGTACCTGGCCCTAAAGAAGTACCTGTGAATTCCAAAATGTATCTCTTTTTTGTATAGATTTTCTCCTTTTAATAGAACCTGAAACTGTTTATTGCACTTCTGACATCAGGAAGTGAAGAATTTGTATTGATTTCATCATGCATCTTTTCACTTTCATTTCAGAGTCTATTAATCTTCATCTGAATTTTCTCATAGTTCTTCAATAAATGAAGATGACAAAAGGAGGTATTCTTCACATAGGTCCAAATCAGGAATCTGTCAATTCTTACTTATTTTATGGATATGTTCCCAATGATCTTTGCAAACTGCAGTCAAACTGGCATTATTTCCAACAACTTTCCTTTAGCAGAATTCCAGAAATGTCCGTGGTCACTCCACACCACCTGAACACAAAGAGAAATGTGATGGAGAAGCAGCTAAATGGGAAGAAGCTGTGTTCTTAGCTGATTGTTGTCAAAATATCTTACTTTTGCAGACTTCACAAAAACATGTGAAGGCATTGCTTGGGCTTCTTTTATGATCTTGGATGAAATTTGAGATGAAGGACCCTAAAACCTCGAACTCTTCAAACAATTATTTTCTGCTCAGGGGCCAAAAGTGACTGCACAAAATCCAAGCCCTCGAGAACCTTGTGATTTAGGAAAGAAGGTAGATCTATGTTCAGAGGTGTCTCAAGACACAGTAACAACCAGAGATGTAGACCAAATCTCCTACAGCCCTGCTAACGCCCACCAGGAAAGTAAACATCCAGGAAGTCTTTGTTTCTGAGTAGCCACCCCTCTTCATCATCTGTCAGCCTCCTGACATTGACCCCTGGAGGCCAAGGCAAGGCTTGGCCCTTTCATTTTTACACAGGGGTAGGGAGTAGAGTAAGAGCTTGAAAAAGGAGAAAGCACATCAAAAATATCATCATCCTAAATACTGTGATTTGAAGTCATTTTTCACTGCCAAGAAAGAAAAAAAATAGTAGTCAAGCCTCTGAAGGCAATGTTTACTCTTCACGGGAGAGGACATATGGGAGAGCTTCTGACAAGACTGTCAAAAGTGTGTTCAGCAATTTAACTAGTAATAATAGTGAAAAACAACAAATAACGCTTTGAATTAATCCAGCATCTTTCATCTCCATATATCAAAGAGTGTTGCCAATGTCCCTGATAACAACATATCTGTGAAACACAGAGGTGGCAGGCAACCGTCATTCTTCAGTGACAGATGAAAGAACAGAGAAGCTAAGAAACTCTCCCCTAGTGATTCAGCCAAGGACCTGCGAGGGCAGATCAGCCTCTCTCCACATCAGCACCTTCCAGGGGCTGTTGGAGCACATACTCTAAGGGAATTGGGCTTAAGGACTGCCTGAATGTGAACAACACAGGGATAGAGACTCCGCTCTCCCAAAATGTGGTGACGAAATGCACCCACCAAGAGATTCCTGCATCTATGCAGGTGAATCAGCAGGATGCTTTTTAAAGGTCAGCTGACAGACCCTACTGGATATGCTCTAGGGAAAGTACCGCCTACTTTGGGGAGTTCATAATACATGGGGTGGAAAAAAGGAAAAATACACACATCCCCTCCAACCACAGGAAGATGCCTACAGGTTCCCCAAGTGCAAAAGCATAGGCCTCTATGCCTTTGTCCCTCTGTTCTCTGTGCTGTTCCCTCTTCGGTGCTTGTCCCCCTTCATGACACTACGGAAGTATCACCTACTGTGTTAAGTCTCACACACACACACACACACACACACACACACACACCTTTCCTTCCTTTTTATACTTTCCAGGCTCTATATAGATTTCTGTCTCAGGCCTTGTAGCTTCATTGCATATACTTGTTTACACATCTGTCTTAGCTACCAAACTCTCAGCTGTTTTGTCAGGGGGAACGTATTATAGTTTTCTCTGTTTGTCCAAAGCTCAGCACAGTGTCAAGCTCATACCAGATGTTCAGCAATTGTTTCCAGAAAGAGGGAGGTATGGAGGGAGGGAGGGAGGGAGGGAGGGAGGGAGGGAGGGAGGGAGGGAGTCAGAGAGGGAGGGAAAGAGGGAGAAGAACCGGTATCTACTGCACAGCTACCATCTGTATACCAGGCACTGTGCTAGGGCATCATATTCCTGTTCAGCATTTAGCAAGTGTTTCTCATCTGAGGGCTCGTGTCTTTTTTCAAGTTCAGAATCTTTTCATGTTTATCTTTTTGAAAGCTGCTTTCTCCAATTCCTTCAATTATCTATTTCTAGAAGCCCAGGTGTTGAAGAGTCTCAGTCCTCCATGTCCCTTCAGTTTTCTTTTCTGTTTTCTATCTCTTTATCTCTGCAACATATGGGATGAACTCCCCAGTGTTATATCCCAAATCACTGGTACTCTCTTGCACACATTGAGTCCAGAATTGATCTTGTCTCCTGAATGTATTTTTATTCTAGTTACTTGATTTTTCATTTCCAGGGTCTAATTAGTTCATCTTCATACACACCTGTTCTTCATTTCTACCTGCCTGATTCTGTTTCATAACATCTTGCTCTTTTTACATAGTATTCCTTTCTTTATACCATCTTTGATAATCTCAAACATACTCGTTTTAAAGTCATTTTCAGATTACTCTATTATACTTTCAATGGGAGTGAATTCTACTGATTGTTGAGCTGACTGGTGGTATTTCTCAGTATTAGTTTTTTTCATGTGCTTTGCAACTTTGGTTAGCAAATTCCCTCTCTCTCCTCTTACCCCTCCCTGTCTGGGAGTTGTTCAGTTTCCTTCCTAAAGACTCCTAGCCTAGACTCAGATCTGATCATGGCGACTCAGGTTTCTTATTTTGAGGTGATCTTGGGGGATATCACAGATCTCGTCACTGGATCAACAGTGGATAGGTGAGGTCCTATGGTATAGCTTCCTCTGCTCCTTCCCTTCACCTGGGAATTCAGCTCTAGAATATGCTGCATCTCCAAGCAGTAACTGAAAAGCTGGCAGTAAGCCCTTAGTTTCACCCAGTGAGCTAGGATCCAGTCCCCAATTATAAGCCCAGAACGTCTGGTCCTTATCATCTCATGGCCGCCATATTCCAAGCCCTATCTGCCCATTCCCAAGTCCAAGAGCCCAGCAAGTCTTTAACCTCAATTGCCATCTTCAACTGTGCTGTTTCTTATTGAATGTAACTATGTTGAAGTTATTTTTTAAATATTTCATCCAATATTGCAATGCATTTCAAATCAAGGGACTTTCAAAGCATGAACAAATCTTGACCTAAAGTCCCAGTCTGGGCATTTTCACAACATCAGTCTGCAAACAATGATCCCCAGATGCCCAGAGCGTACCCTGTTACCTGAAGGCTCAGAACTCCAGGCCTTGGTCCTGGGCCAGTGATAGGCAGGCCTGGGAACATGCATAGCCCTGCCTGTGAGCCAGCAGTGTCTGCAGATAGTCTCTAGCTCGCATGCCCGTGCAGTGCAGGGTGGAGCAAGCTCCAGAGTTCTCACGAGGGGACTAAGCTGCAGTTCCCTGTAAAGCAAGCACCTGCCATTTGAGCTCACACTGCCCAAGTCTGCCTAGAAGACTCGCCCTTTGGAACCTATTAACCTAGCCTTGTCTGGATTTATGTTTCAGAGCCTCACTAAAAACCAAACAAACAAATAAACCCGACTCCCACCTAATACTATCATTTCAGTCCCAAAGTATTCTCGGACCTCTCAGATGAAACCCACCCACGTTAAACTTGAATCTAATGTTCTCAGATTTGGTTCAGACTCCAGGTGCCTCTTAAGCACACACCACACTACTCCTGGCCTGGTCCCAGCTCCTAAGACATGAGCTCCTAAGACACAGCAAAAGCTCTCACCCCTACTAAGCACTGTGCTCCCCAATCACACTGTGTGTGTGTATGTTTCTGACGGGGTTCCCATGTGTCCAGGCAATGCTTCAACATCAGCTGGGTGTCCTACAATCCAACTCAATGCTGACACTACCTATCTGGAGATAACATCAGATTCCACCGGTTAAGGGCTCAGCCCCACAAGACTGAGCCCACACCCCAACTTCATATACCAACCACCAACCCAGACTGTCTTCTGTACTTCTAACAAACTGGCTACATATCAGAGGTTTCAGTGACCCCCCCTCCTTGGGTGCAATTCATTTGGTAGAGCAGCTCACATAACTCAGAGAACCATTTTACTTACTAGATTACTGGTTTACTAGAAAAGGATCTAACTCGGAACAGCCAGATGGAAGAGACGCACAGAGCAGTGTACGGGGAGCCTCTCCAGGCGTGCAGCTCTTACTCAGTCCCCGTGTGCTCACCAGCCCAGAAGCTCTCCAAACTCTGTCCTCTGGGGTTTTGAGGGAGGCCTCCTTACACAGGGCTGGCTGATTAAATCATTGGCCTACAGCTATTGAACTCAATCTCCAGCCTCTTGGCCCTAACCAGAGGTGGAGGATGGAACTGAAAGTTCCAACCCTCTAATCACATGGTTGGTTTCCGTGGCAACAAAGCCCCTTTCATAGGTGCTTTCCAGAAGTCATCTCATTGACATAACAAAAGACAACTTTATGGTTCTTACTTTGGAAACCGCAAGGATTTTAGATCTATGCCAGGAAAGGGGACAAAGACTAAATATATATTTCTTATTATAAATCATAATATCATACCCACACACCCAAGACTGAACAAGAGTCATGGCATTCATGCATATTCTCATGTAATTCTGTCACAGTTTGTAAAAAATATTGTTACCATTTTTATCTACCTTAACTGTAATAGTAATATTTATCGTCTGCTCACAATGTTGCCAGGATCTGTGCTAAGTACCTTCCCTGCCATACCCGAACTAATACTTAACAACAACTCTATCAAGTGGCTACTACTACCGTCTCCCCCTTTTATAGATATAGAAGTTGAGGCTCGGGTTAATTGACATCTCTAGGACCCGACAGATACTAAGTGCTAGAGCCAGGTTTTAAGCCCAGGTTCATCTCAGCTTAATGCCCATGCCCTTAGCTGAATGCTACAGTGCCAAATCCATCTTAACACTGACCTCACCCAACTTCTTTGCAGCATGTGACAATACCACGGGTTCTTTCCTTCCGGGAAGTGCCTCCTCTTCAGGCTTCCCAGAAACTGACCTGGAGGGAATTTCCTCTACCCTCTCTCTCTCACAGGTACTCCTTGTTCCACATGTGGTGTTCCCCAAACCCCCAGCTTCTTACATGTACCACAGACTCTTCCATTTCAACATTTCAATGTGTTCCATTGTGAACTCATTACTTACACACCCTGTCTCAATTCCTGGCAACACCATCCAGCCAGGCTCCCAAACCAGAAGCCAGAGTAAGCTCTCCCATCCCCTCAGCCCATCAATAGACAAGGGCAGCAGATTCCCTCTTCTGAGCACTCTGATGCTGTCCCACCTATACATCCCCATCACCCAAAGGCCTCTTCCAAGCCACACCCACTTTTCATCCTCATCAGTCATCTCTACCATCCACGCCCAAAGCCCTAAAGCCCTAGTCATCTCAATCGGCTGCCGCTTCCCACATGTCAAGGTCTTTAGTGACATCAGACCTTTGCCCCAGCTGTCCCCTCCTCCTAGGGCATGGTCATCCTTTGTCCACCCACTTTCTGTCCAAGCATCTCCAGCTCTGTGAAGCCATCCACAAAGCCTTTCTCTTGGGTTCTGAGAAAAGACAAGGTGCTTACTTCTCAGCTCACCCTGGACTCAACATCAGGACCTAGTACAACTTTTTATCTCAGTATCCTGCTCCAATACCACATTCTAGGCATCATCAACTCTCCCAGGGGCAAGTGAACACATGGAGTCCTTTCTGCCTTTGTGTCTCCAGCCCCAGCCCAGCTTCTAGCTTTCATCAGCAATTAACTGGCAATTGGCAACAGATACAAAAAAGCAGTTTCTCACCCCAACAGGGATGTGTAATGTTCAACTCTGTTTTTCCAAGGGACGTGATCAGAAGCCTGTGCACACCTAAGAGACATTTTGACAGAGGCGTCAACATATGAAGTCAGCAAAGAAGCTTAAATGAAAGAATTAAGAGAAACAGATTTCAGCCATAGCTCTATGCAGAAGGCTACAGTGCTAAAATCTGCATTTAATAGGGACCACATGGCATAAACGTGCCACCATGACTTACAGTGACACAGAATGAAGTCAGTGATGAATCTCTAGGTCTCTCAGGCACCTCACCCACCCTCACACGCCCACAGTGAGCCAGTTCCAAACTTTTGACTTATCAGCCCCTAACAAGCTGTTGAACTCTATCTCCTACTAGTTACCAGTCTATTCCTTGCCAGTTCAAATCCAAATGGTGAAATACTTCAGCTGGAAAGGGTAATCAAAACACAAGTACAAATGGCTAATAAATACATGAAAAAAATCAACTCCAGCAGTAATGCAAGAAGTACAAATCAAGACATGATACTATATTCCATCTGTCCAATTGGCAAAATTAAAAGCAACTCCTCCCTACTGGAGAGGGTGCTGGCTGCCTGCCAGCTGTGCCAGACGTGTGCGATGAAGTGAGCAGAACAAGAAGCCAGAAGAAATCTCTATAGCCTTCAGTGGTCTTCAAGAGTCAACTCACCTCTGTCCTTCAGCATTTCACTGTTAGCAGAGTCTCCTCGCGCATGAGGCAGGGAGCATGTGCTTGGGGAGGATTGGGGGAAAAGTGCAGGAAAATGACCCCTCGACACACACATACACAGTGTCTAAACATAAACACAGCCATGCTTTATCCAGCCTTGTCACAATGATATTTCAAGGAAGACATGGCTGAAACCTGCTGCTATTGGCTTACAATTTAGAAGTCGAGTCAAGATACTCAAATCTGTAGAAAACTGGCAAACAGAATCAGATGTTGTTGGAGAAGAAAAAGTGTCAGGTGTGTTCAGAAAAGAGAAGATTACTTCCAACTGGGCTACCAGGGTGGGTACAATTTTGGCAAAGATATAAGGAAAAAATGATTCTAGGGGCAGGGGAAAGATTAAGGTCGCAGATGATGACATTTAAATGTGTTAATTTATTCACTGAGGTCCTTTCCAGCCTTTACATTTTTCTAACCTGGTGCTTTCCCTCCTGTTAGCTGGGTGAGTTCCAGTGGCCCCAGGAAATGGATGGACACTTCAGTTACGTGCCAAGCACTGGCCTTACACCCTGCATAGGTGAACTCATTTAATCCTCAAAACACTTTAGAATGAACATCCTTGGGTCTGTTTTACAGGTGAGGAATCTGAGGCCCAAAGAAGAAGACTTAATTTGCCCAAGCTCACAAACCAAGTCAGAGGGAGAAATCAGACATGAACTGATGCCTGCCTGACTGACACTCATCCATAACCTCTTCTATACCACATTGCCTCACTTCGAGATCACTTCTTTCATTCAAAGTAAAACCCCCAAATTGATCTACACATTCAATGAAATCTGTATCAAAACCCCAGAAGGCCTCTTTGATGAAATTGACAAGCTGATCTTAAAATTCATATAATAATTCAAGGGACCCAGAAAAGCCAAAATAATCCTTAAAAAGAATAAAGTTAAAGGACTCATACTACAACTTCGAAAGTTACTACATCGCTACAGTAATCAAAACTGTGTGGCATAAAATGCTGGCATAAAGACACACACATAGATCAATGGAATACACCTGAGAGTCCTCAAATAAATCTGTACCTTTAATGGCAACTGATTTTTGACAAGAGTGTCAAGAAAATTCAATAGACTGGGAAAAAACAGTCTCTTCAACAAATGGTGCTGGGACAATGGGATACTCACATACAAAGAATGAAATTAGAACCTTATGCCATATATAAAAATTAACTCAAAACGTATCAGAGACCCAAATGTAAGAGCCAAAACTATAAAACTATTAGAAGAGAGGCACCTGGGTGGCTCAGTCGGTTAAGTGTCCAACTCTTCATTTTGGCTCAGGTCATGATCTCACAGTTTGTGAGATCAAGTCCTGCATCAGGCTCCGCACTGCCCCCCCTCTGCCCCTGCCCCACTTGCTCTCTCTCCTGCACACATGCACTGTATTTCTCTCTCTCAAAATAAATAAGTACAAAAATAAATAGATAAAACTCTAAGAAAAAAGAAACATAGGGGTGAATCGCTGTGACCCTGGATTAGACCATAGTTTCCTAGTACCTAAAGAACAAGCAACTACAAAAAACCAGATAAGTTAAGATTTTGTAAAAATAAAAAGTCTTTGTGCTTCAAAAGACATTGTCAAGAAAGTGAAAAGACAACTCACAGAATTTGAGAAATTATTTGCAAACCACGTATCTAATAAAGGTGTCATCACCAGAATATATAAAGAACTCTTATAATTCAACAAAGAAAGACAAAAACCTCAATTTGAAAATGGACAATGGCTTTGAACAGATATTTCTCCAAAGAACATATATAAATGGCCAATGTGCACATCAAAAGGTATTCAGCATTATGAGTCATTAGGGAAATGCAAGTTGAAACCACAATGAGACACTACTCCATACCCACCAGGATGGCTAAAATAAAAAATAGTAATAATAACAATAAGTACTAAAGAAGATAGGGAGAAACTGGAATGCTCAGACACTGCCAGCAGAAATGTAAGTGGTGGAGCTGCTTTGGAAAACAGTTCCTCAAAAATTTAAATATATAGTTTCCATGTGACCCAGCAATTCCACTCTCAGGTCCATATACCCAAGACAGTTGAAACCTGTGTTCACATAAAAATTTGCAAATGAATGCTCACAGAAACATTATTCATAATAGCCAGATCATAGAAACAGTGCAAATGTCCATTTAAACTAACATGGATAAACAAAAAGGTTATAATGGAGTATCATTCAGCCATAAAAAGGAATGAAATACCAACTCATGCTATAACATGGATGAGCCCTAGAAATATGATTTCAAGAAAGAAAAGCCAGTCACAAAAGATCACATATTGTATGATTCCACTTTCATGAAATTTCCAGAAGAGACAATTTTATAGATAGAAAGCAGGAGTGGGAATGAATGGAGAAAATAGAGAACGGCTACTAATGGTTACAGGGCTTCTTTTGGGGGTAATGAAAATATTATAAAAGTAATTGTGATGATGATTGCATAACTCTGTGAACCTATTACAAATATTGATTTGTATACTTTAAATGAGTGAATTATATGGTATGTGAGTTATAACTCAACAAAGCTATTTAAAAATAAATAGGTCAAGGGACGCCTGAGTGCCTCAGTCAGTTAAGCATCCAACTTCGGCCCAGGTCATGATCTCGCAGTTTGTGGACCCAAGTCCCACGTATGACTCTCTGCTGACAGCTCAGAGCCTAGAGCCTGCTTCAGATTCTGTGTCTCCCTCTCTCTCTGTCCCTTCCCTACTCGTGCTCTCTCTCTCCCAAAAATAAATAAGCATTAAAAAAAATTTATGGGACCTCATCAAAATAAAAAGCTTCTGCACAGCAAAGAAAACAATCGGCAAAAACTAAAAGGCAAACTGACGGAATGGGAGAAGATATTTGCACATGACATATCAGATTAAGGGTTAGTATCCAAAATCTATAAAGAACTTATCAAACTCAACACCCACAAAACAAACAATCCAGTGAAGAAATGGGCAAAAGACATGAATAGACACTTCTCCAAAGAAGACATCCAGATGGCCAAACGACACATGAAAAAATGCTCCACATCACTCATCATCAGGGAAATACAAATCAAAACCACAATGAGATACCAACTTACACCTGTCAGAATGGCTAACATGAACAACTCAGGCAACAACAGATGTTGGCGAGGATGCAGATAAAGAGGATCTCTATTGCATGCTGGTGGGAATACAAGCTGGGGCAGCCACATTGGAAAACAGTATGGGGGTTCCTCAAAAAATTAAAAATAGGTCAAAAAATTAAAAAGTAAAGTAGCACATGCTCATTGACAGAGGGAATGTGTGGGAAAGTATAACAAAGGACAAAAATGTCACTTGTGACGACCAGAGATAAACACTGCTAACATTTTGGCTTCTATCCTTCTGAAATTTATTTTCAACAGTTACTTTCATGATTGAAATTATAAGCACACACTATTTTATATGAATTCATTTCTTGCCTCAGAATAACCCCCCAGCGCCACAGTCCCTGGACACTTGGCCCACCCTTTGTCCCCACCTCCCACCATCCTCCCTCGAAACCTCTGCCCAGCCAACTCCAGAGGACCCTTGTCCTCACCTGGATGGTATTCTATGATTCGAATGCCCCTCCTCTGATTTGCTTGGCTGGAAAACCCCTACTTCTCCCCTCATCATCTGCCCAAATGCCTCCTCCTGCTCAGTGAAACTTCCCCAGAGGCCTCAGCAATGGCTTCTACTGACACTTCTCACCCTTTGCTCCTGTGAGAGGTTCTTACTCCTAAACTGGCTGCTCAGTTGCAAATTCAGTATTCAGCCCCCTTTAGGAGAAAAGGATTAGGGGGAAGGAGAACATTTCGGGTTAGGATATGGAGTAGGGAGGTTGAACCTTCTTTCTTCAAGTGCCTCAGCTTCCCCCCTGGAATCCCCTCAGGCAAACTGGCAGTCTTAGTCTATCCACAAAAAAAGAGTGGAGGTTGGCCTCCCTTTGCACCCACTGGATTTGCTGCCCTCACCCACGTCCCAACCCACCTGGGTGTTGTAGCCATTGGCTGACGGTCCCTCCTCTCACCCTGGCTTCTCCCTTTGCCTTTATCCTCTCTCTAGGGCAGATGCACACCACTGATCCCTGGTGAGGACTGATTTGGGGTGACGTAGGAGGAACCAGGGTCCCAGGCTTGGTAACCCCACTGATCTCTGAGGGTCCAGGAAAGGGGCCAGATCAGTTGGCCTGAGTTTCCTCATGTGTCTGCTAGACCACAAAAATTTGGGTACAGTACATTACAACTAACAAAAAGATCGATCTCTCTTGCAAGATGGACTTATTCTGAGATTGCAGAACTCAGGAAATGGAACCCATCTCCTTGTTATCAATGTAAAAACTGAGCTGAGCTATTTGTGATCTAAATCAAAATAGAACTGTGTCTGGCAAACTCATTTTTCTCAGGCCCCGGCAGCTCCCCAAGATACATTGTCTACTGATGGGGGTGGGGGGGATAGACAATGGCAACTGCCAGGAGCCATTGATCACTTGTTTTATGTGCAGAATGAATCCTTAATCACTGTCGCTTCAGAAAGAAAGGGGAAATTGAGATGGATTCTCAAGTGCCAAAGGCAGAGAGCTTGGTAATTGTAGCTCTTTCATTAAAACTTTGGAGCGTAATAAGTTAGCCAGTGGTTGTTCATCTCTGCCTTGGCGTCCACATCTTGGCTCATCGCTAAGGGGTGCAATGAAGAGTCCTAAGAGCCATGGGTAATCTCTCCTCAACGTGAGCTGAGGGCTCAAGAATCTCATCAAATGGAATCGGACATCTCAGTCCGGCATCTGAGGACCTACAAAATGGACCCAACTTACCTCTCCGACCCTATCACTTACTCCTCCCTGAGCCTTGGTTTCATAATTTGTAAATAGAAGCAAAACCCTACATTGCCTCATTAGCCTATGCTGTTTCATTCTTCTGATCCACTTCTTGCACTAGTTCTTTGTATTGGCCGGTGACATTTATTTATGTATTCATTCACTTTGCAAATACTCACTAACTGTTTATTGTGTGCTCATTGGTTAGCAAGAAGAGTCATGGTTTCTAACCACCCACCGCCTTGGGGCTTTTCACCTGGAGCATGCATTTTCAACAGGGGGCACTACTGCCCTTTAGTTCAAGGGGAGCAAAAAAATTCTTACTCTTCTAATACGTAAAACACAAATATTCATGCAGTATATAAACAGATACGCAGCATATTTTAAAATCTCATGAGGGAAGGGAGGAATGATTAGGGAAAAAATGTCTGAAAAGGATCCTGAGGGGAGCAATAATGAAAACAAAGTCTCTTGTCTACACCGGTTGAAAGTGACTTTCTGCCCTTTTTATCTACCTCAGGCTACACAACTCAGTACATGTCCCCTCCTCCAAAAAAAAAAACAAAAAAAACAACTCTGAAAAAAACCTATTTCTCTCTGCCCCTCCTCTTTGCTCCCATGACGAGCCCTACACAGCTAGTTCACAGCACGAGTCCCTGAGCTCCTGTCCAGGCTCTGCCTGACCCCTGGCTCTGTCTCCCACACTAGTCTGTAAGATGCTTGCAGGCAAGACTCTTGTCATTGTGTTTAACCCTGAGGGCCTAGCAGGTTAACTAACCCTTCTTTGCAGGTGTTCAATAAATATCAAATAAATGAATGATCAGCATGACATTGATCACTTTGTCATTCTAAGCATGGAGAGAAAAGGGGTTAAAGGAACCAACATTTATTGAGACCCTCCTGTATGCCACACACTATGACAGACCATGGTACAGTCTGCCTTACTTCCACTGTCACCACAGCCATGCAGGTAGCAGGGCAGAAACTGTTATCCATGGAGAAAGGAGGATCCATGCAGGGGTGTGCTGAAGGCAGGTTCTGTGGCTGAGCAGAGCCTATTCAGTTTTCAGCAAGTTTTCAAGCCAGGCATTAAAAACTATTGCTAGCTTGAAATCAGCTATCACAGGAGTATTTACACCATGGAAATGGGCAAACATTACAAATCAGAGCTTTTTTCTTCCCTGCTCTGAGACCTGGTTTACCAGCATATCACTGGCTCCATGCCCGGCAAGTGGCAGCCAGGAGAGGGGATAGAGTTTTTCCATTCAACCACACTGCCTCCCTACCAGTTGTGGGCACAGGGCTGGGGGGTAAAGGGAGATATCTACCTGTGCACATTAAGACTTCATCCAGGATCTCACCTGCTACCACTTTTCTTTCATGGAACTGCCTTTCCTTGCTCTTTGGTTAATTACTGTCTGGAAGTGAATAAAGAGGACCCCTGAAAATCACCCTCTTGGCACTTGGGAGTCACCTCTGCTTCCCAGGAGGCAGAGGTCAGGGAGGAGACTCCAGAAATCCTCCTCAGAATCAATACCCCAAGGCCAGAGGCCAACAGGCTCCCAGTTACCCTCACAGGGAGTCTTGCAGAAGCCTTTTCTAGATATGGCAACGATTTGTTTGCCCATCTCTCAAGAGTACAGGTTAGTTAGGGCAGGGACCAAGGGCTTTGCCCTCTGTATCCACCTGCAGCATGCAGCCCAGGCCCGGCACACATTTGGCACTCGGTAGATGTGCCTGTGGGAATAACACCCACCTGACCCAGATACAGCTCATCGGGGGACCCGTCCTGTTCCATACCCGGGTATGGCAGTGGATTTTCACAAACTGAGTCAACCTCGAAATTCTTTAAACAACTCTTCTAATTCCTTGACCCTTTTGCATTTCCCAGAAGACTCAAAAAAATTTCAAAATGCCCTGAGGGTGCTCTGGCTGTAAGTTTGAAATGCTAAATGTCTTATTAGACACAGGACTTTGGGTTTGACTCCTCTAGAATGCAGATCTGCTCACAGCAGCATCAGCAATAGCTGGAGTTTCGCCACATCACAGTATCATTAGCAACCAGACAGAGTTATTCTGCACATACCTTTTAATGTCGAGTCTCCGTTTTCTGACTGCTTGACAAGCCAGAGAGGATAAATAAAGGAGGCTCCTGGAGCATCTGGCTTTCTTTCACATTAGGTTCTGTGATGGGATCCCTGATTTAAGACCAGGATCCAACTGAGAGCTATACTCATGGCACAATAAATAATAGGGAAACATCAAGCCTGAAGTGGTGCAGTGTGTTAGTCCAGGACCATGCACTGTGACATTATTTATCATCAAGCAAATCCTTATTTTGGTTTCTAGAGAAGGCTATCATACAATTAATACTGAAAATGGAAAGAAAATGGCATTCAGGGAGGAAGTGTTTGTCCTTGTTGGGGAATAAGGGTCAACAGGTAAAAAAAAAAAAAAAAAAAAAAAAAAAAAAAAAATCAGTGGATGTGTTCAAAATAGTTACAGGAAACGGAGAACATTTTGTTTTTCTTGGCTGCTTTTGTCATGATTTCTCCCAAGCTCCTCTTGCAATTGACATTAGGAAAAAGGAGTAAAAAGGATTCCTTATCAACAGTGATTAAGTAGCCTAGATTTTTAACCATAATTCCAAAGTTCTGTGAGTCTTCGAAACAAAGATTATTCATTAAAGTACACTAAAACACAGTTTAATTCTGTCCATTTGTCAGACTTTTTTATATCCGTAAGTTCACAAATCAGAAAAAAATATTCCATGTTAACCCGGCAACCCAGATTTTTAGAAACTGTGTATCCTCAATATTGTTATTCTCCGTCCAGCCTCCTTTCCTTTTTTAAATCCGTATAATGACTTGTGGGGTACACAGAATCACAGATGCAGGGACTGGGGTGCAGAGAAGTTGAGTAAATTGCACAAAGTCACCCAGCCAGCAGGTGCTGGGCCTGGGCTTCAATCATGGGGACGCCGTCTCCCAATATGTGGTTTCTACTAGCCTCACCTCTACCCCACCCCCATCCCCTGAGTCCTTCCAGCCCCACTTCCTAAAAACACTAAGGCAGCCCCACAAAGGCGAGGCAAAACGGTGTCCTGCAGTTGTCCCTCTCCTCTTCCTCCCCTAGTAGTCTCCTCTCTCCCAGGGAAGCCTACAGTCTGTATTCCCCTGACTCTTTGCCCCCATCCCCTCCCCCGACAACCAAGGCTTGCCCTGAAGGATCAGCCATGGGCCTGGGTGGACAGAACAAACCCCAGGTGGAAAGCACAAGTGCAGCTAACGATGGAAGAAGCGCTCAGCTCATCCACCACACCCTCCAAAAAATCCCCACCAAGGATGAGAGTGACAAGGATTAGCATTTGTATTTTCCCAGCTATTCCTCACAAGGTCATACAGTTAAGTGGAGTGGCCCCCATTTTACAAATAAGGCAAATGAAGCTCACAAATGTAAAGTCCCGTGCCAAATTCACACAGTAAATGGCGGAGCCATGGCTCAAACCTGCATCCTGGAAGCCAAGATTTTTCCATAACAATGAGATAAAGTCCCAGTATGGGTAACGTGGGGTGCCCAGGGTCTGCTACTCTACGCCTGTGTGGTTGGAAAGACCACAGAGCATGGAGTCGAGGAGCCCGGGTGGGAATACGGGCTCAGGTTCCTCAACCTGTCTGGGCCTCGACGCCCTCATTTCTCAAGGGAAGAGGATAACAGGCGCCTGCTGGGGTTGCTGGGAGGCCCTGGGACAACATCCCGGCAGAGCACAGGGCGCACAGAGTGGGGGGGCTCACTCCGCGTGAGCCACCGCCCCGCTCGGGTCCCCTCCTCCTTCAGGGGTGTTGGCTCTGTTTCAAGCCGCAGCCGGTGAGAAAGCCTAGTGGAGGCGGCAGCAGACACACACCGGCCCCCCTACCTGCGCAAGGTTCCTTCAGAAGGGAGTCGTGTCCAGCTCTGATAAGGCGCTGATCTGGCGGGAAGATCACAGCCAGCAGCCATCTCTCCAACCGAGGAGAGAAAATGACGGGGCAGCCACGGTACTAAGGGGCTGGAGATGTAGCCAGCCGTCGCTTGGGGCCTAATTATCCGGCAGTCAAAGCCCTGGTGACATTTGAGATCCCTATCAACCCTGAAATACCCTCAGATGTCTTCTGAGTTTGAGTTATCTACCCAGGCATCCAAATTAAGCGAGACACGAGGGGGGCTACGGTGGCCTCTGGGGGTCATTTCTAGCAAGCGCCCAGTAATTCTCTGGCACCGAAAAAAGTCGCGGGCTGGGGCCTGCAATAGAGAAGTGCTATCAAGGAGGAGAGACCAGGAAACTTAAAACAGCATCCCAGAACACATCCAATTAAACCCCCTAAATTAACAGGTGAAGAAAGAGCGCCAGGAGAGGGTAGCGCCTGGTAATTAGCACGCAGCTAAAACGTGGCAGAAACGGTGCTTGAGCCCTCAGCCCAGCCTTTCTGCTAGGACTCCGCCTCTTAACCACATTGCCTCTAACCTTTAGCCCTTACATCCTGTCCTTGGCGGGGACCCGTCCCCCTCCACCGACCCTGGAGAGCCATTGCCAGATTTGCCGTTACCAAGATTCACTTTTACCCTATCATTCGCTATCTACCACTTCCAGCAACACTACTGGAAGAACACTCGGTAGAGAGTAAAATGTTTCCACCAGCATTCAGGGATCTCCTTTGGTGCGGCTTGATACAGCCTTTTTAGCCTTGTTCATCCTTCCTATTCTTTCATTCATTCAACAAATATTTATTGTGTCCTGAACAGAAGCAGGCACGGAAATAAAGTAATCAAGAGCAAAACTGTTTCTGTCCTTTAAAACTTCTGATTTACTGTAAGAAACATCCACATAAACAGAAAATTATACACAATGTACTGGGGGCAGACATTTGCTAGGAAATATAGGTACCCAGAGAAGGACTCCCATATGAAGCCAGTATGAAGAGGGAGGGTACATTTAGGAGAGTCTTCCAGAAGGAAAGATGCCTGAGTTGAATTTTAAAGTGGGCTATGGCCACTTAATGGGAAGGACCAGAGAAGCAGCAGGAGAAAGTAAACCCTCAGTGAGAAAATGGCATGGAATGTGAAGCCCCTGTGACATTCTTTTTTACCCCTTTACTTCTGGTGACTTGGAATTTAAAAAGTAAGTTTTTTAATAACTAATGTGAGGAACTTCAGGAAGTTCCAGGTCTCTGTGACGTCGAACAGAGTGAGACAGGTGGACACTATACCAGGCCAGTGGCAGGGCCGGGAGAGGGGCTTATAGATCACACCATGGAGGGCCATGTATATTATTCAAATGGGCTTGAACTTGATAGTACAGGTCAAGGATACTTTTTTTTTTAATTCTTTTAAATGTTTATTTTTGAGAGAGAGAGAGTGAGTGAGCAGGGAAGGGGCAGAGAGAGAGGCAGACACAGAATCCGAAGCAGGCTCCAGGCTCTGAGCTGTCCAGGCTCTGAGCTGTCAGCACAGAGCCCCATGGTGGGTTCACACCCACGAACCATGAGATCATGACCTGAGCGGAAGTCAGACGTTTAGCTGACTGAGCCACCCAGGCGCCCCAGGTCAAGGATTCTTGACGTCTGGCCTTTAGGGTCCAGTGCCCTCTCCCCTGAAGTTTAAAATTTATAAGTAAGCAACTTAAAAAATCTAGTAAGCAAAAAAGAAAAAAGATCTAGTAAGCAAAATTGTATGCATGAATTCAACTTTTATCACATTCTAAAAGGAATTCATGACCCCAGACATGCAAAGGATAACTGGGAGAAGGATTGAACCACGTTTGAAGTTTGTAAGCCAGAGAGGGCCTGTGTAAGATTTATTATATATGTGGATCCCACTGATGTGATGAGAATAGGGCCTTTGTCTTTTTCACTGCTGTGTCTCTAACACAGATCACCATGTTTTATACAGGATAAGCATTAAATAGGCAAAGAATGACAGCTGTGTGGAGTGGAGGATGGGCTTGAGGGGACAAGACCAGAGGCAAGGAATCAGTTAGGAGGCTGTTGGAGTAACTCTGTATGGGGGGTGGTTGTTGCTATAGAATAAAAGTGACATATTGAAAAATGTTTTGGAAATAAAATTAATAGGATTTGATGGTTTGCTGAACATGGGAGGTGAGAGGAAAAGAGAAGTTAAGGACAACTCCCACTTTTCTAAATGGCAGTGCCACGGACAGAAATGAAGGAACCAGGAAGCAGAGCATGCTAGGAGGGACTGGTGGTTACTTCTGTTGGGATGCAGCACAAGGGGCCTGAATGACATCCAAGGGAAGATGCTAAGTAGGCAGGGCGCATGACGCCGAAGTTTGGAGGTAGGATTTGAGCTGGAAACAGACACGTATGTGGGGATCAGGAATATAAAAGGATTGAAACCCTAAGAGTGAGCGACACCACCTGGGAGAGAATAGAGGGAGCAGGAGCAGGCCAAAGACAGAACTCTCAGGAAACCAGCATTTAGGAAGTATTCAGAGGGATCCAAACCTGCAAAACAAACGTTGAATTCCACAAAATCTAGGGAAGGGAGAATTTAATGGAAGAGGAAACGTCTAGCGCAGGCAGATGTGACTGAGAGTTCGGTAAGTTAAGGACCTACAGCTAGTCACTGATTTGACAATAAAGAGGTTATGGATGGCCTTAAGGGAGAGGATTTCATTGAAGTATGAGAAGTGAAAGTCACGTGGTACAGGATATGATGGACATTGAAGAAATAGGTGCATTAAAAGAATCCTGTCTTGGGACGCCTGGGTGGCTCGGTCAGTTAAGCGTCCAGCTCTTGATTTCAGCTCAGGTCATGATCTCACAGTTCATGAGATCGAGTCCCAGGCTGGGCTCTGCATTGACAACACGAAGACTGCTTGGGGTTCTCTGTTTACCTTCCTCCCTGCCCCTCCCCCGCTTGTGTGTGTGTGTGTGTGTGTGTGTGTGTGTGCATGTGCACTCTCAAAATAAATAAATAAACTTGAAAAAAATAGGGGAGTTTCAGAGAGGTGAAGTATTATAATGACTGTTAGGCAAACATCTTTCACAGCAACTTCATCACATTGTCCCCACCCCAGCCTGCCAGTCAACAGCAACACCCCCATCCCACCCCCATGGGTTGCACACGCCAGCTGCTGCCTCCTTAATGAGACTGCTGTCCATCCTTTCATTAGCTCCCAGGGGCAACGTCCTGAGCATCACAGCCAGCCCAACCCAGAGACGCTGCCTGTCACAAATCCATATTCGTATGGCCCCCACTTCCCACCCCACCCAACAGACTCCAGGCTGCCATGTTACTTTGTCCTTCTGGAGAGATAATGGCTTCCTCCAAGGGGCCTCCAGACACTAGGTGACCCGTTAAGATGGCAATGAGGATGGTTCCTTCTGAAGTTTTCAGGATTTCAAATAGGCCACCGAAATGATGGCCACCAATTCTCTTCCATTTTATGAAATATAAAGATGCATATACGGAACCGATTCCTAATTAATTAATGAAGTTTGCTTCTTTCAGAAACACCTCATAGAACGTGGGGCTGGGTGGGAGAAAGACAGTGAGGGGGCTCCCTAGTGTCAAGAGATTAGGGAATGCTGAGTTAAAACTTCAGCTAAAATGAACGTGTGTTATCTGAGAAAAGCAAACGCATTAAGCTATCATCATTTATTAACACTTGAGTGTGAATGAGCTGGTGAGATTAGCTGTCCAACAGTCAAAGATTCCAGTGGTACTAGGAAGAGAGAAGGAGGATGACAGGACACTGGGAGGAGCCGGGACAGTCCTACACACAGAACTGGAAAGAGGCATGGACCCAGGGTCCAGAGAATCTGGTGTAAAACATAATCACAGGCCACAGAACAGTGTGACATTCTCTTCTTCGTTTGCCTTTCACAGCCCAGGACAGTGAGTTCTAACTGTCCTGCAAAAGCCAGCACAACGTGGCAGAGCCTGACACCCCGGGTGGAAAGCCCAGCTCTGCCATTCAACTAGCTGTGTGATCTGGGGGACTTGTTTAACCTGTGAGTGTCTCCTCGTCCTAAATATGGAGATAATTATACTGCCAGCTTCCTAGGGCTGTGGTGAGGATTAGATGAGCTAAATCATGGAACTCTCTTAGAACATACTTGACACATGGTAAGATGTCAGCTGTTCTTTTATAAATGAGGATACGAGGCATAATGAAGTAAAGATCTTTGGCCAAGGTCATCAGCAACAAAGTAGCAAAGCCTAGATGAGGAGGCCTCATTTTCCCTGAAAACATAAATCATCTGGGAAACTGAGTTAGCATCACTCCGTCCGGGATTTCTGATTGGATGGGGCAGGGGGACTGTGCCGTAGGAGAGTAAGAATCCGTTTGGAATGGCGCTGCCCAGATGATTCTGATGTGGGGGATCTGCAGGCAACAGTTTGATGAACACTGACTTGCCCTTGGCACTGTCCAGGAGATCATGGGACAGACCGCTTGTTCCCAACCCCTTGACCAACAGCGTAGTGCTCCTGCTCCTGACTCACTGTGCATTTTTCTTTCTCTAGTTTCCAGGGGAAACGTACTGCACAACCAATGTCAGAGAGGGGGAGTTTTCTTCAAGACCAAGAGTTTTAAAACCAAGCTTCACTTCAGAGTGGATTTTACCACTGGGTTCTGTAATGGAAATGCTGACATAATCTTAATTATGAGAGAGAATTTCTCTCGGATGGAAATGCGGTGACCCAGAAGACTCCATTTGCAAGTCCTCCTGACCTGTAAGAGAAGATGCCTGGTGGAATATTTTGGGTAATATATTATGCATCTACTTATCCTATGATCCCCATCTGTGGGCTTAGCAAGGCAGTATTTTGAAGAAAGGAAGAAAAAAATATGAACACCAGGCTTGAGAACACTCGCCTGGATCAGAGACCAGGGTGAGCTTTCTACTCTGCAGTGTTTTGCATTTCATATGAAGTGAAATCTATTTCAGGTGTTGCTGAAAATGCAGGAGAAGTACCAGTGACGGGAGTCCTAGGAATTAAACTGGCCTCAGTTCAGAGACACAGAGTGGTCTCACACCATCGGTCCTGCATATTCATAATTCGCCAATGTGAAGAGGTCTTTGTTACCAAAAAAAAAAAAAAGAAAAGAAAGAAAGAAAGCAAAAAAGAAAGAAAATTAAAAGAAAGAAAGAGAAAGAAAAGAAAAAGTTCTTTGGGAAGGATCCTTTCATACAAATGAGGGGTTCCCATCACCCCAGCCCTGGGAAGCATGTGCGTGTTACCCTTATCTGCCCTCTAACATTTGACTTTGTGCTAGTGCTGCTCGTGGCTGCCTTGCTGAGATAGGGATGTCATGGGCTCTAGGTTGAATATATATTACTCTGAAAGCCAAGCTGCTTCCCCAGAGTCGGGCAGCATTCAAGTACTGGGCTCCTGTCTAGGATAACAGGGCAGATCCCTAAGCAGGACTGGGCAGCCACTGCAACTCTATTTCTCAACAGAAACCAAAGAAATGGAGCCTTCCTTGAGAGAGCCGAGTGACAGGGGAGTGTCTGGAGAGTGTCTGTTGTGGAGGCTGTAAGCCTCTGTCTATATTCATCTAAGTGGTACTGAGTCACCACAATATGTTGTTTGAATGTACAGTTCCATGTTGACAAACTTATATACTCATGTGACAACAAGCTAATCTGGACAGAGAATGTCCCTCCTGCCTCTTTCCAGTCCGTCTCTCCAGGGGCACCACCGTTCTGACATCTATTATCATAGATGAGCTTCAAGTGTCCAGGAACAACGATATTGATGGACTCATAAAGCATGTGCCCATTGTTGTTTGGCTTTTTCTCTTTTGCTTAACATAATGTTTTTGAGATTCAAGATGCCTTTGTGTGCCAGTGACTTGCTCCAGATCACTCTTTAAATGTTGGGAACTCACAGGGTGCCTGGATGGCTCAGTGAGTTAAGTGTCTGACTTTGGCTCAGGTCATGGGCTCATGGTTCATGGGTTCAAGCCCTGTGTTGGGATCTGTGCTGACAGCTCAGAGCCTGGAGCCTGCTTCAGATTCTGCGTCTCCCTCTCGCTCTGCCCCTCCCCTGCTCGTACTCTGTCTCTCTCTCAAAAAATAAACATTATGAATTTTTTTTAATGTTGGGAACTCACTCAATAGTCCCACCGCCCACAGAGGCATCCGTGTTCCTGAGCCAAGAGAGCCTCAGCTCTACAGGACGTCCAGGATCTATAGCAGCTCTTCTGGTCGTGGAGCTCAGGGAATCGGAGGAAGCCCTGGGGTTCTCACGTCTTCTTCATCCTTCCTTCCAGCTGCTCCATGGTTCTGATGTAGGGTGGAAGTTTCCCAGCAGCCCCTTCCAATTCCCCAAAAGTTCACCCTCTTGGCCAGTGTGCCGTGAGTGAGGTGGGCAGAAGAGTCTGGAGGCCCTGACAGTGAAAAGTTTCCTTAGCTGTGGTAAGAAGGAAGCAGTGGGGATGAGGAAGGGCATGTTTCCAAGGCCTCCAGAGTCTGTGCAAATTTATCCTTCCTCTCAAATTGCCTCCAAACTTCAGTAATAAGCACACTCGTAGTTCACTGATGAAATATATTCTTCCAAAGCAATTTTAAAATAATCGTGGTGTATGCTAAACCTTAAAAAAAAGAAAGAAAGAAAGAAAGAAAGAAGGAAGGAAAGAAAAAGAAAACCCTGCAGCCAAGTCATCCTAGACTGAGCCGCCACGACAGAATTTCATAATTAGGAAATGCAGTGTCATTTCTGAACATTATTGCACCTTTGAAAAACGGTATCAAACTGAGGACTGCATATTTGATACCCGATTGATTTCAGATTTCAAGTCAACTGCAGCAAACTAATGAGCTGCCTCCTTCGTGAACGGCTGACTCCGGCTCAGAGGGTCTGGGAGGGAAGGCATGGAGAGGTTCTGAGCCCCAGGGCCCTGAGTCCCCTGAAATAAAGCTGAGGGGCCACTGGGCTGGTGGGCATGGAGGACCCCCACTGCCTCTTGCATTAAAACTTTTGCCCAAGGGACTGTTTTTGAACTCAGGCTTTATTTCAAGTGCCCTTCAATTTTGCTCACCCACGCGGACACTGGGGATCAGGACGATCAAAGCCCTGGACTGAAGCAGGCTTGTGGTTCCCCCCAACGCTTCTCCACGGCTGGCCCCGACCCTGGAGCCGGGGCCGGGCCCTAGGAACATGTGCACCGTGTGATTTCACCAACCGCCAGCCCTTTGCCACCACCACCAAGTACTCTCACCTGCTCCCCGGTGTGCTCCAGGGTCCATTAGAATTTCATTCACAGAATCTTGCACCTGGAAAGGGATGGGCCTGTCGTTGTCAATATGGCCTTCAAAGCCAGAATGCGTCCGAGGCATTTCCGGCATGGGGCCCCTCAGGCCCTGCTGCTGGGGTTGCACTGCCCTGTGATGTCACCAACTCATAGAGTTGGAACTGTTAGACAGGGCTTCTTGCCCTACATCACAGATCAGCTTCCTGTAACTCTCACCCACCACAGCTCCTCAAACATCGGAGGACAGCTCTGAAGCCCATAGCACATGCGTTAGTACCAGGCCCACAGAGCCTCCCACTACCAGTGAGGCTCTCCGAGTCTCGGTGCTCTCCCTGAAGCCTTGGGTAGACCCCTGGGCCCAGCCCGCAGTCAGTGCCCAGCATCCCTCACCGCGTGGGTGGGTTCACTGAGACATGTGCCCTACACCATTTCCCGGGGCTTTTCTGAAGCCTGAAGCCCAGTTACCCACTGTGGGAGCTGGCTGGATAACACACCCTTTTCCTGGCTGCCTTTCCTTCCCTGTCTCCCTTCCTCGTTCTCCTTCCAGTGTTTTCCGTACTTCCCGAATAAAACTCATACCTCGCTCCTTGTCTCAGGTCTGTCTCCGGGGAAGTCAACTAAGGCAATGCGCTACTTGAGTTCTCTTCCCCGAGCCGAATATTCCTGGTGCCCTTCTCCTATTCCTCCTGCAACACCGTTTGCAGACCCATCACCACCTGGCCAGGTTCTCACTGGTCATCTGGTTTGCAAAGGTTTCTCCCATGAGGTGGTGGACATGGACCGGACAGGACATGATGCTCCCAGCACATCTACTCAATGTATTGCATGTCCTGAGGCTTCTCTTGATCTGTGCACTAGACTTCTCTTCTTGGCCTTAAAACTGCATTTGCTTTATCATGATATCGTATTCTTCGTGTATGCTCTCCTTGTTAGTAAAAACTCCTAGTCTTCTGATTTAAACTACTAGTGCACCAGACTTATTTTACTTTGGACTGGGTAAGCCTCCTCTGTGTCTTTATCCAAACATTTGATGTAACTGTGAGATAGGACAGGCTCAGAGATGTAGTTGCACCACATATTACTAGAGGCCTTAGGTTGGGAGCAATTTGTTAATCACATCCTGTTGGAACAGTTGACCAGCCCATGACACATATATCTACTTACTGTCATCAGATCCAAATTTTCTGTATTAGATCTACAGCTGTCAGGAGAGACTTTGCAAAGGCTCTACTGAAAGCCAGGCCCATGTCTAAAAGACTAGAATAAATCCCAGAATCCTTCACCAGGCTGTCTTGTCCCGTCTCCACATCCCTTCCCATGCCCCATGGTGCCATCCCACCCAGGCTAGGCCAACGTGAAAAACATTTCTCATCATTTTGGCTCCTAGGTTCTGACATGTTTCTACAGACGTTCTCTGGTAGGACAGTAACTGTTAACACAGGAGCTGCCCAAGACGCTGGAGGGCAGGGTCAGCAAACTTACTTGAAAGGGACAGAGAGTAAATATTTTAGGCATTGCAGGTCAGACAATCTCTATCACAACTACCTGACTCTGCTGTTCTCCTGCAAAAGCAGTCATGGAATATAAACAAAGGGCATGGCTGTATCCCAATAAAACTTTATCTTTGGGCACTGAAATTTGAATTTCATATCATTTTCACATGTCAAAAATATAATCCCCTTTTTTTGTTTGTCTTTTTTTTTTCTCAACTGCTTAAAAAATCCATTCTTAGCTCACCGAACATATAAAAACAGCTGGAGTGCCATATTCAGCCCATGGCCATAGTTTGCTGCCCTGCTGTAGAGAAAGAGAAAAAGCACAAGATCTACCAATGCTCTGAGTCCCATATATCCAGCAGTGGGATCTTGGGCAAACCCCTTACCCTCTGACTCTGCTCAGCTCCCAGAAGGGCTACTATAGGGAATGAGTGAAAGCAAGCCTGTGCTCAGGTTGCATATGCACAGAGGCGAGGTAGGTCTCAAACCTGACACCCCAGGCTGGCTGTCGCTCTGCAAACCCTTCATTTCTAAACGCTTAGACCACGGGCTTGTAATTTATTTTAGAAATTGACTAGCATTTTCTATCCAGTATGCTCCCTGGATGAAAGCTGAATACTAGCCTGCAACCCTCTGGTTCCCTCTGGCTCTCAGTGATCTCTCTCAAATCCTGACAGGAGTCCAACATCTCTAGAAAGTTGCAGCACCCTGAGCTGAACTGGTCTCAGCTTCCGTGCTTGTCCATTTAAAGATGCCTGGGTCTCTTCTTGTCTCCAGTCTCAGATCTCTCTTATACACTTAAGTTTTATCTGCCCCAGGTTGGAGATATTTCTGCTTGGCAAAGAGAGAAGGTAGGTGATCTGTACCCTGCTATACTCCTTGCCTCATCCGTCTGCTGCACACTAATTTTCAGTGTCTCCACCATGGTCTTTAGTTGGCTGTACAGCCATTTCCCACCTTAGCCTTCCTGGGATTCATCCTGCAGCATGACAGTGCTCTCATTTGCCCTTGGCCATATGCTCCCTATGATGGTTACTTATGTGTCAACTTGGCTAAGCTACAGGGCCCCATTGTTTGGTCCAATACCAGTCTTGATGTCACCAGGAAGGTATTCTTTTTAAGATGAAATTAACATTTAAATCAGTAGACTGAGTAAAGCAGATATGCTTCCATAATATATGTGGGCCTCATCTAATCAGTTGAAGGCCTTAAGGGTTCCCCAAAGTAGAAGGAATTCTCAAGACTGCAACATAGGAACCCAGTCTGAATTTCCAACTGCAGGCCCGCAGAATTTGGACTGAAGCTTGTGAAATCAACAACTCTTACCTGAACTTCCAATCTGCCAGCTTGCATTATGGATTCTGGACTTTCATGTGACCCAATTCCTTAAAAAAAAAATGTGTATGTGTGGTATGTGTGTGTGTGCGCGTGTGTGTGCGTGTTTGTGTGTATGTTCATTCCATTGGTTCTCTTTCTTTGGAGAAGGCACACTTCTCCCTTCTTTGGTGTGGGTATACTAATTCCTTTACAAGCTTTTCCACCTCTTTCTTGTGGGTCCCTTATGATGTTATAGGCAGAAGAGCATTGGGAGCCTCCTATCTTGTAACCAGTGTCATCTTTAAGGTTGTGGTGGGTAAGAGTCACCCCTCCACTCTCCGACAATTTTGGGGTTATGCGGGGATGATGTTACCCATTCTACCCTCAGCTTCTTTCCTCTTCTAGAAAGATTCCACAACTGGGATCACAGTCTTCCTGGGGCGTTGTCTTCTCCTACCTCAGATAGGAGGTAGATTCCTTTGGGTCCCAATTAACCAGTATTCCTCTTTGCTCTCTCTCCCTTTGGAGATGAAATTGTCAGTAAGGCAAGACAAGAAGTTATCCGTTTTTAGCTGCCTGAGACTCAGGCTGATGGCCAGATGGTTGAAGTCTTCCTTCACTCCTGGATCTTGCCTCCATGCCAGCTTTGTGTTAGGTCTTTAAAAAGTACTATCCACACACTCCTAAAATAGGACTCCTGTTGCCCTCTCCGCCAGCACCCTCCCTCCCTGTTGGGATTTGCACTCCAGTGAAAACTTAGTATACCCACATCCCCTTCTAAGATTTCCAGTTCTACTACTGTTAAACACATCATAAGATATTCCTTCCCATTAATACATTCCATTGCTGGGTCCCGGAATCAGAGAATCTCAGGGTGAGAAACGGGTTACCACTCACTAGAACTAGGACCACCTTTTCTATATAAATACACCATCAAGAGGTTTAAACACCTTCAGTGACTAAAGACTCACTTTCTGTCACCCTAGGTAGTCCATTCCACCTTTTCTTTGTTTTTTGTTTTTTGGGGTTTTTTGACAGCTTCATCTCTTCAGGGTGTGGCATTGGTGGCCCAGCCAGGGAAGCCTGCTGGAGGGTGGGCAGGGAGCTCACAACTACAACAATTAAGGCATATTTTCTAAAATGAGTGTTTTAAAACTGAAAAATGAACAGAGAAGAAAAGGATGGGAGGGCTTTTTGTATGCTAACTTCCCCCATAACAAAATTTTTTGGCCTGGTTTCTACCTGGCAACATCTATGACATCTTTGTTCTATGTTACATTTTTTTCCACTTGGTCACTCAATTTCCTGAGGTCCCACAAATGTTTCCAGGCCCTTTGCACCATTTATTTTTTTAATTGTTTTAAATGTGTATTTACGTTTTGAGAGAGAGAGAGAGAGCACAAGCGAGGGAAGGGGCATAGAGAGAGAGGGAGACACAGAATCCAAAGCAGGCTCCAGGCTCTGAGCTGTCAGCACATAGCCCAATGTAGAGCTTGAACCCATGAACCATGAGATCATGACCTGAGCTGAAGTCAGATGCTTAACTGATTGAGCCTCCCATTTAAATGGAAGAATATGGGCAAAGAATTTAGCAAGGATGGTATCATCATATAAAATCTAAGGAAGAGGGAGAAAACTGCAATGAATGAACAGATTTTACCAAATTGAAATTAAAACCTTCTTGGAAAAACAAAAACTATAGAAAAATAAGTAAGATACAATGCTCAAAATGTGCGTCTTATGCAAAAATATCTGTAATGCATTTGTAGAAAAATCACAAGCACTTTATAGAAGAACTAGGTAGAGGATATAACCAGAAGAGGAAATTTAAATGGCCAGTAAACAAACGAGAAGCTGCTCAGATTCTTGCCAAAAAGATGATCAACAAAAAGCATGTTCAACAAAATATCACATTGTACTCATAGGTGCATAGGCAAATGGTTTTTTTGAAAATGAAAACGTCCAGTAATGGCAAGGTTGTAGAGACATGGAGTTGGAAATATAAACTGGATTTTGGATTTTTCTGGATGTTAATTGTACAGTATTTATGAAGGTCACAATGTAGATGAGTTCTGGTCCAGACACCCCCACTTATATGACTATGATCAACAGAAAGATTTGTACACACATGTAAAATATGTAAAACATGTTTAATTGTTTTATAATAATATAATAGAATATAATTAACATAATATAATAATACTTGAAATAAGTAAATTACCAATAAAAGAGAGGTAGAAAAACTATGTTGGATTCATACACTGAATGTTACGCAGAAGTTAAAAGAACAAAGAAGATCAATAGCCAATGACCTGGAAGGAAGGTTGTCTATATATGCTAAAAACAATACAAAAACAGTTGCAGACCAAACGTACCTATTCATTCCACCTGTAAAAACACGTCTGCAAGATACGGACATAAATACGTCTGCGTCACCTGGAGAAAGTCAAGAAGGACGCACTCCAAAACTGTGTTCACGCTCGATGGCCCAAGAGAAGGCAGAAGTGTTCTCCTGTCTAACTTTATCCAATCGCAACTACCATCTCAGAACTGGGATTAGAGGACGGTTTAATTTTTTATGTTTTCCTATATTTATCAAATAAATGTTTAAAAAATGTCTTACTACAGCATCTAGCGCAAAGTAAGTGTTCAAAGAGAGTAACCACTATTTTGATAATTATTATGTAATGTGCGTGGTACATTTCCATTCTCAGGCACCATTCGTGTAGCCAGGTGTTGTTTTCCAAACATTCCTCTCTTCTCAGTTAGAAGCAGAGGTAAGTTTCCCATCTAAATCTGAAGACTCTTGGTCTCTGATTTAAGATGTTGTTTCCCCTACTTCCTCCTCCAGCATCCATATAGTTGGTATCACTTATTTTCCACGTGTCAGAAGAAATAGGAAATAATTGGTGAGATCAGTGACCTTGGTAGAGTCTTCATGCCATGTCAGAGACATCCTTTGTGAAGACAGCTGCTCTCCAGATGGGCTATGCCAACACTATCCAAGGCAGCTTTGAAGGCTTAGAACTCACCAGTTTGGGGTCTTGCTTTTGAGGTGTCAGTGGGCACTAAAGTGATCAACCCATCCCAGTTTGCCAAGGCTCTCTCCATGTTGACATTAAAAGTTCCATCTCTGGACATCCCTTCAGTCTCACGCAAGCTAGGGTAGTTAGTCATCCTTTTGGACAACTATTATGTCTGGGCTTTGCATTAAGCACTGGGGTTGCAGTCACTGCAGTCACATGAGGAGTGTTCTAAACACACCCAAGTACACAGATGAACAAGATATACTCCTGAACTGTCAGGTGCACTTACAGTGCTGATGAAGACAGAATGGGGAACAACCAACCTTGGCCTGTTGGGATTCATCTAGTGGAGGCATGGGCAGCATGCCCTGGGCGGGAAACCACAGAGAGACTAACTCTAACTCCTGAGACCTGGACCCAATGCTCCATGCTATGGAAGGATTCTCATGCTGGTGGCACAATTCCAGGTGTTCATATTCTCTTTCCCTGGTCTTCCCTATGCCATGTTCTTTCCCCTCCCAGGGTCCTCCTCGATGGCACCTCAGTGCTCATGGCAAATGGCTCTTCCAGTCAAACCAGCCACTATGTGGTGGTGGTGGGGGGTGGGGTGGTGGAAGAAAAACAAAGATCGGGCCCTGAGGGCTGCTGGAATAGTCCCAAATTTCTGGTCTCTCTGAACTAAATACCTTTCAGGGCTACCCTCTGAGTCAGCCATTCCATACCCTCTCTTCCCTGAGAGCAGAGTTAATTCATTTGTACTACTTCCCAGAACTCAAGATCAAGTTTCTTTAATAAGCACAGTCACAGCCACCACCCTTTCAGTCCTTGGAGAAAATCTTCCTGAAAGCTTCCCTCACCTCTTCCCCTATGTCTGCTGCCCTTCTCTCTGGCCTTCCTCATTAGCAGGGGTTCTCAATTCTGCTTTCTCATGGCAGTCACATGGGGAGTGTTCTAAACACACTCAATCCTGTTCCTTCTCTCCCACCAAACCAATTAAATGTGGATCTCAGGAAAGGGACCCAGTCATTGGTATGGTTTAAAAGCACCCTCCCCACTAAACAAAGGACTCTAATATTCAGCTAGGGCTGAACCCACTGGCCATGGGAAACCATCCCAAGTGTGGTACATATAATGATACAGAGTAATGGTTAAGCACCTTGGCCCCTCTTACCTATTAATTAGATTTTATTTTATTTTATTTTATTTTATTTTAGAGAGAGAAAGAGCAAGTGGGGAGGGGGAGGAGCAGCGAGAGAAAATCTTAAGCAGGCTCCACATTCAGCATGGAGCCCAACGTGGGGCTTGATCCCACAATGCTGCGGTCATGACTTGAGCGAAATTCAAGTCAGACACTTAACATATGAGCCACCCAGGCACTCCTAGATATCTTTGAATCAATTAAATAGAATTCTTTGATAAATTAATTTAGCAATATAATCTGGAGGTAGAAAAATATCACACATTTATGACATATAAATATGGAGACACATAAATCTACAGACAGACACAAACAGAGATGCAGATTTCGTTCTGAAGTTCTGGCAATGAATCAGGTAAACTAATACAAAGAGCACTGGTTACAAAAGAAGTTAGATCCCAGTTGTGTTTCTGGCAGAAGGAATAATTTAAGTTTCCCTGTTCAGTGGCTATAGCACAGTTAAGAGTTTTCATTCACCAAAGTTGCAAATCACCTTTCCCCTCTTTGTTTTCCTTCCATTGAGAGTTTCCTCCCTGAAATTCCATTTCAAAGAGGTGACTTAGATAAGAGTTTCTGGAGAAGACCAGGTAGAACACTTACATCTCAAAGGCATGGGAAAAGAATGCCAGTAGCTTCAAGAAGGGATTTTGTCTCCTAAGGTCAGAATTTTTACAATACTTACAAGCTTTTTGAGATAAATAGGGGAATTTCTGGACTGGCCAAAAAAATAAGTGGATTTTAAATTGTTTCTAGAGCTGTATTTCTTGTTTTGCAAAGATTTGTAAGATAATGCCAGTTGCTTTTAATTACTCAGAGTTAAGCTGCAGCCAAAATTACATCAAGGAGCTGATCTGCCTATCAAACCACATTATTTCTATGTTCTGGATTTATAGCTGTGCTTTGGAATCTCTTAGTAAATCCCTTCAAAAAGGTTTCAGAAGGTGCTCCTCCCTCCTGGCCCCAGGTACATTTAGTTTAGGAGAGAAGACCTAAAAAAATTTCTATCGGGCTCTGAAAATCAGCTTCCAATTTGGCCAACCTTTGACCACAGAGGTACTTAAAAAAAATCCTTTCAAACACCTTAGATTTCAGTCAAGACAAACAGTAAATATTCCTGGAAATACTAAATAACCTGCCGTGGATGTAATAGGCAAGCCCAAAGAGGGTGTAAAAGATACTACTCCTAGGATCCAGAGCCACTCCCAAAGATAACCAGAAGAAAGCAAGACTTTGACAATTCCCATGAGGGCTGGGAGGTAGGACCCCAGCCACACATGGAGTTCAACCCATATTTCTGTCTACACATAGACTGCCACAAATGGGGTGCAAACCACATTTCTGTCTGGCCATATTTTGGGGCTTCCAATCTGACCATTACAAAGCCAAATTATCAGGACACAAAACAAGACAAATGAGAAGGTAATGGCTGTCCCTGGGAAAGAAAGGATTAATAGCCAACAGGTCTGGATTTGGAAAGGAAGGAATCACAGGAAATTTTATTTTCTTGCCTTGAGTAGAAACTACAGGCAGAGATTATGGTAAGAACACTTACCCTTTCCTGGTTTGGGCCAGTTTTCCCAGGACCCCATCTGTAGGCTCTGTTATCTGCCAGAACATTTTCCCGTAATTTTAATTGTAGTTTCCCTTGGCTGTTTAAGGGAATAACACAGAGGTTTACCAGAAAATCCCTCAAGAGTCCCAGAGCACATCCTGGGAGTGCTTCTTCAAAGGTAAATACCAGGGATGTCTGTAAGGTCATTAACTTGGTAGACTTCTGTTTATGGTTGTGTAATCTGTTCAGAATGGAAAGACAATTCATACAGAGGATAACTGGAATGAGGACACAGGTAAAAGAGGAGAGAGAGAAGCAGTAGGAGTCATGTCAGCCTTGTAGTCTTTTGTTTTAGGTACCTCTTGTGTCTTTAATTTTTCATTAGCTTTTGCAATGAATCTTTCAGAAAGAGCTATTTTGAAATCTTGAAGCCTTTTGGAAGCTTGTGAATGCCAATTAAAATAGGTATCTTATTCTGTCTGTTTAACCCAGCAATCCTTGCTTTCAAGTGCATGTCTTAAAAGAATGATCTTGTCTGATTGGAACACTCCCCATAATGGTCACTGTATTTTAAGTTGTTTTTAGTTAAGATTTTGCCTTTTTGTCAATACTTTTAGTTTCTAGGACCACAGTTCTTGGACATAAAATAAGCAAGTATAACAGAAAATAGCACACTCAAGTCTTCAGGACTTAAGGATCACATTGCTTTCACTAGGCCCTGGGTACCTTGGAGCCAAATAATACCTAAGAGGGATGTGCCATTGGCTTGGGGATTGTGTGGTGTTTTACAGTTTACCTTGTATCATGGACACTTTCATGAGGTTGGTGGGTAGCCTAGTGTCATTCCAACCCAATTTGTGCAGGCAGAAGAGAGTGGGAGAAGGAAGTATTACCGGTAAAGAGTGAACTGGTTGTGGCAAGATCACTTTCCTCCAGGGAGCTTCAGGGGTGTCTCAGGAAGATTACCTCACTAGTGCAGACCAGGTAATTCCAGACTGACTGGTTTAAGATTCCTAGGGGGAGACTGAAACTGTAATTAAATGCAGTGTTAAGTCTCAGCTTGGTGACATGGGGCTTAGCATAAGTGACTCCATTTTTGGCCTATTCGCTCTCTCTCTCTCTTTAACATTCTTTAGTTCAAATGAGCATACATAATCAATTCCTGGCAGGTGGTCTTGAGGCAGGAGGAGTAAGAGGAGTCCACATGTCTTACAGAGGCAGCATCCAAACCAGGGGAAAGGGGAGAAAACTGAAGCCCAGCTTTGCTGATGTTGTAGATTTGGCTCAAAGATGTCATTCACACTGATTTGCTTTGCCACTTTTTTGGGTCACCTTACATCCCTGGATCTTTCATGCTTGAAGGTAACCATAGCATCACCCCTTCTGTAACCCAAGGCAGGAAAGATTATAGGAATTCATGCCTTTTTAAAGGAGAATTATCAGCAGGGCTATGGTGGTGGTGGCTTCCCATTCCTGGTTGGTTGAGGTCATTCTTGTGGACAAGCAGAAGAAACCAGAACTTGGCCTGCCAGACCTGGAGGCAGCAGGCCAGTTCTGAGCTCAGTTTAATTTTACCCACCACAAATCTTTTTCAATGTCGTCCAACACATTACAAGCATTTGATGAATATTAAACAGTAACAATAACAAATCATTGTCTTCAACCTGCAAGGCCTTCTTTCAGAATCAAAGTCACAGCTGGGCTGGGCACTTTTAGGAGGAAGTCCTACTTTTCTCCTTGTCCTCCAAGTGCTCCACCCAGGGTTAGAGAGACCCCAGACCGCAGTGAATAGGGACCACAGCCTCTGTCCACACTGAATGGGGTTCATGCCCTTGAAAAAAGGAGCCAGGGGTCTAGGGAAGAGACAGGAGGAAAACGATATAACAGTGGCCCCAGGGACTCCTGCTCATAACCAGAGCCTCTTATTCTCGCACTCAGTCTGCAAATCCCACCACCATCAGCAGAGTACCTCCTTCTGTCCAGCTTCTCATTTGCCCTGTTTTCCCCCTAATCCAGGAGAACCCTATTCTATTAGCAAAGTCAGCTGCTGTGGAGGGAGGAGCATGAAATGAGTGGATTTCATTTTTTTTCTTAATGGTTAACCTGAAAAAAGTCCTGTTTGGCTACCTATGGCAGGCAACAATTTTTGTCTTAGATCCCACCCCTCTGCGTGTAGATTTTCAAATCAAGAACCATCACCCATCACTAATGAAAGTACCTCTGCTCCGTATTTCTGTTTCTTCCTCTGTGTTCAGGAGGATAAAGGATAGAGGAAATAATCCAAGAAGGGGGGTTAAAAAACAAAAGTTTCAGAAGAGGCAGGAAGCGAGAGAAACCAATGTTCAGAGGATGAAAAATGGAAAACTTGTCACAAAGAAGCGGAGGGGGGAATAAAAGCCCAGTGCCCTAAGACATCCATTGTATGTAGTGAATTTGCTCCTCTCGTCTGCATCCAGAGTGGTCCTAGTTCTGAACAATCCTTGGCAGAGCTGAGAAAATTGTCACTAAGATCATGTTCTGTGTTCTGTGGTTTCCATGAGGAACTCTGGCGGAGAAGGACTGCATGAAAACATCAGAATAAGCAAATGAGGTCTCATCCACAGCAGACGATCTAGATCTTTCCCAGAAGTAGCAGCACCTGGCATGCCAAGGGCAGAAGCAAAGGTAACAATTAAGTAATTATCACCACTTTGATAGACATAACAATTTATGTTGTTTTACGTTTCCTCTGTTTCTCCACAAAACCAGAAGCTCCATGAGGCAAATAGCTTTGTTCACTAAAAGTTCCCCCCAGCACCCCAGGCAGTACTGGGAACCTAGGAAGTGCTCAGTATATGCTTGTCAATGGGGACACATGACGGCCTGGCATCAGCGGATGTGAGGAACACCCAGGATGGTTGGTATTGCTCAGCTGAGGCACCTGCCTGAATCCATCTTACAGATGCAAGAATGAGGCCAGATCTAAAGCCAGGCTGTCTCCCCCACTCAGCCTATGAGCATCTTGTGAATGGCAACATATCTTAGTCATGCTGCAAACCCCGAACCCTCCCGGATCTACTGTACTGTCCATGTCAGTGGGGACTGCAGGGGGACCAGCAGTTTGGGTGCTGGGGGCATGGGGGTGTGGGGAGGAGTGCAGGGAGAGGGGACACTGTAAGTGTCCTTGCCACAAGCTCAAATGGAGGTGGATGAGGGGGAATCATAGCAGCAAAACTGACACTAGGGCAAAGCTGCCCAAACAGCCTAGGATAAGAGGAATTTCCAGCCCCTTGGCCCTGCCATGGGGCTCAAATATTGTTCTTTATGCCAACTTCGAGGCACTGCAGAGAGAGCACTTTGGATTGAGGGTGGGAGGGGGTGGGAGGTTATGGTGTTAGCACCATGAAGCCTGTGTTGCCCCGTCGGCTGAACGGCAACCAGTACTGGAGACTGAGGAACCTGAGGGTTTGGGTGAAGGAAAGGGTGTCAGCAAAGGTGAGGCGCCCCACAGGGACCTCAGCGTGAGGGAGCACAGCACACGTGGAAGGCAGAGTGAGGAAGGAGGAAGTTTGGTGAGGTCAGAGCTTGAGGACTTCGAGCCTGACCTGGACCTGGCTCCTGGAAGGGCATGTGTTGGCCGTGTGACAAGGACAGACGGGCTGCGGACAGCCCAAGTGCTCCTCACCTGGGACAGACGGAGCCGGAGGCAGGCAGGGGGCACCCCAGGAATGCCTGGATGGGTACTGCAGACAGGCCAGTCCCAGAGCAGAAGCCTCTGTTCAAGGAGCACGGCCACCTGCACACAGCAGCTGGACTCGTGTTGATTCAGCCTAGTGATGGAGGCAACATTTTTTCTTCCTGTTTTATAGGTTTGAAAAGTGAGGCCCCACAAGGTGAAATAGCCTACTCAAGGTCACCTGCCTAGCAAAGAACCTGAGATCCCCAGCTTCACCCCTCCTATGGTATCTCTTCGCCCCTCTGGGGCCTGCTGTTGGGCCTTCTTGCTCTCATGCCCTCTCCCCATCGCTCTCCTAGAAGACGCTTACAAAGCAACCCCTTGAGTGGCACCGAGGTGTCACCGAGCTACCCACAATTCCACCACACCTGCCCATTAGCCACTGCGGGCCTGGTTTTAGGGCAGCCTGAAGCCCCCCAGTGGATCTCAGCTCACAGCCTTTTGGAGCCTCCCTGACAGGAGCTGCCCCCCTGCTCCTGAGAGCTTGGGGTCACTCATTCTTGATCCAGGGGACTCAAGGCTTGGGGACGAATGCACATGGCTCCTTCCCACACATCTTCAGGAATGAGGTTGGAAGAACCAGGGTGAAGCCACAACTCTAGAAAGACCAGACTAAAATATGTAGACACTACCTTGTCAGGGGTGCCTTGCCCCATGGGCACCATCATGGATGGAGCTGTGCCGTGATCACTGAGCCCTAAAAGGTGACACGGGGGCTCCATGACCTGGGGGATCCCTCAGAAACCAGAGCTTGGACTGTCTCTAAAGGTGATCTCCTGATGCCCTAGAATCCTCTTGACCAAAGAAGGGTCTTTCTTTGTTTCTGAGGGTCACAGTCTCCTTAAGGGACTTCAGTTTGTGTAAAGACCGGCAAGTGATGTCTCAGGAGGATGGTGACTCCCAGGCAGTCACCTCGATCAGAGTCCGGGCCACAGCAGGGGTCGCCCGTCTTCACCCCCCTGCCCCAATGGCCAGAGTGATGGCTCATCACTGAGCTCATTCCGTCACCACCTGCTTCTTCCCTGCTGGCCGCGATGACAGGCCTCCTCAGCTGCTCCCAGCTCCCAAAACAGAAACAGCCGGGTCCAGTTCATCCTCAGTCTCCATGTTAGCTGGTCCATAAGCACAGGAGAGATCTCAGCCTAACGAGGATCCTGGGGAACTTTAGTTCACAAGGAGAAAAGAAGAAGAGTAAGGGCTCTGTGTGTATTGTGTTCTTTCCACGTGCATGGTACGGAGCCCTTCTTACTCGTTCGTTTGCTCCTGACAACAACAGAGTGATGTGGGTCCTACCATTACCCACATACGAGGATGAGGAAACTGAGCGAACAACACACAGACAGGGAGCACCTGCGCCAGGATTCCCGCCCAGGCGGCAGCTCCAGACCCGCATTCTCAGCCACACGGCTCAGCCCTGCCTTTTCCCTACCAAAAAAAAAGGATGGATTCCCTGGGGTCTGTCTTTTTCTAAAAATAAGCTTGACTCTGACTCATTTTAATTTGCCTGGCACACAGTAGGTGTTCTGAGAATACCTGTAAAAGATTAATAAGTGAATGACATAAATATTGAAGCGAAACCAAATCCAGAAGGAGGAAAGAAGCTATTACACGCAGCCTCCGTCTTGAAACCTGAACGGCAATGCCTCCCCATTCCGAGGCATGTGTGTGTTATGTGTGCGTGTGTCTGATACACAAACACCCACCCGTGGGTCTCAAATTTGAGGAAAGGAATATTAATCACATGTACAGAAAAGTGTTAGAGGCTCCTGCATCCCTCAAGATGTGCTTGGAAACTTCCCACGTTGAAATTCAACATCGCTTCTGCCAGGCCGGCTAAGAAGACTAGAGCTAATGACACTAAAGCTCTGCTGTCTCCACACGGCGGCATCCAGGGCTTTGGCAGAAGTGCGGGAGGTGAAAGTTCACAGTTTCCATGTGGGCATCAGTAGGGTGGGTCAGGCTCCTGCCCAATCCTCCTACCATCGGCACCTAGTAGGGTCCGCATTGGCCCCACGGGAGCTCGCACCTGCATCATGATGCCCACAGTAGGCAAGCAGTAAACGCTCCCTCAAGTCTCTCCAGGCTTCCACCGTGTGTGGGTGGGAGGTGCCTGTACAACCCAGAATCCACATTTAAATGTCTCCTCACCGTTCCCCCAAAATACGGCCCCTCATGTCAGAAGCCTATGTCTCAATTTGAGGCTCAGAAAGGGGTTGTTGCCCATTGGAGGGTGCATCACCCCCCTCCCCAACTTATACAGCACGAAGCACCCCTTTAAGACATAACGAGTACATCCTGGGGACAATCTATAAAAGCAGAGCCCCAGGAAAGAAGGTTCCGAGACAGAGAAGGGGAACAGCAATAGTTTTGGAAGGCCCAACGGTGGGCTTCCGCAGGGCACAGCCCCCTCGGCCTCGGCCAGGTAACCGGGCCATGGGCTGCAGTAGACCTGGCCCTCCACACTACGAGCCTCTTCTACTGTCTCAGAACCCAGCATCCCCTCTCCTCACTACCTCCCATCGCTGACATTCTGGAAACAGAGCGCTTGCCGCTCCCTTTTTAAGGGGTTATAAACGTGAAGTGTATGTCACTCTGAACCCGCTCCGAGTTGCTCCATTTTGCTCATTTTGATGAGGGCTGCGTTTCCTGTCCAAAGGCGAGGAAGAAGCTTAAGGTCACCCCGCCACCCTGTGGCCACGGGGAGAACTGCATGCTTCAGGCGGGACAGCCGCCGTGCTCCAGAACAATGAGGTCTTAAGCCGGAGAGAATTTTTGAATCCATTACTGAGATGAGCACCTCCTAAAACGACTCTACGGTAGTTATGAATTAGACTGGAAATGGCCTGTTTTCATACAGTTAGCCACAAATGTTACTGGGGTAAAAGGGACCGATTCGTCTATTTCTGGATGCTTTGTTCCGCAGAACAGAACGGCTAGAAGCCACCTCCAGGGCTTGTCCAGTCCATCCCGCTGCCCTAAGAAAGGATGCCCTTCAACCAGTCCAGGAAAAATACGTGCTGCCATTTTCTGAAGAGTGTCTGGAGGGAATGTCTTAATTTCCTGATAATGCACACCCATGTGAAGCTCGCGGAGTCTGAAGGGTTTCCCTGGAGTCAAACCCAAATGAATTCTTAATACTGCCAAGACCCCCCCAAAATAGGAGCAATCCCTTTTGAATCACATGATGTGAGTTCAAGTCCCAGGGCCAGCGCTTACTCGTTCTGGACCTTGTTGTTCTCATCCGTGAGGTGGGAAGGAAAGGAGTCATGCCTTACGGTCGCGGAAGTATCCGATGGCACAGTAACCGCAAAAGTATGTTGTGAGGCACAAAGTACAGTGGAAATGCGGATCCTGGTTATTCTCAGCAGACGTTCCAAAGTGGCAGAAGTAATTTCAACAGGGGCAGGTCGCTCAAAATTAGGTCCTCAAACAACCTGGAGAAACAAAGAATGGGGCAGGCAGGACAGGGTTGGTAGACATTCATCATACCTTCCTGCTTACAGAGCATGCTGAGAGGGAGCCTACTTACAGCCCCAGGAAGCACTGACCTGTCCATTAGAATTTTAAGTCAGGCGTGATCCCCCTCACCCACACAATGCCAATGCAGGAGCGTGGCTGGCAGGGGGCAGGGAGACCCTGGGGGCTCGGTGATAGCCTGTGTCTTTCAGGGAAAACATCTGTTGTGGATTTTCTGGAGTTCTGGTTTCAAATATTCCAGTCTAGTGCTCCCATAAGCACATATGTGTTTGCAGGGGCCTGGCAATCGGGGTTCAGGAAGTAGAGTCCCCAGAGACCTGGGATCCAACATAATTCATCTCTGCCAGTGCCCTTTTGAAACAGAGAAGATCAAAAAAGAAAGCCTTCATTGGGGTTTCCGAAATCCCAGTCCTGAAGTATAAGGCTCTCACAGGTCCCCACCCTCTCCAGGGAGTCGAAGGATCACCTTTTGAGGGAACCCTGAACCCCAAACTGGATCCAGAATCCTCTGGAGTCTCTGCAGCAGGCCCCTGGGACCAGGATCAGAAAAGACCCCTACTTGGAGAGCCGGCACAGCTGGGGGCTCGGCGCCCTCTAGTGGAAATCGGGGAGAAGACAGTCTGGGGAGGCGCAAAGTGAAACCCAAGGAGGCAAACCAAATGAGTGTTTTCTCTCCGCCGCTGCACAATTGCCAGCTCACATCTGCTTCCACGTTGACCGTCGGGCGGACTCCGGTGCCTCCTACGAATCTGATCCAGGGAACGACCTTCAATTCATAACAAATCACAGAAACCTTGGAAATTTTTCTGAACAGCAGCTCTCTCCACCTCCAAGAAAAACAATGAAGTTGGGTTTTTGGGAAGCCTGAGTCCCTTGATGTGTTTCGCACATGCTTCTCTTGGTTCAGGGAACTTTCAAGTCTGGGCATCAAATCCACGCACAGCCCTTTCAAACAGGAGGTCTGAAAACCGAGACAAATAGTGGCTGTTCTTTTTAAATCGCCATCACTTCATTTGCAAAGCATTTTGGTCTTTTTATTAGTCCCTTTAAAGTATAAAATCCATTCTGCCGCGCACACGCGCGTGCAGGAACTAGATTCCAGTAATGCTTTGAGCAGATAGAGACGCTCTGCCCTACTCTGGGGGCATGTACGAGGGGCGCCTACATTTTCAGAGGAGTTAAAAAATGTCAGGAAAACAGAATTATTTAAGCACTAAATAAGAGTTATTAATATAGGGCCATCAATATACGTTTTGCACGGTTCATTTTTGTGTGATTTCAGGTATTGAGGCAATCTATTAAGTGTAATAACAGTATGTGAATATAGATATTTGGCAGGAATATTAGGCCAAAATTACAAAATCAAAGACCACCGGGATTTAATTATTATCGTTTACTTGGTCCCTGAGCACTGTGCATCCTGCAGACACTTTATGCATATAATCTTATGTAATCTCTCCAACACCTCCATGAAGCAGGTATTATGATTTCCGTGTTATTGTTAAGGAACTTAACAGAGCCTCTAAGTGACTGTGCTGGAAAAGGCTCTGCTCTCTCCTATCTGCTTTACTGCCTCCTGTGTACATGCTGTAAATGCTAGCGGGAATAACCTGCTTCTCAACTACCTTAAACCAGAGGATGCTGACTGGATGAAAAAAAAATGTAAGGCAAATAGGATTTCAAGTAAGAAAAGTCAAATGAAAGGAAATGCCTAAAAGGAAGGAGTTGTGGCACCTACAGCAAAAGGTCTTCATGGCCCTAAACAGTGTCTCTAATCCAAATTACACAAACACACCTGGAACCTTGGAAATCAAAATCAAACTGTGCACAAAACAGTGGTAAGTACTCCCAGGAAGACACAACATCCAAATTTACCGAAGGCACAGCTTCTGAATAACAGATTTGAAAGCACAAATAGACGCTCCTTGCAAAAAGAAGACTTTGGCTCTTCTTTGGAGCACTTACTAAAGCATTATAAATAATGTAAAAAAATAACTTAAAATGATTAATTAATCTTAAACTTCACCTCTCCTAAATTAAATGCCTCCAGTCTAAGGGCCTGGCTGCTTGGTCTGAAAGGAATTTAGTTAGCATTTATAACCTGTCATTGTAAATATCTTTTCAAGAGACACATATGATTATTTTAATTCAAGAAGCCAATTCAGCATTTATAAAAGGTAACTAAATCCGTCAGCATCCCCGTCCATTTTCTTTTTGCATTAATAAGACTGTGCTTTATAATTCAATTCTGAAGTGTGGAATTCAAGTGTGCTTAGATTAATAATAATTATGTACATATTAATATATAAGTTTACTTTATTGCAGAAGAATTAAAATAAGGAAACTTTATTCTAAAATTTAAGAGCAATGAAAATGATAAAGTTTAGTTAGACCTGATTGTTTCTTCCTTACCTCAGTGCCTCCCTAGGCACCTGCCTCCCCAAAGGGCCCAGACGGAGACTGGTTCTCTCTGTGTCCCCAGCTAGCACAGCGCTTTATACATGGTAGGTGCTAAGCGTTTCTTCAATTGGCCTGGGCTGACAAGTGAGTTGCAGGTTTGATCCCTAGAAAGGTTTCTAAATTTCACCAAGGACAAATGTACCTGCCATTCTTTAAAAGAATGCCAAGCTGAGGCTCCTACGTGGCTCAGTCAGTTGAGCATCCGACTTCAGCTCAGGTCGTGATCTTTGGTTCGTGAGTTCAAGCCCCCCATCAGGCTCACTGCTGTCAGCACAGACCCCACTTGAGATCCTCTGTCCCCCTCTCTCTCTGCCCCTTCCCTTCTTGCGCTCTCTCTCACTCTCTCAAAAATAAATGAACATGAAAAAAAAAAAAAAAAGAATGGGAAGCTTATTACAACTGGGGCTTTTTACTTACGGTTCAAACTACTCCACCCCCCTAAAGGACTAGAAGGGCTTTCAGAACCCACCTGTCCTGGTCCCAGTGAGGAGACAGGCTTCCAGAGGTGAGGGTAGTTCTGACACCCCCATGTAGGCCTTCCCACTACAAACCGGTGCTCCTCTCTTATCCTGTGAAGCGGGGCCTGGGGGTTGCCCACATCACAGAAAAGCAGCCTGTCAAGATAAGTGACAGTAGCTCTTCTCTGTCCACAATGGCCAACCAGCTGCCACATTCTCAGGGCAGGACAGGCACACCCAACAAGCAGCACAAAGGGCTTTGATTGTTGCCAGCACAGATGAGGTCAGAGTGTTTTCTCAGCAGCTGGGAATTAGGAAAGGGGGGAAGATTTTAAAAAAAAGGAATTTGGAAAAAAAGAAGGAAAAATCAAAAACTGGAATCCAATGCAGACGGTGGGGGATTCGTCTGAACTACTCCTTAACCACACGCTCCAACTTGGCCCTGCGTTGTACTGTATCTCCTGCTTAGATTATCAGCCCCATGAAGACAAGAGCCATTTTGGAAGTATGGTATTTCTCTGTGAAAAGACACTCCATGTATTTCTGACATGAGGAAAAAAATATATAGCAAGCTTCCTCGGAGAGAAAATGAGTGGAACATTGTCTTTCTCTAAGAAGCCGCATCATTTCTGTTTATCTTTTTGTCTTGCCAAAGATGTTAAATCAAAAACAAATGTTTCTAGAAGCAACTAACTGCCCAGAGCTCTGGTTTTCAAATGAATTAATCAAATCAGCTCTAAAATATGTTTGTTGCAAAGTGTGTGTTCCGCTTTATTAAGAGGGAGATTTCTATTTTAATTTTTTTAAATCTTTATTTATTTTTGAGAGAGAGAGAGAGAGCACAGGTGTGCCTGAGTTGGGGAGGGGCAGAGAGAATAAGACAGAGGATCCGAAGCAGGCTCTATGCTGACATCGAACCAACTCACCAAACATGAGCTCGGGATCTGAGCCGAAGTCAGACACTTAACTGACAGAGCCATCCAGGCGCCCCTAAGAGGGAGATTTCTTTTCTTTTTTTTTTTTTTTTTGTTAAAAAAAATTTTTTTTTAACGTTTATTTATTTTTGAGACAGAGACAGAGCATGAACAGGGGAGGAGCAGAGAGAGAGGGAGACACAGAATCTGAAACAGGCTCCAGGCTCCGAGCTGTCAGCACAGAGCCCGACGCGGGGCTCCAACCCACGGACCGTGAGATCATGACCTGAGCCGAAGTCGGACGCTTAACCGACCAAACCACCCAGGCGCCCCTAAGAGGGAGATTTCTGATCGAAATGTTTAATTAGTGGTTAAACAAGGTATGCATAAGGCTGGGCTGCCATAGGTAAACAGTAAACAAGTGCCATCAAAGGTCAACATCTCCTTAAATCCTAATCCGATTCCTGTCAAGGAATACTAGATCCAGAAACATCTCCTTACCCAGAAAACCCCATTTTGCTTAGATTGCTGAAGTAATTCAAGCCCAGCCTCTGCTCTATCAATGAAATAAAAAAGTTAGGTAGAGCTAATTAATAGTGTAAAGTGTCACTTAAATTACTCTCAAGCATTCTCAATTACCTTAGAAGCAGCAATTGACAATCATTTAGTATATGAGATATGAATCAACTTTATCTAATTCATTAAAGTGGGTCCCCCAGAGCCCTGGCCAGCCCATACTTTGATAGCCTAGTTTAACTTACAGAACCATTTGTACTTTGAAAGAAACAGAATTGACTCTCCTTAAAAATTCCCTTCCACAAAATAAATAGGTAAAGTTAAAAAAAAAAAAAAAAGGAGGGGGTGTTCCTGGGTGACTCAGTAGGTTAAGCATCTGACTCTTGACTTAGGCTCAGCTCATGATCTCAGTTTATGAGATCGAGCGGTGCTGGGAGCACAGAGCCTGCTCGGGATTCTCCCTCTTCCTCTCTCTTCCCCCCTGCCCCACTCGCGCGCACTCTCTCTCTCAAAATAAATAGGTAAACTTAAAAAAAAAGTTCCCTTCCACATAGTCTGAGTACATTTTTACTATACAGTATCTCTACCTTCAAGGAAAAGACACCTGCATTATATGTGGTAGTGTGGAGTCTGACTTCTTTTCATTGTTCTGTGCAGGCCCCTCGCCTCCCTAAGACTCCATTCCTGGCTCTGTAAGACAAGGGCTGTGGGTCCTAGCTTCCTTTGCACTCTGGGTTCATGCTTCCCCTTGTTGCAGCCACCATCATGTGCCAAAATCAAGCCCAACTGCTGTGTTGGGAGACCATCTAATCTCAAAAATCTCTAATGTCAAAATCTCAAAATGTCAAAAATTTTGGGGTGCCTGGATGGCTCCGTCAGTTAAGTGTCCAACTTCAGCTCAGGTCATGATCTCACAGTTTGTGAGTTCGAGCCCCACTCGGACTCTGTGCTGAGAGCTCAGAGCCTGGAACCTGCTTTAGATTCTGTGTCTCCCTCTCTCTCTGCCCACTCCCCCACTCATGCTGTGTCTCTCTCTTTCAAAAATAAACATTAAAAGTTTTTTTTTACAAATGTCAAAAATCTCTTGGGCAAATTAACACTCTAGAAGGAAAACATACCCGTGTTCCTGTCTGGGATTCTGATCCTAGGTGCCAGTGTTTTGGGAGTGTGAGGGAAGAAGGGGATGCTGGGGGATCTGCTTAATCAAATGTTAAAATTTCCTTAACTGCTCCCTGTTTTCAGTGTGACACCCCAAACTGCCCCCCACTGGGCCTGGTATCTCGAAATGCAGAAGCTCAATTTCCCCTGGGTACTAACTGTTGCTGCACTCATCACACCCTTGCACACGCCTCCTTCCTCCCACCTGTCTCCTTCAAAGTTAAGATAAGGGAGGTTAACAGGCTGTGGGGAGTTGGGGGAGATGTGGGGATCTAATTACTCATTTAAGACATTCAATGAATCCTCCTCTTTCCAGTTCTACCCAAAGCATGGCGTCCTTTATTTTCAAGGCTTTCCAGGGTTCCTCAGCATGATCCGCCCCCATCCCCACCAAATGCTCTAAGTGCCAGCTCTATCCAGTTTGCTAAGTCAAATACAAATTTGTGGACACCTCTCATCTGCTGCCCCCCCCCCCCCAGGGCCATACCTGTTTCATGGCTGTCATCTGGAGGGGGTGTGGGAAGAGAGCACATGCATGCGCAGGTTCCATCTGGCTTGGTTTACACAGACATCCTCAGGATGGGATTCATTCATTCGATTTGCCCCGGTCTCCTCTTTTCCCTCCTTGCCTTTTGCCAAGACCCACAGCTACTTCAACATCTGTCTTCTTCCTCACCGGGAGCCCCACTTGTGGGTCAACTCTTTCCATACAGAGTATTGTAGAGCTCTGGCCTTAGAGAAAGCCCTTGCTGCATTCTGGGTGCAGTTCATCTGGGGAGTTGGAGGGGTCAAATATTATGTCAGTTGAAATATTACCATGAGCATGAGGCCATGATCTTTTTCTCCTGCTTTCATTATGAAATGTTTTGTTTATATAAAATGTGAAAAATAATCTTATAAACACTCATGTACTACGTGGATTTAACAGACGTCAACATTTTGCCATTTTTGCTAGCAATCACTCTTTTACTGTTCATAAATCACTGTAGATATACAGTCATCCTGGTCCTATTCTTTTTCTCATTCTCCCTTCCCAGATATAATCAGTGTTCTACAGTTGGCATGTGTAATTTTCATGTGCCTTAAGTTTCTCTCAACTTGTTTTCACTCAACATTTTGCTTTTTAGCTTATATAGGTGCACACACACACAAAAACACTTTCATTTCTTACAGTTGCTATTTTCGTATTCTTTTTACAGGTTTTTTTTTTTTTAATCCACAACTGATAGACAGTTGTTTCCATATTTTTCTTTTTATTTAAAGTGTTGCAGCAAACATCCTTGTATATTTACTTATTTCCTCTTTGCTTGTTTGAGAGTTTCTCTAGGTCGGATGTCGACACTGGAATTGTTTTGTAAGCCTTTGTTCAGCTGTGTGGGTATTGCCAAATTGCTCTCTAAAGCGATTTTATATCGCATCAGCAATGTTTTACTGGGCCCACATTTCCACACCCTGTGAAGCATCGGATGTTCTCAAAGTTGGATTTTTTGTCAATCTGACATGGAAAATGGCAGGTCATTGTTTCGATTTGCATGTTCCCGGTTACTTTTCAGATTTCCTCTTCCGCGAATTGTTCATTGCCTTGGCCGATTTTTCTATCGGGTTGTCTTTTTTCTTCCTGAGATGAGGGAGTCCATCAAATATTATCATTAATAACCCTTGGTCAACTGTACTGGCTGCAAATATTCCCTCCTGGTCCATGGCTTATCACTTAGCTTTTCAATTTTTTTAAAGTTTATTTATTTTTGAGAGAGACAGAGAGAGACAGAGCGTGAGCAGGGGAGGGCAAAGAAAGGGAGACACAGAATCTGAAGGAAGCTCCAGGCTCTGAGCTGTCAGCACAGAACCCAATATGGGACTCAAACCCACAAACTGTGAGATCATGACCTGAGCTGAAGGCAGACACTTTACCAAGTAAGACACCCAGGCACTCCATTATCTTAATGGTCTTTTTCTTGCAGAAAATTCTAACTTATAAAGGATGACATATTCTCTTATTTTTCTTCCCTAAGTTTTATTTTTTAAAATATAATTTATTGTCAAATTTGCTTCCATACAACACCCAGTGCTCATCTCAGCAAGTTTTAAAGTCCTGCTTGTATTTAGGGCTTTAATATACCTGGTATTTATTTTAGTGTAATGTATGAAGAAGAAATCTAGTTTTATATTTCTCCATATGCATGAACCAATTTCCCAAGCACATTTATTGAATAGTCTATTCTTGATGACTGAAGTTTGTTTTTGTACTGAGGTGAAGTTCATATTAACAATGAACCATTTTAAAGTGGTTTAGTGAATTCACTAAATTCAGCGGCATCTAGTGCATTCACAATGTTGTGTGGCAACAACCTCTCTGTAGTTTTACATTTTCATCACTCCAGAAGAACATCCCATATTCTTCAAGTAATCACTCTCCATATTCTTTTTCCCTAGCCCCTAGCACCACTACATTGCTTTCTGTCTCTATGGATTTGCCTCTGGTATTTCATATACAAGGAACCACACAAAATGTGACCTTTTGTGTCTGGCTTCTTTCCCTTACCAGCATGCTATCAAGATTCATCCATTTTGTAGCATATTTCAATACTTCATTCTTTTTCACGGCTGAACAATATTGCATTGTATAGGTATGCCATAATTTATCCATTCATCCCTTGGTAGACATTTGTGTTGTTTCCACCATTTGGCCATTATGAGTAATGCTGCTGTGTTTGACTGAAATTTAATGCACCTTTGCAGATACAGGAGTTAGAATATGTAAAGCACTTACAATAGTGCCTGAAACTATATGGCAAAAATCATATGCTTTATTTACTCTCCTTAGTATTCTTATTATTACATATTACATGGGTCTGTAATTAGTCTTTTTTGTTATATCTACCTACGTATTACCTATGAGAATATGACGTTTTAATTAAAATTATGGGTTCTTTAATAAGCTTTAAAATTTGAAAGAAAAAAACACATCCTCTCTACTTGATCTTATTCTTCAAATTGACTTGCCAGTTCTTGGCCTTTCATTTTCCATGTGAATGCTTGGAACAGCCTTTTAAGCTACACACACACACACACACACACACACACACACAAAACCCAAAACAAAAAAACCCCACAATTAATGGAATGTTGATTAGAATCACACTGATTATATAGATAAGTTTGAACATTATTCTTTAATTAGCCTTATCATTCATGAGCATTGTATAACTTTTAAGAAAATTTAAGACTTATTTCAATAGGGTTTTATAATTTTCTCCATGTCTTGCAAAGTTCTGATGAATTTCTTACGCACCTTTGTTTCTATTTAAAGTGGTATTTTAAAGTTTACCTATTTCTTTATTTCCATTGCTTCTTATATTTTATTTCTTCTGAGCTCAACTTCCTTTCTTCTGAAGGTCATCCTTTAGTAATTTTTTTAAAAAGGACCTGAAAGTGAGAAATTCTTTTTCTTTGCTGAAGATGGTATTATTTAGTCCATACTCTTCAATGATAATAAAGCTAATTAAACACAACTAGGCAGCCAATTGGTTTTCTCTCAAAAATATGTAAATACCCTTTGTCTCCAGATGCTATTGAGAATTCTGTTGTCAGTCTAATTGTTGATCTCTTGTAATCTTTTTTTTTTTTTTTCTGTTTTTCTCTGTGTTTGCATGGCTATAGTTTCAATCCAGTGTATGTTAGGTTTGGATTTATTTTTATTTATCCTCCTCTGGGCTCACTTTGTTTCCTGCATCTATCGCATCTTATCTTTCATAAATTCTGGAACCTATCAACAATTTCTCTATTGTCTCCTTCTAGGACTTGGATTAGAAGTATGTTGGATTTTTCTTTCTATCCTCCATGTTGCCTATTTATATTTTCCATCTCTTTATTTCTATTGCATTCCAGGATATGAACTCAGTTCTATTTTCCAGTTCACCAATTCTTCAGCTATTTTTAATTTACTGTTGTGGCTGTTCATTGACTTTTTATTTCAATGGTATTTCTATCTCTAGAAGATCTATTTAGTTCTTATTCAAATTTGCCTCTTCTGTTTTTATAGCATCTCATTTTGAATCCTTTTAAAGTGTATCTATTTAACATTTTTTATTGGGTATTTCTTCTCCTAATTTCTTGGCAGTCTAATCCTGGCAGTAGCCTACTATCTTTCTGATATGGCAAATTAACCCATGCAAATTAACCCATATGGCTAACATTTATAATGCTTTACCCAAAGCAAGGTCTTCAGCAAAATTTCAAGTGACAGGGCTAGCCAGCAGGAGAATCTTCTGAGTGGGTGCCTGTCTTATTAGTGTATTTGGGTTGCTATAACAAAAATTCCATAAATTGGGTGGCTTATAAGCAACAGACATTTCTCACCGTTCTGGAGTCCGGTAAATTCAAGATCATGGTGCTAGTACATTGGGTGTCTGGGGAGAACCTATTTCTTCATAGACAAAACGGCGCCTTCTCTGTCCTTACGTGGTGGATGGGGATGAGGGCTCTCTCAGGGTCTCTTTTTTTAAATCAATTCTTTAAAAATTTTTTTAATTTAAGTAATCTCTTTACCCAGTGTGAGGCTCAAACTCACAACCCCAAGACCAAGAGTCGCATGCTCTTCTGAATGAGCCAGCCAGGCGTCTCAGGGTCTCTTTTATAGAGGCACTAATTTCCTTCCTGAGGGCCCTATCCTCATAACCTACTTACTTCCTAAAGACCCCACCCCCTAAGACCATCACTTCAGGGGTCAGAATGTTGGCACAGGAATTTTGGGGGACAGAAACGGTCAGTCCATGTAGTGCTATCTTACAGATGTTTGGTGTGGCATCGTGTGATCTATGACTGCATCAAATACAGCCTAGATCCTCAGACAACTAAAGGGCACTGCTAAGGGTGTGTCTCTGAGAAAGAAGAGCAGGACTCCATCTTCACAGCAATAGCCTGGCTCCAGACATGGCCATTCGCCTTCACAGGTCACGTAAGGCTCTCTTTTGGCACCCAGTTACCTGTACTTTCCGCATCCAGACTATTCTCACATACAAGTACTAGCAACAATATCTCGCCTACTTAAGTAGATTTTACTCTTTGTGGTTTAAAAAAAACCCCCAAACCTCACTGATTATTTAAAATATACATTTAATGTCTATGGGGATTTTGTAAGAAAGAGGCAATAAAATGTTCAAGTAACACAACTCCTGTCTCAAAAATAACAATTGTAAACTTAGTATTTTATCAATAACCAAATTCCTTAACAGTTAGAGAAAGCTAGTTCTGGTCCAAAGGTCTTGTTTTCAAACAAAGAAACTGAAGTTGAGAGAGGTAAAATAATCTTTTCAGGGTTATTCTGATTTTTAAAGTTATAGTACCATACAAATTCAATCTTGCTTTTTATTAAGAGCGATAAAAGGGATAATTCAACAATACTCTCGCATAAGTAAAAGTCATAAGATGAGGAACACCTGGGTGGCTCAGTTGGTTAAGTATCTGACTTCAGCTCAGGTCATGATCTCATGGTTTGTGAGTTCAAGCCCCTCATCGGGCTCTATGCTGACAGCACAGAGTCTGGAGCCTGCTTTGGATTCTGTGTCTCCTTTCTCTCTGCCCCTCCCCCGCTTGCACTCTGTCTCAAAAGTAAACATTAAAAAAAAGTTATGAGACGAATAAACTGTAATAATGGGGGAAAGTATTACAACAAGGGAGTAATTTTATTTTATGTAGGTAGTTAATAGGTTGGGATGCTTATTACTATTAGGAAATCAAAAGAAAATATATAATTGTGCAAGTTTCACTCTGCCTAGTTGGTTGCTTAACACTCATTCAGCTCAGTATACTGTTATCTGAGATGGGTACAGGTAAATCGTTTGTTGTATATAGGAGATCGCCATTGAGACTATGGAATGACATGAAGTTCTGTGTAATCAGGAATGGTAGAAAAAGATGAGAACTTGAAGGCTTACATGCTTTACTGAATGAATGGTAGGACATGTGGCCAGTCCTTAATTCCATTATGCAGTGCTCCCTTATATAGGCTTCCATATACAGAAAAAGAGTCATTCTTACTTTGATGGCCCCAAGTATTTGGGACTTAGTTCAACAGATGGAAGCCACAAGAAAACAGATTTATGCTGCATATAAGGACCTTCCAACTAGGGACTATTATAATTCTAGGAATTTAAGTACAACTAAAATAAAGGCCTCTAACTGAATGGCCTCCAAAAAAAAATGAGTGATATTAAAATTCATCAACTTTTATGCTTACATAAAAGTAAGCATTACTGGGGGCGCCTGGGTGGCTCAGTCGGTTAAGCGTCTGACTTCGGCTCAGGTCATGATCTCATGGTTCGTGGGTTTGAGCCCCGCCATCAGGCTCTGTGCTGACAGCTTAGAGTCTAGAGCCTACTTAGAATTCTGTGTCTCCCTCTCTCTCTGCTCCTCCCCCGCTCATGCTCTATCTCTCTCCTTCAAAAAAAAATTTTTTTAAATTAAAAACAACAGTAAGCATTATTGGTGCTTCTTAAAGAGCTGCATTATAATTCAACATTGATTGAGTCATTAATTTTAGGTAGAATGGGCAATATATTCTTATTCACCAGTCTAAGTCATGGGTAATCAGTCTTTATGGCCCTTACAAAACAGTGTTTTCAATACCACCCATTCACCATCTGGATTGTAATAATAGTCATGCAAGATTTCCACTCTATGCATTTGGGGTCAATCCAAAAGGAGCATTTTCTAGATCTCTAAGCTTTAACCATAGGAATCTTTAGCATGGGCAAGGAACTGTTTCCTGCAATGTATTTATGGTTAATAATTCCAGATGGATTAAAATGTCACAAAGACCTTACAACTATTTCAGAATTTCTCACGAGCATGGTTCCCTTAGCTTAGCTTAAAGAAACAAAAACTCTACTACTGCCATGACAGTTACTGATGTTCAAATAACCAGAGTCTACAAAATTTTTATTTAAAAAATAAAGAATTCTGTTAATCCTCTATTCATGCCACACACATACACCCTTTTTCTTAAAGTATTTTTGAAAGTGTGTGTGAATCAACCTGAATTGAATGAAATAGGGAAGATTGTATCAGAAGTGTCATAGTAGGTTAAGAATCTTTAACAGCACTCCTTGGGAAGGGAAATGGGCTCTGTTCAAGTGTGGCTTCTTAATTTAAACCATCAATAAGTGCTTGCCTAACTGATTTGCAGCAGCAGCCTCTGATGAAGCTAAAATGTTGTAGCTTCCATTCAAATTGCAATCTTCAAACACCTGCTCATTTGTTATGTTATTACTCTATAATATGACGTACTGTGCTTAAAAACATAATTTCCTCCTTGGTAAGGCCATCTGTTGTGATAAACTACGTATCTTGGGCATTTCTTTCTGCTTCAGATATCAGTAGAACTCTCTAATGGTTTGAATAGGGCAGAATAGCATGCATTTGATCTTTGTTCTGACTGTACATTAGAAAAGAGGCAAGTTTTATGTCCTATATCCAAAGTTTTTACTTCCTAATGTTTACACATCAAAAGCTATGTTTGCTAGCTAGTAAACTGCCACAATAATATTAGACCACATACAAGAATTCTCTAGGAAAAAATAAATTCAGACAAAGGGCCAACTTAGATTTTAAGTGTTACTATGGAAAATGCTTGTGTTACTACTGTTAGGCCTTAAACATAGATGAGGAGAAAATACATAGATAATCTTGGGATAAAGGTGTGAGGTTCTAAAAGAAACCTAAAAAGCTAACATTGGCCATGTTTATTCAAAATTGACACAGGCATCCGTGTTTCTAGGAAAAATGAAGAGGAAGAAGTAGAGATAAAAGAAGGAGAATGGTAGGTGCTGGAGCCTAATTTTAGCTCCTATCTCACCATAAGGTCGTGGGTAAATCATTTAGTGTCTCATTTCTATTCCACCTGTAGGATTCACTACATAGTATAATGTCAAGATTGATGGACTTGTTCTGTAAAGGGTCAGAGAGTAACTATTTTAGGTTTTGTCAGCCATACTGCCTCTGTCACAACTATCCAACTCTGTCACTGTAGAATGGGAACTGCCATAACCAAGACAAATGAATGCGTGTGGTTGTGTTCCAATAAAACTTTATTTGCAAGAACATACTGTTTGGCCCCTGGGTTGTAGTACACCAGATGTCAGTATAAAATCTACTTAATGAAGAGAGTTTGATAATAGAGAGGTACCATGAAAAGAAGTAAAATGATGTATAAAAAAAAGGGAAGAGGTATAAAGCTTAAACGATGGCCAAGGGGAAAAGTGGTTTGTCTGAGGGGAAAAAAAGAAAGGTGTAAAGTAAATGTTTTCTACAAAAACAAACCCAAAGACCAAGATCTGAAATCTATTTTTGATGAAAATTATCATGGAATTTAAACGACACCTGGGATGTTTTAAGCATTATAGTCAATCTCTAAGGAAGCCACTTGGTCATTCTTCAAGTTAAAAAACAAACAAAACACTGAAGAACTAAATCCTCTTTATGAAGTGTTTACTATTATCCTAGTGGATATTATCAAACTAGAGGATCATGTTAGCTTATTTCTTTACTATTTGAATTATTTTCCCACTAGAGCTCAATCCTAAAAACTATTCATCCACCGGATATTTAATTAATATACAAGGGGGACAGAAATCATGATGTGGTTCTAATCTGCATTTCTTCCTCCAGAGTTTTTATAAATCTTTATTTTTTAAAAAATATTTATTTATTTTGAGAGAGAGAGAGAGAGAGAGAGAAAATGCGCACGCACGTGAGCCACGGGTGGGGGTGGGGAGGTGGAGAGGGAGGGGCAGAGAGAGAGAAAAGAGACTGAAGCAGGGCTTTGGGCTGGATCTCAACACCATGAGATTATGACCTGAGCCGAAATAGAGAGTCCAACGTCTAACCAACTGAGCCACCCAGGTGCCCCTTCATAAATCTTTATGATGCACCACCCCATGGCAACATTTCAGTCTCCTGTATGTCAACATCGATTACTTTGAACATTGTATCAAAACAATTTTCTAGCGTAACTATAAAATGGAACAGTGGCATGGTCTGAAGTAGAAGAAAATTCAGTTGTTCCTCCTATGGTTTATTTCTAAAATTCAGAAAACAACTTTAATAAATAGATGATTTTGAGGGTATACAGATCTACATTGTCTTATCTGAAACTCTTTGGCCAGATGTGTTTCAGAATACAAAGGTTTTTAAATTTTAGAAAGACAATATGCTTCATATATCTCCAGTGAAATCTGGAGCCATACCCCATAATCAAATATATTAATTTTGCTACAGCCCAACTCATTTCTACCAAATATAATAAATGCCAAAATTAGTCTCCTGTCAGTTCAAGTTCAGAACTTTCTGTCAAATATCTTTACCTCGTATTTATGCAAACCTTTTTAGTTTCCAGAACTTTTTAAAAATTTGGTAAGGGATGGTGGGTCTGTTGTATATAAAAACCAACCAAACAAAAAGCCTTTCTAAGGGTTTTTTCAGCTCAAAAAGATCCACAATGTTAAGTATTTGAATGATATAGCCTTGTAACTCAAAATACTTTCAAGCATGAATCCGAGAATAAGCCTAAATTCTTCCTATAGGCACAATTACCAAGGAAAATGTGCTCCCTCTCTGCTCCAGTGAGTTTCCATTTCTTTTCAGAACCAACACATACATGCATTAAACCCAATTTCATCACTATTAGTGGACATTCTGGCAGTCATTTACAACCAAAAGGACCTGTACCTCAAGGATAGATGATCTGTGATATGAATAATCTCCTAGTCTTTAAGAATCTTTGGTTTTCTCCTCAGTAGAAAGATGGTTCTTATAGCTCTGGTAGTAACTACAGCTCTCTATTTTAATTGGCACTGATATTTGTAGAACTCTTCTTTAATTGTTTCCAGTCTAGAGCATTAATTTTTAGTCCTGGCTGTGCCTTAGAAATGCATGTGGAACACTTAAAAATACAGATGGAGGCAGCACCAGATCAATACACTTAGAGGCCTAAAGGGCCAATTAAAAAAAAAAAAAGTGTCCTCTCGCATACATAATTGAAAATCATGAAACACATGTAAGTAAATTCACCCTAGATCAGATGTTCACATGAAGCTTTGGTCTACACATCTACGCACTTTTTTCTTTCTTATTCTGATGCCCCCGCTTTGCGACAGTACATAATCATGCACCTGTTCTTCCTATTGACTAATTCAGTACCTGGATAGCCTTCAGATTTGTAGTCTCTCCCAGGAAGGGAGTAGAAGGAGGGTAGAGGAGAAGAACAGACTTGGTAGGAGCCTCCCAGACTATCATGCAACCTAAGAAAGGTTCTGCAAGGCCACTGAAAAGTCTTCAAGCCAGTCAGCTATCAGAGGAATTCCTGTCTCCCAGGAATGGACCTGCCCTAGTACCCTTGCCTTGCACCGTCAGTAACTAATAGAAACCACAGAAGGCACAGCCCCAGTGCCAAAGCAGCCCAGGATTGCAAAGTGGAGGAGCTGGGCCCTCGTCAAATACATTCTCTGTATTCTCTGCCCCCACCCCCAATTGAAGACCTGTGCCAGAGATCTCCAGGGTGGTAAAGGGGCTCAGTACCTTTCAGCAAAGCCTTTCCCTAACTAGCATTTTTTAAGTGCTCCATAACTATTAATTTAACTTCTCCCTATGACAGGACTGGAAGAGGAAAAGGGAAAGTAGAAGTAAATGTTATTTGAACATTTAACACAAACCCACAAAGTTTCACCCTTGTAAACAACGCACCAAATGTTTTATTTCTTTCAGTTCCTACACAAGTAAATGACTCTGAAAGCATTTTTAAAAATACAAAAGACATCACACTTTACCAATGAATTATTTCGGTCTCAGGGGATTAAATCAAATTAAAATGTTACATATATTTGACAGTTTATTTCTATGCCAACTGAGATGGTGAATTTATAATATTTCTATGAATTCTTTTAGTTCAATGTTTTTTGTACATGCCATCAGTACAATATGATTTACTTAAATATTTAGGACACTGTCAATAGCTGTGATTCATATGAGACATATAATCAGATATCTCAAATTCCTGATTAAGTCTGCTTTAAAGACACAGAATATGAGCACATTTGCTGTGAAATTCTGTTTATAATGCTCCATTTAATAAATTGCAATTAACCACTGATGCAGAAATTCTGTTTAAGGCTGGAAGTTTTATACATGACACTTTCCTTCACAGAAAAAAAAAAAAAGATGTTGAAAAGGCAAAGACCACCATTCTATATCAGAGATCAAATATTTAGGGCATTAGTTATTATATCCTCTTTCTGGAGCCTACAGTAAACAATAACTAAAAAGATTTAAGGCTGGTCTTTAAAAACATAAAGATAGTAGAAACTTTACCACACATCAACAAAAACAGAGCAAACCAAGTATATCCACATCTTCATTCCATCATGAATTTAGTGATTTGAAATAAATGCCATATAAAAACCAGAAGCAAATGTAACGATTCATTCAAGGAAATTAAATACTTCTAAGCATTAAAAAAATTTTTTTTAATGTTTATTTATTTGTGTGTGTATGTCAGAGAGAGAGAGAGAGAGAGAGAGAGAGAGAGAGAGAGAGAGAGCGAAAGTGCAAGCAGGGGAGGGGCAGAGAGAGAGGGAGACACAGAATCTAAAGCAGGTTCCAGGCTCCAGCTTTCAGCACAGAGCCTGACGCGTGGCTTGAACGCATGAGCTGCAAGATCATCACCAGAGCCGAAGTCAGATGTTTCTAAGCATTTTTTAAAGAGCTTTTGTAGGCAGTATATCTCTGGTCAGCGTAAGTGAGGTGTGGAAACGACAAAAATATTACTGTGCCGAACAGACTCTCACAGGCTTGCTCCCTCAAAGGACACCCTGACCAGTTATTTTCTACAGTGTTCTTATATATGCCTTATTTTACTTATATACACAATTAACTTTTTCATTCTTCCTGTAAGTATTTAAAATACATTTCAAGGTATGCATTAAGTATTAATTTATGATGCCCTTAAAAATCTTTCAATTTATTAAAAAACAATCTCTAAGAATATAGAAATATTGAGCTTTTCATATTTCTGAGTCTTGAAAAACTTAAAGTACAATATTTTCATGCATCAGCAAGTTATAATTGTGCCATTTAAGTTCCTCTTGAAAGAGCATGTAAATAATTTCAAAAGTTTCATGAATGCTACGTTACAGAGACCGGACCACAGGTATTTTAAGATTTGATTTTCCATATGCATTTATACTGTAATGCAAGGAAGAAAAATAAGCATCAAAGGAAAACATGTTTTATTAGGAGAAAAATAACATGAAAAGAAAATAGGAAACATGTCATTTCTTCCTTCAGTGGCTTTTCTTCAGTCAATTACCTGGTTGCCCCAAAATATTATCTCAGTTCAATTATTGAATAAATTACCCCTAAATAAAATACCCAGTATCTTTCCAAAGGTTTGTCCAAAACCTCCTAAAGAACAATAGTCATTCTAAGCTCTTTTCTTATTCTTCAACAAGAACTTTAATTAAAAACAAGCCCAATGCCCTTTGTTTCACAATTTAAACATTAATGGAAATTTCATCCTGGGTTTAAAGTGATATTTCTTTGAGGGTCTGACTCATTTGAGTGGCAGTGCAGAAAAGTGAATTGCTGACAACACAGAGTTACAAAATTAGAGTCAAAAGTAAAGGGAAAAAAATGGAAAATCCAACACTATCCTGGAAAATAATTCTAAAACTACAGTATAGCTTGAAAAATTCTCTTTAGCAAGATAAAAAAGAGTGATTTATAGTCAAGACTGATGGTTGGTTTTTCTCCCAGTAGCAGCCCCCTGGGATCTGTGACTAAAATGGTGTCTGGGGCCTGAGAAGTTTCAGTGATGACTGCTTCATCAATTTTTGCTGGTGTCTCATTGACTGTGCATCACCAATGGCATTACATACTCTCTGTAAAATAAAATATTTGTTATGAATGGTAAAGACAAGTACGGGCTCATGTGAAGGAGAAAGGTCTAAAAGCAAGAACTGAAGCTCTCCACACAGGTCCAACAGCAGAGGATAAGAATACACAATCCAAACAGGCAATGCAAAATAAGATGCTTCTGCTCCATTAAGCCTGCAATATATTATTTTAAGCTTACATATCCATCCAGAGTTATAACTGGAAGATCTTTTGAGAGAAATAATGGGTATTATTATAACAGATTAAAAAAATCTTTCAGCTAAAAAATTAAGGGTCATTCTTTAAAATAAATTGTTTACCTCTGCTGTGGCGTTGTCCTGCAGATAAATGTCCCGGCAGCCATGACTGGCACTGTCTTTTTTGTGGAACAGACTCTGCTCCTGTTTCAAAAGAAACAATGACAGAAGAAAAATTATTCTGGGGAAGAAAAAAAAATCCTAACTTTTAATTGAATGCTTAAATGTAAACTCTATTTTGTAACAAATAGACTAATGAAATATACCTATTCAGGTATGATAAGTACTAAATCATTTTGGTACAAGGCTGGTGGTTCCATATGTGTGAGCTGTTAGAATTTATGAAATCGGATGACTACACAACTATCTGTATAAAATAATGACTTTCTACAGGCTATGATAAACAGCCTACAGAAACAGCACTTGATAACTCACCACATCTGACAAATCAAAAAATCCTTCCTTCATTCCCTTGGCTGATAGATAAAATTCTTATATAATGTAAAACACACTGAGTCAATTTTCACCACGGATGTGAAAGAAGAGTGATAACCCAGGAGCCTGTAATATATATGCAGAGTGACACAGTCTTTCCTAGTCTGAAAACTATGTTTCATACACCAAGAGGCTCTTTCGACTTTGACACTCTACAATGAGGTAAGGCTGAAAAACAAAACGGTACTGTTTCGCAATTTCTTTTATTTGTGAGCTTCTATGAAAAGAAAACATAAATTAAAGGATAAAAGTACCTACATCTCTAACTACTAAATTTTATGACAAATAGGTTTTCAGATGGTTTTAATAATAGAGATAACATCATTACTGCTTAGAAGAAAATACATACTCTAGTAGTTACCATTCTTAGAATGATAATTTGTGGTGTTTTTTTAAGGGGTGAAAATAAATTTACAATATATCATATATAATAAAAATTATACATTTCAAAGTGAATCAGAACTAAGCAAAAGGTGAGGGCATCAATTCTGCTAATTACTTGCTATGTAATTAAAAAGTTCTTTCTTGGAAAATGATGGGACAGAAGGACATGAAAGTATTATATACTTAAATTGTATTAGTATTTTGTAAGTGCCAACTATGATAAAACATGAGTGTTTCAGATAAAATATTTATAATAATCTAATTTATAAAAACCTAAAAAAGGGAATTTTTCCAGAAGCATCTAAGATTACAGCAAAATAGTTATTCATATGACATTAGAAAAAATATTCTATTTACTAATGCTTTATTCTGCCAAAAAGGAAGTATCAACGTCCTAATTCTTGCATTGAACAGCATTGATATTTCACTCAACACAATCAAGGACTGTCAAAAAAATACAGTACACAAATAAGTGATTATAACACATCTTTCCTTATACTTCACCATATTATTATAATAGTATCATCATCATCATCCTCACCATGATCCTTCAAACACTCTGTGTTGTTAACTGTAAAAGAGAGCCAGAAAGCACTGGTTTCCACTCACTTAACAAATTCTTGGCTCTGAACATGCAATTCATTTATTCTTACCTTGACTGAAATTTTTAGCAGGTTTCCATGGACACTTGGAGGAGACACAAAATCTTCAAATGGATACTGCCAGTCTATGGACATATGGCCTAGGATTTCAACTTCCTTTATACACAACACTCGCCTGTTTTGCAAAAGGAAACAAAACATGCAAGTGGTGATAAAGACAATTAGTCTAATATTTTGCTCTGCTGGATGGCAGACATGGAACTAGCTCAGTAAACAATATAACCTGGCACTTAAAAAAAAAAAAGGTACGCTTCCTATTAAAAAAAAGTCTAGGTGCGCCTGGGTGGCTCAGTTGGTTAAGCGGCCGACTTTGGCTCAGGTCACGATCTCGCGGTCCGTGAGTTCGAGCCCCGCGTCGGGCTCTGTGCTGATGGCTCAGAGCCTGGAGCCTGTTTCAAATTCTGTGTCTCCCTCTCTCTGACCCTCCCCCATTCATGCTCTGTCTCTCTCTGTCTCAAAAATAAAATAAATGTTAAAAGAAAAAAAAAAAGTCTAGGTAGGTAGCTGTCAAATAAAGAGCAAATACGGCCCCTACCAACCAACATAGCAGACATTCAAAAATTCCCCTTCTGCCAATCTTGCAAAATTCAGAAAAGTGTCATTTTTTAAAAACTGACCGAAATACTAAAATCATCTTTAAAACACATAAGGAACAGGCTGTACTCTCATCCAGGAAGCAATAAAGGCAGAAGCTCCTGAAAAGGTTTCACTTGGAAAATTATTAATTGCTCTTTACTGTCAATCATCTATGCCTTCCAGTCAAGAAAGAATGTGCAGGAAATGTCAGAAACCTCAAATGTCAGCAAAGTTTCACTTTAGGCCTATTGATAAATATCAGGTTTGAACACTTTAACACTAATGTACTGTATCACAGAGTGAGTATCCCATTTTACTCAATAGCAAAAAAAAAAAAAAAATTTATAAAAAGAAAAAGAAAAAAAGAAAAATCATAGAGTCCTTAAAGGCCATCTACATTGATTTCCCAGTGTGTGATTCAGATTAATTACTGATATAACCATACTTGATTCTAAAGTTTCCATTACAGAGAGCATGATTAGGAAAGCAGAGGAACAGTTAATTCTACAAATATTCAGGGTGCTGGAAAAACAAGAAAGATACGGTTTCTGCCTGAGAGGTACTCATAGGTTAGAAGACAAATAAACACGTAAATATATATCTCAGCACAGTTAGATGAGTGCAATAGCAGTGTGGAAAATTCTTCTGGAGCACAAGAGAGAGGGACTGATTATGTGGGTAAAGTATGTGGCGTAAAAGCTGATTTTTATTTTATTTTTTTTAATGTTTATTCATTTTTGAAAGACAGAAAGAGACAGAGTACAAGCAGGGGTGGGGTGGAGAGAGAAGGGCACACAGAATCTGAAGCAGGCTCCAGGCTCGGAGCTGTCAGCACAGAGCCCGATGTGGGGCTGGAACTCATGAACCACGAGATCATGACCTGAGCCAAAGTTGGACGTTCAACTGACTGAGCCACCCAGGCGCCCCTAAAAGCTGATTTTTGAAAGAAAGGAGTTCTCTACGTGGAAAAGGAAAATGATAGTCTAGACAAATGGAACAGATCACTGACATAAATAGCAGTACAAGAAAGGGAAGGTTTATTTGAGGAATGTTGAGGTCTGTAGCTGGATGGATATACACAGAGGTGAGAAAATTAGTGCCAGATCTTAAAGAATTTTTTGTGTTTAAAATTTTTTTTTCCATTTAAATAAATTTTAACTTTAACCTACAGGCAAGGGGAACTTTCATGATAAAGTTTCCTATTTTAGAGTCATGGATCTAGTGGCCAAGGGAGGAGAGAGGTGGGGTAGACAAAGGAAAAAGTTACTACAATACTCCCACCAGGAAACAGAATGTCAGTGAAGGCAGCAGCTGTGAGAAGGGAAGAGAGCAAGCTAGATTCCAGATGTTTAGAAGGTAAAGATGAATGAACTAGGTAACCAATGGAGGGTAGGAATGAAAATCAACCCCCAGCACTGTATTTTTCAGCAGAGGAACTACTGTGATCTGGGTCTGACTTGGGACTGTGTTGTGCTTTGTAGGAAGTTCAGCATCCGAAGTCCCAGCCTTGGTAGGGCCATCCGATCATTGTGACATCCTTCCACACCCCTTCATATTCCAAACAGTCTCTAGAAAGTGGATTACACTTCCCCCCACCTCCTGCCCCAGAAGAGAATCACAAGAGCTAAGTGTTACAGATAACTATTACAAATCACTGTGTCAAATGCAAATTCATCATTCCCACTGTCTTTAAACTCCTTCCTCTCTTGACCAGGCCAATAACATTACTGTTCTCCTGCCACTCTGAATCTCCTTCATTCTCTTCCTCTTGCTCCAACCCCCTCGGTACCTAAGCCCCAAACCAGAAGGTCATCTTTTATTCCCTTCTCTTCTATATTTAATCAGTCACCAAGCTCTGGTCTCTCAAGGCTGCTCCTTCTATCTGTCTTGATTCTTTTAGTTTAGACCTCACCACCTCCTATCAGGGTAACTGCCACAGTCTCTATGGTACACAGAATTCTAAGATGGTCCCCACGATTCTGCATAGTGTATGTGGGTTTATCGACTGGTATAACCCTCACAACTATTAATATGATGGATTTCTCCCCCAAGATTAGGTTTTATTATTAGGCACAGGTGATTTTAAGAAAAAGTTTGATCTGCGTGGGTGTGACCTGACCACAAGGTTCCTTTAAATCTGGGTCAGAGACTGAGAATCCAGAGTGCAGTTGCTGGGCTGAAGATGCAGAAAGCCACATGGCCAAAATGAGGGTAGGCTCTAGATGGTGATAGCAGGTGCCTAGCTGACAGAGATCTAGGAAACTGGGGTATTAGTCCTACAAGTACAGGGAAGTGAATCCTGCCAACAACATTAAATGAGCTTAGCAGTGGATCCTTTCCACTTCCTTCCTTCAGGAAGGAAGCCTTATGCCTTGATTTCGGCCTGTGAGACCCTGAGCAGAGAGCCCAGACATGCCATCGCTGACTCCAGACCCAGGGAAATTGTGAGATAGTAAATTTGTGTTGTTTTAAGGTGCTAATTCTATGGTAATTTTCTGTGCAACAATAGAAAACTAACCAGTCTCTAACTGGTCTCCCTGTCTCCATTCTGATCCTTCTCCAATTCAGCATTCAAACTGCTGCCAGAGATTCTTCTAAACTGCAAACTTCATCATATTAGTCCTTGTGTACAAGTCGCAATGGGAATTTAAAAAAGACATGTGTGTACAATGTGCATATACCTTTATGTGAAAAGCTGGGTCAATGAGCAATAAAATGTCTATACTTTTTAAAAAATTAATACTCTTCCATCACATTAATGATAAAATCTATACCCTTCAGATGTCATGAGCAGACACCTATGGCTTATTTCATCTCCCAGTGATTCCCTACAAACATCCTACAATCCAGCCATTTCACATGATCTTATTATTCCAAGTGCCATATTTTCATGTTTTATGCTTCTGATTGCCTGCTGTTTACCTATATGAAAAATCCATACTCCACAAGACACAGCTCAAGTACCTTCTCCCTAACACCTTCCCCATAACACCTTGGTTCTCACCTTACTGGACTGAGAGGTTTTCCTGTCTTCAGAGTCTCTGTTTATCACTTTATCTTAGCCTCTAGCATACTGTGAGATCACTGATGTTTAGGTCCCTCTTTTAGAGGACGAACGGACAGAGATACAACTTTTATCTGTGTCCCTATTTCTGTTAGACACTGCTAGTGTAATGGTCTGAATGTTTACATCCTCACCCAAATCATACATGGAATCCTAACTCCACTGTGATGGTATTTAGAGTTGGAGCCTTTGGGAGGTGATTAGGTCATGAGGGCGGAGCCCTCAGCACTGGTATCAGTGCCATTATAAAAGAGGCCTGAGAAAACACCCTCACCCCTTTTGCCATGTGAGGACATAGCAAGAAGACAGCCATCTATGAACCAGGAAGTGAGCCCTCACCACACACAGAATCTGCTGGCACCTTGATCTTGGACTTCCAGCCTCCAGAATGGAGTGAAATAAATGTTTGTAGTTTAAGTCACCTATCTATGGTATTTTTGTTAAAGCAGCCAACACAGACTAACACAGATGGTTAAAAAAAAAAATGTCTGTTTGGAGAACAATTTCCTAATGAAGATTACTAAAATAAAATACTAAGCTGGAATTAGGATTAATTAGTGGAGATATAGCCTAATAAATGTGGATCATGAGAGCTCATATTTTTTCCTAAAAACTGATAAGAAAAAAAATGACACCAAATTTTGGATGAATTTCAATATGAAAAAATTAAAAGCCCTTTATATTGGAAAACTAAAAAATAATCATGAAAATATTAATAATACATTGGGTAAAAAGGGATAATATTAATTTACAAAATGCTATTTCAATTCAGTAAGAAAAAAAACAAAAAATGAGAAAGGCTATGAAAAGAAAATATACATAGATGATGAATATATTAAAATGTTCATATTCATTAGCAATCAAACAAGTGCTAATTAAAACAAAGAATTATTTTCTGCCCATTAAGTTAGCAAAACCCAAAAAGTTTAAATGAGAACACTAGTCTTAAGAAAACACACAAAATAAACTGCATTCTCTTGTACTGTTAGTTGTATGTAAAAAAAAAAATCAATTACAACTGTTCTGACAAAACAACTTGGCAATAGACAGGGCCTCAAAAACCTTCACAATTTTTAAATCAGCAATCCCACTGATTATAACTTATCCTAAGAAAATAATTATAGACTTAGCTGCAAGAAGACTCAGCTGCAAAGATGTGCTTATAATAATACAGTATTCGGAAGGAAAAAACTGATTATCAAATAGTAAGGTAGCATTTGAAAAACTTATAGTATAGCCATAAATACAATATTGTATAGTCATTAAAAATCATGCTGTCAAAGAATATCTAATGGTTTGGGAAGATGATCATAATACATTGTTAGGTGAACAACCTAAGTTAGTTACATATACATAATATATTTTTTGTACATAGTTTTTACAAAATATGTATAATGTAAAAATGAGATATACCAGCTGGCTGGTGGGATTGCTGGTAAAGGCTATTTTTAGGGGCTATCATAATTTATGATTCAAACCAGGACATTTTTAAGAATGAAAGGAATAGCTACTAATAATTTCATTGGGACAAAAGTACAGACCAGTTCTGTTCTAGACAAACCATAATTACGGTTCCTTTATTTCCATCCTTTAAATTATTGTCTTTATCAGGGGTGGCCAAACTATGCTGTGAGCCAAATCAAGGTGAAGCTAAGTACCTGGGAAATAGTATAGCCCTTAAAGCCTAAATATTTGCTATCTGTCCCTTAAAGAAATTCTGTTGATTCCTGATCTGTATCAAATACAATGAATAAACATAACCCTAGCAATAGAAGAGTTATTTTTTAAAACACCAATTTTAGACAAAATGCCATTTTTAAGTAAGCATTAAAGGTAAAACAGATCAGCATAATGATAATTACTTCAATCAAAGAAATTCCTGCTAGAGTCTTCTAAAGCTACAAGGAGACTAAGTCACTGTACTGGTCAGGAATATTTTACTAACTGCCTCCCAAAAAGTTCTGTAAGCGACCAGATTTAAAATTATTATGATTTTTCATTTTACTTGAAGAAAAACCAAGTATATAATGTGCACAGTAATATTCCCAAAAAATGCCTAAATCAAACAAGTTTTAAAGTATTAAGTATTACCAGAAACAACCCCTCAAAAAACCCCTGATTTCCATTACCTAGTATTGAATTACATAAAAGATACACAATTTTAAAATGAATTAACACACTGCCATTGAAGCTAAGTACAATATATGATACAAACAAACATTGTTTTTGGCCTAATAAAATGGACACACTATAAAATTGTGGGCATAAAAAATAAGTGATTACTTGTCCAATCAGTAAAAAATGCTTTTTAGATTGTTCTGTGAATATTTTTACTTTATGGACAAACCATACAACTAGTTGACTCACTGAAAATCTCATGGTTTAAGTCAAAATCCTGTCATGTTAGTCTTACTTTCTCTCCTTCCCATTCAAATATATTTCGGTGTAATAAAGAATCTAATTCAGATTTCTGTCTACTGTAACTACCCTAGCTTGGTCCTATGAAATACACAACTAAGAAAGTTTTGAAGATTATTAATATATACTAGCCATTTTGGAGTAAGTGATGTAGGATAAATCTTAGGAAAATAAACGTACTGTAGTCCAAGTTCTTACATTTGGAAAAATTATCTACCACTCCCAAAATACTTAGAAAAAATTGGAAAAAAACACACAGAAGTAATACCATCCTTAAAAAAGGTGTTCTCATCATCTAAAATAAAACCTACTAAGAAAAAATGATTCATGAATTCAGCTTCCATAGCTGGATTTACAATTCACATGTAACATATGACTACTATACGTATGGAGTCCATTCTAGACTCCGTCTCTCAGTAGTGGTGTAACTGGGATACATGCTGACCCTCAGTTTCAACATCTCCAAAATGAGAGGGTTGGAATAGACAACCTCAAAGGACCCATCTAGAGTGTATCTTTGTGATTCAATGACAATGAACATCTTGTAATTTAAGTATAGTTCTCCAAACCCTCTGCCACGATAGTTTTCAAAATTCTTATCATCTATATAGTTTGCATTTGAAAAAATATCACTTGAAGTTAATACCTATTTGTAACCATGAGGATTGTCTTCTTGCTTCCAGCAATAGCACAGTGGCATCGATAAGTCTCTCCTTCTAACCTTTTAACATGATTCTGAAAAGAAAACAAGACTCAAGATTTGCGTAGTACATGCATCCAAATAGTATTTCCAATACTGTGTATTAGTTTATTATAGTGACAGTGCTAGTTAGGAAAAAGAATTATTAGAAACAAAAACACAATAGTGGCACATGAAACTAGAAAAATATTCATTGCACATTTATAAATTAACTTCCACTGTGCCTTAAATGACAAATCTGTATTAAATACTTACTAAGTGATCTTCTGATAAAATATACCTCATTCTGTGATAACTCAGCAGTTTAAAAATATCTACCAGAAATAATCACACATTTTCATTAACGGAATATAATATATGCAAATATAAAAGTGTGACATTAACATTACAGGGGTTCTTAACCTTGGGTCCAAGGAAGGACCTGGAAGGTCTATGAACCCTCTAAAATAGACTATAAAGTTTTGAAAATGTGGTTTTGCAACTTTTTTCAAAGGATGGTTCATATTTTTCATCAAATTTTTTCAAGTGGTCTGTGATCCTTCTCAAAGGTGAAGAATCACTGATTTACAGAGAGATAAATATACCACAATAATACAATTCCAAGAGAACTGATATTTAATGTTTTTGAATTATGTGGTCTTATAGATTAAACATGCATGAAAAGCCAATGTATACACCAAATTATATTCTTGATAAAAAAGAAAATATTATGTCAATATTAACACAAACATGAAGAATTTCTAAGATTTCAAATAGCTGGCACAATTTATTGCTAAAGACAATTAACAAGCATAAATAATTCAAGTATAAATAGCACATTAAAATACATTTATTTTCATTTCAACTATCTCCAAACTATTGTGATTTGAATTGGCACACATTAAAAACAGTTATTTTTTATAGTTAATGCTAATGAAATATCATTGACATTATCTATAATGCACGATTAAAGATCAGATGATATAATGTATATGAAACTACAGAACATAAACATACCTAATAAACAAGACCATAACATTTATAACCAAGAATACAACATCAATATTATTAAAAGGATAACCTAATAATAATCACAAGCAGAGAAAGCACATTTGTTATTATTTCAATGCTTAAATACACATTTTTAGAAAATCCTTGGTTCAGTTATTACTTGACAGTTATGAAAAGCCATGAACAAAGATGAATCCCCAAAGAAACAGGATCTCATCTTCAGAATGAGTCTCAGAGACAAGTGGAATTTAAGTCACTTGTTTCACATCCTGCCTGTGAGAATTAGCCAAAATCTTTCAATATTTATACCTTAAATTCTATAATAAAGAAAAATGGGAAATGAATATAACAATTCAATACACTTATTTTCAGCTTTGAAATTTAAATGTTAAAATATTTAGATTTGAGATGCAATGTAAAAGAAATACTACCCACTTCCCATTTTGTATGCACTTTCATTAGTTTATCAGGGTATTGTGCTTTGAACCAGTGAAAGCCTTTAAAGGGCAATGTATCACCACACTACACTACCAGAAACTATTTTAAGCACTACTAAAATCCACTACACTCTGAGATTCAGATTAAGATATTCAGTCACTGATGGCAGCAGGAGAATAGATTTACAATATTTAGCAAAAGCATTCAAGATTTTCAAGTAAATTCTAAGGAAATAATATATGAAAAAACAATATTTATAAGGATGTTTATCACAGAATTATTAGTGTTGGTAAAATAACAGAAGCATCTTTAATGCCAACAACTTGGAATGATCAAATACACACTAGAAGGTTACCTCAATAGATGGTAATGCAAGAATTAAGAGTGAAGCATTTCTATGAATATGGAAAAACGTAATTAAAATAAAAAAGCAACAGACATCATTTTGAATATCATATAGTCACAAGTATGTGAACCAAGTGAATATTAAATAAAAACTGGCCATATATATATATGTGTGTGTGTGTGTGCATATATATATGTAAATATACATACATATATATATACATACATATATATATATGCATGTGTGAACAGTATCTTAGGAGAATAAGGGTGAAGCAGAAAAGTATATCCTATGAAAACACAGTGTATGATTTAGTAATTTTGAAAGCTTAGTGAAAAATACAGAGCAATACTCAAGAGAAAAAGAAAATGGGGTAAATGAAGAGATACCCAAATAAATTATTTAGAATGTATCCATATTATAGTAAGAGGGCTAGGAGGGAATAATTTTACACTCCAGTGTTCTTTAATATTTACCCCGATAACAAGTTTTGTTATACTTGGTCCCTGAAGGACTGAAGTTTTCATTTCTTTTGTATATCCAGCACAGTCTAGATAATCAATAAATACTTCATACCTAAGTGATTACAGCAAGATAGGCAAGGGATCAAACAGCCTAAATTTAACTATCCATGCCTACCCCTGTCACCTATGGAAAAAATTAGCAAGTCCTCTCATTAATGTACAATCATTTTATTTTTCCCAGTAACTACAATAATATATTAAACTTTAAAATGTTGTCTGATATAACAAAAACTAATAAATCAGAGATATATTTAGCTAAAATAATAAAAGCTACTTGAATTTTGTGCTTCTAGACATGCAGTTGAAAAAAGGGAAATCACAAGGTTACTAACGTAAAGAACTAAACAAAAGGTAAACAATAAGAAAAAATGTAAACAAGTTATACAATTTCCCAAAAGACTCATAAAATTGCAATATATCCAAGAAAATTAAAAATCGTTACTTTTACCTAAGAAGGAAGGGTAATTATTAGTGATGATTTAAGACAGCATCTTGATTAGTTATTGTGCTTGGTTCTCAGAAATTGTACATGTGGTGACATTTTTGCCAACCCTCAATTATCTAGGCACAAGAAGAGTCTGTCAGCTACAGTTTTAGGCTGATCTTTGGGTGTGATTTTTTCTTCTTTAAAGTGCTTGTATTAAATAAGCATTCAATTACTTCTTTTGGTAATGACAATTTAAAAAATATATAATCCAACTGAACAGTTATACGTTAGCAGTTTCACTCTCTTCAAATGTGTGACACATTAAATGTAAGTTTATACTTTGGTTTCAATTTTGGGGAGAAGGATGAAAGCTGCTAGATAAGATGCTGTTAAGTCAAATCAAACATTTCTATCATTTATCATAAGAAATCAAACCGCAATTTACTTTGAAAATTAACTATGAGGGTACTAATTTCAAAATGATAGTTTATAATTATTTTGTTCTAAGATAACAAATCCTCTTTAAAAACTTAGAAGCTTAAAAAGGATTGGTTTTTTAAAACTAAAGATAGCTATAAATTCAAGGGACACATAAATAATTTGCCTAATTACACGTTCAACTTTTATTTATGTTAAGTAAAACTAATAATTGTGAAATAAGCATAATCAACAAGAAGATTCAAGTTTTGAAAAGTAAAAATGCCAAGGGCTGATATTTATGTAACATCATTATAAAATGATTGCTATTTGTCCAGCAAGAGTACTGAGAGGTTAAAAAAAAGAAAAAAAGAGATTAAGGGCACATGTTCTCAAAATTCATGTCTCAATGCTTCTTTGAGGTCTAAGAACAGACCAACAGCAACTTGTATTTCAATTATTAAAACATAAGCCCCAGTTAACAGCCCCATAAATTGAGTAAATTGGGGTGCTGTGTGAAACATAGTTAGGTCATTCCATCATCAGGACTCACAGATAGAAAGAACACACAACAGATTGGACATAAGAATTGTTCTTATTTTTCTGATTTACATGAAAGTACATGAATGCCATAAAGAAAGATAAAACTTTCAAAATGATAGTAAAATTGTCTGCCTCTGAACTCAATATAAGTTTTTCACCAACTAAAAAAAGAAGGGAGTTAATTTCCTACATCCTTTAATATTTCATATTAATCTCTTATTCCTGTACAGTATTACCAGGGATACCACCATTCTAATTTGTAGTTGAGCCAGTACAAGAAGTTGAGAGAGAGGTGAGAGTTGTAAAGAAAACTTAATTAAAATGAACAATCAATCTAAATAAATCAAAGACAGTCAATTAATACCACAGTTTGTTTTGATTTTTAAGGATGAAATCAAGTAGTAGCATAGGAAACATTTACTCCTGTATTTCCAGTTCTTGCTGTGTAGGCAGAAAAAGAAAGAAAATAAAGTTAGAAGCATGCAGGAAGATAAAATGTATCAACATACAATAAAAACCAAAGGCTAAGAACAATGGAGAGTCATTTTACTTTGAAGTCAAAGTAGGAAAACATTAATAAATTTTTTTTTGCGGGGTGGGGGAATCCAGTCAAGGGAGAAAAGCAATTTATGTATGTATATATTATTTAAAAGCAGTAAAGTTAAAATTAAAATAAAAACCAAAAAAAAAATCCACCTTAAAACATTTTTAAGGTTTAAAAAGATTATAATTATACATAATCTTTTTTCTTCTTTCCTCCAGCTTCTGTTTACCTGAATAAATCTAGATTTACAGAGTAGTCCAAATAAATTAATTTGGCTGGGAGAAAAGGAAGCAGTGGGATTCCTATAATTAGCTATAAAGCAGGAGACCAAAGTTAACAGTGTTAACTAAATGAGCTACCACACAAACAGTAATAAAGCCTAAGACTTCTTTTAACGCTTTGCTTTCTGCACAAAAAAGCTTTGTTCCTGTGCAGAAAAAAAAAATGACGTTATTCCCATTTAAAACATTATGCTAAAACAAAAAAAATAAACAACAAAATTCTACTCTACAAACCATGTTCCCTGTATAATCCTTACAAGAAGTTCATGAATCAGGAACTTTAAGAACCACCCATGGAATCCTCGTCCTAGAAATCTTTAATATTAAATTTTACCCATGACCATGAAGAACAGAATTTATACCTCAAATAAATCGTAGCCCTCGGATTCCTGTCTTTCATATGGGCGAATGATGCCATCCTCGTGGATGAAACGAGGGGGTCGGAGCCTGGACACTTCCTCAGTTGACTCTGCTGCCCTGTAAAGGCAGCAGAATAAGCACAAAAAATATGTGAGAATCTTTCAAAATAATACAAATATATATGTATATTAAATACTGTACCACATTCCATATTGTACCAATATTTGATAAAAACAGAGTGATTTTAAATAACCGGTCCATTATTATGCGACAAGTATTATAAACAAGTCTGTCCGACTCCAATTCCCCGCCCCCCAACCTTTTCTTAAAGAAAAGAAAATATCAAAATAACAAAGGCAGGGACTAACTTGTCCACTCTTTGTATCCTCGACATCTAGAACAGGGCCTGGCATATAGTAGATACTAATAAACATTTGTTGAACACAAGAGAAACTGAACCATAAAAACTGTCTCCTCTTACTCCTCTCTGGCGGCACTCCACCTTGTGAATCTGTAAGCGCTTTCAGTCAGAATTTAACACTCCTAAGAGCAGGCAAAGTATTTAACTTATTTATGTATTCCTAGCAACAATAAGTCCATAGACACATGCCTTGTACATGGTATGTACTTAATTACCTCTGAATCCCTTGGAAGGTGCTGCTGGCCATATCTATGATTCCACCCGTTGGACGAGCCACAGCACCCACAAGTCCTTTTCCAATTCCTTTAAAGAATCCAGCAGCTCCTTCCTTTTTGGCACCTTCATAAAACCAAGGACAATGAATGTATAAAGATATTTTAAAATAAGCAAGTTTTGAACTCAAAAAATCCTGAGCCAAATACTGAACTGTTTTACCTAGAAATCTTCTACATTTTGGCTTTCTAAAGAAGTTGAATTTAATCATAAAATGTAAAAAACAGTGGTTTTCAAAGTGTGTTAAAAATACCAATTATTAGGCCCCACCCCAGACCTACTAAGTCAGAAAGTGAGGCCCAGTGATCAGTGTTTTAACACGCTGTCTGGGCCATCCTGAGTGGTGCTCAAGTTTTACAACCACTGCTTCTTAGACCCAAGAATCTAAGGTTTAAGAAATGACCAGAAATTTTTCTTTTTTGATTCTACCCTCAAGAGATTTTTCAAGCAGTGTTACTTTTTTTTTTCAAATAAAAGAACATACTGAATTATAATTCACTTACCATATAATTCACATACCCATTGCAGTATACAAATTAAATGCTTTTGGGTATAGGAGAGTTGTGCAACCATCGCCACAATCAATTTTAGAAAATTTGTATCATCTCGAACATAAACCCCATGACTATTAGCAATCATTCGCCATTTCCCACAACCTGTCCTCAACTGATCCTGTGCAATTTAACTCCTTCCTCCCTGCCCCCCAGACTTAGGCAATCACTAATCTACTTTCCATCTCTATGGATTTGCCTATTCTGGACATTTCCTACAAATGCAATCAAACAATATGTGGTCTTTTGTGACTGTTTTTTTTTTTCTTCATTTAGCAACATGTTTTCAGGGTTCATTCATCTACTTGTAACAGCACTTGATTTCCTTTCACAGCTGGATACCATCCCATTGTAGAGATATACCACATTTTCTTTAATTATGCAATTGCTGACAGACATTTAGGTTGCTACCACCTTCTGGCTATTATGTTCTATGAACACTTATACATAAGTTTTTGAGTGAACACATGTTTTCAATTCCCTTAGATATATACCTAGAAGTGGAGTTGCTGTCACACACATTAACGCTGTGTTTAAATAAATCCAGGTGTCCCAGCACCATTTGTTGAAATGGGTATTCTTTATGGAATTACCTTGGCACCCTTGTTGAAGATCAACTGGCCACAAATGTAAGGATTTATTTCTAGAATCTCAAGTCTATTCCATTGATCTATGTCTATCCATATGCCAGTACCACATTGTCTTAGTTACTGTACTTTTATGGTAAGTTTTTAAGTTGGATAGTGTAAGTTCTCCAACTCTGATCTTTTTCAAGATTGTTGGGGCTATATTGGGTCACCTGAATTCACATATACATTTTACGATCAGTTTGTCAATTTCTGCAAAGAAGCCAACTGGGATTTTGACTGGGACTGCAATTAACAAAGTACCTTTTTAATAGGATAAAAAAAGATCTACTGCTATTGAGGATCTAAAGGAACCCAGTTGAACTATGGTCCCGCTGAAAATAACATTCAAAGTCTGAATCATAATCTATTACTTCATCTACTTTCTGAAGAAAGTACATTCATTTAAAACCAATTTAAAACTATGAGCATAAAATCAGAAATTCTCTCAATTAAATAACTAGTAGCAATAACATCTGTTATGCTTATTATGTATCAATTCTTGAGACTTTGTACAGGAAGGAGACATTCTCAACCTACCTTCCACAGGTTTTGTTATTATCCCAGTCACTCCACCAACAACTCCCTGAAAGAGATATCAATCATAAAGTCAAACCTGAATGGAAGGTGCTTAAGCCAACCACTAGAGGTCTCCACCTACACACTAGAAATAACTTTTTTTCAAAAAAATGAGGACTTATTTGATAATGTGAACATGTGGCTAAGTGAGCACTACAATTTTTTAAATATTACATAACAGAAAATTTTAAATAAAAGCACCTTGTACAAGTAAAATTCTATAACAGGAAGAATTAGAAAAGCAGGCAAAAAGATCCTACATCTGGCTCTGGCACCAATTTAGCTCTATAACCATGGGCAATTGATTCAATCTCTTTAAGCCTCAGTTTCCACACCAGTAAAATGAATGAGTTGAGCCAAATAATCCCTAAGATATAATTACAAATTTTAATGAAATAACTTTTTAATTTAGTGGAAGTGTGGAAAACTGAAAATGAAAGGACCTGTGAAGGACAGCAGATAGCCTAAGAAGTAAAGTACTTTATCTTACACAGCACACAACACTATAAATCACTGGTACAAACACGTTACAATTACAAGTTAAAAACAGTAATACGTTTATACATTCTTAATACTTGTCAAGTAATGGTAGTAAATAAAACTACCTGTATGTTACACAAATGCAAAGAAAGAGAACTGAAGTATACCCACTGTTTAAAAAATCAGATACTTCTGGGAAGAGAGGAGGGTGATCAAACAGAACTTTACAGAGTTACCTATATTTCCATTATTTATTAAATAATGTTACCTGTATAATTAAGCAATATTCATAATTACCTGTATAATTTTTAAAGTGCTGAAAAACAGTGAAAAGCAGTCCCTGGTTTACAAAAACTTAACTTATATACTTCCCCTGCCACAAAAATGGTCAACTGATGATGACCTAAACAACTCCCCCTCCCTCTCGTTACCATCATTGACCATATTTCTCTCTGCTTTACTTCCTCCTCTTCCAGAAGAGAGCTAATCTGCCATCATCCTAGAGTTTTGACTTCAGCCCAAGTGCCAAACGAAGTCTGGGATTTGGGGGAAAGATGTGACGGTGGTATCAGCAAAGGAGAGCGCACAAGGAAACAGCAAAACCCACGGTTTTTCACTACTGCTGTTGTGACAGACTTTTACTCACAAGGAATATGCCAAGTTTCAAACAACCAGCTTCGAGTACATATTCTAAAGTGTATACAGAAGTTCAGGACTTCTTGAAGACTCAGTATGAGACTTACACGCAGGAAGCCCTTTCCTCCTCTGGCCAGGCTGTCTCCAAAATCTTTAGGCTGTCGACCCATCTCTTCTCTTCTTTTCTGCTGATATTCCTTGTCCATTGTAATTGCTGCCAAACCTTTCCCAACAGAACCAGTGATGCGAGATACAACTCCTGCTGCACCACCTATCAAAAGACCCGGACAAGTAAGTCACATTGCTTCTTTATTTTTTATTATTATTTATTATTTTTTTTAATTTTTTTTAATGTTTATTTATTTTTGGGACAGAGAGAGACAGAGCATGAACGGGGGAGGGGCAGAGAGAGAGGGAGACACAGAATCGGAAGCAGGCTCCAGGCTCTGAGCCATCAGCCCAGAGCCCGATGCGGGGCTCGAACTCACGGACCGCGAGATCATGACCTGAGCTGAAGTCGGCCGCTTAACCGACTGAGCCACCCAGGCGCCCCATCACATTGCTTCTTTAAAGAGCAGCTACCCCCAAAATCAAGAGCACACTGTATACACTGTACGTTAGCCAACTTGACAACAAATTATATTAAAATAAATAAATAAATAAATAAACAAACAAACAGCATTACCACAATACACAGCACACCTCTGCTTTAAACAGGTGCATCAAATTCTGTCTCAAATACAAACACACAGAAATGTATTTTTTATCATTTCTGCTATTTAAGAAAAGGAATCAAACTATTTAAAGTATACTGATTCTCCAGAATTTTTCTGTAAACCTAAAACTGTTCTAAAAGATACATTATTGTTTCTCTTCAAAAAAGGACATTGAATCAACACTACAAAGACATATAAACAAACCCAGGAAGTCTACAGTTAAACTGTGTTCCATTCAAGAATAAGGGAACACGTCTTTTAAACAGAATTATTAGAAAACTGTTCCCTCTTTTATTAAATATAATCATTTGTTTTTACAGACAATAAATATTAGAATAACTATTATAAAAAATACATATATTTACACACACAACTATGTGATACATACCTACAGTGTGTCCAAAGAGACTTCTGACTCCAATCACTAATCCCTCAGCAAATTCTTCAGGGCCTTGAACAGCACCCTGGCCAAAAAATAAATAAATGAACAGTTTGCTATTTAAAATTTAAATAATCTCAAGACTTGTGATCTAGTATTTCAGGGTTTCCATGAAGATACAGAATCTGTAAAGACCCATAAACACTGTGATGTCACAGTTTTCCCCCTCTAACGCAAATACTGACAGCACACCTACTGGGTATGAAGACACCTTCAGCCCACATGGTTTCAGTCAACTCTTCTGAGATAACAAAAACCAAACAAATAAATCATTTGCTTCAATCACAGTCTGAAGTTACCAGCTGCATTGGTAGCAAGACTAAGAGCCCACAGTTTTGATTCTTTTGTTTTCCCATGTATTCTCTCTGCTTTGTCCTGCAAAAACTCTTACTACTTTGGGCTCCTGGGTCCCTTAAATGGAGGTGAATAGGTTAGAGGAAAGCTTGAATACAAAACAAAGTGGGCTTTTCATAGCTCATGAGTCTTTCCATAGTGGCGAAACAGCCCTGAAATGATGTGAACCTACCTAGCAGTCTTCCTTGCAACTACATGAAATCTTGGAAGATGTGGGCACGTTTTAATGCCTAGACATCGGAAGCACTGAATTAATTCTGAAACAACCTTTTAATGTCATCTCAAGTAATTTGAAGTAAAAATATGACATTAACGTATTTTTTTTATTTAGATATGATTCAGTTTCCAGATACAATTAAAATACAAATTATCTGTCATAAAGAACAGAGTATCATTTTCTGTACCTATACTTAAATATAAGATCAATACCTGAAAGGGTTCATAGAATAAAGCTTCAACTCCTTCAGACAGGCCTCTAATTAATCCAAATGGGTTTCCAAGCACATCTAAGCCCAATACAAGGACATACATCTGTTTCAAGAACTAAAGAGAAAAAAGATAAATTAAGTCCTTTGCTACTGGTGTAAGAAACAGTATCACGATGCCTTGGGAAAAAAGGAGAGTGCTACCTAAATTAGGTTGTTAAAGGAAAGCTATGCAGAATAACCACCACTATATCCATTAACTGATCTTTCACTATGTGCCAGGCATTATGCTGGTACTTTACAACTGCTTTCAATTTGGATAGATTGGCTTAAGGCAGTCTGCCAGTTAGCAGCTATGTAACCTTGGACAAGTCAATTAGTCTCTATAGGCCTCAGTTTTCTCATCTAAAAAATGGAAGGAGGATGACACTGACCTTGCATGGCTGAGCATGCATATTAAATGAATATATAATTCAAAAATACTTATTTTTAATATGTTAGTATCACTGTTACTATGAAACTAGATTGGGAAATAATTAATAATCATAAGAAAAAACAAATTAAAGTATATCCTTATTTGAATAGGTAATAACCATAATGTCTATATACACCGTAGGAGAAAAGACGTTCTAGCAGAGGGAGGAAAGGGGAACTTCACCCCAGAATTCGATAGCACAGCAATGGTATCCCACTACCATGAAACAACAATTGCCCCTGCACCCAATTCAAACCATGGAATAACTGAGGCATGGAAAAGAGCCTGGCTTAGAATTCCTCTCCCATTTCTACTAGACTATGCTTAGAAACTTTAGACATTTATGAAATAAGTGAGATGTCTCCTACATTGGTATTCCTTCCCAAAGTGGTAAATGTATAATTGCAAAGGGAAAAAAGGCACTACAGGAAACTTTTAAAAACTTTTATTAAGAAGGGAAAGAGCTAAAGAAATAAAAACTAGTCATTCAAGAAAACTACTAAGAAATAAAACTACAAATTGAGGTAAATTAGATAAACAATGTTGCACACTGTGCAATCACATACAAATGTTTTGTTTGATATTTTATGAAGCATATTCTTTGTGAGCTACTATGATAGGAAATTACCTGTTCACTGTAATGTCTAACAACACTCCACATGAGCTGATCTCTCTTGTAAAACTGATACCGAATTTCATAATAAGCAAGTCTGGGAGGAGAAAGAAAGATTCAAAGGCATGATCATTACATTGGGAGAGAAAGAGACTTAAAATTTCAATGGTATGTTAATCATTGCTAATTGTTTTACAATTCTAATTGTAGATCTGCCACATATAATTTATGTTTGAGATCTTAATATTACGGTAACAAAATTACTATAAAATTAGTACATAAAGAGTAAAAAGATTGAAAAACTCAACCATAATCCCATTACACAGGGAATTTTTTAGGTTTTTTTTTTCATTTCCCACTTTGAATTCTTTCTTTTCTATACAATTCAAAAATATTTAAAACAGTTTGTATGCATTTTTACACTCAATATTGTGAATAAGGATCTCTCTATGTTATTCAAAAATTCTATGTAACCATTTTTAATGGATGCATAGCATTCCATCATGTGGAAATGTCATAAGAAAACAATTTTACCATAGTCAGACATTTCCAAATCTTGACCATAATAATTAGCGCTGCCATATGTAAATTTTGAATATAAGTCTTTAGTTGCATTTCAAGATTATTATTTTTTTTGGACTGAATTCCCAATAAAAGAATTACTGAATGATAAACTACAAAAACATTTGAGGCTTTGAGACATATATATATATATATATATATATATATATATATATGTGTGTGTGTATGTGTGTGTGTGTATACATATATCTTTCCACTCCTACAAATAGTTAAAAAAAAAAGTGCCCATTTGTTAGACCCAGCCCTTTTTCGTACTAGGATTACTCATATTTAAAAATCTTTGACAATTTACTTGAATTTGCATATATTATTTGCTATATGATAAAGCTGAACATTTCAAATATTTATCAGCCACTGTATCTTGCCTCTTGCAAATTATCTTATTGTCCTTTGGTGATTATGGCACTGGAATCTTTAGGTTTGTCTTATCAATGTTTGATATTAACACTATTAATCCTCTCCTTGTCATATTTGTCCTTCTATTTTCCCAGTTCGTTTTCTAATTGTTTTCACTGATTCTGTTGTATTTACTTTCTATGTAGTCAAATCTATCTTGTATTTTCTGCTGTGGGTTTTTCCATTGCTTTTAAACTGAGAACACTTTCTTTACTTAAGAGATTTGACAACAATTAACCTCATTGTTTTCCTCAGTCTTTCTCATTTGAATTTTATATTTAATCCTTCCATTCCTATGGAACTTGATAGTGTACAAGTACGGTGGAAATCGTATAAATGGATTTTTTTTTCCTCCAAGGTAACTACTTGTTCCAATACTGTTGTTGAATATTCAGTTCAACAAACACTCACTGAATTTATATGTGTCTAGCACACATAAATATTCTCAGATTAAATGTGGCATTATTATCTATACCTTTCCATATGATTATACTGAAATCTCATCATACTGCTACATATTTCTAAATATAAGTCTGTTCTAAAATGTGGTCAATTTATAACCTTCTAGTCAAACAATTCCATTTTTAATCTACATTGATGATTATCAACATATGAATAACTGAAGAAAATATAATACTTTTTATGAGTAAAATAAGCATATCTAAAAAGCATAATTAGAAAGAGGCCAAACTTTTCAAGTATAATGAGAATTACCATTTTTCTAAGCTAACACTGTAGCCCAAATGGGAAGAATTAATATCCATAAAATAACCTTGGTACAAAACCCTCCCCATCTACTTTAACATAAATCTTACTTGAATATTAAGTCATCCACATCAGTCAAAGTAGCACCTATGCTTTTCAACAGCAGATTGACAGAATGAATTGCAATCATTTCCTGTTTTTCTTTGTCTGACTCTCCACTTCCACTACCCAAGGACAGACTCAAATGCAACTAAAAGAAAAATAATGTTCAATAAATACAAGCTAAAAACAACCAAAAAATTTATATACATAGGAACCAAATCTTTCAGATACAAACAGATGTTGTATATTTCAGTCCTAAAGAAAGCTATTATTTGTTACTCTACACACAACACAGGGTAACTCACTAATATCTGATTTTCATATTTGCTTTTTGATAAAAGACAAAGCAGTCTGTTCCAAAAACAGAGCTATAATTTTATCCAAAGTGTATACATACCATGGTGTTTATATGGAGGGGGCTCAAAACACTTCACAAAAACAGTATAATCATTTCAAGAAGAGAAACAAGTCAAGTGGCACACAAGTAGTCTATCAGTCAAAATAACAATCATTTATTTTCATCCAACTAAAGTAAATAATTTATGGCAATAATTAACAATAACAATTATAATTATACAATAAGTAACAACAACATGACAATTACAGCAACAAACTGTTAGATAAATTTTTAAAAGAGTTAAGTGTTTCAGCTTCCACAGACTCCTTTAACTTAAACATGAGATCTTCACCTTACCATTTAATTTAATTTAGTTGTTTCTACTTTGGGCTATCGTCATTACTGCAACAGTGGCAAAGACACAGGCAGAAGGTAATTTTATCTGTACAAATAAAGTAGATGACTCTCCTTTCTGATTCTGCATTTTACCCAACCAATGTGTAGCTCAACAGAAGAGACTTGGGGTAAAACCAGAAAAGCCTGCGTGCTGTTTTTTTTGGTTTGTTTTTGTATTTTTGTTTGTTCGATGTCAGAGAATGTGGAGATCCGTGAAAGGTAAGCTTAGGTGGACAGACAGAGTTCCAGCCTTTCCCTTAAGGCAAAGTCACCATGGAATGAGAAAATAACTACTGTTTATGATCTTAATTATTCAATTTCATGACACAATTTCCAAAGTGCATAAAATCATGAATCGGTAATTAACAATCTTTAATACTACCCTAAGATTATAACCCATGAAGTCATTTTATACCTTCCAGAACAACTTTGATAGGAGGCATTCAGTAAGTATTTGTGGAAGGTATTATTCAATCTCATATATGATTTTTGCTTAATAATGGAAAAGAAACTGTGTTTAACCTACCACATAAAACGATATCAATTTTAAACTCAACACTATAAATAGGTCTAATACTACCAACCTAGTATACTAGTTTAAAATAATAATTCAATTCCATTTTATAAATTAATTTATTTAGCTGAATGGATTGGTGGATGAAACTGAAAATAATGTTCTGTAAATAGTTTGGGGGAATGTAAAGGATCATCAATATTTTAAAGAGTTACTTAATTGTAGATATGGCCCATTACACAAGTTCAGAGCGTTATGGTTGATAGCATTTGTGAATTTACTAAGCATTCACCTCTTCCTATAAAACCTAAAAAGAACAACAGAAAGAAAAAAGAAAATGGGTTCATAAAGTACAAAATCAGGCAAGTGAAAGGTATCCAATTTTCCACTCTCTTAGATACAATCAAATTTTGGAAGGGTGAAAAACACCACATCAACAGTATAATACCTACTTCAGCGTTTTCACATTCTGGTTAGGGCGCCCATTATAGCTTTCTGTTTAGACCGTGAGAGTAGTTAAAAAGTGCAACCAAAACATTAAATGTTGTGAGCACTTCTTCGCTTAATTAAGAAATGCTTTTGTCAGCTCCTTCCCTGAATAAAGGGGTTATTAATTCAAGACTAGAGAACATGCTCTGATGGTTTCTCTGTGGGAATTATGGTTGTACATATGTTACAGAAAATTGTCATAATTATTTCAATTAATCAAATAAAATTCCCACCAAATATTTGATACAAGTTATAACCCACATTTTGTATGCAGACCCCTAAAAAATTGTACAATTCTGCCTAACTTGCAAAATAATAATTACTACAAACCTTAACAGGAGAAATATGGAAATGTTCAAAGAAACTAAGAACTGACATATCAGTCACTGAAGTCTCCATTAATTCTGTGTTGAGAGCATCAGTATCTTGCTGGATTAACTTCGTCTGAAAAAAAAAATAAAACAAGAATGTCTATTTTATTTTTTTTCTCTAAGTAGTTGATGGCTAATTTAGTTAATTAATTAGTTAATTTAATTTAGTTTATAATTTTCCCAAGAAGTAAAAATTTTTACCCGTTTTCTTTCAGCTTCTGGGTCAGTTGTTGGGGTAAACAGTGCAATAATAGCTCCTAGAAACCCCTGATCAACTTTCAAGGCCATCTCCTGAATGAGGACCATAAAATACCTACAGAAAAATTTTTTTTAGAAGAATGAAAAAGGGTTTCTATCAAACCTTGTAATTATCAGTGTTAAAACTTTGATTTTTGCATCAAGTCCCAATAAGATCTTACTCCTTCATCTCTTCAAAAGTGTTAAGAAGATGAAAGTATCCTTAAACTGAAATTGTTTTTTTCTTTACAGGAAAGTTTTCACTAGAGGAAATACTTGTATTAATACTCAGCATTTAAATACCCAAATCCCATATTCATCATATTATGAGACAAATACAATTAGATGGTATATAGCATGTACTACTTCATTTTTAAAGTCCACAGCAACTGCTCTAAACACTTCGCAAATATATATGTCATTTATGTCACTGGCTATTTTATACTCTAATTGGAGTTACAAACAGGAAAAGGTGGTTAAGGAACTTTACACTTTAAAATTATAGAGGGGCTATATTTACTTGAAAATACTTGACCAAAGATGGACTGATATGCTCCGGTGGAAAATAATTTTTATATGGAAGTCATCCTCACAAGAGTGGAATTTATTTTCAAAGTAGATTCTCATTTTAAATTCCTTTATATAAACACAGGTATCTACTTACTTGAACTGTAATACTTTACTGTACTCATTAAATCTTGTGATGACACTCACATCAATGAAAGGTTTGGGCTCTAAAAGGAAGAAAGACAAAAAGAAAAAAACAGTCAAGCTTTATACTGGATCAAAAAAAAAGTCAGCCGGGGGGTGTGGGGGTCCTGGGTGACTCAGTCAGTTAAGCATCCAACTTTGGCTCAGGTCGTGATCTTGTGGTTCAGAAGTTTGGGCCCCACAACGGCTTTGGGCTGACAGCTCAGAGCTTGGAGCTTGCCTTGAGTTCTGTGTGTCCCTATCTCTCTGCCCCTCCCCAGTGTGTGCTCTGTCTCTGTCTCTCTCTCAAAAATAAATAAACATTTAAAAAAATTTTTTTAAGGGGCGCCTGGGTGGCTCAGTCGGTTAAGTGTCCCACCTTCGGCTCAGGTCATGATCTCACAGTTTGTGAGTTTGAACCCGCATTGGGCTCTGTGCTGACAGCTCAGAGCCTGGAGCCTGCTTTGGAATCTGTGTCTCCCTCTCTCTGCCCATCCCCTGCTCATGCTCTGTCTCTCTCTCTCTCTCAAAAATAAACATTAAAAAAATTTTTTTTTATTTATAAAAAGGCTATTTAACTTTTAAAATAAACTGTCTCCACTTCTTTTCTTTTCTTTTTTTTTTTTTTTTTTACCTGAATCCAAAGCAATAGATTTTGGAGGGGCCACGGGATGAAATACAACAGGAAACATTGTACCTGGTAACTGACTATCAACCTAAAAAAAAAAAAAAAAAAAGAAGAAGAAGAAAGAAAACTCAGCAAGATTTGAAATAATGTAAACTTTTAGTTTTTGAGATAATATTATAGAAGATGCTGCTAATTTCATCACAATTAAGTGTCTGCATTGTGTATATGGTGCTATTAGAAGTTTTACTTTATCTAAAATTCTTACATATCTCAGCAAGGGCAACCTTTTACATAAAGGAATATGTAATACCCTCCTAACTACATTAACACTGTGCAGCATACACACTATTAATCAAAATGTTTGTGCCTATGGATCATGTGATATTTTAACAGCTTATAATTTAAATAAAATGTAACTGGAGACTAAATACGAAATTAGATAGGTAGAAAGAAGAAAAAAAATTAAAATGTCCTTAATCATATTTAGGAGTTAAAAGGAAGAGAGTGAGAAGGGCAAGAAGGGAGCAAGGAAGCAAGAAGACAAAAGCATTCTCCAATAAAGCCCAGCTCAGCCCTGTGTAGACTGACAAAAGAAAATCTAATTTGGGGGTCCCATGACAAAATCAGAGGAATATTTAAAAAATAACAATTTCAGTGCAAGAAAACACTCTTGCAGGCTAACTGATGAAATTAAATGGTCTCAATAAGTCACAATGTCTTTGGACTTGGATGCTAAGTATACAGAATCCACAGAATATGTAGGAGAAGGGGAATAAAGATGCAAACAGAAAGCAAAATACTATTTACAACGTATGCTAGAGCCTTGCAGAAAAAACTTTATCCCCAAGTTTCCCAAAGTGATTAGATGTATTTATTGAATCGATAATAACAATGTTACCTGAAGCCAATACAACCTGGCCCTTAAACTTCTCTGGTGAGGAGACTGCTTAAATTCAATCTGAATCCCTGATAAAAAATCTCGCTTTATCGGGCACTGAACAGGGAAGCGCATTTCCATGGGAACTTTATCAAAATTGACCTGGGAAAAAAGCACATATGGGTACGATGAGTTGGTATTAGCAGTGTAGCCCATCTTACATATCCCTTTACTCACAATCTGAAAGGGAAAAGCATTTTAATGTGTATGTCTCACCAAAAGATCTGCCTTAAGGTCATCTACAGTTGGGATCATTGAAGCAGCATCATTACTTTTCCATCAAAGTTATTAGGAAAACAAGAAAACAACTGGGAAATTTTTCAATTAATTAAACTGCAGTTGAAGGAAATAAACCATGCTTTATATTGTTTAAAAACCTCAATAGTAGGGGCGCCTGGGTGGCTCAGTCGGTTAAGCGTCTGACTTCGGCTCAGGTCATGATCTCAGTTTGTGGTTCAAGCCCTGCGTCCGGCTCTGTGCTGACAGCTCAGAGCCTGGAACCTGCTTCAGATTCTGTGCCTCCCTCTCTGCCCCTCCCCTGCTCATGCTGTCTCTGTCTCAAAAATAAAAAAAAATAACATTTTTAAAAAAAATTTTTTAACGTTTATTTATTTTTGAGACAGAGAGAGAGCATGAACAGGGGAGGGTCAGAGAGAGGGAGACACAGAATCTGAAACAGGCTCCAGGTTCTGAGCTGTCAGCACTGAGACCGATGCGGGGCTCGAACTCACAGACCGCAATATCATGACCTGAGCCGAAGTCGGCCGCTTAACCAACTGAGCCATCCAGGTACCCCCCAAAAAAATAACATTTAAAAAATTTAAAAAAAATTTTTTTAATTAAAAAAAATTAAAAAAATAAAAATAAAAACCTCAATAGTAATGAATAAAGGTAACTCTTAAATTTTGTTTTAGCAAAGTTAAACAATGAATAGTTAATAGCTTATTTAGGTCTGCCAATTTGTTTTCATTTGAGCATGGCCAACATTTATGGGGATGAGAGTAGGGGTGGGGAGCATATCTGATAGCCAATGCAAACCCAACCATTAGATATCAAAGACAAAGAGTAACCAAAACTGTGGGACTGAACCACAGCAAATGAGAAATGGCAGTCAAGCTTCTTGGATCTTCTTGGAGCAAAAGTGGCCTTCAGCTGCAATACTGGCCTGCACAGAGTACACCTGCATTCATGATGTCCACCCATGTCCAACAATCTTTTACATTAATGAATCTAACTGAATAGATTTTCCATAGGTTTTTCACTACTGAAATATATAATTTTGCACAGACTTTATTTACCAATTATACTAGTATCATTAAAGATGCACCAAGAAGTTCCAATACGCAATATTAATTTCTGCATAATCTTACTGAAAACAAGTTCCATGAAACTGTCTTGTGAACAGAAGAAACTATAAAAATACAGGAGAGAAACATATTTAAATGTTATATAGTATATGATTTAATAATGTATTTTAATTTAAAATGTACTCATATTAGTCATGCCAATCCTATTAATAAATGAGTTTATTTACTAATCAATAGTTTCTGTACACATTTTACTTGGACAGTAAATTCTCCTTTCTTACTATCCACCAAAAAATACATATATAAAAAAAAAAAAATTTTTTGGTATACCTCAAAATTATTATCTAGTTTAATCCATCCATGGTCTCTGGATACTTGGTATTTTTTATACGACTGTTCCAGCAACATTATCTGCTTTTGACTAAAAGGCTTCCATTTCTGTTTTGGTTTCATCTCCCAAACAACACCAGAACTAAAACAATTCACAAAGAAAATTAAATTAGGAGTACATATTAGATTTTCCAGAATTGTTATTCAACTTTAAATTATTGCAATTATCAATCTCCAATGAAAATTATATTTACGCAAGAGACTTTTTTTAAACACCAAAATATACCTGTGGTAGAAAAGTACATGAGGAAAAGGGGTAGGGGAAAAAGTTATTCTATCATACACTGACATCAATCAATCAAAGGACTCACAAACTTTTTTGGTAAGGAGCCATATAGTAAATATTTTAGGCTTTGTGGCTGAGATAAAATTGAGGTTATTATTTAAGTGCTTAGATAACAAGAGAGAGGAAAAAAAACTTCCACAAATTTTTCTAATTGATGAAATTCAAAATATAAAAACAATTGAGTATACATTTTAAAAACACAAGTTTATTAATGAGAAAAAAGATTTTTAAATTTTTTATTACTTGTTTTTCATTAAAGTATAATTGCCATAAAACATATTAATTGAAATAAAACATAAAAAATAATTTAATATTTGAGTATATTGTAAAATGATCATCACAATAAATCTAGTTACTATCTGTCACCATATGTACTTGCAAAAAAATTTTTTTTACGGTTGTTTCTCAGGGGTGACAACTTAATGCTTCACTTAATTAGGGCTCAAAGTCAGTATTCATAGAGGCTAATTCTTTAGTCACTTCAAACTCAGCACTGGCTACTTGACTGTACAGTAACAGCAGTATTAGAAGTATCTAGTGACTCAAGAGCCAAAGAAAACGAGTCAAAATCATTTGTCTTATTTTTAGTTGACTACTGATGTTGTTGTAAAAGTCCTTAGTTGTTCAAGCAACTGTTCTCCCAAAATGACTAATGGTCCTAAGCTTATTTACTCTGGACACATTTCTTCAGGGTTACATTCAGATAATTCAATTAACTTACCACTAATAAAAGGCATTCCTTGCACGGCTAACAAATGAGTCATTCAGAAACTAACTTTGTTGCACCCTCATTTTTGGTTTTTTATTTTTGTGAAGAAATTATGCTAAGAGATAAATCAGTCAGTCAGAGAAAGACAAAAACCAAATGATTTGACTCATCTGTGGAGTTTAAGAAACAAAACAGATGAATATGGGGGAAGGGGAAAGAAAAGAGAGGGAAGCAAATCTTAAGAGACTCTTAAGGAGAGAGAACAAACTGAGGGCTGCTGGAAGGAGGTGGGTAGAGGGATGGGCTAGATGGGTGATGGGTATTAAGGAGGGCACTTGTAATGAGCACTGGGGGCTATACGTAAGTGATGAATCACTAAATTCTACTCCTGAAACCAATATTATACTGTATGTTAACTAACTAGAATTTAAATAAAAACTTGAAATCAAAAATACATACATACACACATACATACACATATACATAAATGAAATTTTGCTGTGATGAGATATTTTGTCTTAAATTTTCTAATCTTTCTGGCCATTCCTTTCCTGTGAGGTAGGCATATTGTGATATGTGCTTATTTGGAAATGTCAATATATCGTATATTCTTTTAGCACAGGTATAGGCTCATTACACAATAAAATAATGCTTTGCCATTTCATTCAATAACTCTGCCCTGTAAGAGAGACATTCAAAGTCCACTTTTCTCTACTTCTTTTGACATGGTGAGCATGCATTAGTAATAAAAAATAAGTAAAAGTTGCAGTATAGCTATACGTGTGGCACTCATACACTCTCAAGTTATTTGTCCTTTGTTGTGTGCTAAGCAGTAGCACAAAAGCAGCCACAGACATGTAAAAGAATAAGCCAGGCTGCGTTCTAATAAACTTTACTTAGGGGCAACAAACTTTGAATTTCATATCATTTTCATTCTGTTACAAAATACTATTTTCCTTTCAAATTTTTCTAACCTAAATTGTAAAAAATTCTTGACCAAGGTCTGTAAAAAAAATAAATAAAAATAAAAACAAGCCACCAGCTAGATTTAGCTGATAGGCCATACTTGGTTGATCCCTCATTACAGAATTTTGCATAATGATAAAATAAAGCCCCATATTATTCCAGCTTACATAGCTTGTTGGTATTAATCAATGATACCGTTAACAATGCCCTCACTGTATCATGTATTAGAGAACACCAGTTGATGAAGGTAATGAATAAAGTATCTACTATAAATTATATAAATCCAACACTGATTCATTATAAAAACTCTTCAACAAATTAGGAAGAGAGGAGAACTTCCTCAACTTGATAAGGAACATCAACAAAAAACCTACAGTTAACATCATACTTAATGGTGAGAAACTAGATGCTTTCTTGCCAAGATCAGAAACAAATCAAGGACGTCTACTCTCACCACTCCTTCCTATTCAACACTGGGAAATCCTAGATAATGCAATTAAGTCAAGAAAATAAAAGGTACACAGATTAGGAAAGATGGTGAAACAAAGCTGCCTTTGTTCTCAGATGACATGTCTATGTAGAAAATCCCAAAGATGCAACCAAAAAATTCCTGCAACTAATGTTTCAAGATACAGAGTTAATATACAAAAAGTCAGTTGTTTTCTTATATACTTGCAATGAATAATTGAAATTTGAAATTAAAAACACAATAACCTTTACAATGGCAACAAAGAAATGAAACACTTAGATATAAACAGAATCTAACAAATTTGTGTGAAGTCTGTAGACTCATGTATGAGGAAGACAACAAAAGTTTGATGAAAGAGGCTGAAGATCTGAATAAATAAAAGGATCTCTGTACATGGCTATGAAGATTCAATAATGTCAAGACATCGGTTCTTTCCATGTTGATCTATAAATGCAATCCCAACCAGTGTCCCAGCTAACTGAGAAACTAATTCTAAAGTTTATATGGAAAGGCAAAAGACTCAGAACAGCCAATACAATATAGAAGAAGAAAAAAGCTGGAGGATGGAGACTACATGACCTCAAGATTACCACAAAACTACAGACCTCAAGACAGTGTGGTATGGGTGAAAGAACTGACAAACAGATCAAGAAAACAGACGGTCCAGAAATAGACCCTAACACAGATAGTCGGCTAATTTTTGAAAAGGAGCAAAAACAATTCAATGGAAAAAGGACAATCTTTTCAACAGTGACAGAACTGGATATCCACATGCGAAAGAAAGAAAGAAAGAAATAAAGAAAGAAAGAAAGAAAGAAAGAAAGAAAGAAAGAAAGGAAGGAAGGAAGGAAGGAAGGAAGGAAGGAAGGAAGGAAGGAAGGAAGGAAGGAAGGAAGGAAGGAAGGAAAGAAATCTAGCCACAGAGCTTACACATTTCACAAAAACTAACTGAAAATGTATACAAACCTAAACATCAAACACAAAACTATAAAATCCAGAAAATAACATAGGAGAAAATGTAAGTAACTTTGCACTTGGTGATGACTTTCAAGATACAACACCAAAAGCGCAACTCATGAACCAAAGAATTCATGTTGGATCTCCTTCCTATGAAAGACAGTGTTAAAAGAATGAAAAGACAGGCAGAAACTGGAAGAAAATATCTGCAAAACACATAAAAGGCTGGCATCTAAAATATATGAGGAACTCTTAAAATTCAATGGTAAGGCCATGAAAAATTACAAAATGGGAAAAAGACCTGAATTTCACCACAGAAGATATTCTGATGGGAAATAAGCATTTGAAAATGCTCAACAGCATATGTAATTAGCAAATTGCAAATTAAAATAACAATGACATATCACTACATCCTATAAGAATGGCCAAAATCCAGAACACTGACAACAAATACTGGCATGGGTGTGGAACAATGAATGCTCATTCATTCATTCATTCCTGGTGGAAATGCAAAATGGCGCAGCCAGTTTGCAAGACAATTTGGCAACTGCTTACAAAACTAAACTAATCCTACCAAATAATCCGGCAATCACGCTTCTTGATACTTAACCCAAATGACTTAAAAACTTATGTCTACACAAAAAACTACCTATGAATGTTTATAGCAGCTTCATTCATAAATGCCAGAAGTCGGAAGCAACGAAGATGTCTTTCAACAGGTGAATAAACTGTGGTACACCCAAACATGGGATATTATTCAGTGATTTAAAAAAATGAGTTATCGAGCCACAAAAAGACATGAAGAAACCTAAAAAAAAATGTCGCTAAGTGAAAGAGGCCTATCTGAAAAGCTTACATAACCGTATGATTCCAGTGATAATGACATTCTGGAAGAGGCAAAAACTTCAGAGACAGTAAAAAGACCAGTGATTTCCAGAGGTTCAGGGGATGAATAGGCAGAAAGAGAGAAAGGGATGAATAGGCAGTTACAGGAGATTTTTACAGTAGTGAAACTATTCTATATGACACTGTAATGACAGATATGTGTTACTCATTTGCCAAAACCCATAGAATTATAACACAAAGAGCAAACTCTAACTTAAACAATACCAACACTGGACTTTAAGTAATAATAACAATAACAATAACAATAATAATAATAATGTATTAACATTAGTTTATCAATAGTAAAAAATGTACCACACTATTTCAAGATGTTAATAATAGGGGGAAAATGCAGGGTATACAGGAACTCTGTATAGTCAATTTTTCTGTACACCTAAAACTGTTCAAAAGAATAAAAGTCTATTGATTAAAATTACATAACTGATTTGCTTTTCCTCATACATATCTCTATTGAATGTGTATTAAATGTATAGTGTATCATAACAAAGATAATCAAGTTCTTTTCGGTGAATTTTTAAAAGTCCTGATAAAGGCCAATCTGATACAATATAATAGTATATATAATATTAAAGTAAAAATAAGTTAATCAAAGAACAGCAGAGTGGAAAAACTGAATTTATACGACTTAAAAATGATTTTTATATTAGGTTAAAAATACTATACGATACTGAAATGTATAACCAAGAGAATACATTACTCAGACATATACAAATATAGTAATATTATATTAGCGGCATGTATACCATTTATAGAATCCTTTATCTGTCAGGTGTTGTGTAAAGTACATTATATACATGACCTCTTAATTTTTACTTAGTTTTTATTTTTACTTCACTAAACACATGATTATTGATAAGTGCTATGAGGGTTATACATGGTAACATGTTAACCATTCCACCCAACAGCCTCCAAGAAAAGAAGGAGTCTTTTACCAAAGTCCGTGCAATTAAAAAAAAAAAAAACTAAATAAATTCGAATATTTTTCCTATACAGATACAAGCAGAGTCAGAGAAAATAACTGGTTCCATCACTATTAAAAAGGTCTAAGTAACCGCCCATTAAAGATTATGTACCCATGTCAAAGACTGCCTTCTCTGTGAACGTTTTTTCCGGTTTATCTGACCCATTGTTGTTGGTTTCCCTAACCCATGCCAGTATAGTAGGAGCAAAGACATTATCTTAGTCATCTTTCTATATTAGGGCATTTTCAACTAGCAGTGAAAAAAACTGTTCAAAAGTTATGCTGAAAGAATATATAGTATATCCAAATACAGAATATATTTATTCTCATTAAGCTTGACACTATGAGCTCAATGCTTCTGAAAGACTTCTGATGCCTTATCTTCCTTCTTCCCTACCTGGTTATCCCAATATATGAAACTTCCTGCTTGTTTTCATTGTTAACCAGTGAAAGCCCAAGACTGTGGAGAGAAAAGGTTATTTCATGATCGGCCTGCTCCATTTCTTCTGCCTGCAGTGCTTTGGAAACCAAGGCAACATCATCAGTGAAAAGCAACACTCGCTGACGCCCATCCAGGAATGATACCCAGTGTATCTGGATATTTGCATCATATGGAAACTGTCCACATTCATCCTGGGGAAAAATAGATTTAATATTAAACTCATAAGCAGCAAGTTGTCATTACATAAAGTTAAACTACAGTCACATTTAGAAAAGTTTGACAAGTATGTCTATAAATTGAAAACCATCAAAATGACATAAAGTTAAAACCTATTTTAAAACCTATTTTAAAACATAACTCACTGACTTTTTCAAACAATAACAAACATTAATAGTGCTTAATTTTTTTTTGTACCCTAGGTTTGACTGCTCAAAGGGCACTTGGCAGGAACAAGAGTTTCCTACAATGGCACTGGTGCAATAAGCTGCTTACTTGTCTCCAAGATGGTTCCTATATTTATTAGAATAGTAACCTCAGATAAAACTAACCTACTTATTTTTATGTTTTAATAACTTATAACACTGCAAATATTTATAACAGTGATTATATAAATAGTGACTACACAAATAGTGATTATATAAATCACACTATTCAACAATAAAACTATGGTTTGTACTCATACTTTTTCACAAAGCCTTCTTGGCTGAGGGTCTCACCATGGCCCTTAAAAATATAAGATTTGATTTGGTCAGTGTTTTCAGAGACTTAAATAATTATTCCCCTTCATTCTGGACTTAATATAAATATAACAGTCATTTCAACAAGCGTGACAAGTACCTACTATGTGCTTTCCATCTCATGCTTTCTTGGAAAAAAAAATGCAAATGGATAAAGGATTTACCAAAAGCATAGGTATAGATGAGTTCTGTTGCTGTTTAAAATCAAGTACTTTTTAAAAACTCAACTATAGTTGACACAGGATGTTTCATTAGTTTTAAGCGTACAAAATAATGTTCATCAGCTTCTATACGTTATCCTATGTTCACCACAAGAATAGCTACTATCTGTCACCATTCAACACTACTGAAATACCAATGACTGTATTCCCTATGCTGTACCTGTCAGCCCTGTGACTTATGGAAGTCTGTACCTCCCACTCCCCTTCACCCATTTCACCCACTGCTCCCTGCCTACCTCAACCTCTGGCAAGCACCAGTTTGTTCTCTATATTGATGGGTCTGTTTCTGTTTTTTTGTTTGTTTACTTTTTAATTAGGTTTATTTGTTTTTCAGAAAGAGAGCATGAGTGGGAGAGGGGCAGAGACAGAAAGAGACAGAGAATCTAAAGCAGGCTCCAGGCTCCGAGCTGTCAGCACAGAGCCCAATGCAGGGCTTCAACCCAAGAACCATGAGATCATGACCTGAGCCGAAGTAGGACGCTTAACCGACTGAGCAACCCAGGCGTCCTTGTTTGTTTTTTAGATTCCAATGTAAGTGAAATCACATGGTTGTTTTGTCTTTCTCTGTCTGACTTACTTCACATAGCATAATATCCTCAAGGTTTTTCCATGTTATTACTAATGACAAGAACTCATTATTTTTAAGGCTGAGCAATACTCTATGATATATATACATATATGTATGTATATCACATTCTGTTCTTTTAAATCTCTCAGTGGGGGGCATCCAAGTGGCTCAGTAGTTAAGTGTCTGCTTCAACTCAGGTCATGATCTCACTGTTCTGGAAATCCAACCCTGATCTAGCCCAACACAGGGCTGCAGAGCTGGATGGAGCCTGCTTGGGATTCTCTCTCTCTCTGCCACTCCCCTGCTCATATGCACGTGAGCGTGTTCTCTCTCCCTCAAAATAAATAAACTTAAAAAAATTTTTAAACATTTAAAAAAATCTTTCAGTGGACTCAAGCCAGGAGAGTTAAGAATAGGTAAATATGCAGGTATTATTTTATATAAAATAATTCTATATATAAAAATAACCTTATGTATATCCAAGATTTTATATACATATAAAATAATGCCTGGCAGATTTAGAGCAATAATTCTTGGCAAATATACAACATATATTTTCAGCGTTTAAAACTACCTGTTATATCATTATATAATGGCATCATCCAAGCCAAATGACAGGATAAGGACAAGACATTTACTGATGTACATAGGCTATTTGCATATCTTGGCTACTATAAATACTGTAGCAATAAACAGGGGTGCATATACCTTTTCAAATTATTGTTTTATTTTCTTTGTGTAAATACCCAGAAGTGGAAAAATTGGATCCTGTGGTACTTCCATTTTTAGTTTTTTGAGGAACCTCCATACTGTTTTCCCAGTGGCTGCACTAATTTATATTCCCACCAACAGTGCATAAGTGTTCTTTTTTCTCCACATCCTCGCCAACATACTGCTTTTTAAAAATTTATTGCTTTTAACATAGGTCAAAGTAGCCTACTCAGTTTTTAAAATTCTAATATGCAATCAAATTTTGCAAATGTTCCTTAAGTACCTATTAAGAAGGTGAATTCTCTCTGTAAAGTACAAAATTTGGTATGTGTCTTGGTTCAATCTTAGTTATTATGGAAATACTCTCTAATCATATTTAGTTTTCATCTATTTGGTCTGTTAAGAATTAAATGAGGTGTGTTAAAATATCCTCTGGTAACTGTGTTTTGGTCGACTTCCAGCATTTTAAGTTTTATATTTTTGATATGATGTTATTCTTTGCAGGAAAGTTTACGGCTATCATGCCTTTTTTGTCATAACATCATATTCTATTTAAAGGTTTCTGCTTTGAATTATAGTTGTTCAGAAATTAATACCAACAACTTCACTTTCTTTTTACTTCTGTCTGCCTGCTGTATCTTTACTGCCTCTTTATGCTTGTAACTTACACTTCCTTAGCTTTCCCTCCCTTACTCTAAAGGTAAAAAATTTTCTTTATGTTCTTTTTCTCATTTTAAAATTCTTTTATCAATGATTTTAGATCTACAAATTGACAAGTTTTTTTTTAAAAAACAAAATCTTTAATCTATGTTTCTCTAATTAAAATGTAAGATTAAATGATGTATTTATAGAATGAGCAAAATATATTCTGCTTCCCGACTCTGCTTTCACTTCATTTTGTTGTCTCTTTTTATTTCACCATTCATTCTTCTATTTCATAGCTGCCATCACTTTATAACTTAACTGAGGATGTGAGGAAATTTTCTTGTGGTCCTCTTACAGTAAAAAATTTTTCAGAGGTATAATGACCTCTGATTCTACAGAATAATGCTACATTTTTCTCCCAAACTATTTTTTTCATAAACCCCATGTTGTTGTTGTTGTTGTTTCCTTTTCATTCATACTTAATAAGGAAAGATCTGTTCAGACCTAAGGTTTAACCAATAATGTGTAGATTTCCTTTGAACTCCCTCTTCACGTCCACTGGGGCCTGAGCAGATCTCCCTTCCCAGATGAACCTAGCAGACCCGGGAATGAGCAAGTGCCTTGCTTCCAACTCAATTTCCAGAATCTGGCAGATTATGTGTTATTTTTGCTACGGCCTGGTTCTCTAACACCAAACAGAAGAGAAACATTAAAAACTACAACCCCTGTATACACCATTCCCAGATGCTTTCTGAATGTGCCTCAGTATACAAACCTGAATATCCTCCTCCAGAAGGTCCTTCCCATGTTCTCTCTAGTGTCCATACACTACCTTGGGGCATTGCAGTTGCTGAGCAGCATTAAATGTGAGGAGAGGGGAAGTAATACCAGCAAAGCACAGAAACCTCTGGCAAAGCTCCCATGCCTCTGAGCCAGGGAGCTAAGAGTATCAGGGAAGTGAAGCCTCGGTACCACTCATAAACCTTTCGTTTTGCTCTTATAAAAAGTAAAGCACAAGCAACCAGTAGAGCTCCATCAAATTGTCATAATGGAAATTATTGTAAGAATCTAGTAACAGAGGAACTATCATTCTGATTTTTCAAAAGTGGGTAAGTCTTTATCTCTTTTGTGGGTATTTCAGAGGAATTATGGGAGAGGATAATCCAGTCACTGTTGGCCAATTACCATTTTAAAGCAAAAGTCAAGAAAGCTTTTTTAACAAATGGCATTATCAGACAAAAGAGCAGGACACTGTTATGAACTCTTCATGATAGAACATATTACTACAGAAACTAGATGATCTATATCACTAATGCAGGAGCCAATTCTTACATTAGAGAAAGGCTGGTATATGAATTAAGAGCTTCCCAAAGTCTAAGACTCTCAGAATAACATATATGATTAAATTGGTTGCCTAAATACTGTTTCAATAAATATTTCATTAAATTTTTCATACGGGATAATTTGCATACTGTCAGATTCCTACGGCCTTGGGGCGACTCGGTGGCCCAGTCAGTTAGGTGTCCCACTCTTGATTTCAGCTCAGGTCATGAGCTCACAGTTGTGAGAATGAGCCCCACGTTAGGCTCCATGCTGATTGTGGAGCCTGGTTGGGACTCTCTCTCTCCTTATCTCTCTGCCCCTCCCTGGCTCACTCTCTCTCAAAATAAATATACATTAAAAAATAAAACTAAAAAAAAAAAAACATGGCCTTGATTGGGAAAACATGCCTAAAAACTTCATAGCCAACAGTGGTAAGCATATGTTCAAAATGAAATTGTTTTCACCTAGCTTTAAAGTTGCTTTCTTTAAAGCTTAAATGTATATTATTAACTGAAGGAAACCAATACTATATCATTCCAACTATATTACATTCTGGAAAAGGCAAAACTATGGACACAATAAAGTGATGAGTGCTTGCCAGGTGGGAAGGGTGAGTGGACTGGCAGGCCACAGCAGATTTTTAGGGCAGAGAAAATACTCTATATGATAGTATAATACTGGATATATGTCATCACATAATTGTTCAAACCCACAGAATGTACAAGAGAGAACCGTAACATAAACTAAGGACTCTGGATGATTATGGTATGTCAGTGTAAATTCATTTTTGGTAAATTATCAACTATTTTGATGAGTGGTGTTGATAAAGGGTGAGGCTCTGTATGTGTGGAGTCAGGGTATATGGAAAGTATATGTATATCTCTCTCACTGTTGTAAAATTCAAACTGCTCTAAAAAATAAAGTCTTAAAAATTTTTTAAAAATAAAGTTGCTTTCTTTAAAAAAAAAAGGCACATTAGAGGGTACTTGAATGGTCTTTACCGGGCAAGATGAAGCAGGACTATTTTTTACATTGTAAACACATTATTTTGACTAATCTAAAATATTGGTATGAACTACTTGCAATCTAAAGTCCAAAAGCAACTTATTTTGATAATGCTTCCAGGGGCGCCTGGGTGGCTCAGTCTGACTTCGACTCAGGGCATGATCTCACTGTTCGTGGGCTCGAGCCCCGTGTCGGGCTCTGTGCTGACAGCTCGGAGCCTGGACCCTGCCTCAGATTCTGTGTCTCCCTCTCACTCTGCTCCTCCCCCACTCATGCTCTGTGTCTCTCTCTCAAAAATAAATAAACATTAAAAAAAATTTTTTTTTAAAAAAGGAAAATACTTCCATCTGATCTTTCATTCAGTAAGGACAAAGAGGACTGTGTGAAGCTAGCTTGCCTGCTTCCTTTGCCATCAGGCAGCTCATACAGCACCCATTCACATCAAATGATACCTTTAACAGACTGTGCTCCCCAGTATTTGCTGCATACGTCCATGTAAGCTGTCTGGTACCAGTAGGATCCGCCCAGGCAAAGAGTCGAGCTTGTCCTGGCAGCAAGTGCACTTCTTCCTGTGAGCCACTGAAACACAACGGCCAGAGGGAAGATTAAAATATCCAAGCCTTGAGATACCCAGACCTGTGATTTACAGAGAGGGGACTGGCAGAAAAATCTTATAAAATCACCTTTGTTAATCAACAGAACCCTGCGTAACAATAAGTAACCTAAAATGTCCAACAAACTAATGGTTTTAAAGCTTGAGGGAATGGAATTTGCCTTTCTGAAGCTGCAGTACCCTCCAAATTGATCCAGGCAATATAACAGCAGTGGAATTCATTAAGGTAGACAGATTGGTACATCCAAGTCCACCTGTAGAAAAAAGCTATAAATAGTTCTTTGGCAGCAGCAGAACTCCACTCAGTGCTTAAATTTAAGTTTTTTAATCACACACAATTAGATAACAAACATGAGTCTCAGGAAAAAAGAAATTAGGTCCATACTGTTGCTACTCAAAGTGATCTGTGGATAAGCAGCATCAACATCAACTGGAGCTTCCTGAAAGTGCAAAATCCTGGGCCCCGCCTAAAACCTGCTAAATCAGAATCTGTACTTTAATAATGTTTAAGAGGTATTAGTCCATATTACAAAAAACTTTCCAGAGAACTAAAAAGAAAAAAAAAATTAACCCAATTAGGTTTCAACCCCATTCTGTGCTTTTAGATCTCTCAGTGAGGGGTGGGAGTGAGTAGCTCAGTAGTTAAGGGTCAGGTTCTTGGTTTTAGTTCAGGTCATGATCTCACTGTTCTGGAGATCCAGCCCTGATCCAGCCCTGCACAGGGCTGCAGAGCTCAATGGAGCCTGCTTGGGATTCTCTCTTTCTCTCTCTCTCTCTCTGCCCCTCTCCTGCTTGTGTGCACATGCATGTGTTTAAAAATTTTTTTTTAAATTAAAAAAATTCTCTCAGTGGATTCAAGCCAGAAGACTTAAAAATAGGTAAATCTGGGGGCGCTTGGGTGGCTCAGTGAGTTAAGCGTCAGCTGAGGTCATGATCTCACGGTTCATGACTTCAAGCCCCGCTTCGGACTCTGTGCTGACAGCTCAGAGCCTGGAGCCTGCTTCAGATTTTGTGTCTCCCTCTCTCTCTGCCCCTGCCCTGCTGACTCTCTGTCTCTCTCAAAAAGTGAATAAACATTAAAAAAAATATATTAAAAAAAAAAGAATATGTAAATCTGCAAGGCATTATTTTATATAAAATAATTCTCTATATAAAAATAACCTTATGTATATACAAGATTTTATACATATATAAAATAATGCCTTGCAGATTTATAGCAATAATTCCTGGCAAATATACAACATACATTGTCAGGGTGTAAAACTATCTGTTAAATCATTATATAACGGCATCATCCAAACCAAATGACAGGACAAGCAAGAACAACAAAATTCCTATCATCCCACACTTATATTCAACACCACTATCTACTTATTGTCCTCTCATTTAATCTACCACCTCTATTGGGAACAAAAGCAAACAAACAACAACAACAAAGCATTACCAGATTACAAAAGAATAATAATGCTCAAAGAGGTTCACAGTTCCTCATATGCAATTCTGAAATTGTAAAAGCTCTTATCAGTTTGGTGTCAAAAGTCATTTGGCTAAAAAAATGGCTCTGAATTGATGCGAGACTATTAATTTTTATTTATCCCACTTGGTATGAATATTTATAAGTTTTGCTGCAGGAATATTTTTTTTAATATGAAATTTATTGTCAAATTGGTTTCCATACAACACCCATTGCTCATCCCAACAGGTGCAGGAATATTAATGTATTGGACTACAGAGAACTGCTCCACACCTGCTGGGGGTATTATAATAAACAGCATGTGTTCCACATTACCTTTCTAAAATCAGAAAACATGTGGAATGTGAAACTCATCTACACTCCAAGTGTTTCCCAGAAAAGACTGTGGGCCAGTAAAAAGCAAACGAGATTTTCCATGTAGCTTTTTTTTCATACCTCTGTTTGTATGAGAGGACGTCCTGTGGTGTGTGGTTTATTATTAGAGCAGGCGCAGATCCTTCATGGTAATCAGAAAACGTTATGACAGTTGAATGTTCAGCAGTGTTTACATCCACCAAGATACCTCCATTCTATTGTAGAAAAAAAACTTGTTTGAAGTATTGGTTTAACTTGCAGTGACATTTGGAATTGCAGTCAGTTATGGAGACACAAAAAGGTTGTGTTCTTATATTCTTTTTTTTTTTTTTTTTTTTAATTTTTTTTCAACGTTTTTTTTATTTATTTTTGGGACAGAGAGAGACAGAGCATGAACAGGGGAGGGGCAGAGAGAGAGGGAGACACAGAATCGGAAACAGGCTCCAGGCTCCAAGCCATCAGCCCAGAGCCCGACGCGGGGCTCGAACTCACGGACCGCGAGATCGTGACCTGGCTGAAGTCGGACGCTTAACCGACTGCGCCACCCAGGCGCCCCGTGTTCTTATATTCTTAATGAAGAGCACACTGGCTCTCTGATCTCTTACAAATACATGTACAGCATGAGATATATATTAGCACCTTCACATAATTACCAGATTTTATAGCATGCTTCAATAAAATATTTTAAAGCAAAATTTCAAAACCAAAGATGTTTTATTATAAAACATGAAAACATACCAGCTCTTCCAAGCTCAATAAAGTGCCATTATCCTGTCGGTTATAAAAAAACGGTTTGGAGGAACCTTCACAGCCCACCACTCTCACACAAAGTTTGCCTGACAAATTTTCAGGCCAAAAGGGAAGGCACTAAAAATACAAAAGTTAGTATCAGTCTTAAAACAGTACTGTGGTATCAATAAGATAATGGCTACTTAAGTTTTTAATTCTAAATCTGACCATGATACAATTATTAGTACGTTTGTTTCTTAAAATATTTCCTCATCTCATGTTAAAGTTATTGACAATATAAGGACTATTTATGAAACCAAAGAAACTCCATGAGAATACAGATTTAGTAGTCTTCATGTACTTATGAAAAAATTACAAATGAGAAACTAAAGAGTTTACTGATTAAGAATGACTCAAGTATCTTGAATATTTAAAACCTATAATCTTAATAACATTTGCTTTTGTGCATACTCCATTTTAATTGCTTAATGCACTATGAATTCTTTCATAGCATATATTTTCCTAGATAAACTAGAAACACAGTTGAAGGCAGTGAAAAGAACACCACTGACCTCGTTGGAAGTCCTGACATTATCTTCATGTTTGATCTTAATAAAATTATATAGCTCATTGAGCCTTATCTGTGAAACTGAGGTTTTAGTTCCTAATATAATACAAAATGCCCTTCTGTTATAGAGTAGTAAGTGAATTCCATTTCTGAATAAAAATGATACTGTTATCAAACCCCCATCAATGATAATGAGCATTTATTTGTTGCCAAGTCTACAGAAATCATTCTAAGTGACTTGGAAAGCCCATGTCTCTCAGAACTCTAAATTTGTTTGCACTATAACTAGAATCCTTCCTCTTAAGCTTTTGCTAAGTTTTTAAAAATATATATAATTTTGTTTTTGAGACATACAGAAGAATGGTTCTATCCTTAAGGTCAACTGGTTTGGTTGAAAACTCACACAAATTCAAGCACTAAGGCTCATCTTTGCACCTGTCCTCTTCTACACTCTTTCCCTCACTCTGTTCATCTCCTAAAATCTTATTGAGCCTGTGAAGTTTAGTCTAACTCTCACCTCTTCTATGAAACATTCCTTTTGCTCTTGGCCACAATGATCGTGACTTCCAAAGACTTCACCAATCTTAGAAAAGTATGAGATTTTAACTTCCTTCTTGGTAAAGTGAGGGGGTCGAATTTTAGCAGAATTTTCAAGGAAACTTGAAATTTTACAGAAATTCTACAACCACCTATAACTTAGCATACACAATCTTTTTTTCCACATGTGAATTTATATGAGTCTTAAGCCCTCCAACAGCATTATATACTTCTTGAACACAGAGGCACTATCCTGACTACTGAGACAATTCATAGTACGTCATCTTAATGTACTTATCACAGTACACATCCACGTGCTATACATACAGGAAGAACTACAGCCTGAGTGTCAACCCTCTAGACTGGCTAGTGATAAATACTACCAGTAATTTTCTTCTTCTTTTTTTTAACGTGTTTATGAAAAAAAAAGTCAAAGCTGGCTGTCATGTTTTAATATACAAATACTGTAGCAAAGTGAGGGTAACACAAAAGTATATGCAATTCTTATTTATCTGTCTATATCTATTTGTACATTTCAGGAGCCAGTCATAGTGAAGGAAAACTTTACCTCTGAAGAAGCAATATAGTTCCACTTATTAGTTGGCATTGAGCCATCAGACGCAATTTCACCAACTTCCAGTTCTAATGACGACTTGTTTGCAATGGTACAAAAGGGAGTCAGGGTAACTATTCGTGTAAGATTAAAACTGCTCATTTTGATGCTAACACCAACCTGTGTAAAGGAACAAACTTCTTTGAAATGATACACACACCCCATTCACATAAAGATTTCTTAAGATATTTTAAAATAACGCCTGTAAATAAAGTAACTACTAAGCCATATTCAACTACTGATTATCTTCTCACTAAGAAAAATATTTGGCTCCTTAGTTTGGCTCCATCAGAAATCAATTCAAGAAATATCAAACGGGAATTTAACTAATGATGACTGTAATAACATATTTAGTTTAGCTGTATTCTTTATTTTTTTGACATTCCAAACATAAATTGTTTTATAATTAGTGTAGAGGCTCAAGTTTTGCTGCTTTATCATCTCTCTGTTAATAAATTAAGATAAAAATTTCAAAGTGGCAATTACAACACGTCAACTGACCTCAGGTTACTCAAATTTTCAGTCAAATCTAAGATTTAAGAAACATCTGGCAGGGAGTAGTGTGGAATGAGGATTCTTGTATACTCTGAATATTTACAAGTTGCTGACGTGGATGCATTCAACTCGCTTCTTAAACTTTGATAAACGTAGGTCTTGTCCTCATACTAGTAGTCAAAGAAATTTATAGAGATAACAGTCCTGTACATAATACTTTGAATTCAAATTTCTGTACCCCTTAGAACCTAGCTGGTTAACGGAGCTGAAGAAAATGTGAACGAAGTCAAGGGTGAATAAGCAAGCAAAATCTTACCAGGTATTCCATACTGTTGGCAGGACACTTCACACATCCGTAACTTCCCACTGTATCCAATGAAAAACCATTGGACCAGGCGCTAGTAGAAATTTTTAATTGTACCTACAACAGAGAACACATAACCATCATATAAGAAACCTAAAACACTACATTAATTTTATTTGAGGGAAAGATACTATTCTATTAGAAATTTATTTAGTATCATAGGACATAGAAAAAAATAATCAAAGCCATAATGCCAATGGGTCAGAGAACCACAGATATTCTAGAGGCCAATAAAATAAATGCAGAGCTCTGATCTTCCCATTCATCTATGCAGTGAGTTTAGTGAATTTAAAGATGTATGCCAATGAGACCCTCTGCTGTTTAAAAAGAAAAGCTTAACATAAAATAATATTTTCCAGTGTTAGACTTAAGATAATGAGCCAACAAATTCTTAAAAGTTTTAAAACATGAAAAATTTACTCCTTTAACATTACTTATCAAATGCTAAATGAAAGGCATCATGGTCAGCAGAATGGAAGACAGCAGGACACAGTTCCTGTCTTCAATGAGCTCCAACTAAACAGGGAGATGGGAAACACATACTAATAATTATGATACAAGAATGAATGGGATTAAGAGCTACCCGAGTAGTACAAAATGCTACCAAGGTGAGACGGTAAAAAGTTTACTTCTGGCTATGAGATTTAGATAAAGTTTTAGAGAAGAGATCTAACTGCTCTCCTCCATCGAGATTATAAAAAACCTGAGGACAACCACAGGTAAGACACATAAACAGGTAAATAAATGCTATGGATTAATCAACACTTTAAGACAATGGTTCTTGAAATGTGGTCCCTGGACCAGCACTGTCAGCATCACTGACATTGCATCACCTAAATGCAATGTTCAGACCTTACCCAGACCTACTGAATCAAACATCAGGGGCACAACCCAGAAATGTATTTTAGAAAGCCCTCTAGGTGATTCTAACATGCTCTGAAATTTGAGAACCAATGCTCTAAGAGAACAAGGTTGTACTATCTAGCTCTACTTAGGCAGTTAGAAATCCTTCACACATGTTAGGCCTGAGCACAATGACAGCCAAAAGATAAACAGCAGGGAACCAGAAAAGATGTGGCAGGCAGGAAAAAGCATAGGGGAAGAGACATTTTAGGCAGAAACTGTAACACAAAGGCCTAGCAGTGAGCACTTAGGATAATGTGTGAGAAGCAATTCCATGATAGGAGTCTACAAAGGAATGAAGGGACCAGAGCAGAAAAGACCAGGCTTAGGCACTAGGTTTCTCTCTCAAAGGCTTGGTTTTAGGGCTTCATACATAGAAGGGCTCAGTTAATATAAGCTAAATCCAACTGTTCCACATTTTGAAATGCAATTACTGGTAAAGTACATAAAGTCAAGCTTTCTACCTGACACTACTAAAATAACAGAAGTAATTTTTTTCCAATGTTTGTTTATTTTTGAGAGAGAGAGAGAGAGAGGGCAAGCGCACAGGTAGGGGGTGGGGGGGGTAGGGGCAGAGAGAGAGGGAGACACAGAATCTGAAGCAGGCTCCAGGTTCCGAGCTGTCAGCACAGAGCCCGACACAGGGCTTGAACTCACGAACTGTGAGATCACGACCTGAGCCGAATTCAAATGCTTAACCGAGCCACCATGGTGCCCCAGAACAGAAGCAATTCTAAAGGCAATGGAGAAAAGGGCAATTCAGCCTTGGGAAACTCTTGCTAATCCTAACATCCCACTTGACTATGCATTCCTTAAAAGTCTCCTTGGACTTAATTCATACCAATGGCACTTAGCAAACTGGTAAGCATGGATTGAGGGAAGGCTAATGACTCAAAAATTTCCAAACTAGGAATTTATCTATTTTAACGTGTTATATCAACCAAAACACACCTTATTTTTACTAAAAATATTCTTCTTCTTGAAAGAGAATAAAATAATATCTCTGAAATCAGCTGGATGTTTCACGTGAATATCTTCTGCACGATACTGGAGAACCCGAGAAGTCTTGTTGATTAGCCAATAGGGACTAAAAACAGATAGCACCATCCGGCTGCCAATTCGTCTGACATGTACTGACAAGTCAACTGTCATCATTTCTGCAGAGTCAGGAGAAAAACACACAAGGAAGAATTCGGGAAGCGTATCACATATACGGAAATGTCCGTTCCAGTTTCTGCCCTGGTATTTCATCAGAACTAATTCCATTACTTCTCCACTGATTCTCGAATGGAGAACATCAGCAGCACTGCCTTCTGCTAGCTCATGAGTTTCTGCTGTTCCCTAAAAACAAACAAACAAAAACTAAATTTGCTTAGTGATATTTTAAAAAAACTGCGGTAACAACATCCATATTTTATGCAAATGCTAATAAATAACGTACCATATTCAGATTAACTGACAAGACTTCAGTGGAGTCCCAGGCTTACATATTATGAATGTTCAATAACCACTAAGGACTACAATGAAAAATATTATATCACAGCCAAAGGGAGAAACTGTCATTTGGCTATTAGTAAGTCAATGGCCACAGATTTTGAAAAAATAAAGAAATAAATAAAGTCAGATCTAGGCTTAGGATCCAAGGATGGATTCAGGAATGCTGGCTGTTATCTGTGTCATTAATGAGCCACTTAACCACCTGGCTTCAGCTTCACCCTCTGTTCAAATGCTATGCCTCGTGGTTCCCATATAACTAAAAGAAGGAAAGTGAGAGCAAACTTCTGACAAACTATCTAAGGGATGTGGAATTGTTTTTAGAATGATTAATAGCCACATAATAAATCAGGCTTCCTTTTTGAAAGCTTCTTTTACATAAATACTTTTTAGTTCATTTAATTCATTTTAGCCTTTACAACCTGAGGGGTGGCTCATTGTCAGATAAAGAAAAGAAATAATTTAAGCTCCAACACTTTCCAGACTTTTGTATTTTAAAATGTTGTGGAATGTAGAATCTAAAAATACTTACCATATGTCATTACTAAAAATGTTGCCCATTATTTATCAGACTAATTATTTTAAGTTCAAGAGAAACCTGGATCAAATAAGACTATTAACTTTACAATAAAAACTTTAAAATTAACTTTAGAATAAAGTAAGATGAGTGCTTCCTCACTGGCTTTTTTCTATCCATCAGCTAATGGCAGAGATTAATATGGTTCTTATTTCATAGCAGGTGCAGCAGAGCTCAGTGGAAGGGAGCAAGGAGCCAAATTACCTAGGTTCAAATCCCAGCTCTACAACTTATTAGCTGTGGGATCTTGGGCCTGTCACTTAATTCCTATGTGACTCAGTTTGTTCCTCTGTAAAATGGGTCTAATAATAGTACCTACACCAGAAGGTTATTGCAAGGATTAAATGTGTTAATACAGGTAAAGCACATGGTATAGTGTTTGCCACATACTAACTGCTGTATCAGTTTTTGCTATTATTAATATTATTAAAGCATTACAATTATGCTATGTAAAAATACCTCAACTAAAAACATAGTGAAAAAACTAGAAATCACTCTGCAATAATAAAGGTCAAACAAAATACAAGAGACATACCTCAAGTAAATATCTTAGAGAGTATGGGAGAAGGTTCCGCAAAGTGAGGGTAGGATAAAGATGGATAATGTAAGCTGGATCCCAATCTTCCTCGTGGCTACATATATAGCTTAATTCATCAGGCAGAGCAACTGTATTGACAATGAGAGGTAAGAAGTTGACTTCTACTGACGGACACTGAAGCATGCATCTGACTTCCCTGCTCCTGTGAAGTTCTTCCTTCCAAGAAATGTAAGTGGTGGATTCTTTGTACCGATTCTCTAAGATACCAGCTGGCTGAATAAATAATTGACATCTAGAGAAAAAAGAAAACAGAGTTGGGGAAAAAAAGCTTTTATCAAGAACTTAAGAATCTCATTAAATCTTCTTGGTAACTCTACAAGGTAAATACTTATTCCTATTTTTACAGAGGAGGAAAACAAGGCTACGAAAGGTTAAGAAACCCGCCCAAAGTCACATAGCTAACTCAGGGAGGAACTTTCTGGGAAAAAAACAAAAACAAAAACAAAAACAAAACGCTGTGTAAGCAATGACAAGTCAAAAAAAAAAAATAGTCACTTCAATTATAAAGGCAACCTAGTAAAAATAAATTTCAGAAAGTGCTAAAACATCAACTATACAGTAAGAAATTTTTCATCTGGTAAATCAATGATTAAATAAATGTATTTCTCTAGATGTCTTAAAACTGGCTTTTACACATCTTTAGATAATAAAAATATAAGTTTTTTTCCTGGAATATAGATCCCAATTCATATTTAAAAATATATATTGTGAACCTTTTAAAACTTTGTATTAGTTTTCAAGCATTAGTTTCAAGGAAATAGGTACCTATATGAATCTAAAGGAACATGGAACTCCTCTTCAGGGCTGGCTACTCCAATGGGCTCCAGCAGCTTAACGTTCTTAACAGATTTATAGATGATGAATGCAATAGAGAAATGATTTTTAATCTGTTGGATAAAAAAGACATACAAGTTGTTTAAAAAGATAACACATGGCCAAAAGAAAAATGTGAGCTGCACACAGTTACTTTTAGATCTAAAAGTTTCAAGCCCAGTATTAGAAGATATTTTATGGATAATTGAAAAATTTTAGGATATTTAAGTGCTTTACATGAGAAACTTGATGTTTAAGTGGCAGTTGAAAAGTTCTGAGAGAGTCACACGTTCTACACTGATGTTCACTGTTGTGTATAATATGTATTACTCTTTGGAGTTCAGCCATAATATTTTCCCCATTATAACCTCTTTTCTTTTTTTTTTTTTTTTTTTTTTTTTAATTTTTTTTTTTTCCAACGTTTTTTATTTATTTTTTGGGGACAGAGAGAGACAGAGCATGAACGGGGGAGGGGCAGAGAGAGAGGGAGACACAGAATCGGAAACAGGCTCCAGGCTCCGAGCCATCGGCCCAGAGCCTGACGCGGGGCTCGAACTCACGGACCGCGAGATCGTGACCTGGCTGAAGTCGGACGCTTAACCGACTGCGCCACCCAGGCGCCCCTATAACCTCTTTTCAATGCACCATGTGAAAACAGAAAAGGATAGCAAAGGAAATATAAGGAAAAGGACTACAACTCTCTCTCCTGGACTATAATGTGATATAGGCTAGAACAGCAAACTAAGAGATAGCAATGGCCAAAAGTTGAAATCCTTTATTTTTTTTATCTGATGTTCTAAGTAGGAAGAAATGTTCTTTTGATGACCATATAATGAAACCTGTAATAATGCACAGGAAAAGAAAAATGGATAAAGGCTTAAACATAGAAAAGATTAAGATGCTAAAATCTTTTTCTGGGAGATCATTCCTGTATTCCCTCAGATATACTTGAAACATACAATCCCAAGTGATATACAAAGAGAATGGAATGTTATTTTATTTGGCAACCACTTATAATTATTAACACTCCCAGTTCTAAATCTTTAAAGAAAGAGGTGAAAATCTTCCTTAATTTTCAACCTAGACCATAACAAAAATGGCCTTTCAAATAACAAAACTGTTTAATCAGACATTTAAAATGAAGACTAGAACAAAAACAAGTTAGATTGGAAATAGCAGCCAATTCAATCTATTATGTATTTCTGAATAGTCAGTATTAGCTCCATGTTTTATCATATTCCTATATTCACCCAAATGATTGAAGATTTCTTGCTATACTTCAAGGGACACAATTCACTTTAATGGATTACCTGCAGAGGAGAACGAAGAGTGATTACTTTATTCCCTTCAGTTGCATCAATATGTACCAAGACTGAGTCAGAATGACTGGCATTGGGATTCCGTACGTTATACAATCGCCGTCCGGATCTGGCAACAGGGACTTTTGCAACTTCTGTATATCCATGAGGTACTAAGGCAGAGCATAAGTGAGAAGCATTCCAAATACCAATTTACCTATATTTCTCTCAGACAGAGTACTCATCAGCACCTTAAAATAATACAAGGGAATTCTTCTTCATGACTGAACATGATGACTACTCAAAATGCTTTTCTAAGACGTAGGAACCAACAAAGAAAGGAAACTAAAGAAACTAAAATAAAAAAAAGAATAAAATAAAAAAAGAAAGGAAACTAGTTATAAAATGTTTTGACCCAAAACAATTTCTCTTCGGGTTTTAAATCAAGAAACAGACCCTTACCTATGGAGAACAAACTGATGGTTACCAGAGGGAGGTGGGTGGGGGGATGGGTGAAATAGGTGATGGGGAGTAAGGAGGCTATTTGTGATGAACAGCAGGTGCTATATGGAAGTAATGAATCACTATATTGCATGCCTGGAACTAATATCACACTGTATGTTAACTTGGAATCTACATAAAAATAAAAAAAATTTCTTGAATCACACAAATTTCAGCTTGTTCCTTTCCTTTCAACTATAGAGCAATAATCACCTTTTCTGTGTAATGGTGATAATTACTGTCAACATTTTATGACTTCTGAATATAGTTCATTTTCCTCTCCTCAATGGACTCACATCCATTTTGAAGCATGCTAGAGACGGCATTATTTAAGGGCACAGAAATAATCTAATTTTCTAAGGTAATTCTTAAATTTAATTGTCTCAAGTTTAGAGGAAGAAAATAAGAGCTTATCAACTATTTGTTTCAAGCCTTTAGAAATGTTGTCTCCCAAGGTATCTGCAGCAATATCTTTACATTTTAAGAAAAATAAGCCACACAGCTACAATTCCAAAGATGAATATAAAATAAATATAGCATACCAAAGGTTAGAGTGAAGAAAGAGCTTTCCTGACGGCTCAACATAGATAATTTTCCTTGACGTGAAGGTTCCATGCTGGCATATTCCAATTCCAAATGCTGACCAGCATCAACATCATAAACACCACTTTTCTCAAGGGAGCCTATTACTCTGAGATTATGATTGGGCTGCACCTTAATGGGAATGCCTACAGCATTTTTCACTGTAAAAGGAGCCCTATCTTTTAAAGAGTAGTCAAAAGTAGAAGCAGTGCCCTCTGAAAAACCCTGAAAAGGAACATAACATCACAATAAAATTTTTGCAAAATCCAATTTTTTTCCAAAATTAAACATTTTTAAGAAAGTAATTGTGATGACAAGCATAAATAATCCGTACATGCTTCATTTTAAAATCCCATTTGAAATATACCAAGAAAAAACCAAACATACTTTGGCTAAATTGTTGAAAACATTCAGGCAACTTTTGGATATGGTTATATTCATTGTGTCTCCTGAAGAAATATGAACTGCTGTTTGTGGCTCAGGAAGAAAAACAAAATCATCTCCTGGAATTAAACTTTTATCTTGGACTGGATTCTTCTTTACCTAGGAGGATAAATAATGTGACACATTTAAGTTATTAGCCATTTAATAACAAAAATTTAAAACTCTCAAAGTGTTAAACTCTCCTAAACTGGTCCCTTCATATTAAGGCTAGTCAAAAGTCTCAGTTTCAAAAACAACCAGTGCTTCGCTTAGACACAGCACAGATCAGCAGTCTTTTTTGCAGTGTGTGGTCAGTGCACGGGGTAATGTTTCGGACTGTGTCACAAAAGCTCTCCAGGTCAGTTACAGTATTTGTTTCTTGTGCATTCCCCAGAGGAAGCTATTTACCCAGTGTCGTCTGAATAATTGGTCCTTATGTGTTGAGGCATAATGGAAGATGACCCTCAAGTCTAAACCGATCCTCACTGGAGGTAATGTGGAATTCTGTTAACACCTACACATAATACGATAGGCTTTTGCCAGCCATCAGATTCCACCACAGTTTTTGTTCTAATAGAGCTCAAAGGCCATATACAAAACTATTTGTTAGCCTGTCTATGCCAGAGACAGGTAGAGCAGAAATATTACTTCTACTTTACTGGGAAGAATTTGGGACACAGGTTAAGTGGCTTCGCAGTTTTAAAATAGGAATCTGCTGAGTCAATTTCAGCGCCTCACACTTCAGGCTACACCAGAGAACTGTAGTGTAGTCACTTGTTAGGGGTATATAATTCATGTTCCTTTTAGTCAAGAAAAATGTGCTTTGGTATCCAGGATTCTGAAGTGCTCTCAAGAAATACCATCAAGAGATAACACACAAAGAATTCATGAACTATAATTCAAGTTTTCTCAAATGTTTTGGTCTCCTAAAATCACTGATGATCTCAAAGAGCTTCATTTATATGGATCAGATCTATGACTATGAAATCTATTAGAAACCCAAACTGAGAAAATTTTAAATATTCATTTAAAAACAATTATATGTTGAATTATATTTTAATGAAATATAACTATTAAAGTTATCTTTAATAGTAAAAAGAGGGGCATTTGCAAATCTCTCTAGTGACTGCCTTAAGACGAGCGGATTCTCATTTCTGTTTCAGTATTCATTCTGATGCAATATCACACAGTCTCTGGAAAATTCCACTGTATGCTCACAAGAGAATGAGAATAAAAATGATATATAATGTCTATTATTATGAAAATAGTTCTGACCCCACAAACCCCCTAAAAGGGCCTCCAGAATCCTAGATCACAAATCTTGAGAATCACTGAACTAAAAAATATAAATGAATGTGCTGAGTGCCATCAATATAAAGATATCGTATGGTTTCCTTACATCAAGCCTTAAATTCCATTGTCTCTTCCCCTCCACTCTCTCAATCAGTGGCTCCCAAACAGCATGGGTTTCATTATAGTAGTGAACCTGGAAAGGCACAGAATTGTAATAACAGAGTCTTTCAACTTTAACAACATATTTCTATAATCATTAGGAAAAAGTATTACACAATTAATGTTACATGCCAATCATTTTAACAACATACCTCAAGACACAAAGAATAGCTATAAAGAGGGTACATTTTCCTTTACTCTCTCACTTTACTGCCATAAATAAATTACTTAACAAAAAGTCTTTAAAAAACAGTAACCAACTAAATAATACTACGTTATGCATCAACAAGTTAAATGTTTGAATATATTATTCACACACACACACACACACACACACACGCACACACACACACTTGCTGTGGCCATGCACAAACAAGAAAAGTGCACATCTTAATTCTGCAGGTGTAATTTTGAGAAGTTGGCTCTGGAAGTATTAAATGATGTAGTCATACCTCTAATGTCATGTCAGCAGTAGCAGCCATTAGGGAAGTCCAATTTTTAATATTTCCTGAAAACTTAGACTCTGCCAGTAATAAAGGTACAGTTCGATGCCCAAGGCCACATTCTAAGGTAACCTGAACCGACTCTACAACAACAGCACAATTTTCCTCTATAGATAGACAGTGAATGTCTTTGAAATTTTCTGTTATTTCTGTTGCCATGTCAACACCAAGAAACCAAGAGTTATAATCACTAATAGATTTGATGCCCCAAAGATTTTCTGTTTCCTTAGATGTATCTTTGGATTCATCTTCTTTTGTCTTTGGAGACATAGCAGCCATGATCGTCATCACAGTATTCAGAATTATGGGTGAAATCTTTAAAAAAGAAAGCAGAAAAATTTTAAGAATAAATTATTTCTAAATGAGAAGAATATATAACACAAAACTTTAAAAAAAAGTTAAAAATTTAAACATATCACATTAATACCTAAGAAACAAAAGAGAATACACAAAGCCATATGTCAAGTCAGCTAACATCATACCCATGATTTCTGCCGAGGCTACATTGGAATTAAGTAATTAATATTATATGTTAATGTCAAAACCTAAAGTTAAATTGACCAATTCATAATAAAATAGGGTTATATGAAAAGAAAAATGTAGTATAACTGAATTTTTTATTTTTCAACCAGTTGCATTAACTAAACCAAAGGATATGATCCTCATCAAAATATACATACATGATTTTCATTTTTCTGACTGAAACAAAAAGCCTAAGAATCACCATGGATCCCCTTCCACTTACCCCAAGTTCTGCAAACTCTACCTCTTATTATCTTTGTATAGTATCTTTGCTCACCTCCTCATTCCTAGCCTTGCACCTTAGTTCTACACTGATAATGCCTACTATGTCCAGAGCTGACTGGACCCTCAGAGTCTACCCTCCACATTTCCACCAGCATTCTTTTCCTCAAACTCAAATCTGGGCATGCCATTCCTATGCCTAAAATCTTCAATTGCCCCTAACTTTAAGGATGCAGTTCAAACTTCTCTTTAGCTGAGGACACAAAAGTCTTTGTGATGTGATACCGGGGTTTCCCAAAGTGTAAGCAATACTGGGTTAAATAAGTGGATTCCTTTACTGTTCAGTTCTCACAACCTCTACTTATGTAATTCGCTAAAATGATATGATTACATCACCCAAAGAAGGAAGTAGTATGAGCCTCTTCCCAAACTTACCTGTCCACTAAGTCCCTTCTTTGTCCTTGCCTTATTAATGTCAACTTTAATTAGAGCTCTCAATCTTACAACTCCACCACACCATTCTCTCCAACCACGTGGAATCATCACTCTAAGTCCTTAAAAGGTTTTTCATACCTCTACTTTTGTGCATAATGTCAGTTCTGTCTTGATAACCCTCAGCCTCCCTCTGCTTCTAACCTCCATCAGATTTTCAAAACTCAGTTCAAGTAGCCTCACTTCCAGGCAGATTTCCCTGATGTCGTGGTCTGATCACAGGACCCTTACTTGTGCTCCCAAAAGCACCAGTACAGGCCTCCAGCTCTGAAAGCCAGAATCATTGATTTACTTCTTTCTCTCACATATATCAGTAAGTTCTTTGAAGATATGGACTATGTATCACCAATGCCTTGTATAGACATTTTTCGTACAAAGAGCTCAAACAATGCTTGCTGAATGAATAAACAAATAAACTGATATACAAAGAAAGGGAAAGACAATATTCCCAGTACCTTAACCTATTGTCTTAGACTAAGTGCATGCAAATTCAAGACCTTTCCCCCTGAATGACCACCTTAAGTTCTTCAAAAAGTAAATCTGTTAATAAAATTCAATCTAAAACTACTGAGCATTTTAAAATATTGAGAGAAAACTGCACTGTTATTTATATGGTAACTCAAATGACATTAGTTTGAGCCTTGGTTTAATCACTATCGGTTATGGTATAGTAAAACTGCTATCAACCACCTCAAATATTGCGTCCTTTGGACAGACAGAAAAAGAGATTTGGGGAAGTATTATTCTCTGTCTTTCATTTATAACCAATTATGAGGTTATACTTAAACAATACAAATGCTATTGGAGAACAGAGATTGTTTTTCCAATACTTCAAATATAAGAGATTAATAAAAAGCAAATCCTAATAACTTATTTCTAGCATACATCTGTCATTACAAAAATTTAAAAGCCAAATAAAACATTTAATTATGTAATTATTAAATTCACATTATACCTGAATAAAAGCCTAAAATAACTTACTACAAATAAAGGCAACTTCACTTTTCCATCCCAACTTTCTTCTCTTCCCATCCCATCTCTGCTGTCCCCTAAACCCAATCTCCCCAACACACAAAAAGCAAACATAATGGATAAAAACTATCTCAATCATTTATAGATATTTAAAAGTACTCTCGTTATAAAAAGATAGAAAAAAATTTGCTTTAAAGAAAAATGTCTTTTAATATTAGCAGTATTTACTGTTTGAATATGTAATGTAAGTAGCATAATGTTCTAGTTAGAAGAGACATCAAAAGATATTGCTAGAAACAAGAATTTTTACCCAAATAATATGATAGGCACTGACCTTAATTATAAATTCTTCAACCATAATGCTTATATTTTGTTTTCCTGAAGCCCACATACATTTTTCCATAAATAAAGAACAAGGCTGTAAGACCTAGTAACAAATAAATAAAATTCACATTTCCTTAGTTAAAATCTGTTATGTACACGTAGATAATACACACCAGAAATGTCTTACTTAACTGGACATCTTTTTTTAAAATACGTATTTATTTTTGTTAGAGAGTGTGTGTGTGTGTGTGTGTGAGGACGCATGAGCATCAGAGGGGGAGGAGCAGAAAGAGAGACAGAATCCCAAGCAGGTTCCACAAAGTCAGCTCAGAACCCAACTTGGGGCTCGAACTCACAAACCATGAGACTATAACCTGAGCCAAGCCCAAGAGATGGATGCTTAATGAACTAAGCAACTCAGGGGCCCTTAACTTGAGATCTTTAATGATACCTTACGCCAAAAGCAAAAGACAAACGAAATTAGGTGAGAACTTTTCTTGTGAGGGTTCTTAATTATGACAAATCCGTGTACATTGTCAAAGGACTGTAAGCAGTTCTGATCAATTCCTTTATGTCAATTCTTAAGTAAGGATGCACAGTTACTAGTACAAGTTTAAAATGTTTCCTTTCAGAACACCTGGGTGGCTCAGTTGGTCAAGCACCTGACTCTTGATTTTAGCTCAGGTCATGATCTTATGGTTCATGAGATCGAGCCCCCTGTCGGGCTCTGCTCTGACAGTGTGGAGCTTTCTTGGTATTCTCTCTTCTTCTCTCTCTGCCCCTCCCCTGCTCATTCTCTCTCTCTCTCTCTCTCTCTCTCTCTCTCTCTCTCAAAATAAATACATAAACATTAAAAAAAATAAAATGTCTGCTCTCACTAAAATATCTTTCAAACGATACCCTTTGTAAAATATGCCTTTAAAATATCTATAGAAATGAGGTGAAGACTATGGTAAAGTCTTACATTCACAAAGAAGTACATGAGGAAATGAAATTGTTAATTATTAGTTTTTATGACAACTAAATAACTTGAAATTGTTATTTTAAACAAAGAGTTCTGGGGTAGCTGGATGGCTCAGTCAGTTAAGTATCCAACTTCGACTCAGGTCATAATCTCAAAGGTCATGGGTTTGAGCCCTGCATCAGGCTCTGCGCTGACAGCTCAAAGCCTGGAGCCTGCCTCAGAGTCTGTGTCTCTCCCTCTCCCTTCCCCTCCCCCATATATGCATGCACATGCATTCTCTCTCTCTCTGTCCCTCCCTCTCAGTCTCTCTAAAATAAATAAACATTAAAAAAATAAAGTTTTGTTAACATATTAGAAAAAAACTGTGGTAAGGTACGTAAATGAACAGTTTCCCTATGATGAACATGAAGTCATTCTTGAATATCATATAAGGTGCTTATAAAAACAAATTTCCAATCTGTAAACCCAATGACTTACTTAAAACTATTAAGCTTATATTTGTAAATAAATTTACTTATACTATATATATATATAAAACATATATATATATATATATATATATATAAAAGAAATAAGTAAACTAACCTTACACCTCAACTGAATAAGTAAACTAACCTTACACCTCAAGTGAATGGAGGAATTAGTATTGTATTATTTACATTTAAAAAAAAAATTAGGAAAAGCTTTTCCTGGAGTAATCAATTAATTATAAGCTTTCTGTGACAGGCCAAAAGATGATCCTGCTCAAGAATGCTTCATGATGAAGTACAGACTAAGTCTAATGTTGCATTTCTTCATGTAAGCCACTTGGTCATAAATTTTCCTAATTTATGCAATTGAGTCATATAATACAATGAATCCTCTTTAATGTAAAATTCTCAATTTAACATTTAACACTTATTGGTATGGCAATCAATTAACTAAAATATTTTTCAACAATAACTTGAACACATAACTGAAGTTAACTTTTTTTTTAATGTTTGAGAGAGAGAGAGAGAGACAGACAGACAGAGCACAGCAGGGGAGGGGCAGAGAGAGAGGGAGACACAGAACCCGAAGCAGGCTCTAGGCTCCGAACTGTCAGCACAGAGCCCGATGCTGGGCTTGAACTCACTAACTGTGAGATCATGATCTGAGGTGAAGTCAGATGCTTAACTAACTGAGCCACCCAGGTGCCCATGAAGTTAACTTTTAATACAGCAAAACACAATCTCTTTGGTCACATGACTTCAATGCTGATTTGTACTAAAATTCAACTACTGTTCCACAAAAGATGGTACAATGAAAGGAAAAAGTTTAAAGGTAGCTCCCAGTTCTGCCAATGGCAGCATGGCTGAATCATTTAACATCTTCGGAACTCAACCTTAACTTTAAACCTCAAATTTGTAGTAAACAATCTCTGAAGTCTTACAGAGCTCTCACATTCTAGGATTCTATGAATCCACCATTTCTGCCAATCTTCAATCCGTGCTTAGAATATAAGGCAATTCTTACTGTAGTAATGTTTCTTCCTCTTTTTTCTCTGAGAAAAGGGCAAGCAAGGACTTTAAGATCTCTCACAGAAGCTTCCATCATCTGTTCAAGTTTGGAGGTTGACATAGACAGGTTACACTGGAATGAGGCTGTCAGAGCAGGAGCATCGGCCTTTGTCAGGTTGGCAACAAATACCACTTCTGGATCTGTGATCTTGGCCTTTAAAGTCATATTTGGTCTTACAGAGTCATCTGAAAAACAAAAAAAGCAACCAAAAAATATGTCACAAAACGTATCTTGTCACTTGAGTATATACTATCTATAACTTGCTAGGTTGTTTCTAATATCTTGCTATATGGGATATAGCAGAATTAACGGTAGTTGACTGATACTAATGATAAATTATTAACAAATGCTGATTGTGCGGGATAATGCAATCTGATCTCTGACACAACATCATTTCCACTTTGACCTAGCAAGAATAATCTCGTTTTGAAGTTGGTTTTGTCTGAATTAAGGTGTGTGCACATATGAACACATGAATGTGTTTTATGTTACATTGCAGAGACAGGAGGGGAAAACAGGAGAGGGTAATATCAGGAAGAAGATAAGAGACTCTGATAAAGTTGACTCTGACTTCACTATAAAACACATAATCAGTGTCCTACAATCTATAGGATTAATGCATTAACTATGTATATGAATATAGAGATATATAGTTACTGTTTAGGAAAGGTAAATGAAAAAATAAAATTCTGACCTTGCCAGTGAATGGTATTTTCCAATCTTGCTGAATTATGCATTAGAAAGATAAATGCCTGACCTGAGACAATTATAATTTAACAAAGAAAATCACTGATCTACTTGGTAATGCTAGAGTAATTTATAGAGCAGGGAAGTGACTTCGGTGTACATCAAGACCAGACATTTGCACACACTCCCCTTAGTTTAAGATGTTTACGGTGATGTCCAGGGGCATCATGCTGGGTGGTCCGATATCACCTTCTGCCTCTATCTGTTCAATTGCTTCAATGGATATAATTCTTCCATATATTTTCTCTGAATAAAAGACTGCCCTTCTATAAAACAGTCTCCCAACCAAAGACCAAGATTAACTCCCTCTATGTTTGGGTAAGTAAAGAAATGTTAATGGCAGAGTTGGAACCAGAACAGGGGTTTCCTAGCCCCTAATCCAATACATATTTCTATTCTACCTCTTAAAAATTTATGCTTACTAAAAGTTTTCCACAGCATATATTTAAATTGTAAAGAGTATTTTACTTTCTTGAATTGTCCATTCCTCTTTTTTCTTGTAATCTTTGTTAAAATATACGACAAGCTGTCATCTACAACAGATAAATTCTACTAACCTTTCTCCATCTTGATTTTTGCTGTGGCTGTCTGTCGTAGTGGAATCTGTGCTTCTTTTGCCATATTTTCTGAATTCTGAGACACAGCTTTGATAAAGAAATCTGCCACAGTCATCAGAAACTCCACGCTGGCACATACATATAGCTTGTCAAGAACAGCATCAACATGACTTCCATTTTTGCTTTGTTTGTAACTTATATCAATCATAGAACTGTTGTCATCTTGATCATTCCTTTTATCAATCATTCTAAAAAATATATACATTATTTCATTCTTGCAAAAATAATTTAAAAGATGAAAAATTTCCTATACACCTTAATAGTCTTTGTTTCACCTTTAAGTTTTTAATCTGAACAGAAAACAGGTCAATGTTAACTGGGGTCTAATTAGCTAATTAGCAACTAGGACACAGTCTCCTAATCTCTACAGCAAGACTCATGTTTTTAAGCAATTACAGATTATTTTATAATTATAATACAGTAGCAGAAAAATAAATGAATGACTACTAAAAGGAATTAACAAAACACATTAATGTGGTCCCACAAAATTTAAAGGACAACCTCTTTACATTAGTTTACAAAATAAAACCTCCCTGAACAAATTTATCTCCAAAGATCATCCTATATAATTTGAGTCCAAAAGTATTCAATCAAATTCAAATCAGCCAGTGTTTATCAAGTGTCTGCTGTGATAGCTGCCACATATCCTCACACATGCGGGGAAGAACAGGTTACCAAACAGATGATGGCCTTACCCTTGCCTATATAGCAGCGGACAGCTACCCCAAACACGAAATTTGCAAACTAGAAAAGCTGGTTGCATGATAGCACTCTTTCCTCATTTATTCATCTCTAGGAAACACAAAGAGCTCAGAAGTATCCAGTATGTATTCAATGGAGCCCCTGGTTAGGGAGCATCATAGTTTTTCTCCAAAGAACATCAAGGGCAAAAAGAGTATGTCTCAATATTTGAGAAAGGAATAAATATATAATTAGAATATTAAAGTCACATTATTTCCCACTTTACAGGAGGCTAATACAAACTAATGTTTAAGTACTGGCTTGATAATGTGAAAATGCTAGGGATTACATTTCTAGTAAAACTTGGAAAAAATTTCAGAATACTGGTTTAAAATATACAGACAAAACAAGTAAGATAAAGAAAAGATCAGAAACTTTCAGGCTTTTTTTTGGAAAAAAAAAAAAAAGAACCTGCCTTTTGGGGACAATTTAGAAAAATATGTTACCAAAAAACCACCCTATGTGAATTTCATTATTAAAATTCTTACATTCTCTTAGTTCCTGCTTTTAAGACAGTACTCCACTTTATTATTAAATTTCCCTTTAATTCAAATTTCACAGGAACTGAATCTGATATTAGCACTATTTAGTGATGCACTTCAAATTGAAGTATGACCAAAGATCTCTTTTGATAATCTCCAAGCCTAGCAACCGAATGTCAGGTATAATGTCAGCCTTAAATAACGTACAGCAAGTTCAGAGATGACAAACCTTGATGTTGCTCTCTCAATGCCTTCTCTGAGATCGTCAAGTGTGCATGTCTTAAGTTTAAGGCTAACATTCATTGAGCCATCCTTAAACATCTTCCCTACAGAGGCCATAAGATGTAGTCTGAGTTCACCAAGCCGGAAACTGTCATTGTGAAATGAAAGTTTGGATTCCTGTGGTGTATTTTCAAGCAAAAGAATCAGTATCTTTAAATATTATGTAATGACTTTTAAACACATTTCTTAACTCAGAGACAAAAGGCAAACTGATACAACAAAATTTAAAAGCATGGGTGTTAAAACACAAGAAGAAAACAGAATAATACATGTGTTTCTAAGTGTATATGTACATATAAAAAATACATGTGTTGATATTCAACAATGGTTAATATATAAAAATTTATCTCAGAGTTTAATGCAAATAAAGATATTCAGGAAATGTTTTTGTCAATCAGTCTAACTAATAAATATTTAATTAACTCTTCTGTCAAAACAAAAACAAAAACAAAAAACAAAAAACACCGTGAAAGGAACTATGGGGTTTATGAGAAAGGATAAAATATAGTAGGTGATCTCAGCGAGCTTATACCCTAATAAATATAGAAAACAGAAACATACTATAACAAACATGACAAGGAGATGCTGTAGACTGTAAATGATCAAAGACTGACATGTAGACACTTATTTATTCATATTTAATCTCCCCCATATTCCACAAAGAATATTAAGTGATTAGGTAAAGAGTACAAATAGCAAAACTCAGAAGGTCAGAGAGATCACTGGTGGGCTGAGAAAAATTCAGAAAGAAGATGATAACTGAGCTGAGCCTCAGAGACTAAGCGGGATCAGATGGGGTAAGAGGAGGGAGAAGACATTCCAGATGCGGAAAAAAACACGAGTAAACAATTCAGAGATGCTCTAAGGGTACAAGGTACTAGCTGCTTAAGTTTGAATATTTCAATTAAAGAATGGTAGGGAATGAGGGGTGGGAAGAAATACAGGGCCTAATGAGGTCCCACTTCCCAAACTAAAGATTTAAACTTTCATTAACAGGTAAAAGGATCTCAATCTTTAATTGTAACACATTCTGCAAATTCTAAAGGTATGCCCACATCCTGCAAATTCTACATCTAAAGATATGTAACACATCCTGCAAATTCTAAAGGTTAAATATACAACCACCCCCCAAAAAGAAGGAAAAAAACAAAACAAAACAACTAACAAAAATCTCTTTAGGAAAGTGAAGTCCTAATTGCTCACTATAGACAATGGCATTGATGTAAGAGGTAGTGGTGATGTGCAATTCCTGGTACATTGATTGTAACTACATCCATCACTCAAGACGGTACATTGTATGCATATGGGTCAGACATTGACATTATTAATGGCAAATTTGGAATGTAAGTTATAAAAATGTAAATAATTCACAAGATTCTGGTCTGTAACTACGAATAGAAATGACCCGTGACACACCTACTGATCACAATATACTAGTACAGCTACTAATGTAAACAATTTGGAGTCACTGAACTTTTTTTAATAAGGTACAATTCAGACAACCTAATACCGAATGTTTTTTAGTAGAGTAAAAAGTTATAAACGGCTACATGAAATTCATTTAGGAAAGTGAACTTGTGCCAATGTCTGGTATGGATGAGAGGAAAAAGAGCAATGAACAAGGAAGCCATTACAGTAAGGGTAAGCTAAGAAGTTTCAAATAAAGTAGCAGTGAGAAGTATCAGGAAAGAACAAAGAAAAAAATGGCAATCCTCAGTGTCGAATGAATAAAGGCCAATAAAGAAGGAAGTAAAAGAAAGTATCAACATTCTAAGGCTGGGGCACCAGTAGAATGATCGTACCTTAAGTGCAGTGAAGAATACATTTAACTATTCATTTCCCATAGGTCATGTTTTTTATTTTTTCATTAACATTAAACATTAGAAATGAAAGTAGTTTACTGCATAAATGACGGACACTAGCCCAAGGCTCAAGAGCAATATGAATAACTTAGAAAACAATTTGAAACATAAGATAACATGAGTGGACAATAACAACAGACATAATCAATGCAAATTATGGGTATTATAATGTATTTATTATGAGTATTATGATATGATGTAATTGATATAATAAAATTATTTATTGAAGATACTATCTACATAACAACAAATAGCTTTCTAAAATAGCACTGGTACATTAATTACTTCAAATCATAGCACTATACTTGGTTCTTGTATCCCTAATCGGTATCCTTAATACAAATCTATTACATATAAAATTTATTTAATAGAAACATAATTAATGCTTTTATATCCTGGATAATCATGAATTTTAAAAGAATCCTCCAAGGTTCCAAAGCCACTACTAAATTATTCTTATACAGCTATATATGTACACATATATAGCTATGTAACAAAATTACACATATAATTAATTACTCACATATAAAATTCTTCTACTAGAGATGGACCTAAGTAGTTCAGGGCTAATGTTACCAAAAGAAGTAAAAATTTTTCCTTACGTGAGTAAGATTAGAAATACTAACAAAGTGAAGACAGAGCAAGACCAATGTATATTCTGTAGGCCAAGTAAGAGTTTAATAGACATTTTAATTTTTTAATTAATTTTTTAATTCAAATGAAAAAATGCCAATGTTTTAACATTAAATATCAATAACTGAAGATGTATTTCTAAATAAATTTACTACATACCTGGTTTATATCATTGTTATAAAGGACAATGGAAAGAGATTCAAAGTGAAAGTCAAATTGGAGAGTGACATTTTGGTCCACAGAAAGCTTTGAGTCTGTCATATCTTGTTCTGATGGTTCAAACATAAGAATGAAAATTAAAAAGCTTTAAGTAGGTACATTATTTTACACTTATTTAAAAAGCAAAGATGATAACCTATTATTCTAAATATGTATCATACTTTCTAGGATTCTTTAAATCATATTATGAGAATTAATTAAAATGGCAATGATTTATTCTATATATATTTAGTGTAAGGAAAAATGACAGAGGGAGGCCATCTACATTTTAAAAGAAGCAACAAAAAAGAAGGGGTCTTGGAGAGTATCCAGACAACTATTTTTTAAAGCCCCCCAGAACAGGACTGTTCATCATAGAATAATTTACAATTATCAAAGCATTTAACCTAAATGGTTATAAGCCAGTGTTAAGAGATTTTGAAATTAGAGGCAGAGAAAAATAAAATATTTTGTCCTAGAACAGACTAGTCAATAATAGATCCTCTGCTAGCATAATGTAATTCTCACTATCTTTAATTACCTATACCACCCAGCTCATTACATTTACAAGAACAGAATATAATTCAAGAGCAGAGACAAACAGTGCTCAAATAAAATATGGGCCAGGGAGCCTTTGGAATTCTGGGGGGAAAAGAGATTTCAAGAAGTAATTTAGTCCTTTCCCTCATCTTTAGGCAAAAACGTTTTAGACAATAAAAACAGATACTGTTTTCAGTCACTCTTAGAAACTGATTTTATCAACTCTTTTGGAGATGGATTCTATCCTTTGATCATTTATAGGGAAATGTTCTTACAAGATACTGGAAGAGCAAACACTGCATAACTTTAACCACATAAAGGCTTCGCCATGTTGGAAAATGCTAGGGTTTTTTCCCTTCACTTTTCCTGAAAGTAATTCATATTCCAATCTCCACCATCTTTGCAGCTTTCTGAATTCACAACTTTTCCCAAGGACCACGTTAACCGTATAGCCAGAGCCAAAGACACAAATTGACCACAGCTGAACATAATGAGCTCCTGATTTAATCACATACAGTCTGCCTGCTGTTTTTAGTCATCTGCACATAGTTCCGGTCTAACCACAGCAATAGCCTGCTTATCTAGTGTTTGTCTGGACTGTACTGGAGCATACTCCCAGTCTGGGGAGAAGATGCTCACCTCACCAACCCCATGTAACACTAACTATCCACCTGAAACAAAAACCTTTTCTGCACACAACTCTAGTCATTTATTTTGCAATTTCAAAACACACTGGGCCTAAATACAGGAGAAGCAATGTTAATGATATTATTAACTGGCACTTTTATGTACTGCTTTCTTAAGTAACAGCTGATGATCTGAGCATTCATTATAAAAGCACAGCAGTCTGGGGCCACTCAACAGAAGGGGAAGCCATGGAAATATTAACCTAGTTACAGTCTAATAAAACATATGTTCAAGTAAATGACTTTAAATGATGAAAAACGTAAAATTATGTTTTATATAATATCTTGAGCAAGAATGACACTTTTCTTTTATAAAAATTATCCTTTAAAAATGGATGAATTTAAAAGGCTCAGTGCTTTTAAATGATTCCATTGTAATAATCCAGAAAATTCCCTTATGTATGTGACTATATCATTCTCTAATAAAGCCAGATTAGTAAAGCTGTTTTTGTACCACAAGACCTTCCTTTCTCTTGGGCCAGTCATTTGAGTAGGATACTGAGGCCCTTTTTTCTCTTGATAATTTTGGACCTTGCCATGCTACATGCCTAATTTGCTATTTCTCAAGGTACACCACCTCCATGGCTCCTAAACTCAGCAATTCAGCTGTTAGAAGTAAAGGGCAAACATGTATCCTGCAAACAGTAGGTGGCCCCTCCCCTTATGGAAGACAATGAGCATACCTCCTTCCCTTGGGAGCTCCAAGGCAGCCCCAGGCCCCGTACCAGCCAATTTTCCACAGTAAATACTGCAGTATTGAAACAGTTCATAACACATTGTGCTAGACAACTAAAAATACCACTATACATAAATACAGCATTAACACTAATTTTCCTCCATAATCAAAGCAAAAATCTTCATTAATTTATACCTTTGAGGTGGTCAGGCCCACCCAGAACATCTTTTCTTACTCTTATAGCCTCCTGGGTAGACTGTGTAGGGCTTGGCTGTGAAGAAGCTTCTCCAAGATTTTCCAGCAAAATTTTCATTAAAACTGTTAAGTCATCTTCACTGAGAGCAACCTAGAAAGCAACAATAAATTGTTAATATATAAGTAATAAAAAAGCAGAATATCATATCCATGTCTCAGTTTACAGTTCCTCAAATTCAATGTTCACCTAAGCAAAAAAAAAAAAAAAAAAAGAGTTGGGACAGTAAACACAGGAAACAAGTATTTCATTGCATAGTAGGAGACACTATTGTCGTGTAAAGCACCCTTCTGTCTGATCCCAAGCTCAAGCACCTGCCTATGTCATTCTTCTTCCGGCTCTGTTCCTATCTTTCTTCTACTGTTCCTGGACCTGTGCTTCTCTCTCCTCTCCTTCTCTCCCCATCGCCACTCTGACTCTCTCTCTTCTCACCCAGTATCAGCTCCCTCCTCCACTTCACTCCCATCCAAACTTAATACAGGAAGAGTGTTGTTCAGTTTCTAGTCTCTACCAAGAAGTAAAAAGATACTCTCCTTCAATGGAGCTCTTATTCCCTGTAAATATGCATCTGGACATACCTAAGATATTTGTGCAACTTATCAAGAATAATGCCACTTAGAACAGTAAGTAATGCATCACAAAGAATTTTTTAAAACAAAAACACAGAGCAGAAAAGGAGCATCTTGTTGATCTCCCACCTTTACAAAAGGGAATGTGTGACGAAGGAAGGAAGGAAGGAAGGAAGGAAGGAAGGAAGGAAGGAAGGGAGGAAGGAAAGAAGGAAGGAACAAACAAACAAAGTAAGTAAGTAATGGGGTGCCTGGGTGGCTAAGCCAGTTAAGCAGCTGACCTCGGCTCAGGTCATGATATCACAGTTGATGAGTTCGAGCCTTGCATCCGGTTCTGTGCTGACAGCTCAGAGCCTGGAGCCTGCTCCAGATTCTGTGTCTCCTTCTTTCTCTGCCCCTCTACCACTCACACTCTGTCTCTCTCTCTCTCAAAAGCAAATAAACATTAACAATTTTTAAAGAAAAAGAAAGCGAGAGAGAGAAAAAAAGAAAAAGAAATGAAGAAGCAAAGAGAGAGGGAGAGAGTTTTTGAATCAGGCAGCACTGTATCAACACTACCACTTTCTGGCTGTGCTATTTGCCAAGTTTCTGAGCCTCCTTAACTCAGGTTTCTTAATCTTTAAAAAAGAAATAATACCATCTTCCTTCTAGCTGCCTGCAGAACATGAAGTAGCTAGAACAAAGTTGCTACTGGCTGCCAAGAACCATTAAACCTTTTAATCTTTCTATCTTTTGTACATTTTCCCTACACATATAGCAGTCCAAAAGACTGTTCCAAATACTTAAACACAACTTCACACAGGCATGCATGCATTCACTGCACCTTCTCCTCCGAATACCACAGAATACTTTGTTCCCCAAATACAGGCCCTTATTGACAGAAAAAGTGCCTGACCCCAGCCTAAATGAAAATGGGGAGATACTTTAGCATGAGATAATAACCAAAGATTTCTTGTTTGCTCCAAGAGAATAGATGTCACTTTAACTCCCCAGAACTTCCCTGTGTATTCATTCCCACGTGTGATACCAACCAGGATATTACAACTACCTGGAAAGCAGTGAACTTCACCATCCCCTCTGGTTTGCTGTGGCTGAAACCCTTCCGTAAGCGTCAATGACAATTTGAGACATGGCCCCACAGTTGTTTAAGAACTGTCAAACTGATTTACTCAACTCACTGATGTCACCTACCTGATACCCTTTCTTAGCTACACCCAGAAAAAGTACGCAGACTCACACCAATGAGGGGGTGTTCTGAGAGGCCTGGATTGCTGACACATCAGGTAGTGGAAACTGCACCCACTAAGGCTGCATCTTGATTTAACAGGCGTCCTTTTAGTTAAAGTGATGATCACACGTTGATGTTAAAATGCTGGATCTGTTACTTTTTGTCTTTCTTTTGAAATACTTCCAGCATAAAGGAAAAGCAGAGAGAATACAATAATCCTCCCCAGTGTACCTATCATCTAGCTTTGTCAAATCTTAGTTTCCCACATTTCCTTTAGATCTTGTTTCTCCATTATAGATATGGTTGAAGACCTATGTTTACGTCTATGAGACTCCATCCCAGCCACACTCCTTTTCAGCGAAAGACACTATCCTGAATTAGAGAATTATTCTTCCCATGAATGTTTTCTTATATTTACCACTATTGAATTCCCTACAAACAATTCACACACACACACACACAACACAAACACAGCAATGTCTATTGTTATAAAATTCGAAATAATATAGAATTGTACTCTCATTTTGCAACTCAATTTTTTCCACTTTTACGTTTAAGGTATACCCATTTTGTTTCATATAGTTCTAGCTCACTCACCTTATCTGCTTTATACTGCCCATAATATGAATATACTATCCCTTAGTCCATATTCTCCTACTGACAGAAATACAGGTTTTACTTTTGCTTTCAGCAAACCTAGAACCACACAATCCTTGAAAGCAAGGGGAAAAGGTCAGATATTAGCCCTGAGATCTAATCTCTTAACAGCAAGGGAGAAGCTGAGAGTTGCATACTCTGAAATAGAGAAATCTTTATGAATAAATACCCTAAATAGACACTCTTCACTTATATTATATCCACTCATAACTACACAAAGGACCCTTCATCCCTACAACAAACTTCAGTTTTAACTTCTTCCTGAGTAGAACTCTTTGACCTTTCTGTTTTATCTTAGAACTAACTCTGAAGTAATCACAAGTGTCAAAAACTTCTAAACTACTAGATTTGTATTTGTTTTTCACACACTGGGTTTAGTCACTCTCGGTCCTCCCCTATCCCCTACTGCTTGTCTTCAGTGGTCTCACAAACATGCACAGGAGAACCACAGGACTCCTACACTTCCATTACCACCTTTGACCAATACCATCTCTCCCAGTGAGTCAACATGGAAACCGATAATCACACTATTATAAACAATGCTGTGTTTATAGGCTTACCAAATGTACACCTCCATCTATTTAAAATGTCCACTTTTCGGGGTGCCTGGGTGGCTTACTGGTTAAGCGTCTAACTCTTGGTTTTGGCTCGGGTCAGCATCTCACAGTTCATGGGTTTGAGCCCCATGCTTCAGTGCGGAGCCTGCTTAGGATTCTCTCTCCCTTTCTCTCTCTCTGCCTCTCCCCAACTCACACTTGCTCGCTCTCTCTCTCAAAAATAAATAAATAAACTTTTTTAAAAAGTTCATTTTTTTTAATGTTTATTTATTTATTTTTGAGAGAGAGAGTGAGCAAGTGTGAGTGGGGGAGAGGCAGAGGGAGAGAGAGAGAGGGAAATGCAGAATCTGAAGCAGGATCCAGGCTCTGAGGTGTCAGCACAGAGCCCAACATGGGGCTCAAACTCAAGAACCATGAGATGATACACTGAGCCGAAGTTGGATGCTTAACTGAGTCACCCATGTGCCACCTAAGTTCTATTTTCGAATTAAAAGAGTGCCTTTAAACATTAAGAATACTCCTATGGTATTTTGAATGTGGTATCTAAATCTTACTTTATACTGGCTTACAATTCAAGTGCCTTAAAACTGTAACAGACCTTTCCAAAATGACTAATAATATGTTCAGTAAACTCTAGTAGGTTTTATCTCGGACTTCTTGCTGGCTTTACCAGGTATGTGACTAAAGTGAAATAAAGAAAAGTCAGAAAATTAGGATGACTTCATTTTCAGTTAACAAAGTACTCCCATTTAAGGCATCACCACTTTTTTTTTTAATGTTTATTTATTTATTTTGAGAGAGAGAGAGAGAGAGAACGAGCGAGTGAGCAAGCAGGGGAGGGGCAGAGAGAGACATAGAATCTGAAGCAGCCTCCAGGTTCTGAGCTGTCAGCACAGAGCCTGACGCGGGAGGCTCAAACCCATGAACCATGAGATCATGACCTGAGCTGAAATCAGAGGCTTAACTGACTGAGCCACTCAGGCGTCCCAAGGTATTACCACTTCTGATGTACACTAGAACTAGACTGTGATCAATGCTAAAAGCCTACTCACAATTTTCACATAACGTATACATACACTTACCAACATAGGTTTTAGCTTTCCTTTTATCTCCATCCCTGGAATCTGCATATACCATGCTGCTGCTAAATTTCGTTGTATTGACAATAGCATGTTGACTGGTTTTAAAATTTCAATGTCATGTTGTGGCAAGCCAGACTGCAAAATAGTTCTGAAAGATAAACAAGAATTTGTTTTGTATTTTTAAATTTACATTTTAAAATGAAGCCTATCATATTGTGTAATAGTTTCCAGTTTTCCTGGATACTGAAGGCTGCTATCAGAATTCTTCTAGAACATGCTTCTTTTCACAGATCAATCCAAATCAGAAGAAATCAAGAGCTTTCTAAAATAAAATCTAGGCAAGGCTGATTCCAAAAACAAAGAGTATGACTATTAAACTATTTATTATCTTCCACAAAGACTATTCAATATTAGCAACTAGTACAATGTTATACAAACAAATGTTTAACATCCTCCTAAAAAAGGCAAAGAAACTCTACGTAATCCTTAGTTTTGTGTTATTGGTACTTCTCCAAACTCAAAGGGAAAAACTCACCAAACCTACACATTAAACAAACATATGGTTAATAGTCATTTCAAGCATGACTGCCAATAACCATTTGCACAACCAAATGAATGACTCTTGTCATTCAACAGACCCAAGACTTTCCCATTTGGATTCAATAATCCTTTAGATACCACACTGAGCATTCCCAAACGTGACAAGGTTTGGAAATGAGGAAAAAAAAATCTTAACTTTTAGTACATTTTAAGAAGTCTGCTTCTGTCTACAGAAAATAGCTATGTGCAAAGTGAAAAATAAGTAAAATAAATCGAAATTATTACTGAGTAAACTATAATTTTATAATAGTAAATTTTTATAAAATGGAAAAAGCCACATAATAAATGTAGTAACACAAAATGAAGATTCCATGAGGTGCACAACTATTACCAGTGACCAAAACCCAATGGTCATGGTTTTATAATTATAAAAAATAAAGAATGACAACCACAAAGAGTGAGAGTATTTTACCCCTTGAAAAGATTTTATGAGAATTATATTTCTAGAAGTAGTACACAATTGGATTATATATGTATACCTGGACAACTTCAACTGAGTTAGTTGAATGCTCATCTTCTCAATGACTGGAGGAAGAGAATCACGTTCCATAGGAACTAAGCTAAATTTGTTTTCAACTCTGATTAAACCCAGATCTGCTATAACAGCATTAGGCGATACTGAAGACTGAGGAATAATAATAACTGGTGCTTTCAAGTTGATATCCATCAAAAGGCGGAAACTCTTTTGAGCCAAGTCTTTCATGCTGGAAGCAGCCCTTTCTGCAGCCTGGACTGTGGCTGAGCTCAAAGCTTCTTTGGCAGTTTGGAAATTGTTGAGGAAGTTCTATTGGAAGAGACAGATATTAAGATTTCCTTTAAAAAAAAAACAGGATTAACTTTAAAAAGCATCTTCTTATTCCTAAACACCCACACTCTTCCAAAACTCAATCAGGAGGAAATAGAAAGCTTGAACAGACTCATAACCAGCGAAGAAATTGAATCGGTTATCAAAAATCTCCAAACAGGGGCGCCTGGGTGGCGCAGTCGGTTAAGCGTCCGACTTCAGCCAGGTCACGATCTCGCGGTCCGTGAGTTCGAGCCCCGCGTCAGGCTCTGGGCTGATGGCTCGGAGCCTGGAGCCTGTATCCGATTCTGTGTCTCCCTCTCTCTCTGCCCCTCCCCCGTTCATGCTCTGTCTCTCTCTGTCCCAAAAATAAATTAAAAAACGTTGAAAAAAAAAAAAATTAAAAAAAAAAAAAAAATCTCCAAACAAATAAGAGTCCAGGACCAGATGGCTTCCCAGGGGAGTTCTACCAGACGTTTAAAGCAGAGATAATACCTATCCTTCTCAAGCTATTCCAAGAAATAGAAAGGGAAGGAAAACTTCCAGACTCATTCTATGAAGCCAGTATTACTTTGATTCCTAAACCAGACAGAGACCCAGTAAAAAAAGAGAACTACAGGCCAATATCTCTGATGAATATGGATGCAAAAATTCTCAATAAGATATTAGCAAATCGAATTCAACAGCATATAAAAAGAACTATTCACCATGATCAAGTGGGATTCATTCCTGGGATGCAGGGCTGGTTCAACATTCGCAAATCGATCAACGTGATACATCACATTAACAAAAAAAAAGAGAACCATATGATCCTGTCAATCGATGCAGAAAAGGCCTTTGACAAAATCCAGCACCCTTTCCTAATAAAAACGCTTGAGAAAGTCGGGATAGAAGGAACATACTTAAAGATCATAAAAGCCATTTATGAAAAGCCCACAGCTAACATCATCCTCAACGGGGAAAAACTGAGAGCTTTTTCCCTGAGATCAGGAACACGACAGGGATGCCCACTCTCACCGCTATTGTTTAACATAGTGCTGGAAGTTCTAGCTTCAGCAATCAGACAACAAAAGGAAATCAAAGGCATCCAAATTGGCAAAGATGAAGTCAAGCTTTCGCTTTTTGCAGATGACATGATATTATACATGGAAAATCCAATAGACTCCACCAAAAGTCTGCTAGAACTGATACATGAATTCAGCAAAGTTGCAGGATACAAAATCAATGTACAGAAATCAGTTGCATTCTTATACACTAACAATGAAGCAACAGAAAGACAAATAAAGAAACTGATCCCATTCACAATTGCACCAAGAAGCATAAAATACCTAGGAATAAATCTAACCAAAGATGTAAAAGATCTGTATGCTGAAAACTATAGAAAGCTTATGCAGGTAATTGAAGAAGATATAAAGAAATGGAAAGATATTCCCTGCTCATGGATTGGAAGAATAAATATTGTCAAAATGTCAATACTACCCAAAGCTATCTACACATTCATGCAATCCCAATCAAAATTGCACCAGCATTCTTCTCGAAACTAGAACAAGCAATCCTAAAATTCATATGGAACCACAAAAGGCCCCGAATAGCCAAAGTAATTTTGAAGAAGAAGACCAAAGCAGGAGGCATCACAATCCCAGACTTTAGCCTCTACTACAAAGCTGTAATCATCAAGACAGCATGGTATTGGCATAAAAACAGACACATAGACCAATGGAATAGAATAGAAACCCCAGAACTAGACCCACAAACGTATGGCCAACTCATCTTTGACAAAGCAGGAAAGAACATCCAATGGAAAAAAGACAGTCTCTTTAACAAATGGTGCTGGGAGAACTGGACAGCAACATGCAGAAGGTTGAAACTAGACCACTTTCTCACACCGTTCACAAAAATAAACTCAAAATGGATAAAGGACCTGAATGTGAGACAGGAAACCATCAAAACCTTAGAGGAGAAAGCAGGAAAAGACCTCTCTGACCTCAGCCGTAGCAATCTCTTACTCGGCACATCCCCAAAGGCAAGGGAATTAAAAGCAAAAGTGAATTACTGGGACCTTATGAAGATAAAAAGCTTCTGCACAGCAAAGGAAACAACCAACAAAACTAAAAGGCAACCAACGGAATGGGAAAAGATAGTTGCAAATGACACATCGGACAAAGGGCTAGTATCCAAAATCTATAAAGAGCTCATCAAACTCCACACCCGAAAAACAAATAACCCAGTGAAGAAATGGGCAGAAAACATGAATAGACACTTCTCTAAAGAAGACATCTGGATGGCCAACAGGCACATGAAAAGATGTTCAACGTCGCTCCTCATCAGGGAAATACAAATCAAAACCACACTCAGATACCACCTCACGCCAGTCAGAGTGGCCAAAATGAAGAAATCAGGAGACTATAGATGCTGGAGAGGATGTGGAGAAACGGGAACCCTCTTGCACTGTTGGTGGGAATGCAAATTGGTGCAGCCGCTCTGGAAAGCAGTGTGGAGGTTCCTCAGAAAATTAAAAATAGACCTACCCTATGACCCAGCAATAGCACTGCTAGGAATTTATCCAAGGGATACAGGAGTACTGATGCATAGGGGCACTTGTACCCCAATGTTTATAGCAGCACTCTCAACAATAGCCAAATTATGGAAAGAGCCTAAATGTCCATCAACTGATGAATGGATAAAGAAATTGTGGTTTATATATACAATGGAATACTACGTGGCAATGAGAAAAAATGAAATATGGCCTTTTGTAGCAACGTGGATGGAACTGGAGAGTGTGATGCTAAGTGAAATAAGCCATACAGAGAAAGACAGATACCATATGGTTTCACTCTTATGTGGATCCTGAGAAACGTAACAGAAACCCATGGGGGAGGGGAAGGAAAAAAAAAAAAAGAGGTTAGAGTGGGAGAGAGCCAAAGCATAAGAGACTGTTAAAAAACTGAGAACAAACTGAGGGCTGATGGGGGGTGGGAGGGAGGGCAGGGTGGGTGATGGGTATTGAGGAGGGTACCTTTTGGGATGAGCACTGGGTGTTGTATGGAAACCAATTTGACAGTAAATTTCATATATTAAAAAATAAAAAAATAATAAAATATAAAAATTAAAAAAATTAAAAAAATAAAAAAATAAAAAGCATCTTCTTTAAAAAAGAAAAACTAAATAAAATAGTAAAACAAAAGAGAGGATATTTATGATTGTATATATGGAGACTGTCCAGAAAGACACACTCTAAAATATTAACAACTATTACCTATAGAAACAAGAGTCTTTTAACTTTCATTTTATGTATTTCAGAATTATCTGTTTTTTTATGAGAAATTTTTGTTGGCAATTCTTTTTTAAGTCTCCCTTTACTCATGAGTGTTTGTCACTTTAAATTCAAATGTAAATAGGGGTACCAGGGTGACTCAGTAGGTTAAACATCTGATGCTTGATTTCTGCTCAGGTCATGATCTCACAGTCAGTGAGACAGAGCCCTGCATAGAGCTCTGTGCTGACAGCACGGAGTCTGCTTGGGATTCTCTCTCCCTCTCTCTCTGCCCCTGCCCCCACTCAAAATAAATAAGTAAACTTAAAAAATAAATAAATAAAATAAATTCAAATGTAAGTAAAAGGACAGCAATTTACTTCTCCCACAGAGGTTCGATTTTGTACCTCTAGGGCACAGGAAAAAAAGTTTATTGTTAGAAACTAAGAAATGCCAGCTTATTTCTGAAGTTTTTTTTTCTGAGTGTACTCAGGCATAAGCAAAGATGCTTAAGGGTCTATAAACTTGCAATCATTAGCAAGAGTCCAAATTACTTCATTTAAAGTAAGATGCATTTCATCTCAATTTCAACTAAAAACATATTTTTCCCAATGAAGAAAAGATGACTTTTAGAAGCAATATTCTTGAAGCTAATAATATAAAGTGAATTAAATTGCCCCTTCTTTTTTAATTACCTTCCAGAAGAATAAAACATGATGGTGTAGGTAGAAATCCATGACTAAAAGCCCTAAATAATAGTCTTGCTAAGAGGCATAGGCAGATTTAAACTCTTCAGCCCATGACATTTACATGGAAATAATAATTAAAAGAAAATAATTTTATAGACTTTTTGATTACAATTATATTCAAAAGTTGTAAATTCCAATACTAGTCCTTCATAAGCCTGAGAAGCTCCTAAAAAAATTCTTGTAGCTAAATATCTTTAAGGGTGTTTCATAAAACAACACTGAAAATACCTAAAGTAAAACAACAAAAAGTACTTTTAAATTATAGAACTATGGAAATGTGAAAGAATGAGAATAACAAAAATTCATTTGGGTATCTATCACATAAAGGATTTCCTTCACTATAATATTCTGTTCAGCATTTCAGTATTTACCACATAGCCCTGTTAGTAAAGATTTTGACTACCTAGTTACAGATGTATAGGCAAAGATATTTAGACCTCAATGAGAAATAAATATATTTTAAAACAAACTTACCAAAAGAGACATGAAGAATTTATGAACGTAAACAATTTGAATACAACCCACTTTGAGACTAAGTTTCCCATCTACTTTCGACATATCAGCATAGGCCTTTCCTTCTGTGGCACCTGGATAAAGAGTCATTTGGAACCTAAAGACTTCGTCTCCCAAAATAGAGACAGCCTAAAAGTATTAAATTAACTGGTTATTACATCAAAAGAGCTATATTATTTCAAAAGAGCTATATTATAAATAGCTTCCTTATTAAAAAATCCTTGATATATAAAGAAGCACTATTTAAATTCAACCTTCAATACATTATTAGCTAAAAATATCTTAATAAAACTTTTTCCTATTTCTACAAAAGTTGTTTTAACCAGTGGAAATAATCAATCATTTAATTGGTCAGACATGACTTACAAATCATCTAATCTACTATACACAATGTGAAAGCATACAATAACCATATTCATGCTCAATCCTTAACAAAGTGCCTAACACATGACAATTAATAAACACATAATGAACAAATGAGTAAAGGCATACCATACATAAAAATCAAAACTAAATAAATATCAATGCAGAGATTATCTTTCATTAAAATAATTTTTGATATTTACTTTTTAGTTTCTATTAATCTGTACATTCTAGTTTTTTGTGAAATAATTTATTAATTTTTGGTATAATTTGCATATATAAAATGCACTCATCTGAAGTGCATACTCTGAAAAATTTTGACAAATTTATACTACCCATGTATGTAACACCAAAACAAGATACAGAACACCTCATCACTCCAAGTTCTTTTGAGCTCCTCCCCTTTAGCCAAAACCTGATCCCTCCCCAAAACCCAGATCCAAGCAACCACTGATCTTCTTTCTCAGTCTTTTCTAGAGCTTCATGTAAGTGGACTCATACTATATGTTCTCTTCTATATCTGCCTTCTTTCATTAATTATGATGTTGAGATTCACCCGCATTACATGTATCAGCATCTTTCCCCCCTTTAGTGTTTTTTTCTTCAGATAGATATTCAGAAGTGAAAATGCTGTATCATATGAAGGAAAGTTCTTTTGTTAATTTTTGAGCCACCTCCGTACTATTTTCCATAGTGGCTGTACCAATTTACATTCCCAACCACAGGGCATGAGAGTTCCCTTTCCTCCACATCTTCACCAAAACTTATTATTTCTTGTCTATTTAATAAATGCGATTCTGACAGGTGTAAAGTGATATTTCATTGTGTTTTTGATTTGCATTTCTCTGGTGATTAGTGATACTGAGCACCTTTTCATGTGCCTGTTGGCAACTGGTATGTCTTCTTTGCAAAAATGCCTATTCAGATCCTCTGCCCAATTTTTAACCAGATTGATTGTTGTGTGTGTGTTATTGAGTTGTAGGAGTTCTTCATATATTTTTGATATTAACCACATGTCAGATATATGATTTGCAAACTTTTCTCCCATTCAGTAGGCTACTTTTTGGTATGGTGATGGTTTCTTTACCATACAGCTTTTTAGTGCCATGTAGTCACATTTAAAAATGTTTGCTTTTGTTACTTTTGCCTTTGGAGTCAGATCCAAGAAAACATCTTAGCTAAGACCAATGTCAGGAACCTTACCACCTCTTTCCTTCTAGGAGTATTATGGCTGCAGGTCTTAGATTCAAGTCTTTCATTGATTTTGTGTTAAATTTGTTATATGGTATAAAATAGTGATCCAGGGTCATGCTTTTTTGGGTGAGGGGGGGTTTTGGGGGGGAAGGGTAAAGGGAGGGGGGAGAAAGTGTGAGCGGGCGTTGTGAGGGGGTGGGTTGAGGGGGAGGGAGAAAGAGAAAGAGAGAGAGAGAGAGAGAAGGCTCCATGCCCTGCACAGAGATCAACACAGGGCTCAATCTCATGACTGTGAGATCATGATCTAAGCTGATACCAAGAGTCAAGGCTTAATTGACTGAGCTACCCAGGCACCCCCACTTTTGTGCTTTTATATACAACTGTCAAGTTTTATTGACAATTACATTTTTTGCACTATAGTGGTCCAACATCACTTACTGAAGACACTGTCCTTTCCCCATTGTATATTCTTACCTCCTTTGTTGAAAATTCACTTTATGTACAGGAGTTTATTTCTGGGCTTTCTAGTCTGTTCCATTTATCTATGTGCCTGTTTTGAGGCCAATACCATACTGTTTTGATTAATATAGTCTTTTAGAATAGTTTGAAATCAGGGAGCATGAGACCTCTGGTTTTGTTCTTTCTCAAGACTGTTTTGGGGGGTGCCTGGGTGGTTCAGTTGGTTGGGTGTCCAACTTCAGTTCAGGTCATGATCTCGCAGTGTGAATTCGAGCCCTGCATCAGGCTCTGTGCTGACAGCACGGAGCCTGAAGCCCCCCTTTCACTTCTGTGTCTCCCTCTCTCTGCCCCTTCCCCGTTCATGCTCTCTCTCTCTCTCTCTCTGAAAAATAAACAAACATTTAAAAAATTTAAAGAAAAAAAAGATTGTTTTGGCTGTTCTTTTGTGTTTTGATACAAGTTGAGAATTGTCCTAGTCCATGAAAGATGCCAGTGGAATTTTGATAGGAATTGCACTGAATTTATAGAATGCTTTGAGCACTGTGGACAATTTAACAATATAAATTACTTCAATCCATGAGCGTAAAATATGTTTCCATTCACCTGTGTCTTCTTCAATTTCTTTCAACAATGTTTTATAGTTTACAGTGTACAGGTCTTTCACCTACTTGGTTAAATGTATTTCTAGGTGTTTTTTTTTCTTCTAGATATTTTATTCTTTATGATGCAATTGTAAATGGGATTGTTTTCCTAAATTCTTTCTGATAGTTCATTATTGCTATATAGAAATGCAACAGATTTTTGTATGTTAATTTTGTATCTTGCAACTTTACTGAATTCACTTATTAGCTGTTAACAGTTTTTTTCATGGTTTGAGGACTTTCTTTAGTATTATATTTACATTCCTTTCTTATTTTCTTTTGTGTCTTTTGTATATTTACTGTAAGTTTTACTTTGTGGTTACCATGAGGTTCACATAAAACATCCTATGCAGATAACAGTCTGTTTTAGTTGACAACAACTAAAATTAGAATACACTCCCAAACTCCACATTTTCACTGTCTCCCCACATTTTATATTTTTGAGTCACATTTTACCCCCTTTTATCCTTTGAATCCATAAACAAATTATTGTAACCATAGTTATTTTTACTACCTTTGTCTATTAACTTTCATTCTAGCTTTAATAAGTGGTTAATCCACTCTTTACTATAGATTTACCTCCTCCAGTAAGATTTTTATTTTCATATGCTTTCTTGTTATTAATTAGCGCCATTTCTTTTCAGCTTAAAAAGTCCTTTTAACATTGTTATAAGCCCAGATAATGGTTACAAACTTCTTTAGCTTCTTGAGCTTTTGTTGGTCTGAGAAATTCTTTATCTCTCTTTCTATTCTGAATGATAACCTTGCTTGGTAGAGCCTTCCTGGTTAAAAGTTTTTTCCTTTCTGTTCTTTGACTATGTCATGACACTCCCTTCTGGCTTGGCAAAGTTTCTGCTGAAAATCTGCTGACTGCCTCATGTGGTTTTCCTTGTACATTAAGAAGTTCTTTTTCTCCTATAGTTCTTAAGATTCTCTTTAATTCTTGACAATTTAGTTAAAATTGGTGTCTTGGTGTTGTACTCTTTGGGTTCATCTTATTTGGAACTTTCTGTGATATTTCCTTTCCCAGTCTAGGGAAGTTTTCAGCCATTATTCCTTCAAATAAGTTTTCTGTCCCTTTCTCTGTCTCTTCTCCTTTGGGGATTCCTAGAATATGGGTATTATTCCACTGCATGTTTCTCATAGGTCTCTTATGTTATCTTTTTTTTTTTTAATTCTCTTTTTTGTTAGGCTGCTCTGTGTGGGTAAATTCCATTGCTTTGTCTTTTAGCTCACTGATCTGTTCTGCTTCATCCAGTCTGTTGCTGAGCCCCTCTGGTGTATATTTTAACTTAGTATATCCTTAGGCTGTATGACTTCCATTTGGTACTTTGTATATTTTATATCTCTGTTGAAGTTGTCATTCTAATGATCCATTCTTCTCCTGAGTTTGGTGAGCATCTTTATGACTATTACTTTGAACTTATTATCAGGAAAATTACTTATGTCCAATTCATTAAGCATTTTTTTTTTTTTTTTAGGTTTTGTCTTTGTCTTCATTTGGACATTTTCCTCTGCCTTCTCATCTTGCCTCATTCTCTATGTTTCTTTGTATTATGTGAAAGAGCTACCTCTCCCACTGGAGGAGTGGCCTTGAATAGGACATGACCTATGGGGCCCAGAAGCCCAATCCCACCTGGCCACCAGAGCCAGGCATCTACGGGGTGTCCTCTGTGTAGGCTGTGGGTGCCTGCAAGCTATGGCAGCAAGAGCACATCTCTGCCTCTCCCCACCGCCCCCATCTCGATGTGGCCATTTTATCTTCTGCTGTGAAGGTGCTGTTCATCTAGTTTTCAAAACTGTTTCAGAGGAAATTATCCCATTTGTAGCTGTAGAATTGGTATTGCCATGGGACAAGGTGAGTTCAGTATCTTCCCACCCTGCCATCTTGCACAGCCTCCTTTTCCTGAAACCTGTTTTTTAATTACCTTTTTGTGAATAGACAGCAAATCAACATTCGTAACTATTATATCCTTAAGTCTGGCAAACATATCGGTCTGCTTTGGCTTCACAGAAATAGAGGCATCCATTCCTATGGGAAATGTAACATTTATAAACTTTTCACCCAATCCTAGTGAACCAGTTCAAGTGGCATTTAATTAAGTTAAAAGATATACTACCAAGATACAGAACGACTAAAATTACTATTAGACATATCAAAGGTATCAATTTCTATGTATGAGATGCCTAATAAAGATTACAGTATCTTTAAGTGCTATAGGTATCCCATACATAAAAGTTGTGGAAATTTTAAAGACAAAAAAAAAAAAAGAATTTCAAAGAGAAATAATCACAGGTCTCCAAACAAATATCCTGTGCATTTTCAAGATCACAAGTGGTCATTTAGGAAGACACACAGTATTTCTTCAATAGCTACCTCACAAGCATTTATTATGAATACTAATGCTCTGATAACTAAGTATATATGAATATAATTTGATGAATAAATACTGTCATAAAATCTATCTAAAACATAATCTAAGATTTCTCTCCAAAAAAATTTTGTTATTCTGATAATTTCTAACGGCACGATGATTTCCTAAACAGCTCCTCAGTAAAAGAGAAAGTCTGCAGCTAAGACCCAGTAATAAGCTCAAACTATTACCATGCTACCCATGAAATAGATACTTGGTAATATTTGTTGAATAGTACTTATTTTTTAATCTTTTCTCTAGTGTTTACTACGTACCACTTTTCTAACTATATACATATATAATCCTACAAATAATTATTATAACTATCACAACAATCCCATGAATAACTATTATAACTATCTCCATTTTACAGAAGAGAGAACTAAGATACAGAAAGGTTAATTTTCTCAAGGTCAGCCAATAAGTGTTACAGCCAAAATTTGAATGTTGGCAGACTGGTCTAAGAACCCATGGTATAATATCAATCTATCCTTTTATCAAGCTGATGATGGGTAAAGCCTACAAAATTTCTTTTAGATACTTCTATTTTGATGCTATATATGCACAAAGACAAGGGAAATAAAGACAATAACATTTTCTCAGTGAGGTGTTGTGATATTAATTTCTCAGTTTAAATTAACATTATATTATGCTGAAAATACAAACAGAACATAAGCAATTAAGCCTTAGATTTATTCTAAAATTTTAAAAATACACAAGAAATGTTTCATGTCAGCTATGAAGCATAACAAATTCACATCCAACATTTCAAAGCACATCTCTAAAAAGGTTGCAAAAATCTTCACTATAAGTAAACAAAACTATGACTCATGAGAAATCTACCATGCACAAGCTTACTCTTCCTGATGTGATGGTGCTGTTTCTATTTCTGAAGAAACAGAAATACCTACACCAAGGAATATCACGTACTTACCACGTACTCTAATATCTGCAATGTTACACTTCTGATCACAGATAAAGACATTAAATGCATTTAATTCAGCTATGACCTTTAAATCAAACACATCATCTTGAGAAGTATTGCTGGATGCTGAAAAGTAATACAAACCTTGTGATTAGCCAAGTGCACAGATGATATAACAGATAAAATAATGTAAAACTCAAAAAAAGTACATTATGAACTATGAAGAATCAAAAAGGCCTCCATTAAGATTCCATATAATTAACATGGATTTGACTCAATTTTCAAATGCCAATCAGACAAAAAGTAGCATGTTCCCTCGCAACTTAAGAATAAAGGCAACCTTTAAAGCACCTCAGAAGTACAATTTGCTAGAGGGAAATTTTCCCATAATTTTTCCTCTTAGAAAAAAGATAGTCCCTCTATATTAGAATTCTAGAATTCTATTGCTCCCAAATTTTTATTTTGTACTTGTTTTTACATCATATATTAGATCAAAGAACATTTCATAAAAATGCTGAAATAAAGAATAGTTAATAAAATACATATTAACTATAACACAATCCGTGTTCTTAACTATAGAACCAATTTCTCTAGATTGTATCCTATTTCTCCATGAAAAATCCTGAAATAAAATCTATGAGACATAAACATAAAAGGTTAAAGTTTAAAAAATAAAACATATAATATATGTGTGTGCATGTGTATAAGAATCATAAACAAATGAGTTCCCTTCATCTACTTTGGTCCAGGTCTTCACTGATAAATTTAGGAGATGTTTTTCTAGAGATGTGTCTTGCCTGAGGAAAATAGACCTTTTCCTATAATACTGTAAAAGTACAGACATCAGTCTTTAATCACCAAAGTGATAACAGGAATTTTTGTCCCGTAAGATGTAAATCAAACCACAAAAACTATATTCGAACCATAAAAATCAACTATAAAACTATAAAACATACTGGAAGACTGTTATTTTGGGCGAATAACTTTTGTAGTTTATTGAAATTAAACACTGCTTTTTCATTTATTCAACTGTGTGTGTATATGTATGCATTTATATAAATAAGTATTTCCACGGACATTAATATGACAAGTATATTAAAGACAAACTTTAACTCTAGTTTATAGCAAAAGTATTGCTCTGATGCCTGATTAAAAAAAAATCTGATCCTTATATTAGGTCCAATATTACTAAGAATTTAACACTTTAAAGATGTCAGTAATACAGATACTACTCAAACAGGTAATGGTCTGAAAATTAAATTACCAGATATCAGATACTCACATCATGTAATATGAAAGCAAAAATCATTAAAATGATACTTGGCTTAAAAACAGGCACATGTTCACTCTGGATATTTCATATTTAACTTATAGCACAAGCCATATGCTTGAGCAACATGTGTCCATATATGTATGTCATTTAAACTCAGTTTTTGTTAGAAACCAAAGTGAGTCTGTCTCTTCTGTAACATTCTTCCTCCTTTTGTGTCCTGCAAATCATTTAAAATTGTTCAGCGTCAGGTAGATTTATATGACTGATTGAAATGGGCCTTTGTACTTTGCATGATTGTATCACATTTTAATTTCTTCTGTTCTCACTTGCACTGAAGGCTACAGAAACATCAATACAAAGTACATACAACTTTATTTTATGTAAAAGATGGTGAAATCAAATATAAATACATGATTAATACTAAACATTTATTTTAAATCCCTTACTAAATTATTCTATACTACTGCAAGGATAAAATTTGCTTTTTCTTTTGAAACTATCCTAATCCGTCAGAGCAGCTATCACATTAAGTTGCTAAATATTAGTCTTAGCTTGAAAATATAAGTTATCACATGATTATTAAAAGTTCAGACAGAAAGAATCAGACCATGCTAAAAAGTTAATACCAGCTTTGACAACGATACTTCTGGACTCCCCCACAAGTGGTTTCAGCTCAGATTCCTTCTCAGTAGAGGAAGGTTCAGAGGATGGAACAGCAGATGATAAAAAATCCATGAAGGACAGTAAAGCTTCCAAATGAAGTACTAAGTCTAAGGATGAAAATGAAACCTAAGATAATGAACAATTAGAGAGGCAGATTTCAGATGTGGTGACATTTTTATGTTAAGCTTCAACATATACAAATAAGTATAGGTTGCAGAAGAGCTGATTTTAGAATAGTTCAATTAAGATCCTTTTTTTTTTAAGAAAAAACTCACTATTATAATGTTAATCTTAACCAGACAATAAACTAATACTTTGCCCCCTCTCATGCCCAACTGTAATTCTGACCTCAATTGGTGGGTTTAAAGTAAAGATACAGACCTTAATTCAATCACATTTCAGATGGGTCCAAGACAGACTATATAAGCACAAATGGACTGTAGGCAGTGTTTGCACTGAGTCATGCTTTAGCTTAGTCGTTAATTTTATTCTAATCATAAAGCCAATATATAATTCAAATGTTTAATGCTTCCATCAACACTAGGCCAAATAACCATGAAGAAAATTCCCTTAAAAAGTATATTATTGGGGCGCCTGGGTGGCTCAATCGGTGAAGTGTCCGACTTCAGCTTAAGTCATGATCTCACAGTCCATGGGTTAGAGCCCTGCGTCAGGCCCTGTGCTGGTAGTTCTGTGCCAGCAGTTTGGGGCCTGGAGCCTGCTTTAGATTCTGTGTGTGTGTGTGTGTGTGTGTGTGTGTGTCTCTCTCTGCCCCCTCCCCCATTCACACTCTCTCTCAAAAATAAACATTAAAAAATTTTTTTATAAAAAAAAAAGTATATTATTTGTTGGCAAGGATGTGGAGAAAGGGGAACCCTCTTACACTGTTGGTGGGAATGCAAACTGGTGCAGACACACTGGAAGGGAGTATGGAGCTTCTTCAAAAAATTAAAAATAGAACTACCCTACGATACAGCAATTGCACTACTAGGTATTTACCCAAAGGATACAAAAATACTGATTCAAAGGGATACATGCATCCCGATGTTTACAACAGCATTATCAACAATAGCCAAATTATGGAAAGAGACGAAATGTCCATCCACTGATAAATGGATAAAGAAGATGTGGTGTATATATATATACAATGGAATATTAACTCATCCATAAAAAAGAATGAAATCTTACCTTTGCCATGACACAGATGGAGCTAGAGAGTATTATGTTAAGTGAAGTAAGTCAGTAAGAGAAAGACAAATACCATATGATTTCACTCAGATGTAGAATTTAAGAAACAAAACAGATGAACATATGGGAAGAAAAAAAAAAGGAAAGCCAAGAAAGAGATTATTAAATATAGAGAACACACTGATGGTTACCAGAAGGGAGGTGACTGGGGGATGCGTTAAATGGATGATGGGGATTAAGGAAGTCAGGTGTGATGAGCACTGGGTGTTGTATGTAAGTGATGAATCACTAAACTCTGTACCTAAAACTAATATTACACTGTATGTTAAATGACCGTAATTTAAATAAAAACTTGAAAGAAAAATCGGGAAAAAGCATACTATTTTTGTACTCAACAAGTAATCATTAATTCATATCTGGAAAATAATATTTTAGGAAATTAAATCAACTTTTGTAAAAATTTTGTTTCAACTCTTTACCCATTTCTTTCATCTACAAGATTAGATCTATTATTATTGTCACCCTTGTTTTAATTTTAGACCTCACCATCTCACAAATGAAGACAGCTATAAAGCTAGATTTAATCATTAATATAAAAAGCCTTATAGTGAATTACAAAATATTTACCTTCAGTCTCTGTTTGGTATTTTCATGAATGGTTTTAAATTCTGGTCCATCACTGTCTGCCTAGAAAAGGTGGAAGATTAAACCACTGGGCCGAAAATACTAATAATTCAAACATTGAAATATATATACACACACACATACACACACATTGTACATACATACACATATATACATACATACATATATATATACATATATATATATTCTTCACTTTTCAAAGTATGCTATGAAAACACTATAAACATATTTCTTAATGGCAAATAGGTATGTGTGAAAAAACTTGACCACATAAACATTTCTCAAATTCTATAGAAGCAAAAACTCAAAATCCTTTTCCTACTTAGAGGCAAATGCTAAAAGTAGGGGAAATTCTAGCATATCTAGATTATAACAAACTTTGCTTTGGATAACCACAGAACTTTGTATACACTCACTTACTCAACAATATAAGGTTAACTCAAAAGGTTATTGATATCACCAGGACTGTCAGGTGCTTTTGCAAATTCACTATAATCAATGAGCTTTAGAATGAAAAAATTTAAGGGAGAAAACTGAAATATTAAATATGGGAGAACTACATAATTTCATGTATTTAAATATTTAAGAATCCTAGAAGGAAGCCAGGTACCTTGGTCAGTGACATTTTCAGCAGAGGTTCCTCAGTTACATTAGAAGAGTTAATAACATGAAGTGGCTCTCCTGCAGAGTCTAACAGAAAAAAAACCAAGGGCAGCTCCAGTCAGTCTTTCAAACATTTCAAATGTATTTTAAAACGGAGTACCCAGTTACACATATGTAAGTTTGTCAAAATTCATGGAATCATATACTAAAAAGTATACTGTATACTGATCATACCTCAATAAAAGTGCCTTTGAAACAAAAAAGACAAACACCATTAAAAAAAGTTAGAAACAAAACAAAACAGTAGCAGCCAATTACAGCTTTTGTAACATTTGGTAGTACTGGTATTATTCATTTGATCAAATCAGACTAAATTGAAGAACAAAGCTATAAAATACATAAACTATTCTCAATATGTTTGCTCTATTTAAAGTTACCCCATAGAGTGCCTATAAACTTTAAACACCTTTAGCAACTTTCAAAGTTGGCTTGATGCAATTTAAAAAGTGGATCTGAAAGGCTGAGGAAACTCACTGAACAACAACTTACTATTTACATGGGGGTAAGAAGTGAAACTAGAAAGTGATGTTAAATTTTTCCTCTATAATATTTCTGTATTGTTTAATTTGTTTTTTCAAAAGTATAGGTTAATGTCATTGAAAACAAAAAACACTGATGTAATTTAAAAAAAAATAAAAAGCAAACAGATTATTTTCTAGTAAATTAACTCACTTTTCATAAAGGGTCCCTGGGCTTTTACACATGGGTACTCTAACTGGGCTCTGATTTCCTAATACATCAGTTCTCACAGCAGAGTTGTAATGAAATGTTGCTTTTACAAGTATTAAAATGTTATGTATAGACATAGAAGATACACTTCATTTTTCTTTTTAGATATAATTCAACTTCATTCTAAATATATATATACACACACATACATATAAATGTATTTAGATACATTCTTACCTACTGGTAAACAACTACACAAAAAATAAATTTTTAAATATCAAATTCTTTTTTATCCATGTAATAAATTTAATCTAACTAAATAATCATGATGACATTAATAAATGTGCTTACTACTCACACAGAGGTAGAGGCCACTGCCTGTAACATGAATAATTTACACAGACTATACTTCACACTTACCAGTGAACTCAAAGCATCGCATACTAATTTTTTTTAGATAAGCTTTAGCAGTCAGGTCATAGGTTCTAACTTTAGCTTCCATTCCAAGCTGCAGGACATTTAGTTCATGTAAAGGTCTTCCTTTCTTTTCTGCTTTTTTCATCAGAGTAATCACAACCTAGAAAAGTCCCCAGTATCACCATTAACAAGCTCACTCATATATAATGAAGGTAAGTCAACAATTTCATAACCACTCAGAGTGGCATAATGAAAAAATTCACACGATGTAAATACGAGTACTTCCATTTGTGCCTAGAAACTGCCTCATGTGATTGACTTTGAAGGTACATTTACTTGTTCAGACTTCTGAAGCACTGCCACTATATTCTAGTGATTATCAAGGTAAAATTAACAACAACAAAAACAAAAAAAGTAGTTCTGCCTAATTCCCAGAAGTTCTATCTAGTCTGATGGATGGCCTTTCATCTGAAAGTCTGTAAGAAAAATGGCCAATTGTTACACTAATGCTAATGCAAGATTTCTCAAGCTTGACACCACTGACATTTTGGGCTGGATAATCCTTAGTAGTGAGGGAGGAGACCTGTGCACTGTAGGATGTTTAGCGATAACACTGGCCTCTCTCACTGGTTGTCAGTAGCTCCCTTTCCACCGATAGTGACAATCAAAAATGTCTTAAGACACTGTCAAGTATTGGCCTAGGGGAATGCAAATTGCCTCCCCCACTCTCCACGTCCTAAAGTGATGGAACTATAATAACATTTACTACAAATGATATTAAAGATGGTGTATGGGTTTTCTATCCACATTGTTAATGAGGCCCATTTGCAAAAAGAATGATTCATCTATCCATGTCTCAATTATTAAAGCTTCTATATCTTTAATAACACCAACATTAACCAGAAAACAGTAAAGTTTTAATAAGAAATTAGTTTCAAAGCATACATTTCAGATAAATATATAGAACTAATTTTTTTAAGTTTATTGTATTTAAGCCAGAAGAACATAGCCTCTACTATTAATGATGAAGGGATTTGGGAGGAACTTCTTGCAAGTCCCCCTGCCCCAGGGTAAGAGAAAGACTCTAATCTTCCTTAAAAGCTCATCTCAAATGTCACTTTCTCCAAAAATCTTCCCTGATACTCCAGACTACTTAGATGCCCCCTCCTTATTATCCACAGCCACAAGCCCCTCCTGCACATTTTTAATGGGAGCACTTAGAAAACTTTTAGTTGTTTTTTGTTTGTTTTTTTCATTAGAGTCTATGCCTTCTAACTCTATCCTCAGCACTTAGCACATGAAATGACTATTTGTTGAATGTGTGAATACAGAAGAGGAAAATCCGTTTCATCTCTCCTCAAGAATCTGCAGATGAAGCAGACAGTGGTAATACAACACTTAAAAAACGTAGACATACTGTGTTTTATTCTATTAAGGGTTTCTTAAATTTGCAAAGGATCTGTCTGTCACTACTTCCCTTTCCTGACTTTCTCATATGAAATCCAAAGTGAGCTACATTCCTAATGTCCTAAAATCATTTGAAAAGCATGTTATAGGACATGCTACCATTTTCTCTATGAAACATTATATACCCCAAATATAACTCATCTTTTATATACTCTCAAATTTGCTAAAAATTACGAATGCTACATACAAATGATAAATAGCCTACATAAAATTTTTTTATCCCTATCAGTAATTTACAAGTTTGTTTTAGTAGAGGGAATTCCAAATATCTATTATTTATTCACTTTACAAAAACAGATGAGGGGCACCTGGGCGGCTCAGTCGGTCAGGTGTCCGACTTCGGCCCAGGTCACACGCTTCATGGGTTTGAGCCCCACGACAGGCTCTATGCTGACAGTTTGGAGTCTGGAGCCTCCTTCACATTCTGTGTCTCCCTCTCTCTCTCTCTCTCTCTGCCCCTCCCCTGCTTGCACTCTGTCTCTCTGTCTCCCCCAAATAAATAAATATTTAAAAAAAAATTTAAATAAAAACAGATGAAAATCAGATACCTCTTTGATTTCAAAATTCAGCAGCATATTAATGATGTCTACAGATCTCACTTCTTCAGCTCCAGCTATTAAAGTACCTTGGAAAGCATGTACATCTTGTTTTGATGTATAGATTTCAAGTGGCCCTTTAATTTCACCTAAAGATGTTTAAAAGAAATTTTTTCACTTCTATTCACACATTTTTTTTCCCACAAATGCTCATTGAGGACATGTATGAGAACTCTGGACCTGTGCAAGCAATGAAAACCCACAAGTCAGTAATACATAGCTCTTGCTCTCAAAAACCTTACAGTTTAGGAGAAGAGACATATACATTTAAAATGCAAAAAAACAAAATAAGCAGGCTACGCCTAGTCACAGTGAGTAGACAAATGTTAATAGACTAGGAAAAACGTGCAGAAAACAGAGACTAAGACATTGTTATGGGGAGGCCAGGAAAGGTTTAATAAAGGAGTTATCAGAGCTTAAGGACCTCCTCACACAGAGAGGACAGCCAAGTATAAGACAAGAGATTGTGGAAACTCATAGAGAGTACACCATGAGAGGTTAGGGAAACAGAACAGAATATGATATGATTAAATCATGGAGAGGGTAACAAAAGTTATGGCTAGAAAAGGAAAAAAGTGTGAGGGATGATAAGAACCTCTTATGCCATACAGAAAAGCAAAAGCAAAGCTATATGATCTGATGTTCTTGTGCTGAAATTCATATACTCTGACATGCAATAAAACTGCTTTCTAAACTGTAATACATAAAACTTCCCCAACATCACACTGATGGCAAATGGTAGAATCCAAACTCATCAGTCCCGTGAAAGTCTTTACTCTCAACTAACCCTCAATATCATTATATTAATTCTTAATATTACTTCAGTTAACATTATCTATGATCATGAACACAACACATAAGAATTCTGTAAACCATACCAGAAAGGCATATGGAAAACGATTGCTGTCAATTATTATCTTTGAGAAACACATAGGGTGAGGTTTCTTAACTATCACCTTACTCCAGCACTGTTCCAAACAGAGTGTGATCCAGGGGAATAATTCTAGCAAATGATTTGCTTTTACAAAATAACTCCTGGAATAGGCAAAGATTTTTTAAATAGAAAAAGCACTCATCATTTTTAAAAATAGTATACTGGAATTCACTACAATTAACTAATTCTATTAATAAAAGACCCATTAAAAGAATGAAAAGCAAATCACAGATAGGGTATATATATAGCATATATATATATATCAACACATAAATATAATACATATAACCAATAAAGGACTCATATCCAGAATGAACAAAGAACTCCAATATATCACTAAGAAAAAAACACAAACATCTCAATAAAAATAATGCTCAATAGACTTGAATAGTCATGTCATAAAAAAGGATATCCAAATGGCCATTATGCATATGAAAAGGTTTTAATTTCAGTAGTAATCAGGGAACAAGTAAGATCCATAAAAATAACACTGTGTATCAGCCAGGATGGTGAAATTTAAAAATACTGACAATACCAAGGACCAGTGAGAATGTGAAACAACTAAAACTCTCATACATTGCTGGTAAACTGGTACAACCACTTGGAAAATCGTGTTCAGCATGTTACTGAAGCTAATCGTAAGCCTAACAAGTGAGCCTATCACGTGAAGCCTAGCTATACAACCAAAAGAAAACAGGACATAAGTATGACAAAAGAAATGTATAACAACATTCACAGCAACTCTATTCAAGACCATCAAAGAATGGAAACAACCTAAATGTTCTCCATCAAAGGTAGAATGGATAAAATCAATATTAATCAATTCATATGATGAATACTGCACAGATTTAAAAAGAACAAACTACCGCCACACACAACAACATGCAGGAATCTCATGAACAAAATGATGACTGAGACAAGCCAAAAACCAAAGAGTAAGTTCTATGATTCCATTTATGTGAAATTCAAGAAAAAGCAAAATTAATCTACCTGTGGTATTACAAATTAGGATGACAGTCAATTCTAGGTTGATCTGAGGGCAGAGTGGGTGTATTGAGTGGGAAGGAACATAGGAAGGCCTTCAAGGGGAGGCCGGATATGTTCTATATATTAACCATGGTGATTGACAGCTATACGGTATAGCTATATATAAAAATTCACTGAACTGTACACTTAAGACTTGCATTCTTTACTATTTGTGCTCTGTAATACAGATTAACATATAATAAAAAAGTTTTTTAAATGAAAAAAATATACTGAGATACCATTTTTTACTTAGCAATTTGTCAAAAACTTTAAAATCTAATAATATGCTGTGTTAGAAAAGGCACAGAAAAACAAACCGGCAGGAGTGCAAAATTAGTACAAGTTCTAAGGGGAGCAATTGGCAAGATGTCAAAAATGTTAAATTCATTAACTTAATATATATTAAGTAAATAAAAATTAAATATCCTTTAATCCAGTAGCCCTGGTATTTCCCCTACAGATACACATACACTTGTAAAAGTGTATGGACAAGGACGTTCAATGCAATGTGGGAAGAGTGGAACACTGAAAACAATCTGAAATGTCCATCAGTATGGACTTGCTAAATAAATTATAATACGTCAAGAGAATTTAATACCAGGTGGCCATTAGAAAGAATGAGACATATCTATACATATTATATTTAAAGATATAGGGGCGCCTGGGTGGCTCAGTCGGTTAAGTGGTCGACCTCGGCTCAGGTCATGATCTCATGGTCCGTGAGTTCGAGCCCCGCGTCGGGCTCTGTGCTGACAGCTCAGAGCCTGGAGACTGTTTCAGATTCTGTGTCTCCCTCTCTCTGACCCTCCCCCGTTCATGCTCTGTCTCTCTCTGTCTCAAAAATAAATAAACATTAAAAAAAATTAAAAAAAAAAAGATATAAACACCAAGATAAACTGTTACTTAAAAGAAAAAAGCAAAATGCATAAACACACACACACACACACACACACACACACACACACACACTTTTAGGATAGTACCATTCAATGGAAAAAATAATTATATATATCTGTGTGTGTAATACACATATATAACAGTTTTAAAAATTAAGTCCAGGGGCACTGGGTGGCTCAGTCACTTAAGCATCCGACTTCAGCTCAGGTCATAATCTCATGGTTTGTGAGTTCAAGCCCCATGTCAGGCTCTGTGCTAACAGCTCAGAGCCTAGAGCCTGCTTTGGATTCTGTGTCTCCTCTGTCTCTGCCCATCCCCTGCTCATGCTCTGTCTCTCTCTCTCTCTCTCTCTCTCTCAAAAATAAACATTTTTTAAAAATTAAGTCTAGGGGCGCCTAGGTAGCTCAGTCAGTTAAGCATCCAACTTTGGTCAGGTCATGATCTCAGAGCTCGTGGGTTGGAAACCTGCACTGCGCTCTGTGCGGACAGCTCACAGTCTGGAGCCTGCTTCAGATTCATCTCCATCTCTCTCTACCCCTCCCCTGCTCTTGCTCTGTCTCTCCTCAAATATAAATAAACATTTAAATTTTTTTTTTTTTTTTTTTTTTTTTTTTAACGTTTATTATTTTTGAGACAGAGAGAGACAGAGCATGAACGGGGCAGGGTCACAGAGAGAGGGAGACACAGAATCTGAAACAGGCTCCAGGCTCTGAGCTGTCAGCACAGAGCCCGACGCGGGGCTCGAACCCACGGACCGTGAGATCATGACCTGAGCCGAAGTCGGACGCTTAACCGACTGAGCCACCCAGGCGCCCCAATAAACATTTAAAAAAATGTAAAAATTAAGTCCAGTAGTTACTTTGCCTTTAAGTAAGTCAAAGGGCCATTGCAACTAATAATTTAAATTCTCTAAAGTTTTACCGTAGTACAATTTGTCAGCATTTTCTTTGCTGAGTTATTTACCAAATGTTTCAATTCTTAAAGATATTTTACTACAAAACCTCACTTAAAAATCGGGGACCCCTGGCTGGCTCAGTCAGTTCAGCATCTGACTTTTGATTTCAGCTCAGGTAATAATCTCATAGTTCATGGGATTGAGCCCTGCATCAGGCTCTGCGCTGACAGCGCACAGAGCCTGCTTAGGATTCTCTCTCTCAGCCCCTCCTTCACTCTCTCTCTCTCTCTCAAAATAAATAAACTTAAGAAAATAAGATTAAGTATGTTACCATAGCCCACTGCAAACTTTGAAATTTTTTTTGTATACATGCAAATTCAAAAATTATTCCAGGAATCCACCAGATTTGCAGTGCTTGTTATGGGGTGCGTGGATGGCTCGGTTAAATATCGGACTTTGACTCGGGTCATGATCTCCAGTTTGTGGGTTTGAGGCCTGCATCTGGCACTGCGCTAACAGCTCAGAGCCCAGAGCCGCTTCATATTCTATGTTTCCCTTTCTCTGCTCATCCCTAGCCCATGCTGTCTCTCTCCGTCTCTAACAAATAAATGAATGTTAAAAAAATTTAAAAAAAAAAAGAAATACTTTTTATGGCTTCCTCCTAACTTACACAACTTAGAAAAAGTTCTGAATCGGTAACTGACTATTGGGATAACTAAATGACAGTCCATCATCTCTAACTATGGTCTTATTCAATATGTATTCAACAAATAAATATCTTCCTTCTTTTCATGGCAATACAAATCACAATGTGTACATATATATTTATGTCATTTTTATGGTTTGACTCCCGTGCTAAAGTGTAAAATAAGGAGATACGTGTATTATGCCACCTTCTGTCAGTCTCTTACCTGTCTTTTGTTCTCTTGGCTTCATTTTATTTAAGTCTTCAGTAGCCTCACCAAGATTTTCTGCTAGTATTCTAAATAAAAGGTTAAGATCTTCTTGATTTAGATTAACCTGTGAAATATCATTAAAAGAAAAGATAAAGGTACTTCATTTTAAAATAAAACAATTTTAATATAGAAATAAATTACTATTTATAAAACATGAAGGACACAATAACCTTCACAGTGACTGAAAATTAGATCTTCACTACCCATTCAATTATTCCACTACTTATTTCATTTAAATACTTTTATTTTCAATGGTAATACAACGTTTGGAGGAAAAAATGTGATTTATCAGTCAGGATTAGTTACACTACTTAACTTATATAATCTTTAGTGAAAAATAATAATGATTAAAGAAATCAGATCATTTAAAAAAATGACAAACTCAGGGACGCCTGGGTGGCTCAGTCATCCGACTTCAGCTCAGTTCATGATCTCACAGTTTGTGAGTTCGAGCCCTTCATTGGGCTCTGTGCTGACAGCTCGGAGCCTGGAGCCTGCTTCAGATTCAGTGTCTCATTCTCCCTCTGCCTCACCCCAACCTGTGCTCTGCCTCTCTCTGTCTCTCAAAAATAAATAAATGTAAAAAAAAATTAAAAAATAATTTTAAAAAATGACAAATTCAGAAAAAACAAAAATTGTACTTCTTTAAAATTAACAACTCCAATGAAATAAAAAGGCTATCTTCGATACAAAAAATAATCATTTCTCTCAATGCTATAAGGGTACTCAGATACCCCTGAAATTAAAAGTATGTGTATATAACACATAGAATGAGATATACTATACTAATAAATAACTTACACACAGATCTTTGCTAATGTGTACGTATACGGCTGTGGGAGATGCAGGAGAGAAGCATCAAAGGAAAAGGCTTCAAAAGGGAAGGGCTGGAAAAGGTGCAAGGCCTTAGGACATGTTTACACAGCTGAACACAGCTATGGCTGGTAAGGAACGCCTAGAGCCATTAACATTGTCTAAGGCTGGATGCTCCTTAATACCTGACCCTTCCTAGTGTTACAGAAACCAATTAACTCAAAATTAACCTTGAAAAGCTAAACCATTAGATTGATTAACACCCTTGCTGAGCTGACTTTATGCACCTAGTCTTTAGCAATTATCCTAATAAAAAGAAGCTTCATTCTGGAGTCAGGGCCTCATTCCCACCCGTATGAGGACCTTCACTTAACTGCACTTTGCGGACTCATCTTTTGTGACTCCAGTCATACTCCCTGCAACATATAGCAAATTTAAAAATTAAGTAATGAAGAGGGAGACCAAGATGGTGACATAGGAAGATCCTGAGCTCACCTCCCATGTATGTACACACCAAATCTAAACTACATATGGATCATTTCCCTCTGAGAAAGACCTAAAACCTGGTAAACTGCTCTTCAAAACAAAAGATAAAAGGACCATACTGAAATGAGCTGGAAAGACAGAGACACGTCTCACAAAAAAAACTACCCCCAGTGTGGTGTCACACAACAGGGAGGGATCTCACCACAGATGCTTCTCTTGGAGGAGTGATGACTTGGTACTCCCCATGGGCCACCTCTGCCCCTGGGATCTGCACTAGAGAGAGGAGCCCCCAGAAGGTCTGGCTTGGAAAACCAACAGTGCTGACCTCCAGAGGCCCCAAAGTGCTGTAGGAAACTGAGATTCCCCTCTTAAAGGGCTTGCCCCAAGATCCAGTGAAAAAACTGGCAGTGTGAAAAACACCTAGACTACACAGGAGGGGAATTCACTTGATGATCTGGGTACACTGGCTGAAGGAGCAAGGGACATCTGAAACACTCCTGGGAGGCTGACATGCTGGCAGCTACCACGGTTGCACTTTCCACATAGCCTACTAGCATAGACAGGGGAGTCCGGATATGGCACTCTCCCAGAGCCTTGCTGGGATGAGCGGGGGAACAGTCAAGGCACTTGCTGAAGCTGCAGTGCACTGGCAATTGCAGTGCTCCCTTGCATCCTGGCTGGACCAGAGAGCAGAACTGTGGTGGAGTTCTCCCACTCCCTGGCTCACGTGCGCAAGCACAGGCAGTTGCAACACACCCGTGGCTGGAACTAGTGAGTGATCCTGGCATTTTCCCACTCCCAGCCTAAAGTTGATACACAGACACACAAGACACTAGCCTATTTCACTGTTGAAGTCCATGGGCACACACGGTCAAGACATTTTCCCACTGCCATTCTGAAGCCAGTGAGTCTGCTCTGCCTCCTACACTCACCAACTGTCTTCCTAAAGCCAGCAGCCATGTGCAATCCAGAAAGAGAACATCCCTTGATGCGCTGGCCCTGCTAGTCAAGAGAGTTGGTGTTCCAGAGCTCCAGAGGACCATAACAAGCAGAAAAACAGTTCTTGGCAGGTCAACACCCCCAGGGCACTGCACAGACAGCAGACTGAAGCACAACCTCAGTCTTCCTATGACAAAGGCCTATTTACTCAGCCTTGAGTATCAGCCTGAGGGACAGGATTAAAGTTTCCCACATATCTAGAGACTAAGAAGGTGCTTTCAGGGTACAAAAGCAGGGAGACACCATCCTTGCACATCCCCGTTGGCCTCATTACAGCTAAACAAGACTTGTGAGAAAGGAGTTCATACATTCATTTACACACCAATACAATATGCCAATTTCTGCAGCTGGTGCTCAGATCTCCTAGAGCCCTGAGCAGGGATTATGATTGCAGTCCCATAGGACTATATACATTTGCATACTTTAAAAGCAGTTGCCTGAGGGTCTGGCTTCTAATCAGCCTGAAACTAGGTGCTGAATAATATTCCTCCCCTTGGATCACTGACAGATCTTGGCACACCCTCAACAATGGGGGCATACCAATAATAAATCAGGTGTTTTAGACAACCACAAAGGTTCAGAAGACAACCACAAGCTAGGACAAGGTTGAACAAGAAGAATCATCACCTAAACAAGGTTACCATTCAAGACTAAAAAGACTGCCTGTTTCACCAAATAGAAACAAACACAGAAAATCAAATAAAATGAGGAAACAAATACATTCAAACAAGAGAATAAGACAAAACCTGAGAAAAACACCTTAATGATATGGAGTTAAGCAATCTACCTGATAAAGAATTAAAGTTATGATCATAAAGATACTCACGGAAACTCAGGAAAAGAATGGATAAGGACAGTGAGAATTTCAACAAGGAGATATAAAATATAAGACAGTACAAACAGAAGCCAGAGAACTGAAGATACGATAGCTGAAATGAAAAATACACTGGAGGGGTTCTACAGCAGACTGGATGAAGGAGAACAGATTGGTGAGCAGGAAAATAAAGCAACAGAACTTACCAAGACAGAGCAAAAACAACATTAAAAATTTTTTTTAAATGAAGGTATCTTAAGGGACAAAGACAAACAGAAGAACATTAAAATTACAGAGGTCTTAGAAGAGAAGAGAGAGGAAAGTAGCAGACAACATTTTGAAGAAATAATGCCTGAAAACTTCCCTAACCTCGAGAAGGAAACAGACATCCAGGTCGAGGAGGCATGAAAATTACCAAAAAGGATGAACACAAGGAGCACTACACCAAGCCTTATTATAATTAAAATGTCAATATTAAAGAGAAAATCTTAAAAGCAGCAAGACAAAAACAACTTGCTACATTCAAGGGAAACCTCATAAAGCTATTGGCAGATTTCTCAGAAGAAACTTTACTAGCCAGAAGGGAGTAGCATGACACATTCAAAGTACTAAAAAAATTTTCCAACCCAGAATACTCTACCCAGCAAGATTATCATTCAAATAGAGAAAGTGTTTTTCAAACAAGCAAAAACTAAAGGAGTTCATAACCACTAAATCAGCTTTATGAGAATACTAAAAAGCCTTCTTTAAGATGAATAAAGGGGCGCCTGGGTGGTGCAGTCGGTTAAGCGTCCGACTTCAGCCAGGTCACGATCTCACAGTCCGTGAGTTCGAGCCCCGCGTCAGGCTCTGGGCTGATGACTCGGAGCCTGGAGCCTGTTTCCGATTCTGTGTCTCCCTCTCTCTCTGCCCCTCCCCCGTTCATGCTCTGTCTCTCTCTGTCCCAAAAATAAAATAAAAAACGTTGAAAAAAAAAATTAAAAAAAAAAAAGATGAATAAAAAAGGCACTAATAAAAAGAAAACATATGAGAGTAAAAATCTCATTGGAAAAGGTAAACATATAGTAGAGGTAGTGGATTAATCACTTATAAAACTACTAAAAACGTCAAAAAACAAAAGTAGTAAAATTAACTGAAACTACAATAATTACTTAAAAGATACATTAAAAAAAAAGATGTAAAAGGTGACATCAAAAACATAAATTCTGTTCGGGGGGGGGGAATGTAGAGTTTTGGATACATTCAAAGTAAGTGGTTATCTATTTAAAATAGACTCTTACATACAAAGGATAGGGTATGTAAACCTCACAGTAAGCACAAAGCAAAAACATATAGTAAATACACAAAAGGAAGGAATCTAGACATAACATGAAAGAAAATCATCTAATACAAAGGAATTGAGAAGAAAATGAAGGAACAGAGAAACTACAAAACAACCTGAAAACAATTAATAAAAGAAAAATAAAGTATATACCTATCTATCAATAATTTCTTTAAATTCATGGACTAAATTCTCCATTTAAAAGACAGAGTAGCTGAATGGATAAAAAAACAAGACCTAGAAGAGACTCACTTCTGAAGTAAGGACACAAAGAAAGAAAGTAAAGGGATGAAAAAAGATGTTCCATGCAAATGGAAACGAAAAGAACACTGGAACAGTTATATCCTACAAAATTGACCTTAAAACAAAACTGTAATAAAAGACAAAAAAGACAACTATATAATGATAAAAGGATCAATAAAGCAAGGTAGGATGTTTATAAAGATATATGCACCCAACATAAGAGCACCTAAATATAGATAGCAAATATTAACAGACCTCAAAGAAGAAGTTGACTATTATACAGTAATAGTAGGAGACTTTAACACTCAACTTACACCAATGGATAGATCACCTAGACAAAAAAATCAAGAAGGAAACACTGCTCTTAACACATTAGATCTGATGGACTTAACAGATACATACAGAACATTCCACCCAAAAGCAAAAGAATGCACATTCTTCTCCAGTGACCATGGAACATTCTCCAGGATAGATGACATATTAGGTCAAAAAAAACAACTCTCAAAAAATTTAAGAAGACTGAAATCAGGGGCACGTGGGTGGCTCAGCCGATTAAGCATCTGATTCTTGATTTCAGCTCAGGTCATGATCTCGAAGTTCATCAGTTCAAGCCCCGCATCAGGGTCTGTACTGATGGTGTGGGAATCCCTGCTTGGGATTCTTTCTCCCTCACTCTCTCTCTCTGCCCCTCCCCTGCTCACACTCTTTCTCTCAAAATAAATAAATAAACTTAAAAAAAAAAGAAGATTGAAATCATATCAAGCATCTTTTCCAACCACAATGGTACAAAACTAGAAATAATTATAAGAAAACTAGAAAAACCATAGAAATGTGAAGATTAAATAGCATGCTACTGAAAAACCAATGGGTCATCAAAAAATCAAAAGAAACAAAAACAAAATACCCAGAGACAAGCGAAAACAGAAATACAACATACCAAAATCTAAAGAATGCAGCAAAATCAATTCTAAGAGGGAAGCTCATAACAATACAAGCCTACCTCAAGAAACAAGAGAAATCTTAAATAAACACCTTAACTGTATACCTAAAGGAACGAGAAAAAGAACAAACAAAATCCAAAGTTAGTAGAAAACGGGAATGATAAAAATCAGAGAGTAAATAAATGAAACAGAGACTTAAAAATGAATTAAAAAGATCAATGAGGGGTGCATGGGTGACTCAGTCGGTTGAGCATCCAACTTTGGCTCAGGTCATGATCTCACAGTTGACAAGTTCGAGCCCCACATCAGGCTCTGTGCTGACAGCTCAGAGCCTGGAGTCTGCTTCTGATTCTGTGTATCCCTCTCTCTTTGCCTCTCCCCCACTCATGTTGTGTCTCTCTCTGTCTCAAAAAGAAATAAACAGAAAAAAAAAAGATCAATGAAACTATAAGATTGTTTTTTGAAAAGATAAAAAAAAGTGATAAAACTCTATCCAGACGTATCAAGAAAAAAAGACAGGGTCCAAATAAACTAGCAGTGAAAGAGAAGCTATAACTGACACAATAGAAATACAAAGGTTCATAAGAGACTACTATAAATAATTACAGGCCAACAAATCAGGCAATCTAGAAAAAAATGGAACAATTCCTAGAAATACACAACCTTTGAAGAATGAATCACAAAGAAATAGAAAATTTGAATACACTGACTACAAGTAATGAAAATGAATCAATAACTTAAAAATTCCCCCCAAACCAAAAGCCCATGGCCAGATGGCTTCACAGGTTAATTCTACCAAACATTTAAAGAAGAATTAGAATTTCATTTCTTGAATTATTCCAAGAAATGAAAAAGGAAGGAACACTTCCAAACTCATTTCACAAGGGCAGCATTACCCTAATAGCAAAACCAGAAAAGTACACTACAAAAATTAATAAAAAAACCTACAAGCAATATCCCTGATGAACATAGATACAAATCCCTAACAAAATATTAGCAAACCAAATTCAACAATACATTAAAGGCTCATAAACCATGTTTAAGTGGAATATATTCCAGGGATGCAAGGATGGTTCAACATCCACAAATCAATCAATATCATATATCACATTAAGAAAATGATGGATAAAAATCACAATCATCTCAACAGATGCAGAAAAAAGCATTTGACAAAATTCAACATCCATTTATGATAAAAACTCACAAACCAGATATACAGGGAACATACTTCAACATAATAAAGATCATATAGGACAGACCCGCAGGTAATATCATACTCATTGGTAAAAAGCTAAAAGCTTTTTCTCCAAATCAGACACAAGACAAGGACGCTCACTGTCTCCACTTCTATTCAATATAATACTGGAAGTCCCAGCCATAGCATTTAGGCAAGAGAAAGAAATAAAAGTAATCCAAATTGAAAAGGAAGAAGTAAAACTGTCACACTATTTGCAGATGACATGATACTATATATAGAAAACTCTAAAGATTCTACAAAAACATTGTTAGAAATAATATGTGAATTCAGTAAAGCTTCAGGATACAAAATTAATGTACAAAAAAATCTGTTGTGTTTCCTTACAATAATAACATACCATCAGAAAGCCAAATCAAGGAAACAATCCTATTTACAATCACATCAAAAAGAACAAAATACTTGTCCACTGATAAAACAAATTGAAGGAGACACAAATAAATAGAAAGATATTTGATGCCCATGAATGGGAATAATTAACATTACTACTCAAAGCAATCTACAGATTCAATGCAATCCCTACCTAAATTCCAATGGCATTTTTCAGAGGTCCAGAACAAATAATTCTAAAATTTCTATGGGATCACAAAAGATCCCAAATAGCCATAACAATCTTAAGAAAGAGCAAAGCCAAAGGTGTCATGATGCCTGTTTTCAAACTATACTATAAAGCTATAGTAATCAAAACAGTATGATATTGGACGTAAAACCAGACACATAAATCATAAACCAGCAATAAGCCCATGCATATATGATCAACTAATATTACAAAAAAGATGCAAGAATATACAATGGGGAAAGGACAGCCTCTTCAATAAATGGTGCTGGGAAAACTGGACAGCTACATGTAAAAGAATGAAAGTCAACCACTACCTTGCATTATATACAAAAATGAACTCAAAATGGATGAAAGTCTTGAATATGAGATGAATATGAGACCCAAAACCATAAGGCTCCTAAAAAAAACCCATAGGCATTAAGCTCCTTAACATCAGTCTTAAAGGCGTTTCCGTAGATCTGACTCTAAAAGCCAAGACAACAGAAGGAAAAATAAACAAATGAAACTATATCAACTAAAAAGCTTCTGCATAGAAAAAAAAAAAAACCATCATTAAAATGAAAAAGTGGGGCGTCTGGGTGGCTCAGTCAGTTAAACATCCGACTTTGACTCAGGTCATGATTTCATGGTTCATGGGTTTGAGCCCTGCCTCGGGCTCTGTGCTGACAGCTCAGAGCCTAGAGCCTGCTTCAGCCTGTGTGTCTCCCTCTCTCTCTGCTCCTGCCCAGCTTGTACTCTGTCACTCTCTCTTTCTCTCTCTCTCAAAAATAAATAAAATATTTTGAAAAAATTTAATGAAAAAGCAAACTACTGAATGGAAAAAGATATTTGCAAATCCTATAACTGATAAGCAGTTAATATCAAAATATATACAGAACTCATAGAACCCAGTAACAAAAAAACAATCTGGTTAAAAAACAGGAAGAGGATATGAATAAACATTCTTTCAGTGAAGACACAGAAATGACCAACAAGCACAGGAAAAGATGCTCAACATCACTAATCATCAGGGAAATGCAAATCAAAATCACAGTTAGGTATCACTTCACACCTCTCAGAATGGCTATTACCCAAAAGACTAGAAACAACTAATATTGGCAAGGATGTGGAGAAAAGGGAACCCTTGGGCCCTACTGGTAGGAATATAAACTAGCCACTATGGAAAATAGTATGGAGGTTCCTAAAAATATATAGAGCTAACATATGATTAGCTACTGCTTATCCCCTACTGCTTATCTATCCAAAGAAAACAAAAACACTTATGCTAAATGATATAAGTCAGAGAAAGACAAACACAGCATGATTTTACTGATATGTAGACTCTAAAAAGCCAAACAGAACAAAACTAAAAACCAGGCTCATAGAAACAGAGAGCAGATTGGTGGTTCCCAGACGGGAAGGGGGATTAGGGATGTGAAATGGGTGTAAGGGATTAATAAATTCAAACTTGTAGTTATAAGTAAGTCATGGAGATACAATGTACAGTATGGAAAATACAGTCAATAATACTATATTAACTTTGTAAAGTGACAGATGAGAACTATACTTATTGTAGTGACTATTTCTGCAATGTAAATAAATGTTGAATTACTATGTTATATACCCTAAACTAATAATGTATATCATATATATATATATATATATATACACACACACACATATATGGTGTATATATATATGTATATATATATGTATATGCATATATGTATATATGTGTGTGTATAAATATATATATTTTTTGTATACACACACACACACACACACAATAACACTTAACTGAAGATTAAATTCTGCTAAATAATGAACATATTTTTGGACATCTCATTGAAATTGTTCTTACACCAACCACTCAAAAATTTCACGTATCTTATTGATTTATCCTAAGAAAGTCTTCAGAGTCTAAAATTTCAATAACGAGTATTTTTCACTCACACACTTACATTCATTGATTCAAGGTGTCCTTTAATTTCTACAACAGGTACTTTGTGATACCAAGATGCAGCTAGATTCCGGTTTACAAAAAATTCCAAGTTAATTGGGTGTAAGAGCTGAACATCAGGATGGGAGATGCCTGGCTGGATCACTGTCCTAATGAAAAATATAACTGATATAAATGCATAAACACAGGAGGGAAATGCAACATATCATTAAAAAGACACTGAAATCAAAAGTCACTGCTCTCAATAGTGATTTGAACCCATGCTAGTTTTTTCTAATCTCAATCTATAATTCACTTTAGGGAAAGAGTCAAATACATGATATACAATGACCCATTAAGAAAACCTTTTTCTTCAAACATTAGGTCACACATGGATTAAATTTTAAAAAGATATTCATAATGTTGAATACATGGAGTAGTCATCAAATATAGTTGTACAAAGACTAATATATGCATTGGTACAGAGATTAAAGAAAAAAATGGCAAGATGAACAATTAGCATTTTCTGAAGAGTTTGATAAAGCTCTTCTCCAGGATTATTTTCTGGACTTGCCTTGTAATTTTCCTTTTTTATTAAGTTAATTAAATCTCCTTGGATAGGGTAGAAATTATTTTAAAATGTATTATATATAGATTTTCATGGGTCATCTGGTGGGAGCTCTACAGATACATCATTATGTATGCAGTATTCTGCCAAAAATACATAAGTTCAATTAAATCATGAAGAATCACTCAGACAAAACCAAATTAAAAGACTTTCCATGAAACAACTAGATTGTACTCTTCAAAAGTGTCTCATCATGAAACACTAAGAAAGACTAAAGAACTATTCCAGAGCAAGTAAGTACTAGTAATATAGAAATCCCCCTCAGTAGTACAGGATACAATTAAATGCCATCCATACGTGACCCTTGATCGAGGGGAAAAATTACTATAATGGACACTATTGGAACAACTAGTAAGATTTGAATACTGACTCCATATTAGACGTTATTGCTGTATCCGTGTTAAATTTCCAGAATTTGAAAACTGTATTATGTAAAAGGATGTGTGTCCTTGTTCTTAGGGGACACATGCTAAAGCATTTAGAGCAAGGGGTTAAGAGCAAAGTCTATACTCATGGTTCAGCAAAAAATGTTTTAACTTCCCATTATAAAGTCAGTCAGTCCTGGGAATGTAATGTATAGCAAGGTGACTAGTTAAAAATACTGTATTGTATATTTGAAAGTGGTTAAGAAAGTAGATCTTAAAAGTTCTCATCACAAGAAAAAAAAATTTTAAGTATGTGTGGTGACAAATGTTAGACTTATTGTGATGATCATTTCACAATATACACAAATACTGAATCATGTTATATACCTGAAAGCAAGACAATATGTCAATTTTATCTCAACTTAAAAATTAAATTAAAAAGAGGTTTTAGGGGTGCCTGGGTGGCTCAGTCTGCTAAGCGGCAGACTTTGGCTCAAGTCATGATTTCATGGTTCATGGGTTCAAGTCCTGCATCAAGCTCTGTGCTAACAGCTCAGAGCTGTCAGCTTCAGATTCTGTGTCTCCCTCTCTCTCTGCCCCTCCCCCACTTGCACTCTGTCCGTCCATCTCTCTCTCTCTCCCACTCTCTCAAAAATAAACATTAAACAAATTTTTTAAACATGTTTTAAATAATAATATGCAGACATACATAGTTAAAGCAAATGTAAACAACTGGTAAACCCAGGTAAAGGATAATATTGGTATCATCATGGTAATATTTTTGGAATTTTTCTGTAACTGTGGAATTTTTCAAAATAAAAAGTTGATTAATAATTAAAGTATTCTGGGGGCGCCTGGGTGGCTCAGTCAACTGAGCTTCCAACTTCAGCTCAGGTCATGATCTCTCAGTTTGTGGGTTCAAGCCCCACGTCAGGCTCTTTGCTGACGCTCGGAACCTGGAGCCTGCTTCGGATTCTGTGTCTCCCCTTCTCTCTGCCCCTCACCCACTTGCACTCTGTCTCTCTCTCACTCTCTCAAAAATAAATAAATATTAAAAACCTTTTTAAAAAGTAAATAAAAGTAAAGTATTCTGTGCAACCGAAGCATGTTGGGTATGAATTTCAATGGCCACAAAATTCATGGAAAACATTAAATAACTCTTCAATCCATAATTATTCAAAGAGAGTATACCTAGAAAGCTTAAGCTCTGTTAGCTGCACATCCATTCTATCAATTACTGGAGGGTTTAAATAGTCTTCCCCAGACACCAGACTAAACTGGTTTTGAACTCTGATGAGCCCAAGATCTACCACCACTGCATTAGTGGAAATAGAAGACTGTGGGATGACTATAACTGGTGCTTTCAGATCAATATTGAGAGAAACACGAAAACTCCTCTGGGCAAGATCTTTCACACTTCTGGCAGCCTTTTCTGCAGCCTGAACAGTGGCAGCACTCAGAGCCTCTTTGGCTGTCTGGAAATTGTTGAGGAAGTTCTGTGGACACCAAGTATAAAAGGAGAAAAACAGAGGACAAGCACATCATTAATAACACCATCTTCTTTATTTCTGTGCTATTTATTTCCTATACATTTCTCAATTGAGTCTCATTTATCTAGAATTAGGAAAAAAATCACTGATCATCCATCCATATTTATGAGCTACCTGATAAGGGCTAATGTTATATGACTGAAGAACAGAGTGGGGCGGGGGCGGAGGATATTTTTAGTATTTTTTTACTTGAAAATTTGGTTTCAAGTAAAATTCATGTTCTAGCAAAAATAATTCCAGTTCTAGACAAATTAAATGACTCAGATTTCAACTATTAAAGAGAGGTTTTAACCTCTATCTTAATATATAAATACCATCTATAATCAAAACAATGTACATCCTAAAATCCAAAATTTATAAGATCTGAAATCAAAACTATCAGACTTAAGTATTTCTAAGTTGAAAATCAACATATAAATAGTGACTTTTACCAGAAATGACATGAGGAATTTATGAAGATAAACAATCTGAATACAGCCAACATTCAGTGATACCACACCATCCACTTTGGACATGTCAGTATAGGAATCTCCCTCAGTGGCATCAGGATACAAATCCAAGTTAAAATGAAAAACTTCATTTCCCATTATTGACACAGCCTGAAAAGCAGAGATTAGAATGTATTCTGTTCAAGAGGGTAATGACAAAGTCTCATTTAAAAAAGGGCTTATATTTGGAGGGTATTTGTTGGGATGAGCACTGGGTATTATATGTAAGTGACAAATGACTGGATTCTACTCCTAAACCCAAGACTACACTGTATGTTAACTCGGTTGAGACTAAAAATAAATAAATAAACAAACAAACAAACAAAAGGGCTTATATTTATAATCATTAGAGAAACAAACATTTGTGTATCAAAATATATTTCATTAATATTTCTTAAAATATATTTAAAAATAAAATCTCATACTCAATTATCAAAACATACTAGCTATCTATTTACTACACCTACTTTTTTATGAACTGTCTTAGGATCAACATCTGTGACAATAATATTTTCCAGTCTGGCAAACAGTGACTGTTTTCTTGACTGAAGACAAAGAGAAGAATCAAGGCCTGGAAAAAAAAATTATATTATTATAATTTCTAAAGACCTACCATAAGAAGACCTCAAGATGTTTCTTTTTATTGCATAATTTCATTTTGGGGTGATTTTTAAAAACTTAACATTTATTTATTATTGAGAGACAGAGAGAGACAGAGCATAAGCATGCTAGGGGCAGAGAGGTGGGGGAGACACAGAATCTGAAGCAGGCTCCAGGCTCTGAGCTGTCAGCACAGAGCCTGACGCGGGGCTCAAACTCACGAACTGTGAGATCATGACCTGAGCCGAAGTCGGTCGCTTAACCGACTGAGACACCCAGGCGCCCCTGGGGTGATTTTTTTTTTTAATTAACTATGCTTGAACTCCCAAGTGATAAATTAGTTAGTTGCAATGTTATATATTTTCAGTGTTATAAACAATGAAACCAATACATTCATTATAAATCAATTATCTGAATTTTCAACCTTCTGAAAAAAACTACACCTAGAGCAAACAGATTATCTTGGGATTTTAGGAAATCTTTTATATCTTATATCCAGTCATTCATATGGAAGCTATAAGTTTCATGAATCAAATGTAGACTAAAGGTAATTGTCAGCTTGGAAAGGCCAAAGAAAAAAACTAATTTTTTTCATTTTTAAGTTATTCAAGAATTTCATTAAACATTCTTTACCGTTATCAGATCATAGTGAGCTGGTAAAAACAGAGTCTTATCAATTTCAGCAGCTTTTGCCTAAAAGAACATAATGGACTCATAGATAGGCTTTCTCTTCATCATAAGGTTCTTTTGCATTTGTACCAAGATAAAGCATATTCATAGACCTTGACCTGAAAATTGGACCCACATCCCAGCCCATTGATAGCATCTCTACATGGACATTAGGATCCCTTTTCACCTCTAAGACAACTCCGAGAGATTCAAAACACCAGTATTGTCATTCAATTTGATGGTCAGATTCTAACCAAGATCTACATCCCAAAGAGCTAAGAAAATATACAATTCAATTATGTCATAAAAAAATTATCCAGTTTTCACAGCTCAGAGCCCTCCATTTGTATACTCTTTACCATTAAAAAAAGCTTCTCTTTTAAAAAATTCTTAATAGTATGTGAACTTTTACCTTGAATCTTGATTTCAGCAATATTGTTCTTCTCATCACAAACAATGACACAGAAAGCATTCAACTTGGCAAATAGTCTGAAGTCAATAATGTCCCTGTCTTTAGAAGATACAATCACTAAAAACAAAACAAAGCATTCTATCACATGGAATTCGAGTAATTCAAACTCTATTAAGGTTTCTTGCTTGTATTAAGTGAACCATATTTCTGTTTTAAAAAATTATAAAATTCTCAAGCTCTTAAAGATTTCAAATACTCTTTTTGCTTTACATCTTCTGTACAGTTTGTATTTCTCATACTGAGATGTTACTTTCATAATGTACAAGCAAAAAAAAACATAAAATAAATAAGGACACTGAAACTGAGAGAAATTAAATAATGTGCCTATGGTCATATAATTTAAGTAGCAGAGGCAGGATTTTGAACTGAGTTGTTTCTGATTTAAAATCTGGGCTCTTAACCAACTACATGCTATCCCTGTACTGTTATCCCCAAGACTCTGGGTCTTACTACCTTATTTGTAAAATGGGAAGGGAAGACTAACCCTTTGTGGAGCTCATTCAGGAGCCACTGAGAAGGGAGGAAAAGTTCAATGTAAATACAGGTCTTCTTCCCTATTATCTACCTACAGCATTCACCACTACCACCAAAATAAGAAGAAAAACAGGTATTTTTTTAAAAGCATCAGTATTAGTTACATTTGCCTTACACAGCAGTTACTCACATATGATTTTGTTTGAAGAAAAGCACAGAAGTGGGGAAAATGGCATGCAAATGACCGAACTTGATGATCTCTACGATTCCCATTTACCTCTAGAATTCTAATATGCTTGTTGACAACAATAAGTGTTTTTCATACCTTTCTGCACACCTGAATTTTTTTGTTGCTTTTCAGCTGAAATTTGTACTTCTTTGGTATCACTTCTTTGGTCATCTGATGGGATAATGGTTGTCAGGTAATTAATAGAAGACAGAAGAGCTTGTGTTTGCAGCAACAGATTTAAAGATGAAAAAGCCACCTAGAAATTTTTTAAAAAGAAAGTTAGTTTTCCAGGCCAATTATAACCTTAATTTCCATGATGGAACTGAAAGGCTTCTAGCTAGATTTACATCACTGATTCCATAGCTTAGAAGGAACAGAGAGGAGATAAAGATTCACGACTCAGACTCCTTAAAGAGGAAATATATGGACAGTAAATTATACTCACACACATTGTGAGTTCCCATGAGTAACGTAATTATTCTGTTTCCCAAATATAATTAACAAGAAACCCATAATCTGCTTGTCATGGCCATCTTGATACTCATCACGTATAGGACTTTTGGATCTTCAACGGACTTTTTATTTTGATTACATAAAACTTTAAAGTTAGATCATGAAACTCCAAAATCACCATGTGTTAATACTATGTCGAGAAATGATTTCAAATGTGAAATTCAGAGATTTAAAAGTACAATTATTAAGTAAGTTCTCAGTTACTAAATTATCTTCCAAAACCACAATGCTCCTATCATTTAAATATATATATATATGAATGTGTATAAATGTCTATGTGTATATGTGTATGTGTATAAATGTGTATGTGTGTGTATATACGAATGTACATAAAACTTTTGGGAAAAAAAGGGTTACATTTTTTAAAACAATGAATCCAGAAAGCTAAGATACCAACAAAAATTGCTTCAGTAATAATGTGGTTTTCTAACAGCAAATTAAAATTCTTTAAAAATCTTTGCTTATATAAAAGAATTTCCTTTTATTGCCTCAAAGCACTAAGTGGATATAAAAATTATAAAAAGGAAGGCTCAAGAGGGTACAAAAATGCTGATTCGAAGGGGCACATGCACCCCAATGTTTACAGCAGCACTATCAACAATTGTCAAATTATGGAAAGAATCCAATGTCCATCAACTGATGAATGGATAAAGAAGATGTGGTACACATACACAATGGAATACTACTCAGTGATGAAAAAAGAATGAAATCTTGCCATGTGCAACAACATGGATATAAACAGAGGGTATTATACTAAGCAAAATAAGTCAGAGAAAGATATATGATTTTACTCATGTGGAATTTGATAAAGACAACAGATGAACATAGGGGAAGGGTAGGAAAAGTAAGATAAAAACACAGAGGGAGGTAAGCCATAGAGACTCTTAAATACAGAGAATTAACTGAGGATTGTTGAGGGGAAGCAGGTAGGGGATAGGTTAAATGGGTGATGGGTATCAAGAAGGGCACTTGTTGGGAGGAGGACTGGGTGTCATATGCAAGAGATGAATTACTAGGGTTCTAGTCCTAAAGCCATGACAACACTGTACGTTAACTTGAATTTAAATTAAAAGTAAATAAATAGATAATTTTTAAAAAGGAAGGTTCACAATATTCCACAAATTCTCCCAACTCTCAAAAGTGTAACTTCAAATTCCTATCTCTGATTTTCTTTTTAAAATAATCCACAATTGGGGTGCCTGGGTGGCTCAGTCGGTTGAGCGTCCAACTTGGGCTCAGGTCATGATCTCACAGTTCGTGAGTTCGAGCCCCGCGTCGGGCTCTGTGCTGACAGCTCAGAGCCTGGAGCCTGCTTCACATTCTGTGTCTCCCTCTCTCTCTGCCCCTTCCCTGCTCATGCTGTGTCTCTCTCTATCTCAAAAATAAATAAACATTAAAAAAAAATTTTTTTTAAATAATCCACAACTACATCGTCTCCTCTTCCTCCATGTGACTACCTTAGTATGGCTTCAGATGTACTCAACACCTTCTTGTATTTCCCATACTTTCTCAGGTTTGCATTAAACAACAGTATCTAGTTTAATTTGTTGAAAACCTTGTTGGTTCTTTATAAATCAAAGTTCCACTGTCTATCGCATTCCCTGTTTTTAGAAATAATTAGGATGTGCTACAGGAAGTCAAAACACCAGCTCTATTATAATTAATGACAAACACAGAACATGGTAGGTATCTAGGAGATTTATAACTTTTACTGACTCTTATTTCATCAAATTACCGACCCAGTCATTATTCCTCAAAGGATACTGAAGCCTTCCACAATAAGTTGTTTTCAAATAAGATATACCCTTTTAATAAAATTTCTTACCTTAAGTGTTTGTTCAGTTTTTTCAAACGTAGTTTGAAAACTAGGTCCATTCTTATCAGCCTAAAAAAAAGAATAGAAGTTCTGAAAAAAGATTTAAGACCAAAGTAAATAACTTATTTATGATCTCTAGTTTATTTTTTACATTTATTCAGAACTATAATTTTGTATATATTTAATTTTACTGTCATTGTTTTAAAGTGACATCCAAGTTATTTATTATAATCATGCAATTTTGTTCTCCTCTTCAAATATGAGAAACATGGCAACATGTACTTCTAGGAAACTACAACTAGAGACCAGAATTATAAACTCTGAAAGCTGTAAGGTTTAAAGGTCATCTAGTCCATCCATCACTTAATCTATCCCTTTATATCTTTGGAAGACTATTTTAGGTTATCTCCACTGAAAGAAACCTCATTTTCTTAGAAATTTAATCTTCAGAGGGGCGCCTGGGTGGCGCAGTCGGTTAAGCGGCCGACTTCAGCCAGGTCACGATCTCGCGGTCTGTGAGTTCGAGCCCCGCGTCGGGCTCTGTGCTGACAGCTCGGAGCCTGGAGCCTGTTTCCAAATCTGTGTCTCCCTTTCTCTCTGCCCCTCCCCCGTTCATGCTCTGTGTCTCTCTGTCCCAAAAATAAATAAAAAACGTTGAAAAAAAAAATTTAAAAAAAAAAAAAAGAAATTTAATCTTCAGAGAACTTGTGATTTAATTAGGCCTTGGTACTGAGTCAAAATTCTACCTCCCAACACAATTATCTATTGGTTCAAGTTCTGTCTCTTGGGCACATCCATAGGAAATTCAGTTTTTCATCTTGTGAGAAGACTTCTGCCTAGACTAGCTTCTCTGCCTCCCTGATGCCACAAAGTCTTATGTTCTTTATGAGAGAATCAATCACATTATATTTTAATTGTTATCTAACTTGTCTGTCTGCCTGCTAGTCCATAAGTTCCTTGAAAACAGGGCATGTTTTTCATCTCTGTATCCCAAGTGCCTAACAGAACCTGACAAAGGCATTCAATAAATGCTTGTTAAATGATTAAACAAATCAACTAATCTTGAATAAAGCTAAATACTCTTTACTTCCTTCAGCATTTCTCATACGATATCTTTTTGAATCCCTTCCTAATCCTGGTAGTTTTCTTCTGAACCCAATCAAATTTGACTCTATCCCTTGTGATATAGGATACTCAGCCAAATGTCACCTACATTTACAATGAACTTAGGTAGGTAAATATGCCCCAAGAGGTACAAGTTCATGCTACTTCATCCCAAGCTTCCATCTTTGGGGATAGGGAGTCTGGTGTCTTTTTCTTTTTTAAAAAAAATTTTTTTTAAGTTTATTAATTTTTGCAGAGAGAGAGAGACAGAGCATGGGCAGGGGAAGGGGCAGAGAGAGAGGGAGACACAGAATCAGAAGCAGGCTCCAGGCTCTGAGCTGTCAGCACAGAGCCCAAGGCAGGGCTCAAACCCACAAACTGTGAGATCATGACCTGAGCTGAAGTTGGATGCTTAACTGACTGAGCCACCCAGGCACCCCGAGTTGGGTGTCTTTTTACTGGTCCTATTCTTCTAGTTAAGTAAAAGAGAAAGTGTATAAATGAAAAGAGGAAAAATGGATATTCTTATGATTAAAATCTATGACACACATCTAGAGAATTTAGTAATCTGCTGTCATCTTTTTCCTTCCAGAGGACAATTTAGAGTATACAATAAATATGTAAACATTCTAGGGCCCTTACCTTAATATATTCTACTTTTAAGAGATCTAATCCAGGTTTATCAGAAGAGCTAATCAAGTGAAGGGGCTTCTTTTTGGATCCTAGATTAAAGAAAAAGAAGAAAAGTGTTTCAAATAAATTGTTCTTTTTAAGACTGGAATTTTATTTATTTATTTACTTACTTATTTATTCATTTATTCATTTATTTAGTGCACTCCCCCACATGAGCACAAGTGGGGGAGGCACAGAAAGAGGGAGAGAGAGAATCCCTAATAAGTACCGTGCTGTCAGCACAGAGCCCAACTTGGAGCTCAATCTCACAAACCGTTAAATCATGACCTAAGCCCAAATCAAAAGTCAGACACTTAACCAAGTGAGCCAGCCAGGCACCCCTAAGCTTGGAATTTTCTAGATCATTTTCTTAAAAAATATATATTACTTAAGCTTTAAAAGCCTACCTGCACATATTTTTATGATTATTTAATATTAATATCACTGGTGTATAAATAGACCAATCCAAATACTTATCTTACCTTTAGCATCCAACCTACTTAAAAACATGCATATTTATTTTTATTTGATTTTACATCTATATTCAAAAATAATAAATATTTCTCTAGATATTTTTGAGGACATATGTGCATTTGTATGGCAGTAGAATGCTTACAAATTAAGAAATGAATTCTAGTTCATCTCAACTCTTACCAAAAGCTATTTAACTTCAGCTTTCTCAACTATATTGTAAGAATGAACTATAAAAATATGTAATATCCTATTGAGCTATAAAATTCAAAGAGCAAATATTTCATTCATATTAAAGAAACAAATAATTTTTCTCTGTTTATGGTAAGAGAGAAGGCTTATTTTACATAGAAAATTAAAGTACGTTGTAAGGGAGGGGAATTGCCAAATTTCTTTTAATTAAAAAACTACAGATATACTACCAGATGTCCTTTATATCCTGAGGTAGATATACCAAGGAAGTGTGTCAAAAAGCTGTGGAAGGAGAAGTGACTTATGCACCATTTTATCCATCTTTTATTATTTTCAGTTCTATAAGTCCTGCTCCTTCTAAATAATCTTAGAATTTTCCCTTCACCTTAAAGGTCATAACCTTCCCTGAAGGAAAAAAATAGCCTAGCAAATTTTTTACATTCTCCCCCTCAAGAAAGTAAATTCCATCTTAACACCATGTTTACAGAACATTACTAACATACAAAACATTTTTCCTCTAAACCGAGGTGTGTTTTAATTTCATCTATTAAAAAATAACAAAAATAGGACTTTATATTTGGCTAAAATACTAGTCAAATATAAAATGTAGATTCACCCAATCATTCCTCAAATATTACTGAGCACATAAACTGTACACTGAAGTAAACAAACGATAAGAGCTTCTAAAAGAATGAATTTTATGCCCCATTCTAATTTTTATAACCTACTGAGCTTCTGATATGTAAACACTATTCAATACAAAGAACAACAACTTAAAGTTATAAGATCAGAGATAAATTCTAGGTTTTGCCATTCATAAGATGCATGGTCTTGAATAAGCCACTTAATCCCTTTATTTAAACTTTCTTTGTAAAATGGGAAGAATATTCCTTATACAATGGAGATTTATATGGACTCTCTGAGGCAGTAGTAGATCACAGAAGTTAAGAATACAGACCCTAGGGCCAGACTTCCAGGGTTTAAACATGGTTCAGCGACTAACCAGCAGTGTGACCTTGGTTAAATTATATAACCGATTTACAGCTTAGTTTCCTTTTATGTAAATTGGAGATAACATTGTTATGAGAATTAAATGAGTTATTATTTGTAAAATCCTTAGAACAGTGCTAGCTATTATTTATTTAAAAATATTGTTATATACACAAAAGTGTCTCAAATACTCAAAGTGAGACTATATTTACTATTAACCATTATTTCTATTTGTGTGGCTGTTACCTTGAATTTCATGGTAATCCAAGCTGATTTTCTTTAAATAAGATACCACAGTTACATCAAAAGTTCTCAATGTAGCCTCTGTTCCCAAATGAGTAACATTAAATACTAGAATTGTATCTTCTTCTTTCTGTTGTTTAGTAAATTCCAAAACAACCTAAAAGAATCAAGACACCCATTAAAAGCATGATAAATATTCTGAATCATGTTTAAAAAACAAAATTTTTCTTCATACATTTTATCATGAGAACAATAGCTCATACTTCTCTAATACCATAAAATTGTTTACTATGATTGGAAATTATACCTTAAATTCTATTATTCAGAATAAAACTACATCTATATAAAAATCATGATAAAATTTTACATCAATTATTGATTTACTTTTTAAATTTCCTTTTTTTAAACAGGAATATATGCATTCTTACTTAATATGATTTTCTTAAACCTCTATCTCAAAACAAAAATCATGTTTGTTGATTTAAAAAAAAAAAGGCATTTCCATTAAAGTAAAAAGTAGGACAGTCTAGCTATTTACTACTACAGTACTGTTTAAATTTATTCTGGATATAACAGCCAGTATATTTAGCCAATCAAAACCAAAACACATATGTGACAATTTTTAAAACATAACAGTACTTTGGTACTCCATCAAGAGATGGAGAGCTTTGTCCACTATCTTTGCATTTCAATCAACAGACTACAGAAGCCACACTTTAATGACTGCCAATGATAAAAAAAAAAAAAAAATGCCCATAAATGTTTCACCTGGGAATGCACACTGAGGGGAAGCTAATTGGCATGTAAAAAGTTCAACTACCCTGAAACTGCCATGCTCAGGAGGCTATGAGTTGGTATTTCAGTCAACAGTCCCACCTGAGCTCCCAGCCACCAGCCAGTGGCAAGAGCCAGCCTCATGAGTGAGGCACTTCTGAGACCCTCTGAGACTTCAGGTCACTGTAGCTCCAAAAAATATGACTGCACCACATGAAAAACTATACACAAAAATTACCAATCTGGGCCCTTCCACAATTCCTAACCCATAATACTCTGAGCAAAATTAAACAGTTGTTTTGAACTACTATGTTTTAGGATACCCTGTTAGGCAGAAATAATAACAGAACAACATAAATGATGAATAAAAGCAAAAATTAATATTATTGGCAGTGGTATCATTACACATTTAAGAAAAAACAGGGGTGTCAACTAAAGAGTAGAAACAATAAGAGACTATAGTAAGATACTCAGGGCAGAGTTGATACACAAAAGTAAATTTCAAATAAATAAATGATTTAAATGAAAGCAATAAAAACATAAAATAATATATTAAATTGTGGGTAAATATTTTTGTTAATAGAATTTTCTAAACATACACTAATACTAAGATATAAAGAAAAAATTTAATATATTTCAGTACAGCAACATTTAAAACTTCAGAATGACAAAAATATCAACTTGAGAAAAATATTTCTAACAGCATTATTTTTTCTTAGATGATGCTGATTGTTGATAATTTCAGTTCATTCATTCAATATTCAACAAAATACTTATTGCGCATCATCTACCATGTATGAGGCCGTCCCAGCAACTAGGGACATAGAACTGACCAGAACACACAAGGTTCTTGTCCCGATGGAGCTTATATCCTAGGAAGAGTGGGGAAAAGTCAGGGCTGCTATCTCGTAGTGGGTGATCAGACCTTCCCAATAAGATAGCACTTGAGCAAATATCTAATGGAAATAAAGAATCAAGTCATATAGAAAAACAGTGTTCCAGGCAGAAAGAAACCCCAGCAAGCACAAAGAATGTGCTCTGGTATACATAAGGAAGAACAAAAGCCAAGTGTAAGTTCCATAAGGCAAGAACTTTGCGTTCGCTGCTGTAACTGCAGTATGTTAAACAATGCACTTCCTGATGGCACTTGATGAATACTTATTGAAGGGATGAATGAAATATGGCTGGAGCAGAGTAAGCAAGGCAGAAGAGAACTGAAAATGAATCTAAAGTCACATGGGGTGACCTATATGCTATATAGCAAGGTGTTGTAGGCCATGGGAATGACTTAGCCCTTTAATCAATAGAGAAGCCAGGGGACAGTTGTGAGCAAAGACATGACATCATCTTTCACTTTTTTTAATGTTTACTTATTTTTGAGAAAGAGAGAATGAGCAGGGGAGGGGCAGAGAGAGAGGGAGACAGAGCCCCAAGGCGGGCTCAAACCCATGAGTCGTGAGCCAAAGTTGGTTGCTTAACTGACTGAGCCACCCAGGCATCCCTGATCTTTCACTTTAAAAAGATCACTCTGGAGGCACTCTGGGTGGCTCAGTGGGTTGAGCTTCTGACTCCTGATTTCAGCTAAGGTCATGATCTCAGGGACATGGAAACAAGCTCCACATCTGGCTCCGCACTTGGAGACTGCTTGAGATTCTCTCTCTCTCTCGCTCTCGCTCTCTCACTCTCTCTCCTTCTGCCCCTCTTCCCTGCCTGCACTCTCTCTCTAAAATAAAAATAAATAAAAATTAAAAAATAAAAGGATCACTCTGGTTATCGTGTGGAGAACAGAGTACCTTACAGAAGCAGAGAAAGAATTATGAGGCTACTGCACTAGTCCAGGGAATATGGTGACTTGGACAGTGCAGTAGCAATAGAAGAGAAGACCAATCATTTGAATGTATTCTCAAGTTAGAGTCAAGGGATTTTTGGTATTTTAAATGGGTATATGAAAAAAAGGGAGCAAAGAAGGCTAAAGATAAATGACATATATTTCTTTTAAACAAATACCAAGCTTTGCGCAGTGGCAGTATCGTAGCCAATGAGGTTTATCCGAGGCGCGATTATTGCTAATTGAAAACTTTAACAAATACCAGTAATACTTAGAGGGATTTATATACACAATTAAAATCTGGTATTTCTGACTTTATATTTTAGGACATCACCTCACATTGGGATAAAAAGCAGTCAATAAGAAACATCTTTTTATACCTCTGTGTTTTATTATTAAAGAAATGCATATTTACTATTAAGTATATTTAGAATATAGGGAAAAGCAAACAGGCAAAAATAAGAAATTATAATTCCTCCACACAGAGATGAACACTATCAAGTATGATCAAAGAAAAAAATTATGTGTATGTATAATTTCTAAATAGAATCATAATGTCCTCAGTATTTTAATCTATTTTTGTTCCAAAATAATGATATTTTGTGAACATCTTTCCATGTCAATGTTTTATTACATGACTTTTAATGGCTGTAAAGACATGCTAAAAATCTAGGTTGTTTACACTTTTTCAAATTATAAACATCACAATGAGCAATATTATTTAGCCTAAAAGTAAAAAAACATTAATGTAAACATGTCATAGAAATTTCCTATGGAAAAGAAAATCCCACTTAGGAATCTTTGAGCTTTTCCAGAATAGATTAAATATGGTATAGATCATTCTCATAACACTATTTACAAAATAACATTTCATTTTCCTGGAACCATGCATGTGCGTGTGTGTGTCTGTGTGTGTGTGTGTGTTGGGAAGGAGGGAAGACAGAGTACCAAAATTTTAATATATTTTATGTTCAGATCTAGCATGAAATACTTTAAGGATAGTGATAATAGCAATATATTTATTAATGGATGAAACAAATATACATACCTCTTTAATTTCAAACTTCAGTAAAAGATTAATGAGTTCCTCATTTGGGGCTTCTGCAGCTTTTTTTAGTTCTGAACCTCTCAAACTTTTACCAGTCTGTGTCTCTCCATCTTCAGCATCAAAATATTCATCATCAGACTCTAAAGAAGACATTCACTTGACTTGAGAGAATGTCCACATAAAACTGCATAAAACACTCAAACTTAAATCTCTCAAAGGTAAAACTCATTTATGAGATATAATCTTCATATTCAGAATCAGAATATATGTCCAATCTTATTTCTAAGTCCCACAAAGTGACTCAACCTGATATATGATAATCATACATAAAGACCAAACCACCCTACTATGTTTTTCTTCAAAAGCTCTGTTTTTCACTTTAGTTCACTCATTCAATATTCAATAAATAATCACTGGGCATCACCCATCATATATCAGTCTGTATCAGCCACCAAGGGCACCAAGGTAAAGAGGGCAGACATGATCCTTGTCCTCATGACACTTATACTCTACTTCAAAATTAAACAAGATCAGTTAGGCTAGTGCTAGGAAAAAAGATCAGGTAGAAATTGGGGCCAAAAAAAAAAAAAAATCTTATATAGAATCTTAAGCACTATCACAAAAATCCTATCATTCAAATGAAGAAACTTGGGCTTAAAAAAAGGTGACTCAAAATGACACTGTTGGTTAGTAGCACAGCCAGAACTAAAACTAGTGAATTGTTGTAACACTTTCTAAATTCCTTTGTTTTCTGAAAATTTTATCTCTATATACAAATGTATAGGTTTGGTTTAATAAAAAACATTTACTTTCCTTACCTGATTCTACTCCATCCAGCAAGAGTGAAGTACTAAGTAGGTCTTTTGTCCTATCTGAAATAACAGGAATTGAGGATACCTGTCAAATACAAAACATTTTTTAAATTTTTTTTCAATATTTGTTTATTTTTGAGAAACAGAGAGAGAGCAAGCACAAGCAGGGGAGGGGCAGACAGAGAGGGGGAGAGAGAAACTGAAGCGGGCTCTGCGCTGACAGCAGTGAGTCCAACGTGGGGCTCAAACTCAACAGTGAGATTATGACCTGAGCCAAAGTCAGATGCTTAACTGACTAAGTCACCCAGGTACCCCAAAAAAGTTTAACATACTGATTTAACAGGATCAAATGTACATAAATGAGAAAAATACTGAAAAATTATAGAGCAGAGAGAGAGAGATGGAAAGACACATACACACATAAGACACAAATCTTCCAACAAAGCACATTATGCAATCAACTAGCTAGTGTTTACTAATTATTAAGACTACTACCTGTATTTACAAGGGCAGACTATTTACTACTCTAGTAGATAAGTCTATCATAGTGTGTCATTTGCTATGACAATATTAACGGTTCATCTATATTACAGATTCCTAGAGAATGATAACATTAGTTGGCTAAAATTTCATTTCAAAGTGGAAATCTAACATATATTTTATATTGTAAATGTCAATTCCAAATAAAGTTATCTAGAATTTTTAAGTTTAATGGGTAATAAAATTATATACAAATTATATTTTGCAACATTTTAAAGAAGATTTATTTATCTATCTATCGATTTATTTATTTATTTTTGAGAGAGCGTGTGTGAGCAGGGGAGGGACACAGAAAGACAATCTTAAGTAGGCTCCATGCCCAGCACAGACTTTTTATCACCACTCTAAACTGCAGTGAAAATAGGTTTCAACTTTTATCTATTCAATGCCATATGCACTCTTGAACAGAATCGACAACATTAAACTTTAGGAGTGTATCAAATAAATGAAACCGGTCCTAAAAAATATTCAAAAACAAATTAGCACAAAGAAAGATGGAAAAACTCACCATATACACAAATGTAAAGATTCACCATTTTTATTATATCCAGTTACCTGTCTCTCTGGAGACTGTTCAGAGGATTTCTGTGGCAAGGGTATACTGTCAATCAAACACAGTACATCTTTCATCTTCTGGTCAGAAATTCTCACATGCATCAAAGGAAGTCCCCCGGATACTTTCAATCTAAAAATACAATTCAACTGTAAGGTTTTAAGGTCCAGCTTCTTTCTATTATGGAGTGGAGAATGGATTGGAGAAGAGACTACACTGTGGAGTCAAAATGACTTTGCACATGTTGTAATCTAATCAATGCCTCATTTAGTCAACACTGTCAGAGAATGAGAAATTCTGTATAAACCAGGTTTTCAGATAATTTCAATATATCCGTCTTAAGCAGCCAAACATTTTCATGGTAACTAATTTTTATGAACATATTTTCAAACACAATTATCTAATTTTTAAAACCACTATACATACTCTACTTCCTGGCATCAAAGATTTTGCATTACATAAATCTAAGAGTATCTACTCCATCGCTCCCTATTGCCCTGCCTTGCTTTACTTCCTTTTCTAGTACTTGTCAGCCCTAACATATCATATATATACTTGCTTATTTTATGTCTGATTAAAATAAAAGCACCCTGAGGACATCTGTTTTACTCACTGGTGAATCACTGCTGTGCTTTCATTAGTTGCCTACTTTTCGGCACCTGCTTCTACACTGCTTCCTTACTCAGCATAAAGGCCTAGGTTTATTTGTCTAATAGCTTTGTGGCAGCTGTTTGCTGCTCAGGAAGTTCTTTTTGGTTACTGTTTATCTTTGACTTGCTAACTAAGCTGTGAACAGCTCAAGTGGACAGATGCCTAACCACTATATGAAGAATGATTTTCTGTATAATGCACAAGCCACTAATGTTCAAAAGAAGCCAGTTGGCTGTTGCTATCTCAAAATGCTGAACTTTCTGCAAAAGTACTCTGTAAGCTGAAAGCATCATAAATATGTAAGATGCTTCTTTATCATTTGTGAAACAGTACATAAAACTAAAAGTATCTCAAATAGAGGGACTGGATTACCTTCTCACCTAGAATAACTACAAAGTTAGACAAAGTAAATGAAGCAATGGTTTAAAAGGCACTGGAAATCAGTCAACAAAAGAAAGATGAAAGATGAAAAACAAATGAGGGAAGACCTAGGAATACTCCAGCTTAGTCACTTAAGAGTTTCAAAATGTAAAGGGTCCAGTAAAAGTGTTTCAAGAGAAATTTGTAACATTAAATGCCTATATTAGAAAAGAAGAAAGGTTTTAAATCAATGTTTTCCATTTCCACCTTAAATAATAAGAGAAGTAGGAGCACTTGGGTGGCTCAGTTGGTTAAGCATTGACTTCAGCTCAGGTTATGATCTCGCGGTTCATGAATTTGAGTCCCGCATCGGGCTCTGTGCTGACAGCTCAAAGGCTGGAACCTGCTTCAGATTCTGTCTCCCTCTCTCTCTGCCCCTCCCCTGCTCACACGCTTGTGTCTCCCTCTCTCAAAAATAAATAAACATTAAAAAAAATTAAAAAAAAAAAAAAAGAATGAGGAAAGTAAAGTAAATGAAACCCAAAGGAAGCAGAAGGGAAAAAAGCAATAATAAACACAAGAATGGAAATCAGTGGGAAAAAACAAACAAACAAAAACAAAAACAAAAACCAGAAGGACAATAGAGAAAATAATCGATGCCAAAAGCTGATTCTTTCAGATGATCAACAAAACTTATAAACTAATCAGGAAAAAAGAGAAAAGGTACAAACCACTAACACCAGGAGGGAGAGAGATAGTATCACTACAAATTCTACATGTATTAAAAAGGCAACACAAAAATATTATGAACAATCCTGTGACAATACACTCAAAAACTAAGATGGACAAATTCCTTCCCTGAAAGACAAACTACCCAAGATCACTCCATCTATGAGATAAACTGAATTTGTAGTCAAAAACCCTCACCCCCATAAGAAAACGCAGGCCCAGATAGCTTCACTAGTGAATTCTACGAAAGAAAGAAGAAATAATTCTATGCAACTTCCTCCAACAAACTCACTTCATAAGGCCAACAATACCCTGATACTTTGATTCCAAAATAATAAAAGCACAACCATCCCTCATAAATAGAGATGTATAACTTCATAACAAAATTTTAGCAAAACACATCCAACAGTATTTTAAAAGAATAATGTATCACTACCAAATGAGGTTTATCTAGTAATGCATGGTTGGTTTAACTTCCACCTGATAAAAAGTATCAACGAACTAACGATACACACAACATGAACGAATTTCAAATTAATTATGCTGAATGAAACCAGCCACACACAAAAAAACTGAAACTGTATGACTGTATTTGTAGAAAATTCCAGAAAATTCTAACAAATCTATAGTGTTAGAAAGAAAATCAATGTTATCTGAGGATTGAAGGGAGAGGAGTTAGCAGGTAAGGATGGGAGGGAGGTAAAACAGCTGACCCTTGAACAACTTGGGTTTGAACTCTGTGGTCCACTTATACGCAGATTTTTTTTTCAAAATTACAGTATATTACCGTAACTGTATTTTCTCTCCCTTATGATTTTCTTCATAACATTTTCTTTTCTCCAGCTTACTTTTTGGTAAAAACAGAGTACAGTATATAATACATATGCAAAATATGTGTTAATCAACTGTTCATATTATTGGTAAGGCTTCTGGCTAAAGGGAGGCTTTTAGTAGTTAAATTTAGCAGGAGTCAAAAGTTATACATAGATTTTCAAATGAGGGAGGGTAGGGTTGGGGTGGGGGCTGGTGCCCCTAACGCTCACATTGTTTAAAGGTCAAGAGTATAAAAGTATACAAGGACTCTGGAAGATGATGAATGTGTTCATTATCTTGACGTGATGATGGTTTCATAGATATATCTATATCTATATATCTGTATATCTATATGTCAAATTGTATACTTTAAATAGATGTAGCTTATTGAATACCAATAATATTTCCATAAGGCTGTTTTTAAGAAGGCAGCATAAATATTTCATAATTATCTACTTAAATTCAAAATTCAGTTTCTACTTTCACTCCCTTGAATTATTCTCATGATTTTACATGGTTTCATAATCATTAAGAGCCTCTAATTTTTTCTTCTACTTTCAAGTTTTTATTTAAATTCCATTAGTTAACATACAGTGTAGTATTAGTTTCAGGAATAGAATTTAGTGATTTATCACTTACATACAACACCCAGTGTTCACCACAACAAGTGCCCTATATAATACCCATCACCAATGTAACCCATATTCCTGCCCATCTCCCTTCTGGCATCTCTCAGTTTGTTATCTTTAGTTAAGAATCAGTTTTCTAGTTTGCCTATCTGTATGTTTATCTGTTTTGTTTCTTAAATTCCACATCTGAATGAAATCATACGGTATTTGTATTTCTCTGACTGACTTATACTCTGCTCCATCCACGTTGCTAATTTTTGAAACCTTTATATTATTGATATTAAACCATGGGTTTGATCCACTCAACAACAGATAACCAACTTTTACACAATGTGAAGATCCAAACACTTCTAAAATAAGAGAGGTGATATATAATTCAAACAAATATATATTTTTTTAATATTTATTTTTGAGAGAGAGAGAGACAGACCGTGAGTGGGAAAGGGGCAGAGAGAGAGCAAGACACAGAATCCAAAGCAGGCTCCAGGGTCCGATCTGTCAGCACAGAGCCCGAATCAGGGTTCAAACCCATGAACCATGAGATAATGACCTGAGTCAAAGTCGGCCACTTAACCAACTGAGCCACCCAGGCACCCCATATAAATATTTTCTTAAAAGCATGTTTGTGCTATATGATAATCTTTTTTTCTGTCCCCCAGAAATCTAGTTTTGCTTTCCTGAAATCCAGTAACTGATACAGATATATTTCACCTTGTTAACTTTATAATATAAAGGAAACTCATACATTACCTGGCCATTCTAACGTCTTTTTCTACCATTGCCTTGGCCAACTCAACATGAATATCCATGGGTTGTAATATATGCATAGTTGATGGCTGCTGAAATCGACACTTTTTCCAGTTTTCCTCTTTAAAAATTTTTTTAAATTAAACAACTGTTAATCAGATGTTCTGTAGAAAATTACTCTAACTTATTAGAAAAGTTAGCAAACATATTCAACAAATACCAATTTTTACTTCTTTCAGCATACAAGTTATGTAACCTATATGTTTAAAGTAAGATTGACAGCTAATAATGTGACCACTTAATTTAAAATGTTTTGGAGTTAGAAGTAACACTTCATAATAAATGGGCATCTGTATTCACTTAAATTACTAAATAATTCTCAGTGAATTACTACTGCTGTATGAATACTAAAATAATTTGCTATAATAAATGATTATACAATTAATATTAAATAAAATAATTAAAATTTTATTTTAATGCTCTAAAAGTGAGGGTTATTAATGACATGGTATTTCAGGATTTGTTCTTTCATTTGCCTACTCTAACATCATTTGATATCCTTTAGCCTCATCCTAGGTCTGTCATTTCTAGGCTATCAATCTGGCTTATCTGTTTAAAGGCTATAAAGGAACTCACAAATACTGATGAAGTACAGTCTACTGTGGGGAATAAAAACATAAAGGAAAAAATCAGTGGGAAAGAAACAGTTTTATATATAAATATGTTTATGAGCATTAGTGCATATGTGATGGGGGAACAGAGCAATCAAATGGCTGACAATTGATTAAAATAAGTAATGACACAAAAACAAAAAATAAAGATGGAAAGAAGTCAAAGACTGTGATATAAAAATAATTGTAAATATTTATTTGGAAAATGTTTATAAAACGTCTTGCATTTTAAAGCCAATAGGGAAAAAAGCTAGGAATTTTTTGCCTTGATTCCAGAATTAGTGATCAAGGTAGGTGGTTGCAGTGAAAAAGGGAAAAAAATAGAAAATAACAGAGGGAAAAAAGTTTTCTGGAATTCCTTAGAGAAATTACACTAGTTTAGCCCATAATTCTGAAACAAAAATGAGTTTTATCAAGCAAGATTTTCTGATAAAAAAGTATAACTTTTCACCAAATAAAAGGTCCCAAAGACAGAATTTCCAATTATCTTAACTAAATGTATTTTATCACTTATAACTCAATTATTATTAAGTACACACAAAAGAAAAGGCCGTTTTAATGATCTCTGTAAAAGTACTTCCCTTCAAGGAATTAATAGACTCATAATAAACAAAAACTAAGTGTATTTATGTTTTAATAAATCTCTCCATTCCTACTAGAGTATACACTCTGCACACAGAGATTATGTTCTTTCTTCCAATGACCTACCACAAAGTGATACATTCAAGGATATTTAGCAATTATTTACTGCTTCAAGAAACTAAAGAAGTATGGAGAACCAGCGATCTTTACCTAAGCAGTAGAAAACACCACAGCTTTTGGTGTTTGTAATTAATTACCTTTAGGGTTTTAAAACTATATCCGTACCTGTCAGTAGCTACAAAAGTATAAGATGTGATACTACTAAAATAAAGACTAGGCTAATAGAGTTAAAATATTTTAAAATAAAGCACCAAAGGAATACAACATTGAGACATCCCAAAAGCACGAAGACAGAAAAACATAAGCCAATGGCAACTTTTATGCTCGTGTTCTGGGTAGTTTCAGCATCAAATCACAAAAAAAAAAAAAAAAAAAAAGCAATGACTGGATTTAGATCCAAATGGTGCTAAGTACCTGAAAATGAATAGGCAAAAGTTTATCTCTATTTATATCTGTGGCAATGATTTGTACTGATGGGCTCCTACTTAGTTTTCTTAAGTGACCAAGAAGATATGTGTTAAAAATATTGTCAGTGTTGATATACATGCACACATAGACATATATTTACCTAAGCTACTCAACATAATTTTAAGATCCTTCCTAAAAATTGAGCAATAGCTTACCTGCTTTTGCAAAGAGTAACTGCACACTTTTTATTTCAACATCAAATTTGTCATATGCTTTATCCATTATTTCTTCCAGAGATGAATTACTAGTCTTCTGCAAACCTTGATCTTTACTGTTAAGCTAAAAGGGACAAAAAAACCCTCAATTTTCTTAACAGAAAAGTATATACATACTTTTGTTGTGTCTTCTTAAAACATAACTAAAATGAAAATAGTGTCTTTAAAGAATTCACATTTTGCTTAATTTTCTGACAATTATTTGCAAATATTTTATTAGGAATATAGTACTTCAGTATACAGCTTTAATATGTTTAGATAATAGGTGGTCAGCATATTTGCATTTATTAGAAGATCAGTTACACAGTTGTGTACCTCAAATAACCTGTCTGGACATTCAACTCTCCCTGGCTCTCAGCAGTTACTGCCTCTTACAGCTCAGTACCCCTACTACCTACCCAAACATCTTCACCAACACATCGCAGGTTTTTGTTCCTCCTTCTTCACATTACATCACCAGAAATAATTAGGCCATTAGAATTCAGCTCCAATCTCTACCTCCTTTTCCCTCTCCCCAAAGGAAGCAAAGATCAATTCTGGACTGTTTTTTTTTTTGAAATCTCCACTCTTTCTCAGATGCTTACATTTCTAATGGGTTCAACACCCAAAACCTTAGAGTTCCCTTTCACTACTTAATTGCTGATAGTGGCTTACCTGCATAATTTCCTACTATCAATATGTAAATAAACAAATAACACTGTGTAATTAAACTCCGGAAATCTAGTAGTGCCTGGAAACTAGGAGTACCTCTGTCCAATTAGAAAAATACAGCAGTAATCCACTCCTCAAGATCAAATCATCTACCATTACAGAAAATTTTACAGGCTTTCTTTTTATTTAATAGCCATAAAGTACATATTAAATACTCAGTCTAAGCTAGGCTTGACAAAATGCTAAGAAGAAATAAGTCTAATTTCAGTAAACTCTGAGGGGAAAAACAGCCAACTATCAGACAGCTAGCTTCCAACCTGAGCAAAAAATTGGCAGAAAGAAATGGATATACACCTACCTGAAATGTACCAAAATCTAAAATGAGAAGGTCTGACTTTTCATGATGGAAACCGGTCTGTGGAAGTATTAGATAAGAAGGCTTCAGATTTATCCTTAAATCAAGGACTTTTCGAGTTTCAATAATATGTGTAAGTCCTAAAAGAAATGAAAGACTACATGCTCAAGTTGAAATATGTAATCATATTATTAACAATAAAACAAGCATCACTTGAAAAGTATTATGGAGGAGTGCCAGTTCTCACCTATTAGAGTATGTAAGGTGAAACTCCATATGGTCGATGGCAAACAATCTTACCATCACACTATACAGTAAACCTATCATAGCTAGTATTTTATCCAGAGTGAATAATACATCATTTCTTTAGTTAAGCAACCACAGAAAGTAGTGGCTTGAGTTTAAAGACCATGCTGTACAAAAGTATGTATCTTTAGAACCAGTTTCACACGCAGTACACAGAATGATGAACTATTTCTTAAGAACTAAAGTGCAGGGATGTTTTCCCTCTCAGTTTCACTGTGAGGCACAGGTTCTTAAAGGTAATGACAGAATCATCTGTGCCCCATCTTCTTCTCATTCAGTCTAGCAGGTATATTTGACTTTGGGTAACTCACGTACACGATGCAACTTCATGGAATTTACAAAAAGAAAAAAACAGCCTACACTTTTAACTATGATATTTACATTAGAAAAGACAACATTTTGAATGTAGCTGATGTTTTTATGTAGATAAATTCTTTACCTGTAGCTGTTCTCTCTTTAATTTCTTCCAGCTTCATTAATGTAGCTGATGTTATTTGCTCAAGATCTAATCCTCTATTTGATTGAAAGAATTCAACCACTGCATTGATGGTTTTCTGTAAAATAGTTTAAAATATAAGCAAGCTATTATACACAGTGCTTTCCATATTGTAAATTTTAAAATTTCAGTTTAATTTAAAACAACTGTGGCTCTGAACTTAGAGGATATCTCCAAAGATACTCTGCCATATTGCATTTCTATCTGGAGTTTAAAGGAAAAAAAAAAAAACTAACTAAAAAAGGGAATAGCACAAGTAAGCTAACTAGAAAGTCAACAAATGTGCATGTATCATTAAGATGACCTTAAGTATGTTCTAAAGTGTCATACTGATGTAACAATGGACATTACTACTAAATTATACACTTAAAAATTGCCAAGATGGTCAATTATATGTATGTTACCACAACTTAAAATTTTTAAAAATCAGAGAATACAATGAGTCCGCAGTCTCAATATAATGCCTCCCATCCTCACTGTAAATACACTTCTAAACTAGAAAGTTAAAAAAAAATCAAAGAATTCAACAAGAGCATAGGGCCAACTTACAAGTGATGCAATGGGTAGTGATCCTAATCACTAGCCTGAGATGAGTTAAGAGCCTCTGAATAAAACATGCAACCACAGACAGAAACTTGAGCCAGCATTTTCAATAACATCTAAGTGCCAATGCTTTTTTCTCATGTGAACAGTATTTAAAATTCTTTTAATTACTCCTAAAGCAATTTGAATTGGTCCAGATATTTGGGGAAAGGGAAAAAGCAAAACCGAAGTGGAACAGGAAGTCCACGTATAACTATCTGAGAGAAGATGGTACAATAAACACAGACTTTTTGAATAGTATTTTAGATTATTTTTACTTTAACATAAGCATAGATTAACATAGTAGGAAAAAACGGTAGCATATGAAAAGGTAAAATTCACTGCTAACCATGTACTGCTTTTAAAACAAGAAAAAGCAGTAAACTTAGCTAATAAGTGTTAAATATGAAAGAGGAAAAATAAGAAAACCCTATGTCAGAAGTATAAAACAGGTTTGATAAAGACTGTCTCCTTGCACTTACAGCATCATAGATGACCTCCACAGGTTGAGACTGAACAATCAGAGTCTGGTCAGCGGTACTATTCTCTGGATTGGTTTCAAACTCAATTTTAAGCAAGGATGATGTAGTATCACCAATGGAAGCCACAAGTGATGGTACAATACCCTGCTGTCTCAGACCTGTTATATACCAGTGTTCTAATTTTGCTTCCACCCTATAATCCAGTGAAGAAAAAAAAAAAAAGGTATATAAGTAAGATGCTGTAAAACATAATGACTTAAAATATAAATTTCCCTTTTAAAAAAGTTCTTTCAGAGCCAGAACCGCACCCATTACCAAGAGATAAAGCACAAACTCCTTGGCCTGGCATTTAATTACCCATACAATCTGGGGTTTTATTTTGATTGTTTGCTCTTAACCCCTTCTCATCCACATGAGAAGCCGACCTTGGCCAACTCCCAAACACTGAGGGAGTTCTGATCGCTGCTACATGAATATAAGCTACACTTCACTCAGGCAACTCTTCTCCCTATTTCATGCCACCCAGAATACTATCAAAAGCTTCTCCTAGCCCTTTCTACTCAGATAGCCGAAGCCCCACTTCTCCTAGCCCAAGTTATTCTCTTCTGCAACTGAGCTGACATAGCCATTAACTATAAGGATTTGCAACACCTTCTCACCTATGAGCTCTCTGTTATTTAGTTCTAAATTATTAACTTTTTAGTTATCCTCTCTTAACAGCTACAGCATAAGCTTCTTGAAAACAGAAATTTATTGTTCCTATGCTAGCCTTCACAGTATCAACTTGATAAACTAAACATTCACTATCCAAAAAATATTTGTGAAGGAACAAGAGGGGATAAATAAATGGTGAACTCCTCATATGGCTTCATAACAAAACAAATTCAAATACAAAAACACCATCTGACACACAAAAGGAAAAGAAACTGGAGAACTACTATTAATCAGTTGTTCAATGCTAAATAACAATATTTTTCAGTCAAGTCTTATCTAGAAATAAAAACTGAAATAAAAAGTTTTTTTTTTTTAACTTACTTAAGTGCTTGTGCTCCTGGTCGCTGAGATACTTGGGTGCCCAGGCCAATTATCTGAATTTTTAGTATTTCTGGAATATTTTTGTTTTCTCTTATTGTAATAGAGGTACTTACTAACTTCAGTGTCACTATATGGGCAACATACTGAACAAAAAGAATGAATGAAGATTGTTACAGTTTAAGTAATTATTATTTTCTTTAATAATTTCTTATTTAAATTTGTTGAAATATAAAGTGATCTAAATATAGTATGTTCAAAAAGAACATTAAAAAGTTCAATAAAGAATTATAAAATTGTTGAAATAGGACAATTACAAGAGATCCAAAATGTATTTCTCTTAGTTTTAGAATAAAAATGAAACTTGATAAAATATTTTGTCACATCAAGATTTAATTCACCAGCTCTCACTAAAGCAACCTAATTCAGACCAATTCTCTGGCTCAAAAACAACAAAATATAAAGCACATCTTCTTGATGTCTTTGGAGGGTTAAAAATACATTGAGAAAAAAAAATCATGACCAAAAAATTCATAGGTCAAGAATGGATGTAGGACAGAGAATCAGGGAGATGATTCTCATAAAACCATATAGGAAGACACTGAGAGGAAGCAAGGAACAGAAGATTCACAAAACAGAAAACAATTAGCAAAATGACAATAGTAAGTCCTTACCTAAATAAAAAGTAAACAAATTCTCCAATAAAAAGACATAGAATGGCAAAATGGATTAAAAAATAGTAAAATCCAATAATATGCTGCCTACAAGAAAGACACTCATTTTAGCTTTAAGGACACACATAGACTAAAAGTGAGGGAATGGAAAAAGGTATTTTAAGCAAATAGTAACCCTCCCCCGCGCAAGAAAAAAAAAAAAGAGTAGTGACACTTATATCAGAAAATAAACTTTAAGTTAAATGCTGTCAAAAGAGACAAAGAACGTCATTATATAATGATAAAAGGATCTATCAATCAAGAAAATGTAACAATTGTAAATACTTAGGCACCCAACACTGGAGCATCTAAGTATATAAAGCAAATACTAACAGAACTAAAAAGAGAAATAAACAGCAATATAATATTATTTGGGGACTTCAATAGCCCACTCTCAACAACATATACATCATGCTGAGTGTCAATAAAGAAACAATGGGTTTAAACAACACTATAAGCCAAAGGGACCTAAAAGATACACATAAAACATTCCACCCAACAGCAGAAGAATAAACATTCTTTTCAAGCCCACATGGAACATTTTCTAGCATAGAACACATATTAGGCAATGAAACAAGTCTCAAAAAATTCAAGAAGATACCAATTATATCAAGTATCTTTCCCAACCACAATAGAATTAAATCTTAATAAGAGGAAAGCTACAATATTCACAAATACATAGAACAACCAATGGATCAAAGAAGAGATCAAAAGGAAAAAAAAAAAAAAAAAAACAGCCCGAGACAAACAAAAATGGAAACAAAACACAAAACTTATGGGATGCAGCAAAAGCAGTTCTAAGAGGGACGTTTATAGTGATAAATTTCTATGTCAAGAAAATGGAAGATCTCAAATACAACCTAACTTTACAACTCAAGGAACCAGAAAAAGAACAAACTGAGCCCAATGTTATAATGAAGGAAAAAAGAAATAATAGAGATAAGAGAAATAAATGAAATAGAGAAAAAAAAAAAAACAGAAAAGATTAACAAAACCAAGGGTTGGTTCTTTGAAAAGAACAAAATTGACAAAACTTTAGCGAGGCTAAGCAAGAAAAAAAGAGAGACAACACAAAAAATTATAAATAAAAGAGGAGATATACTAAAACCAATACCAGAGAAATACAAAAGATCATAAAAGATTACTACAAACAACTATACACCAACAAATTAGACAATCTAAGAAAAATGGACAAATTCTAGAAATGTACAATCTACCAAGACTGAATCATGAAGAAAGAGAAAATCTGAACAGACCAATTATGAGTAAGGAGTTTGAGTCAATTATCAGGTAAAGGTGGTCAAAAGGTACAAACTTCCAGTTATACAGTAAAACCTTGAATTGAGACTAACTTGTTCTATGAGTATTCTGTAAGATGAGCAAACATCTTTTTTTTTAATTTTTTTAAGTTTATTTATTCATTTGAGAGAGACGCAGACAGCATGAGTGGGGGAGGGGCAGAGAGAGAGGGAGAAGAGAGAGAATCCCAAGCAGGCTCTGCACCACCAGCACAGAGACCAACACAGGGCTCAAACCCACAAAACCATGAGATCATGACCTGAGCTGAAACCAAGAGTTGGACGCTTAACTGACTGAGGCATCCAGGTTCCCCAAGACAAGCAACTATTTCTAATAAATTTTAACTTGATAAATGAGCGATGTCTTGTAATACAAGTAGTATGTGACACCAAATGTCATATGATCACAACTGAGCCCATGGTTCTTCTCTCTCTCGCTGCGGGAGTATGGGTGACTGTCAATGCAATTTCCATGAAATACTCAAAAGGAGGCAAAAGCAACTGTCATTGGATACATTCCTTGTTTGTCTGTTTACTTATTTGTTTATTTATTTACTTAACATTTTACTTATCTTTGCATGACAGAGAGAGACAGAGCATGAACAGGGGAGGGGCAGAGAAAGAGGGAGACACAGAATCTGAAGCAGGCTCCAGACCCTGAGCTATCAGCACAGAGCTCAATGCGGGGCTCCAAGTCCCAAACCATGAGGTCATGACCTGAGCCCAAGTCGCACATTTAACCGACTGAGCCACCCAGGTGCCCCAAATAGATTCCTTGTTAAAGCTGCCCGAAAAGAAAAAGATTCCATCAAGCCAACAGAGAGCAGTGATTCCATTAGTGAGAGTGAAAGTCATCCCACACAATAACCCTCCTCTTTCTAGTCTCCCTCACACCAGCCACAAAGGTTTTCAAAGGTAAGTACAAGTTAATTTATTTTTCTTTATATTTTGTATTTTCTTTATTATTTCTATTATATTACAGTACTATAATCATTTTTATATGAATATTTGGGGGTTATGGAACCAATCAACTGAGTGTCCATTATTTCTTATGGGGAAATTCACTTTGATATGCAAGTGCTTTGGATTACAAGCATGTTTCCAGAACAAATTATGCTCACAAACCAATGTTTTACATATAATGAAAGGTTCTGTGGACATGAAGTACAGCTTGGTGAATACAGGTAACAATACTAATACAAAGAGAGTAGATTTCTAAAGTTCTCACCATAAACTGAGAAAGAGAAAGAATATTTCCATCCTCCCCCCCAAAAATAATTGTAACTATGTGAGGTGACAGACGTGTTAACTAACCTTACTGTGGTAATCATTTTGCAATATACACATATATGAAATCACTACACTGTACACCTTGACTTACACTAAGTTATATGTCAATTCCATCTCAATAAAGCTGGAAAAAGTTTTTAAATAAATAAAAAAATGACAAATGGATTAAATTATTTTTCATAATATTTTTCACCTTTAATAAAATCAATAGGCAAGCCACAGATGAAGGAAAAATACCACATAAACATTTTTGTCTTGTATGAAGAATATAGAAAGACTTCTACAAACAAAAGTAAAAGGACAAATAACATAAGTTTAAAATGGGGAAAAAAATACTTTAACATAAGATACTGCATAAATGAATATATACAGATGGCCAACAAGATATGAAAACTCATTAGTCAAGACTATCATTAGTCATCAGGAAAATACATTCTAAAACATAGTGGAATAGTGTACCATACCCACTAGACTTGCTAAAATTAAAAACCCTGACAATATGACACCCGGCAGGGATGTGGAATAACTGGAATCAGTGTATGGGAATAGAAAATATCACAATCATTTTCAAGAACTGTTTGTCAGTTTTTAAAAAGGTAAATATACATCTGCCTTATAACCCAGCCATTATACTCCCAGGTATTTACCCAAGAGAAATAAAAACATATGTCCACAAAAGACTTGTATAAGAATGTTCAAAGAAGCTTTATCAATAACCAAAACTTGAAATAACAGATATACCATGAGATAAAAAACATGATAACAATAAAAAGAAATCTATATTGACACAGTCATAATATGGCTGCTTTTGTAAGGCAGGAGAGGAAAAATGACTAGAAAAGATTATGAGGGAATTGTTTGGGGCGGATGAAAATGTTCTGTTTTGGGCAGGTCATTATATAGGCGTATTCAACTACTCAAATTTATCAGTATGAACCTTAAGATCTATTCCTATTATCATATATAAATTCTACCTCGACAAAATTTTAAAGCCACCATTTATAACAAATCCAACAAGAGACGTTGAACTCTAAATAGAAAGTTCAAAACATTACTGAGAGGAATTAAAGATGTCAATACACAGAAGCATATGCTCTATTTATAGATTACAAAATTCAAGATTATAAAGATGTCAATTATCTCCCAATTTAATTTATATACTCAATAAATCCCAAAGTCTCACAGTTTTTTTGTAGAAACTGAATAGCTGGTTCTACAATTTGTATAAAAATGTAAAGGGCCAAGAATAGATAAGACAGTCTTAAAGAAGAACAGTGTTGAAGGATTTACACAGCTAGATCTTAGGACTGATTACAAAGTTAGAGTAACTAAGACAGCATGCCTTTAAAGACAAATAACCAATATAACCAAGATTCCATAAGCACAGACACTTGACTGATGATAAAGGGTAACTGGAAAGCAGTGGGGAAAGCATGGTCCTTTCACTAGTCAATGAGAAGTCAAGTATACAGCCATCTAGAGAAAAAATTTATCTTAAATTTTTTAAGACCTCCCACCATATACAAGAATTCAATTCTAAATGGACCTTAGATCTAAATATATAAAGTAAAATATTATAAAGCTTCTGGAAAGAAAATACTGTTATGACATTATAGTGAGTTAAGACTTTTTAAACAAAACACAAAAAAGGCACGACCCATAAATGAAAAGATTAACAAATCAGGTAACATTAAATAAAGAACATCTATCCATCAAAAGACACCATTTAAAAGTGAAAATACACATTACCTTACATTGTCGGAGAAGATATTTGCAACACACCAAAAATGAAAAGGCAAGCCACACTGTGGGGAAAGATATTAACAACACGCCTAACTAGCAAAGGCCTCATACCCAGAACATATAAAGAATGCCTACAGACCAGTGAGAAAAAGACAACACAATAATAAATAAGAGACTCAAAAGCTACTTCACAAAAGAAGTAGCCTAATAGGCTTATAATTACTTAAAAAGTAAAAAACTTCTTTAGCCATTCAGGAAATGCAAATTAAAACCACAATGAAATTCTACTACATACCATTTAGAATGGTTAACTTGAAGAAAGTGTCAATGCCAAGAATAGACAAGTATGTGGAGAAACAAGAATCCTCATCTACTGCTGATGGAAATGTTTTCACTTTGGAAAACTATTGACTAGCAAAATCTATTAAAGTAAAAATATACTTACATCCTATGACACAGAAATTCCACTCCTAAGAATATACAGAGTGGAAATTCTCACATATGCACATTCAAGAGCATTTACAAGAAGTTAATAGCAGCATAACAGGCAAAAAATAGAAATAAGCCAAATGTCCGTCAACAAAAGAAAGAATAGTTGTTGTATTTTGAAATAATCGAATCCTATACAGCAATGAAAATGAGCAAAATCCATCTAGTGAAAGAAAGGAATGAATCTCACAACAGTGCCAAATCTATAGCAAGGTCTGTATCTTAACCCTGACAGTGACGACACCACTGTTCCCCGTGTGATAAATGCAATACATTTTGGTTTGTTCAGCCTTTACACACATATCGTAATACAATAATTATTTTAAAGATAAAATTTTTAAAGATTCAATTGAACTCGATAATAAGTACTTGTTTAAATCAGGTTATTCATACATTCACTAAAGTGAGCAAATTTAAAAGTGAAGACAGTTTTAACTGGTAGGGTCTGACTAGAAACATTTAACAAATAAAATAGTAAAACAGAAACAAATGATAACATTTTTATAAAAATCAGTAGCTCATTTAACACAATTCAAGATAATACAGTAAGATGAAACAAAATACCTCTTAAACCACCTAAAAATAATTACCTGCTTGGGTAAAGTTAAGTTATGGGTGCTCTCACTATAACCAATAGCAGTAAAAAGCTTATCTTTCTCCTCTGGAGTCATAATGTCATCAATACCTACAAAGAAATGACAGAATTTAAGAAATCAATTGCTTCAGTTTTACAGGTATAATAAAAAAATCAAACCAAACTAACAGGTGCCCTAAAATAAACAGACATAAATGCTAAAAGCAAAAGCAGCCAGGCAATATCCTCAAATATACTACTTTGCCTAGTTAAAACAAACATCATGTATTTGCTTGCTTAGGTCAAGAAAAGGCAAAAAAAAAAAAAAAAAAAGACACCATTAAGGGAATACCAGTCTGTCATAAGGATTTTAGAATTCCCTAAGTATGTTAAAAATTAAGTGAAACTTTTAATACCCATGGAAAAAGTAACAATAAGAAATGGCAGATGTTGACGCTTTTGAATTTAAACTTATAAAATTTCACACAAATAATTTTTCTCAAAAATAGCAAAGTTTTAATTTAGCTAGATAAATCCAGAACTATTCTAGCCTGAAGGATCTGCTCACACGTTTACTAATAATAAACATAGTAAAATTCAACTAACTGGCTAAAATAGAACTTATATTTTTTTCTTATCTGTGTAAAATAAAATATCTGACTTGAAACTTACTTTCAGGAATCAAAGATTCTTCATCTTTTTTCTTAGACTCCTTCTTACCCCAAAACCCACTAAACCAGCCTCCACGTTTCTCGCCTGTGTCAGTAGACTTTTTCCTTAATTTTTGCCCAGATCGAATCACCTAAAAAAGTAAAAATTTTAAATTTAAATTTAAAAGTAAAAATGTTTAATTTAATTAAAGAATGAATGCCCTCTTCATATTCAGGTATAGCCAGGTAAGAATAATGGTTAATTTTTTTAACATGACATTAGGTTCAAAACAGTCAAGAAAGCCTTCTGAAATGGTATTCAACATGATTTGGTTAATAGTCCCACTGCTAATTTACTTTCCTACTGATAAAATTTTGATGGGGTTGCATATTGTCAGAAATACAGTAAATGTCTCAATATAAATACAAATAAGTCAGGCAGAGAAAGACAGATACCATATGCTTTCACTCATATGTAGATCCTGAGAAACTCAACAGAAGACCAGGGGGGAAAGGAAGGGGGAGAGAGAGAAGGAGGTAAACCATAGAGATTCTTAAATACTGAGGACAAACTGAGGGTTGATGGGGGTCGGGGGGAGGGGAAAGTGGGTGATGGGCATTGAGGAGGGCACCTGTTGGGATGAGCACTGGGTGTTGTATGGAAACCAATTTGACAATAAATTTCATATAAGAAACAATAAAGATTAAAAAAAGAAATATAGTAAGGGTTTCAATATAAATATAGATATATAATATAAATATATACAAATATATAAATAAAAGTAAATATATATAATTATAAATACCTAGAAAAATATAAAAAAATATATAAATATAAATGAATAAAAATAAATAAATATATATAAATATAAATAAAAACATAAATAAAAACAGATAGCCTTTGAATCTCATTTTATTCTCTTCTCAGTAAATCCTGGCTTGATTTTCTGCTGCTCCTTTCAAATAGTAAAATATAGATGAATAACCAAAAAGTACACAACAGAAGGATAAATAGATTTAAGGGGATAAGTAATTTAGACTCTATCTTCTCATTCCCTGAATAAGTAAACTTTAATAATTTTCCCACCTTAGGGGGCACCCGGGTGACTCAGTCAGTTGAGTGTCTGACTCTTGATTTAGGCTGAAGTCACGATCTCATGGTTCCTGGGATAGAGCCCCACGTCAGGCTCAAAGCTGACAGCACAGAGCCTGGTTGGGATTCTCTCCCTCCCTCTCTCTCTGACCCCTCCCCTGCTTGCATGCACACATATGCATCCTCTCTATCTCTCTCTCTCGAAATAAACTTAAAATAAAATCTCTAAAAAATAGTAATAATTTTACCACTTAAAATATATAAAATTTGAAATTGGTAGTGACATGTTTCAAGTCTCCCTGTGTAACAAAAAGATGAAAAAAAAAAGAAGATGAAAAAAAGAGAAGATGAAAAAAAAAAAGGTGAATTAGTAAAGACAAGATGAAACTAAGTTAAGTAAGTTCTCTTTAATAACCAGACATTAAATAAATAAGGGAATACGTCTACGTCTGTGCACAAAACTGTCAAAGTTTCATCACTGACAGCTGAGCCATAACTATCTTTTGTCAAGCTTACCAATCCATTTTCAGCATTCGGAAATGTAATAAGTAAAAATATATACATTTGATTATTTTATATCCCATAGGATATAACATTTGACTTCTCTTGTCATAGAAGATTAATGTGCTATTTTATTTTTCATGACAATTAGAACTTTGACAAGTTATTTAACCTCTCTATACCTTAATTTGCTAATATAAATTGAAGACAGTAATAGTACTTTCCTCAGAATAGATACCCAGCAAACTGTATCAACAAAACGGTAGCTATTATTTTCGTTTCTATTACTAAACTTTCTACTTTAAAACTTTTCATCACCACAAAGCTTCAGCAAAAGCAAATCAATTCTTAGCCACCAATATCTTGAGTTCACCTCAGACTTTGAAACAATATTATTAATTCAAGCGCGTGCTGTGTTTGTCTTTAACTATGAGATATTTTTTGAGTGGAACTAACTCCATCGTGTCCATAACAACATAAGTCCTAAGTGTTGAAATGTTAGTGAGAAGAGGCACTTGAAATAAAAAACAAGAAATAATAAAACTTGAAAGTGGTTTCAAAAAATTTCAAATGTAGCATTTAGATGCAGGCTACATAGTTAACAGTAAGTATGAATCTTTAAGACAAAGAAATCGTGCAACCTATGAATAGGGCTCTTCCTTTCAACAAAGAGCAGTGACAGAAGAGCACTATGACACCAGTGGTAATTCAGGAGACTAGGATAGTGCCTGAGAATGTAAAGACTAAGTAGGGGAGAAATGTAACATTTTTGTCACAAACCAGAGAGAAATGCGTATGTTCAGGCCCTGTTTGAATCTGCAAAATGAAAGTAAATGGCAAATCAGCTACTGTGGATATTATCATAGCTCAGTGGTATCCAATCTTTGCTGTACTTAAGAATCACCAGGAAACAGGGGCGCCTGGGTGGCTCAGTTAACCAACTGAGTGTCCAATTTATGGCTCAGGTAACGATCTCGTTGTTCATGGATTCATGCCCCGCGTCAGGCTCTGTGCTGACAGGTCAGAGCCTGGAGCCTGCTTAGGATTCTGTGCCTCCCTCTCTCTGCCCCTCCCCCCACTTGCACTCTGTCTCTTGCTCTCAAATATAAATAAAAACACTAAAATAAAAAAAAAGAATCATCAGGAAACTTTAACAAAAACAAAAACAGCAACAACAATGTCCGAGCCTCACCACAAACCAATTAAATCAAATCCTGAGGAAGTGGACTCCAGGCATTATTTGTTTTAATTCGCTAGGGATTCTAATGTGCAGCAGGATTCAGAACCACTGAGATAACCAGACAAGAGTTCCTCAACAACAGCAGAGATCATCAAGCTGGAAGTAGATGAAACTGGGCTATTTTCAGAAAAGACATCCAATTAAATGTATATCATCTAGATTTACGAACAGTTCTCTATAAATCTAAATAGAGGAATGGCTATACAATATTTGATATTTTATTAGAGTCTTTTTAAACTAAACTGGGGCACCTGACTGGCTTAGTCAGTAGAATGGGCGACTCCTGATCTGGGGGTCATGAGTTCAAGACCCATGTTGAGTGTAGAGATTACTTTAAAAAAAAATGTTTTTTAATCTTTTTAATAACTAAACTAATTCAAAAAAGGGCAGGCACTAAATTTTTTTGTTACCTTATTTTTTATCACTCATTAAAATTTTACTTTTTTTTTTTTTTAATTTTTTTTTTCAACGTTTTTTATTTATTTTTGGGACAGAGAGAGACAGAGCATGAACGGGGGAGGGGCAGAGAGAGAGGGAGACACAGAATCGGAAACAGGCTCCAGGCTCCGAGCCATCGGCCCAGAGCCTGACGCGGGGCTCGAACTCACGGACCGCGAGATCGTGACCTGGCTGAAGTCGGACGCTTAACCGACTGCGCCACCCAGGCGCCCCTAAAATTTTACTTTTTGATAAGAGAAAACATATTTTTCAGCTTTAAGGGAAAACATTTTTATTTTGAAAAATAAGTTAATCATTAAGGAATTTAAAAAATAAAATGTTGATACGGGACATTAAAATAATGTAGTGACCAACCCCAACATTCAACTTTTGCCCTCTCAAATCTCTATTTAAATCCCTAACTAAAAAAAAAAAAAAAAAAAAAAAAAAAAAAAAGATACAGCCACTATTAGCACTGAAATCTTTGTAAAGCTGTGATCAGCATGTCACAGATTTTGAGGAATTTCAAAATAAACTGAAAATTTTAGACAATAAAGAGAAGACAGAAGTTAATTAATTAGAAAGCAGTAAAAATACTAATTTCAGGGGAACCTGTGTGGCTCAGTCTTTTTTTTTTTTTTTATAAATTTCTTTTTATTTATTTATTTTTGAGAGAGAGAGAGAGAGAGAGAGAACAAGTAAGGGAAGGGCAGACAGAAAGAGGAACAGAGGATCTGAAGTGGGCTCTGCACGGACAGCAGAAAGCCCAATGTGGAGGTTGGACCCAAGAACCATGAGATCACGACCTGAGCTGAAGGCAGCCGCTTAACTGACTGAACCACTCAGGTGCCCCTGGGTGGCTCAGTCTTAAGGTTAAGCATCCAACTTTGGCTCAGGTCATGATCTCACGGTTCAGGGGTTCAAGCCCCACGTCGTAGTCTGTGCTGACAGTTCAGAGCCTGGAGCCTGCTTCAGATTCTGTATCTCCCTCTCTCTCTGCCCCTCCCCTGTGTATTCTTTCTTTCTCTCTCTCTCTCTCTCGCTCTCAAAAATAAATAATAAACATTAAAAAAATTTTAAAGATACTAATTTCAAACAGTGATAATGATTATGAAGAAAACAGCAAAATAAAAAATAGTGAAAAAAAAACCTTCCTACATGTTGATGATTATCATTTAAAAAATACTTTCAAAAATGAGAGTTGACCTAGAAATACGTACATAGCATATACCAGTGTCTAATCTTTGGTCTTAATATTATATTATAATCACAACAGACATAACCACTAAGGCAAACTGAGGGAAGGGTACACAGGACCTCTGTGAAATATCTTTGCTTTACTTCTTGTGAATCTACAATTATTTCAAAGTAAAAAATCTCCTATCTATATGAGACCAAAAATGAATTGTAAAACGTATATGACCTAACATAAGGAGGGGTGCAGGGCCCTTTCACTTTAATACCCCTCTGCTGTCTTCCCTTCCTGCCCTATGCAGTTAAGGGTCCATGGTAAGTAACTTCAGCCAATTCTCTGCCTCTTTTTTAAATTCTGTGACCCTGTGGATTTTCCTTTACAATGAAAAAACTTTAGCCTTGGATGAAGCTACTTGCCTTTTCTTCATCTATTTCCATCCCTTTATCCATGGCACTGAACAATAAACCCTTCCTTTGATTTTTAAGGAACTAGTAACTGATGTTCAGTACACCCACTTAAAGGTCAAGCAACTTAATGTAGAAAGGATTGAAATGATCTGTTGCTTTTGGCAAATCATTCCTTTAATTCATAGGAACAAGCCCAAGCACTATCAAATACCTTCTAACATACTCATACTCAAGGCGACGGCATGGCTCAGACAGTTAAGCATCAACTCTTGATTTTAGCTCAGGTCATGATGTCATGGCTGTGAGTTCCAGATCCACGTTGGGCTCCACGCTGAACGTGGAGTCGGCTTGGGATTCTCCCGCTTCGTCTTTCTCTGCCCTTCCCCTGCTTTCACTTGCTCTTTCAAAAGAAATAAACTTAAAAAAAAATACTCCTACTCCGGGACCCCAAAACTGCACCTTGGGGAACCTGCCCTTAAGAAAATAAGAAATGTGGGGCACCTGGGTGGCTCAGTTGGATAAACATCTGACTTAGGCTCAGGTCACAATCTTACGGTTCATGGGTTCAAGCCCCGCGTCGGTCTCTGTGCTAACAGCTCAGAGCCTGGAGCCTGCCTGGGAATCTGTGCCTTCCTCCCTCTCTCTCTGACCCTCGCCCGCTCACACTCGATCTCTCTCAGTCTCTCAAAAACAAACAAACAAACATTAAAAAAAAAAAAAAAAAAAAAGTAAGAAATTTTTGAGAAAGCATGTAGACAAGGCTGTTCATTGTAGTGTCATTTATAATTAAATATAATCAGTGGGAAATAGTGAAGCAAATTCTGATATATGCACAGAATGGAATACTATTCAGTTGTTTAAAATTATGTTGGAGAAATTATTCTACGGGCATAAAAATGGAATGCTATAGTAAATTTTTTAAAAGAAAGAAAAGCAAGTTACAAAACCTTTTCTTAACTCCACATTCCCCACCAGTTACCATTCCATTGACCTGTTCTCTCCTTACAGTAAGGTATCACACTGTCAACACTAATGTTTCCAATTCCTAGACATCCACTCTCTCTCATTCCTATTGTCTCTACCCACATTTTTTCTATAAAAACTGCTCTTTAATTGATTTCTTTATTGCTAAATCCAACAATAAACTTTCAGTTCCATGGTGGCATAAGTCCTATATAGCCCATCCTTCACATTAATGAGTAAAAATTCTGAACAAAATATAAAAATCATCTACAACAGACTCTAAAAACTAAGCAAAGTAGGCAGATGCTAGATAGGAGTCAAAATTTGGAGAAATCATCTCCACCAGAATGAGCTACCCATGTTTTGTTGTTGTTGTTGTTTTTGCATTTTCCCTCACATGTTGTGCCTATCCTCTTTCCCCCCTTAACTTTTCCCTCCTGAGGATGTTATTGCCTTTGGGCAGTCCCCTTCCCTTTAGTGCAGACATGACCTATGACCTGTTTCTAACCAACAGAATATGACAAAGGTGACAAGATGTATGTGACTATGTGCATGAAACTGTACCAGCTTTCTTGCTGGAATCTCTCTCTCTCCCTTTGAAAAAGCAAGCTGACGGGGCACCTGGGTGGCTCAGTCGGTCAGGCATCCAACTTTAGCTCAGGTCATGATTTTGTGGTTTGTGGGTTGGAGCCCCATGTCAGGCTCTGTGCTGATAACTCAGAGCCTGGAGCCTGCTTCGGATTCTGGGTCTCCCTCTCTCTCTGCCCCTCCCCTGCTCACACTCTGTCTCTCTCTCAAAAATAATAAATAAACATTTAAAAAATTAAAAAGAAAAAAAGGAAAAGCAAGCTGCCATCTTGTGGGCCATGTTAAGAAGCCCATCTGGCAAGGAAATGAAATGAAATGATGAGCTAAGGAGCACCCTCTACCCAACAGCCAACAAGAAACTGGAGTCCTACATCCCACAGGCATAAGGAACTAAAATCTGCCAACAAAAGCAGATCCTTCATCAGTGACACCCCAGATGAAACCAGTTTCAGCCAACATCTTCATGGAAATATTTTGAGACCATAAGCAGAGATCTCAGGTAACAAGCTATACCTGAACTTCTGACTCACAGAAACTCTGAGATAATTGTGCATTGCTTTAAGTCACCGGGTTTAAGCCACAGAAAACTACTTCACACGGCTGTACCCTGAGTAAGGGCCTCAGCCATGGAGCACTGAAGAGGCACAGGTAGCTAAACCCCTGAAAGAAACTCCATAGGCTGGCCAAGGAATGAGAAAATGAAGTCCATGAAAACCAGAGAAGATGAGGGAAATACCAGGGGCAGAAGAGCCAGGGAATGGATTATCTCTTAATTCTGTGTATGAACCTGCACAAATTTCAGTCTAACCCAAGCTCCCCGTGTATGAAAGTGACCTAAACAAAAGGGGCAAAGATATAAAGACCTGCCCAAGTCTCCAACTAACTCCTCTACTATTCATGTACAAAATGGACCCAAACCAATGACATACCCAGCATGGAGCCTGACACAGGGCTCAGTCTCATGGCATTGAGATCATGACCTGAGCCAAAAGCAAGAGTTGGACACTTCAGTGACTGAGCCACCCAGGTGCTGGGTATGGATCCAATGGTCAGATAACCTCAATGCTGAAACCAGCAGAGAACCGCTATAGTTTCTGCCAGATGATATGAAAGGAAAGACACTTGAAATGACTAAAAAGATTAGAACTTTCAGTAGAGAAATGGGACCTATAAAAAGGAACTCAATATGAGTTTTAGACCTGAAAAACATATTATTTGAAGGAAAAACTCCTAGGATGGGCTCAACAGTAAAATAGGGATGATAGAGAAAAATATAATCTTGACGTACCAAGAGAAATAATCCAATTCAAAGAACAGAGAGTAAAAAGATTGATTAAAAAAATGAACAAAGCCTCAGAGATTTGTGGCGTATCAAAAGGTCTCATATATATGTATATATGTATATATGTACACATTTGTGTGTATGTGTATAAAACTTGAATCCACGAAGGAAAGAAGAAATCTAGACCAAAAATTATTTCAACACAGGTTTGAATTACACAGCTCCACTTATACATAGATTTTTTTCTATATATGTACAGTGCCATAAATATATTGTCCTTATGATTTTCTTAAGAACATTTTCTTTTCCCTAGCTTACTTTGAGAGTACAGTATAGAATACATATAACATAAAAAATATGTGTTAACCAACTGTTGATGTTATCAATTAGGCTTCTGGTCAACAGCAGACTATTAGTGGTTACCTTCTGGGGGAGTCTAAAGTTAATGAAGATTTTTTACAGTGTAGGGGGTCCCTAACTCCTGTATTGTTCAAGGGTCGGCTGTGTGTGAGTGTGTGTGTGTGTGTGTGTGTATAAAACTGGGAGTCCTAGACAGAAAAAAGAAAGGAATGTGATCAAAAATTATTTGAGGAAATGATGGCTGAAACATCTCATATTTTGGTAAATCTAATGGTCAATTCTCAGTCCTCAGCTCAGTTGACCAATCAGATGCATCTGTCACATATGATCACTCCCTCTTGCTTGCAATTCTTTCTTCACTTGACTTTGAGGATATTGGTCATAGAGCTTCCCAACTACATCCCTGGCAACTCCTCCATGATCAACTTTGTTGATTCTCATCTCTCTGACCTATAACAATAGAATGCTTTGGGTCTTTGGAGTACTCCCCTAGCTACTCTAATTTCCGAGGTGATCTCATCTGATGTCACGGCTTTAAATACCATCTATGTACTGACAACTCCGAAATGTATATACCTAGCACAGATTTCTCTTCTCAACTATAAATTTATGTATCCAACTGTCTACTCCATACATCCACAACTTTATTTAAAAGATAGCTAAACTTAATAGGTCCCAAACTGAATTCTTGATCTCTCCCACCTCACCCAAGCTTATTCTATCCAGACTTCCCGATCTCATTTCATGGAAACTTCATCTTTCCAACTGCGATAGGCCAAAACCTCTAAAGTCATCTCAATTTCTCTGTTATAACCCATATCTAATCAGTTGGGAAATATTAGCTCTATGTTCAAATTCTATCCAGAATCTGACCTTTTCTCATCACCTCCATTGCAACCACTCTCAGCCATTATCTCTCACCTCAAATATTTCAACAGCATCCTAACTGATCTCCCTATTTTCACCCTTGTTCTCCTTTTTACACAAAAGAGCAGACTGAGTGAATTTTAAAACATAAGTTAGACTGTATCATTCCATTCTCAAAATGGCTCCCTAATTCAGAGTAAAGGTCAAATTCACACAATTACTTATAAGACCCTAACAATCTGGCACCCTCTCCAACTCCCATAAGCACCCCTCCTACTCCTCCACTATGTTCCACTCTGACCTTGCTAACAACCACTCTCCTCTCTCTCACCACTCAGTTAGTTCCGTGAGTGAACCAGATAGTCACCTCAAAACTTTTCAGCTTGCTATATTCTTTCTGTCTGGTACACTTTTCCCTCAGAAAGCATTCTGGTTGATTCCCTCACATTCTTCAGGTGTTTGCTTAAATGTTTCCTTCTTAGTGAGGCTTTCTGTGACCACCCTATTTAAAATTGCAACCCTCATCATCATTACTGCCTGGCCCCAGTGATATATTCCTTTTCTGTATGCCCTTCAACTTTATTTTTATTTATGTTTTTATTATCTTTCTTTCTACTAGAATGTAAGTAAGGGATTTTTGTTCTGTTAATTTCTGTATGCTAATACAGATGATGATGATGATGATGATGAATGAAAAAAATCACTTATTTACTAATTACTATGTGCCAAGCACTCAGTAGTCTAAGTGCTTTACATGGATTATCATGTACTCCTCAAAGTAACCCTGTGATGTACATACTATGAATTAATCCTATTTTACAAATCAGGAAACTGAGGCACTGAGAGATGAAAGAGCTAGCCCAAGATCATACAAGTAGGCAAAGCTGGGATTAGAATCTAGACCATCTGACTCCAGAGTCCACACTCTTAACCATGATGCTAGTAAAATAGGCACTCAATGAGTACTTACTAAGTAAATGAATGAATAGGCGTGTGCTTTAATCCCATTTAAAAATGTGGGGCACCAGGGTGACTCAGTCAGTTAAGCGTCCAACTTCGGCGCAGGTCACGATCTCATGGCTTGTGGGCTTGTGGGTTCAAGCACTGCGTTGGGCTCTGTGCTGACAGCTCAGAGCCTGGAGCCTGCTTCAGATTCTGTGTGTGTGTGTGTCTCTCCCTGCCCCTCCCCCAATCTCTCTCTCTCTCTCTCAAAAATAAACGTAAAAAAATTTTTTTTGAATATGAGTATGTGTACAGAGATCTATAAATATCAAAAAGACTAAAAAATACACAAAAAATTATCAACTGTAGGTATATTCAGTGTGAGATAATAGCTGTTTCTATTTTATTTCTTTGTATATCTTTATTTCCTAACTTTCCTACAGTGAGTTGTATTGTACTTGCAATTTATTTTTTTTTAATTATCAAAAATGTCATGTTACAGAATAGGATTGACATGGAACAATGGAGACATGCCATTATTGGTAGGATATGCCAAGTGGGATAAGTCGGCATGAATTGTGAAATATAAACAGACTGATTCCAATTATGGTAAAAAAAGAAAAGAAGTAAGAGAAGGAGAGAAGGAGGAAGGGAAAGAAGAAGGAAGGAAGGGAGGGAGGGAAAAGGAAACAAGGCAAAGACAAAGTGAAGGGACGGGGGATAAAGAACAAACTTAAGTCAGCACTTAGGCATGGGAGAAAAACTGCAAGACTGTGTGTCAAAATGTTAACAGCAGCATTCTGTGTTGCTAGGATTACAGACAACTTTTATTTACTTTCTTTTGGGGAGTTTCAAATTTTTTGTCATAAAATTAAAATTTTGGGGCACCTGGGTAGCTCAGTCGGTTAGGTGTCCAACTTGGGCTCAGGCCATGATCTCACTGTCTGTGAGTTTGAGCCCCACGTCAGGCTCCGTGCTGACAGCTCAGAGCCTGGAGCCTACGTTGGATTCTGTGTCTCTCTCATTCTCTCTGCACCTCCCCCACTTGCGCTCTGTCTCTCTCTCAAAAATAAAATAAAAACATTAAAAAAAATTTTTTAGAAATTAAAACTTTTTGCCCTTTCATGTTAATGTGTTCTTTCCAATGTTCCAATTTTTTCTCCTGAGACCAAATGAAGGCACGAAAACTCAACCTTTATACTTGAATAAATCCCCTGAAACTTAAGACCTCCTGATCTTAAGTTTACAGGAGTAATAGTAACATGTTTAAAACACAAAATGAGCAAATAAAAATTATTACCTCAACTTGTGCTTGTTGCCTTGCTAAAATTATGTTAAAAACATCTAGAGTCTTCTCCAAATCCTATAAAATACAAAGAGACACTTGTAAACAAGAAAAATGGCATTAGATTAAAAAAATTTTTATTCTAAGATTTCTAGGCTTATCCAGTCCATGAATAAACAGTAATTGTGATCTCATGTAAGTGTAAGTATAAAAATACAATACGAGGGGCGCCTGGGTGGCGCAGTCGGTTAAGCGTCCGACTTCAGCCAGGTCACGATCTCGCGGTCCGTGAGTTCGAGCCCCGCGTCAGGCTCTGGGCTGATGGCTCGGAGCCTGGAGCCTGTTTCCGATTCTGTGTCTCCCTCTCTCTCTGCCCCTCCCCCGTTCATGCTCTGTCTCTCTCTGTCCCAAAAATAAATTAAAAATGTTGAAAAAAAAAAAAAAAATTAAAAAAAAAAAATAAATAAAAAAAAAAAAATAAAAATACAATACGAAAGTAAGAATTTTAATAAGATCATTACAGATACAAGAATAGTTAGGAGAGAGGCTTCTTTTAGGTATTATCCTTATGGTTCTTACTTCTGACTCACTCTAGTCTATAGTATTTTATAACGATTGTACTATAAAACACAAAATTTAAGAATGCAAAATTCTATAAATCCACAAGAAGCTAAAGTAGAAAATGACTTGGGGAATTTAAATAAAAGTATGTAAGAATCTAATATGTATTGGTGACCTGTGTATTAGGTATTCTATGTGCTATTTCATGCAATTCTCAGAACTCTGTAAGACAGATCCTGTTTCCATTTTATACATGAGAACATCAGACCTCAGATTCTGAGAAACTTGATCCTTTTTCTAATATATAATATTAATGATTCTCATGTATTTCAGAATAATGGGAACTCAATTAATTCTTTACATTATGAATTTGTGGCAGAAGTAGTCATATAATCAAGACCAGATGATATTAAGCAACTTATATACTCAGAGTCGTGTTTCTCTATTTTTCCAAAGGGATTCCTATTTTAAGCAATAAGAGCTATTTTTTTTTTTATAAATAATATTTTGAGCTCCTAAAAAAAGCCAGCAACAAAACTAATAACATATATCTAGCTAATAATAAATATATATTTGAACAGCTCTGCTACTAATTTTCTAAACATTATTATAAAAAAACCAAGCCATTTCTCCCAATAGTTTCTAGTAACCACATTTCATCTGATATTAGGATGGAAAAGAAAGATTTGTTTAAAGAAGAAAAAACTGAAAAAAAAAACTCTGCATTTTTTCAAAAAAAGATCAGTCCTATTCTTCCTAAAATTATATTTTATATTTATAATTTAGAAAAATTAACACTGAAGGATGATTTAACAAGTAATAGCTTTCACTAATACATGCAAAATATACCTGAATTTGTTTCTGTATTTCTTCTGGGACTTTAGTCTGGGTTAGCTTACTTTTGTAGGCACTTTTATAACTCTTGAGCAACTGCCTGTGTTTTTTTATGTTATTCCATGACCACATCTGTGTGTACCTTCTTATATGAACTTCAAGAACAGAATCAATTGCATATTTCCACCTGCAAATCAAATTTTAATGTACATTTGAATACAAAGGTTTAAGAAAAAAAGCAGGAAAATGGCTTTGACTTTTGGATCTACACTGTTACATTTTTGTGTTCTTATTAACCATTCTCCTATAAGAGCTCAGCAATAACATTTCAATTGTCCAGTACAATTCTCTGACATAAACAGATTATAAAATGAGCAAACAACTCCAAGAAGAGGGTATGTCAAAGCAAAATCATAAAGACACAAAATGTCATGTTATGCAAAATGAATACTATCCCAATATGGTTCTAACATTGAGCCCATGGACAATAAGACCAAAAAATGATTAAAGTCTTAATGCTAAGTGGAAAATTCAGTAATACTCTAAAAGCAAGAGTACAAGAGAATGTGTTTACAAAAAATTAACAAAGACATAATACAAAAGATATCCTTTTCATGTCTAATAAAGAAAAAAAGTGGTTTCATCACATGGCTTTAAAGGTCTCTTAAATCTGAGAGTTCCTAACTCTATTATATATTTCTCAAAAAAAAAAAAAAATTCTAACTTACCATTGTCGACCATTGGTATGAAGTGGTAAATAAGGCTTATATTTTCTGTAAGGGGCATTTCTAGCCATATAATCCAATGACTCCAAAAGGTCAATCATACTTAAGTACTATTAAAACAAAAATACAGTTATAATTATTACATTTCACACATGGATAAACACCATATTTTATTATATTTTCAGTCTCGTAAGACTCCAACTTCCTTGAAATAATGACGATCATGGTTGCTTGTTAATATATTTCATCAAATTGGGGCACCTGGGTGGCTCAGTCGGTTAAGCGTCCGACTCTTGATTTTGGCTCAGATCATGATATTACATTTCATGGGTTCCAGTCACTGAACCAGCTACACGCTGACAGCATGGAGCCTGCTTGGGATCCTCTCTCTCTTCCTCTCTCTCTGCCCCTGCCCTGCTCATGCTCTCTCTCAAGATAAACTTTAAAATATACACTATATATATGTGTGTGTGTATATATATGTACATATATATGTATATACGTATATACACATACACACACATATACATATATATTATATATATATATAAAATATATATATTTCATCAAATTTAAGACACCATCAATTGTAAGTTGTAACATAATTTTTAAGTTCCACTATAAAAAGAAAAAAAAAAACCAATGCTGCCAATTAAAACTGGCATACCATCCATAATAATAATACATCCTATTTTCAAATATGCTAAAGTGTAAGATAAAGGCACATCTTAGAAACAACCAAACACACTATCTATAACTAGTGACCTGGAACATGATTGTTCCTAAAACTACATATTTTCCTCTGGACCATCATTTCAGCATTGACTATCTATGAGCTGATTTGAAAATGGCTCCAGAAAATCATTATATAACTAAAGCAAGATAAACGTATTTAATTGTCCATCTTATCACCAATACAACTCTGCAAGTACCAGGTAAGCAATTCAAATGAAGGGAAACACACACACACAACATGACTGTAGATAAGATAAAGAAAGGGGCAAATCTAGCTGTTTCTTCTGTTTTTCTTAACACATTTTTACCAATTGGTTACCACATGGTTATTCACCACTTACAGTATGGATAGTCCGAACTTACATGTATTGTAAGTTTAAAATACACCCTAGATTTCAAAGACTTAGGAAAAACAAAAGGATGTAAAATATCTTAATGTTTTATACTGATTAAAATACACCCTAGATTTCAAAGACTTAGGAAAAACAAAAGGATGTAAAATATCTTAACAATGTTTTATACTGATTACATGCAGAAATGATAATATTTCAGGTATGCTAGCTTAAATGGAATGTTACTAATTTTACTAACTAATTTCATCTTTTCTTTTTACTTTGCTAATGTAACAACTAGAAAATCTTAAACTAATTTTAAATTACATTAAAATTTTAAATTAAATTTTAAATTACATATACAACCTGAATGACAGTAATCCCCTCCTTATCCACAGGAAACATGTTCTAAGATCCCAAGCGGATGCCTGAAACCATGGATAGTACTGAACCCTACATATGCTATGCTTTTCCTTTACACATATACTTCTAATAAAGTTTAATTTATAAATTAGGCACAACAAGAGATTAACAACAATAATAGAAGAGAATAATTATAACAAGATGCTGTAATAAAAGTTAAGTGAATGTGGTGTGTGTTTCTCTCTCAAAATATCCTTTTGTTCTGCATTCACTCTTCCTCTTATGATAAAATGCCTAATGATGATACAAAGTGAGGTGAATGATACCGGCACTGTGACATAGAACTGGGACACTAGTGACCTTCTGATGATACATCAGAAGAAAGGTCATCTGCTTGGAGACCACAGTTGACCCGTGTAAGCAAAACCAAGGAGAAGGAAACCGTGGAGAAGGGGAGACTACTGTACATTCTTATTGGACTGCACTGAGCTAAAAGTCATTTAGCTAAATAAATCCCTGGTCCTCCCTTCATTTTCAGTTCTCCAGGTCTGCTACCCAAACTCCCCGTGCATGTAACCAAATGAGAAACAAATGATGGAAGAAAAAGCTGCCAACATAAGCTATTCTAAAAATTAAGTAGACAATATTTAATACGAATATGTCTATTAAAATTTGAGGAAGAAAAAACACATTAAAATCTTCCATCAACAATTGAGAATTAAATAGGAATAACGTCATTTTCTATAACTTGGTAAGATACTCTACCAAGAAGGAAAAGATCACATAAAATGAAGGAAATATTTTTTTAAATTTGATATTTATTTTCTTAAAAAAAAAATACACACACACACACGTGTAAATATATACAAGAACCACCAGAGCATTGGAGAGGAGCATCAGAGAAGGAATAATCACAAAGGACAAATGAAGTTGAGATTCAAAGCTTATCAAAGCTAGAAATGTGCACCTGAATCCTACCTGAGGTTTAGTCAATTCAACAGCAATATTCTGTACTTCTATGTTCCCGTCAAGTTTGGGTGTTTTCAGCTCTGTTTCCGCATAAGGATTCATGAAGAGCTTTGCAGAAGCTGATATTGGCTGGAAAACTTTCATCACATGGGAAGACATAAGATATGTTTATAAGCCTTTACAAATGAACAACTATAAATAATTATGAAAACACTATTCTGAAAGTACAGAAAAATGACTAAAATATGTAAAAAATGTAACAAAAAACACTACCAAAAAATATTTAAGCATCTACTTATCTGCATAACATCGACTATAAGTTAAATGGGGATCTCTAAGGAGGAAATTGTACTCCTATGCTTCTAAGTAAAAATGAACAAAATAGTAGACCATCTACTCTTGGTTATTCTGGCTATATAAAATTAGACTTCTCTTCCTTACTATGAGACATTTAATGATTTTATTATTCATTAAAAATATTATACAAGGTAGGAAACAAAATTTGATTATTTGTCTTAATCAATGGCAGAATTTAGAATAGAATCATGAATGAAATTCATATTACCAAGAAAAAAATTGCTTACCACTTTACAATTTTCAAAATTATCATCACATATACAATCTTAGAATCAAATAAAGAAAATATTCCTGAAGTTAAGAACCAGCATGAAAAGGCATATTAGGGAAGATGACAGGGCAAAGTAATATATTTAACTGTGAACAGTATCGAAGTTAGATAAATTGTGATATCGTACAGCATTTACAATTGCATAAGATTGTATAAAATTTTTAACTTATTTAAAGGTTATTTACAAGTAGAGGATACCACTTATGAGGTTGTAGATTTCTCTAAAATAGTTCTTTCACGTATGAAACTAAACACTTTCATCTGAAAACATCATTATCATTAAATGGAGAGGTCTATGAACATAAAGAGAAAGTGCCAACTCTTACATCATGGCAGTCAGCTATAAAATATGAAGGAAACGAGAGTAAACCACAGTAATATAGAATATGCAAGAAGATGAGCATGAAAGCTCAGCACAAACACAAAGGGGTGTACTAAATTTAACACAAAACAAAACAAAAGCCTCTTTAGAATGAAACTAAAATGGAGAAAACAGCATAAATAAATAAACAGGCTCGTTTGTTATAGGGCTATTGAAAAATAAGTAAAGGTGAGGGTGCCGAGAATTAGAAAAGCCCAGTTAGAAAATCTCTATGGGGGCACCTGGAGGACTCAGTAGGTTAAGTGTCTGACTCTTAGTTTTGGCTCAGGTCATGACCTCACGGTTCATGGGATCAAGCCCCATGTTGGGCTCTGTACTGACAGTGCAGAGCCTGCTTGGGATTCTCTCTCTCTCGCTCTCTCTCTTTCTGTCCTTCCCCTGCTCACACACACACTGTCTCTGTCTTTCTCTTTCTCTCAAAATAAACAAACAAATAAATAACTCTAGAATCATTGGTTTGTCCTAACACTGCAATAGTGACATGGTAGGGTTGACCATGAGAATACCAAAATCTCAGAAACTGAGTTATTAAACAAAGAAAACCTAATGCCCCAAACAAACGTGATAACAAGGTAAAAAGAAAACAGGGAGGTCAAGGGTGTTTAGTCATTGGGAATGAACTACAGATGTACTTCCCTCCTCTCTCTTACTCTCCCGTGGTATGTATATGTCATAACCTATTCCTAAACACTTAGGTATAATCCAAATAGGCTATATTATAAAAGTAAAATATAAAATCCATACTTTTGTCTTGTCCAAGTAACTTTACCACAAAAAGTATATTATGGCAGAGTATTTAAATCTACGCTTTCTATAAAATGAAGTAAAACTTTTACCATTACTTACTATATTGATGATTTGCAGGTATATTGCTACTTGTAAGAATTCCACTTTTCAGCTGATCCTAAACAAAAATTTGAGGATGAGAATGAAAAGAAATACACACATATTCATCTACACATGGGGGGGAAATGTTGTTCTTAAATCAGTATCTTTATTTTCCTCTTTTTAATTAGTAGTCCACAAGAAAAGCACACTGAGCATTATTTATGGGTATATTTCTTAGAAAAAAATATAAAAGTAGATAATTTTTTAAAATTCTAAGTATCTAGGTTGCCTGGGTGGCTCAGTCGCTGAAGCATCTGATTTCAGCTCACGTCATGATCTGGCAGTTCATGGGTTCCAGCCCCGCATCAGGCTCTGTGCTGACAGCCTGCTTTGGATTCTGTGTCTCCCTCTTTCTCTGCCCCTCCCCCACTCACGCTCTGCCTCTCTCTCTCAAAAATAAATACCATTAAATCAATGAAAAATAAAATAAAATTCTAAATATTTAAAAATGTTATAGTATTATGTTCCCCTCTGACTAAAAAAGAAACAACAACTGGGGCGGGGGGGTGGGGGGGGTGGGGGGTGCGGGGAGGTGCCTGGATGGCCCAGTTGGTTAAGCATCAGACTTGGGCTCAGGTCATGATCTCACGGTTCATGGGTTCTGGAGCCGCATCGGGCTCTGTGCTGACAGCTCAGAGCCTGGAGCCTGCTTCCGATTCTGTGTCTCCCTCTCCCTCTGCCCCTCCCCATTCATGCTCTGTCTCTCTCTCTCTCAAAAATAAATAAACATTAAAAAAAATTTTTTTTTAAAAACAAAAAACTAAACATCCATGAACTGAGATCTTAAACACTTTCTAGACAAAGGCAAATTATTTGCTACAATATCTTTCTGAGAAATAAGAGAATCTTGTAATTAAAGTTCAGAAAATTCAACTGTTCTTCCTTTTCCCTCTTAGTAAATAAAAATGGCTAAGACTAACTTAGCACACTGAAGTTTTGAATTGACCTTTCACTGTTCAGGAAATCATCATCACAAATGTTTACAACATTTGCTAAGGTCAACTACACTTTAATTAAAAAAAAGTGCTAAGAAGATGTTCTTTAGCTCTGAAAGGTATCATCTTTCCTTACAATACTCTTCAAGTAATCGTTCTGACGTGAAACACCACAATGTAACCAGAATGCCATCAAAATGTGAGTGTAAAAAACCGGAAATGAAGTTTTAATGTAATAGTATAGGTTATTATTTCACTGTGTAGTGAATGGTTTCACAAAGATCTTCAAAAATACCAGTTTATTTTTTGAAGTTTATTTATTTTAAATAAAAATTTTTTAAAAAAAGAGTGGATTCCAAAAACTGTGTTTCACAATTCTGGTATAGTTAAATACAACTTAAACAAAAGACTATATCCTGTTCTCCTTCAGCACTTCTTATGTTAAAAAAAGTTTAGGGAGTGTAGTGAGCTCTTCAGGCATAAACTGAAATTACCAAAATCTGTTCCTTCGATCCCTGGTAAGACATGCCGCAGTTTACATTCCAGTAGGCACTAAGACTATCAAGTCGTACAAGCTGTAAAAGAAAAATCAAAGAGGTCAAGCAACTAACACATTAAAATTATGAAGCAATATTAAAAGATTATTCTCATATTCACCCTAACATTATCCAACTGCCATTTTGAGCTTTTCAAGAAAAAACTTAACCAAATATGGGGAAAACATAATCATGTTATTCATGGACTTTATTATTAACCTTAGCATTTGGTAAATTGTGCTTCCGGCAACACTATTTCCAAGGAAATTCGTTCATTCAGTTATCAAATATTAATTGATAATTTACTATTTAACAGGCCTTGTACATGTTTTGTTGAATAAGAAAGACATGATTCCTCCAATGGACAGGAATGGCTGTTTAGAGGGAGGGGTGAGGGGAGGAGAATCTAGAACAACAAGGTGGGGAAAGCTACAAATTCACAATGTTTATTAGCATATTTAAAGTATTGTGAAGTCCTGTGGTTTAAAACAAAATGAAACATACTGTTTAATTATGTACAGCTTAGTACTTCCATCAGTAATCTTGACCAGAGAATATTTTTTCTATAAATCTAATATCTCAATTACCTAATGCTCCACAAAATACATTTGGAAAATATTAATTTTTCTGATTCCTTTTGCTAGGGGAAGAACCTAAACCTCAGAAAAGGTAAGTGATCACAGAAGGTCACACAGTAAGCAGAGCCAAAACCAGGCCCTACACTTCAGTCACTCTTCAATGGCACATTGGGCTCCATCAAGGTTTCAAAAAAAATATGTTAAGTGTGTGTTCCTACAAAAATAACAAATTCTTAATCCAGTCTAATACCTTGTATATAATTTTTTCTGCTTCATTTAATATGCATGGAGTCCAATGTTCATTTGCAGTCTAAAAGAAATAAAGAATAACTGTGAAACATAGTATATATATCATAAAACATTTATATGTATAAACTATTAAATATTTAATATTATTAAATAATTATTAAAAATATTTATATATTTATATATTTTAAATATTTAATGTTTAAATATTAAATAATTATTTTTAATAATTATTATTAAAATATTTATAAACTATGTCAAAATAACTTAGACAAAAGAAAAGACATCTGGCTAATGTTCACTACTGTTACCTGTTCCCTTACATATCTATTTGACAAAATCAAAGAAATGGTGAAAATAGAATTGAGGAGGTTCTAATTTAACCGAGTTCATTCATCCAGAAAATTAGAGTTGCTATTTGTCTAAACTATGTGTCTGTGTGGAAGGAATTGGATATGAATAAATGACTAAAAAAAAAAAAAAAAAAAAGCTAGCCTATGAGATAGTGAATAAGAAGGCCCATATTCTTTTAAAAGATCAAATAAATAGTTCTTGCAAAATAGGAAGAAAACCACGAGAATATGGAAATCACAGCATGACGGTGTTTCTAGAAAGTCAGCATAGTCAGTTAAGGCCAAATGCCACCATGAGATAAACTAAAACTAATTTATTCAGCAGTCAGGGCATTACTGATGGACTTGTCAAGAACAATTTCAGAGGCACAGCAGAGTCAGTACGTTGGGTAGTGAGTCAGCAGGCAGTAAGGAAACAAAGATGGTAAAGGTAGAGAATTCTCTCAGAAAGTTAGAAAGAGGCAAAAGAGAAGGCAGCGGTTAGATGGGGCCTAAGTGGGGTTGGAGAAGGTTCAGGAGGCCCTTTTAATTTTATTGTAAAAGACCTGAGGGGCACCTGGCTGGCTCAGTCCGAAGAGTGTGTGACTCTTAAACTCTGGGTCATGAGTTCAAGCCCCATGTTGGGGGTAGAGATTACTTAAAAAAAAAAAAAAAAAATTAAAAAAAATCTAAAAGGGGCGCCTGGGTGGCTCAGTCAGTTAAGCCGCCAACTTCGGCTCAGCTCATGATCTCACGGTCCGTGAGTTCGAGCCCCACGTCGGGCTCTGTGCTGACAGCTCAGAGCCTGAAGCCTGTTTCAGATTCTGTGTCTCCCTCTCTCTGACCCTCCCCCGTTCATGCTCTGTGTCTCTCTGTCTCAAAAATAAATAAACGTTAAAAAAAAAAAATTTTTTTTAATCTTAAAAAAAAAAAATTTCCACAGTGTTGCAAATGGCAAGATTTCATTTTCTTCATTGCCATGCAGTACTGCATTGTATATGTATATACCACATCTTCTTTATCCATTCAATCAAGTGATGGACATTTGGGCTCTGGGTGCTTTATGTAAGTAATGAATCACGGGGAATCTACTCCCAAAGCCAAGAGCACACCGTATACACTGTATGTTAGCTAACTTGACAATAAATTATATTAAAAAATGTTTTTTAATTTTAAAAACTGCAAAATTAAAGAAACAAAACAAAAAAACCCCAGACTTGAATGTGTTTAAATGCTTACAGGAAGGAGTGGAAGGAGGGGAAAGGGTGGGGAAGAAGAGAGTTGAAGATTTAGGAAAAAGAAAATTTATGGAAAGAAAAGAAAAGAAAAGAAAAGAAAAGAAAAGAAAAGAAAAGAAAAGAAAAGAAAAGAAAAGAAAAGAAAAGAAAAGAAAAGAAAAGAAAAGAAAAGAAAGAAAGAAGTGATGAAAGGAGGCAGAGAGAGAGGAAGGAAAAAAAGCTCCTAAGGACATGGAGAAGATGGGATCCAGATCAGAGGTGGGAAGATCACCTTAAATATAAGAGTTCAATTGTAACTGGAAAGATGGAAAAAAGGATTGGTATGGATACAGAAAGAGCTAAGTTTGGGATTATTGTTGTTATTAAAGTCAGTGTAATAGTTGAAGCAAAAAATTACTGAGCCAGACATGTCCCAAATGCTTTACACAAACTATTTCCTTTAATCATCACAAAAACTCTAAAATAAAAGTACTATTTTATCAGTGAATGAATGAAGGTTAGACAGAAGGAGACCATCATGGTAACCGGTAAAATAATGTTTCAGGTGTTCTAATAAAATATAATAGGGGGCGTAAAAGAAGAACAATAAATTCTAAGAGGAAACTGAGAAAGGAATTGGAAACACAAGGTAATATCTAACATAAGAATTAAAACCTGAACAGGATCGTCAAGGAGACAAAGAGAAGAAAGTAATACAGGCAAAGAAAACGGTATGAAGAGTCTGAGCAAAGATATAGAGAATCAAACAACAGTATACACTAAGGAAACTACATATCATTTGTATGCACTAGTGGGCCTCTTTATCAGTCAATGGGAAGTACGACTAAATTGTATTTTGTGTTTTGTCGGTTAGAAGCTCAACGTAAAATACTGTGCTCATTTATGACTAATATTGTTAGTCTAGTTTTTCTGGAGCAATTATCTCTAGTCTCTGTTATTGTAGATTTCATTTTTCATCAAGAGCTACTTAAAATTCATCTTGGAAAGAAGCAGAGGTAAACAGTATAATAAACAGTAGCTTCCTTGGTTCCCTTAAATTTGTTCATCCAGGTTTCGTTTTGTTTTTTTTCCCCCAATGTTTCTGCTTTGGTCTTCAATTTGATGTATATCTCTGTTTCTCCATATGGAAATATTATTCTTAAGGCCTCAATGGAACCATGTCCTTTTTCTGTTTCTCCCCTTCTCTTTCATTTTGCTTCCTCTTCTTTCTTCACTAAGGCCCTCTCCATATAACTAATGAGAAGACAAATATGTACCCAGCATGATTTACTCACTGTCCTTAACTTTAAACCATTTTTCCTATCATATAGTTGTCCAAAGAAAATAGAGGGAAAAATGTCCAACGTGAATACACACACTATTTACCTTTCAAGATCTTTAGAAGAAAAGCAAACTGCATTATAAAATACTTAACCAAAATAAACTACCTTATATACATCTCAATGTAATACACTTGTACATATACACATTTCTAAGCTATTTGGAAATTCTACCTGCCTATACCAAGGATGAGAACATGACTCTATAAAAATTTGCCTTCCCCTATCTTCCCACGTTTAAGATACAGCTTTTAATTCTTTAACAATGTTTGATATCGGTATCTTGATATTCATTAAATTCAAAGACAAATCGAAATAGAGAATGTGATAACAGCATCACTAAATTTTGAACTTCTAGAAAAGTTGTAAAAAAAATTACACATAAAAACAAAATAGCTGTTTGTATCAACAGTTGGGTTTAGCAATTCACCCTGTGACATGGCAATATTTTACATGTAATTGTAAACTGTAAATTGTAAATAAGGCCAACATTACCAATAGACTGAGTTCTCCCAGTGTGACACCAAATGAAAGAGGCTGCTTTGGATCAGTGACCTATCAAAAAAGAAAAGATGACATGAAAATATACTGATGGTAAAAGTGAAGCCATGCTCCAGTCTGTACAGTAGGCAACATAGGGCAATTAGTATGCAAGTAAGTCACACAATCCAAATGGATCTGTGGGAAAAAAAGAAGAGAAAAAGACAGTAACATGGCTAGGATTACCCATATTTTGTAGGCATGATATGAATACGATACTTTCCCAGTGAAACTCTTTTCTTATGAAGTGAACTCTTTTCTCACTAACTAGATTCTTGTCTAAATAGTGAAAAAGAGACAGTCTCTTTAGGTCTACTATTAAAGATGTTCTTCAAAGATAAAGAAAACAAGATGTCATGGATAATAACCGCGCCACTAAACTACTTTTAACACTTAGAAATGTGAACTGTCTCGTTAAGCCTTTAACATTCTTAACTTTTCAAAACTGCTTTGTTAGGAAATGCCCAAGACTCTTAACATACTCTCTTAACCTGTTAAACTTTTGTTCTATTCCTGATCTTCGATACATAAGTTATATTGACACACCATGCTCACGCTGTACCACAATGTGTACAATGTCATTGTCTTAGACATCACAGGGATGTCCAAAAGTCATACAGGGTGGTTGGCCATGAAAGAAACTATGGAAACTAGAGAGAGAAGAAAAAACATACTGTTTTAAGTCATCCAACAGGGACTCCAGAGTGTAGTCACATAGACCCTTCGCAAATGCAGGAAAAATGCATGCTCTGGAATAACTAAGAAGCACAAATCGCTCTGGGAGCTTAGTTTTTTATTATCTTCCTTTATTTCCACGCTCATCCTTATACCTCAGACAACCAGCTCAAGATAGCTTGCAGCTATTTCAGAATAAAACATAACTCCTCACTTGCTAAAGCACCACCCACAAACTACTATCATCCAGTGAGCATCTTTATGATACATTATTATACTTTCCCTACTCCCCACTTCCTAAACTCTATTTTTCATTATCCTAAATACAATAATTAAGGTAATAACACTGAAAGAGGAATGATACAAGGAAGATCCCTTTGCACTTTTTAGTTCTTTTCCTCTTAGACCTTTTTAATCTATCTTGTCAGTGACACCAACTTAAACATTATTGATCTTACTTATCCCACTCCTGTGCATCTCTGTATTTTTTTTTATTAAAAAGAGAGAAATAATGTGCCTTTCTAATTGTACTTGCACAGTAAAAAAGCTTAGTTAAAGCTCAAACTGAGGTTCACATTCATCAATACGCCATTAGTTTCAATAATAACTCTCACTTTCATGATGTGTTGAGGTGATTTATATTCCTAAGTTTGTTTAAACAAGGGCACTGATGACTTAGGTTTTTTAGACATTTGTTAACAAAATTCAGTTTAATGACTACCTAAAACCAAAAGGTAAAGTCAAAATAAGATGGAGATAGTGTATCTTGCAAAACTACAAGTACGTATTACTAAAACTGAAGTTCTATAAGGAATCTGTGAGAAAAAGAAAAGTTCTATATACGTCAGTACTGCTTTAATTAAATCCAAACCTTAAGTTATTAAAAACAAAAAAGAATACAAACTCATTTTTAGAAGAGACGGAATAGCATTTCCATCATCTTAGGTAAATGAAAAAATTCAAGGTTATTTTACATAATTTTCAAACTTTAAAACAAAGCAATGTATATTTAGTTTAAGTAAAATTAATCAGTAAACAGTCTTCAATCAACTAATGTTAAACTTTGTTTATAAGTGAAGTATGGTTTCTCAATATACTGTTGCACATGTATGTGAGTAGTTGTGCATATTTAATCCCTTCTGAAGGAATGTAAAGAGCATGGGACTAGCAGTCTATTGGTGTGTGATTTAGTCCACTCTCTACTACCATTATAGTTGATTATTTCTACCACCACTTGGACCTAATTTTTTTTATCAATATAGTTCTTTAAAGTTATAATAAGTCTTAAGGCATTAAACAAAATTTAAAATAAATAACAGAGGACAAGTGAAAAATCTCTCATATTACTTTTAGAAAGGGGTATACAGTGGTTTTATATTTATACACATAAGTGCCTAATGAAAGAAGTGTAACACAGGAAAGATATGGTAGTATATTCATCAGAAAAAAAAATCATGGATTTAGAATCTGGTATGGATAACCCATATCTAAACAAATCAATAATTAGTATCATAAAATACACAATTATTAGCTTCACCTCAATAAGTTTAAATTACTTACATCATCTTCATATTTAATGTGAATGTCTGTGATTTTTACTTGTACGTTTTTAATTACTTGGGTTGCCAATTTTTCCAAAAATGTATCCTTTTTGGCTTCTTTTGCCTTATCTATAAAAAACAGAAAAAAACAAGGTCAAGAGTTGAAATTCTCACATACTTCACCATCAAATGACCAAAGCATAGCAAAGGCACTACTCAAAAGAAAGGACAGCCTATTCTGGTGTCCTTGTTTTATTTTAGATTTATTTTAGACTTTAATATGTGTTTCCAAGTTAAAACTTATTTTTGAAGTTATGGAGTATCTAACATTCATTTTACCTTTGAAGACAGAAATCAAGTGGCGATGTGTACAAATAACACATGGCATAAAAACTACTTTTACCTACCTTTCGAGCGATCAAGACTTTTAAAAGGTTTCTTAAAATGTTTTTTGTGCTTTTTACGTTTACGTCCTTCTCATTGGAAGCATTTTAGTGAGAAAAGGATAAAATTCAAGTTAGGAGACTAGAGGACAGAAAGAAAAACAAGAGAATTCTTCCTAACAGCAAATTCTGGTACAGTTCGCTTTATTTCTATTCTAAACTGACCTGCTATTTCAATACAAACAGAAATTCATAAACCTCCTTAGTCTAGAATAACCTCCTTTAATCTAACAAATAACTTGGCAATTACAATTATACAAAAATTAGGCAAATATCCATACACAAAGTGCTTTAAATATTTTTGACTCTTCAATTAAAGTTTAACTTTAATTTCAAGGTTATCAAAATACTGGAAATGTAATAATGACCGAATATAAAACTTTCAGGGAAAGGTTTTCACAAATATATGGTAGGGACACAGGAACACAAATGAAATGAATGGTTAGGTTGATGACAGGCAACTTCCTCTGGATGATACACCTCACAAGCAAAACCCTTGAACGAGTTAAGGATACAAAGAACCCCCAAAGAGAAGAATGTACATTGAACTGTACTTTGAAACTGGCTTAGTAATTAATTCCTTTAAAACCTCATCCTCTTTGGGGCGCCTGGGTGGCGCAGTCGGTTAAGCGTCCGACTTCAGCCAGGTCACGATCTCGCGGTCTGTGAGTTCGAGCCCCACGTCAGGCTCTGGGCTGATGGCTCGGAGCCTAGAGCCTGTTTCCGATTCTGTGTCTCCCTCTCTCTCTGCCCCTCCCCCGTTCATGCTCTGTCTCTCTCTGTCCCAAAAGTAAATAAAAAACGTTGAAAAAAAAAAAATAAATCCTAAGCGATTCTTTAAAAAATTAAAAAATTAAAAAAAATAAAACCTCATCCTCTTTAACTGGCACTGCTTCACTTTTATGGCATTAAGCAACACCCATCTGATCCAAGTTACACATCTTGACACTCAACTTCCTACTAGACATCATCTCTAGTCTGCACTCTTAAAGTGGTCTCCGTATGGTCTCGCTTGCCTCTAGTCTCCACACTACCTCCAAAATAAACATCCTCGTAGGGTGCCACTAGACTAATACCTTCTACAATGCCATTCACAGCCTGTTAATCCCCTACTCAAAATTATTTTTTAAGGCTCTCTGCAGCCCGGCAGACAAAATGAAAAAGTGTTTGCATGACACAAAGGTCCTTTCAAGATCTGACCCCTAGCTCCTTGTGCTGTTCTATCTCCTCTACTCATGCTTGTGCTGGATACTTCAGAAACACTATTCTTACCTAACAAAACAAGCCTAACTTTCTAACGGCTAATGCTTCTCTCTTATATGAATCATTCCCAGAACTTCCCTGAAGTTCTTCACCAGGCAAACTCCTGGGAGGCTCCCAAATCCCAGATCCCCTAAGGCCTTCTTCAACTATTCCAAGCAGCTCCAGGGCCATCTACCTCTGCACCTTTACATAGACTTCCACTAAGCAGTGATTATACTGTAATTGAAATGTTTACGCAACTGTCTTGCCACTAGGCAGGAATCTTCATTAGGACAGGAATTATCCTAATATGTAGGCACACAGCACATGACAGGCATCTGTTCAAATGAGTCAAAAAATCCACATCTGAACATTGTAATAAAATATATAAACCCAGCTCAGGTTATATATATAGCATTTGAGAAAATACACATGAAATTTAGCTTGAAATCTTAAAACTGTTCTTCCTTGGGGTGCCTGGGTGGCTCAGTGAGTTAAGTGTCTTGACTTTGGCTCAGGTCATGATCTCACAGTTAGTTGAGTTTAAGCCCCGCATCAGGCTCTGTGCTGACAGACACATCAGAGCCTGGAGCCCACTACGGATTGTGTATGTCTCCCTCTCTCTCTCTGCTCCTCCCCTACTCACACACTCTCTCTGTCTCTCTCTCTCTCTCTCTCTCTCAAAAATAAATAAACATTAAAAAAATTAATAACTAAATAAAATTGTTCTTGATATTTTAGAGCAAATTGTCCTGCCACTATAAAAACAAAGAACCAGGGGCGCCTGGGTGGCTCAGTTGGTTGGGCGTCCGACTTCGGCTCAGGTCATGATCTTACAGTTCTTGAGTTCGAGCCCCGCGTCATGCTCTGTGCGGACAGCTCAGAGCCTGGAGCCTGCCTCGGATTCTGTGTCTCCCTCTCCCTCTCTGCCCCTACACAGCTTGCACTCTGTCTGTCCCTCTCTCAAAAATAAACAAACATTTAAAAAAATTAAAAAAACAAAAAACCCCCAAAGAACCAAATCCTGGATTCCAAGAATAAAACCCTAAGTTTCAAGACGAAAATATTTAATAAATACATAAACAATCTGGACCTTGTTATTACCAGTATTTCTTGCCATAATGATGGTCCCTAAGTCTTTTTCATTCATAAATTAAACACCTAGAAACAGACTGAGTTCTCAAAGAAGTATTACTTAAAAAGAAACAAGAAAGACAAAACTACCCCCACTTGACTAGAACAGCTTTCAGAGACAGTTTCAGCTTCTGGGTTTAGATACTACTGTAACTCACTCTTCTTACCTTACCTTATTATCTTTCTGGCTTCACAACTGTTTTAGCCTCTTGTTTCATCTTTATTTGATCCCAGTGTTAGAAAGTTTCTATTTAATCTGATGAATACTAAATTTATGATTCTCAATCACTCTCTAAATTGGTCCTCAAATATTTTGGTCTTGGGGCACCTTTTACACACTTACTTGAGAACCTTTCAAAGCTTTTTATTAGTGTGGGTTACAACTACTGATATTTGCCAGAGTGGAAATCAAAACTGAGCAATTTTTTAAAAATGTTTAATTCACTTTTTAAAAACTACTATGCGATAGCATTGATAACACATGTTTATGAAAAATAACCATATTTTCCAAACAAAAAATTGTAGTGAAAAGAGTAGCATTGTTTTACAATCTTACAAATCTCTTAATGTCTGGCTTGGCAGAAGACAGATAGATTCACATACCTCCTTCTGCCTTTGATCCGCTGAAATATGTTGTTTAAATTGAAGCATAAGAAGAAAATCTGAACTAACCACATACACGTGCAACAAAAACAAACAAACAAAAAAGGGTGGAACATCTTCATGGTCTTTTCATGTAAATACGGATACTATACCCAAACTCAACAAGTGGTAGTTTCTTAAAGGTTAATTCCATTTTGGAATCTGAAACTCTATCAATAATTTTTTCATCCAAATTAAATTAAATTGGTTACCTTCCACTTTAAATGGATCTTTTACATATACCTGAATTGTTTTATCACTCATTGATAATAAGGAAATATTGCTTCATTGAATTATACAGATCTTCTCAATGTTGAGTGATTTCATTATTTACCATCAAAAATCCCATTTGTTAGTACCCCTGCCAATCTCATCAAAAAGTCTTTAAGTACTGGGAAGCTGCCAAACTCCAGGTGGCAAATACAAGTTTTCCAAAATTCTAATTTTTGCTCAAAAGCTAAAATCTTATTATTAGCAACAAATATCATGAGTTGATTTTTGTTGAAGTGTCTACCAAACACCCAAATCTGAATAATAACAGTCTGCCAATCACTCTTCCACGTAAAATGATTTTCCAGGAAAAAAGCAACTAGTTCAGCTGACAATTTAAACAATGCGCAAGTATTTTTCCTTAAGACAATTATTCTACGTTAAGTGCTTCATACATACTTCTCCCTTTGTCACACAAAAAATTAAAGACACATAGTCAAGAGCTTAAGTTGATTCAAATTAAATTTTTTCTATTCCATCAATAACAGTTTTAAGTAATACTGGGGCTCTCTTTCTTTTGTTTCATCTTATTTTTTACTGTGAGTACATGGTAGTGAACAATAGAATGGCAACCAGTCAAGTTTGGTGCCACTGCCTTGATTCATGCTGAGGCAGCCGCAATTTTACACAACACTGCTTCTTCATCATCAGCACCAGTGTTGGCACAGTAAAAAATCAAATATTGTTTTAGTATTATTATGAAAACAGTTTTGATGGTTTGGGAACTATTGCTCTGGAATAACTTTTTAAATGACATCAAATGGGGAAGGAATATACACTCAGAAAGTAGAAAGATGAAATGATCATGAAGTATACATTAAGTCCCACCCAAATGAATGAAGATATCATCACCAAATTAACTATTCTCATTTCAGAATCATCAATATTCTAGGACTAGTTTTTTATCCAGGTTAATGTAGTGTTTTTGAAAAGTAAACTCTGAATCAATTACATTTTCCTTTATAGTGATTGATCACTGTCTGGTTTTTTGGGGGGAGGTGGTGTTTTGTTTGTTTGTTTGTTTGTTTGATCACCAATATTGTCCAATGATTTTGTTATGACTTGAACGGGCCACTGGAATTCATTTGTACCTTGGAGGCAGATAACTCCTAGTAGGATCAGAAAACACTGCTCCGAGAGACTGTAGAAAGCTGGTCTAATCATAACAAAATTAAAAAGTGAGCCATGAGTACTTCCTGACTATCTTTTATATTAAACAAAGTAACTGCAAGGCAAATTAGCATAGTCAGTCACATTTGCTAAAGGGGCAAATTTTATTAAAAGAGAAATGCCTTTCAAGACCATTTCACTCAATGCTGTGATATCTGCAATGCAAATTCTTCTTCCATTTGCCAAATGAACCCAAATATTAAACAAGTTTCTAGCTGTAGAATTCTAACCTAATGCTTATTGTTTATGTTTTGAGTACACACCTCACTTGCCATTCAATCGATACAAATTTTAAGTGTGACTAAGTTAATATAATAAACTCCTATAAAATTACAGAAAATATAATTAAACATGTCAAATTAATTTGTAAATTGTCAGAATTATTATTTTAACATACTTGATCAATTCCCTACCAAATAAAAGAATCCTATTGTAAATGCTAAAGCAGTCAGCCTTCAAATCTGCCTTTTGTGGAGCCTCAAATTTCAGTATGCTGTGTAAGACAATGGTCTACATTTGTCTCTAGAGCCCCTACGGAGGTAAAGCAAATCAGGGAGGATATGAAGGACGCCAGATGGACACCTCTTATCAAGGCTCTAAATAAAGTCCCACACAGTAAAATAGGTTCCATTTTCTTGCTTTTTACAAATCTGAAAACTACTACTATAGGAGAGAACTTGCCCAGCTGAGAAACTACTATATGACAGAGTCCACAAGGCAATCCAGATGTGAAAGTTGTCTACAGACCAAACTGTAAGCTCCACAAGGACAGTTCATGTTTGTTTTACCCCATGAACATTCAGGCATCCAGCACGGTGCCTGCCATGTGAATACACTAAATATTTAGTGAATGAACAAATGGCTACAGAAGGTTGGGAAATGGAAATGATGGTAAAGGAGAAAGACGTGAATTACATTTCCATATTTTCTTTAAAAAAAAAAAAAAAGGCATGTCATCAAATGGGCTCCATTAAATGTTCAAGAGTAGATAAGAATATAATTTTTTATATAACTAAATAAAATTAACCATGCATACCCACCAGGCTTGATGTCCTTGTAAACAAAGTTTTCCAAGCCATATATGAACTCCCCTGAATGTGCCCCTGCATCCGCATGGCAGCAATAACCAGAATGCAAAGCATTTAAAAGACACTTTAATTTCACATGTAAAATATGTCTAAACTTAATTCAAAGAATTAGAAATCATGTGACAGAAGAAGTGAAATGCAGTGACACCAAAACAATCTATTTCTAAGGAAGTATTCACAGTGACACCATTTCCATTATTTCACCATACAAACTTTATTATCATAATACTGTAACAAAATTTCTTAGTAATTAAAATTGTAAGAATTAACCATTTCAAATTAAGCAAAGCAGACAAATTAGCACTAATATCTCACTGAATTGTTTGAAATTTTCCAACAGAGCAAAAATCAGATATTTTGGTTCCCTTTTTGCTGTTTTTGCCCATTTGCAGAACGCAATATTGAGAGATATTTACACTAACTTCAGAGTCAACTAAAATGAACCCATCTTACTTTAGTTTACTCTCATCTGTCCCTTTTTAGATACAATGACTCCTTTCTACCCATTCTTGTTAGTGATGGCCAGATAGCACCATCCTCCCATTCCCTACTCACATACAGCATAGACACGACGGCAAGCTTAACCTTTCTAAAACACAGCTCTTATGACATCCCTCCCTGGATTTTTAAAGGAAGTAAAAGGGAAACTTACTGACTCTCTTCGTGGTTATAGATTAAAGTTTGTTATAACACGAAACTAAAAATAAAGGCTCTAGAGCCAGAGAAGGTTCAAATTACAGCTCTATCATTTTCTAGCTCTGTGACTTAGGATGACTTATTTAACTTGCAGCTTTCTCCACTGGAGAAATGGGAACAATAGCCTTAAGTCATAGAGTTGTAACTATTAAATGAGTCAATAAATAGAAAGCGTTTTGAAAAGTGACCTGGCAAATAGTAGATACTCATTAAATGTTAGCTGCTACTATTGTCATTACCGTCACCATTATCACCATCACGGCATTCAAATCTCTTAAAATTGACCTAAACTCAGCTTTTTAACTTACATTTAACTAGATTCTATCAAACTCCCAAATTCTTAGCTGTTCCCCATACATACTCCATACTTGTCTCTCTTCACTGTCCCCTCCACCTAGAAGACCCTGTCTTCTTTTCTGCAAACTCATCTTTTAGACACAGCTTAAATATGTGTCTAAACAATGTCTGCCCTGATCTCTTTGGCTGAACATGACACGTTCATTCTGAACTTCCTTACCACTCTTATCTTTACCTCTCTGATGAGACTCAACACTTTTCTCCTGTTTATTATTATGCGTATGTCTTATTTTCTCAACTAAAATGTAAGGTTTTTGACAGCACGATTCACGGATTCTCTAACTTTTATGTTTCCATCAGCATGTTGAGCAGATGGGCATAAGACTTCTCAAAAGTACCTAGAAACTAACGATATTGCCTTCAAAATTCTAGTTTTAAACCTAGCATTCTATCCCCAGTCAAATCAAACAAGTATGTAAGTAAACAAAGACTTTCAGACTTGAAAGGATTTTAAAAAATTATATCCAATGTATCCTTTCTTAAAAGCTACAGATATGCTTCAGCATAACTAACAAAGAACAAAAGGCAAGGGACCCAGAAAACACTGAACTAAACACAGAAGAGTAATGAAGACCAATCCCAGGATGACAGCTGTGCAGCAGGACTGAAAAAACAACCATTTCAAAGGGAGATCTTCAAGAGAAAATGGGGATGGGGTGTGGGTGGGGAACCAATAGGTGGGTATGACAACAGTAAAGTAACACTGAGAGTCATATAACATTTCATGTGGCCAGTGAAAAGAATTAAAGGTAAATTTACACAGAAAAGAAAGCAAATAAAAAAGAAGCATTTACAAGTTCAAGAAAAACAAAAGGTTGTAAAGAAAGGAAATATAGGGGCGCCTGGGTGGCGCAGTCGGTTAAGCGTCCGACTTCAGCCAGGTCACGATCTCGCGGTCCGTGAGTTCGAGCCCCGCGTCAGGCTCTGGGCTGACGGCTCGGAGCCTGGAGCCTGTTTCCGATTCTGTGTCTCCCTCGCTCTCTGCCCCTCCCCCGTTCATGCTCTGCCTCTCTCTGTCCCAAAAATAAATAAAAAACGTTGAAAAAAAAAAATTTTTTTAAATAAAAAAAATAAAAAAAATAAAAAAAGAAAGGAAATATAATCACAGTACATCATTTGACCTACACAGTGAACAATTACACTGTCAGAGTAATGTAAATTTGACCTGTAATTGGCCATAAATTATTATATACCATATTCTGAGACGAGAAAGAGGGCAATTTAGAGTGAAAGATGATGCTAAGAGAAGTAAACTCCGTGACTACCATAAGAGGATATCCTAGGTAAGACCTTATGCTAATAAGTTAGATAATGGCAGAACATCAGTATTTCTAAAACCACGGTTCCCTCTAAGGAATGGGTCTAAAGGGTAGAGAAGAGCAGAACAGGGGATTGACATTTTCCCTCAGAAGTCTTTTTGGGAAAACTATTTGATTTTAAAGTGTGTGTGTATACTACTTAGATAAAATTAACATTTTAAATACAGAATCTACAGCGTTTGGGAATCTTTGGCCTTCATAGGAATTTAATCTTTCCCTTTACTTTATAAAAGCCTTTCTAGGAAAATAAACTCACTATAATAAAATAAAAGGAGAAAAATATCAAGAAGTTTATTTTAGGTGGCTCAGTCGGCTAAGCGTTTGACCCTTGATTTCGGCTCAGGTCATGATCTCACAGCTCATGGGTTCGAGCCCTGCATCAGGCTCTGTGCTGACAGCGTGGAGCCTGGTTGGGATTCTCTGTCTTCCTCTCTCTCTGCCCCTCCCCCACTCACATGCTGTCTCTCTCTCTCTCTCTCTCAAAAAATAAAATAAAATATACATATTTATATTTATTTATATATTATATATGATATATATTATGTATTTTTAATATTTATATTTATATTTTTAAAAGTTTATAGGGGGGCGCCTGGGTGGCTCAGTTGTTAAAGTGTGAAACTTCGGTTCAGGTCATGATCTCACAGTTAATGAGTTCAAGCCCCACGTCAGGCTTTGTGCTGACAGCTCAGAGTCTGGAGCCTGCTTCAGATTCGGTGTCTCCTTCTCTCTGACCTTTTCCCGACTGCACTCTGTCTCCCTCTCTCTCAAGAGAAAATAAACATTTAAAAAATTTTTTTTCATAAAAAGTTTATTTTTACAGTTGAGCAAATTGTTTAGAAATGAACTATTATATTTCAATTTTATTTTTTCCCACAAGACTGTGGGCAGCACTCTATTTTACCAAATAGAACAAATTAAGTAAAAATACATCTTTAAAGCCGATTAGCATGATTATTTTGTTTTCAATTTTATCATCTGCGGCTTTGAGTTAAACTACTTCCTCTTCTCACCTCTCTTAGTCTCTATACATGTGACATGGTGCTTTTGTGCTTTTAAAACCAAGAAATAAGTGGAAAAATAATAAGTCTCCAAAATAAAGTACAATATTAATATTAATAATGGCAAAATGCAAAGCATCTAAAGACTAGGGTGTTTTTTATCATTTGCATGAATAATACTATATAAAAATATGACCTATATTCATGGAAACTTGAAAAAATTTATATGCAGTCAAGATAATTAAATGTATTTTTTAAAAAACAGTATCAACATATATCCCAATTCTTGAATTCATCTCTTTTATTTTAAGATTTATTTTGAAGTAATTTCTACACCCAACATGGGGCTAAACCCACAACCCCTAATCAAGAGTCACATGCTCTACCAATTGAACCAGCCAGCCACCCTGAATTCATTTCTTTCATACTCAGAATATTTTTCTGAAAAATCTAAGATAATAACATTAAAACTGAATTTTACATTCTAAATTTTAGTTCTATCCCCCCAAAATGTAAATTTTACTATTCAGGAAGTTACAACGTAATTATTGTACATTATATAAGCATAATAGTCCTATCGACACAAACTGAGGGCCACAGATGTTCAGCCCCTATAAATACATCAAATCATCCTAAACATATAAATTAAGCATTTATATGGCAGGCAGCATTCAAAATTTCATAGGTGCTCAATACAAAATGTACAGCAGGTTATGATTTTGCCAATTAAGCTGTCAACTACTAAAACAGGAGAGACTATACACACTTCTTACAGTTCACTGGAAACACTCAAATATGTTTTAAACAATCACAGCTAATTCCATCCAAAAATAAAAAAGCAAGAGGAGTTTGGAGTTTATTTCTAAAAAGGAAAAATATAACTTAATTTTATACATACATAATGAGTTATGCATATAATTATGCTATATTATATATTATGATACATATTTTATATATCATTTTATCTAAACATGTATCACTATGCCTACTGATAAATATATGTCATTAAATACGGTGTGTTAACAAAATATACTTAATATGACCTGTATCAAGAAAGAAATGAAATTCTAACGCTCTCCAAGTCCTTCTCCTCATTTTTAGGGTACAATTTCCACATATACTAATTAACCAAAAGTGAATAAAAGTAAATAATCGCACTGAATTGTCATAAACAAAACCATTCTCACTTTGCTTTATTTGGCACACAAAAGTAACAGAAATAAAGAACACTGTTTTCATAAAAACAAAGATTCTTAAACTTCAGGGGAAAGACAAAATATGCTCAAGTATGAAAAGAGAAAGGTAAAACACATTTAAGTTTTTAAAAAATTTCTTTCATTTAGACAGCCTCAATACTTAAAGTATTTTAGTAATTTTCTGTAAAAGAATAATTCTGCTTAAGAGCAAGCACTTGGGGCAAAAAAAAAATGATAAGGAATTTTAATGAACAAGCTATTTTTAAGAGATTTCTTACTGATTACACTAGGAAACAAAATCATTTCTGTCATTTCTAACTCACGGTTTGCCCTACCTTTTAAGAAAAACCAAAGAAAAATGCATTAGCATTTGTGGTATCGTCTTCTCCCGTCACAGACATGCATAAACATGCCAACCAAATGATAGAAAAATGATGTAAACTGCTAGTAATTCTCACACCCCAAACAGCAAATGGGGTGTGATTTGACTTGAAAGAGAAAAACTGGAGGCCTGGAGGAATCCTTCAACTCATCACTCTATAGACTACTTTTTCATCTCATCCTTATTCTTTCTCCATAAACCAAATCAAAATAGTCATCATATTTTTAGGTAAAAACAAAAAATTAAAACTTAAGGCAAGAAGTTAAAATGCTGAAATCTGAAAAATCAAGTTTTTAAAAATATCCTATACGATATAAGGAGACATAGCTAGAAACAGAATTACAGCACTACTTCCTCTAAACATTATTTCACTACACTGATATGGTGAACCTCATTATCTTCCATGGATACACCTAAAAATGTAGAGATAGAACCTATTAGCATTTGGCAAAAACAAACAGGCTTGCAAGAACTCACAGAAAGGTCTCCATAAAGCATCACAGAAAAACAAGTGGTTAAAGACATTGGGAAAATTAAACCGGCAGTGAGATAAAACAATCGTGTGGCAATGATTCCTAAATGTGGGCCATGAAAATATAATTAATATTGTGACATGTGATTTTAAAAGAATATTCTTTCTTTGGAACTACAATTTATGAAAGCTTACGAAAGTATCCTCTTTAAAGTGCATTAAAGATATCTAAAATATAGGTATATATATCTAAAACATAAACATATTGTACCTTTCTCTGCTGCTTTCTGAAGAGCTTCTTCAATTCGGGATAGCTCTTTCTGTTTAATATCTTGCAAGGATTTTTCTTCTTTTTCAGCATCATATTTAATACCTAAAAATATATATTTAGTTCACATATTAAAAAATGCAATTATCAGATAAATAGGAAACGTTCAACCTCATTATGATTGGGAGTGTATGTGTACTCTAAGTCTTGTAAGCCACTTTTTAATTCAAAAGATCCGCAATCTTTAAATTAATCTTTAAATTAATTTCACAAAAGTTTAAACATAAATAAACGATCCTTCTTTATTTACAAAGCTTTTATCAAAAGGGAAAGGAGGGAAAGAAAGTAATTAAAGAGAGAAAGAATGGGGCACAGAGGTGGCTCAGTCAGGTAAGCATCTGACTCTTGGTTTGGGCTCAGGACATAATCTTCCTGTTTATGGGATCAAGCCCCACTCTGCTGGCAGTGCAGAGCCTACTTGGGATTCTCTCTGCCCCTCTTGCTCTCTCTCTCAAAATAAACAAATTAAGAAAAACAAAAAATAAAGGGAGAAAGAAAGAGAGAAAACCAAAAAGAGAGGAAAAGAGTGAGGAGAAGGTAAAAAGGAGAAACAGAGGCAGGCAGAAAATTTCCAGTCATCTTATCTGAGGAGTAAAATTTTGAGTAACTATAAAAAACACATAATATCCAATACTAGATGGTACCAATATAGACTGACAAAAAGACTCTTAGAAAATAATTCATGGAAACCAATTTGACAATAAATTTCATATATTAAAAAAAAAGAAAGAAAATAATTCAAGAATATGTATCAACAATCAGAAAATAGGTATTTCCTTTTTATCCAGTAATCTCATTGCTGATAATGTATCCTAAGGAAATAACACCAAAGAATAAAAAAGATATCTTTAAGAACAAGGTGTTTATAAGGTTCAATGTAATAGTCCAAAACAGCAGGCAGCCCACAATGGAATATCCTATAGACTTTCAAAATTATCACTATCCCATATCAAAAATACATACATTAAGTAAAAAAGCCAGATCCATGTTGTATATATAAAATGTGATAAATACTCTATCAAATTGAGTATGTATATAGTAAAGAACAGAAAGCAAAATATAAAAATAAAAATTGTGTTTGCTTTCTGGTTGGGAAAACAAGTAATTTTTCCCTAAAATATCCAAACTTTTCTTAACATTCTATTGTTCTTATAACTGAAAAAGAAACAATCATAACAAAAGGTATAACTTAAGTAAATAATGCTTTACAACATTCATTAAAAATTAAAATACTATTATTTACGATGAAAAATAATCTACCTTTTTCACATGCATTTTTGAATGAACACTCACTCAAAACCAGAAGCAACAAAATAGGGGGGAAAATTTCCCATTCTTGAAATCTGTAGCTTAATACATCAGTACATTTTTAAAAACTTACTTCATTTCATTCTCCAAAAGTAAATTATTCAATGCATCTGAACTTAAAATGAAGCCTTAGTTGCAAAATAATTATTCAGAGAAGAGATTAAAATTATCAAATGGTTGGAATTATTCTTTCCATCAGTAACACAAAAATATTTTATATAAAATGTGGCAATATATATGTGTGTATATGTAAAATGTACATATACATGTGTGTATATGCATATATATAATCAGTTTAAAGTATCTTCTATTTTATTAAACATATTAAAATATTTAGCCAAGGTAATAATTTAATTTCACTGTGCTGTTACTGAGTGGTTATAATCTTAAACAACATACTTGCTCCAGGGACAACAAGCAGGTAGAGTCCCTCTAGGGTCGCAACAACTGCTTCTCCATAAAGGTTTTTCCAAGGAATCTTCAAAGTTAATTTATCTAAAAAAAATAATAATAATTTCAACCTTAAATTCTTATTTGAGCTACTCCAGAAGATACACATTTCCCACTTTCCTTTTAGAGAAAAAGTGTAACACAATGCTCACGCATATAGTATATGTACCACTCAGAAAAAAATGAAAAAACTCCAAAAATGAAATTTACAAAAATCTCTTCCATATTTGTAACTATTCACAATGTATTTTATACTTTTCAAACTTTCTGATAATTATAATTTCATTTAATATTTCCCAACTGTACGTAGAATGAGGCAGCTATTATTTCAACTTTGAAAAAAATGAAACTCAGTCCCAAAGAAGTTAAAAGAATTACCTAAGTCTACCCAAGTCATCAGTGTGGTGGTATATATACCACCAGAATCACTGGTACTTTTAAATCAAGATGCCCAAAGTTTGGGGCGCCTGGGTGGCTCAGGTGGTTGAGCATCCAACTTCAGCTGAGGTCATGATCTCATAGTTCACAAGTTCAAGGCCCACATCGGGCTCTGTACTCACAGCTCAGAGCCTGGAGCCTGCTTCAAATTCTGTCTCCCTTTCTCTCTGCCCCTCCCCCACTTACACTCTGCCTCTCACACTCTCTCTCTCAAACAAAAAAAGAAAACAAAACTTCTTTTAAATAAAAAAAAGATGCCCAAAGTTCAAAGAACTGTTAAACAGGATAATAAAGTGAAGAGGAAATAAAATAATGCAACGTAAGGGAGGATATTTTGATTCACTCTCATGGCTTATGTAGGTAGGGCAGTTTTACCTGGGAATCTATTCCCAGGGTTAAAATCTCAAATTACTTCTCCATTTAAATTGTATTATTCTTCAGTTTGTAAACCTGTTGAGTTTCCTAAATGGCTCCCATGGGAGGGGAGTCTAGAAGCAATAATGCCAGTATACTTCTGGGCCATTTCTAAGTCTGATGACTTTATAGTGAGAACCACCTATTTATAACAGATACTCTTACATATGTAATTAACTCATAAATTCCTAAAAAGTTGATCTGATTGCCTTTAGGGTGAGCATGAGTCTGAAAAAGTGAGAAATGATGCACAAGAATGAACCTGGACCACTTTCTTACACCATACACAAAAATAAACTCAAAGTGGATGAAAGACCTCAATGTAAGACAGGAAGCCATCAAAATCCTTGAGGAGAAAGCAGGCAAAAACCTCTTTGATCTTGCCTGCAGCAATTTCTTATTCAACACATCTCCGGAGGCAAAGGAAACAAAAGGAAAAATGAACTACTGGGACCTCATCAAAATAAAAAGCTTCTGCACAGTGAAGGAAACAATCAGCAAAACTAAAAGGCAACCCGACAGAATAGGAGAAGATATTTGCAAACGACATATCAGATAAAGGGTTAGTATCCAAAATCTATAAAGAACTTATCAAACTCAACACCCAAAAAACAAACAATCCAGTGAAGAAATGGGCAAAAGACATGAATAGACACTTCTCCAAAGAAGACATCCAGATGGCCACCCAACACATGAAAAAATGCTCCACATCACTCATCATCAGGGAAATACAAATCAAAACCACAATGAGACACCACCTTACACCTGTCAGAATGGCTAACATTAACAACTCAGGCAACAACAGATGTTGGCGAGGATGCAGAGAAAGAGGATCTCTTTTGTAGTGCTGGTGGGAATGCAAGCTGGTGCAGCCACTCTGGAAAACAGTATGGAGGTTCCTCAAAAAACTAAACATAGAACTACCCTACGACGCAGCAACTGCACTACTAGGCATTTATCCAAGGGACACAGGTGTGCTGTTTCAAAGAGACACATGCACCCCCATGTTTATAGCAGCACTATTGAAATAGCCAAAGTATGGAAAGAGCCCAAATGTCCATCGATGGATGAATGGATAAAGAAAATGTGATATAAATATATATATATATATATATATATATATATATATATATATATGTACACACACACACACATACATATACACACATATATATACAATGGAGTATTACTCGGCAATCAAAAAGAATGAAATCTTGCCATTTGCAACTACATGGATGGGACTGAGGGTATTACGCTAAGTGACATTAGTCAGAGAAAGACAAAAATCATATGACTTCACTCATATGAGGACTTTGAGAGACAAAACAGATGAACATAAGGGAAGGGAAACAAAAATAATATAAAAACAGGGAGGGGGACAAAACAAAAGAGACTCATAAAGATGGAGAACGAACTGAGGGTTGCTGGGGGGTTGTGGGAGGGGGGATGGGCTAAATGGGTAAGGGGCATTAAGGAATCTACTCCTGAAATCATTGCTTCACTATATACTAACTAATTTGGATGTAAATTTTAAAAAATAAAAAAAGAAAGTTAAAAAAAAAAAAAAAGAAAAAAGAAAAAGTGAGAAATGCCCCTGAGCATAACAAAAAGGGATTGTCTGTTCCCTACACTTTTTCTTCTTTCCACTTACCCTAACTCATTATCCTCTCATCATTTATTATCCGAAATTCCATTGGAATTGAGTTATATTACTGCTTCCCACTGATAGAACAGAAAAGGTTTAAATTTTTAAGTAAAAGGATAACCAACGAGCACCACAAATATTTGAATACCAAAACTTAGAATACCAAACTCTTAAGAATACCAAAACTTTATTAAGCTTACAAAGTCACACTGATTTTATAGGTTAGGTGTAATATTTAAACTTAAAAGAAATTTAATAACTAATATAAGTACTCCATAAACCAAAACAGGGATAAATATAAAAAAATATGCTTTGTATCCCTATATGTTGGGATAGGGTCAATAAGAAACCCTGAAGGGAGCCATTAAATGATTATAATACTTTAAAAGCATAAAAAGCCAAGTCTGAAAGATTAGCAAACCTCTTTCAAAATATAAATCTAGTTCTAATAACATAATGAATAATGTAAAAGTTCTTTAGTCAAATATAACTCATCCATACCCTGGAAATGCAATTTTAATACTATGTCCTAATTTTAGATCTAACTTCCTTAAAGACAAACCTATATTCATCCTTGTCTCTCCCACACATACTTTCATAGTCTCATATATAGCAATGTGTGTATAAATATCTCAAAGGTAAAAGAATGAATGAAAGGCTGTAACTTCACTCTAGGATGTCAATTAAGCATGCAGGACCACAATACTCCTGGGTATCATCACAGATAAATATCACCACTTCACACAACATAGGGCTCTGTGTAACCAACAACAACAAAAAGATAATGCATGCCCTATGGATGCTTGCAATCTGGGGAGTGTCTCCTGTTTGAAGAGACAGAAACATAAAAATGCTACTTTATATTAAAAGGAACACATGTAGGTGATATAAAGTAGACTCAAAGAGAAGTATTCAAGTAATTGCTAAGAGATGACAGAACAGCGAAAGACAAAAGCTTCCCTGAATACAAAATAAATGAAGAAGGAAAGCGATGTGGTGAAGCAGAAGGGTGACAGAGGGGGAAGGAAGGATGGATGGTGGCGTAAATGAAAATTCTTAAAGTAACAGCCAGTTGTCTAGGGTTGTAACATACATTTAAAAAAAGTAAAAATTGGCTAATATGGGACAGTTGAGAGGACTTCACAAGGGACCTTCAGAGGACCTACTAAAACATTTCTTCAACAAAGATGTATGCTTAGTTATGGATGATCTTATAAGCCTTTAGCTGCAAAGACTTTCTACTTACCAAGACATATCCTCTATACCACATTGCTGCATAATATATCAAGTGAAATGGATGAACAAAACATGAGGTAAATAAGCTATACTTAAACTTTATTGACTAGAGTTTGCAAATTATACTACTTTCACATATAAAGAAAAAGCATACAAAACTTAGGTATCAATTTGGAAAATCAAGATATATTTTGTGTAGTAGAACCAAAGCCCAAAAACTATCATTGCAGTTCAAATGTCCTTCCTTTTTAGAGGGTAATATTCTACCCTTTTGCCAAACACTTTGAAGTATTTACGTATTACATATAACATATATTAGGTCCAGAACTCCAAAAGTTTTAACCAACATAAGCCAAAAACTTCTCACATTTTTGTTCAAGCTAAAAAATTTTAGATTAAATAACACAGGAAAAATAAAAACCTAAAAGGACTAAGAATAATTCAAACGAAGACTACTTACCAATTTGGCCAGCTTTAACTTTAAAAGGAACATCCAATTCACTCTTCAAAAGGAAGAAAAAAATTAAAAGACAAATTATTAAGCTCTCCTCTCATTTAAATACACAATCATCTCGAAGGAAAAACATGAAACAATTTTCTGTATGTGAGTAACTCATAAAGGACATCCTGAAAAAAAGAGTTTCTATAGACTTAAATTTTACTTTGAGGAAAGAATTCATAAGAGAAACAAAACTATAAATAGGAACAAAAGAAAAAGAGTTTGTAGTTAAAGAAAGTAATTGGGTAAAATGGTTACTTGTTTTAATAAACCAAACCGAAACAGATAAAATTCTATTAACTTTTAAAATAATAGATGGACGCTGCTTATCTGAAATATTAGAACAGAAAGAGTCCTTTCACAAAAATTAGCTGAAAACAACAACTGAACAACTAGTTTCTCTCAAATAAAACTTTCAGTAAATAAACAAAAGAATCTTTTTTAAAATTTTTTTAACATTTATTCATTTTTGAGAGACAGAAAGAGATAGCATGAGCAGGGGAGGGGCAGAGAGAAAGAGGGAGACACAGAATCTGAAGCAGGCTCCAGGCTCTGAGCTGTCAGAACAGAGCCCGATGAGGGGCTCAAACTCACAAACTGCGAGATCATGACCTGAGCTGAAGTCAGACGCTCAACTGAATGAGGCACCCAGGCACCCCTAAACAAAAGAATCTTAAAAGAGAGATGCCTGGGTGGCTCAGTCAGTTAAGCAGCTGACTCTTGGTTTTGACTTAGGTCATGATCTCCTGGTTTGTGACTTCGGGCCCGCATTTGGCTCTATACTGAAAATGTGGAGCATGCTTGGGATTCTCTCTCTCCATCTCTCTCTCCTCCTCCCCTACTCTTGTTCTGTCACTCTCAAAATAAATAAACTTAAAAAAAAAATCTTAAAAAGTAGATACCCAACTTATGATTTGCCAAATTAGAATTTATTTTAGACAAGTTACTGACAAGTAACATCAATAATATAAATAAACTTCCAGGTATCTGGATTCCAAACCACTAAAAAGTACAAATAACTTTTTTTTTCACAGAGTACTGAACAGTAACTGATATTCACAACAATTACTGGAGTCTTTAGAATTGTTAAAAATTAACCCAATCAGAATAGCCTTTCTGTTAGATATATACCTTAGTACATACAAATACTATCACTCTGGCGACCGAAATACAGTATTAGGTAACAATTAACTAAAATAATCAATTTACCCAATCATTTGATTACTCAAGAATTCTAGGTAAACAGGAATCGAAGACAACACTGATGTTTTTCTACACCAGAACAGGAAATTCCTCACTGGTGCTAACAGAGCAGCTCTACACCCAAGGCAGCAGCAGGCGGTAGGAGGGGATACATTCATATTATATCTTATATTATACCTGATACAACCTCTAAGCTATATACTTCTAAAATACCCCTATATTTTGATGAGCACTGGGTGTTGTATGGAAACCAATCTGACGATAAATTTCATATTAAAAAAATAATAAAAATAAAATAAACTGTAAAAAATAAAGTAAAATAAAATAAAATACCCCTATATGTTAGGGGTGCCTGGGTGGCTCAGTCAGTTGAGCACTGGACTTTGACTCAGGTCATTATCTCGCGATTTGTTGGTTTGAGCCCTGCATTGGGCTCTGTGCTGACAGCTCAGAGCCTGGAGCCTGCTTCAGATTCTGTGTTTCCCTCTCTCTCTCTGCCCCTCCCCCAACTTGTGCACTCGCAGGCTCTCTCTCTCTCAATAAGAAAACATTAAAAAAAGTGCATATTTTATATATACAGGATACCACCTCTAAACTACACACTTCTAAAAGTTTGGTCTCATGGTCATTTTGATCCTCATGAAATAATTTTTCACAAAAAAATAAATGTAAAGAACTCCTATTCGAAGTAAAACCAATCCAATTTAATTGGGGAAAGGAGGCTACTTTGAATTAATGGAGAATATTAATTACAAAATAATTTATTATATTTAATTATAACCAAAATTCAAACTAGGCTAACAGAGAGTTCAAACAATTTATCTTTTAAGTATGTTAGATATATATCCTGTCACCACAATTCTATTTATACTTCTTTCCTTCTAAAATATTTTCCTAAATAGGGAAAAAATAACCTTTATTGCAATCTCCAGAAACAGTGTATTAAGTTCTAAATTTTGTGGTAAAGTTTAAAAAGTTGTAGCATCTTATATAAAGGAAGGAAAGAAAATTTAAATATTTTGAGTGCCCTCTACTTTCCAGGCTCTCAGACATTGAGAAACTTGTCAAAAGTGACAGAGCTGACAGAAGGGCAGAGCAAGCACTGAAACCCAGGTCAGCCAGACTACAAGGTCCACGCCCTTCCCACTATGCCAAGTTCTTTTCAGTTTAACAAAAGAAATTGTTACTCCTCATGACAAAATTCTATTCCTAGGATCTTCAATATCCAAAATTGGTTCCCTGAGACCAATCATGTAAGCACTTTGGGTATAAGACCCTTCTTAATTACATAGTTCATCATGTAGAAATCCAACCAGAAGTCAAAACTAGGGTTATAAAACATATTATAGGCTGTTAGAAATCTAACCTATTAATTAATGAATAAACTCATTCTCAAGTAACTTAGTAAAATCAAGTTAAGTCCAATAGGCTAAAAGCCTAACAGGGAGGGAGGGGAAGTAGAAAATGGAAAGTTAGAATCCAAAAAAAATCTACTCTGACATCTTTGTATTACCATAATATTATAAGACTGGACTGTCAATGTATTTCAAAAAGACAATTATTCATTCGGTAAACTGTGAAAATCAAGCCCTTATTTACCAAAAAATTATGTAAAGACAATTCTGAAGAAAACTATTTCATATAAGACAAATGTTTTCAGTCAACTTAAGTCAAGGAAAAACATTCCACTTTCCAAAAGATACTATTTTGATCATTATGAAAAAAATTTTTTAATTTAATCTCAGAATTTCCTATAGGGAACAGTTAAACAAGCAATCCTTTTCTGAATGACTCAATCACTTTATCTGGTACCTGGTATCAGACACCAAGAGTTTCTGAGAGTTTACCCAAATTAACTCAAGTAATCAATATAGTTTAAAAACTTACCAGAGCATTTTCTTTTATCTGTAGGTTATCTAAAGCCACATTACCTTTAAAAAAAAAAGAAAAAGAGGAAAAATATGAAATTACAATACCAATTAGTATAACCTGTCATAATATAGTAGCAAACACTATGATACTACAGTAAGTACTAATAAGACAGTACGTAAACAAAGCAAACTTCAACAATTGAAGAAGCTACTAACACAAAGCGTTGCTATATATGAACAATTATTAATGATAGCATTTTTTAGGTTAGCCAAATGCAAAAGAAATTACAAAATATTTAAACTGGCCAACATTCAGGGGCGCCTGGGTGGCTCAGTCGGTTGGGCAGCCGACTTCGGCTCAGGTCATGATCTCGCCATCCGTGAGTTCGAGCCCCGCATCAGGCTCTGTGCTGACTGCGCAGAGCCTGGAGCCTGTTTCGGATTCTGTGTCTCCCTCTCTCTCTGACCCTCCCCCATTCATGCTCTGTCTCTCTCTGTCTCAAAAATAAAAATAAACGTTAAAAAAAAAATTTTTTTTTAAATAAATAAAAAATAAATAAATAAACTGGCCAACATTCAAATGGACAATGAGAAAGAATCTGGAGACTTTCAGACTGAAGAAATTTAGAACCAAAGAAAATATCTATCATTTTGAATGATTAAGCCAAAAACCTAAAAAAAAAAAAAAAAAAAAAAAAGACATAAGAAATGACTCTAAGGACAGATCAATTATCCTGTAACTTGGGATTCTTTTCTTAATTATGGTATTAATGAACATTTTCTACAGGTATATAATGTTGATCTTTTAAAACTCCAAACATCCTACCCTCCCAATGATTATCATTTACGGTCCTAATGTTAACTTTTTTTTTTTTTTTATGGGCAACTCTACACCTAACATGAGACTCAAACTCGGGACCCCATGATCAAGAATCACATGCTCTACTGACTGAGCCAGCCAAGCGCCTTTATGGTTCCAATGTTTAACTAGTCCAACTCTTCTTAAACCTACTCAGATATTACATTATAAAACTAAAGCCATAATGATACTGTTACATTACTCTAGTTTTGAACCCTGTACCTATATTTGTTGATAAAGGATACTTAAATATTCTTGCTTACATAAAAAAAATCCACTAAACTGCATGATTTTCTGCAGATATATATATGCATGAGTTTAAGAGTCTACATCCTCAGAATGTCAGAAATTCCATTTACATAAAAAATAATTATAAGACTAAGATTAAAGCCCCTCCTAAATATCAACCATTTTACATTTAACTGAATACTGAGGAAAAAGATTTAATTTCTTGTTTCTACTTCAAGATCACATAATAATTCCATTTCACTTAAATTCTCTAAAGGTTCATAAAACTATCATTTCAATATTAAATACAAGCATGAGTTATTCAGCTACACATTTTCTTAATCACTCATGACACATTTATATTTTTAAAAATACTATTCTTTCTATGCTATCCAAAAATATTTTTCAGTCAAGTAATTTTTACCCCACAGTACTGTGAAGCAAATTAAAAAGAATATTCAATTCCATTATGCCATTGTTAGAGATGTACTTTTCCCCAGATCTCAAGTTTTTTTCAAACAGACATTTATTAACCACCTACTACTAAGAGGTAGTACCTCTTAGGAACTACCTAAGAGAGTACTTCTTCTTAGGTACTGAATAGAGAAATGACAAAAATGACATCCCTGCTACTGAGGAGCTCACAGTCTAGCAAAGGAGACTACATTTCTAAAATTTTGTAAAAACTCTATGGCATTCCAGGAGAAGAGTATACAAGATGCAAAGAAAGAGACACCTAACTGCCCAAAGAGATCAAGAACTTCCCATGAAAGTCAAGGCTAGAAGGCCAAAGAAATATTTCCTGAGTGGATAAGAAAACAGGACAAACGTGAGTGCATGAGTAAGACACATTTTAGAAACCACATGTGATTTAGTGTGCCTGGAGGGTGTGATAAAACAAGAGGAGATAAAGTCAGAAAGTTTGGCAGGAGCCAGACTAACGAAGAGTTTTTAGGATGAAAATGAAAAGTTCAGACTGGTCACAACACAGAGATGAAATACATATAAGAGGAATGACAAAATCAGAGCTATATTTTAGAACCATTACTCTACTCTCCTAAGAAAGAACCATGGATCTGTCCAAACAATTTAGCTGCAAGGATTTTGCAGCATTGGTTGTAACAGCAGAAAGAAATGGATGAATGGGAGAGAGGAAGTACCTAAAGAACTAAATGTCCAAGAAGGCATAAATCATAATACAGCTACAATATAGAGCAAAAAATGGAGACAGACATGGGAAAATGTTCACAAAATATTAAGTTTTTAAAAAGGTCAAAGAATGTTCAGATTGATCTAAACTGATGTAATTTAAAAAGTATATATATGCACACATACAAAGAAAACAACTGTAAGACGAGAGACCATAATGATCACAGTGGTTATTTCCATATAATAAAGTTCATTTGCTACACATGTATTTTACATTTTCTAAAATTACCCAATGAAAGCTGCAAAAAAGGAGAGAAGGTAAGAAGTCTCACAAATGGGAATAAATAAAATATTATCAGCATTATAATAGAAGGAAAGGGAAAGAATACAGGCAGTCAAGCAGCTTCTACAACACTACAGAGAAATTAAAACCTGAAACGGTAACTTCAGGATCAAAGAGGTAGAGTCAGAATAAGAAGTTATTTTATAGGTAGAAACGACAAGAGGACATCACAGACCAAATGCAGGGATAATAAAGTAGTCAAGGAAAAGTGACATATGGTTCTGGAATTGGAAAAAAAAAAAAATCCTTAAGAAGTTGTATGTGGGGCACCGGGGTGGCTCAGTCTGTCAAGCATCCTACCTCAGGGCATGATCTCATAGTTTGTGAGTTTGAGTCCTGCGTTGGGCTCTGTGCTGACAGCTCAGAGCCTGGAGCCTGCTTCAGATTCTGTTTCTCTCTCTCTCTCTCTCTCTCTCTCTCTCAAAAATAATAAACAAACAAAAAAGAAGTCTTATATGTACAAAAATTACATAGAGTAGAAACATATCTTTGGATTTAATTCTGTCAGATGATGAATTATAAATAATTACAACTGGGAACTCTATTCAAACCAAAAGAAGTGAACTGCACAGATGCTAGTACATATTTGAAGCAATCCAAACTAGTTTAACAAGATCTAAGGACCACAGAGAGACCTGCAAACTTGCTTATGAATCTGGATTGCTCTACCCAGTGACTCTCACTAGTGGGTCAAGTGTCACCAGAAGTGCTCAGAAATAATCTGCATTAGATATAAAGTATTTCTTTAACAATTATTAAAGACGCTAACTTTATGAATGTAAAAATATAAATGCACTTTTAAAAAGTGTGCTGTTTCTATTACAGTGGCACTTTGGTTCTTTAAAGAAGAGATGATATTTAAATGTGAAATACTGAAAACTACCAATATGGCTAACAGACTTAGACAAGTATACTTAGAAAGTCTGACAAAAAGAGATAATAGTGATAACTGCTAACAGGATAGGATTAAGGATTTTAATTAATATTTTTTAGTATTTTCCAGTTTTTATAATAATCAGATAACAATTTTATGTTAAAATTATACAAACTAGAATAAGAAATGAAAAACAAAACAAAGGTAAATTCTTTTTATTTATTGTTTTTTTTAAGTAATCTCTACACCCAATGTGGGGCTTGAACTCACAACCCTGAGATCAAGAGTCGCATGCTCTAGGGGGCCTGGGTGGCTCAGTTGGTTAAACGTCTGACTTTGGCCCGGTCTTGAGTTGGAGCTCAGTGTCAGGCTCTGTGCTGAGCTCTGTCATGACAGTTCAGAGCCTGAAGCCTGCTTCAGATTCTGTGTCTGTTTCCCTCTCTTTCTCTCTCTCTCTCTCTCTCTCTCAAAAAATGAATAAACATTTAAAAAATAAATAAAGAGTTGCATGCTCTACCGACTGAGCCAGCCAGGTGCCCTTGTAAGTTCTAAGGTCAATAGGAACACAGTATATTTTATGCACATTCCTCCTACATCTAATAGCTACCTTACTTACAAGACGTGGTTTTTTTTTTTTTTTAAATAAATTTCTAGGGGCAGCTGGGTGGCTCAGTCAGTTGAGCATTGGACTTTGGCTCAGGTCATGATCTCACGGTGTGTGGGTTTGAGCCCCACATGGGGCTCTGTGTTGACAGCTCAGAGCCTGGAGCCTGTTTCAGATTCTGTGTCTCCCTCTTTGCCCCACCCCTGCTCTGGCTCTGTCTCTCTCAAAAATGAATAAATGTTTAAAAAAAAAAAAACTTTTTAAATCTATTTCCGCTATGTAGAGTCTAGCAAACAAATGCATACTTCCTCTCTGAAAAATGTGAATGCTATCTAACAGTAAATATAACAATGAAATAAGAATGACACATTCAATAAATTAGTTGCACTGAAGGAGGAGCCACTGGTCCTAGTACAAAGAAAATGGGAAGAACAGCAGCATATTGCAGATAAACACCAGGTCATAAGTGCATTCATTCATTCAACCAGTGGATGAGTGTTTTATCTAGGTAAGGCACTGTGCTAATATGTACTCTTCCACTAAATCTATGTACGTATCAGTTTAATAGTCTATATTCTCAGAATGCCAGAAATCCCATTTACATAAAAAATAATTTATAAGACTAAGATCAAAGCCCTTCCTACATATCAACCATTTTATATTTGACTGAATACTGAGGAAAAAGATTTAATTTCTTGTCTCTACTTCAAGATAACATAATAATTCCATCTACATGCAAATAATTTTACTGCTATAGCCAGATCAAGGGCTGAAACACAGGCCGTATCTGTGCCAAAACCTTAAATTATTTTTTAATGTTTATTTATTTTTGAGAGAGAGAGACAGAGCATGAATGGGAGAGAGGCAGAGAGAGAGGGAGACACAGAATCTGAAGCAGGCTCCAGGCTCTGAACTGTCAGCACAAAGCCCAATGCAGGGCTCGAACTCATGAGCCGTGAGATCATGACCTGAGCTGAAGTCAGGTGCTTAACCAACTGAGCCACCCAGGCACCCTTGTGTCAAATCTTTAAAATAAACAAAAAAAGAGAAAAAGAATGAATAATAATTGGAGGAGGGACAGACAAACAACACCGCCAGAAAGGAAGGCACTAAAGCCAATCCCACAATCAGGTGTCTCTAATCCCATGAAGTTCCAAAAAGACCACAGTGACAGACAAGTAAGGAAGTTCTATGAAGTGATTTCCTTTTACGATGGACTGACAGGCCTAAAGGATGACAGTAAGCAGGAAATGTAGTCTGCGTCAGAAGAGAAGGCTTCTCATTCTCATCCTATGTGATTCTCATCAATAAACCATCACATTTTAGATGAGCATACACAGCTGGGGAGTCACACGTAAAATTTCAAAGTTAATCCCTAAGTGTATTTTCAGAGGTACGTTAAAGGGTAAATCCTGGACCAGAATCCATCTAATAATCCTTACTAAAGAACCAGAAGATGAAAATGACAGTGAATCTATTAAATTAGCAAATGACACCAAGGTAAGCAGAGGTGGAGTCATCACAAGAAAGTAAAACAGAAATAGAAATGGTAGCTAAATTATAGAAAACAACCAAATTAGTATATTTATGAATAAAAATGAAATGGGGGTGGAACATGGGTGGTTCAGTCGATTAAGTGTCTGACTTCGGCTCAGGTCATGATCTCGCACTTTGTAAGTTCGAGCCCCGCATTGGGCTCTGTGCTGACAGCTCAGAGCCTGGAGCCCGCTTCAGATTCTGTGTCTCCCTCTCTCTCTGCCCCTCCCTCGCTCACTTGCACACTCTATCAAAAATAAATAAACATTAAAAAAATTTTTTTAATGAAATGGTACTGGCATAATATGGAACAAACCTAAGTCCAGGAATGGCTTATTCATTGCATAAAGCCTACAAAATAAATGAAGAAATACAGTACTGACATTAAATACCTTTAGGCAGAAATAATTCACCTGAACTTTCACAGAAGTTTAGCTGTACCTTTCTTATGTGGCACTTAACTATATAAATATTTCCCCAACCTGCTTATAAATTCCTTACTGATTCTCCCCACAGTAAGTGCACAATGAACATTGACCTGATTCATTTAGAATGCATATTATGCTGGGGTAGGACAACTACAACAAGAACATAAAATCGTTCTACTTTAGAAAACACTCTCTGATCTATAACATTTGTTGATCCTCACAGTCTCCCAATGAAGGAGACAGGACACAGACATCAAACAAAAGAAAACTGAGGCTTAGGGAGGTTAAATGGCTGGCGTAAGGATACTATGTCAACCTAATAAATGATAGAGCCAGGGCTCAAACTTTCTGATGCCCAATGTTTTGCTCAGAACATCACACTATCTTTCAAAGAGCAGAAGAGAATGGGCAGACAATTCTAATTCAGAAGATAATTCTATCTCTCTTGTGCTTACACAAACACTGAGATGCGTGTATAGATGGTGGATCCATTTTTGGTCTCTGCATTTTAAGAGTATGAAAAATCCAAAACCAAAAAGGGAAAATAAAATCGGACAACTAATGAGGACATAACCACAAAGGAAGGACAGAGTCAGAAGAGGGCATTGCAAAATGGTTATTTTAGAACTTTTTAAAAAGCTGTGTTTGCAAAAACAAAAGACAGAAATTCATAAGGTGTAACTATTCAGAACCATAAAGATCTTTAAACCTAATTCCCTCTCACTTTACATGAAAAAACTGAAGGCTAAAGAGATTAGGTAATGTATCTAAGATTATACAGTTAATGTGTAGCAGTGCTAAGAATAGAACCTATGTCTCCTGACTCCCTGGTCGATGTTCTTAATATAAAACACAGATATTAAATCAAACTGTGATTAAAAACAAACAAAAAACCCCAACAAACAAAAATGCCATGCCTTACTCCATGAAACTATCTTTGCATACTGTAAAATAATGAAAAAAGAATATGCAGTGCTATATGTTTGGTTTTTATTTCCTTTATGTATCTATCACAGACTCACTATTTATTTGATAGTATATCAAAATATTCAGACACTTTCATTCTCCAAGAAAGTGAGCTAAACTAAATGACTGAACAATCTTTCAAGTATGAAACAAATTATTTTAATAACCATTGTTTCAGTAAAGAATACTGAAGAAACTATGGTAGCAATTCATTCCTATTGAATCTTTCGATTCAACCCGCATTAACTTAGTTAATGCAGACTTTTTTTTTTCAGTTTTATTTATTTATGTACTCTCTACATCCCATGTGGCGCTTGAACTCACAACCCCGAGACCAAGAGTCACATGCCATTCTGACTGAGCCAGCCAGACGCCCCAGCAGATTCCTTTTAATCGTCCACAGAGACTTTGTCTTGAGAGAGAGGGGAAAAGGAAAAAGTTAACTCTTATTCTTTCCATTTCCCTATTAAAACAGAAAGTCTTGGCAATGAAAGGCAGAAAGCTGCCAGATTAAGGCTAAACTTTCTCCCTTTCAGGAAGGCAGACCTTCCTAGCAAAACGGTTGCCAAAGTACTAACTTCCTGTTTTATTTCTGGTAAAGGGGTGTATTTTTAATTTATGATGTTATTTAAATGTGTGGTAAGGTTATTTTCAATTTAAGTGTTTTAAGCATTGCTTTAATTGATAATAACTGAGCATAAATATATTATAATTCAACTATGTGTTACTTTATATGCTATAGGACAGGCTACTGAGAAATGGCCTTCACTGTACCAAATGCTGGCTGGGAAGAAAGGGCTAAAAAAAACTCCTCTACAAGTTTAGAAATATCTAGATACTGTTACGTTATATCAAGGTACAAAAGAACCAAAGAGACCTTGGATTTCTTGCATTCCACAGCTACCTGTCAAGACAGTGTAACATACTAGATAGATTTGCAAATATCAGCATGAGGCTGGAACTTCATTTATCTTGTCACATTTTGTGACTGTGACTCTTTGCTCACTATTTTGAGTAAAAAACGAAGAGGAAAGATACCGTGATTAAGATATTCATTATCCAATGAAGGAGATCTCTCAGCTCTGGCTTTGTTCAAATCACAAAAGTTGAAAGCCAGAAGAGATGACCTTGTCTAACCCTCTCATTTGCAGATAAGAAAATAGTGGCGACCGGTTAGTGACTTGCCAAAAGCCACACAACTAGGCAGTACCACAGATGGAATTATATCCCCAGGTTTCCTTCTTCCTTGTGCTGCTCTGCTCCAACAGTATCTGGCAGCTGATGGAAAAGTGTCAGGCATGAGGTGAAGGACAGTACGGTAATCAGCACAGACTCAGCCTGGTTTGCAGAACCACAAACTGTGGGCACTCCACCTGGCTTCTTCCTCTGATCACCATAGCCACCCCTTGCATCCAACACATCATAGCCTCTATATATACTCTGCATGCCAAATGGGAGTGAGAATTCTGAATGAAGGATTTTCCTGCTGACTTTCCACAGTAAATCAGCTTTGAAAAATCAAATTAACAAAGGTTCTACACTGCAACAATACTCCTTAAAGCAAGTTGCAAAAGATATGGTATTTCAACATACCTTTTCAAATACATGTTACTCTTAAAACAATTACATCCTGGACACAGCTCAAATAGCTAAGGGCTGTGCAATTTATCTTCAGGTACCAGATTGTGGAGAACAAAAACCCAGACAAACCTTCACTATTTGCATAGGCAGCAACATGCCCACCACACACTTTTCTGAACCTTTGAAAACCTGACTTACAAACCACCTGGCAGATAATATTAGTATTTAAGTGTAACTTCAAATGCAAATGGATTTTTTATTCTTTTAAGAAGTTTGGAAAATAAGAAATGTTTACATGTGTTGTGCTACCTCTATACCAAATGGTCACACTACTGTCATACTACTGTCACACATAATCACACAGATTATGAAAACCCTGAAGTCTGAAGCCTAGAGGGAACATACTTATGAAAATAAAGCAGGCTATTTTCCATAACTCAGCTAGGTTTATCACTATCAATATTAACATTTTAACTATTAGAATTACAAACGGTTTTCACATCATTTACATCACATAGTGTTATTTACCCCATTTTGCAGATAAGGAAACTGAGGCTTAAAGAATTAAAACGTTTTGCCCATGGATCCCACAACTAGTAAATAAGCAGGGCCTAATTTTCCTGTAACAGCTAGAATTTTTAAAGATCATTCTCCTTAAATCCCTATATAAAAACATAGGAATTTCTTGGCATTAAAAAAAATAAGAGGAAAAGAATAAGAAAAAAAGCTTTTAATAAAAACAGGAAAAAAGCTTTTTTTGGCAGGGGGAAGGGGAGGCAGTCATCTCTAATTTAAAGACAATATCCACAATAAACTTCCTGATTCTAGACTTTCAAATAAAATTTCCCCATCCTTCTTACTCTACATTTTATTTATTGTGTATTTCACTGTGTCTATGCATGTACGAATATATGCATGCTACAATCCTTCGCAAATTGTTTATACAATATTTTAATTTTTAAAACTACTTCCTGGTATCATGGAAAGATTTTTCATTTTTACCAACATGATACCTCTCAATCACTTAAGACCTCTGTTTCTGTCTTAAGTTACAAATTTTATAAGGCATATACATCCTCTAAGTAATTTTTCACTTCTTACTACAACTTGTTCAGCATCCAGAAGTTCTCTTTAAAAATGGAGAAGGTAATTTCAATATTCTCCTTAGACCAGTTACTCAAAAAACATTTTGGGCTGGATCATTCTTCGTTGTGGGGAGCTGTCCTGTGCATTGTACAATGTAGCGGTATGCCTGCGGTCTACCCACTAGATCTCAGTAGCATACCTCCAGCCCTCAGTGTAACAATCAAAAATGTCTCGGACATTGCCAAATATTCCTTCAGGGCAAACTCATTTCCAGCTGAAAAATCACTGCTTTCACCTGGTCAAATACTCCAGTTAAGAAGTATCAATTTAGTTTCCCATTTATGTCTAAAGAAAATTAAGATCAGCCCTGTGAAATTGTTACAGGTTGAATTCTTTTCTCAGGATGTGAAAATATAACAATAAAAAAAAAATGCAAACAGCCAAACTCTATGACACATAAACCTTATTTATAAAGCAGTCTCCAAATAAGATTATATACAATAAAACTTGTCAGTATCATGGATGTCATAAATATCAGCTTATTTCATTAATATACCAACCTGTTTACCACAAAAAGTTAAATTAAATTAAAATATTATTTTAAAAAATTAATTAAATTATTTCTTTAGGAATATTTTCAGAAGATAGAAATACTCAACATATATTTTGCCTTTAAGAGGACAATTAGTGTTATAAAAAATATATTGAATAATAACCGTAAAAGCTTCCTTTATAAACCACAGAAATAAAAGGTGGCAAAATTTTATAGAAGCAGAGATGTGGGTTGATAAGGCTAAGGGAATTACTGAGTGGACTTCAAGTGGATACAGTTTATTTTCTCAGGCCTATTATAAAAGGGATATTGGCCACTGACAGCATACCTCATCTAAAAGAAACAAAATGATATCTCAGAAAAAAAATTTATTTTTCTACATTCCATCAAAAAAGAGAGGAATAGGGGTGCCTGGGTGGCTCAGTCAGTTAAGCGTCTGACTCTTGTTATTGGCTCAGGTCATGATCTCACAGTTTTTGAATCTGAGTCCCACATCCGGTTCTGCGTGGACCCCGCGGAGCCTCTTTGGGACTCTCTCCCCACCCCCACCTCCACCCCATCCCACTCTCACTCTCTCTCTCTCTCTCTCTCAAAATAAATAAGCTTTTTAAAAAAGGAGTAAATGACATAATATTGTGGCATTTTAATTTCAGATGAGAAGTTCAAAATCCCCAGCCAGCCCAGATCACAATTTCATAGTAAAAACACTTGCAACCAGAATCACAGAGTATTGGCACTGGAAGGCCCCTTAGTTGTTATCTATCCCAACTTCCAATTTTTAAGTAAAAGAAAAGTAAGATTTGGTAGAGAAGAAATCTTTCATTCATCTATAAACTTTATTGCTTTAAAAATAATCTGAGGTAAATAGGACGCAATGTTACATACTGGTAGATGATTCTGAGTAGTGACCGCAAAGGACTATTACATTATCTGGTGTCATTATTTTTTTCTTTTAAACTTAAAATAAAGGGGCGCCTGGGTGGCTCAGTCAGTTAAATGTCCGAATTTGGCTCAGGTCATTATCTCACAGCTCATGAGTTCAAGCCCCGCGTCAGGCTCTGTGTTCAGAGCCTAGAGCCTACTTTGGATTCTGTGTCTCCTTCCCTCTCTGCCCCTTCCCCCCCAAAAAAAAAACAAACATTAAAAAAATTTTTTTTACATTTAAATTAAGATGAGGCCGAGTAAGGTTAGTGGCTTGTCCAACACAACACCCTAGAATCCAGGTTTCTAAATGCTTTCCTAAATCCTAAATTCCTAAATAAAGTTTAGACTAGAAGCAATAATTTGTATTTGACAGTATTAAGAAAGAGTTGATTCCTGCAGAAGGCACTGGATATTTAATTCCTTACATGTCTCTTTCTCTCCTTCTCTTGCATTATATTAATGTTGCAGGAGGGCATGTAAACGAAGGGGGTAGTGTTGGGCAACCACAACTGAACCAGTCAAAGGATCAACAACCTATTCAAAGGAGGCTCCTCCACAACCTAGGGCAGCACTCATGGTTCTGTAACACTGCCCATTATAAATATATGGTTCACATACATAATTATATGCTTTAGGAAACAAGTTTTTTTTTTTGGTTTTTTGTTTTTTGTTTTTTTTTTTTTTTAAAGAGGGGACACCTGGGTGGCTTAGTTGCTTGAGCATCTGACTTCAGCTCAGGTCATGCATGGTTTTAGGGTTTTTGAGTTCGAGCCCCACATCAGGCATCAGGCTCCTTGCTGTCCACAAAGACCCTGCTTCAGACCCTCTGTCCCCTTCTCTCTGGCCCTCCCCTGCTTGTGCGCTCTCACTCTCTCCCAAAAACGCCAAAACATTAAAACATTTGGGGGGAGGGCACCTGGGTGGATCAGTCAGATAAGCATCTGACTTATGCTCAAGTCATGATCTTGGGGTTCAAGAGTTCGAGCCCTGCGTGGGGTTCTGTGCTGACACCTCAAAGCCTGAAACCTGTTTCAGATTCTGTGTCTCCCTCTCTCTCTGCTCCTCCCCCACTTACTCTGTCTGTCCCTCGCTTCCAAAATTAAACATCAAAAAATAATAATTTAAATTTTTTTTAATTTTATTTTAAAAAAGGAAAAAGGAAGGGGGAAATGAACTTTGATAATGTATTTAAGCCAATATAATCAAATATTATTTCAACGTATAATCAACATAAAAGATTGAGGTATTACACTCTTTCTCCTACTATTTTCAAAACTCCATGTTGTATTTACAGCAAGTCTCAGCTGGCAGTAACTACACTTCAAGGGCCTAACAGCCAGAGCGGCTAGTGGTTACCCCATCCGACAGCGTGGGTCTTTCACTCTAGGTTGACTCAATGAAAAGGCAGTTCCATCCATTTGAGTGGTTCTTTAGATCTCCTTCCCAAGCTGACAAAATTCTCAAAAGTCTTTCGTAGAGTGAAAAGTATTCCCAAGAGCCCCAAAGCTTAATATGCATAATCAGGGCAAATGACTAATCTCTCCGAAGAGTGTGCAAGCATACTACTTACTGTCTACTTCTACGCACTCAAGGTTGAGGAGAGAAACGCTGGGGTACATTTTGGGGCACGCACCTAATTAATGATGATACCAGATGTCGCCTGAATTATTTTTTTCCGTCGTCCAAAATAAAACTGAAAGTCATCTTACTGACGTGAAGTAAATATTAAGGGAAGAAGTCGTTTTCTCAAAAGCTGAAAGTATTAATAGTAGGAAGCCATACGAACAGGCCTTTCCTAAGGATGTTCCGGGGTCGATGGACTCCCTCCCAAATCCTGCAATCCTAAAGAGAAGAAACCCAGTTCCTGCTCATCAACAACTGCCAAGAGAAGGCAACTGTGAAACGCAATTTCCTTTTTCTTCTTCCTTGGTGCCACTTTATTAGAGCGTGTGTAACCACGCAGCAGTCTCCACTGCACAGGGTGCGGGAGCAGAAAGGTTTCTTAAGGAAGGCAGCGAGAGGACCCTGCGAGGTGGGCAGAGGGCGGGACAGGGCAGGGGGACCGCCTCGGGGACGCGAAGGCTGGGAACGCGGGCAGCGCGAGCGCGACCCTGCCGCTTCTCCCCACCCCAGGTGGGTACCCCGGCCCCCGTGGCGGTGGCACAGGCCTCCCGGCACCCCGCACCCCGCACCTGCCGTCCGGGGAGGGGGGCCCGGCCGAGCGCCCTCCCCGGAGGCGGAGTCTCGGGCGGCGAAGGGAGCCCGGCCCGGGATGGAGCAGGGCGGTAAGAGCCCGCGACGTAGGCCCCTCCGCCAGCGCGGGCAGCCTGCCATGCACGCCCTCTCGCTTACCGCCCCAGATCCCCAGCTTCAGCTGGGACTTGTTCAGGTTCTCCACATAGTCCCCCAAGAAGCGGTTTAGCAGGTCCGCGACCACCGACTCCAGCACCATCGTGCGACCGAGGCACCGGGAGAGGGAGGAGCCGGAACCGCCCGGCGCAGCTGAGGGCGGCGACCCGCGCCGCGAACCACAGCCCCGCGGGCGCCGGCCCGCCCTCGCGCCGCGCGCGTGACCCGGCTTGTGCGCATGCGCGCCGCCGCCGCTGCCGCCTGGACCCGAAGGATGCGGGAGCCCAGCAGCAAGCTGGCTGCTTCTCGGCAGCCGCGGCCCCGGCCACCCGAGGGAGGGCGGAGGAGAGACGGGGAGGCCGCCTTTGGGCCTGCCTCTGCTGCCGTGCCGGAGGCCCCAGAGGAGGAAGATGTTAGCGAAAAGGAAAGGCAGGAGTTACTGAGCACAGCGACATCTTTGTGGCCGCTGTTGGCCTGCCCTCGCCTCCCGTGGACCTCAGGTCCGCAGAGCTCTACGTCCTGGGCGAAAGCAGCTCCCCAGCGCCTCGCCTCCAGCCGAACCGACCCTCTCAGGCCCCGTATCCACCCTGAGCTCCTCCTGTGTAACCACATGTTCACCTGTGGGTCAGGTGGGGAAAAGGAGACGCTGCACTCTTGTCCTGCTACATTAACCCCACCTGGGGCAACATCTGCGTTTCTTTCTGCTTCTTGAAACTTTTAAATATTTTTTGTTATTGGGGCGCCTGGGTGGCTCGGTCGGTTAGGCCTCCGACTTCGCTTCAGTCTGGATCTCATAGTTTTGCTTGGAGTTTGGGCCCCGCATTGGGCTCTGTGCTGACAGTGGGGAGCCTGGAGCCTGCTTCGGATTCTGTGTCTCCCTCTCTCTCTCTCTCTCCCTCCCCTGCTCACGTTCTGTCTCTCTCTCAAAAATAAAATGAAGATTAAAAAAACCTGTTTTTATTTATTTATTTATTTATTTATTTTTTTTTTTTTTTTTTTTTTTTTTTTTTTTTGAGTGTGTGCGAGCCGGGAATAGGGCAGAAGAGAAAGGGAAACAGGATCCGAAGGGGGCTCTACGCTGACAGCAGAGAGCCCTATGCGGGGCTTAAACTCACCAACAAGGACATCATGACCTGAGCAGAAGGTGGAAGCTCAACTGACTGAGCCACCCAGGCCCGTGGAAATTTTTAATTATTTAAAAGTGGAAGGAGGGTGAACAGAACGCCATCGTAGGATGAAAGATAAAATGGCTACCGAACATGCATTTTGTTCTTATCTTTCTCGTTTTCAGTAAGCATGGGTTAGCTATGGGTTAGTATGTCATTTGCTTCCATACTACCATTGAACTGTTTCTAGTGTGGTCAAGACATGCAAAGTGGGGCTTTTATAATGCAAGGACTCTGTACCTTAATAAAATTTGGGGCGCCTGGGTGGCTCATTCCGTTAAGCGTCCGACTTTGGCTCAGGACATGATCTCGAGCCCCAAATCCAGCTCTGTGCTGACAGCTCAGAGCCTGGAGCCTGTTTCAGATTCTGTGTCTCCCTCTTTCTCTCTCCTCCCCCGCTCATGCTCTGTGTCTCCCTTCTCAAAAATAAATAAATGTTAAAAAAAAAAATTCTTTTAAATAAAATTTAACCACCCATTGACAAACCAGTTCTCTTTAGGAACCTGGGCATTTTCTGAAATATATTTCAAAAAGCTGTTGAGATACAGTGAACAGAAATAAACCTAAGAAATGCTAAGATTATTTGTAGTCACAAGCATTTATTAACTGTTTTGCCATGCATAATGTTTGAAAAACTATGTATGAATTGTTCCTAAACAACTGTCAACTGAATACTTGTGTCCCCACTCTAAATTCATGTTGAAATCCTAACCCCCAATGTGATGGTATTGAGAGGTGGGGCCTTAGGGTGGTGATTAGGTCATTATGTAATTAAGAAGACTCCTCATGAGTGGAATTAGTACCCTTATAAAAAAGACACAGCCCCCACCCAGCCACATGGGGCACCTGGGGGTAGCTCAGTCGATTAAGCGTCTGAGTCTTGATTTCGACTCAGGTCATGATCTCACGGTTCGTGGGTTTGAGCCCTGCTTCGGGCTCTGTGCTGATAGGAGCCTGCTTGGGATTCTTTCCCTCCCTCTCTCTCTCTCTGTCCCTCCCCCATCTTCTCTCTCTCTCTCTCTCTCTCTCTCAAAATAAAAAAAGACATCCCCCCCCAAAAAAAAGACCCCAGAGAGCTCCCACACCCCTTCCGCCATGTGAAGACACAGCAAAAAGATGGCCGCCTATAAACCAGGAACTGGTCCACACCAGAGTTTTAATCTCCTGGCACCTTGATCTTAGACTTCCATTCTTCAGAACTGTGAGGAATAAATTTGCATTGTCTTTAAACCACACAGTCTATATGGTATTTTATTATAGCAGCCTGAATGGACTAAGACAGGATCAAAAAGAAAAATCACTTATTAAATTCAAAATCCATTGGAGAAGAAAACCAAAATCAAAATGACTACAATTAGTATTATGTAAAATGGATGTAAAAGGAAGAACCAATACTAACCAGTACTAACCCACTTCCATTCTCCACTCCTACACACAGAAAATTCATCCTCAACCATTTAGTTCTCCTTGCTCAGTCACCCTTACCAAATACCTAGGAGGCACTTTGCACTTCTTTCCTTCACCATCTGCAACCAATTAAAAGCCAAACCGCTCTATTCTGCCTTTGCCACATTTCCTAAATTCTTCAATCTCACCTGGAACACGCAATCACCTTCTAACTGGCCTCCGTTTTATCCCCCTCTCCATCTACACACTGCCACCAGAGCGAGTTTCCCAAAGCACAGGTGAACTCAAGTTAGTAACCTGCTCAAAAATACCCGATAAGTTTCCAGTGTTCAGAACGCCCTCCTCAGGCTGTCCCCAAGATATTTCTAGTCCACACAACTTCCTCCAACAATCCCTCTCCCCTTGTACACTCGCACCAACTATGCACTGAGGGGAAAACAAATAAACAATATTATGTTCCGGTTAGAATAGGTATGCACCATAAAATGGTTAAGAAGCAAACAATGTAATCATTTATAAATAACAGTGCAAGATGACAGGGAAGATACTAATCCTTGTATAATAATAATTCCTTGCACTTCTATGGTACTTTACACTTTTGAAAGAATGTGTGTGCTTTTATATCTCTTATTCCATTTTATTAATAATCAGTGATAATTCATGAACTATCATGAATTATAAGGAAGTTTTCATGTAACCTTAAGAAAAAAATCTGTGAGGTAAGTAAAATGCAGGTAGTAGTTTTGGCCCCCTTTTACAAGAAAATTAAAGTCAGGGATATTAAACAATTTACCCCAAATTACACAGCAGGTATTAATTTCCTTTAGCTCCCCGAACATTGCCACCCTTTTGTCTTTCAATAATTATAGTTAAATAACTGCTAGGCTGGTAGTAATTCTCAGAGATCTTACTTTGAAACGTTAATGAAAGAATAGAAAACCTCAGAGTGGAAAATTCAGCTCAAAATTGGCAGTATAAATAATGCTATTACCATATAATATAAAAAGCCTTTAAATTTTAATATTTTCCTTTTAAAATGTTTTGAAGGTTTGGTTATGTGCATACAGTAATGTCCCAAATCATACATACTTCTTGAAGAAATCAGATATTTACAGTCCTAATCCAAAACAAACAAATGTAAAGAAACACCATTAGCACTCTGATGTATAGCACTCCACCCAAAGGAATTTGGATACAGAGGTTTAAAGATAACGAACACTGTAGTAATTACAGTTCTTACCTTCATTCTGGTTTAAGAATAACGCAGACAACAAAGGCAATTGCAAAAGTAAATGGCAATGTGGGATTGAGCTATAAAAACAGGTGAGCAAAATGACAGGTGAGTAATTTCTGTTAAAAATGAAAGTCAGACTTTTCTAAGGAAGACATCCAGATGGCCAACAGGCACATGATAAGATGCTCAACGTCACTCCTCATCAGGGAAATACAAATCAAAACCACACTCAGATACCACCTCACGCCAGTCAGAGTGGCTAAAATGAACAAATCAGGAGACTACAGATGCTGGCGAGGATGTGGAGAAACGGGAACCCTCTTGCACTGTTGGTGGGAATGCAAACTGTGCAGCTGCTCTGGAAAACAGTGTGGAGGTTCCTCAAAAAATTAAAAATAAATCTACCCCATGACCCAGCAATAGCACGGCTAGGAATTTACCCAAGGGATACAGGAGTGCTGATGCATAGGGGCACTTGTACCCCAATGTTTATAGCAGCACTTTCAACAACAGCCAAATTATGGAAAGAGCCTAAATATCAACTGACGAATGGATAAAAATGATGTGGTTTATATATACAATGGAATACTACTTGGCAATGAGAAAGAATGAAATCTGGCCTTTTGTAGCAACATGGATGGAACTGAAGGGTATCATGCTAAGTGAAATAAGGCAGAGTAAGACAGATACCATATGTTTTCATTCATATGTGGATCCTGAGAAATTTAATAGAAGACCATGGGGGAGGGGAAGGAGAAAAAAAAAGTTACAGAGAGGGAGGGAGGCAAACCATAAGAGACTCTTAAATACTTAGAACAAACTGAGGGTTGATGGGGGGTGAGGGGAAAGTGGGTGATGGGCATTGAGGAGGGCACCTGTTGGGATAAGCACTGGGTGTTGTATAGGAACCAATATGACAATAAATTATATTTAATTAAAAAATAAATTAAAAAAAAATGAAAGTCAGGGGTGGGGTGCCTAGGTGGCTCAGTTGGTTAAGTGTCCCACTCTTGATCTCGGCTCACGGTTTGTGAGATGGAGCCTCATGGTGGGTTCCTGGCTGACTGCATGGAGCTTGCTTGGGATTTTCTCTCTCTCTCTCTCTCTCTCTCTCTCTCTCTCTCTCTCTGTCTCTCTGTCTCTCTGTCTCCCACTGGCTGTCATGTGCTCTTTCATTCTCTCTCTCAAAATAAATAAGTAAACTTAAAAAAAATTAAAGTCAGGGGCGCCTGGGTGGCTCAGTAGGTTGAGCATCTTACTCTTGATTTCGACTCAGGTCATGATCTGAGGGTCATGGGATCAAGCCCCCAGTGGGGATCCATGCTGAGCATGGAGCCTACTTAAGGTTCTCTCTCTCTCCCTCTCCCCTCTCCCCGGCTCACTCTAGAACTCTCTCTCTCTCTTAAAAAAACAAAAACAAAAAACGGAAGTCAAAATCAGGAATACTTGTGAAAATTAACAATTCTTGCTTAAAAACTGAAAAATAAATTCTCACTTCACATTGCCTCATACCCACATACTATTTGCTAACCTTTCATTGAGAGAAGCAAAAAGGATTTGGGGGGGAAAGATGGAGGAGAAAGCTAGAGAATAACTTAACACCATGGACTGTCAGAAAAGTTAGGAAGATTAGCTGTCAGAAAGCACTGGAGTGAATTGGAGAAATTTGAGAGCCAGAGGAAAACAAAACAAATATGGCTAACCCAAACCCCTCATTTGACAGCCTCGTATGGTAGATATTGTTACCCTCACTTTACAACTTAGACTCAAAGAGGTTAATTAACTTGCCCACTGTCCCATAACTAAAAAGTTGCAGAACAGATTTCAACCTAGGACAGATTTACTCCAAAGTCTGTATTTCTTCGCCTCTAAATCATTTCTCATTCTCTGGTGCTTTTTTCCTTTCTCCCACTACAACATAGCTTTGCTTAACTTCTCAGATTGGGAGCCTTACCATTTTAACCAAGGACTCTCTGGGCTCTCACTTGCAGAGCTAACAGCCTCTTGTCTCCTGGGAAAAGTTGAATCCAAACATATGCATGTGACCCTCAAGTATATAATTCAGCAATCATTCTCCCATAGATTTAGCACTGCCCCCCAAAATTTTGGCCAGGCATCGAGAGGATACAAAGACAAAGAGTAGCTAGTCAAGGGCATGGCAAGGCCAGGGACCCACCAACACTGCCCCCCTACCAAGATTAAGTATATAAATCCTGTTGAATAGTTTCTTCTCACTCCTGCCTCAGCTAGACAGAATTCAATATTTCATCATTGCTCCTCTGATGTCTATAGCTGATGTGATCTTGTACAGCCTGGATCCACCTGCCTCGCATGGTGGCCTAAATCCAAGAAGCATTCAGTAAATATTGCTTTGAATGAATAAATGAATTAACGAGCATTTGTTCTCTTCTATAATAACAACAAATATAAAATCAGACATCATATAGGTCAGGCTGCAAGCTAACCTCTTCGTATGCATGATCTTATTATGCATGACATATTATGACAACCCTACAGGTACAAACTATTATCAGAAAGGGTGAGGGAGCTCTCCTGGGTCTCTTTTATGCCGTAATTAATTTCATTACCTCTCAAAGTTTCCACCTACTATTGTACATTTGATACCGGCTTAGAAAGGCTAAATAACTTGCTCAGTTGACATAATAAGGAGCTGTTCTATAATCAAAACAAGATCTGACTTCAGACCCAGTTTTCTCAACCATAGCACTCAACCTCTCTTCTATTTAAAAAAAAATGTTTAATGTTTATCTATTTTTGAGAGAGAGAGAGAGACCAAGTGCAAGTGGGGGACGGGCAGACAGAGAAGGAGACACAGAACTTGAAGCAGGCTCCAGGCTCTGAGCTCTCAGCACAGAGCCTTACGCTGAGCTCGAACTGCAAGATTATGACCTGTGCTGAAGTCAGACACTTAACCAACTGAGCCACCCAGGCGCCCCGCCTCTCTTCTATTTTTATTATCTTTAATAATCACCACTTCTTTTAAAAATTTTTAAATGTTTAGGGGCGCCTGGGTGGCGCAGTCGGTTAAGCGTCCGACTTCAGCCAGGTCACGATCTCGCGGTCCGTGAGTTCGAGCCCCGCGTCAGGCTCTGGGCTGATGGCTCGGAGCCTGGAGCCTGTTTCCGATTCTGTGTCTCCCTCTCTCTCTGCCCCTCCCCCGTTCATGCTCTGTCTCTCTCTGTCCCAAAAATAAATAAAAAACGTTGAAAAAAAAAATTAAAAAAAAAAAAAAAACGTTGAAAAAAAAAAAGTTTAAAAAAAAAATAAAAAATTTTTAAATGTTTATTTATAGTTGAGAGAGAGAGCGAGAGAGAGACAGTGCGTGAGCAAGGAAGGGGCAGAGAGAGAGAGAGGGAGACACAGAATCCGAAGTAGGCTCCAGGCTCTGAGCTATCAGCACAGAGCCTGACTCAGGGCTTGAACTCACGAGCCACAAGATCATTCATGACCTGGGCCAAAGTCAGTTGCTCAACCAGTTGAACCACCCAGGCACCCCTAATAATCACCACTTCTGTGCATTTAGCACTTACCATGTTCTAGGCACAATGCTAAATATTTTACATTATTACATTCATTTAATTCCCAAAGCAACTCATTTATGCCCACTAATGTGTATTATTTCCTCAATTTCCCATCACTATGCTAACTTGATAAGTTACTAGGAATAATCAGCAATTTACAGGTTTATGTGACAATTCTAGAGACTATATGTAAATCATCAAGCACAGTGTTGTGCATGTATATGCTGGAAACAAAATGCACATGCCCCATCCTACTACCGCCTTTGGATGGATTCAATTCACTGAACAATATTTTGTTTAATTTTTTAACATTATTTGTAAAAGCTATTAACTACCAAGGCAGTGTCTTAAGTAGAAATAGCATACACTCAAATGCTGAACAAAATACTTCAGATCTCTTTTAATCTGAGCTAGTTGGAAGCAGTTCTCTTACAGAATGAACATAGGTCAGTTTTCAAAAGGAAGAAAAAGAGTATCCCAGGTGGGTACAGCCTGGAAAAGCCAGAGGTGGTTGGGTGCCTTCAAAGGAATGTTCCAACAGCACAATTATATGTAGGAGTATATTTTCCCAAGCAAAAATCAGCACCCATGGCTTAAGAAGTGAGTCGTGATTTTTTTTGTAATTAAGGTATAAGATACACACAATCTTATAAGCAAGCTTAATTGTATTCCAAGAGGTTTTTTTTTTTTTTTAACATATGTAAACACCTATGTAACCTCACCCAGATCAAGATAGGAATTATTTTCAGCATCCCATAAGGTTCCTGTGCCCAGAGTGGCTTATAATTAACAGAGGAAATACTTTTAAGATCAAGACCGAAAACCAGAAAGCAGGTAAGAAATTCCGAAGGCTGGCTTTGGGGGATGGGATGATATTAGGTAAGAACAAGAAAAACACGACTCTTATCTTCTTTTAGTGATGGGTGCATTCACATTCACATGTGGGCCAATCCTCCCAATGACTCTCTATATAGTAAACATGCATTCCTTTCTGCACATGAGGAAACAGAAACCTGTTTAGGGTTCCTGAGAATAACACCCCCACCAGACGCAGGGAAGGGAAGGAACTCAAGTCTTGAAATTTGCGCAGTCGACCTATCCTCCTGGCGGAGCTGAAGGCCTGGCGTCAGGTTACAGAGCAGGACCTCTCGCGCCCGCCCATTGGCCAGCGCTCAGGGCCCCCGGGTATAAAAGCTCAGACCGGCTGTCCTAGAACCGCGGTGCTGAATCCCGCCTCGCACGCTTTGAGCCTACCGGAGGTGGCGCTCCTCTCTGGCTCGGTGCCTCTCGCAGAACCGTGCAGACAACCGTCAGACACCGGACTCCAGCTACGCTAAGAGGGTTCCACGCATCCTTGTTTAACTCGCCTAGGCGCAAGCCGTGAGTCCTAGAGGGGATAATAATTGTTTTAATTCTCGCTGAGGACTAGAGTGCAATAATCCAAGGATTCGGGAGGCGATTGCACAAGCAAAGCGCCTCTTGGCATTGACGACAGCGCGACCAAAGTTGGAAGCCAACATTTTGATAATCTCCGCCTTAGGCCAGCGAAGGAGGATCGAGATTAAATCAACAAGCCCCGAACTGTACAAGACTACTAGAGACGAGAGAAGAACGATTGTTTTGCAGTCATTGAAACACAGCTTGCAATAGCCTGAGTGGCAGTTTGCCTTGTCCCACGGAGGCAGGAGAAAGCACCCCTAAAGTAGGAAACAAGACACGGGAATTGGTGCGCCTCGCAGGGCTCCCTCTGACTAGGGTACCCTTGCGAAGTGCAAGCCGACCAGCACCAGCAGAAGGTTGCTCGGGTTCCCGTACCCGCGTCCTTATGTGGTGCCTGGAGAGGCTCCGCTTTGGTCCTGAGCGCAGGCACGGGATTCTTCAAGGTCGGGCGCACCAAGTCCCGGCCCTCACTCCCGCCGCGTGTGCAAACGTGCTCACCCCGGACCGCATCCCCGAGTTCTGCATCCCCCCACGACTCGCGTCCTGCACGGCCCTGGCTGCACTTCGGGTTTCCTGGAGCGAAGCAGCAGAAATAGACTACAGCGCGGCGCACACAGACTGGGACCCGCGCTCGCAGGCAGCCCTATCGCTGCCGCACCTGCCCCGCGCGCTCACCGCCTACGGCTTCTGCGCGCTGCTCGAGAGCCCGCACACCCGCCGCAAGGAGTCACTCTTCCTCGGGGACCCTGCAGCCGCCCCGCTCGTGCCACGGGACTCGGCTCCAGCCTCCGCCCCCGCGCTCCCCGCGCTCCCCGCGGGCCCGCGCACCACCCCGGACGCGCCCGCCCCGCCGGCCCGTGCCCGCCGCCTCCTGCGCGCCCCCGAACGGCTGCTGAGCCGCGCGCTGCGGGCCCGGACGAGCCGAGGCCTGGTCCGCGCCCGCTCCGTGTCCAGCGGGGACGGCGACGAGGACGAGGACGAGGAGCGCGGCGCGGTCGCGGGGCCCCCTTCCCAGTCCCCCTCCGCGTCCCCGCCGCCGCCGCCGCCCTGCCCCGGCCCGCGTCCCGAGCGCCTGGAGGCCGAGGGCACCGTGGCCCTGGGCCGCGCCGGGGGCGCCCTGCGCCTGGCCGCCGAGTACAGTCGGGCCAGCGGGCGGCTCCGCGTCCGGCTGCTGGGCACCGAGGGCCTGGCCGCGGGAGCCGCCGAGCTCCCCGCCGTCGGCTGCCGCGTCAGCTTCGTCCTGCGGCCTCCGGGCCCGCCGCGCTCGCAGCGCAGCGCCGTGGTCCGGCGGAGCCGCAAGGCCGCCTTCCACCAGGACTTGTGCTTGGACGGGCTCTCGGAGGAGCAGGTGCGCCGCCTGGCCGTGCGCGTCAAGGCCGAGCAGCGGGGTCGCGGCCTGGAGCGGGGCCGCCCGCTGGGCCAGGGCGAGCTGCTGCTGGGCTCCCTGCTGCTGCCCTGAGGGCGCCCGGGGCTCAGACCGCCCCCTCGGGGCGCCCTCGGACCGCTGGCAACTCGGACACCGACAGTCGCTTCGGACAAAATGAAAGTGTATTTATTCTTCTACTCACGCCTTTGGTCAGTCCAATAGTGGCACATATGTTGCTGGATTAGTTATAATAAAGGATGTAGTAGTTTGGGTAAATACCTTCAAAATTCGCTTCAGCAAGTGGTATGGCGTTCTGCAGTAGCGTTTCCCTATATGGACACACAATTGCATTTCATGTTCCCCACGGACCTATTGGGAGATAGTGAATCACAGGAAGTCTTAAAACTAGAGGGTGTCCTGGTGGTCTATTTGCTCCAACCTCCTCATATTGAAGTTTATTTCACAACATCCACTGAGACCATCTTAGAGCGTGTATTACTTTTGCAGCATTGTTTAAGACCCTGGTGAAAAATTGGGGCCAAGAGAGGTGAAGTAACTTGCTCAAGGTCAACAGTGAATTATTAATAAAAAACTCCAACCTGATACTTTTAGCTACATCTTGCTGGAAAAGCACTGGAAAAAAATGAAGCCATTTTAATTTTCCAAGTTAAAATAATAATAGTTTTGCAAGTATTAAGTTGTTTAATTCTTAAAACAAAACCTAAAAGACAGGCACATTTGTCCCCATTTTACAGATGAAGATACTGAGGCACAAAAAATAGAGCAGAGCCAGGATTTGCACTGAGGCAATCAGTGTTTTACTTACTACTTTCTGGAAATAATACCAGCATCTGAAGGGTTCATCGCATTACTATTGTGGGACTGCAACTTACATCTGAAATCTTTGATTCTGAGTCTGGGGTCTCTTCACATTCTCACCCCCTAGTGGAAAAGCAAATTGGTTGAAATGAGTAATTTATTATCTCATGCTAATGGCCAAGGCTCTGTCTGAGAAAGATGCTAACTAGCCTCAGAGTCATAGAAAAGCCGGGGGGGGGGGGGGGCACTAGCCTAATTGGCCCCAGCTGAGCTAATGTGCTAGGGGAAGGAGTCTAGAATATACCTGTAATAGTGTTCTACCTCTGGCTTCTGATAATCATAATAGGTTTGTTATGTATTAAGGATGATTTTCCTCCCTTGCTCATATTCACTGCCAAACGAGCATATTTCTTTCTTTCTTATGCATACATCCAAATATATCATTGTGGGACTTTATTTTGTTGCTTAAAAAAAAATGTTTATTTACTTTTGAGAGAGAGAGAGAGAGAGAGAGAGAGCAAGAGCAGGGAGGGGCAGGGAGAGAGGGAGACATAGAATCCGAAGCAGGATCCAGGCTCTGAGCTCTAAGCACAGAGCGCCACGTGGGGCTCAAACTCGCAAACTGCAAGATCGAGATCTGAGCCAAAGTTGGACGCTCAACCAACTGAGCCACCCAGGTGCCCCTGCCTTTTTTAAAAATATAAACAAGGCAGCTGGGTGAAACAGTTGGTTAATCATCCAACCCTTGGTATCAGCTCAGGTTTCATTGGGCTCCATGATGACAGCGTGGAGCCTGCTTGGGATTCTCTCTCTCCCCCTCTCTCTGCCCCTCCCCTGCTCTTTCTCTCAAAATAAATAAATAAACTTAACAAAAAACAAAACCCAGATTGCACTGATGGTTTAAATAGCAAAACCTTATTCCAGAAAACATTGCTATCACTATTGTCACTAGATTATATACAAGTAAGAATTTGGGGCAGAAGTGTCATTTTATTAAGGTAACATCAACATACTTCAGGAATGTAAATTTTCCATGATATAATGATGAGTATTTCCAAGCAGAATCTCCACTAATATAAAGTTATGATGGTCAAACAATGTTAAGAGCCTAATCAGCAAAGACTTTTAAATGACTAAAATATAATCATAAATCATAAAACCATGAGATTTTAGAGTTGAAAAGAATTTTAAGAATAATTTTGTGCAAACGCAGGTATTACAGAATAGGACCAGAAAGGCAAACTGTAATTGTCCCAAATCACATAATTAGTGCAAGAGGTGGGACTAGGACCACTTCTATTCTCATTTTGCTTTTCAACCTAATGAGTTTTTGGACCACTACTTCCAAGGAAGGAGACACATTTGCATATAAATTATTTTACCACGCTGAACTAATTTAATTTTTTTGCATGTGCGAAATGTTATTTGCAACACAATTTTTTTTTATGCATCAGCCTTTCTGTTGGCAAATTTTAATTTGGTTTGCACTTTGCTGCCCTCTAGTGGATCCTTCATAAGTTTTGTCAATGGGTCTACTTAGTATTAGAACATCTCTACTACATACTAAAGACCAGTGTAATGTCAGAACCCAGTGATCTTGAAGATGTGCGCTCATATAGTATAGTGAAGATTCACATCTCAAAATAACTAAATACAGCTGTCTGAATGTAGAAGATGCCCCCCAAATTTTCAGATTTAAAATGAAAACAGAAGAAAAACTTCCCAGTAATTATGAAGCTGGGAGTATGCGTCAATGGCATGTTGGTTGCAGAAAACTGTTTTTAGAGTTTTATGCTTCTCGTTGGGTTTAGGTATGCACATCTTCACACAAATGATAGCATAATCTTGCTTCTTTGTGGTTTAAATATCTGAACATATTCAAAGAAATATCCCACACAACAGACTGCAACATGCCAGTTTAAAAAGCTTTAGTTAAGTGCAAATTTAAAAATCAAATCAACAGCTTGGTCACTTGGTTTTAATTTTTTTTTTAACGTTTTATTTATTTTTGAGACAGGGAAAGACAGAGCATGAACGGGGGAGGGTCAGAGAGAGAGGGAGACACAGAATCTGAAACAGGCTCCAGGCTCTGAGCTGTCAGCACAGAGCCCGACGTGGGGCTCGAACTCACGGACAGTGAGATCGTGACTTGAGCCGAAGTCGGACGCTTAACCGACTGAGCCACCCAGGCGCCCCGGTCACTTGGTTTTAAAAAGGTAATGCATTCTATACCTAAAACACTAGCTTTAATATGGATCAAACATGCCTAGATGATTATTTCTTTAAAATGTAATTTTCTTTTGCACACACTTCAACAATTCACAAAACTTCCCCCATATTCATTCCCAGGACTTAGGTCAAAATACTAATTTCGATATTTGGTAAAGATTTGAAAGACAGAGCAAAAAGTGGGTACCATGTGATCCATATGATATTAAAGCAACAATATATGGTATATGGTATAACATATGGTAAAAGGGCACAAATTGTCAGCTCTAAGATGAAAAAGGTTTGAGGATCTAATGTATAACATGGTGACAATAGTGAGTAACACACCATATTGTATACTGATATTTACAAAGAGTGTAGAATTTAAATGTTCTCACAAAGAAGAAGAAAAATAGGTGAGGTGATGAGAGTTAATTAACTAGGTGGGGGAGGATAACTATATATAGGTGGATGAAAGGACATTCAAGGAGCACCTGGATGGCTCAGTTGGTTAAGCATGTGACTTTCACTCAGGTCATGATTTTGTAGCCTGTGAGTTCAAGCCTGGCATCGGGCTCTGTGCAGACAGCTCAGAGCCTGGAGCCTGCTTCAGGTTCTGTGTCACCCTCTCTCTGTGCCCCTCCCCCCACTCACACTCTGTCTCTCTCTCTCTCTCTCAAAAATAAACATTTTTTTTTTTAAAGGGGGCATTCAAAAGGTTTATTTCGAATACCGATATGGGGCAAATACTTTTCAAGAATCTAGATGTATAGCTGTGAATAGGACACAAAATGTCCTTGCTCTTACGGAGTTAAGTTTTCAAAGTTGGAGAAGGAGACAGACCATAAAAAACTAATTTCAGGAGCGCTTCAGAAAATAAAATGTGATAATGAAAAAGAGCACTACTGTGGTAAAAAGGGACAGCTCACATTGAATGGTTCATAAAGGCCTGTATGAAGACGTGATATTGAGCCTTTTCTCTAGGTTCATATACATATTGCTATCATAGTTCAATCCAATTTGCTGATGTTGGGATTCCTTGTCTCCTAGGGTGACCTGACAAACGCTTTCCTAGGAATTCTGCTAATACCTTACCACCCGTGGGAAGTACTTCCTGTGTGGTTCACCTCTAGTGTGTAGAAGCTCTTTTGCCTCCAGGCCTATGAGTTTAACAGATGGAAAAAACCTGGGACAGCGCATGGTGTTAACAAACACAGTTTCTACTATTTTGCATATTAACATGGCAAGATCCCATTAGCTAAGAATTTTGGTATGGCATTATAACGGCACTTGCATTAGAGACGATTGACAAACTCTGGTCAGATTAGACTTTCTGGGGCATTAGAAAGCAAATAGCAACATGATTCTTCTTGTTTGTATTTTATGTTTTTCACAGATAATTTTTATCCTTTATGTTTGTAGCTTTTCAACAACTGTTTGTGGTAGGTACTCTTATTGTACCTGGGGTTGATGCTATAGGTGGTCCCTTCAACACCCAGTCCAACCCCTTATTGCTCTCCCTTATGTGCTATAGGGTCTCAAGAACAAACATTAGCCTTCTCAGGCCCTTTCTCAGCTATGGAGAGCTATGAGAATCAGCTATGAATCATAGCAAGAGGCCAGCTAATGGAGCCTTGTCCCCTTCCTCCCTCATCCTGCTGGAACATACAAGTTGAGATGGCAGCTGTCACTAAGGAAGCTAAAGGAGGTTTGTTTCTCAGTGACATCACTGATCTTCCATGCCAGCTCTGGACAGCCTACACCCAAAGTTCTTGTCCAGAAGACAGATACATTCCTAAATTGCTTCAGCCTTTGTTGAGTTTCCAGATATATATGAACACAATCTGAACTGATACAATATCCATTTTACAGAGAAGGACACTTTGATTCAGAGGACTTAAGTCAGTTGCCTACGTCCATGCATCAAATAAACGGTTAATTTAATGGCAGACCTCTCAGACCTCCATGCTTTTTTTCAATTCTCACTGTCTTTCCTCACATAATCTATTTTTTTAACTTTTTTTGAGATGCAATTGACATACAATAAATTGCACTTAAAGCATACAATTTCATAAGTTTTGATGTACAATATATGACCATGAAACTATCACTTCAATCAGGATAATGAATACATGCATCGGTCCTAATAGTTACTTTTTTTTTCTTTTCTTTTTTTTTTTAATATGAAATTTATTGTCAAATTGGTTTCCATACAATACCCAGTGCTCATCCCAACAGGTGCCCTCCTCAATACCCATCACCTACCCTCCCCTCCGTCCAACCCCCCATCAACCCTCAGTTTGTTTTCAGTTTTTAAAAGTCTCATGGTTTGGCTCCCTCGCTCTCTAATCTTTTTTTTTTTTTTTCTTACCCTCCCCCTTGGTCTTCTGTTAAGTTTCTCAGGATCCACCTAAGAGTGAAAACATATGGTATCTGTCTTTCTCTGTATGACTTATTTCACTTACCTAATAGTTTCTTCATGCTCCTTTATGATCCCTTTCTCCTGACTTCCCTCACCCACCCACCCTGCTCCCCAGGGAGGTACTCATCTGCTTTCTGTCACTATAGATCAGTTTGTACTTTATAGAATTTCATATAAATAGAAGAATACACATATTCTTTTTTTGGAGTGGGGTGGTCTAGCTTCTTTCACTCAGCATCATTATTCTGAGATGTGCCCATGATGTTGTCTATGTCAATGGTTTGTTCCTTTTTTTTTTTTTTATTTTTTTTTTCATTTAAAAAAATTTTTTTTAACGTTTATTTATTTTTTTCAATGATTTTTTTTTAATTTTTTTAACGTTTATTTATTTTTGAGACAGAGAGAGACAGAGCATGAACGGGGGAGGGGCAGAGAGAGAGGGAGACACAGAATCGGAAGCAGGCTCCAGGCTCCGAGCCATCAGCCCAGAGCCCGACGCGGGGCTCGAACTCACGGACCGCGAGATCGTGACCTGAGCTGAAGTCGGACACTTAACTGACTGAGCCACCCAGGCACCCCTGGTTTGTTCCTTTATATTGGTGAATGAATATTGAATGGATAAACCCCAATTCTTTTATCCATTCACTTGTTTGTAACTTGTTTTTGTTCCTTGAACTTGGTATTCGATTATTTTTTCCTTTTCTCCTCTTTTCATCTTTTTCTGTCTTGTCTGGTCTTAACTGAGCATGTTATTGGATTTCATTTTCTCTTTTCTCTTAGCATATCAATTATACTTCTTTAAAAAATTCCTTTGGTGGTTTCCCCGAGTGCTTGCAGGATACATTGACAACTAATCTAAATTTACTTTCAAATAACAGTAAATTACTTCATGGGCACTTCAGGTATATTATAAAACAGTATTTCCAAATTTTCCTTCTCATCTCTTATAATGTTGTTTTCATTTTACTTACCCGTATACTATAATTATTAATATGACTATTATTACTATATTACCACTATATTCCTATTGTTACTTTGAACAGTTATCCATCAAATCAAATAAGAGTAAGAAAAATATTTCATTTTGCCTGCATTTATTCCTTCTCTGACATGCTCTCTTTCTTTATGTAAAGCTGAATTTCTGACCTATGTCATTTTTCTTCTCCTTTAAGAACTTATTTTAACATTTCTTTTAGGGCAGATTTGCTAACAATGGATTCTCTTACTTTTTCTTTGCCTGAGAAGCCTTTATTTCTCCTTTACTTTTGAAGGATAGTTTCACTAGATACAGAATTGTATTTTAATGGTTTCTTTCTTTCAATACTTTAAATATTTCACTTTACTCTCTTCCTCCTTGTGTCGTTCCTGACAAGAAGTCCAATATAACTTTTTTTTTAATGTTTGTTTATTTTTGAGAGAGAGAGAGAGAGAGAGAGAGAGAGAGTGGGGGAGGGGCAGAGAGAGAGGAAGACACAGAATCCGAAGCAGACTCCAGGGTCTGAGCTGCCAGCACAGAGACAGATGCAGGGCTCAAAGTCACAGACCAAGAGATTATGACCTGAGCCAAATGCTTAACTGACTGAGCCACCAGGCGCCCAACTCTTTTTTTTTTTTTTAAGTTTATTTTGAGAGAGACAGAGAGAGTGCAAATTGGGGAGGGGCAGAGAGAGAACGAATACCACTAGCACAGAGTCCAATGTGGGGCTTGAACCCACAAAGCCTAGAGATCATGACTGGAGTGGAAACCAAGAGTCGGACGCTGAACCAACTGAGCCACCCAGGTGCCCCCAAGAAGTCCAATAAAATTCTTATCCTTCTTCCTCTGTAGGTAAGGTATTTTCCCCCTTGGCTTCTTTCAAGATTTTCTCTTTTTTTTTTTTTTTTTTTTTTTTGCAGCTGGAATGTAATATGCCTAGGTGTAGATTTGTGTGTATTTTTCCTGTTTGTTGTACTCTGAGTTTCCTGGATCTGTTCATTGATATCTGTCATCTATTTTGGAAAATTCTCTTCTGTTTTTACTTCAAGTATTACATTTGTTCCCTTCTGTCTTTTTTCTCCTTTTGGTATTACTCATATGTTACACCTTTTGAAACTGTCACACAGTTTGTGGGTAGCCTGCTCTGAGATTTTTGGGTTTTGTTTGTTTGTTAGTTTTAAGCAGGCTCCATGCCCAACACACGCTCGAATTCATGACTCCAAGACCAAGAGCCAGTCAGGTGCCCCTGGGTTTTTCCTTCATTATTTTTTCTCCTTGTGTGGTAGAGTCCGCTTCCTAAAAGGAATAGACCCCAAGATAAGGGAAGGCAACCTGGCTAGCGTGTGTTGGTGACTCCTCTCATGACCCTGTAACATGAGACCACCCAATCAGACTGTATGCCTATACATTACCCAATACTGGAGGCAAATAAGCAGAAGATGTGTAAAACACTACGCCTTCGGAGTAAGTGGAAACACATGGCCTTCGGAGCTCAGTTTTTCGAGTACAAACCCAACTGAGCCAGTGTTGGCATTAATACAGTTGCTTCCCGAAAAAAAAAAAAAAAAGCCTCGGAGTCACCACTCTCTGTGTGAGAATCCTGCCACACTTGCATTGCAGTCTGGGAAGTTTCTACGGACATATCATAAAATTCACTGATTCTTTTCTTAGCTGTACCCAGTCTACCCATCAGAGGCTTCCTTCATTTCCGGTACAGTGTTTTAATGTCTAGCATTTCCTTTTGATTTTTAAAAATTTCCATCTCTCTGCTTACATTGCCCATCTGTTTTTGCATATTTTCCACTTTTTCCGGTAGAGTCCTTGACATATTAATCATGGTTATTTTAAAATCCCTGTCTGATCATTCCAAGATCTGTGTCATATCTGAGTCTGGTTCTGAATGTTTGTTTTGTCTCTTCTATTTTTTCTTGCCTTTTATTTCTTGCCTGTAGTTTCTTTTTTTTTTTTTAATTTTTTTTTTAACGTTTATTTATTTTTGAGACAGAGAGACAAAGCATGAACGGGGGAGGGTCAGAGAGAGGGAGACACAGAATCTGAAACAGGCTCCAGGCTCTGAGCCGTCAGCACAGAGCCTGACGCGGGGCTCGAACCCACGGACTGCGAGATCGTGACCTGAGCCAAAGTCAGCTGCCCAACCGACTGAGCCACCCAGGCGCCCCTCTTGCCTGTAGTTTCTTACTGAACACCAGACATGATGTATTGAATAATAGGAGCAGAGGTAAAATAGACCTTTAGTGTGAGGCTTTATGCTTATCTGGCAGAATTATGCTGTGTTTACCATTTGCTGTAGCTCTAAGTGTCTGAGGCTTCAGTTTCCTTCTGTGTCCTTATTGTTGTCTGATCTGTAGTCTTTGGGCTTCCCTAGGTGCAGTTTCTGAAACAGAATGTTTACGTGTCTTACAGCTCTTTTCGCTATTATCCACTTTCTCGCATGGCAGTGCCACTGATGTGGTGGTAAATATTGGAGAGGGGAAGCAGTCTATACTGATGAAATTATGAAATTTTGGGTTCATGAGTGAACGGCTAAGAAAGAATCTTTGAGATGATTTTGGTGCAAAAAGTCGATCTCATTATATAGTTCAGGGACAGGACCCATGGACAGAAATAGGTGCACTTGGATTGTGATGAATGAATGATTACATACTTTTAATTAGTGGGGTTAGGGAGAGTGTAAGTCTCTAAGGAATTTGAAAGCAAGGCTTTCAGGACATTGAGGGGCTAGCTGCAGTTAAGATAATGTTACTTTTAGCGTTTAATAAAACATAAACGTTAAGGCACTAAGACTGCCAGCTCTGAGTTCCTTGAGGAAGGTCACCCTCTGCATGTTTCAGGTGCCTGTCAATGGGCTGGAAGCTGTAAGGAGGTTTAATTTAAGCTACATTTCTCTTGCCTTTCTTTGCCTTAATACCATGATTAAATCTCAGTCTTCATGTGAGCTTTTGTCCCTGGGCTGTGACCTTCACATTTTTAAAAAAATTTTTCCCCTCTAGGGAGATGGAAAGGATAGGAAAATTGGAGTTGAGTAAATGCCTTTCTCCGCAAGTCAGTAAGGCTTTGGTAAAGTCTCTTCTGTAGAGTAGACTTTTGTTATGGAGAATGTGCTAGGAGTATCTCAAAATGATCACCAAGGTTTTTGCTTGACTTTTCACCATGAGAATCTGGTGGGATTCCTTGAGGTAAAACCCATGAAAGTGTGCCACCCACAACCCCACCCCTGAGATCTTGGCTATCAGGAATCTCTCACTTCCACATCAGCACACACTCAGCCTCCAGCAGTTTGTCAACATTGCCATGTAAGTATTCCTATCAGCTTATGGCTTCAGTGGCTTCTGTTCCAGATGGTCTGCTCTTGGCTGGGATTATCCATATTCTCTTGTGTGTCTCTCTAGATTTCAGAGCAGTGGTTCACTTTGCTACCTTGAATCTGATGAAAAAGTCATTAGGTCCATCATTTTCAGTGTGTTCAGCTTTTTTCTTGTTGTAAGAATGAGAGTGACAACTTCCAAGCTCTTTCCATGTTGGAACTCATTCCAAGCTAACGAAAAGCAGCTGACCCCATTCAGAAGGCTAGATTTATATCCGTTCACCTGTTCACCTCTTGATAGATACTTAGATTGTTTCCATTTTATGAATATTCATGTCCAGTACTTTGGGTATATGCTTTCATTTCTCCAGGGTAGATAACGAGAGTAGAATGGATAAATGATCATGTGATAGGTGTATATTTAACTTTTCAAGAAAGTGCCAACTTCTTTTCTTTAAATTTTTTTTAACATTTATTATTGAGAGACAGAGTGTGAACAGGGGAGGGGCAGAGAGAGAGGGAGACACAGAATCAGAAGCAGACTCCAGGCTCAGAGCTGTCAGCACAGAGCCCAACGTGGGGCTTGAACTGACAAATCACGAGATCAAGACCTGAGCTGAAGTCAGACGCTTAACCGACTGAACCACCCAGGCACCCCTGACAACTTCTTTTCCAAAGTAGTTGTATCATTTTACTTTCCGGCCAACAACATATGAGAATTGTTTTTGCTCTGTGTCCTTACCAACATTTGTACCTATGGGGACCTTTTGAAGGAAACGTATATTCAAAGTTTCTATTTTTTGTTACATGTGTATTGTTACAACCATGTACCTCAATCCCCTGAGAATTTTTTAAACCAGTATAGAAAAATAAAGATGGATGGAAATTAAGATGGACACACTAGTACAACAGCAAAGCTTGACTTTAAACTGAACAAATTTTTCTCTTCCTCATTCTTGAAGCCTCCCCTCTCCTTCACTTGCTTTCCTGTAAAATCCTTTGTTCCAGGAACTCCGTATCGATATTGACATCTCACTGACCCCATATGTACTTAGTAATGAGATTCTGATGGCCACTCCAGCACTAGTCACGAGACCACCTTGAAGACATGACCAACAGGGCCGACAGCATGTACCAGATTCCTATTGGAACCTCCCAGATCCTATATTTTCCTATAAATACACTGAGCAGCCTTGTAGTCTTGGAGGCATTAGCCTGTAGCAGCCTCCTTTGCATGGCAAAGTCATAAACTATCTTCCTTCTCTAACTTCTTTTTTAACATTTATTTATTTTTGAGAAACAGAGCATGAGCAGAGGAAGGGCAGAGAGAGAGGGAGACAGAGAATACAAAGCAGGCTCCAGTCTCTGAGCTGTGAGCACAGAGCCCGACACCGGGCTCGAACTCACCAATCACGAGATCATGACCTAGGCGGAAGTCAGATGTTTAACTGACTGAGCCACCCAGGGGCCCCTATCTTCCTTCTTTATACCCAAGCTCTGTCTTTTCATTACGTATTTTGGCTCCCAGGCACAGAAGTCAGTTTTTGACAACACTTTGAGTACAGTTTTACTTTAGTATTTAAAAAGTAGCAATAACAATTAGGCAAAGGCCATATTTAGGACAGAAGTTCAAAGAAATGTAATTGTTTGTTTATGAGGAAAGTTGTTATTCTGCAATTATTTAAAAATTTTTAATTACAGTACAGTTAACATATGGTGTTGTATTAGTTTCAGTTGTACAGTGTAGTGATTCGACAATTCTATAAAGGAATGCAATCATTATTACCTTGGTACAAGATGTCCATAAAACGTCTGTGTCTATTTAGAATCCCGGAGTATCAGAATGTTTAAATATTTCATGCTGATTCCAAAGCTTTGGACTTCAGTGAGAGTTACTGAGTTTCTTTCCCAAAGCTATGAATTTAGTCATTTAAAACCAATATGGATAAAGAGGTGTATTATAAACCAGGATCAAATGTTGTGGGAGTCAGTGAAAGGAAATAACAATTATATCATTAAAGTCTGAATAGAGATGGGGCTTAGATGGGGCTGCTTTTCCTCTGGGCAGGTTAGTAAAGATCACCTTTGTTGAGGAGTTGACAATCTCTCTTTTCCTTTCTGTATCACCCTGCAGCTGGAGGAGCAGAAACATGAGCTTTCTAGTGACATCAGAGCTAGGACGCTGCAGAGCCGGTTTCCAGCAGTCATTCCCCCTCCCCCCCACCTCCCCCCCACCTCCCCTGCAAAGGCGCCACGCCCTCTGCAGATCTGGGATTGGATGGTGGGCACTAGCTACTCTGTAGCAACTCTCCAAGTGTCCGTTGTTGATGGTAAATTTGTTTTTTTACAAAGAGTTTATATTCAAAATCAGAAGGATATGGGTTCCAGATCTCAGCTCTTGTTTACTATGCGTCTCTTCATTAGCCTTTGTAAATGTCATGTTTTCATTAGTAGAGAGGCAGTAAAATTACCTACCACATGGGATTTTTTTTTTTAAGGATTAAAGGAGCTAGGGCATTCCAAGTGCACAGCACAGTGCCTGGTATGCACAACCACCTAATAAATATTAGTTATATTCAAATGTTCTCCCCAAGCTTCCAGCATGTTCAGTAAGTGCATATCCTGGCACTGACCTTCCAGCTATGAGACTGAATAGATGCGTTATACCCATATGAGTCATTTGAGAAACAGTACAAAGTGCCAAGTTAAGTGTTACAAACAATAGTGCTATAGACAAGGATTCTTTTTCTGTTTCTTCCTTCTCCTCTTCCTCCTCCTCCTCCTCCTACTCCTCCTCCTCCTCCTCCTCCTCCTCTTCCTCCTCCTTCTTCTTTTTTTTACAAAGGGTACAAGCCCAGCAGGGAGCCCAATGCAGGGCTTGAACTCACAGGCCCCCCCTAGACATGGATTCTTAAAAGAGGGAATTGGGAAATGAGAAAGGTTCTGACATTTATTTAATACTCACCTGTACCAGACACTGTAGAAGAGACACATTAAGTATTAGCTCTCTTGTGCCCCAGATGCATGAAGAAGGACTTTATAACTAGATTCTGAATGTCTGAGAAGATGCACAGTCATACAGCTTATAAAGGGCAAGACCATTGATTTGGAGCCATATGCATATGGCCACAAAATTTAAGTCTTGGGTAACCAAGAGGTAAGTTGAATTGGGGTCTGTAGAGAAAAGAGAGAAGGGAAGTCTTAGAAAAAGAACTAAGTTTGAGATCCAAGATAAGTAAAATGTGTTATAGGAACACTGCTTCTTAGCTCCCAACGGTCCCCGGGGGGAAATTTGGTGATCATGTTGCCACCTCCTGAGGACTTTGCCTTGCTGAAACCTTGGCACACAGAACTAAAGGGTAGATATCATTGTGCCCTGTAACAGTTAGAAAACAGCAACTCATCCAATGTCAGCAGTCATGATTTATTCATTCACAGCATCATACTGTCCTTGGATAACTCTATTTATCCATCTTTTAAAGACATTTGACTGCATGACTACTGGTTTAATCATCAGCAGGTTGCAAGTATGAGCCGTTCTGAGAGTGGATAAAGGCAAGATTTAATCTTAAGAAAAATGACTTGTTTTGAGTCAAGGCAGATTACTTTTCACTTTATGTAACCCATTTCTCTAAGCTTGAGATTGAGGCTTGAGAGTTTCTTTACTGGACTAAGGCCCTGAAATCTGACAAGGGTTTATCATCCTTAAATATTTAAAACACTTTCAAACATTAACTAAAATAAAGAGGAAAAGAAGCCCATTAAAGATAATATAATTTAAATTTTTAAAAAATGTTTATTTATTTTTGAACAGAGCATGAGCCGGGGGAGGGGGGGAGGGGGGGCAGAGAGAGGGGGAGACACAGAATCCAAAGCAGGCTCCACATTCTGAGCTCTCAGCACAGAGCCCAATGCAGGGCTCAAACTCACAAACGGTGAGATCATGACCTGAGTGGAAGTTGGATGCCCAACCGACTGAGCCAGCCAGGCACCCCTTGATAATAGAATTTAAAACTGCAAATCAACTTAGAAAAAGGTTGCTCAGTGTCCTCATTTTATAGATAATGAAAAGAAGATCAGAGAGAAAGCATTTTCCTCTGGTCATATTGTCAGTTGGTGGCATTTCCTGACTCTCAAACCAGAGTGCTATTTCGTATGCCGTAAGACTAACTACCCTGATGAACTATGAATTTCTTGCATTGTTAGAAAATATTTTGAAAAATTATCACCATCAAAACACAACCATTCTCCTGCCACTCTGATCTAAATAATTTTTGTCTTGGGGCACCTGGGTGGCTCAGTAGGTTAAGCATCCAACTTTGGCTCAGGTCATGATCTCATGGTTGGTAAATTCAAGCCCTGTGTCGGGTTCTGTGCTGACAGCTCAGAGCCTGGAGCCTGCTTCGGATTCTGTGTCTCCCTCTCTCTCTGCCCCTCTCCCTGCCATGCTCTGGCTGTCTCTTTCAAAAATAAATAAACATTAAAAAAATTAAAATAAATAAATGATTTCTGTTTTTGTCCACTACTTTCCATTCTTTGTTCATAAGTATAGCTAGATTTATATGCTTCCAAGGACAGTCTCTACACAAACATACCATTTTTTTTCTCCCTTTAATTTGTGATTATAATTTAAGAGCTGTTTATGTTGCTGTTAGTCTTTGGTATCACAACCCTTGAAGTAGATATGTAATAATTAATGTACCTATTTCCCTACTGTTACCCATTTTTCACTCTTCCCAGTTTATTACTATTTTTTCTTCTTTTGATTTTTCTCTTGGAATAAATTCCAAGTAAACTGATTTCAGGATCAAAGATATGGACATTGTTATGGCTCCTACTACAGATTGATGAATTGCCCTTTGTGGTTGGTTGTATTTTCTTTTACAAAGTGAAACGGGGAAAGAAAGGCTTCTTGGAAGAGGGAGAGAAAAATACTAAATTAAATAGGGTTGTGACTCAAGAATGGAACCTGTTTGTAGAAAGCACAATGTTCCCAGAGATAACGCAGCAAGTGAAAAGGATTGAGGGTAGTTTGCTTGCTGTCCTAAGTACAGCTATTATTGTTATGTAGTAATGGAAATTTGGGGGTCTCTCGGAAAGGATTTGCTGACCTGGGCTTTTTCTAAGCAAGGGCACCCTTCCTGTCTAATCTTCTCTTCCACCTCAAGGTCTAATTTACAACAGACTCCAAAAAGTAAAAAATGCCATTTGTGCATTGGAGTTAAAAAGAACCAACTGCCTTTAATTATTGTTTTGTTAAGTGCCTATTTGAGTGCCTGGAGAAAGAACCAGAAAGAACAATTAGCTCAGAAGCATCAAACTCAGTCTTAAGTAACTTGGATGGGAATAAACTAATGTCATGCAAATATGTTTTTAGACTTATGCTTTTTAAATCTAATATTCATTATGAATGTGATCGATGTGTTTTTCCATTGCCATGTTTAACCAGGAAGGTTTTGTGCGATTACTAATTCTTTCCATTTGTATTACTGGTGTAGACTTTGGCAAGCAGTGAGGGAGGGTATGTACTTTAAGAGAGTTGGAATATCCTTTGTGGAACTTCTTATGGAAGGAAAAGAGTATGAAAACTATAAATCTGAATTGAAATGTCAGATGATTCACAATCATCAATTAAGCTGCCACCCCAGGAAGACCCAACGGTATTAAATTACAGTGTCAACAGTGTTGTGGAAATGCTCTGTTTTCCAAATACCTGAGTAAACTCAGCCTTCAGAAAGCTAGTTATAGGTGTTTGCTGAGCACCCAGTATGAGCTCAGCAACTGTGTCAGGCACCCTTGGGGATCTTAACAATGCAGCACTGGAGACACTGAAGAAAGAATGATGACAAGCAGTAGGGGACATGGGTTCTAGTTCTGGCTCTGTATTCTATGAGCAAGCTACCTTTTCTCTGGGCCTTAGTTTCTTCATTTGGAAAATGGGAGGGTTGGGATGGATCCAGGATAGCAAGTAAGTGTTATCTCAAGTCTAAGCTCCATTGCCTTACAGAGGCTGCCCTGAGTGTCTTCATTAACACTGATGACAAGACTCTTGCCTCAAGTAACTTCAATTCTGTTTGGAGAAATAAGACCTGAAATTATAGTGAGTAAATCAAGATGGAATAATTACAAGGGCTAATTTGTATGGTACAGATAATGAATGTGAAAATCCAGAGAAGAGGAGGATCCATGGAGGCTTGGGTAGTCAAAACTATGTTCTTGAAAAAGAGAACACTTGAGTTGGTCTTGAAGAACAGGGCATGATAATAACAATTTAAATACTAAAAATGATCATATAAATATTTATGATTATAAAGCACTTTAGAATTTAAACACCATTTTGGCATATTATCACATCTTTAGAGTATTCCAAGTGTTTTATATCTTTAGGGTGTTTTGTAATTTACAGTTCTCACGATCATTGTAACATTAATCTTCACAATAATCCTAAAGGTGGGTATCATTAGCCATGTCTCACAAATGAGGAGCCTAGAGTTGAGTAAAGTAACTTTTTCAGGACATACCACAAAGTTAATAAAGGTGGGATATGGATCCAGAGTCCAGACCTAAACTAAGGGAGGTGTATCAGTTAGGGCTGAACATAAAAAGAAAATTCCCATTAATTTAGAAAAAGACTGATTGTTATGTAACCATGGTAATAAGAAGGCACCAAACTCATTTTAAACCTGTTTACACAGTCAATAACTTGCTCCAGTGAACATGCTTTTGCAAGCCAACCAATCAGTGTCAACCCCTAATTTCGAAGGTGGGCCAGTTGGGGATGGACTCATTTCAAGAACCATGCCTCTGAGTGACAGCCAACCAACAACAGTCTCAGATAAGTAACCAAGATGAGGTCAACACATTTTCCCTCTGAAGATCCTCCAAATCCTGAACTCCATGCTTCCTCAAACCCCTATAAAATAGTGTCAGACTTCCCTATTCAGAGAGACTGTGCTATCCAACATAGCTCTCTGTTACTGTAGTCAACAATGAATTAAACTCTTTTTTTTTTTTAACATATGGAGTGAGGGCATTTTGATCCTTTAACTCTTCTGGAGGTTCCACCAAAGTTTGTTTGAAGACTGGTTTGGCAGCATTCCAGGGAACTTTTGGACCAACCCTGGTGCTCACCAGGCCCCTGTACTCAAGCTTCATTTGTCTTTTCAAATCTGTTGCCAAGTGAGCCGACTCAACAACAATCTAAGTGCTGACTAGTTTCATTGAGCTCTCATTGCTCATTGTAAGCAGGGGTTCTGCTTATAAGATTATTAGGTTTATATCTTTGGATTAAATAATTAGATTTCTTGGTTTGGAGGTGCACCATTTGGGAAATAATTAGACTTGGGTCTTTGTATACGAATCATTACACCCTGTGGTTTGAAGGTTTATCATTTGATGAATATTTTTATCATGAACCTTATTTCCTGTTTTGTTTTTTGGCCTTATGTTTCCTATTGTTTGTCTATATGTGCAAAGTCTGTTTCATGGGGTTTGATTTTGCCCTAGATTGTCTCTTTCTGTTAAATTCAAAAGAAGAGGTGGAGACATAGGTCTGATAAATCTCTAATCTGAGACAGCTCTAATCCAGGACTAACCGTTGAAAGTCCTCTAGATCACTGTTCAATCTGTCAAACTTTGCCTCAGATTCCCTACAAACCTTTATGCAGTCATTCCTTATATTGTAAATTTATGAAAGAAAGTCACGTTATTTAGTCCTTATCTCAGGCCAACAATTGTTGAGTTGCTGATCATATGATCTCTGCCTAGCCTCTGCTTGGCTGGGGTGACTGAGACATGGTTGACAAACACACTGTTGGCTGGCCATAGTGGCCTCTGTTTTCATGATGAGGTTTTTCTATGTCAAAATCTCAACCTTCTCTTGAAAGTTTTTGTTTTTTACATAAAGACATAGTATTAGAACTCTTACTTTTTTTTTTTTTTTGTTTTTTTGGTAGAGGTAAAACATACTGACTTAGGGTAACAATGGCTGCTAAGGGGAACTTTTGACAAAAACCCAAACAGTCAATATTTCCTTCTTTAATTGGTACACCCAGGCCTAAAACCAAAAGCCTAAATACAAGATAATCTTGCCTTTGTAAACTTCTGAAACCTATACTTGCGTATTCTTTCTACTCACCTTTACCCGACCCCTTTAAGGAGTTACTCTTTCTTCAGGATTTTCTCAGGAAAAGAACTATCATTTTGCAAAACTGAGAGGCCAGAAAACAGATTTGTGGAAGTCAAAGTAAAACCCTGGTCTCATAAGCGAATGAGTAATGTACAGAATTGTTGAATCACTGTATTGTATACCTGACACCAATATAACACTGTATGTTAACTGGAATTAAAATTTTTTAAAAAAGAAAAAAAGAATCCTGATCCTAAGACAAAACAAACCCTGGTCTAGAGCCAAATCAAGGGCTATAATCAGAAGACAGGCAAAATATTGCTATAGAATTCATAATTTTGTTAGATACTTATTGTCCCGGACTGTAGATCCACACCAAGTAATTCAATTAATTTTTAGCCCCTCTGGTGGAAAAATATATTTTAAATCAGCATGATAAAAAAGAAAACATATACATAACCTAGATATATAAAATTTTAAGTAAATAGAAAATATACTATATAAGTTTTAGAAGTCTTTCTTGTAAAGTTAGATTTTTTTGAGCGAGAGAGAGTGTGCATGCTCACGCAAGCAGGGGAGGGGCAGAGAAGGAGAGGGAGAGAATATTAGCAAGCTCTACCCTCAGCGGGTGGACTGGATCTCACGATCATGAATTAATGACCTGAGGGGAAATCAAGAGTCAGATGCTTGACCCTACTGAACCCCCACCCCGGGCACCCCTAAAGTTAGATTTAATTCACATCCAAAATTATAAAGTATCAATTTAATTCTTATGTGTTTGTAACCACAATTAAAAATAAAATTTAGACATTTGAACTGGTAAACTACAAATGAAAAATAGAGTTCAGAGAATTTCAAAGGATGTTCTGGGATAAACCTAATACTGAAGTAAAAGGGAAGTTTGTCCTTTCTTTTTGTGAATGGGCTTAAATGAGAATTAAGAGATCTAATCAGAAAAAAATTAGGATGTCAATTGCCAGTTTAAAAAACATTCAGTATATTGAGAGACATTTCAATAGTCTTATTGACCAAACAGGCTAGAAACATAATTTATGGGTCTCTAGATAAAAGAACTGAAAAGGCCTCTCTTCTGTAATATCTGAGGCTATGGATAAAGAAACCTATGGACATTATAAGCAAAAGAGCCATTGAAAAACTGATGTTCCACATCGGCAACAACCAAAGGACAATTGTCCAAAAATCTACATGCTGATGCCACTCTAAGAGAAAAGGAATTCTCTGTCTTTCCTCTAAATTCCCAAAGGGAATGGTTATGATTCAAGATAAACAATACCTTTTTTCGTTCTTGTTTATGTGGATGCCACTATTACTGTCAACTACTCTCTATGCTCCAACTACCACTGCATTCCCACTGTGTAGATTCTTCATAGAAACATTTAAAAATTGTTTGAAAAGGAAGGGAAATTTGACATGGTAAGAAAAAAAGAAAACTTGACTTAATGTGGAAATGACTGGTTGTACCATATAACAAATTACGACAACAACAAGAAGAAGAAAAGCCAAATTTGAAGACATGTAATAACTGTAACTGATGTTTTGAGATCATAGTCAGAAGAATACACCTTGATTCTCTGGGATAAAACACCTACAAATGTAATAAATAAAAGCTACTCCCAGACATTTTGTCCTTGAGCTGCACATGATCAAATTATAGCTGATCTAGATGTGAGAACACCTATAGTATTAAGATGTTACCAAAACAAAAAAACAAAGCAAAGCAAAACCGGAAACCCCCCACAACTTTATGGTCCCAGAATCCCTATGGGCACAAGATTCCAGGGACAAAACAGATTAATCAGAGCAGTGGATTAGAGTCCAAACTGATCCTTCCTACGTTATGTAAACTTTGTTTATAGAAAGTTAGGCCATATTCCAGGGATGAGAACTTAACAGCATGGCACATCTCAAAAGCCCATTGCCTATTAAGGCGCACCTTAATTTAAAATTAATAACAATGCTTACACTCTTTGTTTCAGAGCAATTAAAGACCTCAATAAAATCAGTTAAAATATCCTCAGAATTTATACAAAATCTTGAAATCTGTGTTGCATATCAAAATCCCTATTGCTAGCAGAAAGCACCCACTGTTTTTCTACTAAATGCTTAGAAAATTATGAATTATTATTACTTTCTCCTTCTTATATTAGCATCCACTGGATACCATTCTTAATCCAGCAACGCTATATTCTATAGTCCATGAAGAAGATTCCCAGGATTATGTTTCTATAATTTCAGAAGGCTTCATGTCCAGAAAAAAAAACTTTTGTGCACTTGGATTTTTTTTTTCCCAACTGGGTGGCAGTCCACACTGTTGCTGGCACTACATGTTGTACCTGGATTAATGCTATGGGTGGGATAGAACAATCTATGTCAAACCTAGAAGAAGGAATTACACATGACTCTCTGAGAGAGATACAGAGAGACATTTGGACTTGCCTTCTTACTTGGGCCTAGAAAATCCTGGTCATGGTTCTGCGTTCTCTTTGCATTTCATTTTATATCATAATTCTAGTTACACTCATTTGTCGTACACTCATTCAATGTTTGTATTCCAGAGTCTTAAGGGCTACTGAGAAGCCATTGTTCTGACAGATTATTCAACACATCATTTTATGATGAAAAAAGATGGGCTCACACTGATCAGTGTGCAACCTGAAAACCAGAAGTCTACAAATGGAACCATACCTTTAAGGAAAACCAGTTATAGTGGCAGTGATCTGGACATACGTGGATGATCTCTCTCGCAGCTTTCGCTAAATGAGGACCAAAAGGGAGAAATTGAGAATAAAAATATTCTGATAATTGAAGACCTAAGTGTAAGACCCATAAAATCCAAGAAGACAGCACAGACAGTAATTTCTCTGACACTGGCCATAGCAGTATTTTTCTAGGCATGTCTCCTCAGGCAAGGGTTTATGCCAAAATAAAAAGCTTTTGCACAATGAAAGAAACCATCAACAAAACAGAAAGGCAACCTACTGAATGGGAGAAGATATTTGCAAATGACATATCCAATAAGGAGTTAATATGTAAAATATATAAAGAGCTTACACAACTCAACACCTAAAAACGAATCCAATTAAAAAATGGGCAGAAGACATGAACTGCCATTTCTCCAAAGACATATAGTTGGCCAACAAACACATGAAAAGATGCTCAACCTCACTAACTGTTAGGGAAATGCAAATGAAAACCACCATGAGGTATCATCTTACATCTGTCAGAATGACTAAAATCAAAAACACAAGAAACAACAAGTGTTGGAGGGGATGTGGAGAAAAAGGAACCCCTGTGCACTATTGGTGGGAATGCAAACTGATGCAGCCACAGTGGAAAACAGTAATGGAGTATTTCCACTACTGGGTATTTGCCCAAAGAATATGAAAACACTAATTTTAAAAGATATATGCCCCCTACTGTTTATTCCAACATTATTTACAATAGCCAAGATATGGAAGCAGCCGAAGTGTCCATCGATATATGAATGGATAAAGAAGATGTGGTGTGTATATATATAACAGAATGTTATTCAACCATAAAAAAGAATGAAATCTTGCCATGTGCAACATGGATGGCTGTAGATGGTAAAATGCTAAGTGAAATAAGTCAGTCAGAGAAATACAAATACCATATGATTTCACTCATATGTGGAATTGAAGAAACAAAACAAAGTACAAAAGAGACAAAAAACAGACTCTTTAATATAGAGAACAGATTGTTGGTAGCCAGAGGGAAGGTGGGTGGGTGGTTGGATGAAAGAGGTGAAGAAGGTGAAGGGTACACTCATCATGATGAGCACCGGGTAATGTATAGGATTCTTGGATTGCTGTATTGTACACCTGAAACTAATATAAGAGTGGATGTTAATTATACTGGAATTAAAATATAATAGTAATAAAAATGTTTTAAATTAAAAAAAATATATTCCTCACAAACTTGAGAAAGGATGGCTTGTTTTGTGGCCTGGTAACAAGAAGGCACCAACACTGGTGTTAAACTTGTTTTAATTGGTCAGCAATTTGCCTCAATGAACAGGCTTCTGCAAGCCAACTGTCAACCTTCACTTCTAAAAGTTGGCGAGTCAGAGATGGACTCACTTCAATAAACATGCCTCTGAGTGACACCCAATCAGCAACAGTCTCAGCTGAGTAACCAGACTTCTGCAGATCATGTCCACACAAGTTTTGCTTCTAAAAGTCCTCCAATTCCTAGACTTGGGGATTCCTGGAATTTGGGATTCCCCAAATCCCTATATAATATTAGTAGATGTCTCTGCTTAAAGAGAATGTGTTTGCCTATGTCCTCCCTTACTGTAGTAAGCAATACATTCAGCTTTTTTTTAAATTTCAGATATTGAGTGGTGGTCTCATAAGCCACTGAGAAGTCCAGTTATGAAAACAGAAACCTCTCTGGGTATTTCAGGCAAAGGTAAGATAATACAGGGAATTTCTCACACAGACTGTGAAGGGCTGTGAAAACAAAAAAGGGGTGCCTGAGGTAGCCCAGAGATTAGTAACTCTAGATGAGGTAAAGCTTCTGAACTATTGGTTAAGGTGAAAGTATACCCTTAACTCACGACAAGCCATCTTCCAAGGCACTGGGGAGCAGCAAGGAACAACACAGATGAGGTCCCAACTTTGATGGCGTCTCCATTCTTTGTGGGCTTGGTGACAGACAACAATGAGCTTACGGCTGCAGATAAACAAGGTACGGGAAGGGAAGTAACATGAAGATGATATAACAGACACGTGATACATTGGGAAGGTCTATTTTAGATGATGGTGATAATGCTGAGGCACCTTAGGCCAACCCAGCCAGGCCTGGGGAGCAAAGCATCCCAGGCAGAGGGAACAGCCACTTGTCCTACAACGACTACCATTACAATGCTATGTCACCAGCATACTAGCTAACCCTTTGGAGAATTTGCTTATTCTTCTTTTTTTAAGTAGGTTCCATGCCAGTGGGAAGCCCAATGCAGGGCTTGAACTCACAACCCCGAGACCAACACCTGAGCTGAGATCAAGTGTTGGACGCTTAACTGACTGAACCACTCAGGTGCCCCTTTTTTCTTTAAAGTTGCAAACAAGACAAAGTCCATAAAGTGTGTCTATGACTCTGGCTGGATGACTGGCCAACTGTTTCCTTGATGAGGTAGGATAAAGGAGAGGAGAAGAGGTGGGGAAACACCTTCTGCGGAGGAAAATACAGAACAGGTGGTGATTACTTCATTCGCCTTTGCATATGTGAGAAATGCTTGCGAAATTTCTAGGAACTGGGCGTTGCCAGAAGAAAAACTATATATAAAAGCTAATTACTAGCAATAACAGCATCAATAAGCCTAATCACACCTGGGGTGGGTGAGCTGGAAATAGAAAACCCAGCTTATCACACACTTACAAACCTGTCACTTGTGGTAATCAGAGCTTAAAAAAGGGAGAATGGCTGTTCAGAGAACAGTTCCTGCTATTATTTCTCAGTAGTCAAACTCTTGGCTAATTGGGAAATGCTGCTTCTTTATTTTTTTTATTTTTTTTTTTTAAATTTTTTTTTTTTCAACATTTTTTATTTATTTTTGGGACAGAGAGAGACAGAGCATGAACGGGGGAGGGGCAGAGAGAGAGGGAGACACAGAATCGGAAACAGGCTCCAGGCTCCGAGCCATCAGCCCAGAGCCTGACGCGGGGCTCGAACTCACAGACCGCGAGATCGTGACCTGGCTGAAGTCGGACGCTTAACCGACTGCGCCACCCAGGCGCCCCAATGCTGCTTCTTTAAAAGCAGATGTAAAGATTGAAGGCAGGCCTAGGGAATGATGAGCATGAACTGGACCGAAGAGGCTGACATAAATCAGGAGAGGTGGGTCATCCTCCAGTTCTGCTTTAACCAGATGTGTGACCCCCTCGGGGGCCCGGGCTCCTCCATCTTTACAAAGAGGCAATGGATCACAGCGGTGGTTTCTCAATGGACTTTTTAGCTGCTGAGTCTTTTCTTCAAATGGTATCTTATGCAGAGGCCTAACATCGAAACCAATTTTAAAGATGAAATTATGGGGCACCTGGGTGTCTCAGTCAGTTAAGTGTCTGACTCTTGATTTTGCCTCAGGTCACAATGTCGAGGTTCATTGGATCAAACCCCATGTCAGGCTCTGCACTGACAGCACAGAGCCTGCTTAGGATTCTCTCCCTCTCCCCCTCCCCTCTGCCCTTTCTCCTCTCTCTCTCTCTCTCAAAATAAATAAATATTAAAAAAGTTTTTTCTATGTTTATTCATTTTTGAAAGACAGAGAGAGACAGAGCGCAAGCAGGCGTGGGGCGGATTGGGGGGCACAGAATCCGAAGCAGGGTCCAGGCTCTGAGCTGTCAGCACAGAGCCCGACGCGGGGCTGGAACCCAGGAACTGTGAGATCATGACCTGAGCCGAAGTCAGATGCTCAACTGACTGAGCCACCCAGGCACCTCAATAAATAAATACTTTTTAAAAAAGATGAAATTGCTATGGTTGATGAAGAGGTGATGGATCCAGAAACCCATTCATTCATTCACTCCCTCCCTCATTTATTAATTTATACACTGGTTGGAATCCTATTTTTGAAATCCTATTACGTGCCAGACAATATTCTAACTGCCTGGTGAACATTAGTGAACAAAACAGACAGATATGTTTTATGGAATTTAATTATCTAGCAAGTAGAAGCAGATGATAAACAATAAACATAGTAAATCAATAAATTATATGTTAGAAGGCAATACATCTAACGGAAAGAAGTGAAGTAAGCCAGAGGAAGGAGAGCCCAGAGTGCCCATTTGTCGTGAAAACTGTAAGAGAGAAGGAAGTCAGGAGAAGCCTCATGGAGAAACTGAGGTTTCAGCAAAGACTTGAAAACAAGGAAAAAAAAAAAAGAAGAAGAAGAAGAAGAGGAAACCACCAAAGAGATGTCTGAGAGAAGAGAACCCAGGCAAAGAACAGACTGAGCAAAGGCCCTACTTGGAGACACCCTTGCATGTCAGAGAAACAGCAAAGACGCCAGGGCGCAGGAATGCGTGGACAAGGCGGAGATCAGTGAGAGGGGAGCCTACAGGGGTAATGGGGGCTGGATTGTGCAAACCACAGTCTGGGTCTGGTCGCCAGAATTTGGCTTGTACACTGAGGGACATGGGGAGCCACTGCCGGGCTCTGAGCCAAGGAGTAGCCTTCTGTGACTTCTGTTTTAACGGGCTCACTCTGGCTGCTGCCTTGAGAATCAACGAGATGGTGAGAAGGGTGACGCCAAGAGACTGATTGCATGTCATTGCCCCATTCACGCCACAAGTGAGGCGGCTCAGAGCAGGGCAGTAGCAGCCGAGGGGTGAGAAATGTGTCTGGGGTCTGGACATAGTTGCAAGGCCTCGGCCCTCAGCTGCCAACTCACTCCCCTCGCTGCATCCAGGGCACCTCCTGGAATCCCTCGGACTTCTGGGAGCACAGTTTGCAAAGCCATGGGCATTCTGACGGGCAAGTCTCCCTACCTGCTCCCTACTGATCCCCATCTCCAGGGGCTCTGGGGCCCTTGTGTTTAGGGAGGTGCTTAGGGGATGGTGTGACCTGCTGAACCTAATTTGTTTTAGCCCAAACATTTACATTTTGGATAATGAGAAATATTCAGGCTTGTAAGTCATCACGAGAGTCTACCCCAAGGCGACCTCTGACTCCGAGGACAGCCTCATGCGCCTGACTGCAGCGAAGAACTCCTGTGAGGGCTTCAAACATGCCACGGCCCTTGGTGTGCACGTCCACCCCTCCTTCTCAGGATGACAGGAAGGGACCAGCATCCACTTGGCACCTCGAGTCTCAGATCCCTCCATAGTCTGTGCTTTCTGCACTGTCGTGTTCACGACAACTCCGTGTTCCATACATTCAGTTCTCAAAGGAAGTAGGTTGTGTTGACTAAAATCATGCCGATAGCTCCACATAAAAGCAATAGTATAAGCAGCAAAATTTCTTTAAAAAATATTTTTTTTAAGTTTATTTATTTTGAGAGAGAGAGAGAGTGTGTGTGTGCGAAAGTGGGAGAGGGACAGAAAGAGAGGAAGAGCGAATGCCCCGCAGGCTCTGCACTGTCAGCACACAGCCCAGTGGGCAGCTCTCTCGCGCGGACTGTGAGACCACGACCTGAGCCAAAATCAAGAGTCAGAAGCTTATCTGACGGAGCCACCCAGGTGCCCCATAAGCAGCAAAATTTCAAAGAGCTGCAAGGCGAATGGATGTTTGTGTTTGTTCCCTTTAGTTAGATTTTATTGGCAGCTGCTTGTCATATGACCTGAAGGGCACAGAAGGCCTATCTACCAAAATTACCTGCCCTATAGGTTTCCATATCCCTGGAATTATCCAAATGTAAGCCAGGATGCCAAATAATAATAAGCCGGGATTTATCTCAAATACTAAATATGCTCACTTAGTAAAGGCTATCTGGAGCGATGTGTTGAGAAGGTTCGAGAAGCCACATCCAGGTTCAACAACAACAAAAACTGTACCTGGAATTAGTTTGTCATGGGTACATGGTAAGGAGATATCGCCATATATTCTATCCCTGTTTTAAGCCGTTCTTTTATGTTCAAAGGCCCTGTATTCAAAGACACCAGCTAAAATACAAACATGATCAGAAAAAGTTACCGATAATGAATTCAGTTGAACATCCATTCAAATGTTAGGTATGTTTTGAGGGGTAAGTTCCTTTTCTCAACTATGTATATTAATCTTTTTTTTAAAAAAAGGTTTATTTATTTATTCTTGAGAGACAGAGAACCCAAAGCAGGCTCCAGGCTCCGAGCGGTCAGCGCAGAGCCTGACATGGGGCTTGAACTCGCGAACCATGAGATCATGACCTGATCCGAAGTTGGATGCTCAACCAACCGAGCCACCCAGGTACCCCTAGGTATCTTAATTCTTAAGTTGAATATATCCTGGCTCGAAGCTGCTTAGTTAGGAAATAATTGTTAAATGTAAATCTGGTAACATTCAACCCAGCTATTTTGTTCCCTGCCTTTGGCATCACACCTTTCCTGAAAGTTACTTTTCGAGCACCCACTACCTGCAAGGTACAATTTAGGTTCTTTCCGTTTATTATCTCAAATTCCCACCGCACTCCAGCAGAGCGGGTGTGATTTATTTCCATTTTACATAGAAGGGTCTGGAATGTCGCAAAGCTATGGGAAGCAAACAAAGGTTCTGAACCCAGTTCCATCCACCTGCAACACTTTGCTCTTTCTCTCTTTTAAAAATTTGGAATCAGCCCTGTGTGCTCATGCACAGCCTCATGCAGGGAGAAATTACCTACTAATAGATGTCTCCAGCTGACAAATGGCGAAGCTGTTCTTCTCAAAGATGATTCCAGTAGCTTGAGCCTGGTGATCTTTGTGATTTCACTAAGTAAAGCCCTGAAGGCAATTAACACTGATTCAATAAAGGCTGAAACCCTTACCAAATCATTTGTTTGCATCTCTTCAATAAAATGGAAATGCCAGCTGGACGTGACGCGCCTCATTCTGCGGGTGATATTTTGAAAGAGATGACTGTTTTCTCAGAGCTCACATTTCCTTTCCAGTCCCCTCCCTTGTTCACTCTTCTCCAGGCTGCCTCCTGTTGGGACAGTTGCTGGGAAACATCAGGTTTCCAAATACTGAACCATGAGTGGGAAGTTACTCAGAAAGCATGCCTGATTTTTCAAGTCTACATTTCTGATTTTTATAGGACATCAATACTTAATTGAAGGTTTCCACTGACACAGATAATACGAATTTAGGGCATAAAAAGTAAACCTCCAAATGAGCATTTATGCCTTATGCATCTTTTTTTTTTTTTTAATTTTTTTTTAATTTTTTTTTTTATTTATTTTTGGGACAGAGAGAGACAGAGCATGAACGGGGGAGGGGCAGAGAGAGAGGGAGACACAGAATCGGAAACAGGCTCCAGGCTCCGAGCCATCAGCCCAGAGCCTGACGCGGGGCTCGAACTCACGGACTGCGAGATCGTGACCTGGCTGAAGTCGGACGCTTAACCGACTGCGCCACCCAGGCGCCCCGCCTTATGCATCTTTTAAAAAAATGTGAATTTATTTTGAGAGAGAGAGAGAGAGAGAGCGTGCGCATGCGAGCAGAGGAGGGACAGAGAGAGAGAGAGAGAGGGAGAGAGAGAATCCCAAGCAGACTCTGCAGTCTCAGTGCAGAACCTGATTCAGGGACTGATCACACAAACCATGAATTATGACCTGAGCTGTCATATCGAGAGTCAGACGCTTAACCAAATGAACCATCCAGGCGCCCCTATGCATCTTTAATAATGCTTCCAAGAGGGGACACAGAGTCAAACATGGCAAGCTTCACCAGCAAGCATTCAACCCATAAATGCCCACTGTTTGATCCCTACCACACCAGCTTCTTTAAAGGATACCAGAGAACCAAGGGACCCAGAATTCACAGAGTTTAACCTCTATGTGTGGAGGCAATGGGGACACCAAAGGCATTTGAAGAACATCAGGATGACAACAGCTAACACAGAGCAATTTTTCACATGACAGATCATGCCCTAAATGCCTTAAGTAAACCAACAGGTTTAATACTTATAACAACATCAGGAGCTAGGTGCTATTTTTATTCCCATTTGACAAATGAGTAAACTGAGGCTGGGGTCGCACGACTAGTAGGAGGCCAGGCTAGATGTGAACCCCACCTCTTAACCACAGCTCTGTACTACCTCTTATGTTAACCACCTGGTGAAGTGGCCATAAGTATAAATAAAGCCGGGACATAGGGAATTTAATGGAGCCTGTGGAATGCAGGGAGGCTTCCAAGAAGAGTCCTGAATTCCTGTGCCTGTGTCTCTCTCACACTGGAAGCCTAGAAACCTGTCTGAGGTTTGACTTCCTCAGCTTAAATCCCACCTCAATTTCTTACTAGCTTTGTGACCTTGGATACATTTCTTAACCCCTCTGGGCCTGTTTCCTCAACTGTAAACTAGGCGTAGTGATTGAACCTATAAACATTCTAGAGTGGTTGTGAGAATAAAATGAGACACCAGAGGCAAAGGATTTAGTGCAGCTTAACACATCGTACAAGCTCAGCGAGTGTTTGCTGTTGTTGTTATTACTCTTATCGTTGCGATTGAGCATAGGACATAGATGACTGCCAGCTTACACTGGCAAGGAGGGTGCACAAAGGTATTGCCAAGCAGGGCAGGAACTTGGAGCTTCAACGATGCTTGGCTGCAGCAACCACGATTCTTTGGTTCTGTTTCTCTCTCCATCTCTCCCTCTCTCCCTCTCCTACTAGGATTAGGCTTCTTCTATGGGGAGGAAAGAATGGTGTGGGTGGAGGCAAGGGCTCCCAACATTTCCAGAATGTTCTTGGCCCAGCCTAGTGACCCCAGAAGAAAGAGGAGCAGCAGACTCCCTAGGGAAGGTTCTGTTGGGCTGGGATTGGTCATGTGACCCTCCCTGAGTCAATCACCATGGTCAAGGGTACCACCATGGCCAAGGGTATCACTGTAGGCAGTCATGCCAAGAGCCTCATGGAGCAGTGGAGGGCTAGTTTCTCCAAGGAAGCAGGTGCTGTCCCAGAAGAGAGAGCACAGGGATGCAAAACAAAAACAACAGATGTTAGTCCTCCAACACCCACCCTTAGTACATAAAAATAAGTTTACTTTGTCACACATGGGTACATCACTTTATTAATAACCAAATAATATTCTTTGTGATGAAAGAAAAATTATCATGTATATCAACTTAGAAGCTTAAAACCAAAAACAACAAAGCAAAGAAGGTGGTCTCTCAGTGAAAAACAAATTTTAAAATACTAGTCAGATCGTTGTTAATTTTGTAACTTTCTCTTTTCTTCAGCTGCCTAGGTTTTTTTTCAAAGTTGTGGTAATTTGGGGCGCCTGGGTGGCTTAGTCAGTGGGGTGTCTGACTCTTGGTTTTGGCTCAGGCCATGATCTCACGGTTTGGTTTGTGAGTTGCAGCCCTGCATTGGATTCTGCACTGGCAGTGTGGAGCCTGCTTCGGATTCTCTCTCCCTCCCTCTCTCTGCCCCTCCCCTGCTCTCCCTCTCTCAAAATAAATAAACTTTAAAACAAAAACCAAAAATAAAATTATGCTAACTTGTTCAATTTTTCTGTCCTACAGAGTTCCTTACATAGTTTTTATTTGGGAAGAGAGAAAACATTCTGCTATAGATACAATAATGCAAGTTGTCAAAAATAAAATTTGTAAAGAATTACTTCAAAAAAATTTGCCCTTATTCCATGGTTGCAGTGCTATCATAGCAAATCTACAGATCATCTCATTTTCTCTTTTTGATGATTTTGGGTAAAGTGGCAATGGAACTGATAATGATGTGCAAGCCTTACCTTTCGTTAAGTTTTTATTGATTCTGCAAATATTTCTTGAGGTTGTGCTATGCTATTTTCACCAGTCTGAATGAAATATGTTGGAGCAGGAAATGCAAAAAGCCAGCACTTCTATTCCTGAACTCCCATGATTGGCTGAGTAGTCCCTTCACTTAGAACACTGCTGAAAGAGCAGCTGGGTGGCTCAGTTGGTTGAGCCTCCGACTTCGGCTCAGGTCATGATCTCACAGTTTGTGGGTTCGAGCCCTGTGTTGGGCTCTGTGCTGACAGCTCGATGCCTGGAGCCTGCTTCGGATTCTGTGTCTCCCTCTCTCTCTGCCCCTTCCCTGCTCATACTCTGTCTCTGTCTCTGTCTCTCTCCCTCAAAAAGAAATACAGTTAAAAAAAAAAAGAACACTGCTGGATACTTGATGGCAATCAGACTGGATTTAAACATACTGATAAGCCAAAGAAGTTGATACACAGCTATTTAAAATATAATCTTATCTTTTCAGTGGAAGGAAGGTGGTCCTTGGGAGAGGAAACCAGGAGGCCTCTAGGGTGATTGCTCTGTTCCATTTCTTTTCTTTTACTTTAATTTTTAAAGTAATCTTAGAGTAAAAATGACTTCTTTTTCCTTTTGGTGTACAGTTCTTTGAATTTTAACATATATGTAGATTTATGTGACCATCACCGAAATCAGGATTTTGGGGTTCTATCACCCCGCAAAAAACAGCCTCATGCTACCCTTTTACAGTTACCTCTTCCCTACCCCTTTACCCCTGGCAATCACTGATCTGTTCTCCATCACTGGAGTTTTGTGTTTTCAAGACTATCACATAAATGGAGTCATACAATATGTAACCTTTTGAGACTGGCTTCTTCTACTTCTCATAATGTTCTTGAGATTTGTCTAAGTTGTTGCATGTAGTAGCTAGTTCTGTTTTATCTGAGTAGTATTCCATTGCATGGCTATGCCACAGTTTTATTCATTCACTCACTGAAGGGCATTAATGTTGTTGCCAATATTTGGCGATTACAGAAAGAGCTGCAATAAATATTTGTGTACAGGTTTTCAGGTAAGCATGTTTCATTTCTTGACCTGGGTGGTGAGTTCACAAGTACTTGCTTTGTGACTAATCCTTGAGCTGTACCTTTCTGTTCTCTTGCTCATTTCTCTATGATGTTATATTTTACAGTGAAGGGGTTTTGAAATAGCAGAGTCTGCTAAGTTTACGAGAAAGGAAATTTCCTGGTGAAGGAAATGACTGAGAACAAAATTTCCATTTGGTCTGTACACTTATAATATTATACGATTTTAACAAAGACCTTCACATCCTCTCGACTAAGAGGTCAGGTATTAAAGAACTATCATCATGACAGTTGTTTATCTGCTGATTGTGACAAAAGCTTCTGAGGCCTCTTCCTGGAAGCCTGACAAATATCAAAGCTCTTTCACAGATACTCTAGACTTCACAGGTGAAATGGATGCATGATTTCTTTGAACATTATAATAATCCAGGTGGGCTATGCTCTATTCCAATAACCTAAGGGCATTGGAAGGGCAGCTTTTGGCAGAAGTAGAGGAAATCTGAATGATACAGGCTAATTCAGTGACCCACATCCATATCGACTTTTTAGTTAGTGCTATATATAATTTGGCCTTACAACTGCTTAGCCATTTAGGAATTAGGAAGGGAGGATTGTGCAACTGGCTGGATAATTTATTACCCATAGGTCATTAGAGTAGAGCACAGATGTGCTTTGACAGTTATGTTGTTTTCCCTCTCCGCTGTCTTGAAAGAACAAAGCCAAATCAAAATGTGTACAACAGGACCGTAATGCTATGGCCAGATTCAAAAGAAGATCTAGCTAAAGTTGGTATCCCTTCAAGTACAATTTTGTTTCAGGACTAATACAATTAATTACATACTCATTTTAACGTACAATAACCAATTTAATGGCTGCGGTTTATACCACTGAAACATTCATATCACATTGACCTTCCCCGGCCCACAGGCTGAAGTGCACACTTTGGCCGCATTAGCTCAGGGACACTTCTGTGGCTGGCTTTCCCTTGGCCATATACAGAGGAAAGCTACCAGAGGGTTCCACGCCAGGAAGGAGTCAGCTCTTTAGCACCTGAAAGCTAGTTTAATGGGGCAAGAGTCATTGACAGATTGCTGGACAAGTTTCCATTCATTTGGGGACAGGGTAGCCTACTAGAACTGAGTGCTCATTGTGCAGCCAGAAGTGGGGACTCTGTTGGTGGGCGATAGTCACTTTAGGTTCTTGATCAGGGGAAAGAAACAATGACAGACATAGGATGGCAATAGGAAACACAGTGCCTCAAGTCCTGCCTTGGTTTTTTGAATTAAGATATACTTGCCATGTAACTCTGACACTGCATTAATTTTAGGTGCACAAAATAATGATTTGATGTATGTATATATCGCAAAATAATGACCACATTAAGTTTAGTTAACATCTATCACCACATAATACAATGTTTTATTTCTTGCGACAAGACCTTTTAAGCTCTGGTTTCTTAGCCCCTTTCAAACATGCAGTACGGTTGTATGTGTTATTAACTATAATCATCTTACATCCTGAGGACTTTTTAATTTATTTATTTCATAACAGGACATTTGTACTTTTTGCTCCCCTGCCGCCCACTGCCTCCTCCCCTCTAGCAAAACGATGAATCTATTCTGTTTCTGTGTTTATTTTTTTTCCTAGATTCCACATGAATGAAGTCGTATATTATTTGCCTTTCTCTATTTGACTTGTTTTACTTAGCATGATGCTCTCAAATTCCATCTCTGTTGTCACAATGCCAGGATTTCCTTCCTTTTTTTTTTTAAACTTTTTTTTTTTTTTACATTTATTTATTTTTGAGAGACAGAGGGAGACAGAACACAAGTGGGGGAGGGGCAGAGAGAGGAGACACAGAATCTGAAGCAGGTTCCAGGTTCTGAGCTGTCAGCACAGAGCCCAGCACGGGGCTTGAACCCACAAACTGAGAGATCATGACCTGAGCCAAAGTCAGATGCTCAACCGACTGAGCCACCCAGGTGCCTCAGGATTTCCTTCCTTTTATGGGTGATTAATATTAACACACTTTCTTTATCCATTGATCCATTGATGGCCGCTTAAGGTTTTTTTTTTTAATTTTTTTATTAATTTTTTGAGAGACAGAGACAGAGCACGAGCAGGGGAGGGACAGAGAGACAGGGAGACACAGAATCTGAATCAGGCTCCAGGCTGTGAGCTGTCAGCACAGAGCCTGACCCGGGGCTTGAACTCACCAACCATGAGATCATGACCCGAGCCCAAGCAGTTGGCCACTTACACGACTGAGTCACCCAGGCACCTCCGCGTAGGTTTTTTCTATGTCTTGGATTTTGTAAATAATGCTGTGATAAACATGGGACTGAAGATATCTCTTGGACGTACTGTTTTAGGTTCCTTCAGGTATGTACCTAGAAGTGGAATTACTAGATCATGTGGTAGTTCTATTTTTAATTTTTTGAGGAATCTTCATGCTGTTTTCCATAGTGGCGGCACCAATTTCCATTCCCAGATTTTGATTTCTTGAGCAAGGAAAAAGACATTTATTCCCAAACATAAGCTCTTGGACAAACATATCCAAAGTGCTACCTTAGATTTTTTTTCAACTTTTTTTTTAACTTTAGAAAAGAAGGGATAATGATTTAAAAAGTGATTGGGGCGCCTGGGTGGCGCAGTCGGTTAAGCGTCCGACTTCAGCCAGGTCATGATCTCGCGGTCCGTGAGTTCGAGCCCCGCATCAGGCTCTGGGCTGATGGCTCAGAGCCTGGAGCCTGTTTCCGATTCTGTGTCTCCCTCTCTCTCTGCCCCTCCCCCGTTCATGCTCTGTCTCTCTCTGTCCCAAAAATAAATAAAAAACGTTGAAAAAAAAAAAAAGTGATGAAGGTGATCATTTGAGTAAGATAAAACACATTCTTGTCCCAATTATTCTCCTAAGTCATTGCATGAGAGAAAGGAATGGTTGCCTGACTTCACGGCCCAGTGTCTGAATGGTCTTCCTGTGTTTCAGAATTCCCTTGAGTGTGAGGTTTGGTAGGACGCAGAGCCCAGCTGTCACCACCACAGCAGCTAAAAAGGCCAGACTCGTTTCCCCAGCCTCTTTTATAACTAGAGGAGGATCCCGTGACCTGAGCGTGGCCAATCACATGCCTCCAGATATGGACTCAGAAAAGCAGGGCCAGGGATGGCCACAGCACCAGCTGTCTGTGACAGTGGGAGACAGTGGCAGGATTCAGGCTTATGGTGGCTGCATCAGACTCTTCATAGGACTGACTGAGTGGTGGATGTGCCCTTGGCTCTTGTTCTGACTATATAGATTCTCTCCCCCACCTCATTTTCCAAGTCTGGTTCTCTAGCCTTCCGAATCCCATAAAAATCCCATTAAAATATTCTTTTAATAAATTCCTTTTCTGCTTAAATGACTAGAGTTGGTTTCAGTTGCTTGCAACCAAGAACCTTGGCTAGTACAGTGAAGCATCCCATGCCAATGTTCCTAAGGACTTTTGCCTGATTTGCTCATCATTCTATGATGGGGACAACTTTATTAGTGCACTTGAATTATGTTAAAGCGTGTAGAAAAGCTCCTAAAGGAAAATAGAATTGTTGCATTTTTGCATTATGTCAAAAGACTAATTAAAGCCATCAATTTTTTCTTATTACAAGTTTGTAGTTTTCCCTGAGAAGAGCACATTCTATGTGCGTTATCAGCTAAAAAACAAAAGGAGCTCACCAGGAAATCACTAGAAGAAAATTCTCAGCGGACAGTCTAAAAAGTGATATATCTTCCAACTGGTCTCAAGATAAAATTGAGTCTCTTCAAAGACAAGAGTTTACACTTTCCCAGCAAGACTCAAGATTCCAAAGTAGCTATGTTAATGTAGAAGGAAATCATGTAAGCCCCTACTTATAAAACGTCTAAGTTGCCTGTTTCTTTGTCCAAATCATCATATCTCAAACAATTACTATGACATTGGTAGAAGACCATTTGAATCTCTGTGAAACATCTGTAGTAAGGTTAATCATACTATCGAACATGAAGTTGGCAACCAAAAGCAGCAGCCAGGAAAATACACAGCCTATTTCCCGTTCACAAACTCAAATCATAAGTTTCTCAGGGCACCAGGTCTCAATGCCTTTTATATTTCCCTCTTAGTGTTGAGCACAGAGCCTTACACATAGTAGGTGACCAATGAGTACTTGTTAATTTAAAATGTTTATTTATTTATTTTGAGAGGTGGGGGGCAGAGAAAGAGAGAGAAAGAATCCCAAGCATCTGTACCATCAGCACAGAGCCCAGTGCAGGACTCAATCCCATGACCGTGAGACATGACCTGAGTCAAAATCAAGAGTCAGATGCCCAACCAACTGAGCCACCCAGGCACCCCAGTACTTAATTTAATTCAGAATAAGAATGATTAAGAACAGCAATATGAGCAAAACCAGGAGGTAGCAGTGGCCTGCACCATATGGAAGAAAAGGGTTGGACAGATTGTGCACTGGGAGTGGAGGGAGGGAAACATTCACACTGTAGACAGTACAGACCTATAGATTTATTATGACAAAATCAGTGTATTATGGCATTTTTCTACAGACGTGTCTAAGATGGGTGTCTTTTAGTAATTTACAAAAAGGCACTGTCATGACCATCGTTGGGCTAGCAACAGCCTGGGCAGTGCCTGGTTAGAGGAAGAGATGGATGGGCATTTAACCTTAAAGAGATCTTGAGATCATTGGAAGAGGGGAGGGGCATCAACAGGAATCCCGCTGACTAAGCAGTTGTTACATTTGCGGTCAAGAGTTTAGGAGCCAATCAATATATTGTATCACTTCAGTGGGGTACTTGGGGCACTCTGCTCCTCTCTCTCCCTAGGTCACATTCCAGTCAGTGGACTCTCTGCCGCTTGCTCCTAGAGGGAGGGGGTAGGGGAGTCTCCCATTAGATCCAACTGGATCATGTCCCAAGAAAGCCACATCAGTCTGGCACTGGGCAAGAGCCAGCAGCTCAGTCCCTGGGGTCCTGCAGACGGGAGGGAGTAGAGTGAAAATAGACTCTGTATGGAACAGCTGGGGAACAGTTATAGTCGATCATCTCATGGCTTAAAGCAGTGGTTCCCCAAGGGATGATATCACATCTCAGGGGGCATTTTTGTAATTTGAAGAGGAGTTTTGGTTAGCACAATGATTACAGGAACACTATCTGCATTTGGTGGCCAGACTGGGGAGGCTAAAATGACCAGCAATAGGTAGGACAGTCCTATAGAGTGAGGACTCTTCCCAAGTCTGGCATGACTTTTGAATGTTCCAGCAGGTGTTCACATAGTAGAAAACCCTTTTCATAATTATGTGAGCCTGGAAACAACTTAGGGTTTACCTATAACATGAAGCAGTTTGGGCTTGGTTTTAATCTACACACTGATTTTCCAAGAATAAAACTCTATGCAAATCGGGGGAAGTTTGCACTTTGTTTTCTTTGGAATGATACCAGAAGCTGTTCATCACTGTAGAGAACTGTGCCACACGCTTGCTTTGTGCTGCACACCCCTGTGTTAGTCTGTACCTCCAGCTGCTCCATGTGAAAATGTAACAGAAGATATCTGAAACTCCCTTTAGCAGATTCCTTAGCAGATTTAGTTCTAAATATTATTAAAGTATGGATATACAATAAATGCCAGAATCCCGTGGCATTTCATTAATAAACTTTTTGATAGGAAAATTTTATCATCACTTATTTGTAATTTTTAAAACAATGATAAGAAATCTAGAAATCACATTACACATTTAGTTCAGGGTTGCCTGGGGTTTTTTTCCATCGTATTCTAATAGTGACCCTCAATCCTACTCCTGAATGACTGCTCTTTGCCCAGTCTATCCTTGATTCTCCATCACCTACTGAAGCATACTGTCCTCGAAGTGTCTTTTTTTTTTAAGTTTATTTATTTATTTTTGAGAGAGACAGAGACAGTGTGAGGGGGGAGGGGCAGAGAGAGAGAGAGGGAGAGAATCCCAAGCAGGCTCTGCACTGTCAGCAGAAAGCTGGATGCGGGGCTCAAACTCACGAAACTGTGAGATCATGACCTGAGCCGAAACCATGAGTTGGATGCTTAACCGACCAAGCCACCCAGGTGCCTCCCTCAAAGTGTGTTTAATGTGCTAAAGATGGAATAAAAAAAAAGAGTCAACATGTGGCAGGATTTCAACATAGGAAGTGTGCTTTCATGAAACTGTCACTCAGTTCATCTCATAATAAAGGCAATAATTGATACTACACTTATAAATAAGCCCCAGCTCATTAATGAGACTGTGTCACACTTCCTCATCGTCTCCACTATGTCACCATATCATTTGTCTTGGCATGTTAGCCCTGCTTCAATTAAGGCTACTTCCTGCTTTCTCTTATCACAGATAAATAACTCTGGTCTGGCATTACGGATCCTAACACTAGTTCCTACCTTAGTGTCCTCCACGAGACCACTGCTCTCTTATGCTCCCTTATGTCTTTTATGTCGAATGGAATCTTATCTGCTTCCTTTTCTTAAAGCCTGACTCATGTATTATTAAGCACGGGTGCAACCAATTCATATCTTCTAGTGAAATCAGACCTTACCATCTACACGAAATAAATTTTATCATCACTACATTTATTTTATTTCTCCATTATATCACAGTTGCATTATATCGCTTTTTGCTAAAGTGGCCAGTGTAGGTAAATTTTATTATTTATGAGTTTTATTTCAGGATATATTTTGTTTGGCATAAAAGCAAAAGAAACAAACAAACTGCCATGGCCAGGTGAAGAATGGCCGGAAACCCCAGGGCATCCTAGGTTCTTGTCCTTCTCACAACCAGGAAAGACCTTTATGTGGCCCACAGTCACTGGACAGGAATTAAGCATGGGGTGGTGGAGCTGGTGGTGGAGTCCTCCCTCCCTCTCTCCCTCCCTCCTTTCCTCCCTCCCTTCCTTCCTTTCCCCTTCCCTTCCTCCCTCACTTCCTCCCTCCCTCCCTCCCTCCCTCCCTTCCTTCCTTCCCTCCCACCCTCCTTCTCTTCCTTCCTTCCTTCCTTCCTTCCTTCCTTCCTTCCTTCCTTCCTTCCCTTCCTTCATCTCCTTCCTTCCTTCCTTCCTTCCTTTCCTTCCTTCCTTCCTTCCTTTCCTTCCTTCATTTCCTTCCTTCCTTCCTTCCTTCCTTCCTTCCTTCCTTCCTTCCTTCCCCATTCTTAGCAAGATCTGGCTAGACCTGGATGACTGATGAAAGTTCAACTGCAGAGGCAGACCTGGGGAGCAGTCATGATGCTGCTTGCAGAAATAGGTCACCCAGAACCAGAGCCTGAATCTGACACCACATCTCCGTGTTGGTAGGTTCTCAGATACTTTTACTGATTATTTACCCACTCACACGACCATAGTTATTTGTCTTCAGGTAAACAAGTAGCAAGGAGTTCCTGCTGGACCTAACCTGGATTCAGAGAATGGTTTTGGGCCAGTGCCCCACCCACCCCACGGTACCGGTCAGGGTCCGGCCAGGAAAATAGAAATGACCCCAAGGATTTAAAACTACAGGACTTGGGGCGCCTGGGCGGCTCAGTAGTTGGGCGACCGACTTCGGCTCAGGTCATGATCTTGCAGTCCGTGAGTTCGAGCCCCGCATCGGGCTCTGTGCTGACAGCTCAGAGCCTGGAGCCTGTTTCCGATTCTGTGTCTCCCTCTCTCTCTGACCCTCCCCCGTTCATGCTCTGTCTCTCTCTGTCTCAAAAATAAACGTAAAAAAAAAAAAAAAATTTTTTTTAAATAAATAAATAAATAAAACTACAGGACTTTAGTACAGGGAACAAATTACACAGGCGTTGGAAAAGCAAGGAGCCAATGGAGTGTGTTGAGACAGCTCTGAGATTAGCAACAGCAGGCAAGCACTATACTATGATCTCGAGGCCAGGGACAGACCGGTGAAACTGGAATTATGGCGGGCCTGTCCAACTGCAGCTGGAGCCACAGAGGAAACACAGCCTTGCTGGAGATACTCCCTGAGTTAGGGAAAGGTGAAGAAACACTCTGGCTTTTCCCTTCTACCTGCCAGTCTTCTATCAGCAGCTCCCACTGGGAGCAGCCAGTTGACGTAACAGCCTGAGATACACAACCTGCAGGAGTCAGCTACCTTTCCTAGACCCCCCATTCTGCTCCTTATGACCCTCCTCCCCGATGACAGATCTAAGCAGTGGGAGAGAACAAGGAAATCTCCTAAGAGCAAGCAAGCCCAGTATAAGCAAAGTGGGGGTGGGTGGGGGGAGAGAGAAAAAGGGAAGAGAATCGAGCTAGAGAGGCCAGTTTATCAGCCCTCTAAATTAAGGGATGTATGAGCCAGGGAGACTGCTGGCTCTTTATGGGCTCTATAGGATTGGCTCTATAGGACTTTTTATGACATAGAACTGTGAATTGGCCCTGGGTGATTATTCATGACAGAAATCTCCCCAAGCCTGCAACAGAGAGGACATCTTTCTCTGGTTTCAGGGTTGATGCCGAATGCCTCCTATTTTGATCTTCCTCAGATCATTTGAGTCAGTTTCTAAGAAGTGTGGCTGCTGTACATCCATCCTTTGCCCCTGTCTTTCCCATCCTTCTCCCGGGAGATCCAGACCTTTGTGCGTGCAAGCCAAATTCCCAAACAACCAAGTCCAAATAATTCAAGTCTTTTTCCAACCCTAAATCAACAGATTTTAAGAGCACCTTAATTATTCTTTCATTAAATGCTGTGCTAATTATTTTTTCATTAAAATGCTGTGCATAAGGAAAAGGAGGCAGGCCCAGAGGGAGATATTTGCAAGTCGTATGATGTTAGACATACCAATAAACAGTTTTAAAAACCTTGGATGCCTCAGTGCTAAAATAGGAATTTTTACCTTACCTTGAAAATAAGATGGAAGGTATCTTCCATACTATCAGGGATAGTGGGTATCCAACAAATAATAGGTATTATGACCAAAATAAGCTGAGCCTGGGTGGCTCAGTCGGTTAAGGGTCAGATTTTGGCTCAGGTCATGATCTCACGGTTCGTGAGTTCGAGCCCCACGTCTGGCTTTGTGTGGACAGCTCAGAGCCTGGAGCCTGTTGCATATTCTTTGTCTCCCTCTCTCTCTCTCTGTCCCTACCCCACTCACATTCTCTCTCTCTCTCTCTCTCTCTCTCTCAAAAGCAAATAAACATTAAAAAAAATTTTAAAATAAGCTGTAAATTTGTGGCAATAGATGAAGACAGACACTTGGTAAAACTACCTTAACAACAGAGGTCCTCAAACCCAGTGGCTATCTGTTTTTTTTTTTCTCTTATAATGCTCCACAATAAGTAATACATTTATATCATAGTGCATTTCACATATGACTCTAAAACAAATGTTGCATGGAACATCCCTTACTCTTATTACATGTGACGGATGCTGATGTTTTCTGTGCTTCACATGAGTGGAAAATTCTAACTCATTAGATTCTTCTTTTTAAATGTGTTTAGAAGGAAGTCTGCCTAATTCATTGACGTCAGAGGAAAGCAGGCAGCCATGGACAGCTCAAAAAGAAGTGACTGCTTCCCAGAAGGTTAACATGAATGTAAACCCCAACCTTAGCTACACTCATTGGGTTTTGCCACCAGAACATGAATTCTAAATCATGCTTTACAACTGCTTGTCATGTAACATTTGGCCAAACTTGGAGGAATCCCACTGACATAGACTTGCTTCTGCCTGAGTCATTAAAAATGGCATATGTCGCAACATCTTTATTTGCGTTCTCTAGGAGAGTATTAGTGATTTTTCTATTTTAAGCGATGAAAGATGTGCCTTTGCATTCTGAGGCAATTTCTGTGCCCTCTAATTGCCAATGGGTTTGGTGCAATAGGTAGGCACTTAGTGAAATCACATTATAAAATGAGTTGCTCAAATATTTAATCAGCTGTGTGTGAGCCCAGCCACATGGTTTCTTCTGTAGAGTATTCTATCTACCAGGGCCAGGAGTTGCTATGGGTTGCAGCTTTCCTGTGCAATATGAAAAAGCTGAATTATGAGGTGAGTTCCAGAAATGGCTTCCTCTTGACCAAAGAAAGATTGGCACATAAGACTCTTGGGCCAAGGGTCCAAAAGTCATGGATTCTTTTTAATAGTTTGCTGGGAAATCAGTTTTTCCCCCTCAGTTTTATGTATTCAGAGGAAAGAACATATATTCTGCACCAAGATGTGCTCAGAGCTTTCATAAAGGTTAAAATGATTTGTTCAAGTATATCAAGGTAGCAAAGAAGGCTAAATTTAGCCCACTTTTTTTTCCCCTCTCTACAACCGTCTCATATAGTCTTAAAATTCCTTTGACAATTTTAATACTTTACCAGACCTCACACCTTTTTAGGAGAGACCAAGCATCTAAGCATCTCTTTCCCAAAAGTTTCAACAAGAGACCAGTTGAGTATCATGGACTCTGAGTCTCATGCCTATCCCAGAGCCGAAGTTGGTGGCCAGGAGGAATGCAATATGTTTCTGGTCTTTGATGTTGTATATCAACCTGAATGTGTTCCAACCTGAATTTTGGGCCCATCGACTATGATGGGCCCATCGACTTAATGGTGGGTCCCATTCAATGATACAGATGAATAATGGAGGAGGGGAGGAAAGACCAAAATACTGTCACTAGAAATACAGTGAATAGATGCTGAACTACCCAAAAATAACTACCATGAGTTTATGATACACTATACAGGAATTGAAAAAATTGTAGGAAGGGTATTTTATTTTTTCTAAAGCCTGGGTTAGGAATTTGAGCCAAGGTCTTACAAAGAGTTTAAGAGGCACGGTTGGTGGGGTGGGGGGCAGGGGGCCTAATCTAATATGTAACTTATGTCAGGGGGAGAAATGAGGTAAGAGGCAGATGTACCATGAAGCTAATGATGCTTAAGCTTTCCTTATCCAAGGAATCCTAAAATTGTTGCATGACATTGCCAATAATGAGTTATGATGCTGTAACAAACTGTTGTAAAGTGTTAATAGTGCAATATTGTAATCACCTATATTAAAGACCATCTTTTTATTCTCTCTATAAAAAATTATATCACTAAATCATAATATAAGGAGGTGATTAAATAGTACGCAGCCAGAAACACAAGAAAAGTACTTTAGAGGTGCGTCAGATACTAATTAATAAAAATGTACTTTTTACCTGGCTTTTGTGATGTTTTTGGCATTTGTCAGGTCTTTTAAACTTATAATTTGTTATAACTTCTTTTCTCATTCTAGTTAAATAATTGTGTTTGTATTTATGCATTTGTAATTACATAACCGTTTTCTTAAAGACAGCACCAAAGTTGTATAAGATACAGACCTGATGGAACCTGCATGCATTCCCGGATTCCCTCTTGGAATCCTTCTGGGCAGGACCCAGAGGATGGCCCCAAGCTTCCAGGTCATTTCCTGTATCCCAGCAGCTCCTGGCCATTCCTGCTCACACCACAAATCCAAGGAGGGGGAAGTAGGTGTGGTTCTGTATCCCCAGCAAAAGTTTCCTATTCACTCTTCTTCAAGGAGTTTCATCACCCATCCCTTTGAGCCAACCATCTTGTGGGGAAGTGACATGTTCACTAGTTTAAGCCAATCACAGCCCATTTCTGGGCGAGGGGTGGGGTCAATCCCACTGGAACCGCACAATGGAGAATAGACACAGACCGGATTGTTTTCAAAGGAAAAACCTGGCCTACTGGCAGGAGGAAGGTGGAAAGCAAATGCTGGCTAGAAAGCGGTATTACAGGGGTAGGACACACTTCAGGTGTGATATTTAAGGAAGCACCAAAAATGCAACGGCGAGGTAAATAATATTTTAACACAATATTGAAAAAAAAAAATTGAGCTGGCAAACGATAGCCTGCAGTCAGGCTGCCTGTTTTTATAAGTGCACTTTTGTTACAGTGACTGGGCGACCTCTTTTGGGAGATAGATCCTGCCCCATCAGTCCCTACAAAATTGTTGATGTTTTAGAAGAAACAGTCTGGGCTTCGAGGCCTCTCTTATACAAAAATTGTGAGATTTTCTTATCCTGTGACTCAGCGCTAAATTGGCCTTCTGGTTCTGAGAGGTGCGGGAGGGCAGAGGATGACCCATTTCACTAACAGTTAAGCTCATCCCTATATGTTTTTAAAAACAGCTTTTTTGAGATCTAATTCACATGCCAAACATTTCACCTATTTCAAGTGTACAATTCAGTGGTTTCTAGTATAGTCACAGATACGTACAAGCATTGCCATAGTCCATTTGCCCACAACAACTCTATGGATAAGAGAACTCCAGCCCGAAGAGGGGAAGTGATTAGCCCTCATCCCCATATTAATAGCATAAGCCATTCAGCAATAAGTGATTTTGAAGAAATAGGTAGGGTGTGAAGGGCTCAGACTCAAGCGAAGCTTCTACTTAAAATCTCTAGCCCCACCCTCAGCTACTCCACCCCATGCTGGCCAGGACAGGCTCAGCCAGCTTGCTGGTGAGGGCACGTGAGGCCTGCTGGAGACACATGGATGAGGACGCAGACCCTATCCAGCTTGCTGCCCACTCGAGGCAGGTCTTGTTACTCTGTGTGGGTGTGTTGTGGCTTCAGTTACCAAGCCAGACTTTATCCTCTGTGACACTTCATAAAATGCCAGCCCACTCTCAGACTGCCAGAAGCTTGTGCCTACAAATAGCCCCAAGTGTTGATGAAAAGGAGAAAGGCCTCTCTCCTTCTGGTCACACGTGTGACCAAAAAACAGTATTTCATTCACAAGACCAGAGATAACCAGTAGAAGAGACTAGTAACTCACAGGTAATCTAAACATGTTACTTTAAATAACAATCTCTATTTCCTTGCAAGACAGGAATTCCCGGAATTGCTAATAAGAGCCATTTGTCAGCTCTGTGACCCTGGGTGAGTCAACCTGACAGTTACATCTGGGTGCTCAGTCTCCCCAGGTGTGAGGTGAGGGGTGGGACTTGACTGATCATCTCTGAGGTCCTTTCCAGCTGTGGCATGCTCCAATTCTACCCATGGGGGCCATTTCCCTTCTTTCCCTTCCCATGCAGAGGTAGGAGGCCCCGAGACAGCTGTAGTGCCCAGAGGGTCAGGGCAGGAAACATGGTCGGGGCAGAAAACCCGTCTACCCTGGCAAGTGTGACTTATGGCTAGATAAATTTGGGTTTATTTAAAAAAAAATCTGGGGAGGCCTGGGTGGCTCAGTCGGTTAAGCGTTTGATTCTTGATTTTGGCTCAGGTCAAGATCTCATGGTTCATGGGATCGAGCCCCGTGCTGGGCTCATGCTGAGAGCATAGATCCTGCCTGGGATCCTCTCTCTTCTCTCTCTGCCTCATCCCCGCTCATGCTCCCTCATACTCGGTTACTCTCTCTCTATCCCTGATTTGTAAGTTTCTTCAATAAAGCCTTAAAAAAAAAAACCTGTCATCTAGTAATTTTAATAATCTCAGGAATATATTGCATTTCCAAACAATTTTTTTTCTTTGCATTGTTATAGTTTGGGTCCTTCTAGAAACAGATGCCAACAAGAGCTTAGACAGGCAAGAGATTTGTTGAGGGAAGCCGTTGAGGGAGAAGGAGCAGGAGTGCCCTTGGAGGTGGATAAAGTCTTTAGGCCCCCCAGGTGGGCTTCCCACTTGTGAAAGGAGAGGGGTCACTGGAGGGCGGGGGAGGAAGATTCTCAGAAGACAGCACGGTTCCAAGAACATTTCAGTTAAGGAAGGTGGTTTACCAGGGCTGCCGTAACAAAGGACTACGGACTGGGTGGCTTAAACCACAGCAATTTTCTCACAGTTTTGGAGGCTGGAAGTCTGACGTCAAGGTGTTGGTGGGATTCATTTCCTTCTGAGGCCTTTCTCCTTGTCTTGTGCATGGCTGCCTTCTGCCTACGTCTGCACATCATCGTCCCTCTGTCTATGGCTGTGTCCTAATCTCTTCTGATAAGGACACCAGTCATATTAGATTAGGGCCCACCACAGTGACCTCATTTTAACTAAATTACCTCTTTAAAGACTCCATCTCTGCATACAGTCACATTCTGAGGTACTGGGGGTTAGGACTTCGACCTGAATTTGGGAGGACATAATTCAGCTTATAACAGGCTATATCTTTGTCCTGAAGCCAAAGTTGCCCAACAGAGGAGCCTTGCATCTCACAGTAGTGGGACTCCTTTAGTATCCCCGCCGGGTTCTGTCATCGGCAGGAAGCAGCCCCCAGGAAACATGGCCTTGTGTGAACACAGTGCTGGATCCAAAGGGGCTACAGGTGGGCCATCAGTTAATGATCCTGCCAGCAGGTGATGTGAGTGCACATTTCCACGGTCACCACAACATTCCATCTTCATTTAGTAAATTGCTCAAGAAAAATAAGTTGACCACCTATTAGATACTCAGGTAAGTGAGTCTCCACCTGATTATATTACAACAAAATGACTGGTGGAGATTTTGGTTTTCAGTTCACTTTCTGGGCCCCCCTCTCTGCAGGGGAAAGCTGTGCTTGAGAACTGGTATGCCAGATGCTGGGGGCGGGTAGGGCACTGAACAGGACAGCCTCTGCCCACTCAGAGCTCCAGGCCAGTGGATGGAAGTGACGTCTCCAAAAGCCTCGTCCCAGAATAGCGGCCACATAACATTACCACACCCTGGTTAAATCAGTAACTAGAATCTGATGGCTGCAAGAAAGCCTTGTTTTGACTGTTAGTAATCAGTAACAAATAGAATGTTTTGAGGATAGGTTCAGAGACTCAGACTCATTCCTTTCTCCGTCAGTCTGCTTTGCCAGGAGCTTAATTTACACTTCTTCAGGCTAAACCCAGATGTCACTCAGCTCAGACTATAGTGTGAGCTAAACCAAAGTAGTAATGAGTTCAGTCCTACAGTGCTTGACTTGCTGTCCCTGTTTTACCTGGAGGCTCTCTGTCCCACCTGTGTGCATAGACCTCGAGTGTCATGCAAGCACAGCCCCTTTCTAGTACTAAAGGCTCAGTCCTCCAGCCAAATGTGGAATGTGAAGGAAGACCAGGCTATCACTTCCAAGTTGCCTTTTACCAGGATGATCACTTAGGGCAAATTGTTTAATCTCTCAAATCTCAGTTTCCTCATCGGTAACTTGGAAACAATGGTAACTTGGAAATAACCATGCAAAGTTGTGAGGATTAAGAGATCACATAGGGGAGAATGTCTCCTAGTCCAGTGAGCCCATAATCGATATTCTATGGCCCCTCTCCCCAAACACTGGAAAATTATTTTCTCTAGAGTTAGAACAAGAATTTTGCTGTGAGAACCACTGAGGAGATAAGAACACTCCAGTTTCCATTGTCCTTGAAATTCTTCGTTTCTACCCCACTTAGGTACCCAGAGCCTCCAGAGCAGCCCAAACCTACTCTCTGAGAAAGTTCTAAAGTCAATCTTTCCCATCTGGTGTGATTTGCTTCTTTGGACATTTCTCCCAGAAGCATGGCATGGTAACTATTCAGCCTCGTCATGGAGAGGACTTGACCTCCTGGTAAAGAAAACTACACCAACATCAAAGACCCTTCTGGTAGTTCCACATCACACCAAACAGGGGTCCCCCTCTCACAGAGGTGGCCTCTGCTGCAGTGGCAGGGAAAGTAGGAAGGATTATCTGCCCAGGGGACTGCAGAAACATCTCTCCTCTTTCAAACTAAATCTTACCTTGGATCCTGATGTTTATAAAACAAACACGCATTGTATTTTATTAAGCAAAATGTATTTTACTTCAAACTTATAATTTGCATGTTATAACCTCAAAAATATGAGCAAGAGACGATTTTGATCTTGGAACAACAGAGGACAACTATACTGTCCCCTTCAGGAACTTATTTTGTCGTCGTCATTGTTGTTCATTGTTTTTGCTCAGTATCGAAAAAACCCTGCCACACGGATAAATAACTGTTAACAGTTCCAGTGTTTTAACAGCTCTTCTGTCAATCTCAGGAGACACTTTTTTTTTTTTATAAAACCATCATTATAGCTTGAAAGCTTCTATAAAATATAATATAAATAACATTTATATTAGAATATGATATAAACTACATATTATATGTTAGGTAAGAATAAGCACACACAATAAGCACCCGGAAATCACGAAATTGCTTAGATTATCTATAACATAATATTTTCACATTGCAACATGTTTGGCACTTGCAAATTATTGCCCGAGTGAGAATTAATCTGTAAGGAGGGTGTGTGCCAAGCAGATGCATCTGAACTTGGCATAGCCTTTAATCCAGCGTGGCACACAGGAGGCGTGCAACGCATGTATACTGCCCCGATTTTAAGAGCAGTGAGGAGGGGCAACCTTCCAGGTCACTATGCAAGTTCAAGATATTTAAATACTATATGCATAGGGGAGATATCCAGACAAGATTTTTCCAAGGCCACAGAATAAGTTTGCACAAAAATACAAATTAATGTGCTCATATATCCTATGGTAAAAATGAGAATACAATCTAGCTGATTATTCTTGCTGTCTTTCATTATTGTTTAAAGATACTTTAATAATTTTTTAAACTGTCTATTTAGTTTTGAGAGGGCACGCAAGCAGGGGAGGGGCAGAGAGAGGGCAACAGAGGATCTGAAGCAGGCTCTGCCCTGATGGTAGCGAGCCTGATGCGGGGTTCCAATTCACGAACCGTGAGATCATGACCTAAGCCAAAGTCAGACACCCAGCTCAACTGAGCCACCCGTGCGCCCCAAGAGGCTTTAACATTTTAATGAAATTTGACTTAGGAGCATGTGGATCCCTTGAAGCACCTCTGCAGGACAGTTTGAAAGCCCCTGATCCCAGCCCAATCCCAACCTGATACAGATGGAGGAACAAGGCCCAGAGAAACACAGGGTCTTGTCCAGTTCACACAGCCCATTAGTGGCAGAGAGTGACAGCAGACGAGGAGAACCTTAAGCTTCAGGCTCTTAGGTCAGTGCTGTTACCACTACCCCGAAGGGCCAGGAGGTCCCAGGGCGAGCCCCACGGTAAGGGCAGTGGCAGACACCAGCACATAGCCAAGCGTGAAACTCTTTTCCCACATGGGAGGGAAGAGCCCTGAAATGGCCAGTGGCCTTTATGGCTCAGCCTGCAGAGCCTAGAAGAATAATGGTTGGTTTCATTTCGCTTGGCTTCTGAGAAACGAGAGAAGCCAAAGACACATCACACTGAGGTGTGGAGGTGCTGGGTCTGTGCTGGGAAGCCCTTCAGTAACTACGGGGAAAGGCCGATGCCCACTCTGGCCTGGGACGGAAGGCGGGGGTGCAGGCACCAGGGTTGAGTCGAGAATGACAGACTAAGGGTGAGCTCGGGAGGCCCGTGGCAGCAATCTCTCCATCTGCCAGGCAGTTGCAGCAGCTATTTTAAGCACTGGCCCCAGGCCAGCCTATATTGATTTCAGCAATAAAATTACGTGTTCTAAAGCTCATCTGTTTTGGATCATAAATGACAAAGAGAGCTATTACAGAATGTCAGATCTGTCCCTCTGCTTGGGACAATGTCCTCTGTATTAATACTTGTTTGGTCTCTACAAATGATTCATTTGGGGCAGCGGAATTACGGAGTCCCTGTCAGAATAACTTACTCACATGTCTCTCGTCGGTATTGTAGGTTTTTCTCTGCTAGGGACAAACACTGTGCGTGTTTCCCTTTGTACGTGTTAATACTAATGTCACCGCTGGGCTGTGTTTTCCCTCTGCTGAACGGAGATATGGCAAACACAAGAGTAAAATACGAAGCTTTTCCAATGACAGGGAAACCCTGTTTTCAAAGGATGAGCCCACGTTTTCTTATCGTGGAGCAAAGGGATGATTATTAAACTTGGAGTTAACAAATGAATTCCACGCCCATCCACACCCCAACCACTTTAAAATGCCTTTCTAGTGCCGTCTCAGGGAAGCTAATTCTCCCTTCCCACCCACAGACAACGTCTTGCTGTTTCAGGCCCCTGTGGCCACTCTACACCTCCCTTGTGGCTCAGACTCCCCTTCCTTCAGGCAAATATTGTCATTTTTATCCCTGTGTCCTGTAAGCGTCTTAGCCCGGGAACAAAGAACAGCAACCTTCTCAGACTAGCTCATCAGAAAACAGGGACTGACTTCCTCAGCCAGAGCACTCCCTAATAATACCTGCACGTTTGGAGGAGATAGTTGACAAAGGCCTTGCATATACACTATACTTTCTTTATTTTTATTTTTATTTGTTTGCTTGTTTGTTTACATTATTTTTTATTTTTTTACTATGAAATTTATTGTCAAATTGGTTTCCATACAACACCCAGTGCTCATCCCAACAGGTGCCCCCCTCAGTGCCCATCACCCACTTTCCCCTCCCTCCCACCCCCCATCAACCCTCAGTTTATTCTCAGTTTTTAAGAGTCTCTTATGGTTTGGCTCCCTCCCTCGCTAGCTTTTTTTTTTTTTCCTTCCCCTCCCCCATGATCTTCTGTTAAGTTCCTCAGGATCCACATAAGAGTGAAAACATACGGTATCTGTCTTTCTCTGTACGACTAATTTCACTTAGCCCAACACTCTCCAGTTCCATCCACGTTGCTACAAAAGGCCAGATTTCATTCTTTCTCATTGCCAAGTAGTATTCCATTGTACACACTATACTTTCTGCTGAGAGTAACACCTCGTCGAGGTTTTGCCACTGTAATTATGTGATTCATGCATGTAAAATGCAAAATGCATGGCAATTCTTTAATAAACTGGGAGTTATTAAAAATAAAAACCCAGGGATGATATTGGAAGGAAAGTGGGGTCTCTTTCCAGAAGCTGAGCTCATGAGAAGACAGAGCATACTCGCAGGAGCACAGGGAGTGCCCACACAACCTGGGCTCTTCTCAAAAGCGGTGCATTTTCAACAATTCAAGGAGACTTGTGGCTAGGAAGGTCATTAAGCTTATGATGTAAGGCTAGAAGAAGTGGGATACAGCAGCTGCTGTGTCTAACAACGGACATGCCAATGGTCAGATCTCGCTTTGTAGAGACGGTGGTCAAATAGTGGCACACAGTGTGCATACACCTACCGACCAGGACTTCGGGTCCTGCCCAGCCCCAAGCTCACCATCAGACACGAAAGCTCAGATTTATTGATGTGTTGGTGCCCTCCAGGGTTGGACTGTGGGTACACTCTCAGCTCTAGGAACCCCCATACTGACTAAAATCCTAGTGTCTCTGGGATGCTCGCCAGTGTATCAAAGTCTCTTTAACTTGTAGCACCCAAAACGGAACTCAGTGCTCCAGATGTTGTCGGCCTTGCAAAATGAAAGATGGATTATTCTTCACCCAAATACCACACTCCAATTTTTTAAAATGTCATTACTTATTTTCTGGCTGTTGGGTACTATTACTTCCAACCACATTCTTCCGTTTAAATTCACTTTTCTGGAAGCCAGAACATACTGTTCCCCCTCACAGAACTACTTAACAAGTAAACCCCTAACTCACCAGGATGTGGACTGTTCTCATGCTTCGTGTCTTCCACCCTCTACAAGGTCAGTTAATACTTAATCTAAATGCAAAGATTTATTTACATTTATGTCCATGACATTCCACCTTGCTGAACTGATTTTGGGTCTTTCTTCTGCCGTCAAACTCTCAATCTCATTCATCTTTATAACCTCAAATTTGACAAGACATATAGTGTGCATCCAAGTCATTGATATGAACACGGAACATGACCAAGATCGAAACTTGACAGAATGTATCTAGAAATCTTCCAGTCTCTCATCCATTCTTCAAACAATAATATTTCAGATTCCATGTTTCAAGAGGGTACAGACTAATCTCTCTCACAATTCAATTTCAAGTTCCTTATCTTATTCCCAAATTATTATTAAAGAGTCTGTATAATGCCTCCTTATAATGCAGATAGTCCATGCCTATTGCATACCCCTGATCTGACCTGCCGATAGTCCATTTGAAAGGGAAATAAAGATCACTGGGCATGATTTTACAGTGAGTCACTGCCAGCTCTTGGTGAATTTCTACTCACTGCACTGAGTTGAGCAAGCATCTATTTAACAATTAGTTGTAGTTTCTAGACTCCATCTTCTTTCCTTTTTTGACTATTAGGGCACTGTTTTCCTATCTTCTATCTTTTATTCCTTTCCTGTTCTCCATGATTCAGACAGGCATGCTAGTCCATTTACATGCTTTTTGTCTGAACCACGATATGAACTTATTCAAAACAAGTAGGTATTTTTTCCCTTTCCTTTCCCCCATCTTGGGCTTCTATTTCCTGGTCCCTATGTTTTTCATTCTGCAGATTATTAACCTTAACAGAAAACAGTTGTTTTCCCTTTGTCTCCTATAAACATGACATCATCTGCCCTAAACAATGAGCTCATGGCTTTGTGGCTCTTCCTGCTCTGAACCAAATAAAAACAGTTGTTATTATAGTTGTTTAAGCCTAAATTCATCCTGGATATTAGTCATCCGAACTCTTTCTTTACAAATTTATTTGTCCATTCATTGATTGGACAAACTTATCTTAGGAAATCTATAACGAGGCAAACTCTGAACTGGATGTACAAAGCTGGATAAATTATGGACTGTTCTCGTAGAGCAAACACTTTATAGGCCGTGAGACAGATTCTTGTATTTAACTTGTTCATAGTTCAATCAGCATTTCTCCATCATTCCCAACTAAGATAATTAGGTTAATTACATCCCAGGGATACATTCTCCTTTTGCCAAATTTTGGGCTTTGCATACTTGCTTCTATACACCTTCTCAGCAACCAGAGAATTACATGTAGTTTCTCTGGATATAATTAGGGGAAAAATAACAGGTTTGCCTGAAGGAAAAAGGATGATAGCCCATATGGCAGAGCAGGAGTAAAGGTAATTACGAAGCATCCTGGGGAAATACTGAGAATGACAAGGAAAAGTAAACCATGGCATTATAAGTGCATTCCCCCATTCATAAAAAGGAAGAGAGTTAAGGCATGCATTTAAGTGGGTTTCTGGGACAAGGTGGTACTGATGACAAGAGTCATCAGTTTCAAGTCATAAAATCAGACAAGGAAAACAAAACACCTTCAGGAATGCATATAAATGAATGCATAGACAAGCCTAACATTGGAACTGAGGTGGAGGCAGATTCTAAAACATTTCTTTTTAATTTAAAAAAACCTTTTTAAAATGTTTATTTATTATTGAGAGAAAGAGAGACACAGAGCATAAGCATGGGAGGGGTAGAGAGAGGGGGAGACACAGAATCTGAAGCAGGCTCCTGGGCCTGTTAGCTGTTAGCACAGAGCCCGACATGGGGCTCGAACTCACAAACTGTGAGATCATGACCTGAGTGGAAGTCGGTCGCCCAACCGACTGAGCCAGCCAGGCACCCCTGATTCTAAAACATTTCTAAGGAATTATTACTTAATATGTGCACAAATATTACTGATGGTTTAGTAATGGTACAGCTATTATTATTTTATTTTCATTAAGTGTAAAAATGAAAATAAGGGTGTTTGTAGATCTGTGACCTCAGGGTCTTCAATTCTTTGTTTCGCAGAAGGCCTTCAGTAAGTTATTTAAGTGCAAAATTCTCCCCTCCCATCCCTGGGGGTTCCTACTCCTTGGGCTTAAGGAGTCACTGATGTGTGGACACTATTGTTGGAGGAACTAACAAGGGCCAGGTGAGTGAAGAAGCTTCTAGGGAGCCTGCAATATTTAAAATATATCTTCACGGAGGAGTGGGTACTCGCGGGAAAGGGCACTGTAGGCAGAGGCCCTGGCTGGTGCGAAGGCATGTAGGGTAGTGCGTGTGGCACAGAGGCAAAGAGCCAGCCAAGGGAAGGGGAGGCAGTGGGGGAGGCCACGCAGTGGAACTAGGCCAGTCTCTGAAGGGCCTCTAACATCCCAGCAGGGAGCCGGGAATTCTTTCTCAAAGGAGAGCGGAACTAATACATGTGGTGAGCAGGGTAACCAATCAGGAGAGAGCTTATGATTTCAAAAGACAGGGCAGGTGACAGTTGACAACATGGGCTCCCTGGGGCAGGCGCCCTGGGAGGCTCCATCCCCTGCTTTGCTTTTGTGCATCTCTTTTGCATGTTGTCTTTTTTTTTTTTTTTTTAATGTTTTATCTTATTTTTGAGAGAGAGAGGGAGAGAATGAACAGGGCCGGGGCAGAGAGAGAGAGGGAAATACAGAGTCCGAAGGAGGCTCCAGGCTCTGAGCTGTCAGCACAGAGCCCAGTGCGGGGCTGGAACTCACAAACAGTGAGATCATGACCTGAGCCGAAGTCGGACGCTTAACCGACTGAGCCACCCAGGCGCCCCTTGTCTATTGTCTTTAAGACAACGTCGACACTTTATCAGGCTAGCCATAAAACAGGAATTTATGCAATTCTGTCTCTAAGTGAATCCCACTTTCTGGCTGCAGTTTCTCTAACTGTTAAGTCAGGCCATAACACCTCCCCTAGGCACTTCAGAGCCAAGAGCCAAGAAGGGCTACCGCATTTTCGACATCTTACAAAGTGCAGGCAGTATCTCATTTCATCCTCTCAACAACCTTACCAAGGATGAACTGTTAGTATCCCCAGTAGACAGATGAAGAAACTGAGATTCATGGAGGGGATGTGACTCCCCTTGGGTCGTAGAATTGTAAGTGGCATAGCCAGGAGAGCCCTTTGCTAAATTTCCCAGTCATTCCATTGGTGACCATCGCATTGGATTCTAGGTATTGCTGTGTTTAAAGGGAGCAGTGGAAAGACACTTCCATCCCCCCCAACAAAAGTTTCACCTTTTTTTTTTTTTAATTTCTTTTTAATGTTATTTATTTTTGAGAGACAGACAGAGAGAGAGAGAGAGAGAGAGAACAGGGGAGGGGCAGAGAGAGAGGGAGACACAGAATCTGAAGCAGTCTCCAGGCTCTGAGCTATTAGCACAGAGCCTGATGCGGGGCTCAAACTCATGAACCACGAGATCATGACCTGAGCTGAAGTCAGACGCTTAACCAACTGAGCCATCCAGGCACCCTAAAAGTTTCACCTTCTGTACAAGGTACTTCCCTCTCTCTCTGATCAAGCCAGTGTCGTCATGTTGTGCCCAGAACATGGCGTTACTGACTGTAATCACAGCCCCTCTCAGGCCTTTCCAGAATTCAGCACTTTGAGAAACATAATTAAGCTCTCACCTTCAGCCATGGTGTGACCCCACTTGCCTTCCCTTCACTTACTCATCACATTGGTGATTCAGAAACCTGTTGTTCTGAATGGTAGAACCTGTTGTTCTATGGTAATTCGCGTTTGTGTTATTGTGTGCAGGCTTTGGCCGTGACTTCCTGTTAGTGCCCTGCTCTTATTTTTATCTGAACTGGGATTAAATGATTTAGCCTATAGCAAACACAGGACCAAAAGTCCCTGGGAACCCTGGGGCAGAATTGGTCAACTGGTTTTGATTTTACCGTGTTTTTCTTTGATGGAAGATAAGGTAACATAATAATATAATTAGGAGGTGGCCCTGGTGTGATGGAAAGAATGTAACAGCTGAAGTCAAAAGACTTCCTGTTTCTGCTGAATTTGGAGTTGTTTTGTTAATTGAGATATAATTCACATACCATACAATCCCTGCTTGAAAAGGTGCAATTCAGTGGTTCTTAGTGTATTCACAGAGTTGTGCAACCATGAGCACTCTTGAATTCCAGAACATTTTCTCACTCCATACCCATTAGCAATCACTCCCCATGTCCCTTCACTGGGTCCTGACACCATCTAGACTTGTTTGCTGCCCCTCCTCTCCTCCTGAACCCCCCAGTCATTACTAGCCAGGTGACTGACCAGCGATGAAGTCCCTTGGGCTGAGCACAAGGCCAGCATCATTGTCATTTCAGGAGCCAAGAGTGATGGTTCCACCATCCAGTGCCATGTCACCCCTGACAGCAGAGAAGCCCCCCAGCTTGCTTCCAATGACACGCAGAGTGAAGTTATAGAACAGTCAGCGAGGGCCGAGAAGCCCTGATTGTGAGCTGCCCCTGACAGCTTGCTTCCCTGTACCCCAACCATGCACAGGAAATGGGCTCTCTGGGATATGTAAGGTCAGCCTGAGAGATGAGGGATATTGCAGTGTGCCTCACCTAGAGTGGAAATGTCACCCTCTGATCTTGCACACACTTCCTGCTTCCTGCATTGCTCCTGTTAAAGGGAACACGTATTCCCCAGCCCAAGTTTTGGTGGAGAGGAAGAGATTCATGCTTTAAGCCCAAGGAGGCATAATACACAAGGGACACGTCTCCCTAGCATCTCTTTGCCTCCTTTCTAGGGGAAGAGGGACTTAATACCACATTTAAAAATGTGTGTAAATGATATGATATAATATAATATAATATAATATAATATAATATAATATAATATATAAATTGTGATATATATAATATATACTTAGAGCTGTATTTGTTATATTGTTATATATATGTTGTATTTGTTCCTGTATTAGAACATAGTGTCCAAGGGAGTAGAGAGTTGGTTTGTTCCCCTCACTGTTCAGTACCTAGAACTGTGCTGGAATTATACAAATCTATATATATAGCAGATCTACAAAGTGGATGCTATATGAATATGTCTTAAATAAGTGAAGGAAAGAGGGTCAGGACAGTAGAAAAGTGGCATTAAGTCAAAGGCCAAAAGTTAACATGGAAGAGTTTGTCACTAATTGAGAAGCCCTGAAGCTCTGAATGTGAAGGCTCACGTTTCTTTAAAAATTATATTTCTATCACATTTTCAGATTTTCTGTTTTACAGATACTTAGCACAATAGGGCCATTGTTTGGCAAGCGCAGCCCTGCAGCCATTGGCTGCTTCGACCTGCTGGCTGTTCTTTTGTTCTCAGGACTCAGCTCTCGGCCCTGGCCACCCATCCTCAGCTGAATGAAAGGACACCTCAGAGACTGAGAGCAGACTCATAGCGGGGAATCCTGGCTTTTCTTCTAGCATTACAGGTTCTTCTCTCAGCATGGCAGGCACGAGCCAGTCGGTTGTTCCTGTAGGGTAGTCTTCTAGAAGGGGCACTGAAACCCCACCAGAGACGCAATGGCTCATAAGTACTGCAACTCTGAACTCTCTGTAGTTATAAGCTGCTTGCTGTAGGATATAAAACCCCAAGGGGGGGTGCTCTGGTAACAATTGGTAATAAATACCCTAGCTGCCTTCAGAGTTTTGCTTTGCCAAGTGAGGTCTACAAGTTTGGATCCAGAGTTGAATTGCCCAGACCAGTGGCTCCTAGTGGTGACAGACCTGCTTCATTGCTCTCCCCCAGACAGGCCACCCCTCGAATGAGTGTGCAACAAATCTTTGAAGGGACTCTAAAAACTTTTTTCCTGCCTAGGGTGCCCATGCACCTTATTTCAATCCTGTCCCCTCCCCTGTGCTGAATCCCAAAATGTGCCATTCCTCTGGATCCATCTAAACTTAGAATCTTGCCCCCCACCCCGTGGTGGTCTCCAGCATTAAGAACTACCACTGAGTAATAATGTCATTTGTTTTACCTAAATTTCCTCAAAATGGGAAAAGAATCCAATCTTTGTGTGATACTATCCAAGGGCATCACAGGCTCAGCCTCAGATTTCATTTCAAGGTTTCCTAAAGGAGCAATTGGGCAATTCACACCAAGACTTACCCAATGGGACCTGTGTCTCTTAAAACTTTTTTTTTCAACATTTATTTATTTTTGAGAGACAGACTGAGACAGGGCGCAAGCTGGGGAGAGTCAGAGAGGGTGGACACAGAATCTGAAGCAGGCTCCAGGCTCTGAGCTATCAGCACAGGGCCCGATGCGGGGCTCAAACTTACGGACAGTGAAATTATGCCCTGAGCTGAAGTCAGACGCTTAACTGACTGAGCCACCCAGGTGCCCCAGGACCTTTGTCTCTTAATGTGTGCAGTAACTGATGCAATCCAAATATAAAAAGAGAAAGTAAAGGCCATGGGGAAGCTGGGTGAGTGTCTGTTAATGGTGTTGATTCAGCATAGAATCTAGGTCAATGACATTTTGTTATGGTTGAAGTTGGGGGTAGAGCCATTCTTTAGATGTGGAGCCCTAGGCAAGGCTGATTTTCTTGACCTCTATAAATGAACACATTTCCCCTCATCCCTGCCAAAGAGAGTGGAAAAATACTTTTAGGATCTGGTCTACCAACATTAGCCTTAACAGGCTAGGCGACCTACTTAGCTCTGGGTTTCATTGGCCATCGGTTGCCCAAGGGCATCTGGATAGTTGGTCTGCAGCCACCATGCATTTGTTTGTAACGCAGCATTTTCAGGATACAGTCTCTTTATCTTCCTCCCTTACCTAAACAGCAGAACAATAACCAGAGTGTATGTAACAACAAAAGAATGAGGGCAAGCAAATTTGATTTTAAGGCCATGACGTCAAACAGGGTAAAGCATAAATTTAGTCTTGCAGTTGGTTTTAACCACACATGGTTCACTCAGTGTCATACTGAACTCCCTGACATCAGCCCTGCAGACACACAAGGAGAGTCATCTACAATAGGAAGTATATTTGCCATTCAGGCAAATGTACAAAAAAAATCTACTCCTGAAAATATGATTGTGATAAACATTGCTTTGTGTCTTCAGTCTTATAGCAGGCAGTAACGTTACTATAACCCTCCCTTACCAAAACCATATGAGCTACTAAGAGCAATTTTTATGAAGTCCAAGTCCACAAATATTTCATCACCCAAAAATGCAACTTCTGGCATTCCAGTAATGGTTACTAACATTTTCCAGGATCTCTTGTTATGAGGTTGCCTTTTTCCTTAAAGATTCAGGTCAAGCCGCCTTCCTGATTCCCTTCCCCCTGGATAGAACTGTCCGCTCTGTTCATGTGGTAACCTGTACATGCCTTTATTGAAGTGCACCCTGCTGATGCAACCAGTTGTGTCCATGTCTGTCTTCCCTACTGTTTCTTGTAGTGACTGAGAGTCAAGGTCATATTTTGATAATCTTTTCTTCTCAGCGCTTAGTATAGTGCTTGGTACAAAGCTGGTACCAAATGTATGTTTGTTGAATAAGTAAATGAGCAAAGTCTTTTGGAATGATGCATCATCTATGGTTTCTGCAGTAGGCTAAATTTCTTTCATTAACCAAACCATGACCAATAATTAGGATTGAAAAGAGATAAAATACAATAACAACTTCCCATTTCCCATTGTCTTTAGCCCATCCATTTTTCTTCCACTTTCCCTCAAATAACATTGGTGTTTTTTTTAAAGAACCTTTGAAGAGTTTATATTATATAACCTGAAGTTATGTAGCAATGGGTATTATCAACAGTGCAAGTGTATTTTTGTCCAGGTTCTGAAACTAATCAACTCTTCACATTAGGAAAGTCACCTCCTCACCTATTGAGTGGAACTGGAGGTGGCACATGGGTTTCATTTCAAGGATCAACTCCAATCAATTGGTAGTAATCACATAAAACACCATGTTGAGGATTCAGAACTCCTAACTGAATCCAGTGGAAAAGAATGTCGGGATTGATTAGTGATATCTGTTGTGGGTGCTAGTGGAAAAGAATGATGGAAAATAAGCTAGGTATTTGCCCCACTGGTATAAATGATCCCCAGCATCCCCTTCAAGCTCTTAGCTTCTGATTTATATATTGGTAGTACAAAGGCTACCCAGCATCTTTTAACAATTATAATATGCATGTTATATATGGCCAGGATGCATTCAAGGTTTACTAGATCCTGGCACCATGTAAAGTACTCTGAATAGATTGTCTCTTGTCATCCTCATAATACTGCTATGGGGGGCAGGGATTATTATTCACATTATACAGGATGAGGAACCTGAAATCAAAGAAGCTGAATGGTTTGCAAGGTCACTTGACTGTAACAGTGAAATTAGGATTCACGCTCAGATTCTTAGAGTTCTTAATGAGTTGCTAAGAGTTCTAAACCACTATGTTAAGGTAGCTGTTCCACTTTGACTTCTTTCTAGACAAAGAGACTAAAATAAAGTCTGCAATTGGGGCACCTGGGTGGCTCAATCAGTTAAGCATCCAACTTTGGTTCAGGTCATGATCTTGCAGTTGGTGGGTTCGAGTCCTGTATCGGGCTCTATGCTGACAGCCCAGAGCCTGGAGCCTGCTTCTGATTCTGTGTCTCCCTCTCTCTCTGCCCCTACCCCACTCATGCTCTGTCTCTCCCTGTCTCTCAAAAACAAATAAACGTTAAAAAATTTTTTTGAAGTAAAATAAAGTCTGCAATACAAAAAGAATAAGCATATTAAGAGGTTAGAAAACTGCTTGTATTTTACTGGCAGACAATAATTTGCAACCATAAGTAACACAAGGCAGTACAAATATTGACTGTTCTTAGATCACTGATATTATAGGTAAGCTTGTGAAATGCAGGATTCTCTGGGAAAATTCAGACACATAATCATTTTTCAGTAGTACTAATGAGTTATGAAGTTGGGATACTTTATTTTTGAAATAGATTTTATTTTTTACGTTTATTTATTTATTTTGAGAGAGAGAGAGAGAGAGAGAGAGAGCAAGGGAGGGGGTGCCGAGAGAGAGGAAGAAAGAGAGAATCCCAAGCAGGCTCCGCACTATCAGTGCAGAACCCAATGCGGGGCTCGAACCCACAAACTATGAGATCATTACCTGAGCCGAAGTCAAAAGTCAGATGCTTAACCAACTGAGCCACACAGGTGCCCCGGAAGTTGGGATATTTTACATAAAGGTGAAACAGGAAATTACTCATCTCTGTTTTGTATGTGGAGAGGATGGTTAAGAACTTCTGCTGGGGCCTTGACGCATACAGGCAGTATTTTTAGACGGCTGGCCAGAAGCTTATACACTATTTTTGCCCTCTCTCTGTTCTGCACTCCCTGACACTCAGCACATGATCTCCTCTCTCATTTGTCCTCTCTGTTCATAGTCCTGTATGCCAACTAGATTCACCTGTGCATTATGCCCCTGCTAATCCATAAAGGCCAGCCTAACCCACCAGCAGATTTTCTAGGCTTAGATCAGAAGAGGCTTCACAGAATTGATCATGATGAGTTACCAGGGATGGCTGGACCATCCCCAAAGTCAACTGACCAGTAGGTAGGGGCAAGGGATCTGGTCACACTTCCTTTCACTGAAGGCTGAAAAGCACCCTCCCCCAACCGGCAAAGGTTAGAAAAAGACATTCCCACTGATGACCAGCAGGCGAAAGGATGTGCAAACTCCTTCACAGAGAAAGTGAAGTGCATTTTGTTGTATTTGTGCATTAATTTTCTTGCATCTTTACTCTGTTCACTCCTCTTTACCCAAAACTAACTTTTGTATCATCTATGCTCTAAACCTCATCCTTTGAAAGAACTTCTTCCCTTCAACCATTGGGGGCTGTGGTTTCAAATTAATTTCCAGTTAGTCATTAATTACATGAATCAACTGTCTGTGTAAGAAATAAAGATAGGAAATAAAGACACAGAGAAGGTTGAAGTCACGTAGGTAGTTCAAAGTATGGATCTCGAAGGAGGGGACTGGGAATAGCAGTTTAACTGGTCTTTCAAACTGTGGCCATTGGTGAGACTCTGGGGAGAATTTTCTCTTCGATCTTAAGCGCTTTTAAAAAATGTATCTTCCTCTCAAGATAAATAGCTCTCAGTCACTCTCATCTTCAGAAACAAAGCCAATCAACAAAACGAAAACCACTCCCCTGTCCCTAAATCGGGTGAGCAGCTCTTCCCCTCCGAGCCTCCCATTCACTTCTTTAGGGCTCTTGCTGTTTCCTCCTACTTCTGCAGTCCCATTGCCACATGCCTTGTTATTGTAGGTGTTGGGTTAGACCTAATGACAAAGAGCGAACACACCAAGAATTGAAGTAAAAACCCACTGAACTTTGACCCAGAGAGCTGGAAGTAGGGTTAGGGAAGCCAGAAGGCACGTGCACAGTTGTGCTCATTGGGCTGTGTTCTCAGCTCGAGCAGCTGTGGGGCCCCTGAAGGTAAGGAGTGGCTTCTCCCCTGGGAGACAGGGAGCATTTGCCCCCAGAGTTGCCAGCCTTGGTGGCACTCCACGAGCACTTAGCACAGCTGGAGGGCTGCTCATCCTTGGTCCAGAGCTTATCTGGGGCCACTGTGACACTAGCAGACATGCCCAGGAAGCTTGCTTCTCTGCTTCCCCCGAATCACTCAGTCACACTTTTGTGTTCACTCTGAAGTCATCATGCATCATCAGAATAAAACTGATTCTGGGGTGCCTGTGGCTCAGCTGGTGGAGCGTCGAACTTGGGCTCAGGTCATGATCTTGCAGTTCATGGGTTCAAGTCCTGCATCGGACTCTCTGCTGTCAGCACAGAACCTGCTTCAGATCCTCTGTCCCCCTCTCTCTCTGCCCCTCCCCTGCATGCGTGCTCTTGCTCTCTCTCAAAAATAAATAAACACTTTTAAAAAGAATAAAACTGATTCTATTTTTAAGCCCAAGACCTTTCTAATTTATTTGGGCGACCCTCTAAAAGCAGTCTCAAAATATGAGGTATTAAGCCAGAGGATCCCTGGATCAAAAAGAAAAACCCTGAATTTTCTCTGACTATATCATTATAAATTTATACAGACAAACCTGGAAGACATTCTCTTCATGAACGGATAACAATCCAGTTGTCTTGACACAGTTTAATAAATGTTATCCATCCTCCTTAAAATATTTCCTTTATCGTAAACCTCATTTTCAAATATGCAGGGCTCATTTTTCTTTTTCTGCTTTAGGTTCTTTGATCTCTAATCTAGTCCAATGTCAATGCCACACTGTTTTACTTGCTACAATTTTTTTCAGTTCACTTTGATATTTGGTAGGTTAAGTCCCCCTTTACTGTTTTTTTTTTTTCTGCAAATATATTTTGGAGGGAGAAACTAGTTCACATGTTTTCTTTTTGATGGGAATGTTAGAATCGGCTCATTCATTTCTATTAAATATTCTTTTGGAATTAGCAAACGGAGCATACCAAATCAGTGAGGATGAGCTGAACTTTCTAATATTCCATTATTAGAGATCACTGGAGAGCTATATGGGAAAAAGATAAAATTATATACATTTCTCTGTTTATCAGAATACTTTGACATAGATTAGAATTTTAATATAAAGGTAAAGTGACTCAGGCCCTGCCCCCAACCCCCGTGGGGCAGACAAACGTGTATGTGCGCGGTTGCAGCAGGAGCTATCATTCAGGTTTGTACAAATCCCTGTGGGAATCCAAGAGGGAGTGTCGGCTCTACCTGGGAGCACTGTGAAGGCTCCAGGGCACCTCTGGGTCACACATAAAGTCTTAGCTGAGGGGAAGGTGTGGCAAGCAGAGGCAAAGGTATGGAGATGTAAAAGGACGCCTGGAAGGTCGGGGAACGGCAGACAGAGAGAAGAGCGTTGTGGTCAAGAGGACGGCTGTGAGGTTGAGAGAGGGTTGGACCAGGCTAACTCACCATGGGCTTTGACCCTGGACTGGGAAGCTCATCAGCAAGAGGGGTACCGAGTCTGTGTCTCAGAATTCACCCTGGAGGCCTTGGGAACATGGGGAAACCTCAGCTGTTCCCCTGATCAGCTGCTGCTGTTAGTTCAATGCAGATCAGAGAGAGGAGCACGCCTCTATCCTGACGCTCTCAGGGCTCTCCCCTTCTGCCCCCACCCCCTGCCCCGTGCCCCACTGGTTTTGTCTCAGCAGAAACCCAACAGAAGTGACAGGGCCTCTGCAGCACACCTATAACCTCCTCAGGTGGGTACAACCTGGCCTGAGTGTTTTGTTCCCTCTGCAGACTTCAGCACTATAGCGATCATCAGGAGACTTTGGGGATGTTCCTCTGGGTTAAAAACACTTGAGTTTCACCTAGTGCCAGCACTGGCCTGGTCTCAAAGTCTGGAGCCATCCACAAACAAGGTCCGTTCAGATAAACGCCATGAGCTCCCTACCCCCCTTATACTAACAAAAACACTCTTATCTTCCAGCCAAAAAAAAATTCCCCATCATCATCCAAATGCACCAACTTCCTATTTTTCCTGGACTGCTGCCCCTGCTTCTTCATTGCCTCCTCTTGGTTTCCCAGCAGCAGCCGGTGTGCCCTGCAACCTGAGCAGTAGGGCAGGTATGCTCTCCCCAGGCGAGCACAGGACACAGAGCATGGGAGGAGGCGTGGGGGCTGGGGCAGAACAGGGCCCCTCCAAGTTCTCTGAGAGCCACAGGCATTTACTGCCAACCTTGGCTGGAGTCATCGCATGTCACCTGGGCTCAACACTCCAGACCTTACAAAGTTATTGTGACATGAACGTATTACTTCTCTTCATCCTCGCCGCAGCCCCCCGAGGCAGGATCTGATTTTTGTTTCAAAAATGAGGAAACTGAAAGTCAGAGGATTTGAATGGTTTTCTCTGGGTCACCCAGCAGAGTCTAGAATTGAATTTATGACTTCTGCCTAAATCCTGGGGGAGCTGGCCCTATGCTGCACATCACAGAAAGGACAGATGGCTTTGAGAAGCCCCAGGAGATGTGTGTGAGTTAGTGTACTCACACACTCATGTGCACACGCACCCCCTCCCCCCCCACACACAACTGTCATGGGGCCTAATCCACTTTAAGAAACTCACTGAATGAGTCAAAGCACGTAGCACAGTACCCGACACCGTACGAGGCCTCCCCTGGCAAGGAGACCACCTTCAGATCACTATCCATGCTGGTGAATGAACATGACAGCAGTTTCTCACACCCAATGGCAATTATTTGCTTGCACATGTACTGCTCTCATCAGACTGTAAGTTAGCCACGTCTCCACAGTGCCTAGCACACCACTGATCTTTCAAACCCATGTGAAAGAAAAATAATGAGTACGAGAGGTGTAAGGACAGATACACTCCCACTTCAGTCACCTTGCTCAAGCAAGTACTTGACTTCCATTAACTGAATTCCATTCAGTTAATAATATGCTCATGACTCTCAAGTCAGGCCCTGCAGGAGGAGGGTACATGGAGCAAGTGGGCAGAGACAGAGAGAGGTGCATCAGGCACACTGGGGCGCTAGGTGCCACATGCGGGTGGGAGGGCAGTATTGAGACAGGTAGTTGGGCAGGGGGAATCTTGGAGTGAGCAGAGGAAAGGCCTAAACGGAAACATGGCAGAGGTGATGGGCAACACTAAGAAGGCAGTGGTGGGACAGCACGTGGCCTGGAAAGGGACAGACTAGGCAGTCCGCTCTGATTGACCAAGCTCCAGTGGGCTCCCATCCAATGGGGGTTGGGTTCTGTTTAGTCTTCTCTTACTGCACATCACCCTGAAGGTGTTCTGCTCCCTCCAGCCCACTGCTTTAACTGGGATGAAGAGAAAAGACACTAGGACTCTTGATAATCCCTTCAAATTGTCCTCTGCATTGTGGCCTGTCACATCCCCTCAATGAAATTATGGCAGCAACAAGTCAGTGACAAATTAACAATTAATTTTCAAAAACAGCCACTTGGGAGCAAAGTGGAATAGAAATCATTTATACCTTGCTGGGTAACTAGGAAGGTCATTATTTTTGCCTTTATCTCCATATTAAAAGTAAATGGCTCTGCTAGTTGCTTGTTTAGTGAGAAGTCATGGAGACACTTGCTCTAAGCACCCGAGACAAAGGCTTCTTGTCAGATCCCAGGAGCCAGCAGAGCAAAGCCTGTGAGGACCTCCCCTGACGGGCCAGGGGAGGCTCCATCTGGTGAGTAGGTATCCTGTTGGTCTGGCACAATCCAAGCAAATGTTGGCAACGGAGAAGAAGTCAGGATGCTCATGTGAAACTGTCAGGGCAGCCCAACGAGTGAGTGGAGCCTGGAGACACATGGGAGACAGGCAGAAACCTTTCCTCAAGTTCTGGGTTAAAGTCCCTTGAAGAGAACAGGGTTTTGGGGAGTTTATTAGGAGAGAAGGTTTGTATATAGGTTCCAAGGTCAAGGCTCAGGGATAAGAACAAAACATATGGGAGGGGGAAGGCACTTTCTCATTGGCAGGGTGGGGTGTGGGTCTCAACGCCCAGAACACAGGGCTAAAGCTGATTGCAAATCACCCGCCTCCATCTGGATTGCACCAGATAATGAGGAGTGAGGTGATTCCTGTTTATAGGAATCAAGTGACCCCACCTATGGAAGGAGAAGGAATTACAGATGCTAGAACCCAGGTAGGACCTGACACTATTGGAGGATCTCATTGTCACCACTGAGCTAAAACCCATTTGTAAAATGAGGTTAGTATTGACTTACTTTTCTTCCCAGAATTAAATTTCTTCCATGGTGTCACACATGATAGATTTTTAGGGACACTGGGACAGCTGCCTGCCACAAACTTCTTCCCTGAGACCAGCTAAGAAAATGGAGGCATTGATGACAACACCTTCCACTGCACCAGGAAAGATGAGAGTCTCAACACAGACTGAGAAGGGAAACCAGAGCACTTTATTTTTTTTAAGTTTTTACTTAAATTCCACTGAGTTTTAGCATACAGCGTGATATTAGTTTTAAGTGTACAATAGAGTGATTCAACAGTTCCATACAACACCCGGTGCTCATTAAGTGCACTCCTTAATCCCTATCACCTATTTTACCCATCCCCCTACCCACCACCTTTCTGGTAACCATCAGTTTGTTCTCTATAGTTAAGAGTCTATTTCTTGGTTTCTCTCTCTCTTTCTTTCTCTCTTTTCCCCCTTTGCTTGTTTGTTTCTTAAATTCCACATGTGAGTGAAATCATATGGTATTTGTTTTTCTCTGACTTTTTTCACTTGGTTCCCTCCATGTTGTTGCAAATGGCAAGATTTCATTCTTTTTTATGGCTGAGTAATATTCCATTGGAATATTCCATTGGAATGGTATTCCATTCCAGAAGTACCATATCTTCTTTATCCATTCATCAGTCAATGACACTCGGGCTGTTTCCATAATCTGGCTATGGCAGATAATGCTGCTATAAACATCGAGGTGCATGTATCCCTTTGAATTAGTATTTTTGTATTCTTTGAGTAATACCCAGTAGTGTGATTGCTGGATCATAGGGTAGTTCCATTTTTAACTTTTGAGGAGCCTCCATAGTGTTTTCCACAGTAGCTGCACCAATCTGTATTCCCACCAACAGAGCATTAGTGTTTCTTTTTCTCCACATCCTCACCAACACTTGATGTTTCTTGTATTGTTGACTTTAGCCATTCTGACAGGTGTGAGGTGGTAGGTCATTGTAGGTTTGATTTGCATTTCCCTAATGATGAGTGATGTTGAACATCTTTTCATGCCTCTGTTGGCCATGTGTATGTCTTCTTTAGGAAAATGTCTATTCACATGTTCTGTCCATTTTTTAACTGTATGATTTATTTTTTGGGTGTTGAGTTTTATAAGTTCTTTATATATTTTGGATACTAATCCTTTATGGGTTATGTCATTTGCAAATATCTTCTCTTATTTCGTAGGTTTCCTTTTAGTTTTCATTAATTATTTCCTTCACTGTCCAGAAGCTTTTAACTTTGAGGTAGTCTCAAAAGTTTATTTTTGCTTTTGTTTCCTTTGCCTCAGGAGACATATCTAGAAAGAAGTTGCTATCGCTGACGTCAAATAACTTACTGCCTGTGTTTTCTTCAAGGATTTTTATGGTTTTAGGTCTCACATATAGGTCTTTCATCTATTGTGAGTTTATTTTTGTGTATGGTGTAAGAGAGTGGTCCAGTTTCATTCTTTTGCATGTTGCTGTCCAGTTTCCTCAACACCATTTGTTGAAGAGACTGTCTTTTTCCCATTGGATATTCTTTCCTGTTTTGTCAAAAATTAATTGACTATGCAATTGGGGGTGTATTTATGGGTTTTCTATTCTGTTCTATTGATCTATGTGTCCATTTTTATGCCAGTACCATACTGCTTTGATCACTAAAGCTTTGTAATATAGCTTGAAGTCTGGAGTTGTGATGCCCCCAGCTTTGCTTTTCTTTTTCAAGAATGTTTGGCTATTTGGGGTCTTGTGTCATCCCATGCAAATTTAGGATTGTTCTACCTCTGTGAAAAATGCTTTTAGTATTTTAATAGGTATTGTATTAAATGTGTAGATTGCTTTAGGTAGTATAAACATTTTGACATTTTCTCTTCCAATCCATGAGCATGGAATGCCTTTCCATGTCTTTGTGTCATCTTCAATTTCTTTCATCAGTGTTTTAGAGTTTTCAGAGTACAAATCTTTTACCTCCTTGGTTAAGTTAATTCCTAGATATTTTATTGTTTTTGTGGCAACTATAAATGAGATTGATTCCTTAATTTCTTTTTCTGCTGCTTCATTATTGGTGTATAGAAATGCAAGGGATTTCTGTATATTGATTTTGTATCCTGTGACTTTACTGAATTTGTTTATCAGTCTAGCAGTTTTCTGGTGGAGTCTTTCGGGTTTTCCATATATAGTATCATGTCACTTGAAAATAGTGAAAGTTTTACTTCTTCCTTGCCAATATGGATGTTTTTTATGTCTTTTTGTTGTCTGATTGCTGTGGCTAGAAATTTGAGTACTGTGTTGAATAAAAGTGGTGAGAGTGGACATCCCTGTCTTGTTCCTGACCGTAGAGGAAAAGCTCTCAGTTTTTTACCACTTAGGATGATATTAGCTGTGGATTTTTCATATATGTCCTTTATTATGTTGAGGTGTGTTCCCTGTAAATATACTTTGCTGAGGGCCTTTTTTTTTTATCATGAATGGATATCATACTTTGTCAAATGTTTTTTCTGCATCTATTGAAAGGATCATATGGTTCTTATCCTTTCTTTTATTAATGTGATGTATAATGGTGATTGCTTTGTGAATATGGAAGTGTCCTTGCTACCTAGGAATAAATTCCATTTGATCGTGGGTTGGTTTTTTTTTTTTTAATGTTTTTATTTTTGTTTCTTTTTTTTTCAATATATGAAATTTATTTTCAAATTGGTTTCCATACAACACCCAGTACTCATCCCAAAAGATGCCTTCTTCAATGTTTTTATTTATTTTTGAAAGAGAGAGAGACAGCATGAGCAGGGGAGGGGCAGAGAGAGAGGGAGACACAGAATCCAAAGCAGGCTCCAGGCTCTGAGCTGTCAGCACAGAGCCCGACCTCACAGACCACAAGATCATGACCTAAGCCGAAGTCAGACACTCAACCGACTGAGCCACCCTGGTGCCCCAATCGTGGGTTTTTAAAATGTATTGTTGAATTCAGTTTGCTAGTACTTCGTTGAGGAATTTGCATCTATGTTTATCAGAGATAGTGGCCTGTAGTTCTTTTTTGTGGTGTGTTTGGGTATCAAGGTAATGCTGGTTTGGGTATCAAGGTAATGCTGGCCTCATGGAATAAATTTTGAAGTTTTCCCTCCTTTTCTATTTTTTTGGAATATTTTGAGAAGAATAGGTATTAACTATTCTTTAAATGTTTGGTAGAATTCACCTGTGAAGCCATCTGGTCCCAGACTTTTGTTTGTTGGGAGCTTTTGAGTACTGATTCAATTTGTTTGTTATTGGTCTGTTCAAATTTTCTAATACTTCTTGTTTCGATTTTGGTAATTTATATTTTTCTAGGAATTTATCCATTTCTTCTAGGTTGTCCCATATGTTGGCATGTAGGTTTTCATAATATTCTCTTATAATTGTATGTCTGTGCGGTTAGTTGTTATTTCCCCTTTATCTTTTGTGATTTTATTTATTTGGGTTTTTTTCTCTTTTCTTTTTGGTAAGTCTGGCTAGAGATTTATCAATTTTATTAATTTTTTTCAAAGAACCAGCTCCTGGTTTCATTGATCCTTTTTTTTAGTTTCTATACCATTTATTTCTGCTCTAACCTTTATTATTTCCTTCTTCCTGTTAGCTTCGGTCTTCATTTTTTGTTGCTTTTTTTCTCTAGCTTTTTTTAGGGGTAAGGTTAGGTTGTTTGAGATTTTTCTTCTTCCTTGAGGTAGACTGCATTGCTATGTAGTTCCCTCTTAGGACTGTTGCTGCTACATCCCAAAGGCTTTGGACTATTGTGTTTTCATTTTCATTTGTTTCCATGTATTTTTTTTTTCTTCTTTGATTCCCTGGTTGACCCATTCATTGGTTGGTAGCATGTTGTTTAACCTCCATGTATTTGTTGCCTTTCCAGACTTTTTCTTGTGGCTGATTTCTAGTTTCATAGTGTTGTGATCAGAAAAGGTGCATGGTATGACTTCAGTCTTCTATTTGTTGAGGCCTGTTTTGTGACCTAATATGTGATCTATTCTGGGTAACATTACATGTGCACTTGAAAAGACTGTGTATTCTGCCGTTTTAGGATGGAGTGTTCTATGCTGTTAAGTCCATCTGGTCCAGGGTGTCCTTCAAAGCCCCTGTTTCCTTGTTGATTTTCTGTGTAGATGATCTATTGATGTGAGTGGGATGTTAAAGTCTCCTACTATTATTGTATTATTATCATTTAGTTCCTTTATATTTGTTGGTAATTGTTTTATATATTTGGGTGCTCACATGTTGGGTGCATAAATATGTACAATTGTTACGTCTTGTTGAATTCTCCCCTTTATTATTGTATAGTGCCCTTCTTTGTCTCTTGTTGCATTCTTTGTTTTAAAGTCCAGTTTGTCTGAGGGGCCTGGGTGGCTAAGCATCCGACTTTGGCTCAGGTCATTATCTCACGGTTCGTGGGTTTGAGCCCCGTGTTGGACTCTGTGCTGACAGCTTGAACCCTGGAGCCTGCTTTGGATTCTTTGTCTCCCTGTCTCTCTGCCCCTTCCCTGCTCATGCTGTCTCTCTCTCAAAAATAAGTAAACATTAAAAACATTTCAAGTCTAGTTTGTCTGATATAAATATTGCTGCTATGGCTTTCTTATGACATCCATTTGCATGATAAATGTTTCTCTATCCCCTCACTTTCAATCTGGAGGGGTCTTTAGATCTAAAATGAGTCTGTTGTAGATAGCATATAGATAGAATGAATATAAAAAAAATAAGACCTGACATCCTATGTCTCTTGATTGCAGCATTTAGCACATTTACATTCACACTAATTATTGATAGATATCTATTTATTGCCACTTTATTACTTGTTTTGTAGTTGTTTCTAGAGACTTTCTCTGATCCTTGTCTTTCTTTCATGTTTTGCTGATTTTCTTTACTGATACATTTGGATTTCTTTCTCTTTATTCTATCTATGTTTATTAGTGGTTTTTGATATAATGTTACCACTACGTTTGTATATTACCTCTTCTATAAATAGCTGTCTATATTAAGTTGATGGCTATTTAAGTATGAATGAAACCAGTGCATTTTAATTCTAGAATAGTCAGGACACTGAAGTGTGGTAGAAAACGGGCTGGCTTCAGATTACCCAGCTTTGAATCCTAGGCATATCCCTGGCTTGCGGGCCAGGATGTGACAAGAGAATGAGGTTGGCTTCAGGTTGGCCTGAGATTCCAAGACCATGGGTGCCCATCACTCCCACATTCCAAAGTGCAATGCTAGCAGCCTACATAGGATTTGAGAAAAGAAGATTCAGAGACAAAAGCATTTAAGAAAGAAAAGAAACTTCCTTTTTCAAGGGAGTCGGGCTTCAGAAGGACCAACTAATAATAAATATAAATTTTACATTCTCTAAAATATAACCCATGATAGATATTTTAAGGAAAGAAAAAACCTTCAGTTTTGGCAAGTTTACCTAGTCAACATTAGCCTGTCATGGTAGAAAAGCAGCAACTTTTCACATGATTCTTATATCCTCAAAAGCCATAACATACAGTCAGATGTCAACACTGCAAAAGTCAGGGTAAAGTTTTTGGTGGAGTCAGGAATCAAATGACAGCTCCCACCCCCATTGGGCGAGGTAGGGATTATAGAGTCTGGAAACCTGTCTTTACTGGAGAAGGTCAAGGCTTCATTTATCCAGGGGACCAGAACCAGACTTGGTGAGCTTATTATTTTTGGCTTATCTCCCAGTGCAATCTGGTTTGGGTTTTTTCCCCCTCTCTCGTTGTGAAAAAATGATATACACATCACTGAAAATAGCAGCAGGGCAAAGCGTCAATTTTGTTTTCCAAGGAGGTTGCTGAAACCCTGTCACCACTTGCAAATCCAGGAGTTAAAATTGGAGAGCTGGAGGGAACATGGAGATTGGAACCTGTCTGTAGAGAACTGCCAGTGTGCTGTGGGTTCCAGCCTTCACTCCAGAGAGGGAGGTAAGGGTGTGTTGGGGCCTTCCCCCTCAAGCTCTCATCATGGACATGAAGGGCTTACTCAGAGGGCTTCCTTTGTGGGTGAGACGGCTGGAGGGGGCAGGTTGGTGGGAGCAGCCTGGGCAGAAGAGTGGGCTGCACTGTTGGGACGTCACCACACTCCTGGAAGTCTAAAGATGTGTTGGTGTTTGCCAAGGACCAGGTGGGGGCCCTGGCAGAAAGGCTTGCCTGGCCACCTTGAGTCTTTGTAACAGGGGCTTTGTTGCCTTGGAAAAATGATGGCCCAAGTTGCACGGAGAGTCAGAGGGGCCGAGGGAGGAGCTACTAAATGACCAGCCAGAAGATACATATCTACTCCCAACAAAGGAATGACAGGGAAAAGATTTTCAGCCTAGAAGTACATCTTCAAGAAATCCACAGAAGAGGGGCACCTGGGTGGCTCAGTCAGTTAAGCATCAGACTCTTGGTTTTGGCTCACACCGTGATCGCACGATTTGTGAGACTGAGCCCCGCATCAGGCTCTGTGCTGCTAGTACAGAGCCTGCTTGGGCTTCTCTCTCTCTCTCTCTCTCTCTCTCTCTGCCCCTTCCCTGCTCACACTTTCTCTCTCTCTCTCCCTCTCGTTCTCTCAAAAATAAATAAACAATTATTTAAATTAAAAAAATAACAAAAACAAATCTACAAAAGAGAAAAATTATCTTGTTAGGTCAGAGGAAAGCAAATCAGAAAGGGGCTGGTCAAATAAGACCCTTCCTATCCTTTGCCTTTCCTTCCTCTCTCCACTTCAAGTCTGCAGTCCAGCATTTTCCCTTCAGACAAGGGAAGGAGATGCGGGTATTTATCAGGAGAGCCTGATTTGTTCGTGTTTAAAAAAGTAAATTACGTAGCACTGGGCATTTTCATTATGGATCTGAGACCACCAGAAGACTAAGCTGACCTGGGACTTTTATTATCTAGGAGAACTTGTGGCACTTGTAGGAGATTTTATCTCAGGCCAGGAAAGAACCAGCGTCACAGCAGGAGTGCAGGGTAGCAATGGGAAGTCTAGTTACTCTAGGATTGTTCTCACAATTCCTGCCCTTGTGATGGCCAGGTACAGCGGTGTACCAGCTTCCTGTTGCTGCTGTACCAAATGACCACAAACTTGATGGTATAAAACAACACACATTCATTATCTGACTACTGTGGAGGTTAGAAGTCCAAAATGGGTGTATAGGCTAAAATCAAGGCTGTGTTCTTTTGGAGGCTCTAGGGGAGAATCCGCTTCCTCACCCTTTCCAGCTTCTGGCGGCTCCCACATTCCTTGGTTAGTGGTTTCAGATCACATCACATCACCAGTTCACATCATCAGGTGTCACGTTGCCTTCTCTCCAGTTGACCCTCCTGACTCCCTCTTAAAGGACCATTGTGATTACATTGGGTGCTCCCCCCTTCCACCAAGTAATCCAGGATAATCTTTCCATCTCAATATCCTTGATGTAATGTATCTGCAAAGTCCCTTTTGTCTTATAGGGTAGCATATTTGTAGGTTCTGGGTGTCAGCATGTGGACATCTTGGCAGGGGGGGCATTATTCAGCCTACCACAAAGGATAGGTAAACTTGAAAAAAGTCACTTGATTCTTGGAATCTTCCTTTGCTCCCTTTCTATTTTTAATTTTTTTTAACGTTTATTTATTTTTGAGACAGAGAGAGAGAGAGCATGAACAGGGGAGGGTCAGAGAGTGGGAGACGCAGTATCTGAAACAGGCTCCAGGCTCTGAGTGGTCAGCACAGAGCCCGACGCGGGGCTCGAACTCACGGACCGCGAGATCATGACCTGAGCCGAAGTCAGACGCTTAACCGACTGAGCCACCCAGGCGCCCCATGCTCCCTTTCTAAAGTGGGGGTAACAACACCCTGCAAGGTTACAGGACATGAAGGAGGTCTGATGTGAAATACCTTGTATAGTATATCAGTAAATGCTCTATAAGAATCAGTACTTTTCATTCACTCATCTAATGGATGTATTGAGTACCTACTATGTGCCAGGCAGTGTTCAGAGTACTGAGATGTGTATTTCTAAAAAGAGGGGAGAACAGGAGAGAACATGGGCTTTGGCTGCTCTAAAGAAGTGGGTGTTGAAAGGGGTGGGTGTCTGAGTTAGGAAAATGGTTCAGAAAAGTGCAACAACCTCCTGAATGATTCTATCAAGTACTGATGCTAGTTCATCTAACTGGTGGACAGACCTCATTAAAATACTTGGCTCATATCTGCTCTTTTGTTCAAGGAATACTGGTCTAAGTGTATGTACTGATAGGATACAGAAATTAAAATGTACAATATTGGCATGCCCTAGACACTTATAGAGACTAATTCAGGGGCCTAATGGAACTCAGACAGACCAAGGACTACAGTCTGGAAGCAACTTAGCATTTAGAAGTATAGTACTAAGTTCAAGTTCTGGGCTCAGGTCTAAGGGATTTGTATGAAACCTTCCTTGGGTTCTCTAAATGGTGTTAAACTAATTAAACAAGGAGGTCATTAGACTGAGAGAGCTCTAACACAACGGTAGGCATATGCAGACAAAGTATAAGTCTGTAAAAGTCTCAAGGTTACAAAAACAAACCCTAAGGACAACCAATCATCAACAGCCAACTAGGCTTTCAGTTATAGATAATAATTTCCAGACTTTGTTTCCACCTTTTCTCTGTGAAATTCTCCCCTGAGTTCCTGTTGGTGGAGCATTCCTAACCACTTCTGGTTTGGGGCTGCCCAGTTGGAATTTATTTTTGCCCAACTAGACTCAAAATTTATTTTTATTTATTTATTGATTTGTTGATTTCTTTTTACTTGAGAGAGAGATAGAGAGCATGTCAACAGGGGAGAGGAGCAGAGGGAGAGAGGGAGAGAATCTTAAGCAGGCTCTACATTCAGCAAAGAGCTCAATGCAGGGCTTGATCTCACAACGCTGGGGTAATGACCTGAGCTGAAATCAAGAGTCCAATGCTCAAGTGACTGAGCCACCAGGCGCCCCCAACTCAAATGTTTTAATATGTCTCAGTTTATCTTTTAACAATGGGTACCTATTAGATGTTGCATTAGAAAGTTGAGGCTATGACTTTATAGATCTGGCTCCTTGGGCAGAACATGGAAACAATTTTTCATTAGATTAAGAAGCAATATGGGGAAGACAAGATATCCTAAGGGAAAGAGCAAACTGCCAAAGAATTGCTAAAAAGAACAGAAAAATTTTGCTGTTGGTAGTTATAACTCTTTCTCGCAAGAGGAGTCTCAAAAATCAATACTTGCTGGGGCACCTGGGTGGCTCAGTCGGTTAAATGTCCAACTTCGACTTAGGTCATGATCTCATGGTTTGTGGATTCAAGCCCCGCATCATGCTCTGTGCTGACAGCTCAGAGCCTGGAGCCTGCTTTAGATTCTGTGTCTGCCTCTCTCTGCCCATCCCCTGCTCACACTCTGTCTCTCTGTCTCTCTCTGTCTCTCTCTCTCTCAAAGAAATAAATAAATAAGCATTAAAAACATTTAAAAAATCAATACCTGCTATAATAAAAAAAGATATCTTACTTTGATAAGGGCCAAGCAGCCCTTTCCTGAGCTTTGTTTTTTTTCACTTGACAATATATATTGACTCTATTTAAAACAAAGAGCTAAGGAAGACTTTTTCTTAAGAGGAAGAAATTTGAATATGTTTGTGGGACAAGAAATCAGTGAAGAAAGCAAAAAACAAAATGTGTCCATTTAACCTATAATTGTGAAGTCTAGAACGACGTGGAAATGTATAGTGTTGTACAAACTGTCGAACCGTAATCCTGAAAAGTGAGCAGATAGATAAGGATGAAGGAAGGGAATATGAAAAAATTTTAACCACTGTGGTAAGGTGGTAGCATTAGGGCTGATACCTCCTCCTGGTGTTTGAGCTTTTTTTAAATATTTTGAAATATTAGCAGAGTCTTCAAATTAAAATAACTCAGTACACTATTTTTGATAAAACAGTATTGACAAAAGCATATGATTTACAACTGGGGACCCCAAAACTTGTGATCCCATTTCTTAAGCTTTTCTGTGAGGCATCATTCCCCTATTTCTATCTTAATTCTTAAAGTTTTCACTACTATTCCCGGTGCTTTTATCAGATCTCCCCCTGGTGTCACATTAAAATTTTTGTTTTTCTCGGGGCGCCTGGGTGGCGCAGTCGGTTGAGCGTCCGACTTCAGCCAGGTCACGATCTCGCGGTCTGTGAGTTCGAGCCCCGCGTCAGGCTCTGGGCTGATGGCTCGGAGCCTGGAGCCTGTTTCCGATTCTGTGTCTCCCTCTCTCTCTGCCCCTCCCCCGTTCATGCTCTGTCTCTCTCTGTCCCAAAAATAAAAAAATTTAAAAAAAAAAAAAAAAATTTTTTTGTTTTTCTCATTCGTGTTAACCCAGCTGTTTAAGAACTATTTTTATTTCAATTAGTAAATATCTTCTTTCCCTCTAACATTTTAACAATTTGTGATTACACCCCTTAGGCCCCTATTGCATTACAAACACCCCACTTTGATATACATCTAAGCCGTTAACACACTGCACAACTATGTCCTCAGAATTCTTTGAAATCTTTGTGGTTTAAAATATCCTGTAAAGATCCTGTTTATAAAATACTTAAAACAGGAGGGACCATGATGGGATTATTAAGATAATTAGCAAAAAAATCAATAGCACTCAATAGCAACAGAGATCTTGTTTTTTCTGGGCAAGCAGAAATATACTCAGTTAAGACACGTGGTTCAAGGTGCCTGTTATCAAAGCCTAGAAACTTTTTTCTTTTCTGTTAAAACACATGTCCATTATTAACCAGTGGAAATGTAAATATCTTATCAGAAGACTGGGTTCTGCTCAAAATGTATCAAATATTTCATTGATATCTTTCTTTACCTTTTAAAACTTGGCCTTAGAAGCCCCTACTATTTATCTGACACGAAAGAGAAAAACAAACAACCTGTGAAATGAATTGAAAACATCAGTGTTTTGCACAGGTCTCCATGCACAACCCTTCAAATCCACCTCTTCCCAAAGCTGGGAAAATCAATGATTATAACTATTTTACCATGGTTTCTGCCCTTGAACTTCTTGGGAAATACCTATAGTTATTTTATTTCATCCCATTTTCACAGCACATTAAGAGAATTGTTATTGTGCGATTTTACAGATAAGTAGACTGAGGCTCAGGAAGAAAAGCGGCTTTCCAGTGAAGAGACCAAGCCCCTGGAACCCTGGCTAGAACTCTTTCCACGATACCCCACTCGGCGTACATAGGTATTATTATGGCAATAATACAGAGGCTACAAACAGTAAGAGAATAAATGTGGGTGTAAATCTAAACTATTTCTTCAGGTTCTCCACTGGGACTTTCATGTAAGCTCTTGCCATCTTCTAAGGGCAGAACTATTTCAAAAGGGAACCATGATCTGGTCAGAGCTTTGGGTTCTCCGTGGACCTTTCGTTTTGGAATCAAGCCTTCCCACCTGAGCAAAGCCACCAATCTATAGTATATGTTTACTGAGCATATGTTTACTTACCAACACCAAGATGAGTGGAGCACTTGATGCAAAGAAGTATACAAACGGTCGCTACCCTCCAGTCTAGCGGGGCTGATAGGACTCAGAGGCAGGTGGCACTCTTCTCAGATTGTACATTGTCAAATTGTTACATTTACAGCAGCACCTGCTGGTACAAACTCCAGGACCCAGCCTGTTTCCTGGCCGAAGCTGCAGGATCCGCACCGGCAACGTCACCCTTGCTCCCAGCTCCCGGGCCCTAGCTTGACCCAATGCAAAAAGATTTAACCAGACCAGCCACATATGCGGAATTTAGCATCAAGCCTTCTTAGCATCTAGACTAGCCCCGGATGTGATAACTGGGTCGCTGCCAGTGACAGCCAGCCTCCTTTTGGAACACCCCAATTCTTGCTCAGGTCTCATTTCTTGTATATTTCCTACTCCACTCTGAGGCCTAGCAGTCTCCCCCACCCCCAGCCTCCTCTCCATGCCACCTGCTGGTTCCCCTAAGTATCCCCCTACCCAGATTCCCTACAGCTGGGTAACACAGCCTATGGTGCTCGTGTGGAAAAGCAAGGGCAACAAAATTATAGGATGCAGCAGCCATTGAGACCCAAGGGTCTCATATCACCTATGTGAGCATCATAAACCTGCTTAAGTGACAGCTGTAGCTGCTGCGTGTCATTGCCCTCAAAGTCATGATACCCCATTGAAAACAAAGCCTGATACGGGCTCCTGTAACTCAACCCTGGATTTTCACCCAGCCACCTGCTTCTCTAGAAACTGCCAACTCAGACCAAAGTTCAATCCGGTTATAATTCCGACAACCAGCTGCATTTCTGGTAAATAATTAGTTATCAAATTAACGGTGACCTTGGCACCTGCCTGGCAAGCCACTTCACCAGGTTTTTCGAACGCACATGTTTTCAAATTTTGTTTTGTTACTCATGTTATTTTCAAAATCACATGATTTTAAGCACTTGACTTTAGATATCGGAGAAGCTTTTCGTCCTGCCGGATTCTTGCATAAAGCATGTATACATGTGTGTTAGGTTTAAGGTAATTCCATAATTCCATGTTTGAACATGGTGAATTCAGAGTTGAAACTGAGTTCAAGGTTTTCTACCTTTCTGCACCCCTCAGCCCTCTTTCCAGTGGGGAAGTGTCTGCACCAAGAGCCATTGTCAGGGGTGGCTGGCTCTGCTGAGCAGTGGCTTAGTGGTCCTCACAGTTCCTCACTGTGGATGGTCACACCTCACCGTGACCTCTGGTAACTGGGCCCCCTTACTCTGCTTCCTCCTGACTCTGATGCCAGGCCTTTCTGGGTGGACCATCTGGTTCCCAACCACTGCTAAACTCCTCTTTAGGTGCCAGGGGGATTTCTGTGATGGTTTCTTGTGCCTCCCAGGGCACCTCACACACACTGAGCTTCCCCAAGTTCACAGACTGGCACGCCTTCCTCAGTCACTGATGTCCTTCCATGCAGGCCCCAATATAAGGATTCATCTATTTGCATTTAGTATAATTACCAATGGTGTCAGATCTCAAAAAAAGATAAACAGAACCAAAAACAGGTATCAATCACATGGGTATTTACTCAAAATTTACTCAAAATAATTAACGGGTATTTACTCAAAAACACGACTTCAAGGGGATACAGGCACCCCTGCGTGTAGTGCAGCATTATTTGCAACAGCCAAATTATGGAAGCAACCTAAGGGCTTATTGATAGATGAATGGGTAAAGATGTGGTATATGTATACAATGGAATATTATTCAGCCATAAAAAATGAAATTTTGCCATTTGCAACAACAAAGATACAACTAGAGAGTATTATGTTAAGTGAAATAAGTCAGCCAGAGAAAGACAAATACCATATGATCTCGCTCATATGTGGAATTTAAGAAATAAAACAAATGAGCAAACGAAAAAGAGAGAGAGAGAGGCAAACCAAGAAACAGACTCTTAACTGACTGATGGCTGCCAGCTGGGAGGTGGGTGGGTGGTTGGGTGAAACAGGGGAAGGGAATTAAGGAGTCCACTTAGCACGATGGAAAAAAATTTAAAAAGGAGGTACAGGTACATACAGATATAGATACATGTTTGCTTCCTTAACAATTTACTGGGAGTAATCTGACTATACATTTATTCATTGGGAAATATTTTTTGGCTGCCTTCTATGCGCCAAGCATAACTGCCCCTGAACAGCATGGGTTTGAACTGTACAGGTCCACTTATACGCAGACTTTTTTTTGGATAAATACGGTACAGTACCATAAACGTGTGTTCTCTTCCTTATGATTTTCTTAATAACATTTTCTTTTCTCTAGAAAATTGTAAGAATACAGTGCCTAATGCATACAACATACAAAATATGTTAATTGACTGTTTATGTCATGGGTAAGGCTTCTGGTCAACTGTCGGCTACTAGTTAAGTTTTTAGACAGCCGAAAACCATATGCAGATTTTCAACTGCGCAGAGGTCGATGCATCTAACCCACACATTACTAAGCAGTCGACTGTACTATTCTAGGTACTGGGGGTACGGGAATAAGCAAAACAAGAAATGAATCCTAATCTCATGAACACTGGATTCAAATGTGCGAAGTCAGACAATAAACAGGATCTCGTTTCACAATGAAAACTGAACTTATTTTGATTCTTACATCCAAAAACCCCATGAAATACTAAACTTCCCCCCAAACAGGATGTGCCTGAAAGCTCTGTAAATTCTGAGCGATTCTCATAATGTAAGAGGTACAATTCCCAGTATTGTGCTGTTTACCAGGGTATTAAAAAGTACAGAAATGAGCTCTTTGAAGACAACCTAAATAGTTATTCATTACTGAATGCTTCTTGTGCACCAGGCACTACGCCAGGGTCTCTGCATGAATCATCGCTAGTTCTCGGCACAGTTCAAAATTAGGTGGATTTGTTGTGTTATTAGTGGCCTCACTTTGTAAGTGAAAAAAACTGAGGCTGATTTAAAGGTAATTAACTTACCCGAGGTCACACAGATACTAAGTAGATAAGCCTTAATGGGACTCAGATGGTCTGACATCACTCTGCCTCTTTATAGATAGTAGGGAAATCCATAGCAAGAAAAGCGAAATTATAAGTAGGAATTCATAGAGCGTTCCCTTAAAAACTTCGTCTTTACATTCAAGGGTGTATACATGTAAGCTGGAGGGATTAAGGAGAAGATTGGCTTGGGGAGGAGAGGCTGAAAGAGAGAAAGCTTGTAAAATTAAAGTTTGTGAAACCACTGACAATTGAGGACCAAACAGAAATGATAAAACATCTCAGGAAGCATAATATAGGAAGGTGTAAAAATAGAATCCATTTTACAAACATTCAGTTCCCATATAAGCTTCTGGGAGCAGATCTTGAGGACGTGGGGAGGAGATAGGGAAGCAGACCCAGTGCAACCATTGTGTGGGCTTAGATCCTACACCAGGACCTTACCCTGCCCTCCTCCTCATTGTGCTGTCTTCCCTTGTTCCTCACACCCTGAAACTGAACATGTCCTCTCTAGCTGCCGGTAAGCCAGTCTGCCACCAGGATGGCAACCTCTTCCCTTGCATCTTTGGTTTTGGCCCTGGACCCAGCCTCCCAGGCACACATAGATGACCCCACTCCACTCTGTCAGTCCCGGCCTCCCTATTCCCGGAGCAGGCCTAGACCTCTGGTTAACCTCTATGAAAATCAAATTCTCTGCCTGCCTCATTTTCCCTCACAGCACCCTTGAGGTGTCCAGAAGGAAAGCATCCTTTCAACTGAGTTAAACTCCATTAGGGGAGTCCCGGGTGCAGTGTTCCCACTTGGGGAATCAAGAGACAGAAAACAGATGGTGAGAACAGCTCATCAGCTCTGCCCTTCAGGGGACCCTTGAAAGTCAATTCTAGTCAGCGCTTCATCTTTGCATCTGCCTCTCTTGGGTATCTTCTACTTTGTCTTGCCTTGTAAACACGTCTTCTCTCCCACAAGATTTCAAGTTCCTTGAAAGCACCACAGAGCAAGTGCCCCATAAACCTTCTCTAATGTTCCATAAACATTCTCTCCTCATTAGATGGGGAGGAATCCGGCAGTGACCTGTTATAAAACGAAAATGCAGTCCAGTCCAGGCCCCCCTGTGGTGGAGCTAAGAGCATCAGATAACTTCCGGTCCTCCCTCCCTCCACCCCCTCCTCTTTTTCTCACCTAATCCTTTCCTTTTCTGGATTTCTGTTCATTGGAACAGAAACCACTGTGACCATGACCACATGATGGTGAATGGAAACACAAAGAACAGAACTGATTAAGCTGTTTGGTGTTTCCTGTCACGTGATTTGCCTGGATCCAGAATCACATCAGATGTTCCATTCACAGCTCTTAAAGTGTTTCATCCTTTGCTTCTGCTTGTTGTTTTACCAACTATTTTATCTGTCCCCTTTCAAAGAATGTATGTACTTTTTATTTTTTTAAAGGGCCCTTAAGATACACTCTTCAGGAAAATTTTTGGAAGGTGGACATATAATTTGATTCCTAGTGTAGCTATGGCACGAATACCTCAGGGTAATCTGAATCAGGAGTTCTCTCGAAGCCTTATTTTGTGCAGGATTTGTGTTTTCAGGCTAGTGCCTCAGGGAAAACAATGTAAGACGGATGGAGTTTACTTTCATATCCTCTCTCCTTTACCATCCCAGGGTCCCTCAACTCCCCAGGCCATCCTCCCCACCTGTGGCCTGCACCCCGGCCCTCATGACTGGAATCTTCTACAGAGAGGACCTAGTGTGAAGAGCTTGACCTCTTGTGCTAGCCTGCCTGGGTTCAGATCTATGGGGGATGAAATATCTTCACACATTTAAAGCGCTTGGGTCAATGCCACGTGCTCACAATGAGTTGATTAATAATTATACTTGTAAAAGCTGCAGCACCCCCGGCCAGATCCAACCTCCAAAAGCAGTACCGATAATTGTCCATCTCAGCGGAGTCCTGAACTTCCCACCCGAATCACATTTCTTCTCCTTCCTCTTCTCATCCTCATTCCAATTACACTGCTGGGCAGTTGCTCGAAGACAGCTGCAGGGCTGACGCAGCCCTGCTCTTTCCACTCCCCTGTCCCCTTGCACCACCCGCTGCATTGCCAGTGTCCCTGGCTTGCTCGCCTCATGGTCTTCCTTTGCTCCCAAGCAGCTCTGGCCATGGGCTGCACCTACCAGCTGCACGTTGGCCTCCCCTGCCTGGCTCACCCGGAAGCCCATTTCGAAAGCTACTGTCACAGACAGCCTTCGCTCTGGGGTTTGGTGGGGGCGGGATTTGACAGGACCTCCATACAGGCTTCCTGCCTGGCAGCGGGGAGGAAGATCGGCTGCAAGCCTGATTCTTTGATGCCAAGGTCGGTTCTGCTCAGAGTCTGAGGCCTACCTTGGCACTGCCCTTCTTCTCCTAGAGGACTTCACTTCCAGAGCCACATAGGACAGAGTCCAAGCCTTCCAAGCTGAGATGACAGGAGAAACTAGCTCGTGCCAGTGCACAAGTCCCCATCCTTGATCCTTCTCCCCTTGCGGAGACTTACAGCCCAGCACGCTGCAAACGGGCAGGTGGTCTCTATCTCTAAATCCCACCCCTCCTTCGGCGAAAATCTGCCCCTCTACTGGCTTGGTGGTTTTCTCCAGCAACAGCCTGTCTCCTCCCCGCCTTGCTCCCTAACCCCCCTGCCCAGTGCCTGAGGTACAGATGCAAACAGCCTGGGGCACACACAGAGGTTCTCTCCGCATGTTCTGTTCTCCCCAAAACAGCCACATTCGCTTGTGTGAGTGACACCTGCAGTCCCCGGCACAGGTGATCACTTCAGGGCTAAGGATGTGACAGGTGTGCAGAATTAGCCCGTGTCTCCGAGGCAGGCCAGGGGCAGGCAGAGAAGACCCAGAGTTACCGAGTTAGGGGGTGGGAGTCAACATCCGGACAGGGTCCCTGCTCCAAAACATGAGTCCACCTCGGACAAAGTCGGCCAGAAGAAGTGAGCATCTAGACTTGCAGCAAAAAATGAGGCCCCACTCTGGTTCTGGGCTCTTTCATTTCAGTCTCGGTGTAATGGGAGCAACTCAACCAGGTGCTTGGTGTCTATAAACGCTCAGAACAGGCTAGCACTTTACACGTTAACTGACTTAATCCTCTTAATCCTGCAAGAGCTCTCCAAAGTAGATGATATTACATCTCTGTTTCAAAAGGAGGAAACCGAGGCACCGAGGAAAAAGTAAATCTCTGAGTCATGGCTCATAAGTGCTAGAAAAGAGACAATCAGATTTCAAAATCCCTGCTTTTGACAACGCCCCCACACAGTCTAGGTTAGAGGCCCATCTCTGCATTTGCCTGGCTGGAAAATGTAGAATCACATTTCTGGACATTAGTTTTCTCTTCATGGTCACCGCACAGGTATAGGAATGTTGTGGGAATGAGGTAAATATATGCATGCAAAGTCCTAGACGTGGCACCTTAATAGTAAACACACATTACACATTGGTTATCAGCATCACCTTCATTTCTATTATTGCTGCCCACAAATCCGTGTCACCAAGCTGGCCTGCCTCTGGCCCTTTCTCTTGCCTGTTTTCCTGCTGTAGGGCAGGTCCCTGACAGCTCCCAGGTACTCCCAGGCTGCCCAGCCTTAGTTCCGAGGCTACAGACAAACTGTCATCTCCTTTGATCTGTAAAATAATCCCATAATGGGGGCGCCTGGGTGGCTCAGTGGGTTCAGTATCCGACTTCAGCTCAGGTCATGATCTAGCAGTTTGTGAGTGAGCCCCTCGTTGGACTCTGTGCTGACAGCTCAGAGCCTGGAGCCTGCTTCGGATTCTGTGCCTCCTCCCCTCTCTGCCCCTCCCATGCTCATGCTCGGTCTCTCGATAATAAACGTTAAAAAAAAAATAAAATGAAATGATCTTGTAGGGAGAGCTGAGGCTTAGCCAGATTAATAAGTACTTTGCCCAAGGAACATTTTTCAGGTTCTGAGACAGAGCTCTATAAAATCAGATGGAGTGTTTTTAGCTCTGTACACTGTGAATTCAACTTTAAAAAAAATATTATAAATAGAGAAAAAAATGACCACAATCTCACCATCCCAACACAGTAGTGACACTCATGTTAGGAATTCCCCACCGGGCTTTGTCCATCTCTGCAGAGACTGAGTTTTCTCCTGATTCACTGCCTCCGTGGAGGAGCAGAGAGCGCTGCTCAGCCCAGTATTGGGATGGCCTTGAAATAGCCATGGAGGGATTCTGGAGTGAGCACCGACTAAACCCAGAATGACTCTAATTGGGCCCCACGAGAATAAAAATATAATCAAATGAGAATAGATAATGAGTCGAGCAAACGTCCCTTTAGACACAAATCAGAGACTTTTTGAGACATCCTTTAAAAAGACACCTCACTTCAGTTTTTCCAAGTAAAACTTGTACGTATTTAAGGTGTACAACACGATATTTGGGTGTTTGTATACCAGGTACCCATTGTGAAATGCTTACCAAGCTAATTAATATATATCCATCACCTCGCATAGTTACTGTGTTTTGTGTATGTGGTGAGAACACTTGAGATCTACGCTCAGCAAATTTCAAGTACATGTTATTATTAAAGACACTATGCTGCACATTGGGTTTCCCGAACTTACTCGTCTTGTAACTGAAAGTTGGTACCTTTTGACCAATATCTCTGAGCCATTAATTTAAAAAAAAATATTTTTAACATTTATTTATTTTTGAGACAGAGAGAGGCAGAGCATGAACGGGGGAGGGTCAGAGAGAGGGAGACACAGAATCTGAAGCAGGCTCCAGGCTCTGAGCTGTCAGCACAGAGCCCGACGCGGGGCTCGAACTCACGGACCGCGAGATCATGACCTGAGCCGAAGTCGGATGCTCAACCGACTGAGCCACCCAGGTGCTCCTGAACCATTAATTTTTTATCTAAACTACACCATATCCAAATTCTCTGTCAACTGTTAAAGTCATGGAGACATATAATCTAGGCATATATTTATTAATTTATTCAGTGAACCAAAACCAAAGTTAAAATATGAGTCTTAATCTTGTTCCTTTCTTTTTCCCTCCTGTATCATTAACTACATCAAGTATGTTTTTTTTTTAAAGAGATTTTCAGAAACAAGGACTTCCTGTAATACATATAATTACATAGAGTGGTAGTAATTTATGACTGCCTACTCTCAGGCTAGGAACTGACACCTGGAACGTCCTCTTATGGAACGTGGGTTATGGAAAGTTAGAGGGAATGGGTAAAGGGATGCCAGAGATGATAAAACTCTGATTTGGTTTGAATGTCTTGCCACTTCTCACCAACTACCTGAAGCTACATATGCCCTTTCTCTGTTTTTTTTTCCCCCTTCTTATTTGATCATGAAATGCTCAGTGCTGACACATCTCACCTGTATTCCTTGTAGGCTTACCTCCTGCACATGCAGCTTGGTTGGGGGGTATGGACAGGAGCATAAAAAGAAGTGTAAAAAACGGACCCTGATTCAGGGAGCTTGCAGTTGAATTGGGACATGGTGCTAATAATCAGAAGACGTGGAATTGATTCCTGGCTCCTTCACTCACTAACTGGGTTACCATGAAAAATGTATTAAAATGCTTTATCTATGAAACAGGACAGATAGTAATAATAATAATATTACCTATACATGACCTAAAGGATTGCTATTAGGATCACAAGGAGGAAATACTGTGAAAACACGTTACAAACTAGGAAGTGATGTCCAGGAAAGTGTTATTAATATTTTAAAAGGAGTTTAGGGGCAATCTGCCTCAGAATGCAAGTGATGTCACTGGACACTGACTCTTCTCCATGTTGGCTTTATCCTTGGGTTCCATCTATTGGCATGATGGCTCCCAAGAACTCCAGGCCTGTGGGACTGTCAGGTTCAAATTCGGCAGAAAATAGTTTGTCTCCTTCTCAATAATTTAAAAGCAACTCTTAGGTCTGAATCTCAGCGGACTAAATTAGATTACATTTATATCCTGAACTAATGACTATGACCAAAGGTATGAAATACTCTTATTGGTCAGGCCTGCATCAGACCCACCCCTGAAAATTGATATGGATTCAACTCTAGCTGAAACATACGGACTGAGTGAATGGGAGGAGTGGTTCCACATAAGAAATCAAGGTATTATTACCACACAGAACAATTACTACCAGGTGATCAAAACCAATAAATATCATTTCTGATTTGGATAAGGATTCAGTTAGAAAGGGAATGGTCAGAAACCAGTTATGTTTTCAGACAAGTTACAAGTACCAGAACTCATATATTTACCACGTTTACTGAACTCAAAAAGGGCCAGCATTTACACAAAATATTCTCAATGAAATCATCTGTTCAGATCTCAAATTCTTTGATTTCTCTAATAAGGACCAAATTACTTTCTTTCAGTTCATAAATAGTCTTATCTTCCTAATAAGATGCTTGGTCTCCTTAACAGCTGAAAATCTAGAATACTGGTCTTCAGAATGTATTACATGCACCCTTGGAATGAGATACCTTGGAATGTGGAAAAAGATATCAATACATTTGTTTATATTTTCATTTTAAATCAAGAAATTAAGTTTTCTCAAATTAATGATAAGCACTGTCACAGTGCCTTTTGTTGGTCCAGATGTCAGAGGTTCTTGGGAAAAAGGGGGGTCCTCAGCCCTTTGCTTTCAGCACAGTATGTCTATAGCACTTGCTGGTGCTTGGTTTACTGGATTTACCCACACATGATTAAAATTTGACAAAGAAAACCACCCCAAAATGGATAGATGACTTTGAAGTATTTATGCAAAGAAATGTCAGATTGGAAAAATACTGATAGTGTAAACACAACTGAAAATAAAAACATGGTCAACCTGATATTTTTCATATTCATGGTCTGAGTTCTTTGTGCACCACCTTATGGGGTTAAAAGCACCAACAAATTCAATGGACCGACAAGAGTTTGGCCAGTGAGTTCCTATGGAGGAAGAAACTCGTGCTACAGAGACCATTTTGAAAATAAGTGTTTGGAGATGCTTTTTATTCTTAACCAATTTTTGTTAATGAAAACTATGAAGGTATGTCACACATAAAAACATCAATAGTTGAACACTTAAACTTAGATATGTAATTTGCTGATTTGTTGAAAAATCGTCCAATAATGGGTTCTTAATAGGCATCTAAGCCCGTTTGTTGAAAATATAAGAATACAAACTTTGCAGGGCACCTGGGTGGCTCAGTTGGTTAAGCATCCAACTTTGGCTCAGGTCATAATCTCACAGCTCATGGGTTCAAGCCATGAACAGAGCCACATCAGGCTCTGTGCTGACAGCTCGGAGCCTAGAGCCTTCTTTGGATTCTGTCACAGTCTCTCTCTGCCCCTCCCCTTCTCTCTCTCTTTCTCAAAAATAAATAAATTTTAAAAATTAAAAAAAAGAAAGAATACAAGGTTTGTAAGAAGAACTGATAAATGCCAAGCATGCACAAGATGAAGCAAGGCAAAGACCAAGGCCCGACTATTTCTACCAGTGAGGACACAATGAACCACTTTTAGATTCAGACCATTTATTATCCATAAAAACAGCGAAACAAGTGGTAGCAAAAGCACCACTTTCTGTGGTTCTTGTCCAACATGCTGAAAGAAGACACCAAAACAAGAAGAAGCAGATGACTGGGATATGAATTGTGGGATATCGTTGAGGATCCGATTCTAGACTGCCACTAACAGGTTTTATATTCAGCAGGTCTGTTCTGAGGGGAATGGGACAGAGAGTTCCACACCTCATTGGTACCTGAGAGGCAATGGGAAACTCTTCATGACAGGTTCCCAGAGAAGATAAGCAGGTGAGTAGGAGATGGTCTCATACCAGCGCCTATGGACCTCGTCTCCGCTGGTGTCCCAGGAGGTTCATGAGGTGTTCCACTAGAACTCAGATTAGCTGTCCTTCAAGCCTTTGCCTGCGGTGTCTGTGCACAGTGGCTTGGGCACCAGAGCAGAGCTGCTCCCCTACAATACAATCAGAAAGGATGGAAATTTATTGGTAGAATTTGCAAATTGATAGATAGGTTTGAAAAATACATGTTGTGATTTTGTGGCTGTAGCCATTTGTCCATTTCTTCATTCGGATCTAAATATCATTGTGAGATAGCTTATTTATGTACGACTACCATTAGAATAAAAAAAACTCCAACAACTTGGAATCAGAATTTTTAAAGTGCCGTATCACAAAAGGTTAAATCACATTTTCAAAAACAAGAAAAGTTAAATAACATCTATTTCCCTCTTTCCTTCCTTACGTTCCTTCTCTCTTTCTTTCATTAAATTAATTGAACAAGGAGACTATGACTACAATGACTAATGTCATGGTGACCTACATAAGCAACCCCAAATCTAAGCCTGTAAATGCCTCAAGGTTATAAAATTAAAACATAAGGACAAGTGATGACAAATAGGCAACTAGACTTTACACTATAGCCAATCAAATAATCTTGTTTCTTTGTTTCTGCACCTTCTCTATATAATAATTCATCCCCTTAACTCTTGACCACTTCCAATTTGGTGCTACCTGGTTGGAAATGATTTTTGCTCAAATAAACTCAACATTTTTAACATGCCTCAGCTTATCTTCTAATATTTACTTTCTTCTGTCTGTTCCTGGCCTCTCCTTCCTGGATCCATTCAGAGGACGGCAGGAAATAAACACTTAGGGAGCTGCAGGGGAAGAGGAAGATTGTTAAAGGGAGTGCTTCCCTCACCACCTGAGGGAACTTGATGTGGACAAATGGGTGACTGGAGGCCCAGAGTAGGATGCTGGGTATCATTGGCATACTTTGCCAAGAACCAAGTGTGCTTTGTAGCCCTTTCAAATGCTCCAGGCATAGCAAAAAGATTGCAGCTCTAGCAAAGGTGTCACAGCTTTACAAATTCCAAGTTTTTCTAGTGTGTTTTCTTTAAGACGAGCTTTTTCCAATCAGGAGAAAACTTCTCATATGATTGCCTCTACTCCCCAGCTGTCTGCTCTTGTGTATAAGCTATTTACATCAAATACTTTCCTTATTGATTAATCATTTCTTGGGGCCATTCTACAAGTTCAATGTCTTGTTACTGATATTTTAGACAGTTTCATTTTATGCTCAACGATGAAGAATTCAAACAGTACAAATCTGTTCAGGGTACCATACAGAGACATATTCATGGTACAGCGAGTGGATACTCTCTTTGTGCAGAGAAATACCAGGGAAGGGACATTCTGGGGGTGAGGGCTAGAGGACTTGAGTTTGGGACAAACTACAGTACATCTTATATCTTAATGCAGGGATACCTGGGTGGCTCAGCCGGTGAAGCGTCTGACTTTTGGTTTCAGCTCAGGTCACCATCTCACGGTTCATGGGTTTGAGCTCTGCATTGGGCTCCACATTAACAACACAGGGCAGAGCCTGCTTGGGATTCTCTCTCTCCTCTCTCTCTGCCCCTCTCCCTATGCGTACGTGCTCTTTCTCTCTCTCCCTCTCTTTGAACGTATAAATAAACTTAAAAACAATCTTAAAACACTAAGAATTTTGGGTAAGGTATAGATATGGAAGGATTTTGTATATGGTGAAAGCAGAGTATTAGGAAATTAAATCCGATGATGGTTCAGTTTAAATTCATTTTTTATTTTTTTTAAAGTTTATTTTGAGAGAAACAGAGGCAGTGTGAGTGGAGGTGAAGCAGAGAGAGAGAGGGAGAGAGACAATCCCAAGGAGGCTCCGTGCTGCCAGTGCAGAGCCTGATGTGGGGCCCGAATCCATGAAATCACAAGACCATGACCTTAGCTGAAACCAAGAGTTGGATACTTAACCACCTGAGCCACCCAGGTGCCCCTAAATTCATTTTTTAAAACATAGATGTGCAAATATAGATGTAATAGAGAAAGTGTGTGTATGTATTCTAGAGTTTAGAAGCAATGCCATCCCAGTAGCCACGGGCAAACTTAGCACTCAGATTTTGGTTTCTAAGTACCATCAATCAATATAAGAAATCAAGATGCCTCGAGAAATTGTTGGTTCCAGAACTAGGGTATCAGAAGTACAAGATGAACCTGGAACAAATTTTAGATTCAGAAAATAAGTAAGTGTTCAATGAAGGACATAAGAGCCAGCTTGAAGGGGCTCCCAGAGATCAAACGTGGAACCAAAATAGATAATTGCAATGGGTTATAACCCACTGAATAAAAAAACCCATGGGTCCATACAGATATAAATAAGAAATGAATATGTAAATAAATTAGGGAAAAGGCAAAGTTAAAATGTCAACTAACAAATGTAAAAAAAAAAAAAGATGAAATTCTAAAATTGCCATTTGGCAATCTCTGTAGTAATAAATGTTTCAGGCAAGAATCATCCATGAATGCTAAAATCTATGAAGTACAAGGATGTTGAGAGATAGGATATTTACATAGTCTCAAAGTATCTCTCACAAGAGATTTGTTAAATGCAACGAGGAAAACAATAATCTCTACAGTAAAGAAATCTGGTAAACAGCATCACTCTAACCAAGTAATCAAAGTTAATATCACAAGCAATGAGACAAATTGATATGTGTCTCTAATATGGTACATTGAGAAGATGTATCACTTCTGTTTTATTTCTTCAAGAAATGCATAACCTGAATATAATCACAGGAAAGTTCCAGACAAATAAATTTATGACCTTACAGAAAATGTCAAGATCAGGAAAGCCTGAGATTAAGGAAGATTCAAGAGATACACCGATTGAATGCAAATTGTGATCCAGGATTTTCCCCAAATATTATCGGCCAATTAGAAAAACCTGAATAGGTTCTGCAGCTGACCTGAGAGCATTGAATCAATATCAACTCCTTGATTTTTGTAAGGGAACTGTGGAAGAGAATAACTTTATTTTTAGGAGGTACACAAATATTCAGGAATAAAAGAGCACATGTCTGCAACTTATTCCCAAATATTTCAGGAAAAAGAGATGACAGATAGATAGATAATAGGATAGTAATGAAATAAACAAATATTTAGAGAATCTGGTTGAAATATGGGAATTCTTTGTACTGCTTTCGCGACTGTTCTGTATCCCCCACATTATTTAAAAATTAAGAAAAAATGATAGTAGTGAAGAGAGCAGTATAGAGCAGATTGAGTAAAAGGAGGGAGATATGGTGGCTCTGGTCTACGTGACCAGGAGGAGAAAGAGATGAAGATTCGCAGGGCTGCGTGGACAGTTTAGACAAACGAGGCACCATCTCATGGTGACAGAGTCAGGAGACATCGGTTCTTTTTTAAATCAGGAGCCGTTACCAACCTGGAAAATAAATCCTATTCTTTTTTGCCAAATAAAATAAAATGCAGATTCTCCCCTTTAGGATAAATACAAGTGTCTGGTCATCTAAGAGTATCTGATCAAGGCCTTGCTATTCAAAAAGGATGAAAAACTCCTCATAGTAATGGTGAGATTTTAGCACACATCAGCTGAGCTGTTGTTCTTTTCTCTGGAACATGGCAGATGGAGTCTGAAATATACAACCAGTGGAATGGAAATGTGTAATTCTTTGTGTTTATGTCATTTAGTGCAGTCACCCAGGTATGTTCCCAATAGACTGCCCTTTGTACGGACTTAAGACTGGAAACACAGATGTGCACCAGCCCATTCAGCAAAATTATACTCATTTACAATGAACAGAAGAAGGGATGTTCAAATTGTATTTAAAAACAAAAGAGTGCAGGGTACCTGGGTGGCTCTGTCGACTGAGCGTCCTACTTCAGCTCAGGTCAGGTTTGTGAGTTCGAGCCCCACATCCGTCTCTGTGCTGACAGCTCAGAGCCTGGAGCCTGCTTCAGATTCTGTGTCTCCCTCTATCTGCCCCTCCCCCTCCCGGCTCTATCTATCGCTCTCTCAAAAATAAACAAACATTAAAAAACATTAAAAAAACAAAATGGTGCTTATCCCTGTTAATATGAACCTTGCTATAACTAAATGCAATTATCTCATTTAACCCTTGCCATCTTCACACCCAATAGTTTCAAAAGGACAAAACTGAGACATAAAGATGTTAAGCATTTGCCCCAACATCACACAATTACCCAGTAGCAGAGCCTAGATTTGAAGCTAGTTCTTTCTGGCCTCAGACGTTCTGCTCTTTTCTCCCACCGCACCCATTTCCCCTTTCTTACTTCCTAACAGGAAGAAGCACCCGCCTCAGCAGACGCTGACCTCACACTCAGCTACAGAGAGAAGCCCTATTTCCCTAAGTCTATCCAGTCTCCCCCTTGCAGGGAGTGGTTCAAAATTGGAATTGCAACCCAGTTGGGGCCAATCAAATATAGAGACAAGTTTTCTGGGGCCTTCTGGCCCCAGTTCTTCCTCAGTCCTACGGGAGTACCTGTAGAAACAATGCCTTTTCTCCAGTCTGGACTCTACTGAGAAATCGTGGGGTAGTCCCTGCTGTTCCTGGCCAACATCCTGAGACTACAAGTGTGACCTGCCTCAGGATGGAATGATGCTGTGGATGGCAGAATAGAGATATGGGACAAGATATGGATCAGGAATGTGAGTTCTCGATCACTGCTTCTACCCACATATGTCCTGGGTCCCCTCTCGCTTTTCTGAAGACTCTGTTCCTAAAGTTCTTCTTGATTTTCTTTCTCATCACTATCAACATCTCTCTCTCTCTATTTTGGATATCCCAAACGTGTGTTGGATTCTTTCATATGAAAACAAAATAGATCTTCAACTCTGTATTCTCTTCCAGTTCTAGCCCTTTTCTCTCTTCCCCCTTTTCTAAAACTTTCTGTGTGTACTTTCTCACCTTCCATTCACATTTTAACCCATTCTAGTCCAGCTCCTGTTTTGTTTGTTTGTTTGTTGTTTTTTGGTGGGAAGGGGAGTGGACAGGCAACAAGTGTAATAAGCAAAGAACTCACATCCTTACATCTGAGGTTTACCTTGGGTGCCACACGACAAGATCTCCACCCCACCCCCAAATCTTAAGGTTTCTACAGAGGCCTTAATGCGGCTCAGTCACATGCATGGTCCAGGTGGTCTCAGCACCATGTCACTCTCTCAGGGCTGTGACCTTGTGGCAGCTTCTGGGAGTGGGGAAGGCAAGCGGGATGCACATTGTAGTCTAGCTCCTGTTATGACTACTGTCATAGAACTGCTCTTGTCAAGTTCACTACTGACCTTCATCTCGCCAATGCCATGGGCATTTCTCAGTTCTCATTTTTCTTACAGGAAAATGTAAGTTCTTACAGGATTTCCTTACAGGTTTTCAGTGGGGTGAACATCTCCTCCTTCTTGGAATGCTTTCTTGGCTTCCATGACTCCACACTTCTCTGGTCTTCCCCTATCTCATTGGCTGCTGCTTCTCTCTCTCCTATACTGATGCTCCTCCTGTACTGAATTTCTCTATTCCACCTCTTTCTATATTTACTCAATCAATATTTATTGAGAGTCCACCATATGCCGGACTCTGCTGCATGCGCCGGAAATAAAGCAATGAATAAACACATTTTTTATATGAATAAAGCAATGAATAAACACATTTTTTAAATAAAATCATACTTTCTGGTGGAGGAAAAGTAAACAAACAACAACAAAATAAGGGCATAATAGAATGTCAGGTAGTGATAGGTGCTATGAAGAATAATAAAGCAGTAATTGCAACAGTGATGTTTTTTGAGGATGGCCAGCGAAGGATACTCAAAGGAGGAGATATTTACATCAAGAAAAATGGAATGTGTGAGAGAGAAGTTAAGGATGATTCTAGGTTCTCAGCTTGCATAAAAGAAGTAATAGTGGTACCATTTATTGAAATAAGGAAGACGAGGGGAGGAGGAGATTTGGGAGAAGAAAATCAAGAATTCTGGCTTGGATGTATTAAGGGGTCCTCTGGACACATGAAGTGGTTATTCGTATAGATTAGGTTTCTCTTGTGTAGGATTCCTTCCTCGAATCTTCGGGAGAACTTTCCTGACTACTCTATCTCTGAAAGCATCCCATCTGACACTTCTCTCTCACCCTCCCCTAGTTTACTGTCTTCATGATGGTCACCACAATCTGTAATGACCAAACTTGGCTATTGTTGGCTACCCCCACTAAAACTGTGAGTCCTGGGAGAACAGGAATCTTCTCTGCCTTCTTCATAGCTGCACCCCCTGGGCTTAGTATTGTGTCTGTCACAGAGAAAGGGCTCAACTTATCATTGCTGAATGAGAGGGCAAAGGGTACACCATCCTCTGGAGAAGTCAGGACACCTTGGTTCTCATCTGAGCTGAGCCAGTCACGAGCTATTTGACTTCAGGCAAGTCGACTTTGTGGTATTTTCTCAATTTCAGAAGTTATTTGATCAGATGATTTCGAAGGGCTAATCTGTCCACTTTGAAATTATGTTCAAAATCCAGGATTTGGAGGGCACATGGGTGGCTCAGTAGGTTGTGTCCCACTCTTGATTTTGGCTCAGGCCATTGTCCCAGGGTCAAGGGATGGAGCCCCGTATAGGCATCCCCACTGACCGTGGAGCCTACTTAAGACCCTCTCTCTCTCTGTCTCTCTGTCTCTCTCTCTCTCTCTGTCTCTGTCTCTCTCTCAATCATTCTCTCCCTCTGCCCCTCTCCCCTACTTGTGCTCTTTCTCTGAAATAGAAAAAAAAAAGTAAAAATAAAATAATATAAAATCCAGGATTTTATGTATATTATGATTTGTACCCAGAACCTCATTGCAATAACAGTGCTGAAGGGTTTTTTGATGCAGAATGAGTCCAAACTATTGCTTATTACCAGAGGAATCCTGAAGGGTTGTATATTCCCACTCCTGGCTCCCCTAAATCCTCAGTCTCAGGCAGCCAGCCAGCCATTCTGCTAGGCTCCACTCCACGACCGGGAAGGAACAATTGGAAAGAAAGCAGAAGTGAAAGAGTCCATTTCCTGGAATGTTATTGGGCACCTGTTCACCATACAGTTCCAGCCTTTTTAGGTATGCTGCCACATTTCACGTGTATTTAAGGATTATTTCGATATTAAAGCATATTTTTACAAAACCCTGTCAAGCAGGTGTTAGTATCCCCATTTCACTGATGTAGGAAATGAGGTCCAGGAACATGAACTGATCTGCCCTAGTTCAGGCTAGTGGCAGAAAAAAGACTGGAATCTGTATCCCCCACCCCCATCCCCTCATTGTGCTTTCTATCACACCATAGATGCCTATAGTCAAGGGCAAATCCTCCTGATAGAAATCAGTTTCCAGTGGACTCAGGTCTATTTGTTGAAAAAAAAAAAAAGAAAAGAAATTTAAAAACCTCTTAAAATCCAGTGTTCAAAAAGTTGACAGTTTGTTCCAATTCATCTAGGAAATCCTATTGTAGATGCATTAATTACTATCACTTACATGCAGAGCTAGGTGGAAACAATACCACACATATATCAATACGTTTACAGAGGCAGAAAAGATTTTTCCGAACCGGCAAGATTTCCCAGGGCTCCTACTGGAGAAGGAAGAGGGAGATGCCAGGAATACCTTCCTTTGAAAGACCTTCACTTCCTTTGCTTTTCGTTTCCTTAGCATTTTTTTTAAAGACTTCACTTTCAAAAGAAACCTGTTTTCCTAATAAGAAAGAAATTCTTTACCCACCAAGATATCCTTACTACAGAATGTCTGACTCTGATGTGTGTGTGCACGAATAGAACCTATGCCACATCAAATATGTCAAACTCTATGTGAACCTTAGCACTGGGCATGATTCTGAAGGAATAACTGAAAAAGCAGTAAGAGACCCTTAGTATTGACATAAAAAACAAGGAGGATAATCAAGGCAGATTGGGTATAGTTCCTTTTTCTCCCTTCCAGCCACAAGCTCACCTTTTTGCCTTTGAATGCAAAAATGGTCTAGGAAAAAAGGACGGTAAGCTATGAATAGAGAAAAGCATCCTTAATTTTTCCTTCACTACCAATAAACAGTGACAAAAACAGATACCTAGGAACTAAAATGTCAATAAAGCAAGAACATAAATTGAAAAATGAATAAATAACGTTTATTTTGTCCGAAGCGGCTTTCGGTGTCCGAGTTGCCAGCGGTCCGAGGGCGCCCCGAGGTGGCGGTCTGAGCCCCGGGCGCCCTCAGGGCAGCAGCAGGGAGCCCAGCAGCAGCTCGCCCTGGCCCAGCGGGCGGCCCCGCTCCAGGCCGCGACCCCGCTGCTCGGCCTTGACGCGCACGGCCAGGCGGCGCACCTGCTCCTCCGAGAGCCCGTCCAAGCACAAGTCCTGGTGGAAGGCGGCCTTGCGGCTCCGCCGGACCACGGCGCTGCGCTGCGAGCGCGGCGGGCCCGGAGGCCGCAGGACGAAGCTGACGCGGCAGCCGACGGCGGGGAGCTCGGCGGCTCCCGCGGCCAGGCCCTCGGTGCCCAGCAGCCGGACGCGGAGCCGCCCGCTGGCCCGACTGTACTCGGCGGCCAGGCGCAGGGCGCCCCCGGCGCGGCCCAGGGCCACGGTGCCCTCGGCCTCCAGGCGCTCGGGACGCGGGCCGGGGCAGGGCGGCGGCGGCGGGGACGCGGAGGGGGCCTGGGAAGGGGGGCCCGAGACGGCGCCGCGCTCCTCGTCCTCGTCGCCGTCCCCGCTGGACACGGAGGGGGCGCGGACCAGGCCTCGGCTCGTCCGGGCCCGCAGCGCGCGGCTCAGCAGCCGTTCGGGGGCGCGCAGGAGGCGGCGGGCGCGGGCCGGCGGGGCGGGCGCGTCCGGGGTGGTGCGCGGGCCCGCGGGGAGCGCGGGGAGCGCGGGGGCGGAGGCAGGAGCCGAGTCCTGGGGCACGAGCCGGGCGGCTGCAGGGCCCCCGAGGAAGAGCGACTCCTTGCGGCGGGTGTGCGGGCTCTCGAGCAGCGCGCAGAAGCCGTAGGCGGTGAGCGCGCGGGGCAGGTGCGGCAGCGATAGGGCTGCCTGCGAGCGCGGGTCCCAGTCCGTGTGCCCCGCGCTGTCGTCGGCTCCTCTGGGCCACAGGTCCGGCTCGGCTGCGCAGCGCCGGGGCAGAGCGGCGACCGGAGGCGGAGACTCGGGCGCATAGGACGCGGGCAGCCGCGGCGGGATGCAGAACTTGGGGATGCGGTCCGGAGTGAGCACGTTGGAGAAAGCGGGCTCCGGAGTGGAGGCGCGGAGTCTCCCGAGGAGCCGCATCCTCCGAGGCTGAGGCTGAGAGTGGTGGCAGGAGGCCCTCCTGCGCGAGAGAGAAGCTGCTGAGTGTAGACCGCTACGGGGGCCCCGCGAGGGGTACCAGCGGGCCTGCGATTGGCCCCTGGCCAATCCAAGCCGAGCTCTCCACCCACAAACCTGCCCGCCTTCCATTCATTGGTACTAAATAAACGAAGTAATCGAAATCAGACCTTTCCTTCTTCTTCAGTCACTGTGGGTTGAGAGTTGCAAGTTCAGGGCCGGCTGCCTCGCGGTCCTGGCTGGGGCGCCAGCTTCAGCACTCTGGCCAGGACAGTGGCGCTCCTGTCTTATACTGGCAGCCTGAGTCCCGCCCAGCCGGCCTAGAGCCCAACCCCTGGAGCCAGGGGACAGCCCGCCTTCCAAGTCACCCCTGCCCGCCGCCGCTGGGGCCCCTGCAGTGGGTGCTTGGGTGTGACCCTCCGGTCAGTCTTGGGACCTGCATCCACTCTGCGTGCCTGGAGCCCCTTACACAGGCCTGGAAAAGGTTGCAGGTGAAGAGAGGACGCCTGGTCGCCCTGCCCAGGGAGAATTGGTGGTGGTGGAAAATGCTAGCGGCCTGTTGGAGAAGGTGAAACAGGATGAGGAAGCAGGAAGTTCCTTTTTGGTAGGAGCTAAATCCTGTCACCCTGCACAGGGACATGCCCTAGGTTCTTCTATTTTACTGCTTCCACGCACCCGCCATGAGCCGACCAATATGGTTTCCATGGTATTCGTGTACTTTTTACACGTCTCCCTCTGCTGGATGGTGGCCTCCGTACTAGCATACAGCCTGGCTCAGTCAATGCCATAAATACTGGTGAAGTGGGTGAATTACGCAAAACTTTCTGGACGACTGCAGACGATCATCTTTTGTCACAAAAGATGGGGCCTCTAGCTCATACCCTAAAAATAGCACGTGATGTTTCCAACGCTACCCTTTTCTCTCTGCTTCAGTGGGGAGGTACCGGTTAGAAAGCCCCTTACAGAAAATATATGTTGCCTCTTCCCCCCCCCCCAAACTTCATTTTCTAATATGAGAAAACTGGAAGCTGGAGGGACTTGGGGAAATTCCATAAAGGTAAATAAAGTCAGTTAATGGCAGAACCTGGAACTAGCAACTTCCTATTTATTTGGCTTTGCATGTAATGCTTCCTGTTATCTAAAATGTCCTTTCTTTTTCTCTCTGTAGGAACTCCTGTTTGTTTTCCATAATTCAGTGAGACAGCATCCGCTTCAGGACCCTTTACCGGACTCCCCCTCTACAGTTCCTCAGCCCTTCCTTATTCCCTCCGTACATATTTTATATACCACCATTGCTGTGTTTAGCATGCTGCTATGGAATTTTTGGTTTACAGGTTTGTGTCCCTTAAGAGACTATGAGTTTCTTGAGGGCAAAGACTGGCATGACTCAGGGACTTTGGGGGGACCTCTTTTGAATGTAGGTAAAATAAAAGTGCTCTGATTCAGAATCTGGGTCTGCTTCCATCCCAGTTGCCCTATACAAGGGACAAACCTAGCTGTCTTATTAATTTTTATCCAATTCCAGCACCTGGAATACAATGCCAGGCAAATAATAAGTGCTCAGTAAATATTTGAGTGAATTATATTGTGTGGAATTGAACCTGATCTACAATCCAGGTCTTATGACTGTCAGGTGCTTTTAACCACATCTCTCTCTACCTGCATTATTCGGTTTCTCACAACAAACCAGTGAGGTGGACATTGCTTCTGTTTACCAGATGAGAAACTGAGGCTCAGGTTAAGATACTTGCCTAGGGTCATTGAAACGATGAATCGTACCTTGTTTCCTAAGGCCCAGCTCTTGGCTAATTTCTTCCTTCCTTCTCTCTTTCCTTTCTTCATCTCCATTCGCTCAGTTCATTATAATTCACCAAGTCTGTTGTGTGTCAGGCATTGTGTGCATGTGTGGATTGCATTGCACTTTACATGCAGAATGTTAATTCTTAAAGCAAGTCAGTCTACTATTAAGTATTTTCCATTATCCTTGCTTTTCAATAATAAGTACCATTATTTCCAAATCCTTAGAGATAAGACGAGTGAATGTTTCCTTTTGTTAGTAATTAATATTTTCCCTTTTTGTTTTGTTTTTGTTTTTAATGTTTATTTTTGAGAGAGAGAGAGAGAGTGTGAGCAGGCAAGGGGCAGGGAGAGAGGGAGACGCAGAATCTGAAGCAGGCTCTAGGCCCCCAGCTGTCAGCACAGAGCCCCACGTGGGGCTCAAACTTATGAACTGCGAGATCGTGACCCGAGCTGAAGTTGGACGCTTAACTGACTGAGCCACCCAGGTGCCCCCCCCCCGTTTTTTAAGTTCATTTATTTTGACAGAGAGAGAGAGAGGGAGGGAGAGAGATCATGAACACTAGTTGGGGAGGGGCAGAGAGAAAGAGAGAATCCCAAGCAGGTTATGCAATGTCATTGCAGATCCCCACACGGGGCTCGAACTTATGAACCATGAGATCATGACCTGTGTAAAAATCAAGAGTGGGATGGGGCGCCTGAGTGGCTCAGTTGGTTGAGCGTTCGACTTCGGCTCAGGCCACGATCTCATGGTTCATGGGTTTGAGTCCCACGTCGGGCTCTGTGCTGACAGCTCAGAGCCTGGAGTCTGCTTTGGATTCTGTGTCTCCCTCTCTCTCTGCCCCTCCCGTGCCTGTTCTTTCTCTCTCTCTCTCTCTCTCTCTCTCAAATAAATAAATAAATGTTAAAAAAAAAAAAAGTCAGACACTTAACTGAGCCATTCAGGCGCCCCATAATATTTTCTTTCTTAATTGATCACTGTTCTCCTTTAGAATGTCCTTTTTTGATGGGACAAGCATGAATCATGCAACCAGGAAGTAGAAACCATTCCTGCCAAAGCCCAACTTGCAAGCAGAGAGGTGTCTGGAATCTCTGCCTGGATCATTCCCTCTGATTCTTCAGGCCAATCTGCAAATTAGTGGGCATGTGGTCTTCTCTAAAGCGAAGCACACCTGCATTATGTCCTGCCAATGTGCCAGCTCACTGCAAGTTAGATCCCAATGAAAATGGCTCTTCCAAGGGCTTTTGTGACACGAACACACAAATATTCCATCGGTGGGTAAATGCCACCAAACAGGATGTGGGATTTGAGGAATTATGCTGCTAGCACTTTCATATTCATAGGGCAACATAAGCACGGCTGCAAACCCAGCCTCTATCTAGAGGATTTTCCAAAACCATTAGTTTTCCATGAATCAGTATTCTACAGAAGAGGAAGTGAGATACAGGGAAATTAAATTATTTACCCAAGACTACACTCCAGTCATTCATTCATTCATTTAAGCCCATAGTTGCAGGCTGTATCCACAGTTAGAGGCCTGATTTTCTTCCTGATTCTGAAAATCACACTGGGAAAAAGTGAAAAACAACCCTTCAGTGGAAACTCTGATCACTCCAGTTGTGTCGTTATTTTGTGTGTGTTATTATCTTGTATTAAAAGTTTTGAAATTGTAATTCCAGAGAAACCATCCCAAGGATAATATTAATGTTTACTCCACCTTCACTATATACTGGGTCTTATTTAATCCCTAAACAATCCTCTAAGGAAGTTAAGGATGTAGAAACTATGGTTCATAGAGAATAAACAACTTGCCCAGGGGCTCACAGCCATTAAAAGCAGGGTTGGGAGAAGAATCCAGATCCAACTGGCTCATTATCCTGTGTGCTTAAAACCGCTTCCCTACAGTGCCTCCCTCAAAGCTATTTCTTCTGAATCCATCACCTTTTCTAAAGTAAAAGAGAAAGAGACCTTTGTTCCCAGGCCTTGGGTTAAACTATACACCTTATTGTTTATACCAGCACCTAACAGATTAACACATGCAATTGTTATAAGCAGGAAATCACTCGTTTTGCACAGTAGTGTTGGATCATTTGGAAGCAGAATCCTTATCCTCCCAGGAAGTCTATTCACTCTCTTTATTTATACCATACTTTGTTCCAAAATGGGTTTTGAGGTGATTTACCTAACAAAGACCTAGGGATTTAGGGACTAGAGCCTGACTTGGTAAAAGTGGAAAAGGCATGCAATTATCTGAGTAAAGAACCCTGAATGAGGTCCCAGTTGACACATATCCAATACCCATCCCCCTAGAATGGGATGGACGAGATGTGAAGGCAGTGAAAGAAAGCTCTAGTGGGAAGGCTTGGGGTAGTGAGAAATCCTACAGGACCCTCATGGTCCACTAGCCTTGGAAAACCAGTGAAGAACCAGTCTGAATGTCCAATGGTGTGGGAATGGCCTTGTCTCCTTTACAGAAAAAAATACAGTCATGGAAAACCATCATCAAAAAGACTGGAGCAACACAAAAGCATGTTCCTGTTGGAGCATTCAAAGAAATTAACAATATGCAAAATTATATATCCCTTAACATCACAGTTGGATAAAGATGCGGTTTCAAAGCCCAGAACTGGATGGGAATATAAAACATCAACACAATTTCTTTTTTTGTGGGTATTGAAGTTTTTTTTCAGTTTATGCCCTGGTTCATTGAAAGTTAGTTTGAGCAAGCCTACATGATCAGATAAAATGAAAGAAGTAAGCGGAGTACTGACAAAATCTGGTAACATTTCAGATAAAATCAGAAATGAAGTTATAATGGAAAATACGTAGTGAAGGTTTTTTCTTTATAGCTGTGACAGCACTAGAGCAGAAGTCCAGGATCTGGCATCACAAGAGCTGACTTTGACCTCTAGTCCTGCAATTTACTTTTTCTGGGTCCTTGAGCAAGTCACTGCACCTCCGATATGACTTGTTTTTATCTATTAAGTGGGAAAAATGAACATTCTTTCCTGAAGATAGAATGGGAACTTGCATGTGAAAGTACTTTGTAAATCATAAAGCTATTCTCTGCAAGCTTCCTGTTTCCCGTTCCTTTCATATTCTGCACCCTGCCCCCACCTGCTTTCAAGATTCCTGGGACTCTGTTCAAACATCACATCCTCGCAAAAGCCCTCTATGACTGCCCAGGTTCGGTCAAAGGCCCCTTTTCTGTGATCTTCCTTCACAGAGTGAAGGGAAGGCATGGCAGCGAATTTTGGGAGTCTCTCAAACTTTTGTTCACAATCCTACTCTGCCACTTTCTACTGGCGTGACCTTGGCCACGTGAGTAAAATCCTCTGAGCCCACTCTAATCTAATCTATTAATCTTATTTTACCTCTATTTTGTGAGGATTAGGGAGAGAACATAGAAAGCACAAAGGACATAATACGGCTCAGTAAATTTTGGTTATTATTACTGAAATAATTTCCTTGGATTAAGTTTCCCATGTTAAATGCTCAAAATTGCTGAGTTTGCTAAAACATATTAAGTCTATATTTACATTTGAAACCTTTGGAAGATGGCTAATGAAAAACACATGGAACAACTTAAAAATGAATTCCTTATCCACATTGAGATAATTGCAGAATATTAATATTATCACAGTTAAATGTTTATCAAGCTAACAAATGAAAATCAAGGTTAGTTTTATCAATTTCCTTATCAGTTTCCTTTTTTTTTTCCCTGAAGAGGAGTGCCTAGATTCTTCCTATTATTTGCTTCTCCCTCCAGATAACTGTCTAATCTGTGGTTACCTTTAAAAAATTTTTTTTTAAATTTATTATTTTTGAGAGAGAGAGAGAGAAAGCGTGTAAGTAGGGAAGGGGCAGAGGGAGAGAAGGGGATAGAGGACTTGAAGCGGGGTCTGTGCTGACAGCAGAGAGCCTGGTGCGAGGCTTGATTCTCACGGACCGTGAGATCATGACCTGGGCTGAAGCCGGACTCTTAACCGACTGAGCCATCCAGGTGCCCCTGTGGTTACCTTTTAAGAGTCTCCAGCTTATTGGGCTTTCTCCTCTCATGTCAGAGATGCATCCCGTTTATGTACACGTTATGTATTCCATGTGCGGAGTACTTCTAGTCATATTTACAAATAGCATACTTATTTAATCCTAAAAATCACATCAATCGAATGCTCATTTTACAGCTAATGACATTGAGACTCAGCGCTTTGAGATGCTAGCACTTGGCTGAGTGATTACTCAAACCCTGTTCTTGACCCCATAGCTTATGATCTTTTCCCAAAACAATGTTTTCAGTTGCCTGTGGCCCAAGGTGTTTATAAAATATACTGGAAAGCTTGTTTCTTAGCTGAAGCAGCTTGGACGTGAATTATCATGAGGAAGTAAGTTACTCAAGAGATTTAAGCAAATTTGCGTGTATCTCCTTCTGGCTACTCTCTTCTGCTTTTGCCCACCTTTGAAAGCCTGCTGTTCCCAGAGTTTTTCTGAAGTTCCCCTTCTGACTCACCTCCAGGGATTCAATTTGATCTCTTTGTGCCTGCTTCTCCGGGCTGCCCTGGTCAGTGCCCCACACCTCCAGTCAGCCTGCCCTACCCACTTCTCCCAGGAGCTAAGAAACACACCTGATCACATCACTCCCCGACTTCAAGCCTAATGTGGTGCCTCATTGCCTTTAGATAAAGCCCAACTCCTTTGCCTGGAGTACAAGAGTCCTCACGGTCTGGCCTCTCCCTACCTCTATCTTCAGCCTTATTTCCAGCTATTACCCCCATGCCTGTGACTTCAGTCCCTGTACTCTCTGCTCCCTGAAAGCACATATTCACTCACCTCATGTCTTCGTTGATGCTGTTCTCTCTACCCGATGAGCCCAGCTGCCATCTGCCTTCATAAGTTCTCTTCATTATTTAAGACTCAGTTCAGGGGCGCCTGGGTGGCTCAGTCAGCTGAACATCTGACTCTTGATTTTGACTCTGGTCATGATCACTCTCACAGTTCATGAGATGGAGCCCTGCATCAGGCTCTGCACTGACAGCGTGGAGCCTGCTTGGGATTCTCTCTCTCCCTCTCTCCCTGCCCCTCCCCAACTTGTGCTTGTACGCACTCTCTCTCTCTTCCTTAAAATAAATGAATAAACACTTTAAAAGAAGAAGAAGAAGACTCAGTTCAAGCAGATGCTCCACCCGAAAGCCTTCCCTGACCTCTCCAGGTTGGGCCGTGCCCTCTGCTATGATAGCGCTTCTCATATGGTATTCAAAACGTTTGCTTGCCTGTCTGCCTCTCCCACAGATCTGTTTGAAGGAGACTCTGCGTCTCACCTCCATACCCCAGAAACCATGCATAGGACTGGCATATTGGTAGTCGAATGTTTGCTGAAATTAGTCACAGTCGAACTGCTATTTAACTGGGTGTTTTTTCTATGTGCTCACGTATCTTGTCTTTTTTAACAGATTTTTAAGTTCATTTGAGGTTAAGAATAATGTTTTTAGATCTATCCCTTTTCTCCTTTTGAGAATTTACCTTAATTGTTCCTATTTTTGCCTAAAAAGGAACCAGGTGAGAAGCTAGTATTAACTTTTTAATTCCACTCTAAGGGAGTTATTGTATTCTTTCCTTTGGTGCTTGTCTTAATACAACTGTTATTGCTTAATTCGAGTTATGTTCATTGTCATTAACGTCATTTCAATTTCCTTAGATCAAATAGTCTTTCAAACTTTCAACCATGTAGGTGCATTTACATTATGATACCAATTTATTATGGTAACTCAAATCAAGTAGTTGAGATGACTTATTAACTTGATGAACACAGCGGTTAACATGGAGCAGCTTGTACCTTTCTCACAGGCTGTCTAAGAAACAAACTGTTCCAGTCTTTTTTAGACTTTTAAAAAAAGTATTCTCCCCATGGGGTGCCTGTGTGGCTTAGTTGGTTAAGTGTCTGACTTCAGCTCAGGTCATGATTTCGCGGTCCGTGAGTTCGAGCCCCACGTCGGGCTCTGTGCTGACAGCTCAGAGCCTGGAGCCTGTTTCAGATTCTGTGTCTCCCTCTCTCTCTGACTGTCCCCTGTTCATGCTCTGTCTCTCCCTGTCTCAAAAATAAATGTTAAAAAAAAATTTAAAGTATTCTCCCCATCATACAACCCCAAGATCAAGAGTGGCATGGTCCACCAACTGACCAGCCAGGTGCCCCCAAACTGTTCTGGCCTTTTTTTTTTTTTAATGTTTATTTTTGAGAGAGAGAGAGACAGACAGAGAGACAGAGTGTGAGCGGGGGAGGGGCAGAGAGAGAATGAGACACAGAATCCGAAGCAGGCTCCAGGCTCTGAGCTGTCAGCACAGAGCCCGACATGGGGCTCGAACTCACAGATCATGAGATCATGACCTGAGCCAAAGTCAGATGCTCAACCGACTGAGCCACCCAAGCACCCCTCTGGTCTTGATCCCCAACCAACTGCTTCATTCTAGTTGGTCACTGACTTACTTGCCTTTTCTCTATGAGCAGTAAGCAAAGTTTCAAGTATTCCATTCTCCTTTCCATCACTAACTACTAGAAGGTTGACCAAAAACAAAGTTCCCATTAAAGACTTATTTTTGTTTCACTGTCCACAGTATCTAGACCCCATTCACATTTGCTTCAATTTTTGTAGGTTTTCTAGGTTTTTTTTTTTAATTGTGTGACATTTACTTCATGTAAAAAAAAAAAAAACCCAACCATAATATAGTGAACACTTGTTTATCCACCAGCGAGCTTAATAAATAAGATATTTTCAAAATAGTTGAAGCCCCCTATAATCCTTCTCGACCACCTTCTTGTCTCTTTCCTGCCTCAGAGCTAAGTATTATCCCGAATTTGGGGCTCATTGTTCTCTCTTTCTAAATATTATTTTTATGCCATATGTATATATCCCTAAAAATCATTCTGTTTATTTTCTGTTTTTGAACTTTATAAAAATGAGAAGATTAGAAATATTCTTCTGCAGTTTGCCTATCTTTATTCTAAATTGTCTATCGTCTTCTGTTTGCAAGACTCATTTACATATACATGTATAGCTCTCGCTCATTCATTTCACCACCAGAGAGAATCCCATTGTGTAAACATACTTTATTCTCTGGCCGATGATGAACGTTTGGATTGTTTCCAGGGTTTCTTGTGCTGGTATAATTGTATGCGTGTCTTCTCAGTCACCCAGGTCCAGGTTTTTGAGAGTACATCTCTAGGAATAGAATAGCTGGTAAGAGGGTATTTGCGTCTTCGGTTTTAATGCAAAATCTCATTTCTCTTCAGCAGTAGACAATATTTTCTGTTGTTCCACACCCTTCACTACCTTTGTATTATCAGCTTTTAAAATATTGCTAATATGATGAGTGTTGTGGGCTAAGCTGTGTCTCCCCAAAATTCATATGTGAAGTCCAAAATCTCAGTGCCTCAGAATGTGACTGATCTGGAGGTAGGGTCTTTAAAGAGGTATTTGTGGTTGGGGTGCCTGGGTGGCTCAGTTGGTTGAGCGTCCGACTTCGGCTCAGGTCGTGATCTCACAGTTTGTGAGTTCGAGTCCCATGTCAAGCTCTGTCTTGACAGCTCGGAGCCTGGAGCCTGCTTCGGATTCTGCGTCTCCCTCTCTCTCTGCCCCTCCCCCACTCGCATTCTGTCTCTGTCTCTCTCAAAAATAAATAAACATTAAAAAAAAGAAAAAAAAAAAAGAAAAATTTGTGGTTAAATTAGGTCATTAAGATGGGCCCTAATCCGATAGGACTGGTGTCTTTCTAAGTAGAGATTAGGACACAAGCATGCACAGAGGAGGACCATGTGAAGACACAGGGAGAAGACGGCCATCTGCGAGCCCAGGAGAAAGACCCTCGGAAAAAATCGATGCTGCCACCACCTGGGGTTGGATTTCTAGCCTCCAGAACTGTGCAGAGATAAAGCTCTGTCATCATATTGTACACATAAACTAATATTGCACTGTATGTTAACTAACCGGAATTCAGTAGTTTAAAAAAAGAGAAAAAAGGGCACCTGGGTGGCTCAGTTGGTTAAGCATCTGACTTCGGCTCAGATCACGATCTCAGGGTTTGTGGGTTCAAGCCCTGCCCCCCTCCCCCATCAGGCTCTGTGCTGACAGCTCAGAGCCTGGAACTGCTTCAGATTCCGTGTTTCCCTCTCTCTCCCACTCCCTTGCTCATACTCTGTATCTCTCTCTCTCTCTCAAAAATGAGTAAACATTTTTAAAAAAAGAGAGAAAGAAATCTCTGTTGTTTAAGCCACCTAGCCTATGGTACTTCGTTATGGCAACCCTAACAAACTAATACAACAAGTTAAAAATCAAAGTTTTAATTTGTATTTCTCTTGTTTACAATTGAGATTGAGCAAATTTCCATATGTTAATTAGCCATTCAGTTTTCTTCCCTAAACTTCTTTTTTTTTTTTTAATTTTTTTTAACGTTTATTTATTTTTTGGGACAGAGAGAGACAAAGCATGAACTGGGGAGGGGCAGAGAGAGAGGGAGACACAGAATCAGAAGCAGGCTCCAGGCTCTGAGCCATCAGCCCAGAGCCTGACGCGGGGGTCGAACTCACGAACCGCGAGATCGTGACCTGAGCTGAAGTCGGACGCTTAACCGACTGAGCCACCCAGGCGCCCCTAAACTTCTTTTAAAAGTCTTTCATTTTTTATATTTTTATTTTGTTGTTTCCTTCTTTTATACATATATATACATGTTGGACACTTTTATGATCTTTTTGGGAAATAGTAGTTTTAAAATTTTAATTGTTATTTATTTATTTTTTGAGACAGAGAGAGAGAGAGAGAGAACAGGTAGGGACAGAGAGAGGGAGAAAGAAACCCCAAGCAAGCTCCACGCTGTCAGTGCAGAGCTGGACATGGGGCTCGAACTTATGAACTGTGAGACCATGACCTGAGCCAAAATTAGGAGTCAGAGGCTTAATGAACTGAGCCACCCAGGTGCCCCGGGAGTTTTAAAAATTGAATGTAATTGGATATATCAACTTTTTCCTTTGTGATTTTGCTCAAGAAATAATTCCCTGCCCCTAGGTCATAAAGATATTTTTCTTAATTTTCTTCTGATGTTTTAAAAGTTTTGCTTATTCATATTTAGGCTTTTAATCCACCAATGGGCAGAATCTTTAGTTAGCATTCCCTAAAGGTAAGGAGGGCTTCCTTAAGGGCTCCTTATCGTTGAGTGTGTTCAAATAGCCGGGACAATCCTGAGGTAGAGATCTTACAAGTTGGATTCCATGATCATGTAGATGTATAAACCATATTGTCTGTCTGGTCATGGATCTGAGTACAACAGCCACTACTCCTTGAAAACATTAACATTTTACATATTATCTCAAATTACTGGGTTATCTTATCTGGGCTACACTTCACCTACTGGCTCTCATTTGAAAGCCACAAGTCGTTTAAAGCTGCCGAGGACTCAGCAAATGCAATAAATGCACAGACTTTGGTAACTGTAAAGAATCAGATGTAAACAGCCTCTGGTCCTCCTGCCTTGCAACATGACTCTCCTCTAGTTTCCTGATGGATACAGGAGACTAAATGATGCTCATTTTGATTTTTCCTATTAGCCACGGCCTGTCTGGGCCCACCTCCATCACTATCTGGCTCTGTGAGCCTGGGAAGGTTTCTTAATTTATGTAAGCCTCAGTTTTGTCATCTATAGAGTGGGGTTAACAATTGTAACTATATCCTGGGGTTATGCTGATTAATAATCCATGTAAAGCCATTATGAGACATTGTCTGGCATCTACTCAGTAACTCTTATCTATTTTATGGTAGTAGTCGTAGCAGTAAAGGTAGCAACTGTATTTTGTTGCTATACTCATTTTTATTATATCAGGTTAAAATTTTCAGACCCAGACGAGAACTTGAAAGGAACAAAATGAGGAAGAAAGACATCTCCTTTTGGTGGGCACCTATTCTGGCCCACGCCTTTGCAAAAAGTCCCTTATCTGACCCTTCATCAATCCTGCAGGCTTACAATTACCTAGCTTTTAGAGGTAAATTCTGGCTGAGAGAGTTTCAGTAATGCCTCCTAACATTACTTTGTCTGTAACCACAGAGGTAGGATCTAAACGCTATTATCTGATACATGAGCCTCAAGTCTGTGATGTTACCATTGCCTTCAGAAGTTACTTGAGGCTCCAACAAATTGGTGGACCTGTCCCCAAAGCCCAGTCTGCGGCCCTTACTAGTTCTGAGAAGTCAGTGTGGAGCTTTCTCAGAGTTTCTTTATGACTTTGCACCATGTTTTGACAGGCCTACAAGGGAGTCCAGAGCTGGGGCACAAACACCGACCCGCATCTGAGGATGCTTAGGACTCCAGGCCTGTCTCTACTATTTACCAGCCGGCCCTTGGGTAAAGAGCTTAAGGCAGATTTTGTTTTCTCCACATGACACAGGACAGTCAATGATACCAGGTAACCTTCAAATTCCTTTCTTGGGCTTCCTTCTCAGAATCCATGAACTCTACAGAGCAGCCACATAGGGTCCCACAAGGAAGCCCCTCCTGGCCCCCAGCCAAATCCAGACAGTGACTTCCCAGGTCCCCAGCTACTCTGTTAGCTTTCCTTCAGCCTCACTAAACTCGAAATGGACCTCTCAGCTCCTAAATCATGTCCATACGTTGACTATGTACTAGAGCTACAGTAACACTTTTCACCAGAAGATCTGAATAGATGATCTCTCTAAGCAGTTACAGGGCAGATTATGACTGCAAGACCGAATACCAGAGCAATCTAGTTAAAGGTTTTGTGATAATAGCTACATTTGCTTCCTAGGGCTGTTTCCTACTATTTACTACTGTAGTTTCCTAGGGTAGCAAAGTACCACAAGTCAGGGGGCTTACAACAGAACTTTATAGTCTTATGACCTTGAAGGCTAGAAGTCTAACATGAAGGTGTCAGCAGAGCCATGCTCCCTCTGAAACCTGCAACGGAGACTCCCTCCTTGCCACTTCCTAACTTCTGGTCCTTGGAGGTCCTTGTCCTGCAGCTACAGAGTACCAATGTCTGCCTCGTCATCACATGGCGTTCTCTCCTGTGTCTGCGTCTCTGTGTCTCTCCTCCTCTTATAAGGACACCAATTCTATTGGATAAAGGGCCCACCCTATTCTGGTGTGACCCCATCTTAACTCCTTACATCTACAAACATCTTATTTCCAAATATACTCACATTCTGAGATACCCGAGGTTAGATCTTCAACATATCATCTGAACCTGTAACAGTGGCTAAATTGTACTTTGTCCGATCCATGTGTCAGCAATGGCTTCCCAACCCAATGGAAAAGAGGGAAGGGGGTGAGGGGGGACAATTTCAGAACCTAAAGCAGGAAAAAAAGTAAAAACCCTCATAAGAATTGAGCCACCTATCCCCAGCACAGCATGCAGAGATCACTTCTACACTTCTGGTCCTTGAATAGAGAAACGTACAATTGTTTCCTCTCCTGGGAAATATGAAAGTGAGCCAGCTCAAATAGGGCTCAGTCACTTTCCTGAGGCTGCTCCAGACTGGCCAACAGCCATCAAGTCGCTCCTTAAGGATTGAAATCCCCTTGTCGTGAACAAGGAAACTTCTGAAAAACACCTTGAATTTCCAGAGAGGAAATAGGTTGTAAAAGTATTTTTTCCTCCTTCATAATGACAAGGGCACACAGGGGGCCACCCAGGGGGCTGGGGACCCATGTTTGTACTGAGAGGGGCACCAAGGGTCTGTGGCCAGCACGAGGTGAGGGGTGCCAGGGGAAGAAAGGCCTGCCTGGGAGAAGCCTGAGCCAGCAGGGACCCACCCACCTCCCCACCAACCGGTCTCCCCGTCAGGCCTGGGACACCCACATGGTGGGGAAACAGTCATGGGAAATGACAAACACAGAACACTTCTTGTTGACTTCCTCAAGTGAGAACTCCAACCCAGACTGGATTTAAATGGGAAAGGAGGGGCGCCTGGGTGGCGCAGTCGGTTAAGCGTCCGACTTCAGCCAGGTCACGATCTCGCGGTCCGTGAGTTCGAGCCCCGCGTCAGGCTCTGGGCTGATGGCTCGGAGCCTGGAGCCTGTTTCCGATTCTGTGTCTCCCTCTCTCTCTGCCCCTCCCCCGTTCATGCTCTGTCTCTCTCTGTCCCAAAAAAAATAAATAAAAAAACGTTTAAAAAAAATAATAAAAAAATAAATGGGAAAGGAAATAACTATCTAGTCACATAATTATCGTGGAGACATCTGTAACTATTACAATTACAACTCATATTATTGAACTTGTGTTGTCCCTGTAAGATATACTATACACGTAAACTCTTTGTCAGGCCAAAAATGTACATTTTATTTTAGTGCCTGCCACACACAGATTGGGGGTGCCTGAGTGGCTCAATCGGTTAAGTTTCTGACTTCGGCTCAGGTCATGATCTCACGGTTAGTGAGTTCGAGCCCTGTGTTGGGCTCTGTGCTGACAGCTCGGAGCCTGGAGCCTGCTTCAGATTCTGTGTGTCATTCTCTCTCTGCCCCTCCCCAACTTGTGCTCTGTCTCTCTCTGTCTCTCAAAAATAAATAAATGAAAAAAAAAAAAGGATTATACATACACTTGCAAAGCATGTACTGGAGGTTCTAACTAGTCAAATAAGGCAGGAAAAAGAAAAGCATCCATATTGGAAAAGGAATAAAACTGTCCATTCACAGAGGATAAGGTTGCCTCTATAGAAAATCTGATGCCATCTTCAAAAAACTATTAGAATGAGTTTAGCAAATTTGCAAAATACAAGATCAATATGCAAAGCTCAGTTGTATTTGTAAATATGAGCAACAAACAATTAGAAATCGAAATTTTAAAAAGTACTATTACTACCAACACTAAAAAATATAAACTACTTAGGATAAATCTGACAAATGATGTGTAAAACCTGTAACTGAAACCACACAATGTTGCTGAAAGAAATTAAAGAAAATCTAAATAGAGAGCTATTCCATGTTTTATAATTCAGAAGACTCAGTAGTAAAATGGCAATTCTCCTAAAGTTAAGGTGTAGATTCAACATAATCCTAATAAAAATCCCAGCAAGCATTTTTGACAAGTATATTCTAAAATTCACGTGGAAAAGCAAAGGACCTAGAATAATAGCCAAAACAACTTTAAAAAAGAAATCAGAAAACTAATAAATACTATGTGATTTCAAGACTTACTATAAAGCAACAGTAATCAAAATAGTGTGACATTGACATAAAAGGCAACAATTAGAGGTGCCTGGATGGCTCAGTTGGTTAAGCGTACAACTTTGGCTCAGGTCATGATCTCAGGGTTTGTGGATTCGAGCCCCGCGTGGGGCTCTGTGCTGACAGCTCAGAGCCTGGAGCCTGCTTGGATTCTATGTCTCCCTCTCTTTCTGCCCCTCCCTCACTCATGCTGTCTCTCAAAAATAAATAAGCATTAATCTTTTTTAATCAACAATTAATCAGTGGAAGACAATAGAAAGTTCAGAAATAAACTACACATATGTGGGAAAATGATCTTTGACAAAGTTGAAAAGCAGTGTAGAAACAATAGTCTCAATAAATGGTGTTGGAACAATTGGATATAATATGCAAAACAAACAAAATCTTTGAGCCATACTTGGAAGTACCATATACAAATTATAACCTAACTCAAAGTGGATCATAGGACTGTATATAAAATCTAAAACTATAAAACTTCTAGATGAAAACAGAAGAAAGCCTCTGTGACCCTGAGTTAGACAACAATTTTTTGGACACTACACCAAAACACAATCCATAAAAGAACAAACTGATAGACTGTACTTTATCAAAATTATAAATTTTGCCAATTTTTAAAGTTTATTTTTAAGAGAGAGAGAGAGAAAGGGGGGGAGGGGTAGAGAGAGAAAGAAAGAGAAAGAAATCTGCACTGTTAGCTCAGAGCTGGATGTGAGGCTTGAACTCATGAACCATGAGATCGTGACCTGAGCTGAAATCAAGAATCAGATGCTTAACTGACTGAGCCACCCAGGCTCCCCCATTTTTACTAAAGTTTATTTATTTTCAAGAAAGAAAGTAAATTTTGCTCTTCTAAAAGACACTATTAAATGAAAGGACAAGTCACATACTGGGAGAACATATTTGCATATGATGTATTTAATAAAGGACTTATATCTAACATACAAAAAGAACTCTTAAAAGTAATAGAAGATGGAGGTGCCTGGGTGGCCCAGTAGATTAAGCACCCAACTCGATTTCAGCTCAGGTTATGATCTCACAGTTCATAAGATTGAGCCCCACGCAGTCAGTGGGGAGCCTGCTTGGGATTCTCTCTCTCCCTCTCTTTCTGCCCCTCCCCCATTTTCATGAGCATATGAGAATACTCTCTCAAAGTAAATAAATAAACCTTAAACTAAATAAATAAACTTAAAAAAATAACAAAAATAAAAGATGGAGAGGAGAACAGACTTGTAGACACTTCACCAAAGAAAATATGTGAATGGTAAATAAACACAGGAAAAGATGCTCAACATCACTAGTCATTAGGGAATTGCAAATTTAATGCACAATGAGATATCTCTAAACCTATGATAGATAAAATTTAAAAGACTATCTCAAGTGTAGGTGAGGATAACGCTCATACACTGGTAGTAGGAATGTAAAATGGTACCACCACTTTGGAGAACAATCTGGTAGTTTCTCTGACACTTCAGTATAAACCTACCATATGATGAGCTAGTCAATCTACACACAGGATAGCCTCAACCTACTTTTTAAAACATGCCAACATGCTACACACACACACACACACACACACACAACACCCACAAATTGTGAACCTAATATAAGGTATGGACTCGCTTATAGTTAACAATAATGTATCATAGTGATTTAGAAAAATAAAGATCTTTCCCCTAAAATTCCTCTTGTGGGGGTGAGGATTCCAGTACACCCTACAGTACAGATATGCGGTTCTCTTAATCCTCCAACAGCCTTTCTACCCCTAGGACTTACTTGTGTCTTGAGGCATTTGGAGGGCAGCATTTTCCTGAAGCAGCCAAACCACCTGATGTGGGAAGAGGGAAGACTCCAGGCCTTTGCTCCTGAGAGAACTGCAAGTTCTGTGAGTGCAGAGGATTTGCTCACTGAGGATCACCTGTGTTCTGGCAAGTCAGACCCAGGGTGAAATGTGGAGGTTGAGTCTCTGGTCCACCAGAGTCTTGGATCTTCAGGAGTAGCCCGCCAGCTCTCTTTCTGCCCCCCTTACTCTGGCTCTTCCCTTCAGCAGGCTTGCTTCCCAGCTTTATCAAGAATGGGGCTCCTTGCATGCTCTGCCCCTCCTCGTCTCCCTGACACTCCTCCTTTCTCCTCTTACACAAAGCCCCATTCATTTCTGCCGCAAAGGGCTCCATCCAAGTCCAGCTTTGATCTCACTTCCCTAGAGAATTCAGACTAGGAACTTTGGAAATCTTTAAGTCAAATCCTTCACTTTACAAATGAGGTAACAGACTCCACGAGGTAAGGTGACTTTCTCAGGGCCACATAGCTAATAGTTCGTTTTACCTCCACCTTCACACGGCAGGCAATTGGATAGCCTAATGGCTACCATGACCATATGGCCAAGATTTTCTGTCCCAATTTCAAATGTTTTGTACTAGGCCACATTAGCAATTTCGCTATCCAAAAAGCATTGCAACTTCTATTGCAGATGTGTTAACTGGAGGGGGGGGGGGTTATGGAAGCAATACATTTATTTCCATTACTGAATCTCACTTTTTCAATTCTAAAGCACTTTTACCTTTTTGGGATAATGGACCCCCTTTAGAAAACCAGTGAAAACTATGGGCCCTCTCCACACAAAAACATTTATACAGAAACATAAAATTTTGTTCCAGCAATTTAAATATGCAGTATATGACCATGAAGACCCTTGATCAGATAGCACAAATATTAGCATGTCTGCTATGTGGTCATGGAATACGTTCAAATGGCTCTTAAATCATAACAAAATTTCGCAAATATTTGTATAGCACAACAGCTTACAGAGCACATTTAATCCTCATAACAACCCTGTAAGGTAGGTATTAATATCCCAATTTTACCTATGAGGAAACCGCAACCCAAAGAAATCTGGAGATTTGCCAGAGTTCACATGGATAATAATGGCAGTGCCAGCACTAGAATACAGGCTTTTTGTTCCTTGTTCAAAACATCTTCACATCTAATATTTTCAGTTTTGAAATTGGGGTCCTTCCTGGCTACCCAAGGGGAATTCAATGGCAAGCCCTTTCAACAAGGTTTTTATTTTTTAATTTTTGTAAATGTTTTATTTATTTTTGAGAGAGAGAGTGTGTGTGTGAGCAGGGGAGGGGCAGAGAGAGAGGGAGACACAGAATCTGAAGCAGGCTCCAGGCTCCAAGCTGTCGGCACAGAGCCCGATGTGGGGCTTGTATCCATGAACAGTGAGATCATGACCTGAAGTCGGATGCTTAACCGACTCAGCCACCCAGGCACCCCTCAACAAGGGTTTTTAAAAAGTAAACAAGCATGAGGGGACCATGAGAGACTACAGATTGTATCCCATCACACATTATTCCCAGGCAAGGATACCATAAAGTATGCCATTAGAAGTACAGGCCTTTGGGTACAGAAACTAACCACCATTTAAAGGAAAACAAAACAAACCCAGATGCCAGAAGTGGTAAAACACACAGGTTTTGGGGGTTTTGTTTAGTTTTGTTTGTTTTTTCAATGTAGTCAATTGGCCTTTTTCCCAAAGAACAGCTGAAAGTCAGTTGGAAGAAGAGCCAAAATCATCTGAGAAAACGCAATACACACACCAAAAGGGAAATATGAGAGCCAGAAAACAAACTTCCAAACTTTATAAAAGATTAAGACGCTGGGAAATTTGCTCAATAGCCATAGAGAAATACCTCCTATGGGGGAAGCAGGGTGAGAACCCCTAAGCAATCCGTAAGCTAGAAATTTCAGAACCTCCGCAAAGGTTCAGGCCATATTCCTGATGATGCAGAACTCCTTTCTTGGCCATCTGCTCAAACAAGCAAAGATGGGGAAGCTATTGACTTGCCCTTGTTGCTAAGGCTGTAGAGCTGAGCTAGATCAGTGGCAATCAAATGCTGTCCAAGGACTGTGGCAATCTTGTGAAAGCTTTCAATGGCCCATGTCAACTGAGAAAAATATGGCACTGTGGTTTACTAAAGATATCTACCCAACTTAAAGCACTGGCCGTCATTACTGGACCTTAGTACCCCAAACACTGTTCAAAACATCTGGCCAAATGACAGCACTAAGAGTCAATGCTCTTCACCTGGCTTTGTGTCTATGGGTTGGAGTATCTATCCAGATACTGCCTTAATTCCAGGTTCTTTCAGGCTGTGGCCAGGCAACCTTAAGTCCCTCCTCCAATTAGCTTTAACAGCAGTGAATACTTTCAAAATAAACCATGTAGGAAAGGTCTCCCAGGTCCAGTTAGGACCTACCAATCTGGTGACATCCCCAAACTCTGGAAACTTACAGCTACTCTTCAATGCCTGATTTGCAAAGCAAACCTAGATTTACAACAAACACGACTCCCTCAGGAGACCTACATTCTGAGAACCCTCTGTACCTTGCACCTGTTAAGAATATGGAAGTTTTTAAATCCCTGCACAAAAGCACTTCCCCCCACAGAGGTTCTCTCATCAAAGGGTGAAAACCTTGGAGCTTTTTGTTCTGTTTCTCCCCCAGCCTCAGCAGAGGCCCTTAACCTGCCCTTAAATGTCAGTCGAAGATTCTCCAATCAGAGCATTATTTGCTCTCTGGTCCTTGGGCTTCCTGGACATCCGGGACCTAAAAACAGGACACCAAAATGTTTTTCTTCAGTTTTGCCGCTGTTATTTTGGGATAAGGGTGTTTCTTCGTTCTTCCTCGTTTTGTATTTTTCAGATCTCTCAACTTCCTTGCTCTCCCTTGTGCACATAGCGTGATGACCAAGGAAGGACTCAAGGTGAATTGCAGCCGGACAACTCACAGCAGCACACAGCTACTTCAGCGAGGGGAGAGCTGATAACATTACCCCTGCCACTGTGCCTCTGAGTGTGGCACGGGGGACACAGGAAGCATGGCATCCCTGATTCACTTCAGACTCCCATTCAGTCCCTCTTACCACCACCCCAGCTACCATCCAAAGAGAAGCCACAAGGACAGTATGAATCCTCTGTATATGTGTGTTGCCTGGTCCTCCACCCTCAGCCCTGTAGCAATTACAAAGGTAACTTCAGAACCCACTCTAGGGGTCTCTTGTTTTCTTAGCCCCCTCCTTACATACACAGAAAAGGCAGTCCTCAGAAGGCCACTTCTCACCCCCACGCCCTACAGTCAGCCATGACATTATCTCCCCACTACGTATGAGCTCTTCTGGAGCCAGGAATGAGTCTTTCTCATCTTCTATCCTCAGTACCTAGCTAGAACTTGGCATGCAGTAGACACTCCCGTGTTTTTAGGAAGGAAAGGAGGGAAGAAAGAAGGAAACACACAGAGGGGAGGAGGTTTTGCTTCTGGTTTTCTTGCTTCTGCCACAGCCTTCTCTTTCTTCTAAGTTTGTGCCCTTTCCTCAATGTTAACTTATCTTTCACAGAGTTTCTGCCTAAGTAGAAAGCTAAGAAGAAGAGGATCCTGTGCCTATCCAAAAAGGCAAGGCCGACAGGTCCAGTAAATAGAAGTAATTAATTCCCTTTCCCTCTTGCCTTATCCCGAGGGACGAGAAATTTCTCTTCGTGTGTTTTCTAACCTATTCTCTGGCTCCTTCAAAGTCACCCCAGAAGTTCTTCCAGTTACCATCAACAGAGGAACTGACACTTTTCAACAGTGTGCATCCTCGTGCGACATGGGAACAACCGGCCTTTTGTCTTTCAGCACTCTGCTCCAAAGAGGCAGCACCGGGTCCTCTTTTCAAGAGAGAGCAAAGGCCCCAACCAGCACCCAGAAGCTGGGGAAGAAACCTTGTTCCACCTCACCACCAGTTCGTCAAGTCCCTGCCCCATTTTCCCGTCTCCGGCAGGGCTGATACCTCAGCAAGCTCCCTCTTGCCAGCTCTAATTTGGGTTTCAGAGGCTTTTGGCCTCATCAGATGATCTCACAGTTGGAGGAAGGGACAGAACTTAGGATACTTAGGAATTCAACTGCAGGTTCCCACCAGAATCCAGCACTCTTTACCACCTAGCCCAGCACCACAGAAGGCAGGTTTTCAGTGTGGAACAAACAGCTCATGCTAACTTTAGGCACTTCGGTGATGATAACACGGAGGGAAGAGCTAAGAGACAAAAGAAGCAAATCACCAAACAAGACTTTTCCATTTTAGAACATGGACGTACAACTGATCATACATCCAGTATCCTTCCGATTAGGAAGAACATCTAAGCAGACCATGGAGATGCCATTTACAGTGACTACCTGCTTAACAATGAATATCACATAACACCCTCCACCCAGGACTCCAGCAACTCTGATACCCCTCTCCAGACCTTGCATACCGAAGGGTATTCAGTCTCAAGATTGGATCCCAAATTCTTAATAGCCCTTAAAATTATATCTGGACTGCTTTTTAGTTACCTTCAATATCATCTCTACTTTCCAGGCCCCTTACAGAGACAGGGTGCTAATTGAGGAGAAAGGAAGAAGTGATTTTCTTCTGAGTCCACATGTGTCCCTGAGATCAGAAGTGACTATCCAATGATGTCACGCCCTCTTTTCCTCTGGGTCGCTGAGGACTGCGGTAAGTCTTCTCTAGTTACCACTACTATGAATGTGAACATTCACATACAGGTTTAGCCTATTTTAAAGTAGGGTTTAAGAGTTCCCCCACCTTTCTTACCACCCCAGTTGGTATCTATTTCATTACAGAGGTTCTGGCTTCAAGAAACAACCCCCCCCCCCCCAATCCCACAATGCCCAGCAACTCTGGGGAGCCCACATCCAGATTCCACCTAATATCTCAGGGTTCCAAATCAGGACCACCAAAAATATTTGCCGCATTAACAGACAAATATTGGAGCCCTATGCAGCTCACACACCCTACTTAACCTTACCAGTCAGAATGTCTGCATTAGGGAGGGAACTCACTTAGGGTAATAATCCTTTGTTTAATTCCTTGAACCTAACAGCACACCTAACTGTTAAGTGACTTCTCCAATGACCTCAAAATGATTTAAAAGTAATTTTGTTAATTAGTTTTCCCCCTATCTAGTGAGAAGCGGTGGGCAGTGAGGGGTACGTGGTTTTACCATAAGAGATGAATGAGAGGGTTTTGATAGGGAAAAGAAAGGAACAGAAGGAAAACAGTTATGTCCTGGATGGTAGTAACCCCTAGGCTTCTCTGGTGGTGACAGGAATCTGTGAGCTGGGTGGAGAGGCTGAGTCGGTGACTTGGCTGCAGGCTTTACTAAAACGACTACTAGTGTCTCACAGATACCACTCAGAAGAGCAGGAAACATGTCTGCTTCCCTCTTGCAGAGAAGCTGGCTAAAAATCCTCAGCCTGACCTAAAGAGAAGTTATCTGCCTAGTTGGCAGCTCGAACTCAGTATTTATGGGTGTAACTACAAATGTCACCCAATTTAACATCCATTCTGTAATCCACCCCCTTCCCATGACAGGGTTTGAAAGTTACCCGTGGTCCCTCCAAAGGCCACCACATAGGTCAGTTGCATTATTTAAGAAGGCTTGCGCCGCTCTGACCTAGTCACCCCGGAGAGAGAATATTTTCCCCTAAGGCCACTGTCACCACAAGAATATATGGTTCAAGGTCTTGGCAACAGTTCAGGTTTGGGGCTCTGCAACTCCGCTGAGCCTCCCCATGGGCCTGCAGGAGCAACACGTGATCCTCGAGCAACGAACCCAACTCAACGGCAGGAAGCGAGGAGGAGAGTGGCCAACGCCTTCCAACGGCAGCCAGGGGGCCTCAGGGCGCTGGGGTCTCCAAGGTGACTGGGGCAGGGACTAGCCAGTGAGGACAGGGTTTCTGGGGCTTCCTCGCAGGAGCCTGGCCAATGGCAGAGCTGGTGTGCCGCTGGTGCGAGCGGCCACGCCCCTCGGCAGCCCCGCCCCCGTGTGCTAGTGTGTCCCGCCTTCAGCGCACAGACCTCACTTCCCTGCGCGTTGGCTGGGCTGCGGACGTTGGGGGTGCACCGTAGAAGCTCGCTGGTGCCAGTCCTGGGCTCTGTCCCACCTGCTGTGTCGGTCAGCGGCGGCTTCCTCCCCGTTTCCCCCCGAGGCCACACGGGCCGGCCCCACGTGGGCCCGCTGGATGCTCGGAGGTTCGCTCCGAACTGGACCCAGGGACGCGCCGCCTGCTATGGCCCTCTCCCCCCCTTCTCTGGCCCTTCTAGCCCCGTTTCCTTCGTCCGAATTGGTTGGACACTCAAATACTTTTCTGGATCATGAGGGCGGAGCAGGCACCCGTTTCCCACCTCTCATTACACCCTGGAAATGGAGTGATCCTGCCCTTTGCCTCTCCTTTCGGCTCAGAGGCTTTCCTACCATGCCTCCGGTTTCCAGCCACACCTCTGACCTCCCCTGAGGATAAAGAGGCCATCCTCCCAGCAACCTTGCTGTGTCCTTCTTGTCTGGAAGCATTGGAGGCATCTGATCTCCTCTCACTCCCGTATTTCTGGCCCCTCGGGTCTTTCTGGCACTTTCTATGCTGTCCTTTTATCGCCTTCTCCCAGGTCTCACCGTATATCTGTTACCTCATTCTTCCTTAAGGTTCAAAGGGCTTGTGCTCACAGATGGCAATACTCACCGCTTATATTGTTGTTTTCTGATTTATTAAACTCGTGTGTTTCATACATACCATTTTTTAAAAGCGCTATTTCTTGAGCGTTTACTCATTGATGACAGCTTTAATTGTATTTGAAATACAGTAACAAAGGATAGTTGAGACTTTTGAGCAATTCAATGGACTTTTGAGCAATTCAAACTGTAATAACTTTTTTTTAAGTTTTATTTATTTTTGACAGAGAATACAAGCAATGGAGGGGCAGAGAGAGAAAGAGAGAGAGGGAGGGAGGGAGACACAGAATCTGAAACAGGCTCCAGGCTCTATGCTGTCAGCACACAGCCTGATGTAGGGCTCCAACTCAAACTGTGAGATCATGACATGAGCCAAAGTCAGATGCTTAACCGACTGAGCCATCTAAGTGCCCAAAAACTGTAATAACTTCATAACCACCCCTGCTCCCTGAACAATTAAGCTGTTTCTTACACTTATTTTTTTCCTGGGGTAAAGAGAGAGAGATGTCAAAGTGGAGCCAGTGGTTATTTGTGAGCAATGAGATGTTTTCCATTGTCCTTTTTATTAACTGTATTTTCTACCATGCATATATATTTTAAAAGATCTTTTCAGTTTAAAGAGGATCAGAGACATGAAGAGACTGTGGGATCCAGGAACAACAAACTAAGCCCTTTGACAATCTGATCAAAGGACTGTCTACTATCTGGGGGAACCTTTCCTAATACTTGAAGGCCTTTCCCACTGTGGGGTTCTAACAGAAAGGAGAAGAGGCTTAGGGCAGGGTGCAGGAAGCTGGTATATCAAAGGTTAGTGGGCATTCTGACCATGGTTTTTTTTTGTTTTTTTTTTGTTTTTTTAAATGTTTGTTTCTTTTTGAGAGAGAGAGAGACAGAGCTCGAGCAGGGGAGGAGCAGAGAGAGAGGGAGACACAGAATCCAAAACAGGCTCCGATCTGTCAGCACAGAGCCCGACGCGGGGCTCGAATTCACAAACTGTGAGGTCATGACCTGGGCCAAAGTCAGACGCTTAATCGACTGAGCCACCCAGGTGCCCCAATTCTGACCATGTTTGGAGGGCCGAGGAACCTGGATGATTCATTGTAACTTCCCAAGGGAGGGACCAGCCAACCCACCTAACACACGTGTGTGTGTGTGTGTGTGTGTGTGTGTGTGTGTGTGTGCACGCACGCAAGAAAAGCAAGTATAGAAGTGAACTGGGCACAGATTGCCCTGTCATATTTTATTTGTTCAATCTTTGGTTTGCTTCCCCATTCATTGGTGAGTGTAAGGCCAGATTCCAAATGAAGGCTACCAAAGTATTCAGAACAACTTGGGAGAGTCTAAGAGGTTGTTAAGACTTGAGCTTTGATATCAGACGAGATGAGTTTTCATCTAAGCTCACCCACTTTCTAGGTATGAAACCTTGGGCAAGCTATCAAAACACAGAGGTCCTCTGATTTTTCACCTCTAAATGAGTGATGACGATACTTGTAAGGATTTTACTATATATCATGGTGCCTGTCAAGCAGTCAGTGCTCTGTGAATAACGGTTGGTAGCCCTCTTTCTGCTTTCCCATCATTATCTAACCCAGGAGCCCAAGGCCTTTAGCATGTGCCTTATTGTCATCTGTATTCCCATCTCTTCGCAGGCACTCTCTGTATGAGAGAGTGGAGCTAAGATGTTTTCCTGTTCAAAGCTGTCTTTGCAGACCCCGAGAAAGGGTGCCTCCTGACCCTCACAGTCCCTTCAGGTGTGCCAGAGTCCAGGGCCCCGGGTTTCTGGAGGAATCTGACCACAGTTGGGGGGGTCCACCTTCCCCCAGGGCATTCAGGCTCTGACCCAACCTCCCAATGCAGCTGAGGGCCAAGGGTGAAAGGACCCGCCTTATTCCAACCTAAGGCTGACCTAACTGTCCTGAGCCCCTTCTGCGTTCCAAGAGGAGACACTTCAGTTGCTGGACCTGGGATACTGTCCTCTCCTGCCCATTCAAAACTGTACCTCCTCCGTAGCAGGAAGGCCCCTGCTGTGGGCCCCATCTGTCCTGGACATCTGCCTAAAGTCCTGTCTCTGCAGCAGGGCCCCTCCATCCACCCTCCCAGACCACTCCATCCTCCACTATCTCCCTTTTCCCAAGGGGTGACCCAAGGGGTGCTCTTCCCCCTCCTGCTTTCACCCTTCTCCCTGTAAGTGCCTGGGACCAGAGTGCTCATCCTTCCCAATGCCCCTAACCAGCTTTCGTGTTGGGGAACTTCTGTACCTGCAGAGAGAGAATGGCCAGGCAGAATGGCCTCATGGTGCCGTGACACCCCCTGAACTTCCCTTCAGCACACTTCCCTCTTCCTTCATCCTCCTCCCCAGTGGCCCCGGCAGCCTTCATCTCCTCTTCCCAAATCAGTCCCATCTGGCCTTATTTATTCTAAGGGACTCGTCCCTTAAGGCCGAAAGAGGCACTTTCAGCTTTAAAAGTAGGGTTTTGGGGGGGAGTCTGGGTGGCTCAGTAGGTTGAGCGTCCCACCTTCGGCTCAGGTCATGACCTCGCTGTTCGTGAATTTGAGCCCCGCATCCGGCTCTGTGCTGACAACTCAGGGCCCGGAGTCTGCTTAGGATTCTATGTCTCCCTCTCTCTGCCCCCTCCCCCACTCACACTCTGTCTCTCTCAAAAATAAATAAAACATTAAAAATAATAAAAAACAATTAAAAGCAGGGTTTGGGGTATCAGTCACTGGGAACAGTCAGATCTAGTCTGTCTGTGGAGACAGGGACTTGATGGGGCCCCTAGAGTCCCACTCTGCTTGCTGGCCCCCCAGCCAGGTGTGCCTGAATAGCCGGGCCTGGTGATCTCTTCATGACAACATGTGTGGAATATGAGGGGCGACTGGAAGAAAATTTACATTTTGTTGTTGTTGTTCACCAGTACATTTGATCATGAGTGTTGGGTAACTGGCAGGTAATGACAGCAGAACGGAAAAACACAGAATTTCTAAATTAATAAGGGGAAAAGGAAGAATACATGGAAAAGAAACACACAAAAATATACAATTAAATAAATGGTAAACATACAGTAGTATGAAAGGAATAAAAGGAAGTATAATAGTATAATTATCAGAAGATGTTAATGGGCTGAATTTTCCTGTATTAAAAGACACTATGTGATGGGGTTTAAAAGAAAAACCTGGGGGCGCCTGGGTGGCGCAGTCGGTTGAGCGTCCGACTTCAGCCAGGTCACGATCTCGCGGTCCGGGAGTTCGAGCCCCGCGTCGGGCTCTGGGCTGATGGCTCGGAGCCTGGAGCCTGTTTCCAATTCTGTGTCTCCCTCTCTCTCTGACCCTCCCCCGTTCATGCTCTGTCTCTCTCTGTCCCAAAAAATAAAATAAAAAAAAAACGTTGAAAAAAAAAATTTAAAAGAAAAACCTGTTATATGCTGTTAAATGGGAAACATACTTGAGGGGCACCTGGGCGGCTCAGTCGGGATTAAGTATCTGACTTTAGCTCAGGTCATGATCTCACGGTTTGTGAGTTCGAGCCCCGAGTCGGGCTCTATGCTGACAGCTCAGAGCCTGGAACCTGCTTCAGATTCTGTGTCTCCCTCTTTCTCTGCCCCCCTGCCGCCTCAAAAATAAATAAACGTTAAGAAAAAAGTAAAAAAAAAAAAAAAAAGAAAGAAACATACTTGAAACAAAATGCTTCCAAAACCTAGAAAATAAAGAAATGGACAAATGCAAATATATATACAAGAGAGCAGAAATAGCAATATCACGATGCGCTAGGTTGAGTTAATTGTCAAAAATATGTTTACACCTAACAATCCAGCAGCTAAGTGTATCAAGCAAAAACTATTAGACATGCAGGGAGAACTTGATTTTTAAGACAAAATTATGGTGGGGGAGGTAAAAATACCTCCTCATGGGGTATTATGTTAAGTGAAATAAGTTAGTCAGAGAAAGACAGATACCATATGTTTTCACTCATATGTGGATCTTGAGTAACTTAACAGAAGACCATGGGGGAAGGGAAGGGGAAAAAAATAGTTACAAACAGAGAGGGAGGGAGGCAAACCATAAGAGACTCTTAAATACGGAGAACAAACTGGGGGGTGGGGGAGAGGGGAAAGTGGGTGATGGGCATTGAGGAGAGCACCTGTTGGAATGAACACTGGGTGTTTGACAATTTGACAATAAATTATGATAAATAAATAAGTAAATAAATAAATAAAAACCTCCTCATGAATCCTTTTGTTTCTTGCTCCAAAATTGGATATGATGATCCTGGAATTCAGGGGATAGAGTAAATGTCTAAAATAGCTCAGAAAAGTGCTCATTCCCGCAGCAGATGTAGTAAAATCGGGATGACACCTGGGCGTTAGAGATTGGCATGGCCCCTGGGTGTGGGTGGCATGCAAATTCATGAAGCATTCCATATTTTAAAAAAAGAAGAAAGAAAACTAAATAAAATAAAATAGCTAAGACAAATCAGGTACAGGAGGACTATTGAGGGACTGACGTCATGCGACGTGGCCTAAGTTCCTCAAGAAAGCTGAGAGCAAAGTCTTGGAGCACAGAAGTGTCCACGGGCACCTCAGCCGGGCGCTGCCATGCCGGAGCAGAGGGGGCACTTGCGAGCCCTCAGCTGCTGGAGCAGGGTCTGGGGTCAGCGTCAGGAGGCTGCCTCTGCTGAGAGGCGTCCAGAGCAGAATGGGTCCAGCCAGAGGCACTGGTTGGTGGGGAAGCCAGCATTAGAAACTTTGGTATACCACGGCTCACATCCCCTCTCTAGGGACAGGGAGCATCTGGAGATGAAAAGAAGTGAATTGACTGGACAATGTTCAAATCCTCACTTCATAAACAGAGACTACAGGCAGGGTACTGGGATGTCACTTCTGCCAGGCAGTGAGGTAGTTTTTCTTCAGCAACAGCGGCTAGGGAAGATATTTTCCTTTAGGAGACTATACAAGCATTCACGGTTTAGATTTAAAGGTGTTTGAAACTGATTGGGCCCTCCCTGAACCCAACTCATGGCCCAAACACAATTTCTCAGATGCATCCAGAAAAACCAGAGTGGTGTCTGTCATCTAGGACCCATATCCCATCCCTAACCTGTACTCCTACTAATTTGTGTGTGTGTGTGTGTGTGTGTGTGCGCACGCGCGTGTATAGATATATACGAATGAAACCTGTCTATGTAAAAGAACTATCTATACATGCATGTAGATAGTGTGTATGTATGTACATACATCCATATACACACACAACATGTACACATACACATATGAACGAAGTGTTTCAACAAATGTTTCTCAGGGCACTGGGCAAGGGATGAAAAGAATGCAACGTGGTGCTTGCCTTGGAGGAAGACACACTGTCGTTAGGGACAGTGGACGCGGTCACTCATCTGTGATTGGTTTCATCCAGGTGTCCTTCCTATGTGTTGGAGCCACCAACACAGTTATTGGAAGGACTCCATAAGGGGCACCTGGGTGGCTCAGTCAGTTAAGCGTCCGACTTTGACTCAGGTCATGATCTCACAGTTTAGGCGTTAAAGCCCCATGTCCAGCTCTGTGCTGACAGCTCAGAGCCTGGAGCCTGCTTCAGATTCTGTGTCCCCTTCTCCCTCTGCCCCTCCCCTGCTCATGCTCTGTCTCTCTGTCTCTCTGTCTCTGTCTCTGTCTCTCTCATAAATAAATGTGAAAAAAATTTTAATTAAAAAATTTTTTTAAAAAAGGATGGACTCCACAAAATCTCTACCTAACGTCACTTTCTTTCATGATTAATTATAAAAATAAAGGTTGACATGAGAAGCCCCAGAAGAACCCCCCACCTCCCCCCCTGCCCAGGGGATCAAAGTCTCCTGAGCCTGTGTGGAGGAAACAGATAGTACTTGTAGAATCCCCAAATTAGGCAAAAATGAGCCAGCGTCTCAGACGATGGTATGGGGAGAGAATAGCTGGGAAGGAACAATACCAGAAGCCGTTTGCTGTACTGTGTTGAAAGGAAGTAAGTCTGGGAGTAAATCTTTGCTTTCCAAGATCTAAGTCTATGGGGAAAGGTGTAAGCAAACATGCAAAATGAAGTCGATGTGATCGTTGCTCCAGCTGTAGAAATACAGGACGGAAACAGTCATTAAGAGAGATGCCTCAGCCAGGAAGGCATTCTGGAGGAAGCAGTGTCTGAGGCCTAAAGGAACGGGAGTTAGGGGAGTACTGGGTTCGGGGTGATAAAGTCTCTCCAGCAGCAGGAATGACCTGCAGAGGACAGAGCATATTCAGGGAAACAATTAAGCTCCTTATGGCTGCAGCACCATGTTGGAGGGCACAAGTGGCCAGAGTTGGCGCTGGAGACAGACGCAAAGGCCTTGAAATCATGTTAAAAGACAACAGATTTTATCCTGGGGTAGGGAGCCTCTGCTCCCCTCTTGTGGCCAGCCTGAAAGAAAAAACAAAAGGCAATAAAAAGACACAGATAGGGACACCTGGGGGGCTCAGTCAGTTGAGCGTCCTACTTCAGCTCAGGTCATGATCTCGCAGTTCGTGAGCTTGAGCCCCGTGTCAGGCTCGCTGCTGTCAGTCTGTCAGCCCAGAGTCTGCTTCAGATCCTTTGTCCCCTTCTGTCTCTGCCCCTTCTCATTCACACAGACACACACACACCCACCCACACACACACACACACACACACACACACTGCTCTCTCTCTCTCTCTCTAAAGATAAATAAAACATTACAAAAAAACAACAGACACAGATACACCTTCAGCTAGATACAGAAAGAGTAAACTGAGAACAAAATATTCCAGAGACAGATCTGTAGCAGAAGGCAAACAAGGCAGAGAGAAACAAATAGATACAGCAGTAAAAAGGTGCAAAGGACGATGGATGGCGTGGGAGGACCGACAGGCCAGGAGCTTGGTAGCAGAGAAGGAGCAATGAAAAAGCAAGGCGAACAAGGTCAGGGACAGTGGAGAGGCAGAAGAAGCCAGAGACAGGGGCACACTCAGGCCCTGCTGGCCACACAGGGGCTCTGACCTGGGCTGCTGGCTCTCTTGCCACAACAGACTCTGCTTCAGTTCCCAGCTCCAAACAAGGGGAGAAAGATACCTGTGTGCAAGGCTTCAAGTTTCAGGAGGGAGTAGCGGAACAAAGGCCAAGTTAGAAGGGATTGACAAACCTGGGCCAGGGATGGAAAAGTGAAAGAAACTTTTGTTCCAGGATGATGAGGGGACCCAGAGCGGTCTCCAGCAGCTAAACTCCTACAATGTGCGAAAAACTGAAAGGAAGATAAAGTGATGGGAAGTAAGTCTCGTGAGAGAAATTCCCAGTCACCAGGGAGAGGGCCAGGGGTTAGAGCAGTCAGAAGGGGGACTTGCAGCAATCAAGTCTTGCTATTATACCAGCGGTGTGACATTGGGATGAGCTACTTAAAATCCGTTTCTCAGTTTCCTTAACTGTAAAATAGGAATGAAATCATAAATAGTACTGACCTCATGGGGATCCTTGGTAGGTGAAGTGAGTTCAAAATACATAGAATGCTTCATCGCGTTAGGGGTTATACTGCTGTGGCTGTTAGCTCTTATTATTCCTCTACTGGAGCCTCATCTCTCCCTCTCATAGTGCCAGAACCCTTATGTGACACTTTCAAAGACACCATCAGGGCTTTTCTGGTCTATTGGATGGAAGAGGTGTGGAAATACGCAGAGAGGGGTGTCAGTCTGGGTTTAGGGGGTGCTAGTACTGGGCATTTAGAAGACAGAGATGACCTACTCCCTGTTTGGAAGCCCACCGTGCTCATTGGACCCTGGCTTTGCTTCTCTTAGACAGGGTGTCCCCTGCTTAAATGGATCACTTCTAGCACTCACTTGGATCTTGTTCTCAGGGTTGACCCAATGGCCAGCTATTCAATAGAGAAATCCATTTGGGGTCCTTACCCCTTGAGGCTGCCTCTCCCTCTCAGGTGCCCAGTGCATCTTGTTTTTTTCTCTTCCTTTCAAATGGCAGCACCCTCCCTCACTTATCTTTTCTGAAAGGATCTGCTGACTCGGAGTAGGAGTATGAAATAGTCTAACGAAGCTGGACATCTTCTGGGGATTTTCATTGTAGTAGGACTCAGTCCCTTGAATAGAGTCGTAAAGCTGGCTGAAATCTTGGCTGTATGGAAGAAGGTTCTGGCAGAGCAAAACTCTTGAAGGTGAGAAGGCCTTAACACTACTCCACGTGTGTCGCCTTAAAGAACATATTCCTCTTTTGGTGTGGCTTGTGAAAATATTCCAGGAATAAATTTGAAAATGCGTGAAAAGTATTGCCAGCAGGCCAACAAAGTGTGGCTGGTAGGGCTAGTGCTTGGCTAAATGGTCTTTTCAGATTCTTGCTCTTTGAAGAGCCCTACCATTGCCTCAGAGTGTAGCCAAGAAGTCACAGAGGGCCTAAGAATTATAGTTGGTGGGCTGATGTAGATTCGCTCTCCAACTGCCACTCCATGTAGGAGGTGTTAGGAAACTTTTTGAAGGAGTTTGGAATGAAACTGCTGCTGGAGACTCTCATCATGAGTAGCTCCTCTCCAACCATAGAACGGAAAGATTAACCCTGAGCTGTTCAGCTTGGAAGGGAACTGCAGCTATGTATAAACTAGGGGGCTTGTGGGAGCTGAAGGCAGGAAGGGATGGTGGCAGCCCCCACCCGCAGGAGAGCCTTAGGAGCAGCTCTGTCTGTGAGCTCCTTGGCATTGATGCTATGTGTCATAAGTTTGACCCAGTTCAGTGCTAGGATGCGGTAGATACTCTCTAAATGTTTGCTGAATGAATGAATGAAAGGAGGTGGCTGAGGAAAGCATATGCTGATAGGACCCTCTAGAAGCTTCCCTGACTATAAAAATAATCAGCTTCTCCCTGAATCCTTAGCACTGAAGACAATGCTATGAGCTGCTGTCTGCAACTTCTGAATAGCTCATAGAAGAAGTCTATGGCCCTTTCCAGGGAGCCCTGTAACCTCTGTGCAGAAGCTTTAGAAACTTGGACACATCTGATAGTTCCTACAAAGAATTCCTTGAAATCCTAATATAAAATCCCAAAACTTCTACAAGGAAGTCTGGAAGCCCCCATCTGAAATTTTTGGAAACCCTACCAGAAAGCTTTGGACCCCTGTCTGGAAGCCGAGGAAACACCGCCAGGAGTTGACAGCCTTCTGGGGTTGAGACCCCAGCATGTGTGTTATCATATTGTCTCTGCCTTTGCAACAATGATTCCTATTGGAGTAGGGGATGGGAAAGAAGGTTATTATTGTTTAGTTTTAAAACAAAACAGTAGCTGTGTCTCAGTCACCTGGACCCAGAGGAGCCAGCCAAAAAAGGAAAGGGTATGGTGTTTCCAAATCTTTGGTCAAGATGGTGGAGACTTTGGGAGGGTTGGCCCTTGTCGCTGGTCAAGTCCTGGGACTTGAAACCAATTCTTCTTCTTGATGGATAGACCGACCCTGTAATTATTATATAATGCCCTTCTTATCTCGTTACAGCCTTTAATTTAAAGTCTAGTTTGTCTGATATTAGTATGGCTACTCCAGCTTTCTTTTGACTTCCAGTAGCATGATAAATAGTTCTCCATCCCTCATTTTCAATCTGAAAGTGTCCTCAGGTCGAAAATGAGTCTCTTGTAGACAGCAAATAGATGGGTCTTGTTTTTTTATCCATTCTGATATCCTATTTCTTTTGGTTGGCGCATTTAGTCCATTTACATTCAATGTTATTATAGAAAGATATGGGTTCAGAGTCATTGTGATGTCTGTAGGTTTCATGCATGTAGCGATGTCTCTGGTACTTTGTCTCACAGGATCCCCCTTAGGATCTCTTGTAGGGCTGGTTTAGTGGTGATGAATTCCTTCAATTTTTGTTTGTTTGGGAAGACCTTTATCTCTCCTTCTATTCTAAATGACAGATTTGCTGGATAGAGGATTCTCGGCTGCATATTTTTTCTGTTCATCACTTTGAAGATTTCCTGCCATTCTTTTCTGGCCTGCCAAGTTTCAGTAGAGAAATCCGTCACTAGTCTTATCGGTCTCCCTTTATATGTTAGAGCATGTTTATCCCTTGCTGCTTTCAGAATTTTCTCTTTATCCTTGTATTTTGCCAGTTTCATTATGATATGTCATGCAGAAGATCGATTCAAGTTACGTCTGAAGGGAGTTCTCTGTGCCTCTTGGATTTCAATGCCTTCTTCCTTCCCCAGATCAGGGAAGTTCTCAGCTATTATTTCTTCAAGTACACCTTCAGCACCTTTCCCTCTCTCTTCCTCCTCTGGAATACCAATTATGTGTAGATTATTTCTCTTTAGTGCATCACTTAGTTCTCTAATTTTCCACTCATACTCTTGGATTTTTTTTTTATCTTTTTCTCACCTTCTTCTTTTTCCATAATTTTATCTTCTAGTTCACCTATTCTCTCCTCTGCCTCTTCAATCAGAGCTGTGGTCATTTCCATTTTATTTTTCAGCTCATTGATAGCATTTTTCAGCTCCTCTTGGCTGTTCCTTAGCCCCTTGATCTCTGTAGCAATAGAGTCTCTGCTGTCCTGTATACTGTTTTCAAGCCCAGCGATTAATTTCATGACTATTATTCTAAATTCACTTTCTGTTATATTGTTTAAATCCTTTTTGATCAGTTCGTTAGCTGTCGATATTTCCTGGAGGTTTTTTTGAGGGGAATTCTTCCATTTTGTCATTTTGGATAGTCCCTGGAGTGGTGCGGACCTGCAGGGCACTTCCCCTGTGCTGTGGTGTGTAACTGGAATTGGTGGGCGGAGCCGCAGTCAGACCTGATGTCTGCCCCCAGCCCACCGCTGGGGCCACAGTTAGACTGGTGTGCACCTTCTCTTCCCCTCTCCTAGGGGAGGGATTCACTGTGGGGTGGCGTGGCCGTCTAGGCTACTTGCACACTGCCAGGCTTGTGGTGCTGGGGATCTGGCGTATTAGCTGGGGTGGATCGGCAAGGTGCACGGGGGCAGGAGGGGTAGGCTCAGCTCACTTATCCTTCGGTGATCCGCTTCAGGAGGGGCCCTCCGGCACTGGGAGGGAGTCAGACCCGCCGCCGGATGGATGGATCCGCAGAAGCACAACGTTGGGTGTTTGTGAGGTGCAAGCAAGTTCCCTGGCAGGAACTGGTTCCCTTTGGGATTTTGGCTGGGGGATGGGCAAGGGAGATGGCGCTGGTGAGCACCTTTGTTCCCTGCCAAGCTGCGCTCTGTTGTCCAGGGCTCAACAACTCTCCCTCCTGTTGTCCTCCAGCCCTCCCGCTCTCCAAGCAGATGTGAAGTCCCGCTTGCTGTCCAAACACACTCCGCCTGGCCCCTCTGCTTTTGCAAGTGAGACTCGGGGCCTCTGCTTGGCTGGAGGGCTGCCCCTCCACCCCGGCTCCCTCCCGCCAGTCCGTGTAGCGTGCACCGCCTCTCTGCCCTTCTACCTTTTTCCGTGGGCCTCTTGTCTGTGCTTGGCTCCAGAGAATCCGTTCTGCTAGTCTTCTGGCGATTTTCTGGGTTATTTAGGCAGGTGTGGGTGGAATCTAAGTGATCCACAGGACGCGGTGAGCCCAGCATCGTCCTACACCGCCATCTTCCCAGAAGCCCCTCTTGAAACCAATTCTTGAGGTTTTAGGTTGAAGGATGGAGATCTTGGCCTGTGGGTACTCCTGTATTGGGTCAAGATACAGTTCCCCTATGAATAGTCACTTTACTGCTGAGAGTGGGTGAGCTTGCAGGCAACCAGTTTGAAGCACAGATTTTAACAGGAGCAGGTAGTATCTACATAATTATTTCTCACACAGTGGGGCCCAGTAGAGAAAAATATTCTTTATTCACAGAGAGATGATTTAAGTAGCTCTACTCATGTACTCAGATGGTTTCTTTCTCTAGGCTTCCCTGGAAAAGAATTCTTTGAAATGTATTCAGCTGTGAGAGAGGAAGACATACAAACATTGAAGTTTTGAGACTGTGTCAGAGACATATTTCGGGATAGCTCTAGAACAAACAAAAAAAAATGTAGAGGGATACTATTGCAGAGGGAAGGGGAAAAACAAGTTTAAAAGGGGAAGATTAAATTAAAAGGAGGCAGTAGAGACTGAGAAATGAAGGCTCACAGTATCAGGAACCAACATACAGGAAGTATGCTGCTATCAATTGGAAGATAGTCCATAGGAACGAACAATACCTCAGGCATCTCTGTCATGGTTGGCAAGCTTCTTTCAAAGAATTTCTTTCTGTAAGTCTGAGGGAAAGAGATGAGGCAAGATAAGTGGTTTAAGGGGTGTGTCTGAATGGAGCAGAAATGGAAAGGGACAAGGAGGAATATATTGGGATTGAAGGACAGAAATATTCCTTACCCCTTCCTCTCCCATCTTACCCCCCCTCAAAGTGTTTCTTAGGTATAAGAACTAAGAGGATAAAGGAAAAGAAGAACTGGGTGGTGTATTAAAGGTCCCCAACATCAACTCCGGGTTTGATGAATCTCTAGGACTTCCAGGACTCAGCATATAGTTGTGCTCATGGGTATGATTTATTATGGTGAAAGGATACAAAGCAAACTCAGCAAAAGGAGAAGGTGTGTGGAGCACAAAGTCTGGAGTTTTCCCCCAGTGAAATCACACAGGACATGCCTAATTCCGCCAGCAATGAGTTATGACAACACATGTGAAATATTGTGTGCCAGAGAAGCTCATTAGAGACTCAGTGTCCAGCGTTTTTATTGAGAGCTAGTTAGACACCCTCTGCCTACCATGTATCAAAATCTCAGACTCAACAGAAGGAATGCAGGTGTTCAACACAAATTGCATTGTTTGTACAAACAGTTTAGGCAGAGTGGGTCACTCTTACCAGTTAGGGTGGTGAGAACCCTAAATCCTAGTTCCCCAAAACCCACATTCTTAGATGCCTGCCAAGGGACAACCTTGCACACAGGCCTTTCAAGGAGAGCAGTCTCAGGCCTGCTATGTTAACTCTTTTTGTACAAGTTGCTTTGAGTAAGTGCTCCCCACATGCCTCTTCTCTACTCAAGCTAAAAAGTTGAAATCTAGCCCTCACTTCGGGCACCATTTGAATGACCTGAAACAATGCGTGTACTGCTAAGTGTCTCTGATGTGGAGAAAATGAGGCTTAGTGATTGTCAAGAATGTTCCCAATTAGGCTTAAAATGAGAAAAGTCCTGGTGTCACTTCTGAACCCTGACATCCTTCCCTACCTTATCTCAAACATGATCTGTTTGAAACAAGCCTTAGACTTGGCTGCCTTAGGGATGCTTCCTTTGGTTGTTAGGAGTACCTGCTCCGCATGACAGGAGGCCTCCTCTTGGTGTCATGAGCAGATGGGTTGGAGAAATGAGGGACTTATTCTGTCAGGGCCCTCCTGCTGGTTTCTTCAGCGCCCTCTCCCCATTTCTTAGGTACCTATGGCCATCCCTTTCCTCTAGATCACCACTCACAATCATCTGAAGGGATCTAAACATCACACGGAGGTAGACAAGCTTGAAGCCGACGTGAATAGTTTTTTTAAACACTGAATTAAATTCATACATAAAAGCTACTTTAGGAGAGATTCTCAAATAATGAGACCTTGAGATGACTCATATTCTAAACACTGGGGTTCAGCCACTCCAGTTTCCTAGATCAAACACGGACATGAGATTATTTTGGTTTCTCCATCTTTCCCTGTGGAAATGAACGTCCATTCCCCTGGTTGACAGGGGCTTGGCAAAGATGGTGACATCATGACATTTACCACGGAAGTCATCCTTGGGACCAGATCCAATTGTCAGCAGAAAAATGGCTTAGTAACCTAAAATCAGGGAAGAAATGACTGCAAATTAGAAGCTAAAGGCAATTTCAAACAGGAAAACTTGACTGGAATATGATCTTTCTGATATTTTTTACAGCTGATATATTTGGTTTAGAGGTTAGTATTTCCCTAGACATGACAATTTTATAAGAATCTGAGAATTTTGGATGAGACCAGGATCAAGTTTTAGGAAAAAAAATATGTGACAGGAATTTCCTATAGTAGTCAAATCTGTGGGGGGTGTAAAGTGGGACCTAGGATTGGAGCCAGAAACTGACTCCTTGATGGGTTTATGTTGAAAGTTTGAGAGCTGGTAACACTATTACCACTATGGTAGGTGAGAATTTAGACTCTAAAATACTTTATGCTGCTCCCTCCCTTGTTAATGGAAACTGGCAAAGCTTTAGTGTAACTTAGTTGGAAACTGGTAACTGAATTGTTACTCATTCAGAAGAGATGTTTTCACAGCGTCCACTCTCAAACCTGTGTCTCATGACTTGTCCTGGGCAAATCTGGGCACTTGCCTTCTTTACGGAGAACTCACATTCTGATTATAGAAGGTAACTTTTTTTTTTTCTTCAATATATGAAGTTTATTGTCAAATTGGTTTCCATACAACACCCAGTGCTCATCCCAAAAGGTGCCCTCCTCAATACCCATCACCCACCCTCCCCTCCCTCCCACCCCCCATCAACCCTCAGTTTGTTCTCAGTTTTTAAGGGTCTCTTATGCTTTGGCTCTCTCCCACTCTAACCTTTTTTTTCCCCCTTCCCTTCCCCCATGGGTTTCTGTTAAGTTTCTCAGGATCCACATAAGAGTGAATACATATGGTATCTGTCTTTCTCTGTATGGCTTATTTCACTTACCATAACACTCTCCAGTTCCATCCATGTTGCTACAAAGGGCCATATTTCATTCCTTCTCATTGCCACGTAGTACTCCATTGTGTATATAAACCACAATTTCTTTATCCATTCATCAGTTGATGGACATTTTGGCTCTTTCCATAATTTGGCTATTGTTGAGAGTGCTGCTATAAACATTGGGGTACAAGTGCCCCTATGCATCAGTACTCCTGTATCCCTTGGGTAAATTCCTAGCAGTGCTATTGCTGGGTCATAGGGTAGGTCTATTTTTAATTTTTTGAGGAACCTCCACACTGTTTTCCAGAGCGGCTGCACCAATTTGCATTCCCACCAACAGTGCAAGAGGGTTCCCGTTTCTCCACATCCTCTCCAGCATATAGAAGGTAACTTCTGTCTTTTGGATCCTTTTCTCAGAATTCACCCTGGGCCCATTTGTACAATGGGGAAGTATGTTTACATATTTCCCAACCTGCTCTTTTGTGCACTCTCTTCCCGTTTCCTAAAACCTCTTCTCACGTACACCTGACCTTCTTGCTCTCTTCCTTTCTTTGGACTTGTTCATGTGTATTTATAAAATATCTGATTTACCAGATATCTGATATCTGATATACCAGAGTGTTAAATTTCTAAGAGAGGTCAGTCTCTTCACCTAAGAAAATGAAACTCTAATGGTATACTTGAATGCATTATTAGCAGGTATTAGTCTGGTTCTTTCAGAGAGTGAGGCTTTCCTGATGCTTCTAAACTTCCCCAAATGCTGTTATGTACACATGTTCTCATCGGTTAGGGAGACTATCAGTAGTCCATGACAATACCCTAAAGATAGTAGCCCTTCTCCCCATTCTTTTAGGGCAAAATCTTAAAAGATTCCAGTTGGATCAACATTCTTGACCCATAAGGATTGGGCATGGGGGAAAGATGGACATTGTGACCTCATCTTGTCTTAGATGAGTGGGCTCTGCCCCGTAATTGGTCAACCAGTGTCCTCTTCCTTGAGTCCTTCTGCCCTCCATCGTTAATTTGGTTCTTATCTGTCTGTGACAGTGGGACGAATAGAAAGCGATTATTTGAGATAACGATCGCAAGACACACAAGTAATAAAAGAGAAACAGAATAATGACTGAGTGACAAATGTTAAGAAAGATGAACCAGAAATAATATACATACAGCCAGAAATAAGTAAAATAGGAGAACTAGAAAAGGGAGATAAACAGCTTAGAGTGTTAAAAACCCATAGAGACTTATCCCAGTAATGTGGACATTTGTCCACACAACTCAGTCAGTGTAATACACCACATTAATAGAATAAAGAAGGAAAACACATGAGCATTGCAATTAATGCAGAAAAAGCATTTGACAAAATCCCACACGCTTCAGTGATTAAAGAAAAATTCAGAAAACTAGGAATGATAGTAGGAAATTTCCTCAACATAATAAACGACATTTATGGAAAAATGCATAGTTAATGTCATATTCAATGATAAAAGACTGAAATCTTTTCCATAAAGATCAGGAATAAAACAAGGATGCTCATTTTTACTACTGCTGGTCAACATGTACTGGAAGTTCTAGCCAGAGCAATTATTCAAGGAAAAAATCGTAAAATGTATCCAAACTGAAAAAGAACGAAAAGTCTGTTCACAGGTTACATGATCCTATATACAGAAGTTCCTAAAGAGTTTACCAAACTCCCCTCTCCTCCTCCTCCCAAAAAGCCATCATTAGAAGAGCTCATAAATGAATTCAGCAACGTTTCAGGGTACGAACCAAAAATCAGTTCTATTTCTATATGCTAGAAATGAATAATCCAAACAGGAATTAAGACCACAATTCCATTTACATAATACCAAGAAGAATTAAATACTTGGGAATAAATTTAACCAAGGTAGTACAAGATTTGTGCCCAGAAAACTACAAAACATTGCTAATAGAAGTTAAAGAAGACATCAATAAATGGAAAGACATCTCATGTTCATGGATTAGAAGACTTAGTATTGTTAAAAAAAATGGCAATAATACCCAAAGCAATTCACAGATTGAATATAATTTTTATATAAAAAATATTTTTTGCAAAAATGGAAAAATTCATTCCAAAATTCATATGGAATTTCAAGGGGCTGTAAATAGTCAAAAAATCTGGAACTAGAAAAACAAATTTGGATGACTAACACTTACTTCCTGATTTCAAAACGATGAAGCTTACCTCAAAACAATGCAGTACTGAAATAAGATTGATATATAGATCAATAAACTAGAATTTAGATTCCAGAAATATAGCCATAAATCAAAGGTCAATTGATTTTGACAAGTATGCCAAGGTCATTCAATGGGGAAGCTGGGACTGCTGGATAACCACATGCAAAAAGAATGATGTTGGACCTTTACCTCACACTATATACAGAAATTAACTCAAAATGGATAAATGCTCTAAATATGAGCTAAAACCATAAGTCTGTTAGAAGAAAAATAGGGGTAAATCTTTTTTTTTAATGTTTATTTTTGAAAGAGACAGAGCACGAGTGGGGGAAGGGCAGAAAGAGAGGGAGACACAGAATCTAAAGCAAGCTACAGGCTCTGAGCTCTCAGCACAAAGCCCCATGAGGGCCCGAACTCATGAGCCCATGAGATCACGACCTGAGCTGAAGTCAGAAGCTTAACCACCTGAGCCACCCGGACGCTGCAGGGTAAATCTTAATGACCTTAGATTTGAAAATAGTTTCACAGATATGACACCAAAAGCCTAAGCAACAAAAGAAAAAAATGGATAAACTGGATTTCATTAAAAAAATCAAAAGCTTTGTGCATCAAAGGACACTATCAAGAAAATGAAAAGACAAACGTACAAAATAAGAGAAAATATTTTAAAGTTATGTACCTGACAAGAATCTATTAGCCAAAGTATATAAAAGTCTTATAAGTCAACAACAAAAAGACAAAAACCAAAACAATTAAAAAATGGGCAAAAACTTAGCAGGATATTTCTCCAAAGGATATATACAAATGGCCAGAAAGCACATGCAACAATGCTCAAGATCATCCGGCATTAGGGAAATGCAAGTGAAAACCACAATGGGGTACAACTTCACACCCATTAGGAGGGCTATAATGTAAAAATGGACAAGGACAAGTGCTGGTGAAGATGTGGAGAAATTTGAACGCTCTTATATTGCTGGTTGGATTACAAAATGATACAGCTTGTGTGAAAAAGTCTGGAAATCTCTCAATAAGTTAGAATTACCATATAACTTAGTGATCCCACTCCTAGACTTTTACCTGGAAGAAATGAAAACAGGTGTTCAAACAAAAACTTGTAAACTCATAACAGCATTATTCATAACAGTCAAAAGTCAGAAACAACTCTAAGGTCCATCAGTTGATGAACGGATAAACAAATGTGATATATCCATACAATAGAATGTTATTCAGCCATGAAAAGGAAGGAAATGCTGACAAATGTTGTAACATGGATGAACCTTGAAAACATAATGCTAAGTGAAAGAAGTCAGACTCAAAAAGTCGTGTTGCATGATTCAATTTTTAAGAAATATCAAAACAAGTGAATTCAAAGAGACAGAAAGTGGATTAGTGGCTGCTTAGGGCGGCGTGGAGGAGATGGTGAGGAGGGGAGGGAGGCAAAAGGGACGGGGTGGGGGGAGGAAGAGGGAGAAGTAGGGGAGGATGGGGAGAGACTGTTTAAGGAGTACGGAGGTTCCTTTTGGGGTGGTGAAAATGGTCTGGAACTAAATGGTAGTGACAGTTGCACACCATTGGGAATGGGCTATGTGTCACTGATGGTAACTTTTATATTATGTGTATTTTACCATAATTAAAAAAAAAAAGATCTAGGAAAACAGGGCAGGAAGAAGTGAGGCAAGATAGGAAATTGGGGTTGTTTGAAGAGACAATAAACACTGTAGACATTGTGAACTGAAGAAGGAACAGCTTCTAGAAACCACCTCAGGCAGGAGGAAGCCCTGGGTGCTATTGCTAGGGATGACCCTCAGCTCCTCCTTTTTGTCCTCTTGTATACCCACTCCCAAGTTCACTGAGAGGCATGCTGTAGATATCCATCCACAACAATCTTTATGAATGAAAGAGTGAACTGTTAGAGGGGATGGGCCTGTACTTTCTGAATGAACCACCATGCCCAGAACTCCAGTCAAGAAGCCCTGTTTTCCTAACAGGAAAACTTGGCAATGTCGCCAGGATACATGATGGCCCCTGCCAGGAGACCTGTCGAGAGATAATGTAAGCTCTGAACTCTGACCTTATCACACCTTAGAGAGTGGGGTCCTCTAGAAATGTGTCTGTTACTTTAGTTACTCTTGGTTCAAAGGGCCTGGTAAAGATAACTGACTTTTTTAAGGGACCCCTACCATAAACGGGATCCCCCTGGAAATTTCAAGGTGGAAACCAAAAGGTTTGGTAGCTAAGAGCTTGAAATGTAACTGAGCCCACACTTTGCTGTGTAGGAAGTGGTCTTCAGGAGATCCTGACCTTGGGATGAGAGTAGGTATAAACTGCTCAACTCTGTGAAGCCTCTTAGTAGGGTCAGTGTGTAGTGGCCTCAAATTTAACCTCTCCAAACTCAAACTTTATTATAGAAAAAATGTATGATAGAATGTAATAGATTTATCATATTATTATATTATTTTATATTCTATGATAGAATTGAATGAATATAGACCAAAGGAAGGGCAGAGAATTTGTTTAGCTACATACAGAGGTAATTTTTTCCTCCAATACAAGGGGAGCTGTCTCTTGTCTCTCCAGTAGCTGTCTTGAATACAAGAGAGTAATGGGAAGAAAACCTACTTTTTGTGTTTTAGTGATCTCCAGGTCACCGATTTCTTTATTCCCAGATGCAGTTGGGGTCACCAAAAATGAACATCCGTGCCCCATGCATATTCTGCTGCAACCATGAGTATCTTCTGTCTGGGATTCACCTGTTGCCCTTCTCCCCTCACTAACGAAATCCCACTCATTCCATACCTTGGATCATGTAGCAGAAGCATATGCTTTCCCTCTTTTATCAAACCTAGATAAAACACTATAGAAAATAAATTTTGATTGTTTTTCTTATGTATTTGGAGAAATTATTTCAATCAATTAGAGAGTTTGCTGGCCTCATTGCAAGGCATGAGGAATGAAACCATGGTTTTTGGCCTCAAAGAATTCCCTGTCCAGTGGAACAACTAATGTGACTTTCTAATAGGGTAAGGGATTTGGCATTAAAGTTCACCTGGTATGGGGGAGTTCCGGAAGATGGCGGCATAGGAGGACGCTGGGCTCACCGCGCGTCCTGCTGATCACTTAGATTCCACCTACACCTGCCTAAAGAACCCAGAAAACCGCCAGAGGATTAGCAGAACGGAGTCTCCGGAGCCAAGCGCAGACGAGGGCCCACGGAAGAGGGGAGGAAGGGCGGCGAGGCGGTGCGCGCTCCACGGACTGGCGGGAGGGAGCCGGGGCGGAGGGGCGGCTCGCCGGCCAAGCAGAACCTCAGAGTCTGGCTGGCAAAAGCGGAGGGGCCGGACGGACTGTGTTCCGACAGCAAGCGCGACTTAGCGTCTGGGAGGTCATAAGTTAACAGCTCTGCACAGAAAGCGGGAAGGCTGGAGGACAAAGGGAGGGAGAGCTGCTGAGCCCCCGGACGGCAGAGCTCAGCTTGGCGGGGAACAAAGGCCCTCGCCAGCGCCATCTCCCCCGCCCATCCCCCAGCCAAAATCCCAAAGAGAACCAGTTCCTGCCAGGGAACTTGCTCGCTCCGCGCAAACACCCAACTCTGTGCTTCTGCGGAGCCAAACCTCCGGCAGCGGATCTGACTCCCTCCCACTGCCACAGGGCCCCTCCTGAAGTGGATCACCTAAGGAGAAGCGAGTTAAGCCTGCCCCTCCTGCCCCCGTGCACCTTGCCTACCCACCCCAGCTAATACGCCAGATCCCCAGCACCACAAGCCTGGCAGTGTGCAGGTAGCCCAGACGGGCCACGCCACCCCACAGTGAATCCCGCCCCTAGGAGAGGGGAAGAGAAGGCACACACCAGTCTGACTGTGGCCCCAGCGGTGGGCTGGGGGCAGACATCAGGTCGGACTGCGGCCCCGCCCACCAACTCCAGTTATACACCACAGCACGGGGGAAGTGCCCTGCGGGTCCTCACCGCTCCAGGGACTATCCAAAATGACCAAACGGAAGAATTCCCCTCAGAAGAATCTCCAGGAAATAACAACAGCTAATGAACTGATCAAAAAGGATTTAAATAATATAACAGAAAGTGAATTTAGAATAATAGTCATAAAATTAATCGCTGGGCTTGAAAACAGTATACAGGACAGCAGAGAATCTCTTGCTACAGAGATCAAGGGACTAAGGAACAGTCACGAGGAGCTGAAAAACGCTTTAAACGAAATGCAAAACAAAATGGAAACCACGACGGCTCGGATTGAAGAGGCAGAGGAGAGAATAGGTGAACTAGAAGATAAAGTTATGGAGAAAGAGGAAGCTGAGAGAAAGAGAGATAAAAAAAATCCAGGAGTATGAGGGGAAAATTAGAGAACTAAGTGATACACTAAAAAGAAATAATATACGCATAATTGGTATCCCAGAGGAGGAAGAGAGAGGGAAAGGTGCTGAAGGGGTACTTGAAGAAATTATAGCTGAGAACTTCCCTGAACTGGGGAAGGAAAAAGACATTGAAATCCAAGAGGCACAGAGAACTCCCTTCAGACGTAACTTGAATCGATCTTCTGCACGACATATCATAGTGAAACTGGCAAAATACAAGGATAAAGAGAAAATTCTGAAAGCAGCAAGGGATAAACGTGCCCTCACATATAAAGGGAGACCTATAAGACTCGTGACTGATCTCTCCTTTGAAACTTGGCAGGCCAGAAAGGCTTGGCACGATATCTTCAGTGTGCTAAACAGAAAAAATATGCAGCCGAGAATCCTTTATCCAGCAAGTCTGTCATTTAGAATAGAAGGAGAGATAAAGGTCTTCCCAAACAAACAAAAACTGAAGGAATTTGTCACCACGAAACCAGCCCTACAAGAGATCCTAAGGGGGATCCTGTGAGACAAAGTACCAGAGACATCACTACAAGCATAAAACATACAGACATCACAATGACTCTAAACCCGTATCTTTCTATAATAACACTGAATGTAAATGGATTAAATGCGCCAACCAAAAGACATAGGGTATCAGAATGGATAAAGTTCACCTGGTATGAGAATGGCATAAAACTCTGAGGATTGTCTACTTTTACGGCCAACATCTGACATGGCCTTCAGGTTGATCCTTGAAATATTTCATACCATGTAATCCTTTTGCTTCAGGGCAGGGTGTGAGAATCAGCAGAGATGCTAGTCTGCTGAACTGGTGTTTGGGGTTGGGTAGGAGCAAGAATTGGGAGACATGACACCTGATCTAAGAAAAAGGACAAAAGTATGTGTGAAGAAACCAGACTTTAAGTAGCTAGATCTTATGTTAGCCTCTGGAATGGAATTGAACATTCTTTTTGAAGGTTAAAGATTGACTGAGGTCACCGTTTCCAAAGTGGTGGATCTTCCATGATGATGGAATTTGGAAGGGCCATAAAACAACCTGGTGTAAGACCAAAGGAAACAAGGATGGAGCATGGGCTACAGAATCAACCTGGCTTCATGAGGCAGTTCATAAATTAGAAATCATTTCCTTCCTTTTGCTGTCTTTTGTTCTTGTCTAGGTGCAGGTCATGGCACAATTTGAGAGACCATGAGAAAGCCTGAGAATGAAAGAGGGAAACAGAGAAGGAGGGAGTGTCAATAACAAAGAGAGGCATCTGAGAGGACAGGGAAAGGGATGACACCAGAGAAGATGGCCAGAGAGACAGATAAGGTGTGAGGTATGATGAGAATAAAGACAGAGGGACTGGAATAAGTATGGAAGTAGCTGACTAGGCTCTCTGGCCTTATGGGGCTGTTCCCAGGAGACACCTCTGCCTGCATTGGGATGGCTTTCACAGGCAAGGGGAGCAAGGGGAGCAAGCAAGCAAGGGGAGCATGGAGTGTCAAGTATGCTCTCATCCTCTGGGCACCCCTCCTTTGTGTACCTACTGTTCTTCACTCCTTTCTTTCCCTCTTAGCCTCAAAACATGCTCTTAACTACCATTTTGCACTTTTGTTCACTTTGATCCAAAGGGCAATAGCTTGATTTTGGGAAATTAGGATAATAATGAAATTTCAGTTAGTCACAGGCCATTGCATTTGGGAACCTTACTTTGGGAAGGATGGAAACTTTGTCCTTCTAAGAGCTGATCACCAAAGCACATTCACACCCTGTCCAGTGCCCAAACTGAACTGACCCTGAAGGATCTAAGGGAAGGTTGGGAACAGTTTTAGACTCAGCCAACTAGGAAGGAGCTACTTACTTATTAGAAAACGCCTCCCATGTGGACAGACATGGTGTCTCTGCATGTTGGGGTTCAAGACCAGAGAGCAAAATGACTGAATACTGTAGGAGTCTCTTAAAAATGGAAGCAAACATGAGGAGGATGGAAATGCAGATATACCAGGAACTTCAATAACAAATAACAAGAGCTAAATCACCAGGGTCTGAGAGTCAAAACCTATAAGATAGTTATACAATTCCTCCCTACGTAAATTTAAGAGGTACTGTGGAACACACTTGCAAATCAGTAGAGTCCATGTGTGATAATCTAAACAACAATGCAAGAATTAAACCCACACACATTATTTCAAGAAATTCCAGAAGCAAAGCTATTCAGAGATCTTAAGAGCTGGGAGAATGTCAGATTGTTAATTCTTTTCAAGGGGTTGGTGTCTGAGCAGCAGGGGTCATCGGCTGAGGGTCATAATATCAGACAGGTGGTGACTCTGTCAGGTTTCGCACCTGCTAAGATCCTTTTGCCAGCTGCAGACCCAAAGTTCTGAAAGGAGGAAGACCCTTTTGTGCACCTTCATGTCATTGGATCCCAGACGCAGGAGTTTCATGGACGGTCACTGACTGCAGTCTGAAAACCTGCCATCTGAGCCTCCAGATAAAGCCATGCCTTTACCACCACCAGGGTCTAGTAGCCACAGTCTCTGCCTTCTCTTCACCCCATTTTGTATTATAATGCTCTAGAAAATGAACTTGTATACAAGTTAATGTCTTTAGGGAAATCATATTATTCTTCAGCGAGAACTTAGTGTGGCGAGGTACTCCCCAAGGCTGGGATTCAATGATGAACAAGACATAGCACTGCCCTGTCAGGGCTCTTCGGGGTCAGTGGAGCTACCTCAGGGTGAAGCTGCACTTGGAAGCTGGAACTAGGGAGTCGCCCCTTTGTGAGAGGTAGCCTCTGCACGTGTCTGACAAGGTCGCCTAGAAGCTTCTGAACCAAGACCAGATGTGGGCGTGTGAAGTTCTCAGAGGTCAGCTTATGGGGAAGCAAATGAGAAAAAAAACCAGGGAGCTCTCTTGACTTTTGTGGAATATGGGTCTTTGTGCTGCTCAGGACATGGGGCAGCCTCTTCGAGGTGGTAGAGTACAGGACAGACAGAGGGCCAGGTTGTGCCTGGAAGGGTTAGCTCCCCTGTTGATGGTAACTGGTAGATCCAAAGGGCAGCCGGAGCCCAGAGGGAGATGAGGGTAGGACAAGCCTTGAAGGGTCCTTCCTTTTTCAATGGACAATGCAAGGGGAGAAGGATGAATGGGTCCTGTGCCCTTGGGAAACTATTAGGTGGTGCCCTTTCATGCTTAGCCAGTCTTTGAAACTTTCACTCTCCTGGGGCCCTGTCATTGCTGTTTAAAAAGAGTTATCAGATGATAGAACAAGAGCTCAAGGAGGAAAAAAGTCAGAGAAACAGACGAGATATGCAGAGAATGAAAAAGAGAATAGTAGAAATATCTAGAAAACAAATAAGGGTAGAAATAAAGCAAAAACAGGAAGAGATCAAGTGACATTAAAAGCTAAAAGAGAATTTGCCACTGGAAGAAGAAGGGCAAGAAAGAAAGAAAAAGAAGGCACAGGGTCAAAAAGAGTCCTTTAAGAGGGAAAGAGTGTGCTTAGCAGAATCCTGCCTCCCCTATGTTATTTAGATATAAGCATGTTGTCTCTGTCTGCTCTCCAACCCTTCTTCTCTTCCTTTCTCCCATTATTCCTTAATAAATAAATATTGAGAGCTGGACTTTGCCATGCTCTAGGCTAGAAAGGAGGGGGGAAAGATAAATGAAACCATCTACTTACTCTTAAACTCCCTGCTAGTGAATTGCACAGTACCCTGCAAAGGACAGGAGTAATGCAGAAGAACTTGGGGTTGGGCTGTGGTTGGAGGCAAGGTTTGGTGGGGGCAGGGCACTCTGTGCATACACTGGGGAGAGATGGATTTTTATCACCCTAAATTTGGGTCCACAGCTGCCTTGTTGGTTGAGACTATGCCGGGGACTGGGAACCCAATGATGTGGGTAGTAGCTAAAGATTCGGAGACTTGTTAAAGTTTCTGGCCTCCCCGAAAATGTTGTGTTAATGGGGTATTCTATGAGCGCTGGGCAAGGACTGCTTCATCCTCCCACACATACGTTGTGGGAGAAATTCGGTCATTTCTTCCTCTTTTCCTAGATCAGTATCTATTAAAGGGGATTAAACAACACACACGCACACTCACATGCACACACACACCTGTGGTGTACTGTCATTGTCATTTGATAAAAGATAAGACATTTCAACACCAAACTATGGTCTGCCTCCCATGTTCTTTGGAGCTTGCCCGCTCTGCTCTAGATGACATCACTAGGTCTGTATATGAAGCTTTTCCCGAGATGGGCTTTGGAGTCTATGAGGTTTGGGTGTTGCAATCCAGATCCCGCTCTGCCTCTGTTATACAGTCAGCATTCTACATGGCAGGCTCCTCTGTGGAGCCCAATTCCTTGATCTTCACGTAATCCCTCCTGCCTGCTAAGCTCTCAGCTGTCCTTGGCAAGAGCCCACATAAGTCACAGTCAGTGAGATAAAAACCCTTCGCCTTTACTGTCTTTCCAAACTGCTGCCCAAGGAGGACACGGGGACAAAGACGGAGGTCTAGGTCTCACAAGGACATGGCTTTCCCTTCTCAGCAGACGGGTAGCTGATGTCACTTTGGGCCACAGGCTCATGAAGCGCTCTCGTTCTGCCTGTGTTTGGACATGCCTCCTGCTGCGGCATCTTTGGGCCATATCTACAGGGGGGTCTTTTTGTTTTGAGCTTCTGCAAAGCGTGGCTGTTATTTCTTAGTTCTTCCAGGTCCCTTTTCAATGCTGGAGCATTCTTCAAGTCTTCCTTTTGGTCAACAAGTGCCTTCAAATTCTGTCTCCTCCCTTATCAAAACCAAAAACCGGGTATCCTTTGCAAGGGCTCAGGTACATCATCAAACCAAGGTGAAGAAGATCCACCGTCCCTCCTTTGACATTCATCTTAGTGCCCAAGAGAGGCTGCAGTGGCAAACAGGAAGGTTGCCTGGGTTTACCAGGATCTACACATTTTCCCTTTCCAGGGAGACAGGGGACAGATGCATTTCTGAAATCTCCGAAACACAGATGGACTGTTCTTGTCATGCCTGCTTTGCGGTAGGCCTCACTGTATTCATAGAGTATGGTTAGATCTTTCCTCAGTGCTTTCCCTAAATTCCTTTCAGAAATGTGCAAGGCTGTTTTCTTGCTCTCATTCTCCTTCCCCTCTGACCTCTCTCTTCCATTTTCTTAGCAGCCTCCTACCTCATGCCCAGTGTCTTGGTGTCCTCAGCAACAACCTGTCAAAATCTACTTTAAGCTGTTTTCAACAAGAGGTCAGATAATTAGCACTATGGTCAGACAGACCCCCAGGCTTCCATTTTTGCTCACAACCTGTTGCTAGGGAAGGAGTTCTCTGGGGATTAGGAATGTCATCAGAGGTTTATGGGGATCTACCGACACATTTCCCCCTTTCTTAGAGAGGAGTAACTGGTGTCACTTCTGAAACCATTGACTCATGGGTGGATTATGGGATCTCATCCTTTCCACTTTGGCCCCCGTCTTCTGTGGCAGGTGGCACCCTTACCAGCTGTATCTGGAGCACTTCCCAGGGCCTGCTGTAGACTGCCATGAAGTTTAGGTGTTTGTCTTCTGGCTTCCCCACCCCTCAACTGATCTCACTGAACTCTCCTGTCAGGTGTCCAGAGCCTTCGTGCTCTCACTCTCCCCTTATTCAAACAAGCCCTTGGTTGTCCTCTGGGATGCAGCCATATAACTCTTACAAAAGTAAAAAATACAACTTCTTCTTGTGTTATTTTTTTGTTTGTTTTCTGACCAATATTGTGGCTGGATTCCCCCCCACACCCCACCCCCAATCTCAGGAGAGGGGTCGGTCATGTATTATTTCTGAAATCTTTGGCTTCAGGCTAAATTGAGGATAAAACTATGGCAGAGGGAGGGGCCTTTTCCAAGTTGGCCTTTTTTGTATGGGTGTGTGAGAGGTGGGAGAAGGACCGACTACTGGTTACTAAGCCCTAGAATGAGGCCTGTGTTTATCTTCTCGGGTGATAAAAGTATCTGGGCAGGATGTCAAGTGATATAGGTGTTAGCTGCAAGGTCAGCCCTCCGAAGGTGTTCATGTTCCCCGGGGGGTAATTGGGGGTAACTTTTAGGGCTCTTGTGTAGGGGCCTGTGTGGGGGACAGGGTGATGGATGTTTCCTGCTCTCACTTCCGTATCCCGAGACAGAGAGGGAGCAGGGGGAGGGGAACTATGTTTTCTCCTTTTCTGATTCTGTCCCCCTCTGCTGGGGGTTGGGGGGGCTGTCACAAAGCTCTACCTCTCCTCTGGGCCCTTCTCTTTTGGCCATTCCACTGTCTGGTCTTTCCTGAATGAAGGAGAACAGGGTAGGGAAATTGTGGGAAACCTGGTGAACACAAAAGAAGAAGAGAATAAAGATCGGTTTAACCTAAAGTAATAGAAAGTACTCTATAAAGAGAAAAAGAAGAAAGTATTATGTATACTTAGAGCCCCATTTCTAGGCCCCTAACCTAGTAGATGGACCCTTGGTCGAGAATCTTTGCTCTCAAGGGGTCTCGCATAGGGTTGTGGGGTGAGATGCGTGGTGGGTCGGCTGTTATCCTTGATTTTGCCCCTCAGGAGAAGGGTCTTGGGGGGATGGGGACACTATTGTGAGTCTCCCTCGTAGACCATCCATGCAACTTCATGGATGGGTTGGGACTCTGTGAAGAGGGTGTTTAGACAAGTCAGTCTTCTGAGAGATTCAAATTTTGTGTTATATTTCGGTTGGAAGCATAGACACAGGCCATGGTCAGGGACTGAAGGGTGCCTCAGAAGGCACTTTTGAGAAACAAAGTTGTAAAGTCAGATGGTCAGATCAGTAACTCCTTCCTTAGCAATCTCTTGACGTTGGCTGCTCCCGCTGACAGTATTTGAAGACGCCTTAATGCCCTGAGCCTGGCCTGCACCCGAACACAGCTGGAAGCAGATGGCTTCCTGGAGCGGCCCTTCAAACTCTGGGAGCAAGTCCGGGGAGGAGCAGAGTGGGCTCCATTATGTACCAGGGAATGCTTCTTGCTGGTAGTCGGTGCTCCTCCTTCCTTTGGTTCCTGTTTCTTTTTGTCTCCATCTCCAAATTATCCCACTGTCCCTGTGAAAAGAGAAGAAAATGTCACGCAGCATCTTTCTACATATTAACTGTAGAGAGAGCAGTGATGTCATTTGGAAATGAGGTAGAGTTTGTTGTGGTGACGGAGGGGAACAAGCCCTACCTGGGTAGCACCTTAGAGATCTGAAGGACCTGCAGATGCTGCCAAACCAATCCTGGGTCCAGAAACCCATTTGCTCCCGGAAGAGAAAAACAAGGGGAAGGGCAGATGCATGTTGATATGGGAGAAGTTGTCAAATGTTCCCTGCTCCCGACAACCCTTTTCCTGAGGCGATGTTAAAAGTCAGCTGAGGATACCGTGGACTAGCTCAGCTGGTCTCAGAGTTCATGGACAAATGAAATGTAAACAAACCAAGAAAAGAACTATTGTGGGCTCGACAACTTTTACCTAGCCCGGCAAGAACATGGTGACAAAAATTCAGAAAGCAAAGCAGCTTTGCATTATCGGGTCATTTTATAAAAAAAAACATTTGACACCCCAAAGTAGGAAGGACTGTCAGAATACAGGAAACGCCTTCTTTCCTCCTTTTGCTGGCACCAGGTGAACACCTTGCCCTGGATCCTCTTTGCTCTTTGGGTTGGGATTGACATCCACTCCACCAATCCAGCTCTGGCTCCTTGGAAGCCACCTCAGTGTCGCACACCTCTGTGTGCCTCTCGCTGAGCAAATCCGTAAGAAACAGAGGTTGAAATTCATGAATGGCTTACACAGATCTACTCTTTCTCCTTTCTGGGAGCAAGATAGGTGACGCCCCTTCAAAACCCTCTGACTGACAGATGTTCTGCGTCCTCCTCATGCCCTGCCTTGGAACATACCACCCTCTCCTGTGGAAGGTATTTCTGGGGCATTGGAATCTTTCCGTCCCATGACTTGCTCTAGACTTTGTTAGGAAATATAGGAACTTCGCCGTTTGCTCTCCCAGCTACTGCATGTACACTACTTTCTTACCAGTCACCTCCTAGTTATGTTCATCCACTCCCTTGATATTCTCTTCCACCTGTGCAAAATCAACTCCCAAGTTGTCATTTTTCTAAGAGGCCAGAGAATTCACTAAGGTGAACACCAGAGCTCTCTCCCTGACCTCTTGTGATTGGTTGAGCTGGTTCCCAAGGGAGAGGTGGATGGACCGACAAGAATGTAGTCTGAAGCTCTTGGGGGTCTGCACTTTTCTCCCACTCCTGGGGGAGGTTCATGGGGTCATTTTTGAAATAATCTGACTTACAAATGGATTGTAGAACCCTGTCCTGCAAGCTTAATGCTATACCATGTTCTCTGTAGAGGTGTTTCTAGAATCTGTATGGAGCCTTCCTGCAGCCTGCCCTAGACCTGTTGAGGACGTTTGACTGTTTTCCAGCTACTCCACCTCCCGTTTTGATGCTGCGTTACTCTTCACAGCCCTCTTTTGGGTGTCTAGAGCTTTCACGGTCTGTCTCCCACTCCCCTCTCAAAACCATTTCTCGTCCATTTTTGGAGAAAGGACCAGATAACTAAAGGCAAAAAGACTGTCCAAGTCCTCCATCCCTGTTCTTTCTCCCTTTCCAAGCTGTTGCCAATCACCAAGAATCCAGCCTGAAGTATACAGGAATCTGAACTCTAACCCTCTTACCAGATACGGCTAATGTATCACTTCTGAAATTGCTCACTCTCAGTAGACTTTCTGGGTCCTCAACCTCTCTGCTTTGGGACCTGCCACCCTGTGCAGTAAGAAGGGAATCTCTAGGTTTGCACGGAAGCTTTATTCAGGGACTGCCCTTGATCTCTTTCCAAAATGAGGAAGCTTTGTGTCTCCTACCTCCCCATAAAGCTCTGCTTTCCATTCTCCTCTAACAAGGGCTTTACAGTATTTTAGTCTGCTGACTTCTTCCGGATAAAACCCTCATCTGTCCTTTGGCATAAGGCCAGAATAATTCACACCACCGTGAAAAAGGCATATAGCTCCCCATTTGGTCTCTTCAAGTTATGTACAAGTGTTGGCCCCAGTGATCATAAGTAGTGAGCCTTGAACTTTATAAAGGACTTGAACTGTTCCCACTTGCTTGGGGTGGGTGAGCAGTATTATAGAAGAGGTCACTGGTACCACTTTTGCAATCTCTGACTTACACGTCGACTTCTGTGTTGTCCCACCATCCTGTTTTAGACTCCTTTTTCCCTTGGGAAATAATTAAAATTTCTTTTCTTGCTCTCCTACCTCACCTTCTCTAAGATTGTGACAGGTGTTCTGCCTCCTCCACGTGGAAGCCCATCTCTCAATTTTCCTTTGGGGGAAAAAGAATGAGGTAATCGAGAATATGCTAGAAAAGTTCTTTTTTCTTTCAAGACAATGGCCGAGCTTTGAACTACGCTAATAAAGTTGTAATGATGTCATGTCAGGCACCATTGCTTAGGATAACTCTTGAGAAAGCACAGTTATGAGGAGGATCCTAAATCCCTTTCCTTGGCAGAATGTGCCCTGGTGATCATGAGAACTTATCCTGAGTCACAGCCAGTCTCTTCTGGGACCTGCCCAGGGTCTTAGAGAAAGATAGCCCAGAGGATCGCTTACAGGGTTATATTCTCCGGGGTTATTTTATAAACCTCTTCTGATATTGCTCTTCCAAGGGTTTTTTAAACAAGACCTCAAAAAGATCTGTAGTTAAAAAAGAGGCTGGCATTTAGTTGTTCAGGAAGGACCCTGAGACAAAGCGGCAAGTAGCATAGAGACGCTAGATCGGAACAAAATTCTGTTTTAGTTCTGGTTCTGCCACTTTCCAGCAAAAGGGAGTAGTCCCCCCGAGCTTTTTGATCCTCTCTTGCTGCATGGACAAAATTGGTATGCTACTACTGACCACACAGGGGAGGGAGGGTAAAAGTTGAAAGGCTCTTTGTGGGGTGTGAAGCAGGGAATGTCACTTGTCATTGTAGTACTTATGGTACGAGTGCCGCGGGCTCCCGTTTGCACAGTCTTGTCTACCATGGCGCTTCCATTCTCCTCCATCAAACGTCTACTTGGGGCCCAGGCCCTCTGAACCTGTGCTTTGTAGACGTTGGCTTATAAAACTCTGAAAATCGTATAGAGACATGTATTTGCATATGTGAGTAGGTAGGACTTTTCTGGGGAGGAGATTTATAGGCTTTTTATTCAAATTCCTCACAAGATTCCAACATCTAAAAACGTTTCGGAATTGGAATTTGAGAGTTAAACCTTTGATTTCATCATCAGCCTCATCCAGTAGGTCTAGGGTTCTAGCAAATTTAACAGTGCTGTCTGAGGGTGAGGTAGAGTATTTGAAAATGAAACTATTAGGGAAAATCAGTGACGTGCTCACTGGCATAAACGATCTGATTGCCTGCAAGCTGGAAGACAAAGCAGCAAGTCTGCGTACGTTGTGTTACTGTCAGCTGTTTGACACTGAGCAAGCCCCTTCCCCTCCCTGACCTTCAGTGACCTCATCTGTAAAATAAGAAGATGAACTGTGGTTTCCCAGAGTCCCTCAGTGACTCTCACATGATAAAGTTCTCTTAAGAAGCAGGGTAAAAGCGAGCCTAGATCCTTGTAGTAAATGAAAAAGAATTGGGATGAAAAGGTGCTTTCTGCCTAAGATTTCTAGATTCTAGGGACTTCGTCCCTGAAAATGTTCTGAGAGTAAGCCTGCTGCTCAGAAATTTCCAAGGTGAAGGAAATGGAAGAATTGCTCCAAGAAACTGATAAACCAACTGGACTGCCCCCCATTCCAAGGTCCACGACCAAGTTATCAGGACTACGTCTCTACAGGGCATGGCCTTACCCGCCCGACTCATCTCGCACATCACCATCCAAATGGCGCCTAAACCGCAAGGCATGCCTGCTTGTGTCTTCAGACTTGCACAATCAGCAGGCTACCCAACATAGCCTTTGTACTTCAGATCCCATGTGGCAGGATCTACCATGCACCCCAGATCCCCAGGCTGGTGTCGAAGGGACGCAGAAACCTTTGAGAAATGGTTATTCGTACTGAGTTGGGTCCGATGTCTTTTCTAAGAGTTACCTAGCTTATTTCATTATTTACCTTTTTATAAAATATTCATGCATGATTACTGCTTCTGAAAAGCTTCAAGGTAGCCTTTTGTATATATTACTATATTACTACCCATAGTCACTTAATAAGACATAGATTTTTTAGGGGAAAAGGGTAGGGGTGGACCTACACATTGCCCATTACCCTCACTAAGGAGTGATGTCAAGGTCGATGATTTCTGGAAGCCAAAGATAGTTGAGAGGAGTAGTGGGTTTGCCATAACTTTTCTGAAAGGGGGTATGAAAAAAGAAATCGAGAGGTCTTTTGAAGAGTGGAGAAAGGAAAATGTCTACTCCATAGTATTGCCATACATGCTACACCTAGATAAGAGATACGAGCACTTTTATCCTCTACTTTTGAAGGCCTGGACATTTTTTTAAAATAATAAAACACTGTACTTGTGTGGTCTCATATAAACATCAAGAAATTAGGAAGAATTTAGCATAAAAGGCAAAATGTACAATTTATTGCCCCCCTACCCTTCTGAAGTAGCGATTGCCAAAACCTCTTGCTCATCTGTCACTTTTTCTGTCTATACAAATATGCATGGACACATATGCTCCATCTTTCACTCAGAGTTTTGGGATGATCGCATGTTCATATAGGTGAGTCTTTCTTCTTCTTTCTTGACTGATGCATACTATTCCAGAAACATATTGATGATTTGTTAGGTTGTCACCCAATTCCAATCACCCCAATGACCCTCCTCCTAGATGGTCTAGTTTTTTACACATGTGCAAGTCCACTATCTCTTAAAAAGGAGTGGGAAGCTATGTGAATTTAAACTAACTGCTCAATATACACCTTTTCTTTATAATGGAAGAAGTCTAAAACCATTCTACTCAACACATGCCTTTTGAATTAAGAACACGGAACTTTTGTTATTTTCAGTTATTAAAATAACTAATTTTAAAAATCAAACTAATTTGCTTATTTCATTTAGAATAGATAGGAGAGAAAGAGAGAAGCAAACAGGCAAGTGAGGGAAAAATAGGTAAGACTTCATGATTTCTAAAGGGCTGTGAGGCAAAGGTCTAGTATATTACCACTAAACACAAAAATACCTTCTTGGTTTTTAAACTTAAAGATAGGTAAGTCTTAACAGATGGTATACTCTGCTCATTGAAAAAAGAGAGACTACACCTTTTTAAAGGTCCTTGAGGGGCGCCTGGGTGGCGCAGTCGGTTAAGCGTCCGACTTCAGCCAGGTCACGATCTCGCGGTCCGTGAGTTCGAGCCCCGCGTCGGGCTCCGGGCTGATGGCTCGGAGCCTGGAGCCTGTTTCCGATTCTGTGTCTCCCTCTCTCTCTGCCCCTCCCCCGTTCATGCTCTGTCTCTCTCTGTCCCAAAAATAAATAAAAAACATTGAAAAAAAAAAAAATTTAAAAAAAAAAAAAAAAAAAAAAAAATAAAGGTCCTTGAAACATGACCATTTCTCATACCACAGAGAAAATCTCAGTAGATTTCCCAAAGTAGAAATGTTGTATTGAAAATATTATAGACAATATTCTCTGGATATAATCAACAAAACTAAAAGAGATAGAAAAAACTATCACTTTTTAAAAGTATCTTACAGTATTTCTTTAAAAAAATTTTTTTTTTAAAAACGTTTATTATTGAGAGACAGAGAGACACAGAGTGTGAGCAGGGAAGGGGCAGAGAAAGGGGGAGACACAGAATCTGAAGCAGGCTTCAGGCTGTCAGCACAGAGCCGGACCCGGGGCTCGAATCCACAAACTGGGGGATCATGACCTGAGGTGAAGTCTGACGCTTAATTGACTGAGCCACCCGGGGGCCCCAAAGTATTTCTTAAAGGATCACTTTATTAAAGGTAAAAGACCTTTCTTACCTCTTGAGTACAACAGGAAATGAATACTAAAATTGTAGAATATCCATAAAATAATAACAATGAAAACATCAAGTATCATAACCTATGGGACTCAGCAAAAACCTTTCTCAGAATAAAATGCATGGCCGTGAATTCTTTTATTAAGTAAAAAATAATTAAAATGATCTAATGCATTCAGCTCAAAAATCTGGAAAACAGAAAGAAGTAATTCATTAATAAAGGTTAAAATGGAAAAGCACTGGGGCACCTGGCTGGCTCAGTCAATGAAGCATGAGACTCTTGATCTTGGGGTTATGAGTTTGAGCCCCATGTTGGGCATAGAGCCTGCTAAAAAAAATAAATACATAAAAATAAATAAAATGGAAAAGCATTATATTACATAAAACAGGAAAAGGATAAATCTAAAAGTCAGTTCTTTAAAAAATGACACTTTAAAGCACATTAACTCTTTGAAAAATAAATTATATAACCTAGTCAAGGAAAAAGAGGGGCACAAATACTTCCCCAAATAAGACAATTAACCACCAATGGGAAAAAATGATAACTAGAATTACAAGGGATTCTTTTTCTCACCTCTCGGTAAACATACTTGAAAATGGATAATTTTTCGGGAAATTGTCAGACAGCAACTACTTATCCTTCAAAAATGCATCGGGCCTAGAAAGTTTCATGGAGGACTTCTGCTCAAACTGTAGAAAACTGCTGCATAGACAGGCAACTTAGAAAAAGAAGAAAAGCCACCAACTATTTTTTGAAAAAAAGCATATTAATGACAGACAATCCAGGATGACCAAAATTGTTTTTCAAATGAAGGCTAAAATTGGAAGACTTTACCCTGCCTGATTCCAAGATTTAGCATAAAGCCACAGTGATCAAGACAGTGTGGTATTGGCATAAAGATAATCATACAGATCAATGGAATGGAAAAGAGTATAGAAGTGGTTCCATGTGTATGTGGTTAATTGATGTTCAACAAATTTCCCAAGGTAATCTAATAGGGAAAGGGAAACCTTCTCCCAAAATGGCACTGAACAACCAGATATCTATGTGGGGAAATAATGAACCTCTTATTTCAAATCACACACAAAAATTAATTCAAAATGTATCACAAGCTTGTATGTCAGAACTGAAACCATAATATTTCTAGAACCTACAATAAAGCACAGGAGAAAGCTTTTGTGGCCTTGGGCCAGGCACAGATTCCTTAGCTATGTCACAAAGAACACAAGCAATAAAAGAAAATGTTTGATAAACCAGACTTCATCAAAAAGTAAAACCTGAACTTTCCAAAAGACACCACTAAGAAAGCCAAGAAATGTAAGCCACCTACTGGGAAATTTTATTTGCAAAATATAACATCCAACTGAAGACTTGTATATAGAATACTAAAGTACTTTTGCGACTCAATAATAAGACAAACAACCCAATTTTATTTTATTTTATTTTATTTTATTTTATTTTATTTTATTTTATTTTATTTTAAATATCTATTTTGAGAGAGAGCTCAAGCAGTGGAGGGTCAGAGAGAGAAGGAGAGAGAATCCCAAGCAGGATCCACACTGTCAGTGCAGACACAAACCGTGAAATCACGACCTGAGCCGAGATCAAGAGTCAGGCACTTAACCGAATGAACCACCCAGGTGCCCAAGACAAACAACCCAGTTGTAAAAGTGTGCAAGAGATAGTGATGTATGGAAGTGTTGAATCACATATTGCATATCTGAAACTAGTATAACACTGTGTGTTAACTAACCAGAATTAAAGCTTTAAAAATAATTTAAAAATAAAAGTGGGCAAAAGATGTGAATAGACACCTCATCAAAGAAGATCTATGAATGGTAAATAAGCATTGGGGAACAGCTTTGCCATGACCCTGTGGACCCCACAGACAGAGGCTTGAACCACAGCCTGAATCTTGACATAATGCCTCATGATCCTCCCATAACAGAAGAGGATGGGAGGCTTGTGAGGGGCTCAAGGCAGTCTCCCCTGAGAAGCTTTCATGAGACTGCTTCTCCTCTCCTCCTGGGTTCTGATCTGGCTTTCTGCCCCCCAACTCGCCCCCAGAATAGAGCTGCAGAATATAAAGCCTCTTAGCTGTCGTCCAGAAATGGCTCCTCAGCAACAGGGATTCCCACATGTCACAGTGCGGCCATCTGGCACCTTTTGTCTCCATGTCCTCCTTTCTGCTGTGTGGGGCAAGACCCATGGGAGCTGACATCTTTGGCTGACTCTTCTATTCACTATGTAAGTAATGATCTAAATTGAGGAGTGGCTCGTATCGTTGTAAGCTGAATCATCCAGTCCTGGCTTTGTCACCTGTGTGTGAGCTTGACAAAAAGCACATGAAAAGATGTTCGATGTCATTAGTTATCAGGGGAATGCAAATTAAAACCAGAGCGAGACACCACTACCCCCCTATATTAGAAAGTCTAGTATGCAAAAGACCAACCGTTTCCACTGCTGGAGAGCCTGCAGGGCGATCGCAAAGCTCAGACACTTCAGGTAGGAGGGTAAAATAGTACAACTATTTTGGGAGATATTGTGGCAATTCCTTAAAAAACTAAACATGACACCAACATATGACCCTGCCATTCCACTGTCCAGTATTTGCCCAAAAGAAAGAAAGGCGTATGTCCACACAAGTCTTCTATGTGAATGCTACAGCGGTTTTATTTGTAACAGCTAAAAACTGGAAATAACCCAAATGTCTACCAAAAGTAGATGAAGAAACACAGTGTGGTCTATATAAAGGAACACTAGTCAGCAATAAAAAGGAACAACTGTTGATAACTGAATGAAATTGTTAAACCATACCAAAGAGTACATACTCTACGATTCTACTTATATAAAATTCTAGAAAATGCAAACAAGCCTGTAGTGACGGAAGATTAAGGATTGCCTAGTTATTAGAGATGAGGGAGGGTTAGATTGCACAGGGTCATGAGTAATTTGGGGGGTATGTTCATTATCTTTATTGTAGTGATGGCTTCATGGGTGTGTACATATGTTAATACTCATCAAATCTTACACTTAAAAATGCGTGATTTATTGTACGTCAACTATAACTCAATAAAGACATACAAAAATGCAACCTGATCTAACTTGGGGTGTTTTTTAACACATTCTGACTGCCATGAGAAGGGACTGTTGGGGATAGGAACAGAAACAGGGAGTCCTCAGGAGCCTGGGGTGATCGTCTGCGTGAGGGATGCTGGTGGCTTTGTGACAGTGGAATTGGAGGGGAATAGACAGATTTGAGGATAGACTTTAAGAACTAAACAATAATTGCTGGCAGTTTGTGTCTCTTTTTGAGGAAATTCTCCTTTGGGTCTCTGGCTCAGATCATACAAATGTGTGATATAATTTCTCATGGCTCCCTGTGTTCGTCAATGTTTACAATTGGGTGCTTATTTGTAATAATCTGTTAAGCATTTATTTTCACCACTAGACCATATGTACCATCAGGGCAGGGTTTCTATGACTCGCCACTCTGTTCTGAGTGCCCTGTCCAGTGTCTGTCTAGTGCTGAAGGGGTACATGGTAGTTTTAAAACATGTCTGCCTATTCTGTAATTTTTCTGCCATCAAGAAGTGTCCTGTATCTGCCAAGGCTGGGTCCTAAAGTGTAATAGAACTTCTACCCAGCTTTCTACTTCTTGGGATACTTACCCTCTTCACCCAGCCACCCTGCTGTGGGGAATCGTGGGCCACATGAGGGGTTCCAACTAACAACTCCAGCTGAGATTCTAGCTGACGATATCAATGTCTAGCCGTCACGCTAAGTCTTCGAGACGACTCCAGCCCCAGCCACTGTGTGACTGCAACCACATGAAAAATCCTAGGTGAAAACCATCTAGCTGAGCTCTGCCACCAACAGAACCATGAAAGATAAAAATAATTGTTCTGGTTCAACTCATTAAGTTTGGGGGCGGTTTGTTTTACAGCAATAGGTCATTAGAACAAGTTCAGTAAATCTTTTGGGAATGAATCACAAGCTCTGTTTTGCTCCAGCTCTGCATAAGCCTTTAGCCTGCAGATTCCTTCCCCAGCAGGTCCTGAAGGTGCTGGAAACTCTGAGCCAGAAACAAAAGTCTGGCTCTTCAGACCTATCAGGAGACATGGAAAGAGACATGGAAAGTCTCTGCCCTCAACCCCACAGAGAACACTGCAAGGCTATGGAAAGTCGGTCCCGGCAGGGATCTCAAGAGAACAGTTGGCTTGTGAGTTCTTAACCCTGAGCCCATGAACACCTTCAAGGGAACACACATGCACACATTGTGTGTATGTGCATATACATTTTCCTGGAAAGAGAGTCAGTCCCCAGACCCTAACTTCTTTCAAGTCTTCAAGACTCTGTCCCCCAAATGTTAGGATGTTCTTTTCCAGTCCAGCTATCCCAACTTCTAGATTAAGAAACTGGGAATACTTCCATTTTTGGTGGTAAACTAGACTAAGTACCCTGAATAAGCTTCCTCCTGAAAACAAATTCTGAATTTTTAAAAAAATTTTCTTAAATACACTGATGAGCTGGGAAGAAAATAAGAACTACTCAAGCCCCAAACCCAAGAATCTGGAGAGATAATCTAAGCCTCGAAACTAGCTTTTATCATAAGGACTTTTGTAAAGTCAGCCAATCAGTGATACACCTCCCAGTCTTGAAAGTGAACTTGAACTTCAGTTTTCACAGCCTCATGGAGGTGAGGTGATAGGAGAGAAACCAGGACACTCAAGGTGGAAGATCTAACAAAACCCTATCCCCCCTCTCCCCAAAAGATTGGGACCTAAAAGGACTATACCCTCAGTAAATAGACAAATGGCATAAAAGGCACCGTTACTTCCCAACAGACTGCAAAGAAAAGTACCTACCTTAAATTGCTACTTTCAAGGGGAAATAAAATCTCCTTTGCGAATTCATAACTACAAGTCACCCTCATAAGGGTATGAAGACCCCACACAGGACCCCCTTCCTCTCCCTCCCTCTCCTTCCCTACCCTGGCCAGGAGCCGGGGTCACAGGACAGTGAGTAAACCTCAGAAGAACGACTTCTCCAGCAAGTGCCTGAGGAAAACCAGCCACCTCTCCTGTGACCCCAGTCCCCAGGCCTGTTCACTGCCCTGTTGTAGAAGCTCAGGCCTAGCTAGGCTGTGGGCTCTGGCCTCTGCTGGGGGCCTGGACTTTGGCTGAAGCTCCTCAGGCAGGGGCTGTGCTGCCCCCCTGGAGAGAACCTGTTCTCTCCTCCTGTGTCCAAGACCAGACTAACTCTGGGATATGCCGCTAAGGGGTGGCCTGGGGGGTGGGTCACCGTGAGAAGATGTGCTCCTCCCCACTTGCTTTCCCTGAGGGGCCCAGCTCTCTAGCTGTTTTCTTCCTCTGGGCTGTGGAACCTTCTGCGGGTGAAGAAAGCAGATGTCACTCTCCCCACCGGGCCCCTGAACATCCTCTCCTCCCCAGTCTGGGGCACTGCCTCTCTCCCAGTTAATTCTGTAGTGACAGCTGCCCTTTACCCCAACATGCAGTGAGGGGTGACGGGAGCGGGGTCACCTCCACCTCACGGTCCCACTCTCGGGTTCAGGGCCTGTGTCTGGGAGGGAGCCACAGGCCTGAGTCCCTCTGGGGTGGACCTGGCCCACCCAGCAGAGGGGTCACTGGGGCAGGTCTGTGGGGCTCCAGCGTGGGACCGGGCTGGTGGCTCAGAGGCATCTGTCTGTGGGCAGGGTGGACTTGGAAAGGCACAGAGTAAACCTGCAGGACTCCTCACCTGCCTTTTCAAAGTGCTTTTCCCTTTACTCTGTCAGGGGATTTCAGGCATCCATGCGATTGCATGTTCGAGAAAATGGGTGGTGTGGTGCCCTTGCTCATCAAAGTAGCAGTTGTACCTGTAACGAGTCCCCAGGACAGTGCTTTCCCATCCAAGCAAGTGGTTCCCAGCTGTGGCTGGAGTGAATCACTGAGAGCTTTTAAAAAATACTGATGTCCAGGCTGCACCCATATCTTTAAATCAGCATCTCTGATGGGCATGGGCTGGGTGTGTTTTAAAGCTCCCTGCATGACCCAAATGTGCAGCATTCAAGCCTCACAAGGACCCTGAAAGACGGGTACTGTTGTCATCCTCACTGTGCAGAGGCGCCAGTAGGGCTCAGTGAGGTAAAGGCAACTAGAAGGGATGGGGCTAGAGTCCCACAAAGAACCAAGATGGTGTCCCCCTGCTTGCTGTGGATCCGGGCTTCCTGTGGGACTGTGAGGCCTCAGACTGGCCAGGGAGCTTGTCTCCTTTGGCTGGGAAGACATTTCTGCCACCTGTTTCTCAAAGCACTGGGCTGGGGCTCCCCTGAGCCCAGAATGCAGTGGGCCACCTCCACTCACCAGCCCTGGGTTCCTCTCAGTGGAAAGGTGCACCCTTTGGTGAGGTGAATTGTTGTAAAACAGCCAGGAATGGAAAATATTAAGAGCCCATGGGTACCAGCAAGGTTCCTACCAGGGCCAGAATCCAGATGAAAGGAGGAAGTCTACCATCACTGGAGGCCCCAGGGCTGGCCACCCATCCCCTGCATCCCAGGCTGTCTCCATCTTTAGGGTTGCAGCAAGCCTCACCTGGGCCAGAGGAAGGTCCGAGGTGGTCACCCCAAAGTAGGGTTCCCAGATGTCCTGAATATGCAGAATATGTCCTTATATTTAATGATTTTATCTCAGATCCTATGTTGACCTTGTCAGAATATCCTAAATGTCTTATATTCAGCTTTTTTCAATAAATTACAAATGTTAGCAATTAAAGCTTTTCTTTTCTGCCAGTTATTGGTGTGTGCATCACTTAAATGGTAACACTAAACTAACTAAAATCATATACCTCCTCTCACCCCAAATAAAGAGATGGACATTTCCTTATGGTCTCTCCTACCGGCTTAGCTAAAGGAAGACCAAAAGAGGGGAACAAGTAAAGCACTTATTTTTCATATTCATGAAAGGGAAAAAAAACAATTCTTTTTATTTAAAAAAATGTTTGAGTAGAGTTGACTTACAACGTTATTACATTAGTTTCAGGTGTACAACATAGTGTTTCAACCTCTGCATACGTCGTCCTATGTTCGCCACAAGTGCAGCCACCATCTGTCACCATAGAATGCATGACAGTATCATTGACTATATTCCCTGTGTGGTGCCTTTTATTCTCATAATTTATTCATTGGAAAAACTATCCTTTAACCAAAGTCCCAAGTCCAGAAAGTAACCACCACTAGTTAAGAAAATAATCGGATCAATACACAAGGAAAGTCTGAGACACTTTCAGTCAAGAAGGGCTTGAAGAGACTTGACAACTAAATATAATGCATCTTGGATGGGATTCTTGAACAGAAAATGGGCATCAGGTAAAAAGTTAAGGTAAATTTGAACAAAGTATGAGTTTCAGTGAATAAGAGAGTATCAATATTGGTTCATTAGTGGTGACAAATATACCATACCAGTGTAAGATGTTAATAAAGAGGAGAATAGATATATGGGGAAATGAGGAGTCTTTACCGTCTTTGTAAATTTTTGTTTTGTAAACCTGAAACTGTTCTAAAAGGAAAAATTCACTTTCAAAAAACCATCGGGGGGCACCTGGGTGGCTCAGTCGGTTAAGCAGCCAACTGCGGCTCAGGTCATGACCTCGCAGTCCATGAGTTTGAGCCCCGCATCAGGCTCTGTACTGACAGCTCAGAGCCTGGAGCCTGTTTCAGATTCTGTGTCTCCCTCTCTCTGACCCTCCCCCGTTCATACTCTGTCTCTCTCTGTCTCAATAAGAAATAAACGTTAAAAAATAAAAATAAAAAAAACAAAAACATTGGGCACTGAGATACCAATGGCCTTCCCTGGGAAGAAATATTATATATATGCTTCTAGGGGAAGACTGCATTCTGTGTGGCCCCCATAAGAGGAAGAGAGAATAAGGCCGCCTGTGCGTGGATTCTTCCAGCCTCCATTGGTGTCTTTTTCTTGTATGACCTGGCTGTGTATCCTTAGTATGTCACTACCTATACCTAGTGACTGGCTGGCTCAGTCAGTAGGCCATGTGACTCTTGATCTCAGAGTTTTAAGTATGTCACTATAATAAGTCGTAATAATGAGCGCAACTATATGTGGTGTCTGGTAAGTTCTATTAGCAAATTTCTGAGTGTAGGGGTGGTCTTTCATACCCCTGACACAGTTGTCATTCAGTGTTCTTCAATTCTCTAGTATTCAAAACTCCTTTGGCTCTCTTAACAAATATAGTTGTGAGAATGCCAGTTTATTTCAAGCACTGAAATAATAGTTAAAAGCTAAAGAAAAGGCTCCAAAAATCCACTGTGTGAAGCCTATTTATTTCTTGCTTTTAATTTTCAGTCTCTTTAGCAATAGGATTATGCATGCTGAAAGAAGAATTAACAGCTTTATTTTAGAACTCCATTGCTGAATGCATTTAAAATACATTAAAGAAAATATTGGCAAAATATTGATCCATTTAAATGTCAATGCTGTTCTTAAAAGAAGCAAAAGTATATATAAAATTTCTACTTGAAGTGGATAATTATTCTTCTTCTTGCCATGACTCTTTTTAAAAATGATTTAATCCCTTGAAGAATTTTATTATTTTTCATAGAGTTACTAAATACTCTTCCAGCATGGGAGCAAGGAAAATTTTCATGTGCAGTGTTAAAGAATGAAATAAAATTTGATGACAATACTCTTTTTTTTTTTTGGTCAGTGAGCATTTTTAAAAGTCATGCATCAAAAGATCTGATGCAATCCTGAAGAATGGAAAAGCAACTTATACCAGAAAAGATAGAATTGTATGTTTCACCAAATCAAATTTGGAGAGCAGTTCTCAGAGTTATTAACTCTACATGCCAGTATGTGCTCAGTAAACTGACTCACAATGCAAATACTGAGTGTGTTTGCTCATTAATGTTCAGTAATGTTCAGTAGACGAAAGAGTATCAGGAGATAGCTGTGACCACTGTAGAAGCTATTTTACAAAGCAGTGGAACTTAGACTGTGGCTGTAAGGAATTTTATAAGCAAATTCTACAAAACAAAGATCCATTAGAGGAGAGCCAAATCATCAGGGAAATATAATTAAAGAAGCACATAATTTAGATATATCAGATATTTGGTATAGATAAAAAATAATTTTTAGTTCCAACATTCTTCAAGCAACACTTTTCTTTTACCTCTGTGTACATTACATAGACAATTAGAAATAATTTATGTGTAATGTGGCATCTTGCATTTTTATTTGTTAAATCTGGCAATCTTTGATGCATGGGGTACTGGTCTAGAGACACAGCTAGTTAATGACTGAGCCAGGATCTGAACCTTGGAAATCCCACTTCAGAGTCTGTCTGAAACTACGACAGTATACTGATGGAAAATAATTTTCAGTCTAGAATTTTATAACTAAACTATCATTAAAGTTTGAAGATAAAATAAAGACAAGTTTAGACATTCAACAAATCAGCTGTCATTTACAGAAACACAGATTCAGGCTAGATTATACAATGGAATACTACTCGGTGATGAAAAAGAATGAAATCTTGCCATTTGCAATAACATAGATGGAGCTAGAGGGTATTATGCTAAGCAAAATAAGTCAGGCAGAGAAAGACAGATATCATATGATTTCATTCATATGTGGGATTTGAGAACTCAACAGATGAACGTAAGGGAAGGGAAGGAAAAATAAGATAAAAACAGAGAGGGAGGCAAGTCATAAGAGACTCTTGAATACAGAGAACAAACTGAGGGTTGATGGAAGGGGTGGGGGTGGGGGATGGGTTAAATGGGTGATGGGCATTAAGAAGGGCACTTTCCGGGATGAGCACTGGGTGTCATATGTAAGAGAAGAATCACTGGGTTCTACTCCTGAAGCCAAGACTACACTGTATGTTAACTACTTGAATGTAAGTTTTAAAAAATAGGGGCACCTGGGTGGCTCAGTCTGTTGAGCATCTGACTTCAGCTCAGGTTGTGACTTCGTGGTTCATGAGTTTGAGCCCTGTATTGGGCTCACTGCTGTCAGCACAGAGCCTTCTTCAGACCCTCTGTCCCCCTCTCTCTGCCCCTCTTCTGCTTGCACTCTCTGCTTCAAAAATAAACATTTAAAAAAATTAAATTTAATTAAAAAAATAACTTTTCAAAAAGATTATTCTGCAGAAAGGAATTGTAGAGGTAGGGTTGGCTCCAGAATGCACGAATTCACTGGCTCAACAACGACATCAAGGACATGGGATCTTTCCATCCCTCCACTCATATCTTTGCTATTGACTTTATCTTTCAGCTACTTTATCTTCTATCTATCTAGCAAGATAAACACAGGCATTCCAAGCACATCAGTATCAAGAGGAAGTTGGTACTATGTATCTGCTTGTGATTCTCTATTAAAAACAAGAAAACTTTCACCAGAATCCCCCGCCCAAAGACTTCTCCTTACATCTCATTTTCCGAGGTTGGGTCCCATGCTCGTTTTTGAACTAGTCACTGATACAAGGGTGGAGTTAGCATCATTGTCTTGAACTAATTATCTAGAGTAGAGTGGATGTTGTCTAGCCAAACACCGTATCCACAAAATCTACAAAATTTTAATTCTCATACTTCTACTTTTTCATAGGAAGCTACTTACGTAGCGTTCCACCAAAATGTGGGTGTAAACCAATGAACCACTCAGGACCCAGCCAGGAAGCGGATTGCACACTCATACTGGGCAATTTAAGTACGTTTAATAAAGGAACTATTTTTGCAAGAGCGATTGCAGAGTTTAAAGAAATTGGCAAGGTACAATGTGGTAGCCCTGGAAAATGACTACTCTTGGATTTAAAAGAACAAGGCAAAGGAATAGGTCTTAGAATCCTGAGAGAACATCTTTATAGAGAGGGCCACCTGACAGCTATGGCCTTGATAGAAGGTTGCCACCAGTCCACAGCAACCTGTTCAAGAAGTACCTGGGGTAATCAGTACCCTGCTTCACTCCCCTCCTGCCCTCCAGTCTTCTACCACTGCTTCCCAGTGGCTGAACCCAACTAGAATCTGGAGGTCGAGGAGGCATGTAACCATCAATCGACTTGCTGTTTCTATGAATGTGACCACTTTACGTACCTCATGTAAGCGGAATCACATAGGAGTTTTCTTTCTGTGACTGGTTTATTTCACTTAAAACAATGCCTTCAAGATTCATCCATGTTACTGCACGTGACAAAATTTCTTCCTTTATAAAGCTGAACAACATTTCATTGTATGTGTATACATGCATATGTATATGTATGTGTATATGTATGTGTATGTATACGTACTACATTTTGTTTATTCATTCATCCTTTGATGGACATTTGGGCAGCTTCCATCTTTTAGCCATGGTGAATAATGCTGCTATGAACATGAGTGTACAAATATCTCTTTAATATTCTGCTTTCAGTACTTTTGGATATGTACCCAGAAGTGGGATTGCTAGATTATAGTAGTTCTATTTTTTTAAGAACTGCAATAATTCATTAACTTTTGATTGCTGAATAACATTCCATTGTCTGGACATACCAAATTTTGTTTATCCATTCATCAGTAGATGGACATGTGGGTTCCTTCTACTTTTTGGCCATTATGTGCAACGTTCACAGCAGTGAACATTCACGTGCAAGTCTTTGTGTGGACATATGTTTGTATTTCTCGTGGGCAGATACTTAAGACTGGAATTTCTGGGTTATATGGTAAATTTGTGCTGAACTTTTATAGAAACAAACTGTTTTCCAAAGTGGCATCATTTCACATTTCCCCCAGCATTGTATCAGGCTCCCCTTTCTCCATGTCCTTGCCAACATTTGCTGTCCTTTCCATCACTGGCTGAACGTTGTTAAGGTGTAGCAAAATCCCAGATTCCCTGTGCTAACCAGGCAAAAGATGAAAGGACTAAAGATGTATTTTTTAGAAAATGTAAGCCAGAGAGATTACGTGCAACGTCATCTTTAGACCTAACTTTGCAATTTTTAGGAAATACAGGAAGACAGTGGAGCAAGTCGTAAAACATCAACAGGAAACCATAAGATGGATGTAGAAAATGGGACATTCCTAGTCTGTAAAACCACTGATATGTTGTCTTCAAAAAGTAGGGTTTTTTTTTAAAGAAGAGAGACTCTCCTTGCTCAAAAGAGACTAGAGGGACATAATAAACAAATGTAATGTATGAGATTTAATTGGATCCTGGTTTGAAGGGATGCATCTTTAAAAGACATTTTGGGGGGCACTTGGGTGGCTCAGTCAGTTAAGCATCTGACTCTTGATTTTGGCTCAGGTCATGATCTCACTGTTCATGAGTTCAAGCTCCACATTGAGCTCTGTGCTGATGGTGACTGCTTGGGATTCTCTTCCTCCCTCTCTCTGTCCCTCTGCTCTTTCTCTCTCTCTCTCTCTCTCAAAAAATAGGTAAATAAACTTAAAAAACAAGACATTTTGGAAACATATACAGAGATAAAGCTAATGTTGGTAAAATGTTAGCAACTGCTAGATGTTGGTATTGAGGAAATGCATATTCATTGTACTATTCTTACAGGTTTAAGAATTTTTACTAACAAAATATTGGAATGAAAATGCCATTTGGGGGCATTTGGGGGGCACCTGGGTGGCTCAGTCAGTTGAGTGTATGACTCCCACTCAGGTCATGGTCTCGTGGTTCGTGAGTTCAAGCCCTGCATCGGGCTCTGTGCTGACAGCTCAGAGCCTGGAGCCTGCTTCGGATTCTGTCTCTCCCTCTCCCTCTGCCCATCCCCTGCTTGTGCTCTCTCTCTCTCTCTCAAAAATAAATAAACATTAAAAATTTTTTAAAAAAAGAAAATGCCATTTGGAAAAAGACAAAATATTTCTATATCAAATGTCATACAATGCTGGGCAGAAATATCAAGAAAATGTCTTTGGTCAACCAAAATAGCAGCAAAGTCGTCTTCCAGATACTATTACCTTTTTGTCAGTAATATCCTTCTTGGAACCCTGAGGTGAGAAAGCACTGATCCTCCTTTCCTTCTCTAATTATTTGAGAACTTGTAGACAGCGTAACAGGATAAATGGTAACTGAGCCCAGATAACCCTCTGGGAGATGCTTTTTGTTTTGTTTTGTTTTTTGAGAGAGAGAGAGAGAGAGAGAGAGAGCGTGAGCAGGGGAGGGGCAGAGAGAGGGAGACACAGAATCCGAAGCAGGCTCCAGGCTCTGAGCTGTCAGCACAAAGCCTGACGTGGGGCTCGAACCCATGAACTGTAAGATCATGACCTGAGCTGAAGTCGGACACTTAACCAACTGAGCTACCCAGGTGCCCCCGAAAGACGCTTTTAAAGAGATCTCTTTCACGTCAGGATGCGGGGTTCTAGTTTAGAATCTACAGGTTGAAAGTTCCATATTCAGCATCCATTTTCTGTCCTGTTGGACCTTTGGCTCCTAACTTGCTACTTTTTATGTATTTGTCTATCACACGCTTCCCAGCCTTCATGTCAATTCATCCCCGAAACCCCTATAGCACTTAGCACATGTGCTTTACAAAGAGTAAGTGCTAAAGTTTTCAAATAAATGAATGAATGCAATCCTAAAGTTGAGAGACGACTTTAAAAGAAAGAACAGAGTGGACAGCACAGAAAAAAAAAACTGATATAAAAAGATAGATTTTTCTAGAGATATCTGAAGTTACCATTCATGAACACAAGACCTTAGGATTATCAACCACAAGGATACTGGGCACCCTTAGAAATCATTCACCCTTCTTGCCCACCCACAACACAGCCCATTGAAGCTCTTTCAACTCAGTCAGAAATATCCCTTTCTTAGCCTTGAGGACAATTATTTTTCCCATTCATCACAAATGCATACACCTGCAAAATTCAATTCTTCAAAAAGGGTGCAATCAAGATCAGAGCACCATTGAATTCTTCCTGCTGCTGCTAATTAAAATGAATTCATCAGCACAGAGGGTAAAGCCGGAGGTTATGATGCAAAAGAGCTCAGTGCCAACAGTCCTGGCTTCCTGCTTCAACATCCTTTTGTTCTCAAATATCTAAAAGGAAATGAAAATGTGCTTAGTTGGAAAGAGTTACTTTCTCTGGAATAGTCTCTTCCCAGATTGCAGGCGTTTCGCTGTTCAGGCACCTAGAAGAAAAGAGTCACATTCAAGAACTTCATGGAAATTTATCCTAAAAAAATAGAAACTTGGACAGATGACCAGAGAACCCCAGTTATTAAAACATTCTTCTGCAAACTACCCGAGTCAGATGACAATATTTCCAACTTAACCTGTGTACACAGGTAACACCCCAGTTTTCTGGGTTCCTGCCACCTTCCGTAGCACAGACTCAAACCCGGAGGCGGCAAAGTGTTTGTAGCCTTCTTTTGTAAGACAAGCAGAGCCACCTCGTGGCTGATTTAGATAATTGTGTTTGCAGCTTCAGGCTTGCGGAAACGGCATTAAACATCTGAGGATGACCCCAGAAGGACGAGACAGAAAAACAAGGAGGCAGGCAGCATTATCAAGGAAACTTTAAATTTTTTTTTTAACGTTTATTTATTTTTGAGACAGAGAGAGACAGAGCATGAACAGGGGAGGGGCAGAGAGAGAGGGGACACAGAATCTGAAACGGGCTCCAGGCTCTGAGCTGTCAGCACAGAGCCCGACGCGGGGCTCGAACTCACAGACCGTGAGATCATGACCTGAGCCGAAGTCAGACGCTTAACTGACTGAGCCACCCAGGCGCCCCTCAAAGAACCTTTAAAGAAGAGATATTTATTTTGTTAAAAATGGAGAGCTCCACTGGCAATTAACTTTAGGAAATTCTGAGTTCAAGTTACAACAACTTTCTTCTCACATCCTCTAATATGTTGTGAATGATTGTGAATTTCTCAGAGTACTGTATTAGGCAGTAATTTAGAAATGGATTTGGTCATCAGGTATTCCTTTTTACACGAAGCATCTTAAGGATGGGCATTTTGTGATCTAGATTTAGTAAACAGCTTGGAGCCCCAGAGTGACATAGTGACACAGAAATCACATCTATTAGCATTGGAAATATTCCTCCAAACCAATGATGTCTAACACCAATGACCTTTAACGATGACACTGACTCAAAGGATTAGGATGTGGAATCTTTCAGTGGGACAGTTCCTTCAAGTACCTTTGGAATAAAGGTACTTTATTCAAAGCAGGGCATGCCCCTCTAACATTCCGAAAAGATGATCACAGTCAGTGTTGGCCAGCGTCATGGACCTTACCATCTCTGCAGCTCACCAAATTGAGGGAACTCATTCCCTTTCTGTTCAAGTCTGTAAGAAACTGTTTTCTTATACTGGGCTAAAGTGAGCCTCTAGACCCTACGTGAATTGATCTTAGTTCTGCAATCTGAAGCTCCACAGAGGAATTGATCTTTTTCTTCCATGTTTTTCACAAATTTGATGAGTTGTTATTTCATCTCAAAGTCTTCTTCAAGGGAAGCTTCTCCGGTACCTTCCACCATCTGCTACCTTGATGTGGTTTTCAGACCCCCATGCTCATGGTCACCCTCCTGAAAACCCTTTGTTTATATCAATGTCCTGCTTAAAACGTAAGTAATTTAGAATTGGATATAGCACTTAAGGGTCAGCTGACCAGGGCAGTGGGCAGTGGAACTATCTGGATATTGTACAAGTATAACAAATACTTATTTTAACAAGGTCTAAAAATGTATCAGGGTTTTGAGCTTTTTAAGCAATAATAACGCATCAACAAAAGCTCTCAGGTCTGTTTACATTGCTGTTAAGCCAGGAATCCCATATTCTATACATTTGTACAAGTGTTGTTTTTCCTTTTCTTTTAAAAAAATTTTTTTTAACGTTTACTTATTATTGAGAGACAGAGAGACACAGAGCGTGAGCAGGGGAGGGGTAGAGACAGGGGAAGACAGAATCTGAAGTAGGCTCCAGGCTCTGAGCCGTCATCACAGAGCCCGAAGCAGGGCTCGAACTCACAAACTGTGAGATCATGACCTGAGCCAAAATTGGTCACTTAACCAACTGTGCCACCCAGGCGCCCCAAATGTTTTTACTTTTCTAACGTAAGTGTCACACTTCATTCAGTCCTAATAAATTTAAAGTAGTTGGTGCAAGCTCATTATTTGAGTTTGTTGAGATATTCTTTCCTTCTGCCCAATTGTTTGTTTATCCTTCCATTCATTCGATGAAGAGTTATTGAACAACTTTTATGTGTTGATGATCTGTTAGGTTCTGGGGATTCAAAGACATTGCCCATGTTCCAAAGGAGCTTACCATCTAAGGGAAGGGTACTGGTAACTATTTTTGTAGTGTCACAGGGTCCTATGGTTGTCACTTGAAACCTTCCTCTGAAATTAGATTGACCCATATTCCAATATTTGGTTGGGACGGTTGTACAGATAAAACTTTCTCTGAAGTTATCAGGAGAAGTTTATCAGCCGTCTTGTTGAAAACAAGATAAGGCCTACATTATTAAACCAAGAAAATGTATTTCTATGTTCAAAAATAAAGTTTAAAAGGATGAACGAATCAAACTCTAAAATTCAGACACACATGAATTTAACTGTATATCAAATTGCTAACAAACATAGCACTCGAGAAAAAATAATCCAAGTAATTCTTGAAAACAATATAATCTGACTGAGCTGAAAACCTCCCGAGGGCAAAAAGAATTGCAAAAGAAATCTTGAGTGTACTCAATAGGTTTGTTGTTAGAAAAACAACCAGTGTGAACATTTTGAAACTATTCTGTGTGTAATTGTAGGGTAGAAAAATAAGTCAATATATTGATATTTTGGGGAACCGAGATTCTCACTGTGGGAGACTGTGAAATATGAGAAGATGAAAGAGATCCGTATGGTATAAGATTTGAATTGGAGTTATTAATAACACTCAATATTATTATTTGTTTCAAATACAGTATGTGTTCCAGGTCTACCCACTGCACAGACTGAGAAACAATGATACTTCCATAGCAAGGACGTTCAGAATTTGCTGTTTAAATAGCATTCCTCAATAAAAGAAAGCAGGCTCCTTAGAGAAATAACTAGTGCCAGGAAAGTATAAGATGAGTCTGGAAAAGCTTATTGTTCTAGAAAGGAAGGGCATGCTCAAAGACTGATGGAGACATGTCAAAAGGACACCGGAGCCAGCTTGAATAGGTCCCATGGTCAAATCCAGGACAATCTGGGCAACAAAACTAATGGTGGCAGTAATGGCTTATGATGGACAATATAACAAAGAATCTATTTGTATAGACACTGAACCCGAAGGGGTGAGGGGGAAGGGAGAGAAACTCCTTCTTCCGAAGAGCTTCAATTAATGCAGAAAAATAATAAAAAATGTTCTTAAATCACTATTTTGCAATCACCATCATAAAATTGACTAGGGAAAATTTCATTAATAGATGCCAAAATAATTGAATGAAAGAAAATACATGCAAGATCTCAAAGTATCACCTAAAAATTGCATATTAATGACAAAGGAGTATTTACAATGGACAGATGTGATGGGCACTGCTTTACCACATAACTAAATTTAGCATCACCCTGTCTTGAAATTCTACTACACATCAACCAGAATAGCTACAATGAAAAGGACTGACAATACCAAGTGCTACCCAGGATATAATGCAGCTAAAATTCTTATACATTGCTGGCAGTGTGCAAAATGGTACAGCCACTCTGGAAACCAGTTTGAGAGATTTGTACAAAGTTAAGCATATGTTTAACCATGCAACCTAGCAGCCCTATTCCTGGGTCTTTACTCTAGAGAATTATAAACAACTCCACATGAATGTTCGCAGCAGCTTTATTCATAATAGCTAAAAGCTAGAAATAGCTCATTGTCCATCAACTGGCTAAGGAATAACAACTTGTGTTATATCCGTACAATCAAATGCTCATCAACAATAAAAAGAAACGAACTAGTGGGGGTGCCTGGGTGGCTCAGTCAGTTGAGTGTCCGACTTGGGGTCAGGTCAGGATCTTGCCGCTTGTGAGTTCAAGCCCTGCATCAGGCTCTGTGCTGACAGATCAGAGCCTGGAGCCTGCTTCAGATTCTGTGTCTCCCTTTGTCTCTGCCCCTCCCCTGCTTGCACTCTGTCTTTTCTCTCTCAAAACTAAACATTAAAAAAAAAAAATCAAAAAAAAAAAATGAACTATTGATACATGTAGCAATAGGGATAAATCCCAAAAGCATTATGCTAAATGAATGAGGCCAAACACAAAAGGCTATACAATGTATGATTCCATTTATTTTACATTCATGAGAAGGCAAAAATAGAGTGACAGAAATCAGATCTGTGGCTGCCAGGATTTGGGGGTGGGGGAAGGGATGGAAGACAGAAAGGAATAAGGCAAATTTTGAGGATGATGGAAATACTCCATATCTAGATTGAAATGGTGGGTATGTACCTATATATTTATCCAGAACTCATGGAAGTATAGACACCAAAAAGACTACATTTTGTGTTAATTTACTTTAATAAGTTTAATCAAAGAATTAGCATCACCAATAATGGCAACATAAGACATCATTGTTTCCAGATATCAGGTATGGGAAGGATCACCTCCACAGTATTCTTCCTAAAAATACCCTATCTTTGGCATAGGGAAACTATCTGACAAATCCAGTCAATGGGACATTCTATAAGACTCCTAAAATATTGATGTCTTGAAAGACCAAAAACAGGTTTGAAGAAGGGAGCCATCTGAATAAGAGACCAAGAAAACATGACCACCAAATGCAATGGGGACTTTAACTGAATACTCAGATTTTGAAACATAAGAACCAAGTACAAATGTCACTTTGGAGTTTGATTTAGAAATGTGAATATGACTATATCTCAGATGATTCTATTGATTATCTTATTGACTATATTAAAATTTTAGATGTCATAATGGTATTGTGGTTCTTTAGGAGAATATCTTTGTTCTTGGGAGATACATGCTAAAATACATAGAAGTGAAGAGCTAGGAGGCTTGCAGTTTAATTTCTCTTTTTAAATTTTGTGTAATGTTTATTTTTTTTGAGAGACAGACATAGCATGAGTGGGGGAGGGGCAGAGCTGAGCGGAAGTTGGACACTTAACCGACTGAGCCACTCAGGTGCCCCTGCAATTTAATTTCTAATGGCTCAACTCAAACATATGCAGGGAGAGGGGGAGGCAGATATGACAAAACATTAACAATTGGTTTATTTAGAAGAAGAATGTGTGTGCTTTCATTGTACTGGTTTCAAATTTAGACAGAGGAAGTTTTTCAAGATAGAAGGATGAGGGAAAACAGTTAATTTTTCAAAAGGTTTAGCTATCTAATCGGCCTGAACTTCAGCTCTGTGGAAAATCCATGTATTTATGTAGAATAACTTACTACAGACAAATGTGGTTTTCCTTACCTGGGCACCCATTACTTAGTTTAAAAAAGAACTAACTCAGCCAAGGCTTACCCATGTCTTTCCTTTCCAAACAGCCTAGGAGAATTTGAAACGCGGAAGCAATCATGTTCTTGTCCTCCACTCCATTCTTTAGGCCTGACTAACCTTTTGTGACTATATAAAGCAACAATACATACAGCAAACATTGGCTGCCCAAGAGAAAGTAACAAACTTAGCATCATAGTAGGAGATATTAACATCCCTCTCTCCATCATTGACAGCTTAGACATACAGAAAAGCAATCAGTAAGTATACAGAGGATTTGAAGAGAACAATAATATAGAATAGTGTAGCAACAAGACCAAAGAAATGGCTTTTTTTTAAAGCACAAATGAAACACTTACAGAAATCAACCATGTTGTAAGCCATAAAGCAAGTCTCAATAAGTTTCAAAGAACCAGTGTCTAACAGAACACATTCTCTAATCAATCACAACGTGCCTAAGATAGAGATTGATAACAAAAATGTAACTTTTAAAATCCATGCAATTGAAAATATAAAGACACACATCTAAATAACAGGTCAATGATGAAATAATAGTGAAAATTGGGAAAGTCTTAGAATTCACTCATTCCCCTAAAAGATCTGTACATCATAACGTGCTGAGATACAACTAATGAGCATACTCAGAAGAAAATTTAAAGCTGTAAAAGTGTATAATAGAATAGAAGTATCTTAGCATGAGTTTCCTAGAAAGTATAGCCCACTTAAAGCATTCAATTGGAGAGGGTGTTGGAGGGGGAAAAGAAGGGGAAGTGGAAGCAGGAAAGGAGTGAGAGTGGGGTAAGGATGCATTTTGTGTTGCTAGTGGAGATGCTCTGGCTCCTCATTGGAGAAACTGCATGAGGGGGGCGCCTGGGTGGCTCAGTCAGTTAAGCGTCTGAGTTCGGCTCAGGTCATGAGCTCACGGTTTCTGAGTTTGAGCCTGGCATTGGGCTCTCTGCTGTTAGTGCAGAGCCTGCTTGAGATTCTCCCTCTCGCCCTCTCTCTCCGCCTCTCTCCTGCTTGCGTTCTCTCTCAAAAATAAACATTAAAAAAAAGAGAGCGAGAGAAACTGCATAAAACGCATCTTTGATTATACACGGTGAAAAGAAAGGGGGAGACATTTATCCATGGGCTTCTTCCACCACCAGTCAGAGGCTTGCCCCCGAAGGCCATTACTAGTAGTGCCACATGCCTGGGGCTCACACTGTCAGTTTCACTCTCAAAAAGCTGGCTGGGAACCGCACATATAACATTAACTCATGTAAAGTTAAAGACGCACGTACCTAAGACCCAGCATTTCTACTCCTAGGTATACCCTAGAGAAGCTAAAAAATGTGCACCAGGAAAATTCATAAAAGTCAATTTGTAATTTCACAAAATCAGAAACAACCTAAATCCCGTCAAGAGCAGAATGAGTTAAAATCGATGGTGTAATTAGAATGGAATAATGCAGGGCCACTGAAAATGAATGGACGGCAGCTAACAAACCTCGAAAGCCACGTGGAAAGAAAAATAAAAGCTGGTAACAGAAAAACACGTGCAATGTGATTCCATTTATAATAAAGTTTTACCACATGCGAAGCTTAACAATACAAGTCTGCATACCCATGTGCGAAGCTGTGAAGGAAAGCAAAGGAATGACTGATACCAATTTTAGGATAACTATTATGTCTTTTTTTTAACATGAAACGTATTGCCACCTTGGTTTCCATACAACACCCAGGGCTCATCCCAACAGGTGCCCTCCTCAGTGCCCATCACCCACTTTCCCCTCCCTCCCACCCCCCATCAACCCTCAGATAACTATTATGTCTTAAAAGAAAGGATGTAGTCAGGGAGAGGGGAGGATTCACAGAGTGTTTCAAAGAATTAGTACATTCAATTGCTAATGCTGAAGGGTAGGTGTCATTAATTCCTCAAACTGTACACATGCATTATGTATTCTCTGCCGTAATATACTTCACAACCACAAGTTTAGAATCAGTTTTTAAAAGCTTTCATGTACTATTAACACCCATACCTTTTCCCAGCTTCAAATTGAGCAAAAAAGTATGAGTAATCATAGGCATCTAGGACTTTAAGGTAAACAGAGACTAGATTTCCTCACATTTTAAAAACAAAACCCTATATTTTCAGCCCTAAGTACTAAGTTAAATTAATGCCAAATTCTTTGCACTGTGGTCCCAGACTATTTAACATAAATGTGAGTTGATTTCATATATTTAGACTTTTCTATTTCTACCATACTTTCTCACTCATGCCTGAAGGTATACATTGTTTACATTTCCTGTCCTGCTCAATCAAATTGTTCGTCTCTATATTCAGTAAACGGTGCCTTGTTCACACATAACTTTTTAAAATATGTAACAGAGCCATATACAGTTAAGAACAAAATACCTGTGTGCCTAGAGGGAAAGACCATTGAAAGGATTTTTTCATTACTGCTATCGGCTATGCTTCTCAGATAGTGGAAAACACTGCTAAAATCATTAAAACAGTACAGCCTCAAACTTCCCCCAACCTGCATTCTCTTTATATAGAGAGTGGGAGTAGTGATAAAAAGTTGCCAGAAATGTAGGTAGCTCTTACGCTTTGAAATCCAAGCCTAGAAGCCTGCCTGGCCAGCCTAGTGGTCCCCACATCACTGACTGAGCCCGTGCCCTGTGTTTAACACCCCTGGGCAGAGGCAGCCCCAGGCAAAGCTCTCCTTTTGCCCTTCAATCCACAAACCCATGAGAACTTTTGGCTGTTCCTGGGTTCTTGCCACACCCCAACAAGAATTTCTCCAGAGGGTGAAAGAAAACTGAAACTCACCTGTATTAAGCTCAGTCTTGCCAAGGGCAGCTTTTACTGAATAATCAGAGCCAGCCGGGCCCATTCACGTCTTAAACCACTATGCCTCAAGGCACTACTCTTCTCAGGAACACCTGGATTTTAAAACACTGCCTGTTTTAAGTTGGTTTTCCCAGAAGCAGACACTGAGACGAGAGATGAGGTGCAAATGAATTATTAACAAAGTGCTTCCTGGGAAAGCTGGGAAGGAGATGGGGAAGCAGGCAGGGAAAGGTGTGATGGAGTTCAGAACCTGCTACCCCCAAATATGGCACCTTGGCATATTGCAGATCTTCAGCAGAAGGAGTTCGAGAAACTGGCAGAAGCAGGAAGGTGGCTCCACCCTCGCCCTTCCTCCCTAAAAGCAGAAGACAGATCTCCCATGTGAAAGGCACCCTCCCTGTGCCAAGAGGAAGGAGACACCCTTATTACCAGAGACAGGAAATTTAGGGCCAAGAAGGCTATATAAACAAATCTTGTTCCTTCTTCACCCTATCACTAACCCTAGCCCAAGTCCCTTTGTCTTGTCAATTGTTCACAAATATATTGCTTCACTGTCTAAAAGGTATAAAAGTGCCCTGCTCTGGACACTATTTTGAGTTTCACATCCTTGGGACTCCCATAAGTATATACGCACATACATGATTAAAACTGTTTTTCTCTTGTCAATCTGTCTTTTATTACAGGGGGTCCCAGCCAAGAATCTAGAAAGATAGAGGGGAAATTATTTTTTCTCCGCTCTAGGAGTGATGTGAGACAAAATCCTACAGGAGATAGCTTCAGTCTGATATTGCAGGGGAGCTCTGGAGGGCAAGTTGTATGTGCCTCGGAGTCCGTACTGACATGAGATAAGAAAATTGGGTTTCAGAGTCGTTGAGTGAGGGCACAGGCAGAACCTCCCAGGCCTTCCGGGCTCTCTGTGCAGGTGGCCAAATGGATCCAGGAGCCCAGGGCAGTCCTCCAAAGAGGAGTCACGGGTACCTGAAGTCCCAGCACACCAGAGCTGGGTTGGTTACATAAAAGTGAGCACACAGAGCCCTTCGGGGTCTTACCTGAAAAGAAGAGATGTGAGAATTCTAGGTGATGAGCACGTGCTGATGTTCGATGTTCGGGTTAACCCGCCAGGACTCTGAAGGGCCGGAGTCTGCTCAGACTGTCCCTCACTTTTGCTGCCCCTGGCTCTCTCGCTTCCCCCTGGAGCCTTTTGGCATGGCTCTCTGAAACCTGAGCTTCTGGGGTTTGCCCTTCTGAATGGTGCTCTCAGAGGGAACTCACCTCAGAGCTGGGAGTGTGTGTGGTCTGTTTGCCTCTGGTGGAGTCAGTAAAGGTTAGCAGGTTTCAAACTCTTCTTGGGATTGCAGGATCACAGGACTTAAAAAACCTACCTTGGGACTCCTGGGTGGCTCAGTCGGTTAAGCATCTGACTTGGGCTCAGGTCATGATCTCATGGTTCGTGAGTTCCAGTCCCATGTCCGGCTCTGGGCTGACAGCTCAGAGCCTGGAGCCTGTTTCACATTCTCTCTCTCTCTCTCTCTCTCTCTCTCTCTCTCTCTCTGTGCCTCCTCTGCTCTCTCTCTTTCTCTCAAAAATACATAAACATTTAAAAAAATTAAAAAAAGAAAGAAGAAAACTACCTTGTGGCCATGTTTGTAAAAGAATTATTGTCGATTCACCGGTACTAAGTGATGGCAGCAGATCCCTCAGAGGAGCCAAAGCCCTGACACGAAAGCAGCTGAGCAGGCTTGCCTGCCCTCCCAGGCTCTAACTCCCCCTCCAGCTCTTTGGCCCCCCTTCTCCTCATCCCTGTTTTTGACTTTCTGCCCCACGGCCCATCTCCCAGCCTGGTGACCGTTGTTGGAGCTGACACCACTGAGACACAGGTGGGGCCACCTGTCCCCGCCAGGCCTTTCTGCCCGCCTCCAGCAACTGTTAGCTCGTGGGCAGTTCAGAGGCCTAAGCAGAGGGAAGGAAACAGAAGGGGAGAGAAGCAGGCTCTGCCAGACCAGGCCTGAGCGCTGGCCAGCAGCTGTCATCAGCCTGTCCCGGAAAATCAGATTGAGGATTTTCGGCCAAATCCAAATTGTGGCTCCTATTGGGAACCACCGGGATTCAAATTCCAAGCTGTGCTTACATCTCCGGCCGCAGGATGTATTGAAGCTTGTTCGCACATGAACAAATTTTAAAAACCTTCTTTCCAACAGCTGATTTACTTTAACATAAAGAGAAGAAGAGAGCAGTCTTTCTTCTGATGGTGCTGTGGTTCTCTACCTCGAACTTGAAACATTACAGGGTGCCTGCGATCTGAATGGAGTCTGGCTCAGATTTGCTCCATACTCAGGAGGCCATTTGGCATGTGGGGTATTGTATTACTCCAATTATTACCCTGCAGCTTAAAGCACAAAGACATTAAGCTGGGCTTTTCTCTTATTTCCTTGAGGACTTCAGTTATTTTTATTTATCTCTTTAAGATGAGTATTGCATTTAAATACAAATGTGGAAAGCACCAAAGAATTCTTTACGCCTACATCTTTCTGTGATTAAATCCCAGGACATCGTGTGAAGAAAAGTAGTTTCTGGGGTAAATACTGTCAATCACACTGTGTTGCCAGCATTGGCTAAAGAAAACCATATATTTGCTATCTATGCAATTTATATTGAACAAGGAAATGTTTATAACTAAAACACCAAGAGGTCAAATATGCTATGGAGTGAAATGTGTAAGGAGAGAAGCATAACATATGATGAAGAATTTATCTTTTTACCTAACATTTCCTTTGATTCAGAAAAACCCAGCAACGGCTGTTCGGGGATAGTGATGAAATTGTATGTGTGTGCACATATACAGTCAGCTAACATTTGACCAGGGAGCCAAGAATACTCAATAGAGAAATGATAGTCTTGTCAATAAATAATATCAGGAAAACTGGATAATCACCTGTAAAAGAATTAAGTTAGATCCCTACCTTATACTACTCACAAAAATGAACTCGAAATTGGTTAAAGACTTAAAGATAAGACCTGAAACTGTTTAGGCAGAAGAAAACATTGGGGTAAACCTCTGTGATGTGGATCTTGACAATGATTTTTTTAAATCTGACACCACAGCACAAGCAACAAAAGCAAAAATACCCAAGTGGGACGACATCAAACTAAAAGACTTTTGCACAGCAAAAGAAGCAATCAACAAAATGAGAAGGCAACCTACAGAGTAGGAGAAAATATTTGCAAATCATCTATCCTATATACAAGGAGCTCATATGACTCAGTAACAACGACAACAAAAATAACAATAATCTGATCAGAAAATGGTCAGAAGACCTAAATGGACATTTTCCATAGAAGACGTCCAAATGGCCAGCAGGTAGACAAAAAGATGCACTCATCATTAGAGAAATACAAATCAAAACCACAATGAGATATCACCTCACACCTGTTAGAATGACTATTACCAAAAAGACAAGACGTAACTAGTTGTGGAAGATGTGGAGAAAACGGAACCCTGTGCACTGTTGGTGGGAATGTAAGTTAGTGCAACCAATGTGGAAAACAGTGGGAGTTTCCCCAAAAAACAAAAATAGAACTACCATGTGATCTGATCCGGCAATACCACTTCTGGATATTTATCCAAAGGAAACGAAATCACTGTCTCAAAGAGCTATCTGCACTCCCATGTTCATTGCAGCATTGTTCACAACAGCCAAGAACAATTTAAGTGTCCATCAGTGGATGAATGGATAAAGAAAATGTAATATATATACAATGGAATATTACTTGGCCATGAGAAAGAAGTAAATGCTGCCGTTTGCAACAACACACATGAACATTATGCTAAGTGAAGTAAGTCAGGCAGAGAAAGACAAATACTGTATGATCTCATGTGTATGTGAAGTCTAAAAAAATGAAATCATAGAAATAGGCACCAGAAAGGTGGTTGCCAGGGACTGGGAGTGGGGATCTGGGGAGATGTTGGTCAAAGGGTATAAACTTTTAAAGATGAATAAGTTCCGGGGATCTAATGTACAGTATGGTGATTATAGTTAAGAATACCGCATTATATACTTGAAAGTTGCTAAGAGAGTAAAGCTTAAATGTTCTCACTACAAAAAGAGAAAAAAGGTAATTACATGTGGTGGTGGAGGCATTAACTGAGCTCACTGTGGTAATTATTTCCCAATATATGTATGTATCAAATCATCATGTTATACACCTTAAGCTTACACAAAGCTATCTTTCAATTATATCAATTTTTTTAAATTGCATAATATACACGTGTGTGTGTGTGTGTGTGTGTGTGTGTGTGTGCAGCAGTGGAAGAACTATTAAAGAAAATAATTCTTGCAAAATGCCTGGTCCGTAGTAAACTCTAACATACAATAGTTTACTATTGATAAATAGAAAAAAAACCCTCCGTGATCAATTAAATTTTGGAAAATTTGATTTAAACAAAATTAAGCAGGTATGTTTATTGCAGGATGCCTCAGAGCCATTTACGCATGAATTGCTATGGTCCAGATGTCTGTATCCTCCTCCAATTCACATATTGGAATCCTAATGCCCAAAGTGGTAATGTTAGGAGGTGGGGTCTTTGGAAGGTGTTTGGGTCATGAGGGTGCAGTCCTCATGAATGGGGTTAGTCTTCTTACAGAAGAGGGCCCACGGAGCTCCCTAGCCCCTTCTGCCAAGTGAGGACACATTGAGAAGTTGGCAGTGTGCAACACAGAAGGGGGGCTTATCTGGGACCCAACCATGCTGACACCTTGACACTGGACTTCAGCCTCCACAACTGGGAAAAAATACACTTCTGGTTTTTATAGCTAGCCAATCTGTGATTTTTTTTTGTTACAGCATCCCAAACAGGTTAAGGCACTAATACACATTGTGCATCTTGGAAAAGAGTAGTTTAACATGCTTTCAGTGCCAGACTTACATGAACAGAGAATGCCTTTTTTTCGATGTATAGATCAACTGTTCTGTGGAACACACTTTGGGAAACTATTATCCAACCCACTTAGAAGTGAAACTGTAGGAAAATACATTAAGCGATACATTTTATTTTTGTAGGGTTATTTATTTTGAGAGAGAGAGTGGGTGGGTGCACATAGGTGGGAGAGGGGCAGTGAGAGAGAGACAGAGAGAGAGAGATGGAGAGAGAGAATCCCAAGCAGGCTCCACACTGTCTGCCCAGAGCCTGACATGGGGCTCGAACCCACCAATGGTGAGATCATGACCTGAGCCGAAATCAAGAATCCACCGCTTAACCTCCTGAGCCACCCAGGTGCCCCAGTAATATTTTAAAAGTCAGTATCTGTTCCTATACATTTTACAAAAATACAGATTTTCACTCCCATTCATCGTTAGCTATCTTTATTTTACCTGCTTATTTCATTAGTTTATTACCAACTGATTTTTTGTACAATTTTTGGTAGAGCGATTTTAAAATGTTTTTTCAAGGATAGTCTTTATTGGATAATAAAATACATAATGTATATGTATATATAATGCATTATGTTGTATAATTATAATACATATGCATATGCATTATTTATATGCATACACAAACACATATATACCTGTATTTAAATAGGGTGCCAATATCTGTTTTTCTCCAGAGTGGTTTTCTGATGAGCACCTTGCTAGACAGTTCAGAGAAGATGTAATACAGGAAAACTGGTTTCTGAAGGATTGAAAGGGCTGAAAGAAGGAAAGGGGAAGATGACAGAAGGCAAGTGTTAGGAATCTGAGGAAATGCGATCAAGGGTGCAGGGCAATCAAAGCCAGAGGAAGAATTACCCGCGCACACTCCCCACTGTGCTTCGAGGAGGTGGGGGTTTGCTGGGGAGCAAAGGGGCCTCCAGGGAGGGGCCCCAGCCATCGCGGAACTGCCAGGGATCCCTGGGCAGATGCTTGCAGGAGGTGACGGGTAGCCAGCTGAGCAAGAGGCTGCGGGGCCCTCCACCGTGGGAGCCAGGCCCCCAGAAACCAGAAACGGGGGGGTTGGGGGTGGGGGGACTCCTCTCGCCCTCTGGCCTCTCTGCCTCTCCTTAGCGCAGAACCCAGCAGGATGGAACGTTTGGGAAATGAAGTTCCCAAAACACAAATGACCAGCGTATTGACAGAGACATTTAAAAAGCAATCCTGTGGGTATATTGTAAAATAAAGCCGTTCCTTTCTCTTCTCATAATCAACAGAGAAACCGGTTTCTTTTAACTTTGCAAATTTGAATTAATAATGAAGAGATGAAATTAGCACTAAAGGAAGGTAACGTGGGGGAAATAAGGACGGTTTTTAAAAAGAAAATCCTTTCAACTCAGATTTGAAGGAATGATAAAACGAAATAAAATTTTCATAACTTATATTGCAGTCTTACATTTCTTTAAAATATGAGCACTTGATTTGACTAAGCATGAAATTTTAATTGGCACTAAGTACTTCGCGTTTCTCTCCCGCTCTCTGTCTTTTATGTGTGTGTGTGTGTGTGTGTGTGTGTGTTTTGTTTTGTTTTGTTTTGTTTTACAAATTTCCTCCTTTGCTCAGGCTGTCAAAAACTGTAACCTTAGTATGGACCATAGGCTGACTTTAAACGCAGCAAACGCTATACTCAGGTGGGCCGTGTGGTGTATGTGTTTAGGAAGTGAGATTACAACCCAGCTGTATATAGCACAGTCAGAATTGTTGCTCTGGAGTAGGAATTTGAAACACTCAAAATCCTGAAGTGCTTTTGAAATTATTAAAGAAAGATTGAATTATGCCTGGTTAAATTTTTGCATGACATCTCTCAAAATACCGTGTGCGAAACTCTAATCCTTTAAGTTGTTAACAGGGTGGCTATAATAATAAGGTTTCTTTGGTCAGATACCTCTGGAAAAACTGATTTAAGCCAATGCCTTTCAAACTCTCTGTGACGAAGGACCATTTTTTCTTTGGTTTCCAATTTGTCTCAGGCCTTTTTTTTTTTTTTTTTGGTAAAATATAAGAAAAACAAATTACCAAGTAAATGACATAAAAAGGCACATAAAAAGACGCTCGATTGTTTTATTATTAGGGTCAACAAACATTAAATTATTCTGTCAAACGTCTCGAAAGTTTCTAAACGCTTGCTCAGTTCATTTCAGTAGTTATCACAGACCAATAAAAAAACAACTCAAACATTCAGCTGACCAACTCTGCAGATCTTATTCAAAGTTTAAACAAAACTTGAATGTTTTTTGCTACTGAAGTACTTCTCAGACTTTTTAATATACAAGCAGGCATTGTAAATCTCTAAGAGGTGGATTCCAAATCCAACATTTAGGGCATTCCCCCAATTAAATAAGAGTGCACACATATCCTTTGGTTGGTTTTCCCAGCCTCATCTCTGAAAGCTGTGTTCAATGGGCCATACTGTGGGAAAAGCTTTTAAGTGTGTTTTGTTAAATTCTAATTCTCTAAATTATAGCTCCATGCAAGTTATATAAGCTAATGTTTGCTTCCCAGCACATCTGTATTTCCAGACAATTCCCCATTTCTGAGAGATAGATGGGTGGATGGGTAGATGGGAAAGGAGGAAGAAAGAAGGAAGGCAGGCCATGGTGTTTATTTTGTATACACTAGGCACTTATTTGTGTAACTGATAGAAACAGTCTGAGAGCTAAAAAGTGTTTGAAAGTGGCTTCTATCATAAGCGAATTTTCCTTTCCTTTCTTCTGACTTCGAAAATCAGGAAGACCTCCTTTCATAAAATAAAGAGCTACTGCACAATTGTTTGCTGAGGCTTCAAACTCCTTTCACAGAGCTCAGGATGGAGCTCACGGTATGATGAAGTGTCTGTGAGACAATCTTCCCCGAAGGAAGGTTTAGTTGTGGGATCTAGCTCGGAAGAATTAACACAGTATTTACCTAAACTCACTGCTCAGTACGTCAGCCAAGAACCAACAGCACCAGCTTCTACTGGGAGCTTGTGAGAAATGCGAAATTGTCAGGCCCCATCCCAGACCTACTGTCTCAGACTCTGCACTTTCACCAGATTCATGGGAGATTTGTTTGCACCTTAAAGTTCAAGAAGCCCGGATCTGTGTGCTCTGCACATACAATTGTGAATAAATATTCATCACTCAGCCTTAAGGGATTCTGTTAAATCAAATTGAGCTTGGTTAGGGTGCAAGCCAGTAAATTTAAAGAGGGGGAAATGCAAAAAGAGAACCTGAGGGTAAGCAGAGATAATTCATCTGCTACTTCTATGCAGAATTGGATTAGCTCTTTATGATTTTTCTTCAATTTGATTTTTAAATGGAGCCATTAAGACTCTGGTCTAAGGAGCCCAGACTCATCCACAAAAGTGTACTGAGAATTGAGTAGATACCTCTCCTTCCTCTCCTTTAATATTTGTCTTGTTTTTTGGGAAGAGTGAGGTGGATAAAGACATTTTCAAACCTCCGATCAGAGGTCTTCAGCTGGTGGTCTGTGATCTGGGTGTGGTGTTTTGGGAGACATCGGGTCACTAGCATTCAACTAGCCTGGGTTCTATTCTAGATTCTGCAGTTTACCAGCTGTGTGGTTTTAGGCAATTTAATCTCTGAGAGTCTTCATTTCCTCTTCCATAAAATGAGCACACAGATACTTTTAAAATCTTTGTGAGTAGTTCAGAGATATCAAGAAGACTTAGAAGCACCTCCTTTCAGGTAGGCAATAACGGCAATGCAGCCAATGTGAATACCTTTCTCAGATCTAGTGTTCCAGAGATTCTCAGCCCAATCAAGCCCCCACCTCAACCCTACCCACCTGCACACCCCTACACTCCTAACCAATTGCCCACCCCCCACCCCAGCTTTGTGAATGGTAGCGTAAGAAACATATAGTGAGCACCTTGGGTGAGCCAGTCAAATGAATGAGGAACAGTCTTCCCTGGGATGGTTTTATCCAATAAGATGTTCCTATTGAGTTCAATGATTTTGAGACTTCTGGATTTCACAGATCATTAAAATTTCAAAAATAACTTAGGGCATTGATAAAGTGTTGCCAACTCTTTTTTTTCCTATTTTTAAAAAAATTTGTTTTTTTAGTTTCCTAAAAGAAAAACCTATTTTAACACCATAAAGTAGGACATTATGAAAGACAATCCTTTTATATTGAATAAATTTAACTCTTTGCAAATATGGCATTGCTTTTTTTTTTTTTTTAACCTCAATATGAATAGATAAAACCTCTTCCTGGACCCGTGCTGTTTGGTAACCACTCTCTTTTAAAACCCCAGAAGGCTAAGGGAATAGAGTTTGTCTGGAAGTTGCTTTAAGTTGCCAGAAAGTCCTGAGGTTTGCTGACCAAACCCAGAGCCCTGCCTCCACTCCCTGGCCTATTGGAATGTTCCCTGAGAAGCTGTAATTGGATATGACAAGGGAAAGGTTGGATTCACCACCCCAGGCATCCCCAATGCAAATGGTGTTTTATTTGCACGAAACAAAGCCTTCTCTGCAGCCTGGCTACCACTGGGCTTTGGGAGGAGGAGGCCGAAGGGTCTAGCAGATGGAAGTAGAAATGCAATTAGTTAATGCAATTGTGTTATTTAATGCACTTAGCAAATATATGTGTTTTTAAAAGAACTGAAAGGCACCAACTACATCCAAATGTAGGCAGATGTTATCGCTAGTTGGCTGGGACTACAGTTTATTTTTATGTGCTTTGGACTTTTCAGTGTTTTCTACATTCCCCCTAAGAAGATATATCATTTATATAATAAGAAAAAAGTTTATCTTGAAAATGTAAATACATAAAAATTTTAAACCATGGGAATGGGGTTCCTGGAGTTGTGCAAGATATTACCTGCCTGGCCATATGCAATGTGCCTACGTGAAATACACTAAGCACCACTGTATACACTTTTGCACCTTTTGAATGTTGTGCCTTGAACATATGTTATCTATTAAGAAAATAATTAATTTCAAAAATGTTCAGAAGGTTGGAAGGGGAGTTCCTACACATATGGCTTCCATCACTTTCTATGCTCCCACTCCAGTGCAACCCCATCCCACCCCCATCCCATCTTTGCACCTTGGGGGCTGGGGGCTCCTCCTATGGCTACCCAACTGGTTAGCAGATGGTACCTAATTAGTATAGTAGAAGATGTGATCCTTGTCTGGCTTGATTGCTACAATGAAGATCACAAACCATGAATCAAAACAAAGACCACCTCAAAACTCCACTGCTTACCATGGTAAAACATGGTGCCATATGAGAAACTGAGATGAAAAAGAAAAAAATAAAGAAGAGTGTTGTGAAATCAGACTTTGGGTGGACAGAACTCTGTGGTCTTCTGGGGCCTTTGAGGACTTTGAGGTAAGATGAACATCTTACTCATTAGTAAATATTTGAGATGAAAGCTTTTTTTGCTCACCTCCTAATTATCATTTTTCTGAAGCATCTGCTTCTGGGAGAAGATTAATTAGTTGGCTATTCCTAAAGGATGGATTTGAGGAGATCAAAGGCCCTCAAAATGTAATGGAGAGAGAACTAAACTGTGGAAATTTTCTCTTTGGAGGAATGAAGGTCAAAATTCATTTGGGGAGTGTCACAGTGAACAGGGTTTGCTCTGCTCTTCCTTCTGTTCTGTCAGAAAATAAAAGCTCCTGCCAGGATGCAAATATTTAACTTGTACTGTATTTTATTAGCCTTCTTTTTGTAGGGCTACCACTTAAAATTTTTCTCTTTCCCTCATTAGATAAATACATCAAAAAGGTGTTTATCTAAGACTCTCTGCAGAGACCTATGAGGTACTCCGCAGTGAAAAATGAAGGTAAAGGCTCAAGGATGGTTTCCTTATGTTCCCCCTCAGACATTCCTCATTTGATTTTTTCCTTGTGGATGTGAACAAGTCAACCAGCATACAGATATTGATAAATTGTGCAAGTTTACCTTATGTCTGTGCAAACGCACAGAGGCTTGGGCACTTGGCTTGCCAATGACCTTGTCCCCACCCCACATGAGACTCTGCTTCTCCACAGCTTTTCCTTTCTTTTAAGAAAGGTCATTGCTGGGCTGCCTGTGTGGTTCAGTCAGTTAAGCATCTGACTCTTGGTGTTGGCTCAGGTCACGACCTCATGGTTCCTGGGATGGAGCCCCGTGTCGGGCTTTGCACTGACAGCACAGAGCCTGCCTGGATTCTCTCTCTCCCTCTCTCTCTGTCCCTCCCTGCTCTCAAAATAAATAAATCTTTTTTTTAAAAAAAGAGAAAGTTCATTGCTATAGGATAAATGTCTGTCCCCCAAAATTCATACATCAAAATCTAGTTCCCAAAGGTGATGGTATTAGGAGGTAGGACTTGGTTGAAGTCAAGAAGGCAGAGCCCGCATAAAGGAAGTGTCCCCATAAGACAGACTCCAGAGAGTTCCCTTGCCCCTTCCACAGTGAGAAGACATCCATCTGCAAACCAGGAAGCTGGCTCTCACAAGACACCGTGACCACCTTGATTTTGGATTTCCCAGCTTCCAGACATGCAAGCAATAAATAATTTGTTGTTAATCAGCTACCCCATCTGGAGTTTTCTGTTATAGCACATGAACAGGACTAAGACAGTCCTTATATTTTTGAGTTTTAATTTGACAATTAAATATATTTGGTAGAAATTTTAGAAAATGTAGGGGCGCCTGGGTGGCTCAGTCGGTTAAGCGTCTGACTTCGGCTCAGGTCACGATCTCGCGGTCCGGGAGTTTGAGCCCCGCGTCAGGCTCTGGGCTGATGGCTCAGAGCCTGGAGCCTGCTTCCGATTCTGTGTCTCCCTCTCTCTCTGCCCCTCCCCCGTTCATGCTCTGTCTCTCTCTGTCTCAAAAATAAATAAACGTTAAAAAAAAAAATTAAAAAAAAAAAAAGAAAATGTAGATTAACAAAGAGGAAATTTTAAATTATTCATAAGCCTCACCCTCAAGGATAATTACTATTAGCATTTCATTATTTAATCTATCCCTCCAGTCTTTTTCTAGTCATAAAAATACTTTTCTACACAGCTGAAACTTACAGTTTGCACTATTTTCTAATTCGTTCTTTCCTACTCTTTCCTTTTCCCACAACACTGCTCTGTAAGATGAGAAGAAAATAACTCTATTCTGACTGAAGTGGGCGTTGAAATGGTTCTGATAACACATGCCAATCACATTTCACCCCCAAATTGCTCTACATTTAGCTAAGTGTGTTCATATACGTTGGCTTTCAAAATTGCCAACAGAGCCTCCTCTGTGACCATGAATGAGATTGCTCTATTCTAAACACCCTATGTAGACATGTCTGGCCCTAGAGGTGATCTGGACACTACAGATGGGCCTCCACCTGGGCCCCTGGGCCATCTGATGGATCTGCAGCAGCTTTTGGGCCTGGAATTGGCCTTGGTGTAGTTTACCTGATCCATTCCAGAAACAATGCCTTTTGTACCATTCCTCACTAATGAATAAAGACACGTGGAATGTTGGCCTTTTGGACTCAGAATCAAAGGGCTAGGGTTACCTCATCTTTCCTCACCTCAGCCCCACCTCCCTGGCTGTCCCCAGACAGGGTCATTTTCTAGGACTGCACCGTTTTTTTAAATGTTTATTTATTTATTTATTTATTTATTTATTTATTTAGAGGGAGAGAGGGAGGGAGCAGATGCGTGTGCACATGGGGGAGGGGGAGAGAGAGAGCGAGAGCGAGAGCGAGAGCGAGAGAGAGAGAGAGAGAGAATCCCAAACAGGCTCCTCACTATCAGCCCAGAGCCCAGCTCGGGGCTTGATCTCAAGAACTGTGAGACCATGACCTGAGCCAAAATCAAGAGTCAGTCGCTTAACCTCCCCAGGACTGCACTGTTGATTGTTCAAGCTGTCAGACACTGCTAACCCTTGGCACTTGTGGTCGGGGAGAAATTGGATCCCAGAGGGACTGAAATCTTCTCTCTTTCAACCTCAGGTTATGGGAAAAGGCCACCACAGAACTGTTTCCTTCAGTGAATGATGCACAGCCTGCAACTACAAAAAAAGTTGCAGGGATTTTGAAGCCAGAGGGAACTTCCAAGCCCAGGAATGATGTGCTGCAAAGATGCACGGGGTGTTGGGAAGATGTATTCGAATTAAGCCCAGATGCAACACCAGGGCCAGGTAGGCCAAGATTGATATTAATATCAAGAGGAATGTTTGAAAAGTTAATGAACTGTACTTTACTTGGGGGTTTTCCACCCTGGCTGACCATCAGAATCACCTGGGGTGGTTTCTAAAACTCCAGATAATCAGCCATATCTCCTGGATTCTAGTGCAATAGATCTGGGAAAGAGCATGTAGTATTTACTTGTTTCTTACTTTGAGCTGCTTTAGTAAAGTGTTTCATGCTTTTTCTTTAATTGTCCTTTCTTTTTCTTAAGTTAAAAAAATTGACCCACTATCAATTATTCCTTTATTAAACTGAACATTTTTGTAATTGATGTATTCACTCAGACAACACCCATTCACACTGATTTGTTGGTTTAGACCAGTGGTTCTCAGATCTGGTTGCCCCTCAGAATTACCTGGGGAGCTTTTGGAAATCCTGATGCCCAGCCCTGCCCACCGCCCACCCCCTTTCAATTCCTCAGAATCTCTGGGGATGGAGCTAGGCTGGGCACATCCGTTTTTCAAAGCTCCCCAGGCAATTCCAAGGTCAGCCCGGGCTGAGAAGCGCTGGGCGAGACCCAGCCTGAAGGACACTGGAACTCCAGTCTGCCAGGTGTGCCCACAGCCAAGCTTTCGGGGTATTCTGGAGAATCCATAAACTGATACTCCTAGTCTGCCTAGTTAAAGAAGAACGCCCAGCTTGGCCTCTGCTAGCCGCCAGGTCATCAGTGTACCCAAAATGTGCCCTCAGGAAAGAACCGCTGCTTCCAGACTTTGGCAATTTTTCCCTGCCTCCTCTACCCTCGCCTCACCCCTCTTCCTACCGGCTGACTACTAGCTCCCCACCACATGTGAGGAAACATTCTGCATGCAAGGTAAAGGTCTCTTAGTTATTCTTTGGCACTGATTTCACTGGCTTATGTCTTGACCTTAATGTGATTTATTAACAGTAAGCCACCCAAAATGGAGTGTTTAGAGTAATTATCTCACTTTGTCCTCATAACAAGCTTTTGAGGCCATGTGCCCACTCTCTCCACTGCACTGTGACTCGGGCTGGGACCCTGCAAAGTTCATTTCTGCTTTGCCCCAGCAAGGCTCTGCCACTGGGGTGCGAGGAAGAGGGAGAAGGCACTCACCCTTCCTTTGCCTCCTGTGCCATCAGCATCCTCCCAGCAATGGTCCTTCACTTCAGGAATCTGGGCTCCTGCTTCACAAGTTCCCCCCCTCCCAGCTTCTAGATTCTGAGAACTATAGCTTCTTCTCTGGGTTCCCCTGGCTCTTACGGTCCTAGCTTTTACAATCCTCCAACACCATGGTATGCAGCCAATTTCCTGGGATAAATTCTCCCGGGTAAAATAGCCAGTGGGTTTCCACTTCCCCGACAAAGAAATTAAATGATTACTCAACAACACACAGCAAGAAGTGGCAGGGCTGGGGTTCAGACCTAACTCCATCTGACTCCAGAGGGCTCACTCTCCCCTACCTAAATGCTGCTTGGTAGCCGGCTTAGAGCCTCAGAGAGAAAAGAGACTCATCTGGCCCGAATTTTCTTTAAGAACTCCTATTTCAAAAAATAAAAAATGTCTTTATACCATTAAAAATAAATAACTTTAAAGACAAAATGACCACTGGCATGTGAAATGGGAAAATTCATGACACATTCCAAAAGTGCCTAAGGGTGATTGCTTTTAATGCTAATTAAAGTCCTGGATCCTTGAAATAAGAGTACTTCATCTAGGCTAGTACAGTCATTAGATTGAAGTTAAATTTCAGTATTTTAAGGGGCAATTCATAACTTCGCATGAATGTATGTATCTGTGGTATATTTCAGGTTGTAATTAGTTGCCTAAAGGGGAAAATCTTCATGGAAATATGTATTGGGTATCACGCAGCTTATCCAGTCCACACCCCGTTTACATCCTTTAGGATGTGGGGGACCTGGTACAGTTCAAGCTTCCTATCATCTGGATCTGGACTGGGAGCCCCGTTCCACTCCCCCAGCAAGTATGGAGCCTGTGTCTTCACGTGTAAGTACCTTGCTCATGGTATTACAAATGAGGCCTATGGACAAACAGAGAAGTCACTTGATATATTTTATTCTGTTCCTAACACACACACACGCGCACACACACACACACACACACACACACACACACACACTCAGGATAACCAAATGCTATTGAAAATACAAAAGTTAACATTGAATAAATGAAGCATTCCATGTACAGGAAGAGGAGATAAATTATTCTAGAGATGACAACTCTTTATCACATTAATGTAGACATTTAATGCAATCCAACTCAAAATGTATAAGGCGGTTCTACAGTACTCAGTAGTATCGTATTTTTCGTTATGAAAATAGTGTAAGAATTTTGTAAAGTATTAACCAAAATGGAAATAGAAGGGAAGGGGAAAAATAGTTACAAACAGAGAGGGAGGGAGGCAAACAATGGGAGACTCTTAAATACAGAGAACAAACTGAGGGTGGATGGGGAGTGGGGGAAAGGGGAAAATAGGTGATGGGCATTGAGGGGGCACTTGTTGGGATGAGCACTGGATGTTGTACATAAGCGATGAACCATGGGAATCTACCCCAAAATCCAAGAGCACACTTTACACACTGTATGTTAGCCAATTTGACGATAAATTATACTTAAAAAAATAAATAAATACAAATTAATTAACTAATTAATTTACAAAAGGAAATATACAAAGTAGAAAGAAAAAGGTCCTCTCTAATTCCGTAGGCCAGAGGTAACCATCGTTACTCCTTTAGACTTTTCCCTATGTATATACAGATGTGCCTGTAAACTTAGGGCTCTGTGGCTAGTGTTATGGGAGGGAGTTTGTTTAGTCTGTAGTCATGAGCTGGGCTTTAAGCACATATGCAGCAACTACAACTATGTGTGACTAGTCCTGGATGTGAGCAGGGAACCCATAAACCTAGGAGACTCTGTACCCACACGCACTCACCGCACACGTGTGGCCAGTGGGCCATGCCCGGACACTGGGAGTAAAGGGATCGGTCACCAGTGTGGGGCCAGGTATTGGCTTTCCTGTTCTACTAATAAAAGTCAATTCTCACTAAGTGTACAGGTTCATTTGTCTGCATAGTCCCAGGTAGGAAGTTTGGGGCTAATATTTTCTTCTAAATGCATTGGGTGCTAGTGTCACATATGCTCCCAGTAAGCCTCACCATTTTCTAGGTCAATGTCCTGGAGCGGAAGAAAAGGCACATGCCAAAGGTGAATAAATGGTGCTGAGAGAAAGATACAGGGGTTGGGGGGTTGCTTTATTTTCTTTTTCTTTTTCTCTCATGCTGCCTCTTGCTCTCATTCTCCTTCCTTTCTCCTCCTCTTTGTCCCTCGGCCCTCTACTGTAGCCTCTAGCATGGGGATTGAATTTGTTGAGTGAAATACTCACCTGATGTCACCTCATGACTCACAGCTCCTTTACTGCTACCGTTTTCAATGCTCCCTCCACTCCACAGGCTCTTGAGGAGCTCTGAATTTTAAATTGTGTAGACCCAATTCTCTGACACCTCCCTACCAGGGAGATGGTTTGTGGAGGTCCGAAGCTGCCTGTCTTAGCCTCCTGGAGCCAACTGCACCAGCATGCCTGACTCAGATCATGAATGTCACCAGAAGTGCCCTTGGCCTACCAGACACAGTGATGAGCTAACATGTGGCTCCATGCATGGTTGGCTGCAGCGAGAGCCTGGAGCCTTCAGAGTTCAAACCTCGTTGACACCCATGGACCCCAGACCCTTTTGCCATCAGTCCCCTGCATACCTGCATCCCCCCTAGCACCACTAAGGCAACCATGGACCATCACCTGCCCATCCTGCCCCCATCCATGCAGAAGGTTGGAGCAGCCTGTGAGTTTGGCCTGGATCTTCATAGTCCCTGCTGCCTTAGTACATGGATAATGCTTTGATTACAGCCTCTTCTGATTGGCTTTTGATATGTGATCCCAGGTCAAAGAGCAGCCAGACTGCCTTGTATCAAGCTTCCATCGTAGCTAGCTGCTTTGCTGGGGAGGATTCCATTGGAGGGGAGGCAGCTGCCCTACCTGTACAGGCCTCCTGCCAACACTATTTAGACCACCAGTTTCTACCCCAAGCCCCCCTTGTCCCTTGCCCTGCTTGGTCGAATCACGTTAAATAAGTAGAAATTGCTGCACCTACTACTTACCCATTGGTCAAGAACTGGGGACACTTCTTTGCTCTTTATCTTCCCAAACATCCCATCCAAAGCCACCCCCAGATACACACTAGGTCAAAGAACTCACACATCGCTCAGCAGAATCCTGTGAATTTTCCAGAGTCCTCCGATGCGTTCCATCTCTGTAAATTTTCCGTAATTGAATCTAACTCCTGCCACTTCCTCAGCCATTCCCCTTGCCAACTCTGCATCTTCCACAGAAGCTTTTCTTTCCTGGGAGCATCTAACGTGCACCCCATCACCTGCTCTGTCTCTCATCTCAGCACCTCAAAGTGGCTGCCTCTGTAGCTTTTGTCCATTTTGGTCCTCCTACCACCTTGCCCATGGATCTGCCTCCACCTCTAAGAGTAATCCAACCTCCTGATATACCCTTTGCCTACAGTCACCAATTGCTAACATTTTGCCTCATTTTGCTTTCTATATACATACAAACTTTTTGCTGAACCACTTGAGAGTCCGTTGAAGACATCTTACATCTTTACTTGGGAATACATCCCATGAATATCTTAACAACAAGGATGTTTTCTTATGTAAGCACAATATAATTAACAAATTGAGGAAATTTAATATCAATATATAATACCATAAATACCATATAGAGGATATTCAAATGTTAATGATTGTCTCAATAATATCCTCTGTAGTATTTTTTCCTGCTCCTGGTTTGTTCCAGTTCAAGATCTCCATCACCTTTATAGGTCATGCCTGTCTGAGTCTTCTGTATTCTGGAGTGGTTCCTGGTCTTTTTTTTTTTTTTTTTAATAACAGCAACATTTTTTTTGAAGAGCACAGGCAGTTGTTTTGTAGACTGTTCCTCAATTTGTGTTTGCCTGATTCTTCACGGTTAGATTCAGCTTAGGGCAAATTGGCACGAATTTTCCAGAAGGAATATAGCTTCTCAACATCTTCAACCTTGACAGGAGAAGTTTTGGAGAAATTATATTTTTCTTCCTATAGTTCCCTTTCCCCCATTTGAGCAGATAGAAGACTCTGATCCTTATCTCAGTGGAGATACAGGGCAAGGTAGGAAGAGGTAGTTATCTCTAGGCATGTCTTCCTGGCTTTTATTTCCAAAAGCATGTGCTTATTGGGAAGAAACAGGAGGAGTTGAAGGAAGGGGCAGGATAAATAGAAGGAATTGTCTTAGACGCACAGAAATCTCAGGAGACAGTGGTTTGGGACTCCCAGTAAGAGAGAGGACCAGTGTCCTGCTCCCTGGAAGAACCAAGAACATGGCAGCAGCAAAGAGGGAAGCACTACATCGTGCCCAGGTAGGCTAACTCCTAGGCCTGGGCCCAAGGCTTGTCAAAGACTCCCCAGCTCCAAGCGGGGGTGGGACCAGCAGAACAGGCAGACCTGAAGACAAGATACAGACTAGGGCAGCAGGGGTCTGCTGAGCGATACCTGGGGGGCGGGGGGTGACCTCACCCCAAGAAAGACCCAGAGCCTTTGTTCTACCCTGGAAAAGTGGCACAGCCCTAGGATGACTGCCCAGCAGGAAGTGGACTTTTAGGTAGAAATAAATTTAAGAAAAACAAAGCATTGTAGTATTTCTCCTATGCCTGAGTCTGTGGCTAAGATTCAGGCCTGATGAATAATGAAACTCCCTACCCAGCCCCTCTACCAGGTGTGGGCCAAGCTCTCTGCTCTCAAGGACCTTTCTTCTTGGAACCACTCCCCTACTGCTCCCTCTTGGTTCATTTATCTCCTGTACTCCTCCTTCTTTCAAAGGATCCTGCTTCTCCTTGGGGTCAATCTCTGGATGGGTCATTTGTCATTTATCCGTGTCCATCCACTGCTGAATGGAGCCCATGCTCTGGACCCGCAGGCAGAGTAGAAGGGAAGAGAAGCCCCCATCATGGTTGGACTCAAGGTAGAGTATCTGTATTAGTTGTCTATGCTATGTAACAAATTACCCCCAAACTCAGAGGCTTACAACATTCATTATTTCATAGTTTCTATACATCAGGAATTTGAGTGTGCCTTAGCTGGGTCCTCTGTAATCAAGGCACCAACCAGAGCTGCAGACATCTCAAGACTCAGCTGGGAAAGTATCTGCTCCCAAGGCCACTCATAATAAGGCTGTTGGCAAGATTTGGTTACTCGTGGGCTATTGGCCGGTAGCCATCTTTAGTTTCCTACCACACAACCCTCTCCGTAGGGCAGCTCACAAATGGTAGCTGGTGTCATCAAAGCCAGCAAATGAGATGAGCCAGATAGAGAGGGCACTAGCAAGATGGAAGTCACAGCCTTTCTGACCTACCCTTGGAAGACACATCCCACCTTTACATTATGTTATTTTGTAGAATCAAGCACAGGCTTGAGACAGAGAAACGCTTAGAAAGAAAAAAGGAAACTTCTATTTGGAGAACACCAAACTTACAGCCCAAACAGAATTTGAATTTTTTGAACTCCTCAAATTCATCTTAACCCTAAGATATTTCCAAGTTAGAATGCATTCTCAAATCCACCTGAACTCCAATGTGTGTTCTTAAGTTATAGCATGAAATCCAATTTTCTCAGTACTCTACGCTACAAGGCTAGTCCTAAGTCATGCAGTGAAATAGCAAAGTGTGTCTTTGGTAATCTGGCCACCACTTTGCCTCTTGGCAGTCCTCTCTTTTCTGTCACTGCCTCTGTGCCCTCCCCATTCCTCCCTTCTCCTTCTGAAACCCTTCTGGAGATAGGCCCCAAGTTTGCACTGGGACTGACCTAACACCCAGCTGGGCCCCTCGCTGGCCCTTGGGCCCTCACTCATGTCTGTCAACAGCAGAGAAAGCTTCCTGCAGGTGGCTGTCCTCCTTGTCTGATATTGTTTCCACCCTGCACATCTTCACTTTGCTGCACAGATTGATTCTATAACTGGGCCTCTGGTCCTGTCCACAGGACCCAGGTTTGGGACAGTTTAACTTGGCACCTATATTAGTCAGGTCTGGTCAAGAAATCCGCACCTGCTCTACATATTTTGTGCAGAGAGGGATTTTGCACAGCGATCTGATTGCGAAGATATTGAAGGGCATGGGGGAGCATAGGGGAAAGGGGGTGGCTCAGACATCAGGACGCTGGTGCCCACAGGCCCTGGCTGCTGGGCTGCTGGAAGCTTCACCGGTACCCCTGATAGGGCTGCTGGCCATGGAGCCTACATTCCTGTGGCTGCTGTCACTGCCAGAAGCCCCAAGGCAGGGAGGAGACAGCGTAAGCTGCTTTCTTCTCTTTGGCTCTGCTGATGCCCCTCAGTGGCAGACTCCCACCAAAAGCAGCTGGCAGGAGATCTGGGGAATGTAGTCTGGATGCTTCCTCCCCACACACTGGTGCTGCCCCTACCCCTGCCGGGCTGGAGACCCAAGGAAGGGCAGGACTGGAGCTGAAAGCCCCCACTCACTGAAAGCTGAAAGCGCTGCACCCTTTCAGACATAGGTCCTGCCATCTGGTCCCTGGCGTTTTGCCTGAGCTGCTAGGAGAACAGTCAGGCAGTCTGTCACCTGCAGAGGGTTTAAATGTTAACAGAAGCCAAAGGAAAAGATAGAAGGAGAAGCCACAACTGCACAGGTGTGGGCAGGCTCTGGGCTCATCGGTGCTCTGCACATGGGAAGGCTGATCTTTACTCTGTGACTTGTCACCTGTGGGTGTCCACAGTTAGGAAAGCTTGTGCTTTCATTTTGCTTCCTTAGCAGCCACTCAGTGTGGCTTCCTTACATTTTTTTTTTCAATTTCATTCTATATTTCCTAGGAGATATGGTAGAAATATTTGACTCTGGCATTACATAAAACAGGAAATTGCATTTCACAGCGTTTTATTATCTCTGGTTCCCATTTGCTCCTGCTGCACTTCTAAGTCAAATGTCTGCCTTTGAACAAGTGGCAAATTTAGCAGTGATTCAGAGATATTTACTGAAAGTCTGCTACTGGCCTGACATTGAATAAAGAATTAAAGAAAAAGGGATTTAAAAAAAAAGAAAGAAAAGAAAAAGAATGACCTCATTTTTGGGTACCTTACAGTTTTGCTTAAAATGAGGCTTTTGTAACATGCAACTTCAGAAAACAAAGAGATGGAGTATATTCTACAGTGTGAAAGTCTGTGTTCCGCACTCTGAGGATTCCAGTTCAGGAAAGTTTCTCTCTAAAGAAGGGATTGTATTTGGAAGGCCCGGGAGAGGAAGAGGTGAGCTCCTCACACAGCACAGAGAATGGAAGAAAAGATCAGGCACTTGTGGTGGGTGGGGAGGGTGGTGAGATATCTTAGCTGCAGTGGAAAATAAAAGTAATATTACCGAGGATCTTGAACATCAGTTTGAGGAAATTGAACTTGATTCTGTAGTAGCTAAAATGTGGTCATGAAAACAACAGTGATTATAAATCATGTCTTCATTCTGGTTTCATAGAATAAAACATAAGCAGCCTAAAAGATGCAATGTTTCAATAAACGTGACTCTAAAGTACTAAATTTAGTTCTATAAGCCTAAGAATTATATCTTTATAAAATACTGGCTCATTAGGTACTAGATAGAAAAATATTTTATTATCTTACAGCTCAACGTATTTTCTCCTCCTAAAATGTAAAGTGTAAATATCCCCCACAATCCAATCCATTTGATTCCTGAGTTTGGGAGTGAGTTTGGATGGAGAGGCATGCTATGATATCAAGATCTATTTATTTCCTGTGTTCCTGAGTTAGGAAAGACAAGAATTTGAGCCCAACGCAAAAGGTAATCCTATTCAGTCCCTGACTTTGTACGGAGAGTATTAGGAGAGCAAGGGAGGTCTGGACCAGATCTTCCAGTGCTCTCTCTCCCATTTCACTCTCCTCCTGCCTCCGGAGGCCTGATCCAAGCTGCCTGAATAAACACCCAAGGCCCCCGTCCAGGTCAGCATCTCCTACCACCTGCTCTTGAGTGAGGAAGCTGGTAATCAAGGCTTGAAGCCCCTATCCCACCCCCATTCCAGTTTTTGACTTTGAGAAGGGTTCCTTTAATGACCTACCAATGCAATACCCTGTGCAAACAGGATGGCACTGGAAGGCTGACTTTCGGAGGTATTGCCATGGCTACACTTTGGTTTTCTGAGAGAGGTAGGAGATGAAATGAAGAGGTTGGCTTCAGCCGCACTGCCAAGGGGTCTGTGGCTGGACTAAGGACATGGACATTGGCTTTCCGGGCAATCTGAGATGTTGGTTAACCAAAGTTTTGGAGCTCTGGGGGGAATGACCAGGTGTCAGTTTTGTAAATTTTATAAAGACAATGCTTGCCTTCAGTATTTGGGTAACTATCATAGGCTAAACAATAATGATGACGCAAAGAGCTAGCTTAAGAAATAAAAAAATGAAAATAAAGTGAAACCTCTTTGGATGTGCCCAGCTCAGTGCTGAGCTGAATGAAGGAAGGGACTGCCACCGTTCTCCTTTGCTGGGCTGAGGGACACAAGCACAAAAAGCAGCCAAAGCACAGAAATCGCAAGCCCATGCACCTCACTGCCCTCCTGCACCACCCCTGCCATCCCCAAGGATGCCTGTCCCCTCAGCACACAGCTTCCCCCATACTCTGATACAGGGAAAAATCTGTTAATGTAAAAGTCAAGGACAACTGGAAAGGGAAAAAAACAGGAAGCTATCACCAAAAGACATCATGAGAAGTATATCCGTTAGGATTAAGTTTGACTTAGAATAACAATTCCAAAATAAGAGTGGTCTCAACAGACAGAAAGTGTTTTTGTTTGTTTTGTTTTGCTTTTTCTTCCTCATGTGAATGTCTGTAGGTAAGCACTTCAGGCTTAGAGTGGTGGCTTTGTTTCTCAAAGTCTTAGGGATTCAGCCTACTTCCAGATCACCGTTGTGCCATCTGTAAGAAGTGGTTCTTATTTATTTATTTATTTATTTATTTATTTATTTATTTATTTATTTATTTATATGTTTATTCCTTTTTGAGAGAGACAGACCATTCACACAAATAAACTCAAAATGGATAAAGGACCTGAATGTGAGACAGGAAACCATCAAAACCCTAGAGGAGAAGCAGGAAAAAACCTCTCTGACCTCAGCTACAGCAATTTCTTACTTGACACATCTCCAAAGGCAAGGGAATTAAAAGCAGAAATGAACTAGTGGGACCTCATGAAGATAAAAAGCTTCTGCACAGCAAAGGAAACAATCAACAAAACTAAAAGGCAACCGACAGAATGGAAAAAGATATTTGCAAATGACGTATTGGATAAAGGGCTAGTATCCAAAATCTATAAAAAACTCACCAAACTCCACACCCGAGAAGCAAATAATCCAGTGAAGAAATGGGCAGAAAACATGAATAGACACCTCTCTAAAGAAGACATCCAGATGGCCAACAGACACATGAAAAGATGCTCAATGTCGCTCCTCATCAGGGAAATACAAATCAAAACCACACTCAGATATAACCTCACGCCAGTCAGAGTGGCTAAAATGAACAAATCAGGAGACTATAGATGCTGGCGAGGATGTGGAGAAAAGGAAACCCTCTTGCACTGTTGGTGGGAATGCAAACTGGTGCAGCCGCTCTGGAAAACAGTGTGGAGGTTCCTCAAAAAATTAAAAATAGACCTACCCTATGACCCAGCAATAGCACTGCTAGGAATTTACCCAAGGGATACAGGAGTACTGATGCATAGGGGCACTTGTACCCCGATGTTTATAGCAGCACTCTCAACAATAGCCAAATTATGGAAAGAGCCTAAATGTCCATCAACTGATGAATGGATAAAGACATTGTGGTTTATATACAGAATGGAATACTACGTAGCAATGAGAAAGAATGAAATCTGTCCTTTTGTAGCAACGTGGATGGAACTGGAGAGTGTTATGCTAAGTGAAATAAGTCATACAGAGAAAGACAGATACCATATGTTTTCACTCTTATGTGGATCCTGAGAAACTTAACAGAAGACCATGGGGGAAGGAAAGGAAAAAAAAAGGTTAGAGAGGAGGGAGCCAAACTATAAGAGACCCTTGATGGGGGGTGGGAGGGAGGGGAGGGTGGGTGAGGGGTATTGAGGAGGGCATCTGTTGGGATGAGCAGTGGGTGTTCTATGGAAACCAATTTGACAACAAGTTTCATATTAAAAAAATAAATAAAAAACATTTTATTTTATTTTTTTAATTTTTTTTTTCAACATTTTTTATTTATTTTTGGGACAGAGAGAGACAGAGCATGAACGGGGGAGGGGCAGAGAGAGAGGGAGACACAGAATCAGAAACAGGCTCCAGGCTCCGAGCCATCAGCCCAGAGCCTGACGCGGGGCTCGAACTCACGGACCGCGAGATCGTGACCTGGCTGAAGCCGGACGCTTAACCGACTGCGCCACCCAGGCGCCCCAATAAAAAACATTTTAAAAAAAGAAGTGGTTCATATCTTCATGGTCTAAAATGGATGCTAGAACTCCAGCCATCTTCTAGGTACAGGGTAAGGTAGAGAGCCAAGGTGGGGTGAAGAATACATGCTGGTTATCTTTAAGGAAGTGTTCTGGAAGCTGGCCCTGCTCTTTTGCTTATAGGTCCTCGTCCAGGACTTAATCACATGGTCCCATTCAATGCAAGGCAGGCTGGGATGTTGTGGAAACCAGATGATGAAGTCTGTTTGCTGGGAGAGAATTGTGGGTCTCTTTGAGTCCCAGGTAATGACTTTCTCTTCTTTTTGTTTTCTCTGACTCCCTTTGCTGCCTCACTGTGTCCAGAACCTATACTGTGACAATACTCCATAACCCACTCCTTCCAATGTGATCTCAACCTACATGGAAGCTGTGTTGGTCTTCAGTTACTGCCAGGGGCTCAGGTCCAGAGGGTCCTTCTTATTCACAGCCCAGGACAGGGCTATGTAGAAGCTTTTAGCATGAGCCCCTTATGCCCTCGAAGAGGGATTGGCAAACATTTTCTGTAAAGGATCAGACAGTAAATATTTTTGGCTTTGCTGGCGATAGAGTGTCTGTTACAACTACCCAACCCTGCACTGTAGAGTGAAAGTAACCACAGGCAATGCATAAATGAGTGGGCATGCTATATGTCAGTAAGACTTTATTTTTGGACATGGAAGTTTAAGTCACATATAATTGTCACATGCCATGAAAGATGATTATTCCTTTGATTGTTTTTCAACCATTTAAAAATGTGAAAAAAATGTTCCTGTGACATATAAAAATATGATGGGTCTGACTGAGCCCACTGAGCCCAGGTTTGTCAACCTCTGCCTCAAAAGATAAGGATGTAGGGTAACCACAAGTGAGTCCATAGGTGACACATGGAAATGGTATCACAGAGGACTGGTGCGGGCACTGAGCCAAGCCTGGTCCATAAGCCTCACCATAGCCCCTTGAGCAGCCCACATTGTGAGTCAGATTGGACAGATGAGGAAATGGAGGCCCAGAGAGGCCAACCAACTTGTCCAAGATCACACAGCTAGCAGGAGATTCAGCCTCACTCAGAGGCTTTGTCAAAGCCCAGGGCTGTGTGTCACTGACAAGCCTGTGGTGCCTGCATGGGGTGACTGGAAAGGATGAAAAGTACAATCAGGGAGCATCCTGCAGCATCACTCTTTGGCCAAATGCTGCAAAGGGACACAGAGGCAGGCGCCTGCCAGGAGGACTGTTGCGGGTCAGAGTGGACTCTAGAGTCAGAGACCTGGGTTCAAATCCTTCCGCACCATCTATGAGCTATGTGGACTCAGGCAAGGTACAGGACATGCCTGAACCTTAGTTCCTTTGACGGAAACACAGGCATAATGACATTACCCGTTTCGTGGAGTTGCTGGGAAGGTGGTATGTGAAGTGCTTAGCCTGTGCAGGCACAGAGTCACCGGATTGTCAAATACAGTAAAACCTTGGATGGCGAGGAGCTTGTTCTGGGAGTGTTCCACAAGATGAGCAAACATTTCTATAAATTTTAACTTGATAAACGAGCGATGTCTTGCGATACAAGCGGGACGTGATGCTGAATGTCACATGATCCCACCTGAGCCAAGGTTCTTGAAATTCGCCTTGATATACGAGTGCTTTGTATTACAAATATGTTTCCGGAACAAATTATGCTCGCAAACCAAGGTTTTCCTGTACAGGTCCAGGGACTTTACTGTGGGAAGAAGCACAGGCAGTGTCTCCACCAGGAGGGGCAGGAGCACAGGAGACTTGGGGATGGCGTTGCTATTTCAGGAAACATTCAAATTCCAGGGGAGAAATGCTTTGGCCTGGGCTGGCTGGGAGGAGAAGGCCAGGGTGATGGAACTAGCTTTCTTGTGTTCCCTCTCCATCCTGTGCCCTCTGCTAGGGGTCCGGGGGCTGGAGAGGAGCAGAGCAAGACCGTCCCAGAGTGGCTGCCTGTTTGTGGGAAGAAAAAAATACACAGTTTTGAAAACTTAGAGATATGGGTAAAGCTGGATTTTGCCACCTCCTGTGTTCAGCCGGCTCAGCCCCAATCATAGCACACAGGACGCTGGGAGCTCCACTCCACAAGCTGGGGACTTGAGAATTAGTTTATTAAGCATTTGTTGCATGAAGGCAGTGTTTTAGGAGAGATTTGCACACATTTCCTTGTTCATTCCTTACAATAATCCCCTTGGGGAGGTTCTATCAGCCCCAAGTTAAGATGAGAAAACTGGGGCACAGAGTGGTTAAGTAACTTTTCCAAGGTCACTCAGTAAAGTCAGGCTCATAGCCCAGGCCTCCTGCCCAGAGGCCACATCCTCTCCCCTTATAGATCATCGTTTTGAGCTTGTTGTACAACAGAACCCCCGTGGGCAGCTTGTTAAAAAATGTAGACACCTGCTCCCCTACCCCGAGATTTTGATTTAGTAGGTGTGGGGAGCAGCCCAGGTATTTGCATGTTCAACAAATACCCCAGGTGATTCTGGTGCATGCCCAAGTTTACGAAGCAGCCCTTCTAGAAAACACTGGGGTGGTGGAGACCCTATAACCGTGGCACAAATGGGAGCCAGCTGCAGAGACTTACACTGTGAACGAGCTTCAGGAGAATCACAAAACAGATGTTGACTTTGTTTTTAAACATCCAAACCTCAGTTAAATTCAACAAAGCTGAGAGTAAAAGTGTTTCTAATAGAAAGGAAACCTGATCTAAACAGGCTGATGCACCAGAGGAGGGAACAAGGAGGCCAATGGGACAGCTGTTTGGGCAGGAAGAAGGGCTATTCATTCCCCCCCCCGGATGCCCTGAAGCTCTGAGGATGTCAACTGTCCTCTGTGCAGGGAGAGGGGGCTGTGTGTGTGTGTGGGGGGGGCGAGGGCACGGGGAGGGCCCTGGCAGCCCGGCCACTGCAGGTGGGGAGTAAACCTGAGCGCAGGCAGCCTCTTCACCCCCCCGCGGCGAGGACTTGGGGTTTCTCTACCCCAGCCCATCTGGCTCCAGACGTGCTCGCTAATGCAGGCCGGGAACTGTAAGGGTCACCAAGGGTTCTGAGCTGCAGATCGCGGTTAACTGGGTTCCATTTGATTCCTCGCCTTCCTCAGAAACAGCCCCTTGCCCCTACAGCATGCGCCCTAGGTCTGGCTGGGAGAATCCTGTTTTGCTCTCGTCCATCAGCTTCATTTCTCAGCATCATCTCTGACCTCCTATTCTTTACCTCTTATGTACTTAGAGGTGTTTTAAGACAAAACATTTAAAAAAGTGAGCAGCGTAAGGAAACTCAGCTTCCCTCCAAGGAAGATGAGATATACTTGGCTTTATCAAGATTTGTGTGACAAATCTCTGAGGTTTCTTACCTAGTGAGGCCAGCCTCCAGGGTGCTGTGTCACTGAGTTCCTGAAAAAGATGCCACTCCAGCTGGCATCCGGGTAGAAATGGGTAGAGAGGGCTGGGGCAGTCCTAATCTTTCTTGGGGACAGTGTGGGGATGGAGAAATGGGTACGGTGGCAGAGGGTCCCCAAAGGGGGGATGCTCAGGGGCAAAGGTCCTGCTGGCTGGTTTCTGGAACAGGGCATGAGCTGTCTCAGGGAAACGGTGAGTACAGGGATACAGGCGATGGCAGTTTGGGGTGAGAAGGAGGACTCCTGGGGGTGAGAGATGGTGGTGAGCCTCGGGACTGGGGAGCACAGCTCTGGGGGAGGTTTGCTTGCTTATCCCAAGAGACAAGGGAAAGTAGCTGTTTGTTGTCTACATGCAGTGGAGAATCAGGTGGTGCCCATCCCCTCCTGCCTCCCACCTGGGACCCCGAGATCCTCTTCTCTTTGGGAGGAAGCCAGAAGGCACTCAAATGCACTAGAGAAGAGGAACAGAGACACGAATGGGAAAACATGGAGGAAGAAAGACTGTAAAGCAAAGATGCCAGAAAATAAGAGAAGTGGGGGAGGGGAGCTCAGAGAAAGGGAGAGGCAAACACATACCAAAGAAAGAAAAAGAGAGGAGGCTAGTCAGGGTTAGAAAGGGAAAGAGGGGTGCCTGGGTGGCTCAGGAGGTTAAGCGTCTGACTCTTGACTTCAGCTCAGGTCACAGTCTCACGTTTCCCGGGTTTGAGGCCCGCATGGGGCTCTGCACGGACAGTGAGGAGCCTGTTTGGGATTCTCTCCCTCTCCCTTCCCTCCCTCTCTGCCCCTCCCCTGCTTCTGCATGCTCTCTCTCTCTCCAAATAAATAAATAAACTTAAAAAAAAAGATTACAAAAATTTTTTAATGTTTATTTATTTTGAGAGAGAGAGACAAACAGAGTGTGAGTGGGGGAGGGAAGGGGGAGAGAGAGAGAATGAGAGAGGGAGACAGAATTTGAAGCAGGCTCCAGGCTCTGAGCTGTCAGCACAGTGCCCGACGCGGGGCTTGAACTCACGAGGTGTGAGATCATGACCTGAGCCGAAGTCGGACGCTCAACTGACTGAGCCACCCAGGCGCCCCCCAAAAAAAGATTTTTAAAAGGGTTGCCTGGGTGGCTCAGTCGGTTAAGCATCTGACTTCGGCTCAGGCCACGATCTTGCCGTTCATGAGTTCGAGCCCCGTGTGCTGTGCTGACAGCTCAGAGCCTGGAGCCTGTTCTGGATTCTGTGTGTGTCTCTCTCTGCCCCTCCCATGCTCGCACTGTGTGTGTCTCTCTCTCAAAAATAAAATAAAATAAAACATTAAAAGGAAATAAAAGAAAAAAGAAGAAGAAAGAAAGAGAAAGAAAGGTGGTCAAAGTCCCAGAGAGACCATGGATCACGACGTGAACTCCCAGTCAGTGTGGCCTTGCCCTGAGCTCGCTGACCTTGCAGGGGCTTCCTTGGGTCCCAGGGGTTTGAAGTGGGCCTGTGGTGAGGCAGTCTTCCACAGGAGGTGGGGGAGGTAGGAAGGCCTTTGGAATGAAGGAAAGAGAAGGCAAGAAGAGGGGGCCCTCAGGGGCTCTCTCATGGTGAAGTGCGAGCTGGGGGAATCAGGTACAGTTGTAATAATGGCACCGCCTGTGAGGCAGAAGACATGGGACAAAGCGTGTGCAGTAGTGGCCTCAGCAGCGGTGCCCAGAGACTGTTCTACACATGGTGATGAGAGATTGCAGCATCCCAGGGCGGGGGGGGGGGCCCAGGGACTACAAGGAGGAGTCCATCCCAGAGGAGGCATTTATAAGGCAGAATCCATGTGGCTTGTTTGACCAGCTGCAGAGGAAAGGGAAGAACCCAAGTCTATTCCTGAGTTAACATCTCGAGTAACTGGTGGGTGCTCAGGCCAGCAACCAACAGGCGATAAAGGAAATGCAGACTTTGTGGGAGAAATCAGGTGTGTTGCACAATTGATGTTTGTATCTGCACAGAAAACTATACCTGGCCAATAAACACACAGTTATGCTCAAACTCACTCTTAACCAAAGACCAAAAGTTAAAACAAGATCATTTACCTATCCAACTGACAAAGAGACTAGATTAAAAAATACTCACTATTGGCAAGAACATTGGTCAACAGCTGCTCTCATACATTATTGATGGGGGTATAATTTGTGCAATCATTTTTGTGCGCGGTTTGGAAGGAGTTATTAAAATGTTTAACGCGCTTTCTGTTTGACCCCATCATTCTACTTCAAAGAATGTATTCAACAGCTGGGAAAAATAGAGACATAAGGCTACGCCCTGGAGCATTGTTTATATTCACAAGAACACCCCCATTCCCTCCACTTTCCAACTATGTGATTTGGGGCAAATTACTTAACCTTAACCTGTGCATGTTTCTTCACTTGTATAATTGGTACTATTAGTACTTATGTCATTAGTTTGTCAGGAGGATTAAATGAGATAATACAAGCCAAGTGCTTAGCATGGTGCCTGAGCTGTGGTCAGCACCCAGCTAAGGTTAGCAGCATATTCCCATTGACAATGAGGCTTCTGATGGCACATTAGTGGAAGGTCTCCTGGCATGGAAGAGAGTACCTGGGCATTGGGAAAGCACTGCGAGGCAAGGCTCAAAGTCCAGAGCAGACAGGAAAGAAGAAGAGTCTGTTTCTGAGGGGTACACCTCAATCATAAGAGGAAAGGAAGCATAAGGCTCAGAGAGGGTCTGGAAAGACATGTAATAGTGGTTGGTGGAGAGGAAAGGGGGTCTGGGGATTCTGAGTTTTGTGCTTGGGGGAATATGTGAACCAATGAGCTCCAAGATTCCTGCTGACAAGTGAGAAGCCTGGCATGAGCCCCAGAGTCTCAGAGTGGATTCCCTAATTAATGTTCCCTTGATGCGGAAGTATTACTGGGCTTCCAGAACAAGCAGGCTAGGGAGCGAGGGCAGTAGAAGACACGAGCGGAGCCGTACCATCTTGGTTGGCCTGGTGCTGGGAACAGGGTTGAATGGTTCTAAGATGACTCAGACATGTGCAGAGCCTTAGACCTAGCAACAGGACCCAGTAGCATGTACCTGACTTTGTTCTCAGCAGCTGTGTCTGCAGGTTAATTCATTGTCCGCACTTGAATGGCCACAGATCTTTTGCATCCTATCTGCCTACTATTAGTGTTGTCGTTGCTCATGGGCTCAGAATTTAAATGATGTCCTGGGCTGGAGAGTCTCTTCTTTCCAGGCCCAACCAGGCATCTATGTGGTGATGCATCTAGAATGGAGTTTAAGAAGTAAGCAGACACTGTACAATGTATTTTGTGTGCCCAGAAATGGGTCTTGAAATTCCACCCTTCGAGATGCCCATGTTTGGGGATTCCAAAGTATCCCTGACATGTACATTAAACAATTATTTATTAACTCACACCTATCTGCAGATGCATTTGATCCTGTCACTTTCCCCTCTGAGCTGTGGTCTGTTTGAAAGACAGGGAGGGACTTGATGGGGAGGATGGAACAGAGGGCAGTTTCAGACCTTGTGCCTTTCAGCAAGGAAAGCCGGGTCTTAGCTTGATGCCAAGGCAGGGGATTCCTGGCTGGCTGATGAAGTGCATTGGACCACCAGAGGGGAGAAGAGAGTCTCAGCGATAAACCTGGCCAACTCTACAGGGTGGTCCAAGACTGACAGAACGCAGAGATCACAGGGCCTGGTGTCGGGGGATCTGCATTCCTGTCTCAACTTTGCAACTTAATAGCTCCAAGAAATGAACTCCCATCCCTGACCCTCCTCCCTTTTCTCAGCCATAAAGGAGGGTCAGTCATGCCTGCCCCAACCTGTTTGTGTGAGGGTGGCTGTGCTTTGGAGAATATGCCCACTGCTTTGCTAGAATACATAAAACAAGCACGTTGTCTTATGATTACTCTTGGAAATGTCCCCGTGGGGACTGGCCTCAGCTGGGTCAGTAGGGAGCTCGGCCTGGACAACTGATGTGACAGACTGGCCCTGTAGCCCCCACTGTGTCTCTCGGAGCCACACACAGAAGCACTTAAAATGACCCATTCATCTCTGCTGAGATCAAAACCTTAAAAAGAACAAGTTCAGCTGATAACAGGCTTCCTTCAGGGAGTTTCAAATGAACAATTCGGGGCCTGCTGATGCCGGGATAAGATGGACAAAGAAGTCGGGGTTCCGTTTCCGGCCTGGGGAACAGAGCCATCAGTGCAAGTGCCTGGGCCCTAGGGAACAGGCAAGCAAGAGTGTTTTTTTAACCGCCTATTCTGACACCTGTCCACAGAGCCCTGATACATCCAAGAGCAGCCTCGCAGGCCAGCCAATCACATGCAGGACATGGCCTGTCCCGAGGGGAGCAGGTGTCTGTTGAAAGTGGACAGGATGTTGGAGACACAAAGGACTGATCCTGCCCATGAGGGAGGGAGGAAAGGTTCGGACACGTGCCAGGGACAATGCCCAATAGCATTTCCTAAGGGCAGTAGTGGTGTGAGCAGACAGAATCCCCACCTGAAGTCACACCTGGTTCCAATCCCTATCCTGCCAGCTCTTAACTTTTCTCAGCCTCAGCTTCCTCACCTGTGAAAACAGAGGTGCGACTAGCAGTGTTCTTGGACCCGCTGTTGCTGTGAACAGTTCTTGTCTTACAGAGCACTGCGCAAGTAGCCCATCATTATTAAGGATACCCTGTTAGTCTCAGTGATACATTGTTAACGATTCAAGTGGGGGAGGGAGCATCTTTGAGGGGATGGGATTTATGTAGCCATCCCGTCATCAGGAAGCCTACTGACAAGTATCTCTAAAGAATTTTTGGTTGCAAATAATTGCTTGGTTTTACTTCAGCATCACAGGAATCACAGAACTCAGAGCCGGAAAAAAAATATGGATTAACCATCTAATTCAAGCAACTGATTTTACAGACAAGCTAAGATTCCATCTGATGTCTCTGCTTTGTGCAAGACTCCTGGCACAGACTAGGTGATCCGTAAGTACTTGTCAGACACATCTGAATTCATTCTCTGCCTAAAATGTAGCCAGTGCAGGGCAGGGACACCACTGAGCTGCATCGTGAGATGGAAAGAGAAAAATACAGGACCTGGGATTGAAGTGTGCAGGGGCTTTCCAGCAGTCCTCAGGTCTCTGAAATATTTCAAGTGCCTTTTAGAGAACACCATTCAATTGCATTCTTCTCTAAGTAAAATAATGCATATATGTCTGTGTGTATGAAGTGTGTGTGTATCTCGGAAGGGGTTAGTGGGGAGAAAAGAGTAAAGCAATCCTAATTTTTGCTGGTTACGTATCCTGAGTTTTCAGCCAGTTTAGTGTAGAGGCACAGTTCTTTCTCTTGCTGTTGGGAAAAAAAACCTCGGTTGAAAGTTAAATAATTTCATATCAAAATATGACATATATATGTATTACATCTGCATGCATGCATGTATATATCTATCTTGTGTAATTTGCGTTTTTATTATAAGAGACTCTCCTTACTAGCTGCAAAATTAACCTTGAGCTTTATTGCAGGGCTTCAACATCCTCTTGCCTAGCTACTTCCTCAAATGACCTAGATACATTTTGATCCCTGGATAGGGATAGCATGCTGCCCTGGGGTAGATTCTGTATTAGAAATTATTCAGGAGGTCGGGGCCACTTGGCAAGAGTCTGCTGTTCTTGACTTACAGAGTTTGGCTTTCTCATTGGGGTTGGGGCAGGCGGGGGACATACGCACTAGGGTTATTTTATAAATACGTACGTAAGCCTTGTTATTTGGTAGAAATTTTTCTAAGTGCTTATAAATATTAACTTATTCAATCCTCACAACCACCATATGATTTATTAATATTATCCCTGTTTTATAGATGAGGCTAAATAACTTGTTCAAATTCTACAACAATTTAGGAACCCTTGGAAGAGTCCTCTGCCAAGATTAGCATCACTTTGAAACAAAAGGAAACCTACTTGATGGCCTTTCTCTATTGGTGGGTGCTCTTAACTTTTAGGCGGGTCTTACATCCCTTTCAGAATCTGATGAAAGCTATAGACCCCTTCCTTAAAAAATAAACATATGCTGATAAACTCATCTACATCTCAAAGCCATCCATGGAACCCAAGTTAAAAACCCTTTATGTGGCAGAGGGATGCATCTGTACTTTCTGCCAGCTTCTTTCCCATGGGAGCCCCAAACCATAGAGACAGATATTCTGGAATCTGCTATCTGCTTTCTATGCCACATGTGCCTTCTATTTCAATTATTCTAGATTAGAAATCATCTAGGCAAAGTGATAATTATGGTGGTTATTTATGGAGGGCAGGATTCTTGGGTGTTTTCACATTCTGCGTGATGTATTTCTGCGATGTTCAAATATTCTCCTGAAGCATGTATCACTTTTATAATCAGAAATGGTATGAAATATTTTTAAAGAAAAAAGCCAAAATTTTTCATTATAGATATAATAAAAATGTGCAAAATTATGTACATACAAAGATATTAATGGCTGCTTTGCCTACAATCCTCCCAAAGGAGAGGCTAAATAAACTATGGGGCTTCCTTCAATGGACTGCTGTGTGGCTTCCAGAAAAACCTGCAAGGTAGCTGTAATGTACCATAACAGCCTCAAGATCCACCATCTGGAGAATAAAGCAAGATGTGGAATGGTGTAGAGCATGCTACAAGTTCATGGAGGCAAGATAAAGGAATATTGGTTGATGCATCTAATACCTCCGGAAAGATCAGAAAAACCTGGTGACAGCCACTGTCTCTGGAAAGCTAGAGCAGAAAAAAAATGGAGAATTATTTTCACTCCAGGCCCTTCCCTAGCTTTTAATTTTGTTCCATTTATGTATTACCCATCCAACAAGTAAATGATGTAAAAAAGAAAGGAATGTGAAAAGTCATCAAGACACCATTATGTGAGATGTGTCTTCATAGGACCTTGCACTGTCTGTCCTTCTGCGTGGAATGACTCTTTCTACCCCCACTCATGCTTTGGATCTGAGTTCAGTTGAAAGTTCCTCATTAAAATCTTCCCTGACCTTCCCAACCAGGTCAAAAGCCCTGCTGTCTGCTCTTGTAAATACCATGTGCCTTTCTATCCAAACCATTCCCAGATGCAGTTTTCCATACATTTCTGCGATTATTTGATTCCCATTTGTCTCTTCCCTCTAGGCTTAAGCAACCTTAAGAGAAGCGTTTTGGGTTTTGCTCACTGGAATATCCATAAAATTTAGGACATAGTAGTGTACCTGGCACACTAGTACATAGTAGGTAAATAGTGAATGAGTAGGTGAGTAGACATCCCCATCACCACCTCCATCACCCCCCCCCCCGTTTCTGCCAAGAGGTTCACAAACCTTCCCAAATACTAAGTACCTGGACCTCACAATTTCTTCAAGCTGTTCATTATACAGTTAGACAGCTCTCACGGTTGGAAATTTCAACCTTATTTGTTCATGTTGAGCTAAAATGAATCTCTGTGGCTTCTACCCCGGGATTTAATTCCACCCTTAGCACCACATAGAATGGAACTAATTCCCCTTTTTATATGGTGTTTCAAATATTTGAGCATCTATGGTCTTCTTTTTACCTGATGACAAATTGTCAGGTGTTTTAGCCATTACTAGCTGTGACCTCCTTGAGGGTAGGGAGCGTTTCATAGTTATCTCTGTATCTCTAGCCCTTAGCTCAGCTATGTTATTTAAATAGAATCAGTTTTTTTTATATGGCATCTTTTATATTACTGACTTCTGAACATGCTCCACTTTGCCTATGTTCCTTTTACAGTACTGGCCAAAATTCTTAAATATCGTAGCTTCGGTCTTCCTAGTGCACCTCCTTTATTTCATTGCTTATACCTTTAGTAATGCCAGCCTAGCTTCTCTAAGTTTTAGGGGCAGCCATTGATGACACATAATGAGTCTTGTTTATGAGGCTTTCTTTTTTTTCCTCCTTTGCAGAGCTCCTGTCTGTACCTTAGACCACTCCTGTGTGTCCGATCTGATTTATTAAAATACTACACTCAACTGCTATTGTTATAATGTTGGTTTGTTTCTCAAACTTTCCAAAGGCGGACCAACAACTTCATGAAACCCCATGAGTTCCACACCAAGGATAATGCAGTTTAAAAATACATCCACTTGGTTGTGGCAAATACTACCTGAGGCTGACTCACAGTGGGTTCAGATGGAACACCGACTTTACCCAATGAGTATCTTCAGAGAAGAGAGTGGGTTTGAGTTGCAAGTGAGAATTTAAAATTTTTTTTCAACGTTTTTTATTTATTTTTGGGACAGAGAGAGACAGAGCATGAACGGGGGAGGGGCAGAGAGAGAGGGAGACACAGAATCGGAAACAGGCTCCAGGCTCCGAGCCATCAGCCCAGAGCCTGACACGGGGCTCAAACTCACGGACCGCGAGATCGTGACCTGGCTGAAGTCGGATGCTTAACTGACTGCACCACCCAGGCGCCCCTCAAGTGAGAATTTTAAAAAGGCCAACCTCTTTAATCCTCAACTGTCACTAGATCCATTCTCGAGGGCTCTCACAATGCTGAGTCTAAGCTCTTAGCACTAGAGGCTCCTGGGTAAATGTGAGCATGGGCACATCATTGCTAATGTGCACAGTGCTTGGCAGAATGCCATGAGGCCAATTCATCGAATGTAGCTTCTCTTTTAGCCAAGAACAAGAAGAGACCCAGTCAATCTCCAACATTGTAATAATTCCTCTATGGAGAACATGTCCTGACCTGGTAAAGGGATGCATGTGATGATTTAGTTTCTTTTCCCCATATTCAGCTTTCATGAGCTATATGACAAATGGGTAAAAGATCAGAGCATGCTGAGAACTAATGAACCAGAGGGAGAAATTCATTTAATGACTTAAGTGTGCTTTATCTAATGTGAAATGTAGGTCAATTCACTATAAATTTATTCATGGGGATTATTTGTCCTTAGCCTGGTTACATGGCATGTGCTACAAGATTCTGGCCCTGTGTGAAACAGAACAGACCCTGCTTGTCCCTCCCATCCTTCTCCGTCTCTCCCTATCCCATCCTCCCTGCCCCCCACAGGGGGCAGGCGTCTAGCAACATCCGTCAATGCTTGTCTCAGTAGAAAAGACTGCTTTTCAAACTATTCAAAAAATCGATTTGGGGCTCTTTATGACATTTCTTGAGGCATTGGAAAGATCTAAAACCTGAACACCTACACAGAAATTCAGATCTATTGCTGAGTTAGCAGCCGGTACAAAGATCAGGCAAGAAAAGGGGTATTTCATCACTCTGTGGGGCTAGCAGGCTATGTGTCTCCAGGCAAAGTCATCAAACACAGCAACCAGGGAGCACATCTTACAAAGTTTGGCTAGCAACTCTTAATTCTAGTTTAAGAAAGCCAAGACGGGAATCTTATGGGGCTCGTTGTCGTCATCATCATCATCATCATCATTATTTTATTAAATGAAAATGAGAAACTGAACAGGCCAGCTTGCGTTGGTGTCCCATTAGCTTCATTAGCTTTTCTTACCTCTTAAAAGGTAAAAAACGAATTTGATTTGATTTGATTCAAATAGAATGTTCAGTTCTTGGTGCTAAAAGACAGGCCAGGAAAGCAATTTGATTAAAGATTTGAACAAAGACTTGAGACATTTACTTGTTCAAAATAGATGTTCATGAGATACATATTTTGAAAGGAAGAAATTTGTGGGGGGTTAGTTCACATTGGTATAATTTGTGGTTTCGCCAGCAGTGTGAAAATCTTGTGGTTGTCAAAAATCACTTTTCTGCCTTGGAAAAGAAAAACAAATGGAATTTTTTTTTCCTTTTCTAATTTAAGCTTAGGGTTAATTTGAGAAGGAAGATGTAGGGAAATACTAAGACACATTCACTTGGCATTGTGTGCTTAGCAAGTAAAGCCAAAAATTTCATATTTTCCCCAAACCAATTTCATCTCCAAGACAATGAGAGATGTGACCTTTTTATGATTCTGTAAATTCCAATTAATTGTACAAAAAAAGAACATTACTTTTGGGTTTTTTGGGTTTTTTTTTTTTGTTTTTTTGTTTTTGTCTCCCTAGTAAAAGAACCAAACTGCTCTGGTTAAATGACTTCTCCTTGTCTCCTTTATGGAACATTTGTATAAAGCCATGGAAAACCCTAGAAAAGTCTTCAGGTTACTTCTTTTTTTTTTTAATTTTTTTTAATGTTTATTTATTATTGAGAGACAGAGAGCCAGGCACAGAATGTGAGCAGGGGAGGGGACAGAGAGAGGGGGAGACACAGAATCCAAAGCGGGCTCCAGGCTCTGAGCTGTCAGCACAGAGCCTGACGCGGGGCTCGAACTCACAAACTGTGAGATCATGAGCTGAGCTGAAGTCGGTCACCTAACCAACTGAGCCACCCAGGTGCCCCTCAAGTTACTTCTTAAATCCCATAAAAAGATAATATTAAGTCACATTGTTCCTGGAAGACCTGGCTTTGGAATATAAGTAATAGTAATGCCCTATATTGGTTTCAAACTTTACACTTTATAATGTGCTTTCAGTTATACTGTTTTGTCTGATTCTCATACTGTCCTATGATTCTCAACAGAGTTTGGTCTTCTCTGGGGGGGTTGAGTTGTGTAGTCCCCAGGAAAGGTCAAATCCCTGACCTGATATTTCCTGACCACAAAATCCAGAACCCATGGTTTGGTGTCCAGGTAAATAAGTTAACTTGCCTTTAGAGAACTAGATGTAACAAAACTCTCCCCAAATTTAAGCCCAATGAGGGACACTAGGATCTGAGGCTGCCTGGGGGTCTCATGTCTCCCACCGCTTGGGTGCATGGACTCATCAAGAGGAATGGCTAGCAGAGTTGTCCAACCTGTTTAGATTCCTATTCTCTCCCTCTCAGTTTCACCAAGTGTTTGTTACATCAAGCAGGGTCCAGACAGGAAAACAGAAACCACACTAGGCATACAAGGGATTGGTTACATAGGTGGTAGAAGGGTTCAGAAGAAGAGAGCCGAGAGGCCAAACAAAAGAGAGTGAAGCAACCTAGCAGTTCCCGACTTCTGGAAACCTCTTCCACCCCTTGGCCGAAGGAGAACTGAAAGAGGAGGTGTAACCAGAACCTAGGGGCTAGGATCACTGGAGTTCCACTGGAACAAGGCAAGCCAATTCATCAGGAAGCAGAGCCAAAAAGATGCCACCCAAGAAAAAAAGGAGAGGGAGAAAGACCCTAGCCTGTTTTTCCTGCCCTCCAGTGTCCCACTAGCACCTCCCATTGGTGGAAAGCAGTTGGAAGACGCAGGCTGTGGGGCTGGGCTCCGCTGCCCAAGACACAGAGCAGGTAGAGGGTGAGAAACGGAACTGAGGGCAAACAGAATCAGGGCCGGCATAATAACTGAATCTCTCTTTGGGCCAATTGTAGCCTTGAATTCCTGTTTGTTCAATGTGCATATGCTGTGACATCACTGTATCTATTACCATTTCCAACTTAACAGGTGACGAAACTAAGATTCAGATCAAATAATTTGCCCAAGGTTACCCAGGTCAAGTGTCAGAGCCAAGTCTTCTGTTTCTTATGTCCACTACCTTTGCCGCTACTGCTGGTGCCTTCCATATAAATATGCTAGAAAAGGGCTAAGATCATCAGAGTTTTTAAAAAACACTTTTGTAGACTCTTAGGATGGAAATAGCCTGGGGCATTTCAAACCGTGTGTTCTAGAGCTCTGAGGTCCACAGAACACCCCACAAGTCAGAGTCAACAGAATCCCATACTCCACCCCTCACTTCAAACTGTTTACCGATTTAATCCGTTATGCATTAGGATTCTACTAAGACTTTATGTTAAGAAAATGATACTGCTAAAAGAAGAAAATAAAATTGTTCTAGCCGGTCTCTCTCAGAATGAAGTCACCCAGGCTCACAGAGGGTCTAGCTGACAGGAGACTTAAACCCAGACTTACAAGCAGGTGTTCTGGCTTGACACTTAAGGCTCTAGCCAGCGAACCATGCTGTAGGCGTCATGACCAGTTAAGAGAGGGTGACAGTGTGGCAAGGGAAAAAGTGAGAAGTGGCAGGGAAAGGCAGGAGAAGGATAGAGATGGCTCAGAGAAAGATGACCTGAGTTAAAAACAGAATGAAATCCACCTGAGGATACTGCTTCAAGCCTTTAAAGCCACTGTGTTTTTAAATTTGGGGCAAAACCAAGGACAATTCTGTCGAAAATGAGACCCATCCACAGAAGGGCTAAGAGAAATCAAGGATAGTAGCCAAAAAGTGGAAACAATTCAAATGTCCATCAGCTGGTGAATGGGTAACTTGAGAAATACCCACACAATGGAATATTGCAACGTTGTCGACATTATGCCAAGTAAAGGAAGTCAGACATAAACCACCACATATCGTTTGATTCCATTTACATGAAATGTCCAAAAGAGGCAAATCTGTCAAGATGGAAAATAGATTAGTTGTTGTCTGGGGGTTGGGGTGCAAACAGGTAATGGCTGCAAATGGGCATGAGGTTGCTTTTGGGGGGTGAATGGGAAATGTACTCAAACTAGATTGTGGTGATGGTTGCACGGCTGTGAATATACTAAAAATCATTGAATTGTACACTTAAAAAGATTGAATTTTATGGCGTGTTAAGTTTACTTCATTAAATTCTTAGAAAAAAAAAAAAAGCAGATGTGGCACCTGGGTGGCTCAGTCAGTTAAGCATCTCACTTCAGCTCAGATCTCACCGTTCATGAGTTCGAGCTCCGCATCAGGCTCTGTTCTGACAGCTCAGAACCTGGAGATGCTTTGGATTCTGTGCCTCCCTCTCTCTCTCTCTGCCCCTCCCCCTGTCTCAAAGATACATAACCAATAAAAAAAAAAATTAAAAATAAAAAAATAAATAAAATAAACAGATAAAGCAAGGGCTGACGCTAACCTGTGGTCTTGAAGGTACAAAAACTAACCTCTAAAAATCTCATGAGGGAAGAAAATCTTGCATCAGCTACTCAGGTAAATGAGGGATGGCCCCTCCTACATTCCCGGGTTTTGTCATGGAGGGCACCAACTGTTATTTTGAGCCCAGTAATGGCTCTGTCAGGTAGCACAATGCTGCCTTTGAGATTGCCCAGCACTTCCATTCCCGGGTTTACAGACTCTGAAAGCTACATGGCTGCAGGTTTGGGATGAACATAATATGAGCATTAAAAGGATTCTCACACCAGAGCACTTGGCGTCCTTTATTATAATGACCTATTTACTCCTCTGTAGGCTGTCAACTTCATGAGATCAAGGACATGAGCCATCTTATTCGCTATTTTCTCTCACCACAGAGCACATGCTTGGCTCATGGTCCATTCTAAATAACTACTTGTAAAGAATTAAAAATTTGGGGGGAACCCTATAAATAAATAGAGAAGCTGATTCAATGACCATGGATTAAGCCAACAACCATGTAATGGGAATATGCCAAGCATCATCCCATATGTCATTGTATTTAATTCCCACAACATCTCCATTAGGTAGATATTATAATGCCATTTTTCACTTGAGGAGCTGAAGTTTGAAAAGGTTAAGTGACTGGTTCAAGGTGGCAGAGAGGGCTTTCCAGCCAAGATCTCCTGAAGCCAGGTTGAGGGCAGTTTCACTACACTTGAGTTTCTTAAGAGCAGAGTTAGGCTTCTGTTTGTCCATCATATAACACTTTAGATTTCTCTGATGATTTGTATCAGATATACACAAAAGGACCATGTGTTAAAAGTTCAATGCTTTTCATCGAGATATGCCCATAGCTGCTTAGTGATTAAAAAAAGAAATGTACAGATAAATAAAATTGAAAGGCAGACTCTATCACAAAGGTCCCAGACAAGTAGCTATCAAATGAAAGATAGTTTTTATATGTTAGAAATCTGTCCTAGGAATGGATTCAACTAAAGATGACTGTATATGATTGCCTGCGCTTTGCATACTACTCCTAAAATTTTATTAAATTCTCCTTTGGGGCTCCCGGGTGGCTCAAACTGTTAAGCGTCTGACTTCGGCTAAGGTCATGATCTCAAGTTCGTGAGTTCAGGCCCTGTATGAGGCCCTGCGCTGGCGATGCAGAGCCTGCTTGGGAGTCTTGCTCTCTCCTTTCTCTCTGCCCCTCCCCTGCTAGTGCTTTCTCCCTCTCTCAAAATAAATAAATAAAAACTTAAAAAAAATTCTCCTATGGGAAGAAAATAAACTATACTGGATACTTTACTGACCAACTCTTAGTAAACGTATGTGACAAACCTTACCTGGACCACAGACCTGGGTGAAGAAATACAGGCTTCCAAAGGGAGTTGTAATTGCTTTGTGCACTGTTCCTTTTGATTGTCCCCTCTTGATGTGTGGTCATCACTATGCTGCAGAGAGGAAAGATTCCTTTCTTGACTCCTTCCGTATTCTCACCTCCCAGAGTTAGCTGCTTACACAGAGCTGGTGGCTGAACTGTTTCTAAAATCTTCTCTTCCTTTCCTTCCTACCACCTCCTTCTCTTTATCTACTGACTAACTCCAGGGCCTTAAACAGGCCCATTCTTTAGTCTTTAGGTAAGCTGTTCAGGAATAATGAGACCTTTGATATTTTGACTCTTACTTGACACAGAAGAAGACAAGCATAATCAACCATGTATTCCTATGGAGAACGTGGCTCAAGGCATCATATATAATGCCAGAGACCAGGTCAGATTAGGCCTCCAGTCTCTAGAGTGCTGGTTCTGGCTTTTGTTTCCTCCTATGTCAGCAAAAACAAATAGTTGATTAAAAGCCTAGATGCCCAGGGTTGAGGAAGACTTAAAAATATACTTCTGATCCATTTCAAAATATATTTCCAATAGATAATCCCTACTTCCTGTGCCTCAAATTCCTAAAGACTCAAGGAAATGTGGTCTCACAACTAGCCCATCTTGGACCTCAAAACATTTAGGCAAGCCTAGGAGATTATTAATCCAAATCCAGATATAGCATATTACAATCTTACTTGTAATCTGTATATCTTTGGAGAATTCAAAAATTTTACTTTCCTCCTTCACCATCAGTCTTTTGCCACAAAAACCAAAACATTTTTTTAAATAGCCCAACCATTTTTCTAATGTGATTTTTGGTAAAAGCTCTCAAAGACCACCATAAATGACCTCAGACCCAGAAATGGAGAGTTTAAGAGTCTGAGAAAAACTCCCAAAGCTACTCCATGTCCCTAAGCTCCCTCGGTGCCTCTCTGAACGGGCCTTCCGTTGTTGCCTGTCCCAGAACTAACCCCACACAAAGGAGATTTTCCCTTCTGATTCTTTTATTTCTGGCATTCATATCCTTCCCACACTGAATAGGGAATTGCAGAAATGTTGGAGTCTGCCTTCAGACGTGAGCTTCTAAAAGACACTGTGGCTTCTGTCTTGCTCTCCTGTATCACTCCCTCTGGGGGAAGCCAGCTGCCATGTTGTGAGGACCCACAAGCAGCCTGTGGAGAGGTCCACCTGGGAAGGATGTGAGGGCCAACAACCAGTGCTAACCTGCCAGGCACATGAAGGGAAGCCTTTTGGCTGCAGCAAGCTGTCAGAAGCCTGCAGCTCTGGCAGACATCTTGACTACAACCTCATGAAAGCCTTGAACCACACCACCCAGCTAAGCTGCTCTGGAATCCTGACTCCACAGAAACTGTGGGATAATAAATATTTACTGCTTAAGCCGAAAGTCACCTGAATATGTGACTCATGATATGATAGATTTGGTCAGAAAATTAACCACTAGATTCCAGTGACTGGACTCACTCTCAGAGGGGAGAGATGGGAGGTTGCAGCGAGAAAGGGAAAGACCAGTATATTTTACATCAATGATCTGCTTTTTAAAACATGTTCTTTGACTTTAGCTGCTGTTAGTCTTTTCTCTCTTCTCCTTTCTTTCCATGAGCAGGATCTAAGCAGACTGATGTTGGGTGGGGGCGTGCCCCACCCACATCTAAAGCTGCTCAAGTATCAGTGGAGAAGTACTTGAGTGGGAATGATGAGCAGTCATTTTCTTTCTTTTGCTCTTTAAAAAAAAAAAAAAAAAGACTTTCTAATTCCAGAACCCACCATAGAATAAAATCAGCTTTGTCTTCATAAGGACCTTAGTGTCTTAAAAAAAAAACCAAAAAAAAAGGTCCAAATAATAACAGTGGTGAAGAAATGAGATCCTGCCATGGGACCTTTCTGGATAAAACTAGACACTTACACAAACACACTCAGGAAATTAATAGCCAATTTTCCAGGAGGAAAGGTTAATTGTGGAGACTATTTCAAGGATCAGTCCTGGGAATTATGACATATTGGACAAAAGGAAAATGGAATTGCAAGTGAGCAGATAAAATACTTGAGAGTGGCTAAATTTAATTATAAAATATAAAGTTTAGGGATTCTCAAGTTTAAGTGCTTGTAAGAATCACTTGGTGAGAGGCTGGAGGGGGTTGTCCACAAATTCAGATCGCAAATCCTCAACCCCAGAGATTCTAATTTAGTAGGGTCTAAGACTGAGTCCAGGAATCTCTGATTTTGATGAGCATAGTAAGTTGTTTGTCCAGTCAAAGGTGTGCAGATTACACCTTTAGAAAAACTTAGTTAATATACATAAGATGCCGTAATCAAATACTGTATCGATTAAAATTGTGGAAGCTAAAAAAGTCCAGAAATACTAGGCAAGGGTCGGACAGCATACAAGCAAGAGAGATGTCATACAGACAAGTGCCCGTCAGATATTTCCAGCAAATATTTCAGTTGTTCTAAACATCTAGGCACTGTCCATCTCCTAAAATGGAACCATGTTGGATTTTTAATACCTCAAAGTCCAATCATTGTACAGTGGCAACCAAAAAGGGTATTTTTTGTAGGGGTGCCTGGGTGGTTCAGTCGGTTAAGCATCTGACTTCAGTGCAGGTCATGATCTCATGGTTCGTGGGTTTGAGCCCCTAAACCAGGCTCTTTGCTGACAGCTCAGAGCCTGGAGCCTGCTTCAGATTCTGTATCTCTCTCTGCCCCTCCCCCCTCATGTTCTGTCTCTGTCTCTCTCTGTCTCAAAAATAAACATTAAACAAATACATTTATTGTAAAGGAAGTTAATAAGAAATGCTTCCACGGGTTTTGATGGAATAATACGCTCTTATTTTGAAATAACATTTGACTTGCTAATTCTAAAATAAAAAGGGAGAAAATTTGAAATCTACTTTAAGTAGAAAATTAACTATATAAGGAAACATTTTTAATAGGAAGAGGATGTGGGATATAATTATAAAAACCCCGACTGTTTTGTGTGTGATTGGCAGAATCAGCTTTACTATTTATTAATAACACATGCAGTTCGGAGAAGAAAACCCTAAGGACATACGAGGACAGCACAGCTTCACTGTTCTCAGCATGGGCAATCAAGTATTTCCAGTCATTTCCACAGGTGACACACTGACAATTGGATTTGTGGAGCAGTGACCCAATTCAGTCATTCAGAGAATTTAAAAACACAAACATGTCACAACACAGCCAAAAAAAAAAAAAATAGAAAAATGACAGTCTGTGGAACCCGATCACAAGAAAAGGAATAACTTTAGGACTGAAGGAAATCACAGGGGACCCTATCATCGGCTTGAGAGCCCCAAGTCCAGCACCTTCATTTTACGGTGGGAAGTGGAGTCATGAACAGATGGAAGCTTGTCTTTGACTTCATGATGTCTTAGCAGGAACTCAGACCTCCCAGCTCCCAGCTCAGTGGCCCAAGAACTACTTGGTTTATAATGATGGAGTTGGCGCTCACCTACCCAAGTAGGCAGCCTCTGGGCATCATTATTGCCTTTGAGGGTGCGCCCGTTGCTCTGCTGACAGGCTGCTGCCTGGAGTAATTTTTTTTTTTTTTAATCATATCTATTACGTTGTACTTACAGGAACACCTTTGCTTTTTTTTTTTCTTTTTTGAATGACTCTCTATGATTATAAATCTAAAAACCAAACATTGCACTTTGTAATTATAATACTCTTTCTTTTAACTTTTTTTAAAATCATTTATTTATTATGAGTGTTCCCAATGCATCAGGTCTAATGGCTCATTACTTTGGCTCATCTGTTATGATCCTGTTTATACCCCCAGCCTTTAGCCCCGTGCCTGGCACACAGCAGGAACTCGATAAATATGTGTTGAATAAATTAATTAGTAAAATAGAGTTCTCCTTTATTGTGGCACATTGAGACTGAGTCCAGCTTTTTTCACAATTGCAAGTAATGCTGCAGTGAACGTTCTTTGGTGAATCTTTGCATCTCCTCTGTACTATTGCCTTGTGATAAATTTCCAGAGGCCGAATTACCAGATCAAGAGCTTTGGATACATATTACCAAACTGCCTTTCAGAAAAATGGGTCATTCCTCCATCCTCTTGCCAACTTTCTTTTCTTTTTTTAACAATGAAGACTTTTTTCTATTTCATACATTAAAACATTTTTTAAAATTTTTAAAAAATGTTTTATTCATTTTTTGAGAGTGAGAGACAGAGTGTGAGTAGGGGAGGGGCAGAGAGAGAGGGAGGCACAGAATTCGAAGCAGGGCCCAGACTCTGAACTGTCATCACAGAGCCCGATGTGGGGCTCGAACCCATGAACTGTGAGATCATGACCTGAGCCGAAGTCTGATGCTTAACTGATGAGTCACCCTGGCACCCCTAAAAAAACTTTAATTCCAGTATAGTTAGCTATAGTGTTATATTAGTTTCAGGTGTACAAAAATTCTATCCATTACTCAGTGCTTGTCAGGCTAAGTGTACTCTTAATACCCTTCACCTATTTTTTTTTTAATTTTTTTTAACATTTATTTATTTTTGAGACAGAGAGAGACAGAGCATGAACGGGGGAGGGTCAGAGAGAGAGGGAGACACAGAATCCGAAACAGGCTCCAGGCTCTGAGCAGTCAGCACAGAGCCCGACGCGGGGCTCGAACACACATACCGCGAGATCGTGACCTGAGCCGAAGTCAGACGCTTAACCGACTGAGCCACCCAGGCGCCCCTCACCTATTTTACTCATCCCCCCACCCACCTCCCCTATGGGAACCATCAGTTTGTTTTCTATAGTTACAAGTCTGGGTTTTGGTTTGTCTCTTTATTTTTCCTTTATTCATTTGTTTTGTTTTTTAAATCCCCCATTTTAGTGAAATCACATGGTATTTGTCTTTCTCTAATTGGCTTATTTTGCTTAGCATTATATACTCTCTAGATTCATCCATGTTGTGAATGGCAAGATTTCATTATTTTTTATGGCTGAATAATATTCGATATATATCTATATATCTATATATCTATATATATCTATATCTATATCTATAGATCTATATATCTCACATCTTCTTTATCCATTCATCTATTGTATGGACACTTAGGTTGCTTCCATAATTTGACTATTGTAAATAATGCTGCAACAAACATAGGGGTGCATGTATCCCTTCGAGTTAGTGTTTTTGTATTCTTTGGGTAAATACCCAGTAGTGTAATTACTGCATCACACGGTGGTTCTTTTTTTAATTTTTAAAGAAACCTCCATACTGTTGTCCACAGTGGCTGCATCAGTTTGTATTCCTACCAACAGTGAATGCAGGTTCCTTTTTCTCCACATCCTCAGCCAACACTTGTTATTTCTTGTGGTTTTGATATTAGCCATTCTGACAGGTGTGAGGTGATACCTCATTGTGGTTTTGATTTGCATTTCCTTGATGATGAGTAATACTGAGCATCTTTTCAGGTTCTGTTGGTCACCTGTATGTCTTCCTTACAGAAATGCCTGTTCATGTCCTCTGCCTATCTTTCAAAGTGGATTATTTGTTTTTCAGGTGTTGAGCTTATAAGTTCTTTATATATTTTGGACACTAACCCTTTATCAGATATGTCATTTGCAAATATCTTCCCCCATTCATCAGATTGCCTTTTAATTTTGTTGATTGTTTCCTTTGCTGTGTAGAAGCTTTTTGTTTTGATGTAGCCTCAATAGATTATTTTTGTTTATGTTTCCCTTGCCTCAGGAGACATATCTAGAAAAATGTTGCTATGGCTGATGTCAGGGAAATTACTGCCTGTGCCCTCTTCTAGAGTTTTTATGGTTTCAGACCTCACATCTAGTCCTTACTCCATTTTGAGTTTACTTTTGTGTATGGTGCATGAAAATGGCAAAATTTCATTCTTTTGTGTGTAGCTGTCCAGTTTTCCTAACACCATTTGTTGAAGAGACTATCTTTTTCCCATTGCATATTCTTGCCTGTTTTGTCGAAGATTAATTAACCATATCATCATGGGTTTGTTTTTGGGCTTTCTATTTGTTTTCATTGATCCAGATGTCTATTTTTGTGCCAGTACCATCCTGTTTTGATTCCTATAGCTTTGTAATATAAGTTGAAACGTGGAATTGTCATAACTCCATCTTTGTTTTTCTTTTAGGTTTTTTTTAAGTGTTTACTTATTTTGAAAAAGGGAGAGAGAGTCCATGTGAGCAGGGGGAGGGGCAGAAAGAGAGGAGATAGAATCCCAAGCAGGTTCCGCACTGTCAGCACAGAGTCAGACATGGGGCTTGATCTCACAAACCACGAGATCATGACCTGAGCTGAAATCAAGAGTCAGATGCTTAACTGACTGAGCCACCCAAGTGCCCCTGTTTTTCTTTTTTAAGATCGCTTTGGCTATTTGGGGTCTTTGTGGTTCTCTACCAATTTTAGGATTGTTTGTTCTAGTTCTGTGAAAAATGTTGGTATTTTGATAGCGATTGCATTTTAAATCTATAGATTGCTTTGGATAGTATAGACATTTTGACAACATTTGTTCTTCCATTCCATGAGTATGGAATGTCTTTCCATTTCTTTGTGTCCTCTTCAATTTCTTTTATTGGCGTTTTAGTTTTCAGAGTACAGGTCTTTCACCTCTTTGGTTAAGTTTATCCCTAGGTATTTTATTCTTGGTGCAATTGTAAATGGGATTGTTTTTTAATTTCTCTTTTTGCTGCTTCATTGTTAATGTATAGAATTGCAATGGATTTCTGTACATTGATTTTATATCTTGTGAGTTTACTGAATTCATTGATCAGTTCTGGCAGTTTTGGGGTGGAGACTTTCAGGTTATCTATATAAAGTATCATGCCATCTGCAAATAGTGAAAGTTTTACTTCTTCCTTCTCAATCTGGATAACTTTTATTTCTTTTTGTTGTATGATTGCTGTGGCCAGAACTTCCAGTACTATGTTGAATAGAAGTGGTCAGAATGGACATCTGTTCCTCACCTTAGGGGAAAAGCCCTCAATTTTTCACAATACAGTATGATGTTCACTGTGAGTTTTTCATATATGGCCTTTATTATGTTGAGGTATGTTCCCTCTACACCTACTTTTTTTTTTTTTATCATGAATGCATGTTGTACTTTGTCAAATGCTTTTTATGCATCTATTGAAATGATGGCATGGTTTTTATCTTTTCTCTTACTGATGTGATGTATCATGTTGATTGATTTGCAAATATTGAACCACCCTTGCAGCCCAGGAATAAATCCTAGTTGATTGTGGTGAATGATTTTTTAATGTATTGTTGGATGCAGTTTGCTAATATTTTGTTGGGGATTTTTGCATCTATGTTCATCAGAGATATTGACTTGTAATTCCCTCTCTCTCTCCCCACGCCCCCCTTTGTAGTGTCTTTATCTGGTTTTGGTATTAGGGAAATGCTGGCCTCATAGAATGAATTTGGAAGGTTTCCTTCCTTTTCTGTATTTTGGAATAGTTTGAGAAGAATAGGTTATTAACTCTAACAATAAAGGTATGTCTCTTAAGAATCAAAATTTGTGACGGCAAAACATTTTTAAGGCACTCAGCCCACTGTGATGGAATAAAAACAGCTTTTGAACACTTTCTGTTTGTAATGTATTAAATCATACCAGTAATTTATCTAGAGGTAAATGGTTACTGAAGCCACTGTTAAATTGCTTATATTCCTTAGGCTTTTTCTGCCTTATAAGTTTAATAAGGGGGGAAATGTGGTTTTTGCTTGAGAGAGAACAAGTAACTCAACATTGGCTGTCGTGGACCACTTTGGGATGAAGGGATACAGAGATAATCCCTGGGGTGACAATCTGTGGCCTGGGGGAGCTCTGTAGTGGCAGAGTTACATGCATGTATAAACATGGGACGGTCTCCAAGCATAGCATCAAGATGGGGAGGGGGAAATATGTACTTTTTGAGATTCATAAAAATGGAAACAAAGCACATTAAACACATCAGAATGGCTGCCTAAAGGGCAGGAAGCAAGTAGTCCATGGGGTCGACTGTGAGAGGGACCATGCCCAGACCCACAATGCTGCTAATGTGCCACGAACTAAGGTCATGCAGAGAGAAGCAAGCAAGAAGGAAGGATGATGAATCACTGAATTCTACACCTGAGACTAATATTACACTGTATGTTAACTAACTTGAATTTAAATAGAAACTTAAAAAACAACAGTAAAAAACGAAAGAAAGAAAGAAAGAAAGAAAGAAAGAAAGAAAGAAAGAAAGAAAGAAAGGAGGAAGGAAGGAAGTGGAAGAAGGAAGTGGAGGAAGGGAGGGAGCTAAAGAGAGGGGGCTGTGACACCCTCTGAGCCCTGACTCCGTCAGTAACTCTGAGTGAACTGCCCTCAAGCCCCCCGCCGCTTCTAGGTCTCTGTTGTGCCATGCTGTGCAAGGACTAGATGACTACTAAGGTTTCAACCCTATCGCACTATGGTTCAAAGCACATGGCAGGACACCGATGCCATGGACTAGACTCTCTTGTAAATGCAGGTGTAATGTTTTCCTGTGCACCCTGACAAACCCTGCAAACAGAAAGCACTGATTGATTTGTAAAATAAACCATGTGCTTTACATAGTACTTCTAGCACAGACTTCCATAATATTATAAGCAGATGTGAGCCGTTTATTAAATTTACAAACAGCAAAGTCCCATAATGATGGACCTCCCCAAGACGGCCAGCTATGCCTTGGCAGAATTCCAGCAGGAAATTTTCTGGTGTCGGCTGTTCCTCTTTCCTCTTGGAACCGCACAGTATCAGACAATGTTTGAATTATTTAAATATGCCCCAAGTCTGCAGTTCATTGTCTTATCATTTCAAAGGGCTATGCTTCCATAAATCATATCGAATGTCTGAGATTCTAACCAAAAAGAAAAAAAAACGAGGGGAAAAAAATGAGGGACAGATATTCCCGGCTATCCAAGGAAAGTGTGCAGCAGAAAGGAAATGATATTGCGTAACAAAAGCAAGTATTCGTTTGAAAGGTTTATGTGAATACAAGATGATTTAATGCGGTCAGTCGGCTCCAAAGGTAAAATGTGTGTGTGGCTGTGCGTGTAGATTCTAAATTAATCTGGTTAAAATGATGCAACACGCTCATAAGAGCAAGAACAAAGTAAATGTATTAGAACACGTGGGGAGCCAGCAGTTGCCTAAAGCGATTTTCCCCTTTGTTCTGGAAGGGAACAGCAAGCTTTACAGAGCACCTTGACACCATCTATGCTGATGGATCCCAGACCATCACTGTGTGACCACTTTCCTCCTGGTTTTCATTTGAAAGAGGAAACAGTTTGAAAACCAAGGTCTTTCTCTGGGTTTAGAAGCACCAGGAGACCAGCCAACTTTTAAATATTCTGTTGGTCTTAGTCAAGTTATGTAGGGCCCAGTCCCTCCACTCTGGCTGCTTCCAGGAATTAGGCATTCTCATGAAAAGAGATGAGCGGTAACAAAACACTCCCCTTGCCTGACCGATGGAGAACATTGTCTCTGCTCCCGGCATTGCCAGTGGAGATTTGGGCCCCAGGAGAAACACTGTCAGGTTCGGTATTTGTGGAGACAAGGAACAGGGTGTCTCCCAGCATGGGCTTCTCTCCCACCTTGCTGTGGACTTTAGTTCATTTTAACTCACCTTGCACGGGGGCATGATGGGTACATGAGGTAAGAGGGGAAGGTAGTGGGGAACATAATTATGATGCCCAGAAAGACTCAGAGTCTGAGATTTGCATGTAAGAGGTCCCGGAGAAGAAAAGAGCGAGGAAAGCAGGATAAACAGAGGAAGAGGTTGGACTGCGATGTAGTCACAAAAGAACCTCAGGGATCCCTTTATCACACCCACTACCACCACCATCAACCATCTAGTCATCAGACACTCGCTGTGTCTGTCCCCTTGAGTTGCACACTTCCCTCAGTCCAGGGGAAGACTGTCCCCAGAGACTCAGATGAGAGGCATCAGCCACCAACCCTTCCCGCACCTGAGGGGAGTGCCTCCGTGGATGCACCACAGAAATCACCACAAAGTACAAGATGCATTTCAGCCATTAAGAAGCATACACTCTAGTTGAGGGAACAAGGATCTGTGCTTTCACTACAGCATAAAGCAGTGGATTTTAAGTGTCAGATGTGTAGCACTGATGATAGATGCATAGAAAAATGGTAGAAAGCTAGGAGTGGAATTATGGATCATTTGACTGAAAGGGTCAATTTGCAAATGAGAGCACTCTGGTGTTAAAAGTAAAGGGACATGTCCAAGGTCACATACCTACTGTGAAGTCACCTGGATTTCCTGATTCCCATTTCAAGCCTTATTCTGCTCCTCAGTACACAGTTCCCTTTGAAAGGGACTACTTTTCACAGAACTGATCTGTGTAATCTTGAGCAGAATCAGGTAAAGTAGAAAACAGAATCCCTGAAATAGGTCCTCAGTCGCAGAAGAATTAAATTCAAACAAATATCTTTGATCTTAAAAACTGTCAGCCAATGGGTGCCTGGGTAGCTCAGCCAGTTAAATGTCCAACTCTTGATTTTGGGTCAGAGGGTCATGATCTCATGGTTGAGAGATTGAGCCCCACATCAGGTTCTGTGCTGATAGCATGGAGCCTGCTTGGGATTGTCTCTCTTCCTCTCTCTCTTTCCCTCCCCTTGTTCATATTCTCTCTCTCTCTCAAAAACAACCAAACAAAAATCCAAAAAGATAAAAAAGAAAAAATCAAAACAGTCAGTCAAGACATGGGCCTAGAAAGATTCCCTTCAGCTTATGAGCAATTTCATATTTTGTAACTTTTCCATCCATTTGTGGCAATGTGGGAGGCCACCATCTCTTCTGAAGGACTGGCCAGCCCCAGCTATGCTCATTTCTGAAAATGAGAAATGGTTTCTGAGTCTTTTCCCAAAAAACACCAAAGAGCATGTGGGTAGGAAACCACCAGAGTCAACACCAGACCACACTGGTGATACTCAGCTTCTGTTAGGGTTGTTTGGTAAACCATAACTGCAGCCTATTATAGTGCTCACTGTTTTCCAAAAGATAGTATGATCTGCTAAGGGTCTCCTTTTATTCTAGAACCATCCAGCTCATTTTTTTCCTCTTCATATAAGTTATTTCTTCTGACATGTAGGGTGAACTGTGGGGTGGAGGGGACATAAAGGGCAGCTCAGAGGACACTGAGCTGGGTTAGTATTAAAGATCTGAGTTCTTCGACAAGTTGCCAGTTGTTCATTCTTTCAACAGCTATTTGCTCAGCACCCACTTATACTAAGTATTATCATAAGAACTGAGGACTGGAAGTTAAGTAAGACATGACCCTGCAGGAACCCAGCCATCAGGAAGCTTGATCTCAGGGACAAGACAGATATATGAATATGAATCAAGTATAAGTGCTATGATTAAAAACATAGTGGAAGTATCAGGAGTGGGACGGTGCTAGAGATGTCTGTGGTACGAAGAGTTCCAGCCATTTATTTTGCTCAGCAGAACACGTCATTTGGCTTGAGCTCCACCCATTATTTGTTTATTCATCCTGGAAATTTACTGGGAACTTTCCATGTACCTAGCACAGTGCTAGATACTAGAAATACACCTAATAGAATGACCCAGCACCGTTCGCTAGGAAGTTCTCAAGAGTGAAGAGTTTTAATGAACTAAAACTTCTGTTTGGTCTTGCTTTGTTTCTGAAGCACACACATGTAGAGGGAACCCAAGTGTCCCATCCATTCTAGATCAAGTCTCATTCAAGAGATCAAAGCTTGGCTTCTCCCTGATCCCAGTCCCTGCATCTCATGCTCCCATATCTCACCTGTCCTTGACTCTTTTTTTTTTAATATTTATTAATTTTTTAGAGTGAGTGCACAAGCAGGGGAGGGGCAAAGAGAGAGGGGGGACAGAGGATCTGAAGTAGGCTCCGAGCTGACAGCAGCGACCCCGATGTGGGGCTTGAACTCATGAACCATGAGATCATAATCTGAGCTTAAATCTAGAGTCAGACTCTCAGCCAAGTGAGCCACCCAGGCGCCCCTATTCTTGACTCTGCCGACTTGGGACATGCTCCCAGTTTTTTGCTACTGAGTCATTCTAGTGTTGTAGTCTTATCTTATTTCCCTAGAATAGGAGTTCCTCAATACAGCCTGGAAACAAGCAAAACTATTCCATCCTGGACATTTTCCCCTCTAGCCCTCCTCGAGGACTTAGTCACAAATTCGTTTACTCTAGCCCATCCTAGGGGAAACTGCTGGTCCATGCCGCATCAGTGTCTCTGCCTGTTTCCTAGTCTTCCTGGAGAGCTTGGAAGTATAGTATGCCTGGGCACACGCACAAACTCACCTTTGACACTTCGGAGCTTTTTCCTTCATATGTGGTTCATTATCCAGCCTAAAGACCAATGCAGGAGTAAGCGATTTTGTGAGGAAATGGGGGTGAACTGGGGTGAGGTTGCCTCCCTGACACAGTGCTGCCTGCGGTTGTTATGAAGCAGTGCCCGTGGAGGTAGGTGTTCCCAACTGCATGCACTGGTGGGCCCTCCTCACTTCCCTTCTAGTCTCTTCTGAAGTCTCGGGCCTCCCTTCCTAGTTTCTTGTTGGGCCATCCACCCTGCTGCTACATCCCACAATACCCCTCATCCTCTGGGAAGTCTCTCTCCCCCAATCTGTTCTGGCCCACTGCTCCTTACCCTTCTTTTCATCAGTGACTTCCTGGAAGGCCTTCAGCCCTATACAGCATGTATTCTCACTCCCTCGTTGGCTCTGCCTTTGTTCCTGTATGATGGGTCTCACTACCACTGGTGCATTTTGCCAGCCATCATGGGTCAAAACTTCTTCAGAACACAAAAGAATGGCAGGAAGCAGGACATGATGGAGTATAAGGCGGTTGTTGAAGGACACACGCGACCCAAGGGCCAGTAGAGGGCTGTTTGACATGGACCAGCCCCTGCTGTAAGGTGCACGGATGTTCATTGGCAGGAGGGCCCTCCTTTTGATTTGCAAGCAAGGTGTGATAAAATGCATACATTTTCACAGTGTAGTGTCATGGACTGTAGTTGTTAAGGAAGAACTTCAGGGACAAATAGTGTTATAATGAAGCAACTCTGTTAGGCCATGTTCAACCGGCATGGGTGTGAAACTCAGAACCCTCCCGGCACTTAGGATAGGGTTTTCCCAAGTGCTGTCTCCCGACTAACTGCATCATTATTAACTGGGTTGCTTTTAAAGGAAGAGACTTAGTGTATCTGGCTCTCATGGAGCAAGGCCTAGGCATTTGAAAGAGTAGCCTAGTGAGTCCAAGTTTGAGAGCCTCTGCTTAATGGGAGGCTCACCTCCTTTTAGAGAAATGCCCAATGCTTAGAAAGCCTCCCGACCACACACTGGTTCTCTGCTTGATCTCATCTGCAATTCTGAGAATATTCATCTCCCTGGAGATTTCATCTCCAGAGGGTATTGTTTCCATCTTTGTAACATTCTATAAATGGAATAATTCTATATTTAATTTCAGATTGGGTGAGAATGTTTCTTCCTGAAGATATGAATGGGCCTATCATGCAAATGGGAAAAATTCCCAATAGATTATATTTAGGACATTTTATAACTGTAGAACCTCCTTCCTCCAAGGGACAATATTAGCTGCTCCTAAATGGACCTAGACTATTAATTAATTACTTAATTAAATTTTTATTTATTTATTTTTTGAGAGAGAGTTTGAGCAGGGAAGGGGCAGAGAGGGGGAGAATCCCACCAAGCAGACTCCACACTCAGCGCAGAGCCTGACATGGGGCTCAATCTCACAAACCCCGAAATCATGACCTGAGCTGAAATCAAGAGTTGGATGCTCAACCCATTGAGCCACTCAGTCACCTTGGACCTAGACTTTTTCAATCTCTAAAAACAAGCAAACAAAACCTTTGAAACTACAGGCTTTCAATTTTCATTTGAATGGAAGTTAGAGTGATTTGGAGCCTTCTTAATGCTAATGTTCTGTGATGATGTTAATTCCATGAGCTTTGTTGTAAATATTCCAGTTCAATGAATTCTAAGCTCTCGTGAACTTCTTCAGGGAAAGAAGGTATTTCTCACCAAATATATTCTTTCACACACTAATGCTAGAACTAGAATGATCTCCATTTTGTAGTCCTTAAAGAGTCATTAATTCAGGCAACAGTCATCAGTAAAGGAAACCACTTGATAAAAACCTGATGGGAACTTTACAATGTTGGGATCAGGATGGTAGGCCCTGACCCCACTGGGAAATTTCAGCTTCACTGATATGTGGACAAGCTGACATTATGTGCCCCTGGATATAATGCAGTAAGAGACACACAGCACCAGCTATGAAGTATGCTTCTCCAAAAGTTAAACTGGAGCCTAATTTAGTTGACAGAAACAACTTCCAAGAGACATCTTCCCAGTTTACAAGAAATAGGGGAGAGAGGACCAAGTTAAATAGTGCTGCAAGGGAGCAACAGATAGATCTGGAGTATAGAATAAATATTCCACAGGATAGTTGAGCAGTTTTCTTGAAGTCAGTACCATAGAAAACATAATGGTGGGCAACTCTAGAAAACTCTACATGAAAAGAAACACAAGAAAAAAATCTGATGTTTGGCATTTTTAAGTCGATTAGGGAAATCTGAATATAGAGTGAGCACAAGATGATACCATGGAATTATTATTAATTTTATTAGGTGTGATAATGCTAATGTGCTTATATAAGAAAACATCTATATGATTTAAAGAGCAGATAGAATGTTTTTAGTGGATGGGGTGAAATGACATGATGTCTGAGATTTGTTCTAAAATATGCATACACAAAAAGGGGAGCCTGGGTGGCTGGTTGGTTAAGCATCTGACTCTTGATTTCAGCTCAGGTTATGATCTCAAGGTTGGGGAATTCAAGTCCCATGTAGGGCTATATGCTGACAGCCTGGAGCTTGCTTTCTCTACCTCTCGCTCTGGCCCTCCCTTGCTCATGCTTGCACTCTCTCCATCTCTCTCAAAATGAATAAATAAAATAAAAAAAATAAAAGATGCATACACAAAAGATAGAGGAAGTAAGTGGTAATGTATAGAGATTGTTGAAATTGGGTGATGGGGATACATTGGGTTCGTTGTACGATTCTCTCTACTTTTGCCACATGTTTTAGTATTTTCATAATTGCATATTAAAATTAAAAAAATCTACCTACAAAGAATAACCAAGAAAGCAAACAATAGAATAGCGTGTCACCCTTTATGGAAAAAAGTGAACACACGTTTGTGCTTGTATAGACATAGAATATCTTGGAAGGATACCCAAGAAACTGGCAAAAGTGATTGCCTCTGGAGAGAGGAACTGGGTGACCGGGGACAGGGATGGAAAGGAGACTATTCAAATAATTTTTTGAAAAGAGGTTAGAGACATTACATAAGGAGAACAATTGGTTCTGCGAACTTGGCCCTTGTACGTTTGGTTTTATTCCTCCTAATGCCCTGGTCATCTACCGGTTGTAAACTGGGCATTTACAGTTTGTGGGCCATATTGAACTGAAAAAGTTTATGTAAATGACAGAGAAATTTCTTTAATAAACATGTATTCAGTGCCTGCTGCTATGGGTGCTAGGTCTTAGAGAACAAAAAGATGAGTCACTTGTCATCAAAATGATGGGGCTTAACACCAATTCACTAATGCCTTTTTATTCTTGGCATATATAGAAGGAACCTCAGGGTGGCCCTTCTCTTATTTTGACAGTCTTCTTTCTGACTCATTACGAAATCTATTTAGCTGTACCAAGTTCTAAGGATAATGAAGAAACATTTTCGTCAGCTAGTAGTGTAACTGAAACCCAGTGAACGTAGAAAGTTGATGTGCTGGGGACTCTGTACTTAGGTGCTATGGTAATAAGGGTCATTAAACAAAAGTTAGAATGTCGTGGAGTGGAATTAGAAAGTTAAGTGATATTAAAATACCACTTTATCCCACTGATTACATAAAGAATCTCATTTTTTCCATAGTAGCCTTGGTGGTTCTGAGCTACATATGAATACATTAAAAAAGATAAAAACCCTTTAATTTCATAGGAGACCATTGGTTTTGCAAATGATCTTTCTGATGTTAGGGAGGATGTTGGTCCCTTATTTCTATTTTATCTTTGGATAAAAAAAAAATTGAGATAGTTGATTTGGTGCTGGGGTGGTTGTTTTGTTTTAATTTTATTCAAATTGCATTGGGGGAAATATTTAAAGGATAGTGTTAAGTGCTGATGCATTACAAATCATCTGAGTGAATATTTCCTTCTTTTTCCATCTCTTCCAGTTCTCTCCCAACTTACTTACCTTTTACACGTCTCTGTACCATGCCAACTTTACTACAGTTTTTGCAAATGTGGTTCTGATTATACTGAAAAAAATCTGAGTGTAGCAATATAAAAATAGAATAACGTGATAATGCCAAAAGTCTGACAAATGTCAATGGAATCACCTTTTGAGGCAACGTGAGGACAATCAGACTTCCTAACCTGGAGAAGATAGATCCAGGAGATGGAGCAGGAAGAAAAAGTGAAGATTTGAATAAAATATTCAAAATAGGGAGACAAGTAATGTATGAGCCAGTCCATCAGAACTCCTGCTTTGTACTTGACCTTAAAGGTTTAAGTGGGTACTAGATGATACCAAGTTGACATCCTAAGACAGCTGCTTTGGGCTACTCTGGGCCACAGGAACATGGGACTACAGGACCACAGCTATTCCTCTGTATCAAGGACTGGTCCTGTCAGGAAGAAACATCTGTGTGTGTGTGTGTGTGTGTGTGTGTGTGTGTGTGTGTGTGTGTGTGTGTGTGTATTCTAAATCTCTGGAACTTTCCTCTGGTCACTTTCCTCAGGGAGAAAGACCATTCAAGATCTCTTATGAACAATATCAGTTTGAATATCTGGTGTGTCCTCTCTCATCTTTCCATCTCTCCTGAAAGGCAAGGGTTGTACTTTATTCAGGTGGATTCTGCCCACCTGGGAAGAAGAGTGTTTTGGTCATAATGGGTCCTGGCACTCATTTAATAAATATTTGTTAGTTTGATTTAAAGAAATAGGCAAGTAACAATTGTGCTGGATATATTTATCTTTCTTTAAATGTTTATTTATTTGTTTTTGAGAGAGAGTGATAGAGAGAGAGGGAAAATGAGTGGGGAAGTGCAGAAAAGAGAGGGAGACAGAATTCCAAGCAGGCTCTGCACTGCCAGCACAGAGCCCCATGTGGGGCTCGGCCTCATGAACAGTGAGATCATGACCTGAGCAGAAATCAAGAGTCAGACACTTAAGTAACTGAGCCACCCAGGGGCCCCCATATTTATCTTTGATGTAGACACAGAGTCATCACTTATCTCTCTAAAGTTACATTAAAATTATCTAATTTCTATGTACATTCACTATATTGCAGTTCACTTTTAATTCTGTCATAAAAAAAACAATGACTTGGACAAAATTTAATCATCTTATTTGTTTAGAATTTATTTCATTTGAGGTAGATTTCGTATGATATTTCCTACATGATAATGAATATGTTATTTTTATTTTTTTAATTTGTTAAAGTAAACTCTGCACCCAATGCGGGGCTTCAACTCACCACCCCGAGATCAAGAGTCACATGCTCTGCCAACTGAGCCAGCCAGGTGCCCCGGTATATTATTTTTCAAGATTTTTTTAATGTTTATTCATTTGTGAGAAAGAGAGAGGAAGGGGGAGGGGCAAAGAGAGAGTGAGACATAGAATCCAAAGCAGGCTCCAGGCTCTGAGCTGTCAGCACAGAGCCCATGTGGGACTCAAACCCACAAACCTTGAGATCACCACCTAAGCCGAAGTCGGACACTTAACCCACTGACCACCCCGGTGCCCCATCAATATTTTATTTTTAAATTAAAGTTGGTCTGATACCTAAACAAAGTATTTTCACAAGAGAAGCAATTGGCTATGATCACAGATTAAAACAAATATTTTTTTAAATTGTAGTCTTTCTATAGTACCTTTGCATTGTAGAACGTTTCATGAAAACATATTTACATAACATTAAAAATCCCCACATGACCAGAGACTTAAAAGTTACATGTATAATTTAAACAGTTTTGATGATCCACAATAAAAATACTATAAAAATATTGTTAACCACTGTGTAACCCCAAACATGTTTTCTCCAGTCTATGAGCAAGCAAGCAAAAGAGAAACAACCTGCCTCACATTTTATTTAAATATGAATTATTTTATTTAAATATGAATTCCAATTTAGCATAATAAATATTCTTCTAGGTAGCGTGTTTCTTCAGGGGCATTTAAAGAACATTCCATAGTGTGTTCTATATACCATAGGAAAAGAAAAATCATCATCAAGTATGTCCTGTGATGGGTAGAATAATAACAATAGTTTCCTGAGTCTATGTAAGCAATTTTCTCTTAAAAAAAGCAAAAAAGAAAAGAAAGTAATCTGAATCTGCATCTATCACTCCATCCCAAACATTGAGGAATGAGGTGGGGCCCCATAAAACTAAAACATTAATTCTTGCAAAGTGTCAATCATCTGCCTTTGAAATAAAATGAAAGTAACTTATTGACTATATGCTGTATTGAAACTCAGGTAATATTCCCTCTTTGATTATCGGGTAATATTCTCTCCTAGAACTTATAACAAGAAAAGAGATGGAGAGATTTCTATAAACCTAAAGAGGTTAAATGAAAATAGAAGCCTGAGCATCTTGTTTTCATTTCTGGTTTTGAGTAACAGGCAATTTTTAGAAAATGTGGTTCCCACATCTACCTTGCTCCTGAGAACGGATACAACAATTTTGAAAAAGGGGAAAATGTCATGAACTGTTGACGTGTATGTCAAGGATGCCCTAGAAGATATCTTCACATAGCACCAATTATGACCTTATAAACAAAAGTGGGAAGCAATATTTACCGAACTTTCTTCTGGCCCTTCAGTATGACACAGTTGGGTTTGCTCAGGTATACACACACGCAGACAGGTTGTCAGGAGGTTAAGGCGAATAGTACAATGACAGGAGGGGAGTAATGTCGTAGCATTTGGCTCTAACACCAAGCAATGTCTTATTTGGTATTTACAGCTCTAGCTTGCGGAAAAAATGGATTGTAGTTCCAGACGCATTTATAAGTCACTTGGAAGCTATCTCTTTGATTTACTTCCCCAAATGCTGTACTCTTTATTCACAGAAAATGAGTACGTTTTCAGTTTCTAATTATCTGCTTGGCAGGAAGTGAGACAATATGAAGCCTTGGTAAATTGTGTCGATGGGATGAGTTTTAGCTCCGCTCCTAGATACTCTAAGAAAACTGCCAGCACGTTTCCCTCTGCTGGGTGGAGACAAAGTCCAAGCAGGCAAACTTGTTAAAAGAAGTTTTTGTTTGGTCTCTACTGAACTATGATCACTGTGACTAGTACAGAGGGAGACTACTAGTAGCTGACTCTAAATTTAGAAATAAGTATCTTTTCAGGTCTAGGGCAGGAATCTTAATTTCAAAGCACTCACCATAAGTTACTGGTAAAATCAATTTTACTTCTCTTGGGGAACCTGTTCAAACACATAATGCTAGGCAATAGAATGGTTAGAGTTGTTTTTTTCTAAAGAAATAGCAAATGGCTTTGAGGTCATAGAGAGGTTAGAGAAAATATAAAAATAAGTGAAGGGTGCAAAAGTCAGTTGGTTAGAAGTCAGGACTAAAGCAAAGAATTCTAGGACTGATGTTCTTTCTCACTGGGGAAAGGGGTTTGATTGATCTCGGAGAGCCACAGAATAGGACTAATTGGATTAATAATGAGATATTCAGATACCTGCATCCCACTGCTTGAAACATCTTAGGATTTGGCTGTTATTTTGAAGAGTGACATTATTGAATTAAACCAGGGTTATAATTCTACAAACCCTTAGCATCCTAGGATTATGCTGATGGTCTAACAGCAGAGAGGAATTTTTAAACATCTTAGGAACTAGCCAAGTAGACAGTGAACAAACATGCTATTATCATGAAATAAATATTTATCGAGCACCCACTATGTGCCAGACCCGCGTTTAGGCACAGAGATGCAGGTAAGATCCTTGCTATGATGGAGCTTACCTTCTAAGATTAAACAGCATTTCACTGGCAGGCAGAGGAGGAGCACAGGGGGACTTTAAGGGTGAATTAAGTCATGGAAAAAAATTTAAGTCTAGATTGGGGGAACAAAACTGATCTTAAGATGTATGATGGGAAGCCAGCGGGCCCTATGAACCAAGGACTAAGGTAAAAGAGAAAATTACTTTAGTTGCAACCAATTTTTCTCTCAGTTTTGATGAGCTTCTTATGTAAACCTGGCATTTGAACTATAAAACTCCCAGTTGCTCTTTGTCAGTGAATCAAGGGACAATTTAAGTGGCATTAATTCAATGAGCTTATTACTAATCTCTCATGGGAATAATTTACTTTTCAACAAACATTTACTTTTTAACCATCCCCTGAGGTGATTTGCCATCACCACCAGTTACTCTGTTAGACTGGTGACTGTTTAAAAAGGTGTGAACAGGGGGTACTTGGGTGGCTCAGTCGGTTAAGCGTCCGACTTCGCCTCAGGTCATGATGTCACGGTTTGTGGGTTCGAAGGAACCCTGAGTCGGGCTCTGTGTTGACAGCGCAGAGCCTGGAGCTTGCTTCAGATTCTGTCTCCATCTTTCTCTGCCCCTTGCCTACTCACATTCTGTCTCTCTCTCTCTTAAATATAAATAAAACATTAAAAAAATCTAAAGAAAGGTATGAACAGAAACATTTTACCTGTGTAATTAGCAAGTCTCGGTCCTGTAACTTCTAGGACTTTCTCAAGTTGCCAATTCATTGGTTCTGATTGTGCTGTGTGATGTTAAAGTTTGTTCCCCGTAAGTTACAAAGCTGTACTCTGATAATACATCATAAATGTATTATGCATTACTCTCTGTGGCCATAATAAAATCAAGTTCATCAGCCCAGACAAGAACATGCCATTGTTCTTACAGAATGTCCAGCCTTATCCAACGTCCCAATAGACTTCTACACGATAGTTTCAGTTTACAAAATCAACCCACTCTCCAGTTCATAGCAACGGCAGCTTCGTGCTCTGAAAAAACACTTAAAAGTTGCCATAGTTTCATTTATGAGTAACTGGAGAGATTTGCTACTTATTTCTTTGGAAGAGGGGTCTATCCTACTCATTTTGTGTTGGGCTGGGAAAAAATGCAAGGTATATTAAAAAAAAATTTTTTTAACTATAAAAGTACTGTGTTCCTGACAGAAAAATCAGAAACTAGAGAACTAAGCAGGAATAGAGAAATCACCCACACTTCCACCAATCACTGAGGAATCTAGTTAACCTCTGTCCAGTGTTTATCTGTTCAGTTTATTCTACCTCTCTCCATTTATCGTAATTTAAGAAAATGAGATTTTATGGTACACAGTATTTTCTGATTTGTCTCCTTGTCCCCTTAATAACCTTCCCGTTGTTTCATGTCATCCTACGTTTCCTAATGACTGTGTGAATGTAACAGGTATATAATTGCCCTTACTCAAAGGCATAGCAGGCAGGAGAACATTTTTTCTTATGAATTTAAGAGAGTGCTCCCCGCCCCTCTTCCCCCCGTCCCGAGAGCCTTTCTCAAAAACCCTAAGTGACCTCTGACCACCAATTTGTGTCGCGTGTGCAACACGTGCAGAAAGGGACAGCCAGCTGCCGGCTCCGGTCAGCAGCGCCGCAGCAGGACCCTAGAGCGCGCCACTGGACTCTCGTGGGAACCACGCCCCTGGCTCCAGGGTGGCCAGTCGTCCGCGGGAAGCGCTCTGCCGTCCCAGGGGCCCCATTCCATAGGCGCCGCTTCCCCTCCTCTCCTATCTCCCTCACAGCGGAGCCCGAGTTCGGAAAGCCAGGGTCATTCTGCGACCCCTTCTCCCCACGGCAACTCGGCCGGCACGTTGCCTCCCCCCGCGGATCCTCCCAGCACCAAGCCGCCCGGCAGAGACCCAGGAGGTGACCGTGCCGGCCCAGCCCGGGTGCCGCACGGCGCCGCTGCTGGACCGGAGCCGCGCGGGGACGCGCCGTCCCCGAGTGATGACGCGCTTCCTGCCCTCCCGGCGCTCGCGGGCCGTGCGCTCGCGCTCGCCCTCGGCTCTTGTTCCGCGCCCGGAGCCAGCGGCGGCGGCAGCGGCTGAAGCGGCTGCGGGAGCGGAGCGGTCGCCGAGCGCGCGGGGGGACGCCGGCTGCACTCCGGGGCAGGCGCTCTGCAATGAGACAGTAAATGCATCCCCCGGTAAGGCGCACGGCTCACTCGGGTTTTCCTCTTCCTCCAGCTGCATGCACGTTGCATGAATTTCTCGTGTCTTTTCCCTCCCCTCTACAGAAGGAAAATGTGGGTGGCTTTTTCCTCCCTTTTGCATCTCGTGAGTGATGCCAATGCAGAAAAAACCCCGCAAAGCTCCCAGATTTGATGTCCTAGGAGGGCTTTCTGCAAAAAAAAATAAAAATAAAATAAAATTTATGCACCTGTCTATTGCACATGTATGTTTTCACTGCACTCGACCTGGGCGCATCGGTTTGCAAACAGGCTGGCAGCCGGCGCCTGAGAACGGATTCCTGGCCGCGGGCAGCCAGTCCCCTCCGGGGCTCCCGCTGGGTTTCCGGTAACTGGGCTTTGAAAAGGGGCCCCGCCTGCATGGAGTGTCCCCTCGGCTCCGGCCGGGCCCCCGCGCCAGGAGAGTTGGCGCGGGCGGAGCGGCTTCATTCCAGCACTGGCCGCCCGGACTCCAGCGCCACTTTGCAAACAAGTCTCCGGTCGAGGCTGGAGGCAAAGACAGTCCGCCGGTGCGGAGCTCCTCCAGTCCCAGATTCTCAGACCTGCCTATTCCACGACTCCCCTTGGCAATCTCGCCACCAGCAAAACTGCTGGCCGCTGAGGGACCTGGGCAGCGCCCGCCCGAGAGCGAGGACAGGATTTGGATTTGCTGCCGCTGGCCTCGCACTGGACTAGCGGCGCCCTCTCCTCCCTCGGCCCCGCAAGCTGCAATCTCGCGCCCACTGGGAGCCGGGGGTCCTGGGGACTGGCAATTCGGGATTCCCTGAGGGGACCGAGGAACGACGTTCGAGGGCGCCATATTTTCAGTGGGTCTCGGCTGCGGAGGGAGGGGGCGTACGGTTTCTGGGGCCCGGGGGATAGCGCGGCGCCCCCGCAGGAGAGGCAGGAGGGGTTCTGGCCGGGAAAGTTTGCGCGCGGAGACAGGAGCGGAGGCGGCCGCGTAGGGAGCGCACGGAGGTTGTTCCCGCAGGGGCGCGCGGGCTGCGACGCGTCGCCAGGCCGGCCCGGCCCGGGTGTAGGGCCCAGAGCCGCCGTCAGGGGCTGCGCGTCCGGCTCACCTCCGCTCGCTGTCCCGCCGAGACGCGGCTTGCAGGCTCCGAGTCGCAGGGAACACGCCCCTCTCCCCAGCCGCCGCGGCTGCCCGGGCGCTCCGCTGGAGCCGTGCGCTTGGAGGCGTCCCCCGGCCGGGCGCCCGGTGCAGAGCGTGCTCCCGGCGCCCGGCTTCGCTTGGGCGCTGCGCGAGGCGCGGGACCTCGCTCCCTGAGGGAGAGGAGGCGAGCCGGCTAGCGGTCGGGGCCGAGGGCCTGGCTCGCGGTCGTCCCCGGGGCCGGAGAGCGGCCCTCCCCTCGCCTCGCCTCCTTGGCTGCGGCGGCGACAGCAGCAGCGCCCGTGGCTGCGTGCTCGGCTCTCGCCGCGATGCCAGCTCTTGGAGGCTAGGTAAGGGGGGCGTTTCCAGAAGTTGGGGCTTCAGGTGACGCGTGGGGAAACTTGGAATTGGGCCGCCCGTGAAGAGTCGAGGTGAATAGGGGAAAGGAGGCTGTTTCAGAATCCCTGTGTCTCGTGGTGAAGACTAACCTCCGATTATTTCCAGAAGACGAGAGAATGAGCCGAAGTATTTGGCGTGGTCCAAGGCACAAAGAGGAGGGTAGGGATGATGCCCCGGAGAAATGGGCCCCCAAATGTACATAAATGACAAAAACGTACCACTTATTTGCCTTTAATACTACCTTGGTGTGCTGACTTGTGGCATTCGTCAGGTTGCACATTATCCTCCTCCCTTCTCCAGAGCGTGAAGTTGGCGACTTCTCAGGAGTGGGGCTGTGGGCATTCTTTTCTTTGGAAATACAGCAGATTGTGATCTCTGCTTTGTGTAGGGGCAGAGGAAGGGCGTGTTTGCTGACCTACAATCAGCTGAGTGCAGAAACACGCAAGCCTTTCTCCTTGGCGTCTTATTGAAATGATGCCATAGTATTGAGGTCATGTCAGCACTTTGGGGCTTCATCTTTGGAGAGGTTTCAAGGGATCACAGAAAAGGGGGGATGTGAAGCTTTCATCTGATGTCAGGGATTAGGCTGCTGCTTCGCTAGTTCACTTCATTAAGTGCCTCCAGTGTGGATGTCAGCCATTGCGTTTCCAAGATTTTTGTCTTCCTTGACTGCTGATTTTCGGACATCTATACAAAAACTGTGGAGGGGTGGTGGATGTGACACGTGGCCTTGAGGGACACCTGCATGAATGCTATTTTTTTTTTTCATTGAACCCTGGAATTGTGGAAAACACCCAGAGCCCAAGATAGATTTATATCCAAAATTAGCATAACTAATTTAGAAGAGACTCAAATCAATTGCAGAAAGCCGTCTATTTCGTAAAGCTCCCAGTCTTAGTGATGGTACCTTGAATCACAGAAACACAGGGCTCTTCAGATTGAGGAAGTCACTGATTTTTCTCTGCCTTTGTACCCACTTAGGTTATCAAGGAGACACACTTTTTAATTAAACTCTTGGGGCGCCTGGGTGGCGCAGTCGGTTAAGTGGCCGACTTCAGCCAGGTCACGATCTCGCGTCTGTGAGTTCGAGCCCCGCATCGGGCTCTGTGCTGACAGCTCGGAGCCTGGAGCCTGTTTCCAATTCTGTGTCTCCCTCTCTCTCTGCCCCTCCCCCGTTCATGCTCTGTGTCTCTCTGTCCCAAAAATAAAAAATTAAAAACATTGAAAAAAAAAAAAAAATTTTAATTAAACTCTTATGTATTTTTTTTTTTTTTTTACTTTTTAAAAAGGTGTCTGTTTTTGACAGTGATGTTGTACTTCTGCCTCCAAAGGGAAAGCAAAAATTTTAAACTTAAATTTGTTAAATAAGTTACTGGGGATACTTTTTATCGGCTTAGGCTTATAGTTGTGTCTTGAATTCACCTGCTAACCCTACTTGTTTAGGTTTTTTTTTTTTTAATGCTTATTTATTTTTTGAGAGGGAGAGAGAGACAACGTGAGAGCAGGGGAAGGGCAGAGAGAGAGAGGGAGACACAGAATTTGAAGCGGGTGCCAGGCTCCCAGCTGTCAGCACAGAGCTCAATGGGGGCTCTAACTCACGAACCGTGAGATCGTGACCTGAGCTGAAGTCAGACGCTTAACCGACTGAGCCCCCCAGGCACCCCTTGTTTAGGGTTTTTCAAACCAAACACTCTTTCCTGGTGTATTTTTTTTTATTTAAAAACCTTCTTTTAATGTTTTATTTTTGAGAGAGAGAGAGCGCGAGAGAGAGCAAGCCGGGGAAAGGCAGAGAGAGAGAGAGAGAAATATGGAATCGGAAGCAGGCTGCAGGCTGTGAGCTGTCAGCACAGAACCATGTTGCGGGGCTTGAACTCACAGACTGGGACATCATGACCTGAGCCAAAGTCAGATGCTTAACCAACTGAGCCACCCAGGTGCCCCTTTCCTAGCATATTTTTAAGTGAAGTCAGGTTTTGCCCCTTTCCTAGAGTATTTTTAAGTGAAGTCAGGTTTTACAAAGGGGGGTATAAGTGAGTGATGGGGGGAGATGGAGATTTCTAGTCCACTTTCTGTCTTTTGTAACTTAAAATTATACTGATTCCCCTTCTCCTCCACCCCTCATTTCCAGCAGATCATTAGTTCCCAAGAGCAGTTAAGGGTGGTTACAGATGGTGAACAATCTAAATTTTTACCAACTATGCTCAGAAAAATAAAACTATACATCTAAAAATGTATTATTCATTTTAGCCTTATGCTTGTAACTACATATGTCACTTATTGTGTGCTTGTGCTAAATGTTATATAATAAAAAATTTTAGAAATACGAGTTTTCTTGGGGCGCCTGGGTGGCTCAGTCGCTTGAGCCTCCAACTCTTGGTTTCAACTCAGGTCACGATCCCGGGGTCATGTGATCAAGCCCCGAGTTGGACTCTGTGCTGAGCATTGAGTGTGCTTAAGATTCTCCCCCCACCCTCCTCTCCCCCTCTCTCTTGCTCCTGCACTTGTGCTCTGTATCTAAAATTAAAATAGTTTTCTTAATAAAGCTGAAATAAAAAATTAAAAAGGAGAAGTTGCAAACCCTTCCATCTTCATTCCCAAGTTTACTACCTTAATATTTATCAATTTCTTATGTCGCTGTTAACAGTGTTACAAATTGTGCTTTGTTGCTTCTTGCCTGATTCATATTATAACTTCATGGGTTGCTCAAAGTTCCTGCATTTTTGTTGTTGTTGTTAAAAAGATTTTGTAACTTCAAAAAGGTTAGGAAACGCCAGTGCATTTTGGACAGTTGCCTGTCACTTTACCAGGCTGTGTGATGTGTGTGTGGCATGCCCCAGACTCTTGGGACCGTGTCTGAAACTTGTGATCTGTGACATTATTGATTCAGAACTTTTGAGTCATAATGTTTTCCTGGAGATTTTGGGTGGTGTTTGGCCAATACAGGAAGTACTAAAAAAGAGTTAAATAATTCAGTCTTTTTTATTGGGTACACAAAATTTTAAAGGCAAGAAGGAAAACTTAATAAGCAGGACCAGAATTACAGCTTAACATACCCAACTGGTGCCTTTTTAATTACAGTACTTCCCCCCAGAACTTCTTAATCCTATTACTTTTATATTTAATAAGGAGACTAGTTAAAACATAAGCCAAACAGAACTATTACAAATAATGGGGATAAATGCTAGGTTTAACCAGATGTTTTGCCTAAAGTTAAGAGTTAAGGAATCTGCATTCTGTCAAACTCCGCCTGCAGGCCCTCTCCACAGCCCCCTTCCTCAATAAGCAGATTATGAATGGCAAAAAATGTTGGAGGGGGTGGAGACAAAACACAAAAAAAAGAAATGAAATCCTTAAGGTAGGCTTCTCCTTTTTCAAATTTTTATTTATTTTGAGAGAGAGAGCGAATGCCTGCGTGTGCACAAGTGGGGGAGGGGCAGAGAGAGGGAGGGAGAGAATCCCAAGCATGTTCCCTGTTAGCAAAGAGCTCAGTGTGGGGCTCCATCCCACAAACTGTGAGATCGTGACCTGAGCTGAAATCAAGAGTTGGACACTTAACCAGCTGAGCCACCCAGGCACTCCAAGGTAGGCATCTCCTGTCCATCACCATCCTGACAACCTTTGGTTCAGTGTCAGGTACCATTTGAATGACACCAGGTAGACAAGGCTGGTACAAAATGGTTTGGTTGTCACAGCCTTTTCTTTTTTTCTTTTTTTTTTTTTTTTTTCAACATTTTTTATTTATTTTTGGGACAGAGAGAGACAGAGCATGAACGGGGGAGGGGCAGAGAGAGAGGGAGACACAGAATCGGAAACAGGCTCCAGGCTCCGAGCCATCAGCCCAGAGCCTGACGCGGGGCTCGAACTCACGGACCGCGAGATCGTGACCTGGCTGAAGTCGGACGCCCAACCGACTGCGCCACCCAGGCGCCCCATCACAGCCTTTTCTTTATGCATCACCTGGAACTGTGAGTTAAAACTGTGCTCATTTGTCACCCATTTTTCACAGTGGATTTTCAGAGTCAGTGCCAAAAGCGTGGTTTTGTTTCTCCTTTAACCAACCATTTAATTTCAGCCAAAGTGACGCAGTTCTGAATATCTAGAAAAGTAATGAATATTTGTATTTCCTTTTTACTCTTCTAGCTGCAGTCTTAACAAAATTCTCTTAAGTCTGCTATTCACTTACCCAGTTGTTTTGAGGGCTTACCATGTGCTTCATGCTCAGAAGACATCCTGTCCTAACCTCACACACCGAGTTCCTAGGAGATGATACTTACTTGTATTTTACATATCTAGTAGGTGGTGGGGGGAGAAATGAGTGTGTGATTAAGTTGTATTTGTAGGCCAACATAATAGATGAACAGAGGATACGAATAGTCAGTTCCCACAAGAAGGGATGTAAATGGCCCATAAACATGTGAAAAGATTCTCAGCCTCCACGATGGTCAGGGAAATGCAAATTTAAAATAAGTATTTGTTTTCTGTCCATCCAACTGACCCACTTAAAAACAAAACTGGTAGGGTGGCTGGGTGGCTCAGTCAGTTGAATGCTGACTTCAACTCAGGTCTCATGGTTCATGGGTTTGAGCCCGTGTTGGGCTCTGTGCTGACAGCTCAGTGTCTGGAGCCTGCTTCGGATTCTGTGTCTCCTTCTCTGTCTGCCCCTCCTCTGCTCACACTCTGTCTCTTCCTGTCTCTCAAAAATAAATACACATTGAAAAAAAAAAAAAAACTGGTAACATCTTCTCTTTTAGATGTATGGGGGGAGGTGCAACTTACAGTCTCTTGGGAGTATGAATTGTTGGAAGATTAGGGAAAGCAATTTCTAAGTTTGGAACTTGCCGCCATGTGCCACAGCAATCACATATTTGGAGTCTTGTCTTACAGAAATAAAAACATCAGCATGCAAGGATCTATGTGTGATGATGTTTAAGGTAGTATTACAAAAATACTACAATAATAGTGTAGTAGTAAAAAAATGGGAAGCAACATGAAATGTCCATCAGGATGAATAATAATTTTGGATTATTTTGCAAGTGATGTCCAGGACATATGAAATGTAAATGAAATCAAGTTACAGAGTATCAAATTTAGTATGATCCTATTTCTGATTTAAAAAAGAAGCTCTAGGTATATAACCTTGGAGAGAGATGTGAAGGACACACAAAACTTGAGATTGTTTAAAATTGGGAGTGGGAAGGGGAGGTGACTGACTTGCTCCATATACACCTTGATTGGTTTCCTTGCTCAAACAAAAGCTTTTCTATAGGGAAACACTTTAAAATGGTATTTGGTTCATGAATACGAATCTTGTTTGGGACCATTTTGGAAACAAAAGGTGAGCAATATTACACCTGCTTTCTCTTATGTTTTCTGCAGTAATCTTTTATCTCTTGGGAAACTTGTAGTTAATTATCTTTTAACATCCTGAAATTTCCCACTTTTGAGTCCGTGCCTTCTGCCTTGGTCGTAAAGGGTGGCTTCAGGAAATGCTGTTTACCTCTCTCCCCCAGGGGAGTAATGACAATAAGAGATCAAGAAAGCTCTTAGCAAGTGTTCTCCTTTTCCTTGACTTTGTCTGATCCCAACTGAGGGAAGGTCTGGCCAATTGCAGAGTCTTCTCAGATAGCAGCAACATGTCCTTAGGCTTGGTTTTCCTGTCTGAGCCTCAGAGAGGTGCTATCTAATGACTGTGCTGGCATTCAAACTCAGGTCCCCTTCCACACGATCCCTAGCTTGCTGACTGCTTCACGTGAACCATTTGTAATTTTGCCTCTTAGTGTGATTTTTGAAACTTGATAGAATTTACGAGTTCTTGGCAGTTATCCCCCAAAAAGCTGTGGAAAAGCAGTGGAAACTCCATCCACATTTGAAGAAGTCCATCCTAGGTGACCCTGCGAGTCCTGGTGGGAGACTGAGTCTCAATCCACTGGGACCCAGGCTCTGCTGCACCATTTGAAAACCATGGTTTAGATACCACCAGCGGTTCCCCAGCTGGAATGCATCAGAATCACCCAGAGGGCTTGCTAAAAGCCACGTCGTTTGGCCAGGGTTTCAGACTGTAAGTCTTGGGTGGGGTTTGACAATTTGCATTTTTAATAAGTTCCCAGGTGATACTGATCTTGCTGGTCATGGACCATATTTTTCAAACTGCTGGTTTAGAGAAACCAGCTTCCTGTTTTGCAGATCTTGTGTTCTTGTCCAGCCAGGGCTCTGCCCTGTCATGGATCGAAATTAGAATGCCACTCAAGGCAAATTCACTCAATTTTATCAGTTTTACCAAGCATGGAGAAATAAATTTTGGGTTGTGGTAATTAACTCTTGCCTGCATCCATTGCACATGTTTGGGGACTTACTGATGGATAGATGGATATCTGTCTACTCCACAGTGAAAGTCAGAGTTCATGAGTATGGTTTTAAATATTCTGTAATGGATTCTCATGAGAGAGTGGAGAAGACTGTTAGAGATTGTGTGGTTTTTGTTTTTCCAACATACATGCATATTCAAGATTTGAAGTCATTGATTTCTTTTAATTAAAAGTTGGCTACATGTAAAGGGCATTGTGAAGAAAATGGTGACCGGATGATAAATGTTGCTTAAATTGCATTGTAATCTGATCATTAGTGCATTTTTTGGGAGGAAATTAAGTGCAGTAGCCATTAATTTCAACAAGTGTTTATTTCACTGTTGCCAGAGGGGACACATTTCTAACAGTGCTTATCAGTGGCACATACATGCTTGGCCGTCCTCAGGGTCCCTTACTTGTCTGTAAGTCCTTAGCGGCTTGGCAGACCCAAAGCTCAAGAAGAAGTTTCCCTTTTGAAAGCCTTTCCTCCCGACTGATCACGTAATTCTAAAATTCTTTAACAGATTAAACACTTGTGCTATTTTTAGCTACTTAATTTTCGTGCCTTTTATTTTCTAATGGTTTCACATGTGAGTTATCAGCAAAGCAAAACTGGTAATGGTAGCAGGGTGTATGGAAAAAAGTGAAACAGGAGGGAAATTTTCATGAGGGAGATCCTGCTTAAACTTGTAGGATGGGTCTCTTTTGTAGGCTTCTCCACTCCAGCTATGCATTGGAATCACCTCGGGATTCTGATGTGTTGGTTTGGGTGGAGCCGTGGCATTAGTGGGGAAGTTCTTCAGGTAATTCTAATATGCCGCCAAGGTAGAGAGTCTCCACCTACAGTTCTCTGCCGCCTCATTTTTTGAAGATTTTGTTTATCTGGCCTTCCTTCAACCATTTTTTTGTTTTGTTTTTGGTGTTTTTTTTTTTTGACATTTTGTGCGAATGGAGCAGACCAAATGGCTTTTTCTGGGTGGTTGAGATTATAGATGTTTAAATTTTTTAAAAATACTTTCTCGTATTTTCCAAATTTTCCCTATATTTAGGGTATATTTCTCTTATAATTAGAAAACATGTTAATAAAAATCTTACCAGTGGCTGGTGTATCAGATAGATACAGGAATCTAGATTTCCCTATGATAATCAAAATATCAAAACAGTAACATCTTCCTATATACGGCAATACATCCAATACACTTTCCCTTCTGTGATCCTTAGTTCACTTTTGTTTGCTAAAATATCTTGGGGTTATAGGTTTGGCTTATTAGTTTACAGTTCTACATTATATAGATTAATTTACAGGAAGTCTTACAATTGAATTTTGTAAACATTTAAAACCATTTTTCCTGCCTAATTATGTTTTATTAGGGTTCCTGATAATCAGAATTTTTGAACAGCGAGTCGTGTGGTGCCATCAACAGTTTTGGTGACTTGAAATCTATATAGATTGCCTGCCCAACTCAGTGCCCCGGCCACATCTCTTTGTTATCTTTTCCTCTACCCTACTTGAGCCATCCCTCCCATGGGTGTCTCTAGACAGAGGGTATTTGGTATCATCTAGGGACATTTTTTTGTGTGTCATAGCCTGAAGGGAGGAAGGGGTACTGCTGGTATTTAATGGGGAGAGGTCAGGGGTGCTGTTAAACATCTTACGGTGCCACAGGGCAGCCCCCACAACAAAGACTTATGTGGCCTGGAATGTCAGTCATGCCAGTGTTGAGAAACCTTGCTTCAGTGTTCTATTGATTGATTGACGGATTGATTGATTTTTAACACCAGTCCACAAGGGAGAGAGGTTTTATGTAATGACCTGATAACAAGCATATACACACAACTGGAACAGGTCTCCTCAAACATTCAACCTTACTACGTATACTGTACTCTTAGACTTTTTATTTTGCTCAATTCAAAAAAATGCTCATCATGACCCACTACATTGATTTTACGACCCACTAGTCCTTCATTTGAAGAACAGGGTTGTAGACCTTCTCATGATCATTAAGTGGACCTGCAGCAAATATCTTGACAAGCATTCCAGTCCGACCCTCAACCTTTTCTCTTTCATCTTATTCCTTTTAGTATCCAGTCCCACCGAGCCTTCCCCCCTACCAGGGCCTCTAACCTGGTGACCCTTCCAGATTCCATTGACCGTCATCCCTCTCTTCTCCTCTGACCTCCCCTGCCCCAGCACAGGTGCTTGCATACACCAACTCCCTTGATTGACCCTTTTCCCCTTCATCTAACTCCCTTGGGAAAACCCCACCCTCTACCTCCTGTGCTCCTGCCTGAGGCTGAGGAACGCGCTGGAGAAAACACTCAGGTATCTGTATGGTCTCTTGATTTATGACCAGAGACCCCAAGGGGGATTCTTGGCACAGTGGGGTGCCCTATGTCTCTGTCCCCCGCCCACTTTGAGCTGATGACCGGCTATTTCAGTGAGAAAAAGGAAGCAATTAGGAACGGGTGTCATCATCTTCCCATGCGAAATCTGCTAGTCTGTCTACAACTGTAGCCACACAGCCTTGTAACCGCAGAGCATTGTAGCCACATGTGCCTGGGGGCCTGTGCTCTGTCCTCATGCACGTGTCCCCTTTCTCCTCTGCGTGATCACTTTTCCCTGTCCGATGGATAATCCCCCACCCGAGAGATGCCTCTTCTTAAGGGAAAAAGCAGCCCCAACAGCACACTCTTGACCCTATCCCCCAGTCAGCGGTTCATCCATTCCTCTACCCTCTCTAATAGTGACCCTTTTGGAAACAATTGGCATACATTCTGCTCCACCTCCTCCCCTCTTAGTCTGTCTTGGACCCACCCCAATTTGCCCTCCCCCCTTTACCGAAGCCACACTTCCTCAGGCACCCGTGATATCTGGGGGCCGGCTCTTCCTTGTCCCTTTCTGCAGCCTCTCAGCAGCCGTTCGCCAGCTGATCGCTCTCTGGGACACTTTCTTCACTAGGCTTCCATGCCACCGTCCTCACCCCGTTCTCCTGTGTCCTGGCCGCACCACCTCCAGCCCTCCTGCTGGTTCTCCTCATCCTAGCCCCTGCAGGTTGGGGGCGCTCTCTCACACTTCGTTTCACTTACCAGCCAGCTCCCTTAGCACCTCCGCAGAGGTCTCCCTGGCACCCTGTAGCCCCTGCTCTCAAACCACTGCCCTTTTTGTTTTCCTATCATTTATCATTCCCAGATATTATATGCATGATTCATTTATTGTCTGCCCCATGGCACTAGAATATAAACTCCGGGAGAGAAACTATCTGGTGCTGTGTCCCCAAGTGTCCAAAACCATGCCTAGCACATAGTGGGTAACAATTTTAATGAGTAATCGATGTAGAAGACTTGGCTGGTGACAGGTTAGCCTTAGATAAAGAAAAAAAAATCTTAGCTCAAATCTGACAAAGGAAGTGAGTAATAAGTGGAAAAGCGGTGTCTCATGGGAACAATATTTTTTTAGGTCAAGTGTTAAGAGTTAAAGATTCAAGTAATGAATGAATGAAGCCCATTCCTTGCTAATTACTTGTTGAGTGATAGAAGGCACTTGTGGAGGCTAGGTCGCTGTGGACACATGGTCGCCCCTCTTGTTTTTTCTCTGAAGGAGGGGCACTTAAGTGGTCTGCTTGGTAACTTTTGTCACTGGGTTGAAGACAGTAAATGCCCTTGTCTGAAGTACGTATCATTGACCTCGATGTTCTGGTGAATTGTTTTGGTGTCTCACTCGTCCCCAGAGTCCACTCGACTGCATGGAGAGAGGTCTCCTTTCTCTTTTGCATTTGAGCAGAAGAGTGGCATGTGCATTCCCATGGCAGAGTGCATTCCTGCAGACGGGTGGCGATGGTTTTCTCAGTGCTGCTGTCTCAAGCACCCAGCTTAGAGAGTCCCAAAGCTTCCTGTGTTTAAAGGACAACCCCTGTCTTCTCTATTTGCATTGCTGCAAGACCACCCATAATTACTTGGCATTCGGGGCTAGGACCAAGTTTGATGTAAGTGAAGATATTTCCTGTGTGGCCCGAGGTCATGCATGGCAAATCTTCCCAGAGGAGTGTGGATTATTCCTGGGTTTGAGAGATTACATCAAGGGCACTTTAAGAGGCTTAATTTTCTCCTTGAAGGGCTTTCTATTGGGCTCAGCACCTGTCACTCCTGGGCCCTCACTGGCAGGGTTAAAGGCTAAGGCATCAGCCAAAGGCAGCCTGAGGTGCAAGCATCAAGCAGTTGGGATTAGTACATCCAAGAAGAAAGGGACATGTCTTTATGGGACATCTGAGAGTGATTCCAGGGAAGTTACTTAAAATTTTTCAATGTGTATTTATTTTTTGAGAGAGAGAGAGAGAGAGAGACAGAGCACAAGTACGGAAAGGGTAGAAAGAGACACAGAATGTGAAATAGGCTCCAGGCTCTGAGCTGTCAGCATAGAACCTGACATGGGGCCTGACCTCAAGAACCAAACCGTGAGATTATACCTGAACTGAAGTGGGATACTTAACCGACTGAGCCACCCAGGCACCCCAGGAAGCTACTTTTTTAAAAACGGGCGGCCTGAATAGTTCTAGGTCATTCTCTTCCTTTGACAAAGAACTGAAGCTTGGAAGGATGAGACTTACCGGGGCCACTTGGCAAAACTGAAAGTGGAATCCCACTTTCCTGACTACCATAGATGCTTTCTCCTTGGGATGTCTGGCTGGACCCGGACTTTAATTCATGGCTGTGGTTCTCTGCCCTGAATGTGCCCTGTTCCTTAGAGGGTATAATGCTAAGTGAAATAAGTCATTCAGAGAGAGACAAACACCATATGATTTCCCTCATATGTGGAATTTAAGAAACAAAACGAAGAAGAGGCAAACAAACAACGACCCAGACTCTTAAATACGGACAGCTGGTGATTATCAGAGGGGAACTTGGTGTGTGTGTGTGTGTGTGTGTGTGTGTGTGTGAGGGAGTGGGTAGGGGTGAAATAGGTGAAGGGGATTAAGAGTACACTTATCTTGATGACCACTGAGTGATGTATAGAATTGTGGAATCACTATATTGTACACCTGAAAGTAATTTAACATCATGTGTTAATTATACTGGAATTAAATGAAAAATGCTGTTCCCAAACCCCACCTGACGCACTTAATTGGAATCCCTGAGAGCGTGACCTGGGCACGTGTGTGTGTGTATGTGTGTTTAAATTACCCTAGGAGAGGTTGCCCAAGAAGGGCATGTAGGGGATAAAGTCACCCTGTAGGCCTTGCACATGGGACAGAAACAGCTCCTTTCTGGTGTAGGACCACCATCCCGATGGAACCAGTCTGCTGCTTGCTCTCCCACCCCCCCTCTGGTTACTAGGTAAGACCCTCTAGGGTTCCGTCTTCATATAGAAAGGATCTTTTTGAGGGGGATATTTCCACCATGTGTCTTGTCCTACTAATGGGGAGAAAGAAAGGTGCATTCAGTTTGAGCAAATCCTCTCTTTGAAGGCCTTTAGGATCCTCTTGATTCAGATCCCTAGGCCCCTGAGTACCGAGGATGGTTCACAGCTCTCAGACCAGCTGGTGCTTGACACGGACTGTGGTTGCCACTCTGATGGAAGGAAAAAGGGAGTGTGAGTTGGCTGTGCAGGGCTGGGTTTGGACAGCTTTATGAGGATGGTAAATCACTTGCTGGTGAACTTGCAGATGTTTCAGAGCTCTGGTTTTGTGACAGTTGCCATAGACCAAGAGTCCACAGCACAGCCTGCAGTGAAGCTTTGGGACCACCCCCTGTCAAAGCTGGCTCTCCCTCTAACCCGACAAGTGGTTCACACAGAGCTTTATGAATGTACATGGTGACGACATTAGAACAAGCCCTGGGGAATCTGAGACGCAACTGGGGGCCCAAGTGTCCTCCACAAAAGGAACAGCAGAAGGGCATTTCTTCTTGAAGTGGGAGGTGTCAGATTGTTTGCCTTCGTTAGGGCTGCTGTAACACAGCCCCACAGATCCACAGCTTACACAGCAGAAATTTATTGTCTCTGTTCTGGAAGCTGGAAGTCCAAGATCTGTGTGCTTCCCTTCCGAGGGCCGTGAGGGAAGCATATCTGTGCTGGGCCCCTCTCCTTGGCTCGTGGATGGCAGTCTTCTTGTGCGTGTCTGATTCTGTGTCCATGTTTCTCTTCCTTAGAAGGACATCAGTCATAATGGAGTAGCCCCCCCCCCCCCCCCCCCCCAGGATCTTCATTTTAACTTGATTACCTCTGTAAAGGTCTTATTTCTAAATAAGGTCACATTCAGAGATGCTGGGGAGTTATGGCTCCAACATACCATTATTTTTTAATGTTTGTTTATTTTTGAGAGTTGGTGGGGAGGGGCAGAGAGAGAGAGGGAGACGCAGAATCTGAAGCAGGCTCCAGGCTCTGAGCTGTCAGCACAGAACCCGATGCGGGGCTCGAACTCCAGAACTGTAAGACCATGACCTGAGCCGAAGTCAGATGCTTAACTGAGTGAGCCACTCAGGGGCCACAGGCATACCATTTTTGCGGGGACACGAGTCAGGACATTTCACAGACTGTCACTGACCTGTTTCTCAGAATTTGAATCTGATGTAGAATGCTTCTTATTGATGGTACATTTTTAGGCTAAGTTGGTAATCGTGGTGGGATTCTGCACCCACCAGTTTTACCCCGTTTTTGGCACTTTGTATTTCACTGAGGCCTTGTACGTGTGTTGCCACCATAATAGCCCCAGAAGGCAGGCCGTTTCTACGTTGAGGAAGCTGAGGTGTTTCGAGGTTTACACACCAAATTCTGGGGAAGTTTGACTTAAGCTCAGATTTTCTACTCTTATCCCAGGTTTCTCCCATAACACCAGTGATTCTCATACCTTGATATGTATAAGAATTTTCTGGGAAGCTTGCTCCAATACAGATTGAGGAGACCCTCTGGAATACTCCTGAATCGGAAGCTGAGGTTGTAACCAAGGAATCTGTATTTTTAATTAAGTTTCCCCCTGGAGATTCTGGTGTACTCCAAAATGTAAGAACAAGTGCACTCTACTATAGATGTAATATTTTAGATGGTGACTGGGAGGGGGAGGGAAGGAAATAAACCACCAACACCACTAACTTCCTATTTGATGTTTTTGGGTTTTATGGCAGACCCTAGGAGGCATCATGGAAAGGTACTCGCTGGAACCAGGGGCCACTGAGAACCCAAGAGGATCTCCTTTCATAATTACCCCTGCCACCATATTTACCGGTTTGGTTGGAGCTCTTTGGCTGTTCAGGACATACTAATTGTCCCTCAGCTAGTGGAAAGTCTAGCTTGAACTTTTTGTGCTACGTATATGCACTTTGCACCACAGTGGGGAAGGGGTGGGAGAGAAGTTGAGAGGGTCTGCTAACTAACATCACTTTATCAAAGCAAAAATAAAACCATCAGGAGGACAAGGCAAAAAAAAAAAAAATGTGATTAAGTATTTATCATTATAAAATATTTGCATTAAAATGTGCGGGAACATGCATGCACAGTATGGAAGAATCTCCTGAAGAAATGTTAAAACATGGATTCCTGGGCCCCCAGCTCCAGAAATTTCTTTCTAATTCCAAGCTGCTGGTCTGGGAACCACACTTAGAGCAGGCACATTAATGAAAGATTGTCACTGTGCGGTTTTATCTGCTGATATGCATAGCGAAAACCTTTCTAAGCCTTGGCCATTAGCCTTAAGATTATAACCTATACTCAGTATCAATGTCCAAGTTACTTCACCATCTTTGTTTTAGTACATCCTCCTTTAGGTTGGGCTGTATCTCTTAGGGTGTGGTCCTTAGCCACCACCATCACAATTACGTGGGACTAAGGTTAAACACTGTAGCTGCCCAATCCCCAGAGATTTCTAATTCGGCAGGTCTGTGTGGGGTCCAAGAAAGTGGAGTTTCCATTATCGGGAGATTCTTAGGTATACTGAAGTTTTGAGGGCCACTGAGCTAAGGCTTGGAAATCAGTTCTGTTTTTTTACTGGCCCCATAATAAAGTTATAAACACTGTTAGATTGATTGCATTGTTCCCATTTTCTAGCTGGGAATGCTGTTGTCTTGGTCTCAAGTTACCAGGACCTAATTCTGCAGAGGAGATATAATTTGAATAGATTGTTAGAGTTCTATTTGAATAATCCTCTCTCCCTTTTTTACATGAGCTCATGCAGTTCATTTTAAGTTAAGTCTTTTTTTTTTTTTTTTTTTTTTTTTCAACGTTTTTTATTTATTTTTGGGACAGAGAGAGACAGAGCATGAACGGGGGAGGGGCAGAGAGAGAGGGAGACACAGAATCGGAAACAGGCTCCAGGCTCTGAGCCATCAGCCCAGAGCCCGATGCGGGGCTCGAACTCACGGACCGCGAGATCGTGACCTGGCTGAAGTCGGACGCTTAACCGACTGCGCCACCCAGGCGCCCCTTAAGTTAAGTCTTTAAACAAAAGTTATGTTCTTTGTCCAGGTAAATTACCTTGAAACAATGATAGGATGTGAAATTTATTACAGATTTTTGGAGTTCATTCAAGGAGGCTCTGTGGTTTTAAACTGCACAGTTAAGGATGACCTTTGGGTATGTATTTAAAAATTGGGTAAATGAGAAGTGGGGGCTGGAGGATGGACTCTTCTATTAGTAAAGGGGATTCAGTTGCATGGAGTAACAGATCATGGTTCTCTATGCTCCATGCCCGGCAGATGTTTCTGCAAATTGGTCCCCCCACTCCCGACCCCTCAAGACAGGTTTTTCAGTTCTGTATTCTTCCTTCTGGCAGAATGGGGACCTTCACTTTTAGAAAGAGGAGCTAAAATTAATTTTGGTTCATTGGACCATACGCGCCACGTCCCTTTATATAACATATTCTGGAAGTTAGAAATAAACTGTTAAAAACCACAGCAGGAGCTTCACATGTTTGTTAAAATCGATTGAACTACACACCTAAAAAGGAGGACACTTATTGTATGTAATAATACTTAAGTAACCTGACTCAAAAAATATATCAGGGGAACCGGTCTTGATAGCCATCCTTTTAGTGAATTAGTTTGACAAGTAAAGATTCCTTTTGTGATGCCAGCGATCCCCCATAACCCTCTTTGCACCATACTTCCTTGAAAGCCATTCTTCGTGCGTGCTTTGCCTCTGTTGGTGTTCGGTGGGGAGGGAGGAGTGGAGTTGGCAAGAGCCGCTGAGGAGTGGATGTGGCCTCTCATTCATTCTTCCAGGTCATTTTCTTCTTAGCTCCAGATCCAGTACAGGGTGGGAGTTCACAGAGGTTTGGGGGACGAATTAAACCACCATGCCCATAGAGAACCTGAGGTGTGGAGAGGTCAAGTGGCTTGTCCAGATGTGAGGACAAGATGGCAGAAGCGGGAGAAGAATCCTCCCAGCCTTCTGACTCCCTTTCACCATCTTTCCTCCAACTTAGGTCTTAGAAATTCCTGTTTTTTCAGCTGGGAGTCTTTGAAACGAGGGTAGGCCTGTTTGTTTGTTGTGGTTTTAGAGGCAGCCTGTTATCATGGATAAGCCTTGGCTTTGAAGACATTCATCAGCTTGGCAAGCCTTTTTTCTGAGCGTCCACAGGGTGCATGGTTGATACAGCCCAGAACAAAACAGACCTAGGCCCTGCCCTCATGGAAAGCAGGATCATGAAGGTTATATGTCAGCAGGAGGCATTAAAACAAACCAGAACAGGGATGACTGTTGCAAAGGGTAACATGTGAGAGCCTGTTACACAGTGGTCGCCAATGATCGTGTGACCTTGGGTGAGTCACCTGACCTCCGTAAACCTTGGTGTCCTCGGTAAAACAGACAAATCAAGGATGTGTTGCAAAGATTCAGTGAGATAATGAACCGTAAAGCAGACTGTGTGCTTCTGGGTAATTATCTGTCACTTGTTAAAGAGGGTGAGTCAGTGGACAAATGTGTTTTTCACCTCTGAGCTGCACTGGTCCTTATAGACAACCTCGGGACAGGAGTTTGAGGTGTCGATTTTTCTCTCTTTTGGATCATCTTCGCAGCAATGGGAAGTTGTACCCGAGGGCTGTGCTGCTTGGTTTTTGTCCTTGACTGATACGGTTGAGGTGGGAGCAGAGCTTTCTAGCTGGGGAGCTGAGTGATGATTTAGAGGTGTGTTGACCCAGTTAGTGATGCCCTCAGTCCCTTGGGGGATTCCCGAGCTCAGGCTCTACAAAGACGGTCCTTTTCCAAGTGTTCCAGGACTTGGGAGAGCTGTCATCCCTCTACATGCCTCTACAGGACTCCCAGAAGCAGGAGCTAGATTAGATTTTAAGTAACCTTACCTGAAGAGAACAACAAAAAAGAAGCAAGGGCTCCCACAGGCTGTGAGAGCTTTCTTAAAATGAGAGATGCAGGTGCCTGACTTCGGCTCAGGTCATGATCTCAAGGTCCATGAGTTTGAACCCTGCATCGGGCTCTGTGCTGACAGCTCAGAGGCCTGGAGCCTGCTTTGGATTCTGTGTCCCCCATCTCTCTGCCCCTCCCCTACTCATGCTCTGTCTCGGTCTCAAAAATAAACATTAAAAAATTTTTTTAAAAAATGAGAGATGCAGATGAGGTACACCAGGCTTCCCCAAACTTCTCTGATAATAAGAGTCACCTGAGTGTGTGTTAAATGTCCAGTTCACCAGGCCTGCGCCCATCTGGATTGGGGCTCTGGAATCTGTGCATTTAATAGTTACCCATGTGATTCTTAGCAGGGATGTTTGGGAAACCCTGGCTTAGATCATAAATCTCCTTGTCCTTGCTATTTCAAGTTGGTCCACAGACCAGCAACATCCTCTCCCCCTGGGAACTTGTTGATACTCTGAGGCTCAACCCAGACCTGCTGACTCAGAGTCAGCATATTAATAAGACCCTAAGGTGAATGTGCACACACAATAAATCTGGGGAAAATTAGGGCTTGCCTAGAGGGCAGGGACACCGGTCAACATTTTAAACCAGGGATGTGGTGATAAGCCAGGGATTTGAACTCTGTTTTCTGAATGCAGACTGAATGCTCATGGCACATCTTCTGGACTCAGTTCCTACTAACTCAGGGCCTGTCTCCAGCCTGCTGTCAGGAACCCCCTCACTGTCCTGTTAATACTGCATCTGGGAAGAATGATGCCTGGGGACAGGAGAGCACCACTGGGACCACCAAAGTGTGTCATAACCCTTGGCGTCCATGAACCCAGTCAGGACACCTTCTTACTGCTCCCGGGAGAAGACTGAGGTCCAAATGTAAAAGTCTGTGATTGTAATTTTTGGAGACCTGTGGGGGTTTGCATCATACCAGTGGTGGGTGCCCGAAAAAGTTGTTTTATCTCCATCCAAGGACAGGATCAGCTGGAGTGCAGTTTTTCTAATGCTCCTCCAGACTCTTAAATCCCCCCTCCAACCACAATGTCAGAGAAAATACCCTCTGAGGCACTTGCCAAATGGTTTGAAATAAGCGTCCACACACATTTCCGAAAAGACAATTAGAAGCTTATTTGAGGAAGTCAAGACCTGCTGTGCTAGACATTATAGTCAGAGCACAGTGCCAGTTCAGGAAACTCTCCTGGGGGCTCTTTCTCATCCCAGCCCTGCTTTGAGAAGCTGAACTTGGGAAGTGGACAGGCCGCCAGGTTTGGGAGAGTGGAAGACAAGGGAGGAGTCAAAAAAGGGGAATGAAGTGCCCCACAGAGAAAAGAACAATGGCTGTGTCTCCTCCCAGGAGAATTGGAATCCTTGCAAACACAGTCAAGCGGAAGAGTAAAGGTCATTAATGAATTCACCCACACTTGAATCATATTACTAGTTAGTACTTGTGTTGTGGCCTGGAAGACTGTTTAGGAAACTGAGCCCCAGAGAGGTCAGAAACTCTATGCAAGGTCACACGTTGGGCTAGTGGCAAAGCCTGGGTCAGGATCCAGGGATCTTGGCTTGTCCTCTGCTCTGTCCCCGTGCTCTCTGCTGCTTTCCCTCTGGGAGGGAAGATGATAAGACTGTGAAACTTTATGAGGATTGGATCCAGATGTGCTAGCCCTGCCCACCTCCGTTTAAAACTAACAGTATTTTTTCTTTTTTAATGGAATAGACTATTTTAATCTGCTGGTTTCATTTGCTAGCCCACCTTACACATAAAGGTCAGGAAAGACAAATCACAAGCTGGTAAATAGCTCCGTTGTTGGGGATGCTGCACCAGGCTGCTTCTCTTGGCACGAGGCACCAGCTCAGAGGATTTATAGCACCCAGGACAGGGGAGACCTCTGCGGTGGACACGGGCAGAATGTGTGTGTTCGAAGTGAAGGCATGGATTTATACACTCTTGCCAAGGTCCACAGGGACAGTTGCATATTAAGTTTTTAAAATTAAATTGTGGGAAGGCTGAAACATTACAAAGACTTTTTGGCTTGAGTACGGATCCTAAAGGGCTTCAGTGCAGAGGCATGGGGAGGATGTAGCCATTTCTGTGATGCCTAATTGCTTGTGTGGAAAATCAGAAGCCTGCAATCATTTATGCCACACGGTTTAGCAATAGATGACACATTGCCGTGGTCTGAAATAGTTTAGTGTGTGTGCCCGTTTAATTTTGTCCAGTAGATTGAATTCTGAGGGCAGCGAAGCCATTCTTTTGTCCAGCAGCCCAGGGGCATGTTGTTAAATGAGTAGGCCATCCGGCTGTAGTGGTCAAAGGAGGTGCCTAGGGAAGGTCGGACTTGAGCTAGAGGCCAAGTGCTCTGAATTTCAGGGTTCTTCCATGTTCTGTTGGCTGTGTCAGCCACGCTGTTACAACTGCTTCTCGCTAATAACTCGTGTTGGTTGAAATCAGTGAAGTCTTAACAAGAGACTTGTAATTTGTTGAGAAATTAAATCCTTTTAGATCATAATAAACCAAGTAGTCAGTGGTATCCGTGGTTTAATTTGCTTTGAAAACCGGAGGGAAATCCCATGCTTTGATTTCAGTGATAGAATGGCAGTGTTCAGGGGAATTGGGTTTGAGAACCATTGGGCTCGGTCTTACCACAGTCCATCTGATAAGAAGCCAGGGTCTGGCTCTGTCATTCAACTGGTGGCTGAGGTGCTCTGTTCATCAGGTTACTCAAAGTGTGATCTTGGGACCAGCAGCCTTAGCGTCATCTGGGAATGTAAAAGAAAGACAGCCCCATCCACCCCTCCCCCCCACCCCCGCCCCACACTGAATCATAACCCTGGGGCTGGGGCCCAAGAGTACAGATTTGGTCAAGTTCTGCAGGGTATTCTAATGCACTCCAAGGTTTGTGAGCCACTCCTGTATAGTTCATAGGCAGCAAAAGCTATTTGGGTGTGCATTCTGGTGGGTCGTTTCCCGAAGCATTTCACATTGGGTTGGCTTCTTGTTCTGGCAACCCAGGCCAAGTGGATGGGGCAAATAAAGTTAGATTTCCATTAGTGCTCAGTAATAATTAACGATAACCAGCCCTGCAGTATGGATGGCTAGGACAGTCCAGCTCACTTCAGTCTGGGTTCTGCAAAAAGCACTCTCTGATTGTGACTTGAGAAAGAGTCAGTTGAAGAACATTTTCTTCCCCCCCTCCCCCCCCCCCCGCAAAACCCCACACAAAAAATTATCCCTCCAGGATGCCTTTGACAGTCACTTTCTTATCCAAGATAGGCAGAGATGGACAGATCTCAAGGAGGAGTGGGAGACATGCCCAAACTGGCTGAGGCCCTCACAGAGAGACAGGTTTCTGTGGAGGAAATAAAGCAAAGTGGCAAGACTAAGGCCCGGATGTTTTTTGCCTGTGTGTCTGCTGGCTGTGTGATTGCAAAAAAAAAAAAAAAAAAAAAAAAAATGTTTGATGAGCACTCTTCTCTTGAAAGGACTTTTTCATTCTACCATTTGAAACACAGCTCTCTGAGAAACATTTCCTCATGGAGCAAATGGTTCCAAATGAAACAAACTGAATGGTCAGATAGTATTGACTTTGAAGGAGAAAAGGACAGTTGAAAGTTTCCATTCATTCACGCCTTGCTCTGTGCTAGGGAACGTACCCAGCAGAGTAAGACAGGATGCCTGCTCTGATGGGGGTCACCCAGAGGGAGAGGAAGGGGTGGCTGCAAGGCTTTCCTGGCAGCAGGCGCAGCAGGTGCTAAGGGCGGGAGCCAGCCAGCTAAGGGACTCTGACCTGCTGGGAGCGTTTCCCTGGAAATCCGTGGCACTTGGGGTATATGGAGGCTGATCTAAGAGACTGTTCCCAAACTATGTTCAGAGGACCTAGTTCCATCTTTTTGCTCAGTATCTGAGTGGGTTGTGGGGGACCCCTCCCCTGTCTATGGGGTAAATCACATCATAAGAGCATAATTGTATCCCTTTTAGTTGAAAACGGCTTAAAAATAACTTTAGGGAGGTCAGGTCTGGGTGGAGGTGATGCTGTGAGGAGTATTAGGGAAATAAAATTAAAAGCAAAATCTTTTCTCAATCCAGAACACCTCTCCACAAAGGTGAAAGAGAAAGAAAACAATTTATTATTGGATAAGCATGAAACCAGAATGTGATGAACATCACAGGGAGCCTACTGCAAGGATTGCAAAGCTAGAGATTGCAAAGATGGAAAGAAATCTCATTCTTGTATATAGCTCAGTGGATACAATGCATTATATTTATGTCTTCAAGATAAAATTGCTAAATTTATCATGTTTTTACTAACTGGAGGTAGAACTTTCAATTTGGAGTAGGGTCACCACTGAGTAGGGTCACCACTGAAGCTAGGTCCTCCCCCTCCCAGGAAACTGGGAAATAGAGCCTTATCATTCCTTGATGATTGCATTTCAAAGAGGTGCTTCTTAGGAAGTGGTGAAAGAGGCTTATTTGATTTGCATTTGACCTTCCAGCTATAGCCCTGCTCCTTTGCCCTGGTGAGAGTGGCTTAAGTATCCTGGAATCAGAGCTTGACCTTAGCTGGTAAAGGCTCTTGGCTTTGGTTGTAGACAGTGCCATAGGTGATTACCGCCCCCCTTAGGCTGCAAGATCCTCATATGAAAATAGAAGTTGGTCTAGAGTTCTCTGATTCAACGACGTGGGGGCTCTGCCTCTCTTCCCATTTCCCCAAGCTACCATTTCCTTTCTCCCCATACCCCGAGCACCCTGGCCAGGCAGCAGTTTGCAGCCTGGCTCAGAGGTCTAACCAGTCTTTCTATATGCTGATCATCAAGTTACAAAATCACTTTTGGAGCTCAAGGTGGAGAATACATCAGAGATGGCATCAGTTCTAGGAGTGCGTCTTGGCACAGCCACCTGCTTCTTCTCCAAGACAGGAAGGTTTCAGGATGATTCTGCATCGGACAGTTGATATCTGATTCTCCCTCTTTGTATTGGGCTCACCCTGCCTCTGTAAATTGCTTAAACTCATTACTTTGCCCAACTCGCTTCCTTCCACACCTTTTCCCTCCAATGAGAATCAGAAAGAATATTTGTTTCCTCATCAGTTTAGTTTCTGGGATTTCTGTAGAGGAAGTGGCAAAGCTTTCTATGCCTTGCAGACCAGGCATGTTACGCTTCCCCTAATGCCTGAAGAAGCTAAGAAAATTGCTTTACCATGGCTTTATTAAGGGCTCGCCAAGAAGCTTTGAGTTAAATGACAATATTCATGTATAGAAATTTCCTCTTGGATGTTGTTTCAATTACTTGATCACCCTTCAATTTCTGGATCAGAAAATGGTTTTCCCTGCTTATGCAAACCTCCTGTGGGAACCTCAGACTTAGCATCTGGGTTGTGGAAGAACTGAATCCAGTCTGGGTGAACATGTGTGAATTTAGAGCTAAGGAAAGCTTTTGCCTTGGCAGTAGAAACTGAACACTTGACTCTGGCCATACCCGTGCCAGTGGCCCAGGGGGCAGTGAGGCGGCATCACCGTTTAGTAGGACAAGAATATAAAAACTTGGATTATCAGGCCTTCCCCTCCCTTTTAGTTTTTGGTCCACTTTTCCATCTACTTGCATTTTCAGACCAGTGTGGGTTGTCCAAGTGCCTTGGTTTTGTCCTCTCAGGTTATCTACATTCTGGCCTGTCTTGGATTCTACCTGGTATTCAGCATAGGGAGGACATAGCATGCCTTCCCCTCAGTCCCTTTTCCTTGGATCTTAACGTGGCCTGGTGAAAAAGGAAGGGTGGCCCTGGGAAGTTGTGGGGTCTGAGGCAAGTTCCCCATTGTGGCCAATCTTGGGTTCTTTATTTAAAAAAATATTTGTTTTAATGTTTATTTTTGAGAGAGAGTGAGGGAGAGAGAGAGAGAGAGAGAGAGAGAGAGAGAGAGAGAGAGAGGGGGAGGGGCATGGAGAGAGGGAGAGACACAGAATCTGAAGCAGGATCCAGGCTCTGAGCTCTTGGCACAGAGCCCGATGAGGGGCTCGAACTCAAAAACCGCAAGATAGTGACCTGAGCCAAAGTCAGATACCTAACTGAGCCACCCAGGCATCCCTATTTTTTAAATCCACTGAATGAATAGGTCACCCACAAGATGGTGGGGACCGAATAGGACAGTGACTGTTCTATGTTCAATTCAGTGTTTGGCCCATAGTAGACACTCTGGGAATCTGCTCCCATGCCCTTTATCTCGGAGAGCCCTCCCCTGTCCTGGTCGTACTTGGCAGTCTCTACCACATCCTTGAGAAAGGACATTACAGTGATAATGCTGTTCTAGAATCAGAAAGCCCTTCATCCATTCACAAAACAACAGCAACAACAAATCACTCATGCTTTTGTCCAGTGAGAGCCCTCATACCTCCTGATGATTAAGAAAAAGCTTTTGGTGTGACATAATTTGGAGAGAAGGCACCTTAATCCTGTCTGATTCTGGTAGCCACTGACCACAAAGTGTTGAACACTTGAAATATGGCTAGTAGGACTAAGGAACTCAAGCTCTGATTTTATTTCATTTAAATTTAAATTTAAAACCAGGTTCTCAGTTTGGTTTTTGGGAAACTTAAGCGCGTTTTGAATAACCTGGACATGTGAATCAGCTTTTTCAGCTGTAAATGTTATGAAGTCGAAATATAGCTCAAGCATTTCCAATGAAGATTGAACATCTAAATTGAGATGTGTGCTGTTAAATGTAAAATGCATACCAGATTTCAAAGCCTTGGCATAAGAAGAATGTGAAATAACTCATTAATGATTTTTATGTTGATTAAATTTCAGCTGAAATGGCAATATTTTAGATATATTGGATTAAATAAAATATATTTCTAAAAACCAAGTTCACTTTTTTTTTTTTAACTAAAAAGTCAAAAAACATGGCTACTAGATCTTTTTAAATCATGTATATGGTTCCTGTTATACTTGTATTGGATGGTGCTGCCTTAGGTTTTAGCAGATCTAAAACTGGCTTGAAGGCCCCAAGGAAGCTGCTGTGTGCCTGAAGTTCCTGAGGAGTGTGCTGCTTTCTGGAGCCTTCCTCGTGGCCCACTTACAGAAGGAACAGAGCTGACCACGTACAAACAACAGACCTTTGGAGCACCCTCCCCATGTTAATTAACACTGTGCCCTCCTGGGGGCAAGTTGAAGAGAACCTTCTTTTCTGTGAAGGTTGCTATGTTCCAGGAGGGAGCCTGAATTCCTTATTTCCACACACTCCCTGGGACTCCTCATCTGTATCAGGCCCCTTTCCCAAAAGACGGGCCTCCACCCGGGCCCTTCGAGGTCCTCTGTTGACCCGACTCTGCTTCATTTTGATATTGTGTGTTAGGCCCCCAGCTGAAGAACCCTAAAACCAATGAGCTGGATGAAAGTGGGAAATCCAAATGCTGACTTGCTTTACGGCCCACATGCTCAAAGCCATGTGGTCCAGGGTTAGACCCGTGCACAGTGAAGTCAGTCGTGGGCCAGGGGAGGTCACTTGGCAGCTAGTTGAATTACATTTAAAAGATTTTTAAGTACTTATTTTAGAAGGTATTGAAGTCTGAGTCGATTAAATATTTTTTTAAATTTTTTTCCCCCAAGAGACAAAGAGCATGAGTGGGGGAAGGGCAGAGAGTGGACCAGTTTTGATTTTTTTAAAATTGTCATTCATACAGCATCCTTTGAGCACCCTGTGTGGGGACAGAGAGCGTTGTGAAGTGCCATTTGCTGGTTGGGGCCGGGGATTAGTTACACCTATACCTATATCTGCATATGAAGGAAAACAACAGAAGCTGACATTTGGAACTTAGAGTGAATGTTACTCATTTTAAAGGTTTAGGAGGAGCAGGGATTGCCATGATCGGGGAAGGTTTTAGGGACTCCTTTTTTGCATCAGACACAGCTCCCAGGGGTCTTCTCACAGTAGAGTCCATGGGTCACCTGCATCAGAGAGGATGGTTTAAGGTGTAGATGTCTGAGGTGGAGGTGAGCCCCAGGGATGTGAAGTTTAACTCGCCACTCCCCAAATGTACACTCTCATGGGTGCATGGCTTCAGATGGTTTCTAGTCCAGAAGACTGAAAAGCAATTAGTTGCTTTTAATTTAAAAGAGCAGTTTTTCCTGTATCATGGTGATTATACTCTTGAATGATCTGAACAGGAGGTCCTTGCTCTGCAGCTTTCAGAGCATGATAACCAGGGTTAGGGGGGAGGTCTCCAAATTGAAGGTACCAGGAATCCCTTCTCCTGAGGGTTGTTGTAGCCTCTTCCTATTGTCGGCTCTCAGCAATCCTGTCCCTGGTACCCCACGGCAATATGGGAATGCCTTCCACAGGGAAGCCCCCATGTCCCACTCTGGTCCTTCATTCCATCTTTCATCCAGGCTACATGGAGTTGCTTTTATTCAGCCGTCTTCAACAACTCATGCATGTGGTTGCTGGATTTTTCTCCTTTTCCGCCTCTTGGCCACTGGTTCTCAATCCTGGCTGAGCAACAAGTTGTCAACTCGGCTGTAGAAACGTGTAAGCTGCCAGGGCCTGGACCCACTCCTAGAGACTGATTGAGAGGGTCCAGAGTGGAGTGTGGGCACCATTCTTTAAAACCAGTATCAAATCACCACCCTGCCAGTTAGACAAGCCCACAGTCAGCTGCTCTCTGAAGTCTCCCCCCTCTTGTGTCCAGCGCAGGGCAGGGTGGCCTGGGCCGGTCTCACGAGGAGGAGGTGTACTAAGGAAGCCCAGGATCATATTAGCTCTTAGAAAGTCACCCAGAGGGTATGGCCTGTATCTCCTTGTCACCAGCCCCCAGCCCCGTTCCTGACCTGTACTAGATGCCCTGTGGATGCATATGAATAAATAGATGGTCTCTGAAACCGCAAATCTTGTCCACAGGAATAGTAAAAAAATCAGGTTTTCTCCATCTATACTGATGAACTTGATTTTTTTGTTTTTTAAGACCTCAAATTCAGGGCTTTAATGAACTCTGCTTTCCCTCGATGTTTCCTCTCTGCCACAGCTGAACTTGATAATTATAACAAGATGTTATCTTAGAATGGTTAGAAGCAAAGGCTTAGAACGCTACCAGCTACATTTGAATCCTGATTCTACTGATACTACTTACTGTGAGCATTTGGATATTTTTTTTAATGTTTATTTTTTAGAGAGAGAGAGAGAGAAAGAGAGAGAGGGAGAATGCGAGCAGGGGAGGGTCAGAGAGAGAGGGAGACACAGAATTTGAAGCAGGATCCAGGTTCTGAGCTGTTAGCACAGCCCCAACTCGGGACCTTGCACTTCCCTGTTGATGGCCTGGAAGGGGATATGGATGAGCAGCTGGGGGTGAGGAGTCAGAGGGGCTTGGTCCTGTCCTCTTAGAGTGAGGTCTGCAGGGGCAGGTGGGGTGAGCTCTGATGCTAGCAGCAGGTGGCAGGGGAGCTGCCCCCGGACCAGACGCGTTAGAGGTCGGTCGTGGTCTGTTCTGTGCTTCCTCCTGGGGACCAGCCCATGAGTCTACCTTGTCACTGCCCAATAGGCTCACCTGGGAGCTTCTAAACCATGTCAGTACCCGCCCTGCCTGCCCGAGGCCAGTTTAATCAGTAACTCCTGCAGCCCAGGCCTTCCCTTTTATCTTGAAAAATCCCCAGGTTATTCTGATGTGCAGGCAGGGGTGAGTACCCGTAGGGCAGAACAAATGCTGAGATTGCCGGCAGCTGTGTGTGCTCTTAGCCTGTGGTTGGGATATGTTTGCCGGGGAGCTGGTAAGTTCCCTTCCACTGTGGGGACCCTTGGAGCCACCTCACAGCACAGGTAAAGGGCATTGACTTTAGTCGGATCCTTTTAATTGGGTCTCTAGACAAACCCCTCTTCGCATCCTGGGGACTGGGTGGATGTTTCTCGGGAAGGGGTGGATTTCACAAGGGATGTTCCCCAAGAGGACTTGGGGAGACCAGCACACAGGGCTCTCAACCTGTTGGCATTGTGGTTTAGGGAGAAAAGCTTCCAACTTCGACATTTGTCTCCCTCCACGGATAAGACAACATATACGTGCTTCATTGTGTAAGCGGTGGGAGTTTTTGCGTCCATGTCTGGTGTTTAACGAAGCTTCGTGAAAGCATGGCACACAGTGGGGTTGGGTGCTCGGCCAGCCTTCCTTCGGCTGCACTCCCTCGCTGGGTAGCTTTTGCATCATTGCTGGTAACAGTTACTGCAGTTAATCTGGCCTCACTGTTTGGGGGAGAACCTCTGCATTGCCCCGCAGCCGCTAAAGCGGCGTTCGTAGAGAGCCTTCAGCCCCCCTGGTGTTAGAACTGGGGTGGCCTCAACACCCCCCCTGCCTTTTGGGTCCTCACTTTCCCTCTCAGGTGTCTCGACCAGTTAACTACCTCCTTACGGGGTGAGGGTGGGGACAGTTTGTTAGGGAGATTGGCTTTCTCCAGCACATGAAAAGCTTTTCTGAAAACATCCGGCCAGATACGATTATGGGGCAGTGTTGGTTGTAGGATCCTGCCTGGTGAAGGCATTGGAGACACTGCTGTGGGGTTTGTCGGGTGACCCCTGCTGTCACTCGCATGCTCGGTCTTTGCTTTTATGTGGTGTTGCCACATGGCTGCATGATGGCTTCATGTGGGGCCAAGGCACAACCTGAAATGGTTCACCTGTCCTTCCTCCCAGCCTGGGTTTCATTTACTTTTTAGCAAACCCTTGTTAGGCATCATGGCAAATACCTTGGGAGGTACAGAGGAACGAAGCTGTTGTTGCCTTTCTGGTGCCTCGGAGCTAGCCTGGGAGCTGGGCACGTAAGTCAGTACCTTGGTTCTGATTGGAAGGGGAGGTGGGTCGGGCTGCGGAGAGAGAGGGACACTGGCTAGGGGCCAGGATTGGGGTGAGAGGAGAAGAGGCAATGTGGATAGCCACATCTGCATACACCTCAGCCTGGCTGGAGAATTGTATGATGGGGACTAAGCCTCAAGCATAGAAATCTGCCTCAAGTCACCCGTAGTGAGGTCACTGGTGTCACTGGGTGGCAGCTGCCAGGGACATACTGGCATTAAGTTCCTTCTTTGATTTCCTGTTGGTTTGCAGCTTCATGTTGGTGTGTGTGTTGTTGGCTCTTTCCCCCAGCCCCCCTCCCTGCAGCAAAAGCTTGTTGTGGAAGGCCCTGCCTTGTAATGAGGGTTTGGGGACACAGAACGGACCCCCATGCCAACTCTTTAGGGGCTGACGTTCCAAACGTTGCAGGGCCCAGTGGGGTCTGGGAGCATCTGGGTCAGAACCACTTTGTGTCCCTGGCAAAGTAACAGATTCTCTTGCCCCCACTTTGAGCCGCTAAATCTGTGTTTGCAACAAGCCTCCCTCGCACCACCTTTAAAAAAATTTTTTAATGTTTATTTTTGAGAGGGATAGTGCAAGTGGGGGAGGGGTAGGGAGAATGGGAGACAGAATCTGAAGCAGGCTCCAGGCTCTGAGCTGTCAGCACAAAGCACAATGTGGGGCTCAATCTCAAAAACCAGATCTTGACCTGAGCCCAAGTTGGACGCTTAACCAATTGAGCCAACTGGCTGCCCTAAAGTATCTGAAATTTTTTTAAATAAAAAAATTAATACTTTTGAGAGACAGAGCGAGACAGAGCACGAGGTGGGGAGGGACAGAGAGAGGCCGGTGTGGCGCCGGCCGGGGGCGGGGGATACAGAATCCAAAGCAGGCTCCAGGTTGAGCTGTCAGCACAGAGCCTGATGTGGGGGCTCAAACTCATGGATTGCGAGATGATGACCTGAGCCGAAGTCAGACCCTTAACCGACTGAGCCACCCAGGCAGCCCCTAAATTTTTAAAGTTTATTTTTGAGGGAGAGAGAGAGACAGAGACAGAGTGTGGGGGGGGGGGGGCAGAGAGAGAGGGAGACACAGAATCCGAAGCAGGCTCCAGGCTCTGAGCCCTCAGCACGGAGCCCTATGTGGGGCTTGCACTTGGGAACCTTGAGATCATGACCTGAGCCAACGTCAGATGCTTAACCGAAGGAGCCACCCAGGCCCCCCCCCCCCTTGATTCATAGCTTCTTGTGAACATTTGAAAACCTTTGTTCTGGAGGTTTTGCTGCCACATGGGTGAGAAATGATAGAGACTGCCATGAATGATGGAAAGAGGCTAGAGGCAGGTGTGGGGGTGGGATTTAGTTGGGAGGGCTTTTTATGGGGCAGGGCCAAGAGCACTCGACTGATGGGAGGTGTTGAGGGCCCACAGCTGGAGGTTTGGATGCTGCCGGGGGTGGAATCTGGGAGGAGAGGGAAGAGGCCCGTGCACGTTGATCTTGGGATCTGAGTGTGATAACCTGCTGTAGTCCACAGGTGTTAGGAATTACAGGTCTGTAGAGGCAGGGTGGGGTGGTGTCTCCCTGGAACGAGGCGGGTGGGGTGGGGGTTGGTGATTTGTAGACCCTGCTCAGGTTCATGACCAGGGTCATGAAGAAGTCTGTCCGTATGAGGTTCCCTTCCTTTCATCTTCCTTGGCCACGCTTGTTACCTTGGCTTTGCTGTAGTTAACCATTCTGAGATTCCACTTACTGAATGACTTGGGGTGAGCCCCTCAAGTGGGAGTTGAAGGTGGCAGGAAAAGGTAGCAGAGTGGAAAGTCGGGGTCAGAGTTGGGTAGAACTTGGCCACGTGGCTGGGGTGCAGGTAGGTACTGTCGGCCTGGTGTTCTTGCCTCCTTCCCGTCTGCAGTAGGCGCAGCCTTCTGGGTGCCAAGCCTGTGTCTCTGGGTTGTCCAGAGATGCCTGTCCCACCGCTAGCTCTGAAACAGCTGCTGCCACTGTTAGTAAATCGAGTTAACTGACCTGACCCGGGGTTTCTCAGCATCGGTGCAATTGACATTTTGTGCTGATAAATTCCATCTGGGGGGAGAGTCCATCCTGTGATGTTGAACAGCATCTGTGGCCTCCACTCTCAAGTAGGCAGTAGCATCCTCCTCCCCCATAAGAGGCATTCGGATGTCCCTGGGCTTTGCTCCATGGGGGAGCAAAATCACCTCCGTGGAGAACCTTCAATTTAGCCAACAACGACTGTTCTTCTACTCTGAGCCCTGAGAACAAACCCAGCCCTGCTGCCTTTCTAGTGGGAACTGCAAGTCTGGTTTGCAGAGACCTTGTCAGGATGGTGAAGTGTGGACTTCCATGAGAGACCTAATGGTGTGGGGAGTCTGGGTGTAATGGGTGTGGGTCTTTCTGTGGTTGCTGGCTCTGCTCCCCATCCTGGAATCCGATTCATGGCAGTGGTGTTGAGCTTCGGTTTTCTTTATTATTCATTCTGTGCTAACTTTTCAGAGAGCAGCATCCTGGTATATCTAAAGAACATGTCTTGCTTCCTTCCCTTCCTCAATTTGATGTCCTATATTCTTTCCCTTTTCTGTAATGTGGCCAAATTATAAGTCTGTACCAAGCTTTCGGGGCTCTTTTCCAGTAGAAACCCTCCATCAGTGTGCCATTGGCACAGCGCTCCTGTACCCTGAAAGCCCTGCTGCCTCCCCCCAGGTGCCCTGCTATCTTCTCCCAGGCCAAGGCCAGGAGGACTTGGTCTGACCTGAAGATCAACTCAGACTGGCCCTTCGAGATGTCTGGCCTTTCCTTTGCTTCCTGACAACACCCTTCGGATCCGGATCCCTGGTGAGCCATGCCCTGCCTCTGTACCCACACTCTGGAAACTTCTCCTGCCCGCTGGAACTGGCCAGCAACCACGTAGATGAGATCTTGGCTTTGGGGCTTCCTTCTTGGGAAGTCTCCTTGGCTTTCTGTAATGTTGTCCACCCTCAGCATTCATTGCCCTTCAAACAATTAAAATTGGCAGTTCCCTACCAGGAAGTTTGCTGATGGTGTTCTTAGAGTGTCACTCTATGCTGGATACTTGGAAGGCACCAATAAGCCTCTGTAGACGACTGACTTAGGATGAGCTTGCCTTTTGGAAGAGAGATGGATCCACGGGGCGCAGAAGCGGGGGAGCTGTAAGGACCCTCAGTCTGCTTGTCTGGAATGTTCATCCCCTCCTCTTTCTGCAAGTCCTTTTCTCATGGTCTCTGGTTTAAGATTGATCATTTTCACAGCCTGTTTCCCAGAAAGGGTGGGACCTACATTGCCTAGAAAACTAAGTCTGGTTAACAAACTTGACCCTTCCTGGGTCGATGGGCAGGCAGTTTTACAGAAGATTTCAGGAATTAGGTGGGGGAGTGATTGGAAGATGGATGAGTGTCATGTGGCCCCGATGACTTTCACTCAAAACCATTTGCAACTCAAATCTAGTTAATGGGACCAGTGAAGGGTTATAGCCAGAAAATGCCTTTTGTTGGGTGTCTTCATGGAGGGAAAGTCATTTCCTTCTTTACTTGGTTTCTGTGGTCTGTGTTTGGTGTAGACCGAATGTTTGTGCTTGAGAATTGGAACAGCAGGAGGGGCAGGATTGTAACCATGCCTCAAGGAAGATAGCACAGGATGCCAGCCTTCCTTGACCACTGACCACTTCAAGGACAGTTTCCCCCTTTGCCCTCTGTGTCCAGAGTGGGTTGCCATTGGGTTTCCATATTCACAGGAAAATCTCTAGGTTCTCTCCCACTTCTAAACATGGGGAATACTTTAGAGAAGAATAAAAGCTTTTTATGTTGTAATTGAAAAAATTTTTTAAGTTTTTATTTTGAGAGAGAAAGTGAGCAAGCAGGGGAGGTGCAGAGAGAGGGAGAGGGAATCCCAAGCAGGCTCTGCACTGTCAGCACAGAGCCTGATGCGGGGCTTGAACCCCCAAGCCTTGAGATCATGACCTGAGCCAAAACCAAGAGTAGGACACTTAACTGGCTGAGCGACTCAAGCACCCCATAAAAGCTCTTCAAAAAAAAAAACAAAAAAAACACTTGGGCACCAGGGTGGCTCAGTTGGTTAAGCGTCCGACTTTGGCTCAGGTCATGATCTTGGGGCTTGTGAGTTCAAGCCCCCTGTTGGGCTCTGTGTCGACAGCTCACAGCCTGGAGCCTGCTTCAGATTCTGTTGTGCTCTCTGCCATTCTCCCCCTTACCTCTGTCCGTCTCTCACTCTCAAAAATAAACATTAAAGTAAATCATTTGTGCTTTTTCTAAAAGGATGGCATTTGGAAGCTGGCAAGTACTTCTGGAAAAGGTCAGGATTTGTTGATGAATGTGCCAGGTGTCCTGTGTCCTGTGTTAAGTTGCAAGTGTGGGAATTCTAAGAGTGCAAATATGTCCTGGAGGTAAGGTTATAATGTGTCCTTTGAGCTATTAGTCCTAGGAATTTCCTATGCATGGATTCCCGGTCCTGGCTAATCTTCAAGAATCACCTCAGCTTTGAAAATGCAGACTTGTGAAATCCACCTGGATTCACTGAACCCAAGTCTTCTGGCGTGTGATCTGGAACCCTGCTTTTTAATTTTTAACCTTCTAAATGTTTTGCCTCTATTTTTCCCCGGCAAACAGTGACTGGGATAGTTGAGACTCCCCAGCGTGATTCCTAAATAATTTGAACTTGGATGCCAGTCTTTTTCTTTTTTTTTTTCCTATCTTGAAGTATAACTGATAAAACCTGACTAGTTTCAGGTATACGGCATAATGATTGGATATTTATACCATGACACGATCCCAAAAAGTAGTTAACATCTAGCACCACAGTTTGTTTGTTCTTCTAATGAGAACTTTTAAGATCTCCTCTTAGAAACTGTCAAATAGACAACACAGGATTATCAACTAGAGTCCCCATGCTGTATGTTTCATCCTCAGGACTTAATTTATAGCTGGAGGTTTGTACCTTTTGACCCATTTCGGCCATTCCCTCTACACCTCTGCCTCTGGCAACAAAAACCTGTTTTCTATATCTGAGTTGTATGGGGGTGTTTTGTGTATTCAAGATTCCCCATAGAAGTGAGATTATATAATCTATGTCGTTCTATGACTTGGTTCACTTTGCATAATGCCCTCAAGGGTCAGTCTGTGCTGTGAAAAATGGCAAGGTTTCCTTTTTAATGGCTGAATAATGCTCCTGTGTATATAATCATATTTTCTTTATCCCTTCTCGGACAGGCCCCTTTCCTCCCCCCATCCTTCCCCCCCCCCCTTTTTTGGTTTTGTTTTGTTAAAACCTCTCAGGAGAGACTTGTGTCTTAATGGCTCTGGGATAGCTTGTTAATTTTGACGGCTGGTCAACCTGCCCTTGATACTCTGGCTGGGGTTTAGGGTGAGCCCTAAGCATCCCTGCTGGAGGTACTCTGTGATGGGACTGTCCCGGGGGGAGGTGGAGAAGGTGCCTGGTAGTCGAAAGCAGGGGAGGGCTGTATGGGCCTGATTGTCTCACGTGGCGTATCTGAATTGGCTGTGCTAGGAAGTTAGGAAGCCCAGCTAATGAACTGGCTCGTGAAAATGCCTGAACGCTTCCCTTGAGGTGCTTGAAAGCTCTAAAGTCTTACAGTTTATAACAACCCCATGTGTTATGATAGCTTATAGTTAACTGCTGTGGTTTGGTTTCTGGCAAGTGTGACCTGATTAAGAATGCTCCCACTCCCCGTCATATTCCAGAACTATCTAGACTGTCTAGTGGTGAGTTAACTTTGAATTTTTTGGCTATGACAGTTTCAGAGTTCATTGGGGGAACTGCTCTCTGGTTAGTGTCTTTACAAGCATTTTTCAGAGAAGCTAGAGAAAGAAGCTTGATTTGTATCTTCATTGTGAATTCCTAAATTATTCTGCACAGTAACATCAGAAATACAGAAACCCTCTAGATGCACACATAACTAAATGTTAGAGTATTTTCACCTCTGTTCAACTTTCTTGTCAAGGATGATTCGAGCCCATAATTCTCATTTTCCTGAGAAGTATCCTAATTTATAAGTGACTCATTTAAGACTACTGGTTAGGATATTTACAAAATTAATACATGGGCAGAGATTTCCTGAAACCTGGTACCAACTGTTGAGAAAAACAGGTTTTGACTTTAGGATTATTCAAATTTAAAGTTTCTAAAAAGCCAATTTACTCTAGTGGACTTTGAGCTTTCTGGAGGTATACAGGTTAAAAAGCAGGTCTTGGTGACTATGGTTATATATTCTGAACACTTTGATTAGATTTCTAGTGTAAACAATGATGTTTCAAATTTTATTTAAATCCAAGTTAACATAGAGTGTAATGATGGTTTTAGGAGAATTCAGTGATTCATCAGTAAACCTTCAACACCTTGTGCCCCTAAGCAATGACTTACACTATTGGTGTCTCAAAGAGAAAAATCCTGTTACAGTCTGACCTTGGAAGGTAACACTGTCTCACAGGTTAAACAACTCTTCTGTGTCTCAAAAGGTTAAACAAGCAAATTGGTAAGAGTTTGAAAACAGTGTATCTGTTTTATTGGGCCATTCATGCTTGAATTTAAAGCCTCGAAAGTGACTAGCAAAGACAACTGCTACTTCCTGTGCAAGCTCTCCCTGCTTAAAGGATGTTAGCCCCAATATAGTACTTGAGTTGTTACTTCTTTCCTATGTCTGTTTTTTAAATGACACGTAATCTGGATTACTCGGGAGTAGTAGTTTGTGTTGGGAAGTTTAGCCCTTTTTTGACTTAATGATTTACACCCACATTTTTGGACCTGATGGCTTTATTGCTGCAGGAGTTTCGATATATATATATATATATATATATATATATATATATATATATATATATATATATATATATATAAAATCTCGAATAGATAATACATGTGCGCACACACACACACACACGAAAGAGAACCCATCTCCATTGTTTGAGACTCAGTCAGCCAAACTAGTAAGTATTTATTGAGCATCTCTTCGTGCCCTACATTTAATCCCATGGGGATCATGAACAAAATATAAAAGGTTGCTCAACATTTAAAGTCAACCAGTGAGACTGTTGGAACCATTTTGAGATAATGTACAAGTATGAATAATTCAGCGTAAGTTGCTTGGGACAGTTACTGATAATGCATGTTAGACATGGCAGAGCTCAGTTTGGTCTAGAAGTCTCCAAGACTTCCTGGAGAGAAGTTGTAAAGCGGGGAACAAAATTTTTTTTTTTTTACCAAGATGATGGTGGTGATTTGGGGAGGAGCTAAGAGATTAGATACCTTCCTGTAGGTTATTGTTGAGAAGTAATGGCCTTAAGGGGCCTCTGGAATGAGGCCTGAGGGGGTGGGGGAGGAAACTCCTTCAAGAGGTAGATCTCTCTGTGGGATTCTCTGGGATGAAGGATGGTGTCTACCCAGAGTCTCCTGGGAGCCCTCCTCCTGAGCTTGGGGCGTGGGGGTGGGGGGGCATAGGGCAGTGTGTGTGCTGCCTTCCTCCTTGGAGGAGAAGTTGGTTTATGTGTATGTGTATATACATGAAAGACCTAGTTCAATAGGATTAGGGTTTGCATCTGCGATGAGAACAGCACAGCCCTAGGGGTAAGCACCTAATTAAGCCCAACACTCTCCTCAACATATTTGTGGATCTAATTTGACTGCATACTGATGACATACTAAACCCGAAGCTAGACAATTACATAATTAGACAATTGAAACATGTGACTTATCCCCAGGATACAGAATGATGCCTCCAGGGTTGAGTAACCACAACTCTGACTTTGCTGCTTATGTTGGGCTTCTTAGGGTTTGTGCCCAGAAGGACCCCGTGTGGTCCCAGGCTCTGGAATTGTGAAACCATTCACTAACAAGTGGCTTGAGTTTGGTTTAAGGTTGATTGCTGAAGGAGTGTATAGAACTCAGCAAATACAGATGGATGCAGCTTTTTAAAGCTTTCCCTGTTTGGAGCAGTGTTCCAAAGGGAGAAAAGGAAAGTTGCATCAGCTGGTCCTTAAATTATCCGAACTGGAAGAGCTGAAGCTTAAGTGTATTCAGTTCTGTGCCCCCTGCCAGTTTTGGTGTTACTGTTCACTGGGTTTCATCCCTACTGAACAAAATGTCAGAGATAAGAGTGCACGGTAGGTCAAGTTTACTGGGCCTTGGGTGTGGTACCAGGCCCATCTCTTGCTGTGGGGTGACACATAAGCACTCTCAGGAGGGGACGCGATAACCCCCTTAACTTGTTGATGATGAATCCTGGCAGGCCTCACTCTGATGTTGTACCAGCTGTGCTCTGTGCGTTCAATGTTGATGGGTGTGTTTAACTAAAATATTTTTTTAATACTCTTTTCATTAGACTTCCCATAAGACCATATTTGGAAAAGTATAATCAGCATGATGGGGAAGTTAATCCTCCAGCTGAAGAGAATGAGTTAGTGTGATAGGAAGGGGGAAAAAACCCTAATTCGTTTCCAAGGATCTAAAGGATTCCTGAGAGGGGCGCCTGGGTGGCTCAGTCGGTTAAGCGTCCGACTTCAGCTCAGGTCACGATCTTGCGGTCTGTGAGTTTGAGCCCCGCGTCGGGCTCTGGGCTGATGGCCCGGAGCCTGGAGTCTGCTTCCAGTTCTGTGTCTCCCTCTCTCTCTGCCCCTCCCCCGTTCATGCTCTGTCTCTCTCTGTCCCAAAAATAAATAAACGTTAAAATAATAATAATAATAAAGGATTCCTGAGAGCCATGGAGGGCTGGGATCCATTCTGAAACTGAGTACCTTTTATAATCCAGGCATCCTGCATGAAAATGGGAGGGAGCTGCTTGTCTTGGGTCTCCTCGTATTTCCAGAAAACTTGGATTTTCGGTAAAGCTAAACTGGTTCGATTGCTTCATTGACCATTTACCCGGTACCTATGATGTACCATGCTTCAGCCACACTTTTGTTGGGCTGGAAGTCTGGATCCTCCATATGTATACCATATATACATGTGTGAGAGCACTTTGAAAACAGGCTTCTGTATGTTATGGGTGTGTGTTTTACTTTTAAATATTCTGTGGCTAAAGTTCTAAGAGGCTGGGACAGTGCAGAAGGTGTGATCAAGCTTTTACCATGTTGCTGGCACCTTACTAGAAATAGTTTGGTGCCTTTAAATACTTCATATTTAAAACTAGTACTTGGCTAATGCAATTAAATGACTAAATTCCTTTGGCTTGCCTACTAGAATGTGTATCTAGAACTCTTGGACTCCTTGGGAGACTTGCTGACTCCAGGAATCGCTCACTCAACTGGCTCGGGGAGGGAAGCGTCTGGACTCTGTTTTACTCAGCACCAAGGAGAAGCCTTTGCTGGGCAGACATTTGGGAGTTCTCCTCCAGATGTGTGTGACATAATTGCTGAAATAGACCACAGCTTATGTCACTTGGTTTCTATTTTCAGATAGTTCTGTCGAAAGAGGCTTTGGGAAACAGGCCCCAAACAGGGGGGCTGAAGTGGTGAGCTGTTGAACTTAGTGTCCCCACCTGGTACTGTGGGTTTAAACTTGTGGGATCAAGAGTGGTGGTTTTGGAAAGACTGCAGCCCTGACGAGGCTGTGGCCTGGGCGGTTTATTCATTCTGTCACCTGTAGCTGTCGGCCCCGGGGACCCAGGGGATCATCTGGACACAGAAAGAAGCCTGAGGCTATTTGCTTTGTAACTTCTTGTTAAAGCTTTATTAAGTGGACTCCAAGACTGTGGTAACTCTCTGGATGGATCATTCTCTCTGCTCTCTACTCCTTAAAGGTGTAGAACTTGAAAGGGCCGGAAAACCAGAGGACGAATGACTTGTAACTGTCATTACAGTAACTGGTAACTGTCACCAGTGCAGTTCCCTGGGGTACAGCCTCCACTTCTTGTCTCGATAATGGCAAATCTGGATGATAGGAATTTATGCTCAAGTCCCCTTGCTTATAGGCTCCATGTTACCTGCTTGCTTAGGGTCTACTTGAGCGGGGGGCGGGGGGGGGGGGGGTTGTGTGTTCTGTTTTTGAGTCAGGATTACCACCAAGGTCTCTCCTCAGCGAGGACCCCTGTTGTATGCGGGATCTTCTTTCCTCCTACTCCTAGTTCTAGTCGTGGTTTCTTGAAGCTTGAGTGATTCTGGTCTCCTGTTTAGTTTTTCTCCCTTCCTCAAAAACTTGTACTTGGCGTTCACCTGTCTTCCTTCCCTGTTCTGTGTAGAACTTTAATTTTTGCAAAGGTAAATTGTACATGGGGTAAAAAGTTGAAACAGTAGAAAGGGGTAGGCAGTGGAAAGTCTCGGTCCACCCTCTGCCTCCTGGAAACCAAGGTCTCTTCTTAAGGACCATCTGTGTTAGCAGTATCTTGGATATTATTTCAGGAATAGTCTGTGCATGCCTGGGTCTCTTACTAATATTCCCTCTCCTTTCCCTTAGCTGCCTTTTTCCATCCTCAACATGACTGAAGTGCTTTATTGACTCAAATAAACTTGTATTAAACTTCTAAATTTTTTTTACTGGTTTGTATAGATCATTCTCATTCTCGAACAGCAGTGTTCCATTCCATTGATTTCTTAATTAGCTTCCTATCACCTGCCCTTTATATTTGAGTCATCTTTTTTTTGTTGTTGCTGTTGGGGAGAGCATGCACGTGCAACAGATGGGGGGGGGGCGTGGGGGCAGAAGGAGAGGGAAAAAGAGAATTTTAAGCAAGCTCCATACCCAGGCTGAAGCTGACTTGGGGCTTGACCTCACAACTATGAGATGGTGACCTGGGCCGAAATTAGAGTCAGATGCTTAACCGACTGAGCCACCCAGGCGCTCCTTGTCTCACTATTTTACACATTGCTGTTGACAGAAACACGCATAACTGTAGTAAGTGTGAATACATCTGTGGGATAAATTCCTGGAAGTCAGAGGGTATGTTCCTCCTTAATTTTGTAGTGCCAAACTGTCCTCCAAAGAAGAATCAATTGTCTAATCAACAAGGTATGAGAGGACTGATTTTTTTTCTGATCTCTTACCAACACAGTGGTAAGCACACTTACAGCATTAATTAGCATGCTTATTCATGGCCAGTCTGCTAGATAAAAGTGCGATCTCGGGTGACTGTGTGTGTGGTTCAACATAGTTTCACATGATGAAAGTCCCTTACGTTTTTTTCCTGATGATCTCTTGGCCATTTGCTCATTTGTTAGTGTTGTTGGGTATTGCTTACAGGTTTCTGTTTGCTTTTTATGTAGTGGGGAAATTAGCGTTCTGCTTTGTGTTGTAAATACTTTGTCCGTTTGACTGTTCACCTTTTCCCTGAAGAAAACTTAATTTTTGTACGGAGCCACATTTATTTTATGGCTTGTGGGTTTTGTATCCTATTCCATGGTATTGTTTTTTGTCTTCTCCACTCTACAAGGATGTTGCTTGTGCCTGATTATTTCAACTTCGGTCATAGACCCATCTCTTCTGACTGCCCAGCATGCTTTGCATCACAAATTTGTCAAACTCCTCTTTGACCTTCAATTCTAAAAAAATTGTCTGCCTTAACAATGGATTAATGAATAAGGAGTTGTTTAATTCATTGAATCAGTGTTTCCTACAGATTCCAGGCCCTGTGCTGTGTGTTGCATACCACTCGCCTGAAAGCAAAGTGAGGATGTGGGATTTCATTCCAAGTCATTGGAAAAGGGGGGAGTCCTACTTGGGGGATGAGGTGGTCATAAACATGACCAGGGAAGGCTTCCTTGAGTGAAGACCTCTAAGTGGTAAACCTATGGTGTGCCTGGGTGGCTTAGTTGGTTGGGTGTCCGACTTTGGCTCAGGTCATGATCTCACAGTTGGTGACTTTGAGACCCACATCAGGCTCTGTGCTGACAGCTGAGTAGGTAGCAGGCTGTCAATAAAGAGGAATCAGAGTTCTTTCCACTTCCAGGAAGCTGCTAGGTAAGGCCTGGGATAGATGATGAGTTGGGAAAGGAGCTGACAGTGTTAGAGAAACCAGCAAAGGTCAGTGTTGCAGGAGCAGGCCCCCTGGAGGAGGCTTAAGGGGCTTGAAGGAGCCAGGTTATTTGGGGGGAGGGTATTGTGGGTTGTGTATGAATTTGGTCATTTGCTCCACAATTCTTAGTTTCTGTGAAGTCTCTTTCCTGTATTTTCGTTAGCATTTCAGTAAAAACCCTCACACATTTGTTCAATGAACTTTTATCAAGTTGGCTCTTTGATGTTTGCATGCTTCTGTTTCATCTCTTATTGATGATAAACTGCTTTAAGAAACCTACCATCATGATTTCTTAAAAGAACATCATCACTCAGATTTAGGAATGTTTCTGGTGAGTGCATTGAACAACAGCAGTGTTAGGAGTTAAGCTGATGCTCAAATGTGCTTCATCTTGTGTTTGACCACGTGGCTATTAGAGTGGTTGCTGAGAGGACAGTGGTGTGAGACTGAGGCCAAATCCCAAGTGGGTTTCCAGGTTCGGGGCTACACTGATGATCTGTAATGGCTGCCACAGCCATAGGCAGGGAGGTTCTTGTCAGGCTGCTGCTGTTTCTCACCTGGAACATCATGAAGAAAGCTGGCTCAGTCTGTTAAGCATCAACTCTTGGTTTTGGCTGAGGTCATGATCTCACAGTTTGTGGGTTCGAGCCCCTCATCGGGTTCTGCACTGACAGCGCAGGGCCTGCTTGGGATTCTGTCTCCCCCTCTCTGTACCCCTCCCCTGCGCTCTCTCTCTCTAAATACACAGATAGATACATAGATCCTCAAAAGAGAATGGAGGATCCAAAATGGTAAATACCTAAGCAAATGTTAACAAACATAAAAAAGGTGCCCTCTGTCTTGTTTCTAGGTGTATATGGGTACAGGTCCCTTGGGGTGAGGGTCACAGACCTAGCATTGTTGTTTGGGGGCATGGGAGCCATCTCCTTATTGATGTGTGCCTTTCATCCCAGTTCCTGCTTAGGGATACTAATGGGTCTGTTTTTAGATCAGGTTCACTTTTTCCCCCTATATAATTCCATGTTTTGAGAAAGTGCACGGATGTGTGCTTCTGTTCACCAGCTTGGCACAGCGGTCTCCTCATCCTAAGTGATAATTTCTCCTTGAAATGCTCCAAGTTAATAGCATCCACAGAAGCGTGTTGATAAACAAAACTGAATCATTGCTGCTGTGACTGGCCATGCACACATGGACTTAGAGGTGTGTGGGTGTAGGAGGAGCACCCGAGCTCTGTCTTTCCTCCCCCTTCCCTCCTCCACCTTTGGCGGTTGCTGCCTGGGTGCCAATAGCTCATGGGCAAGGCAGGTATTAGAGAGGATCTAGTAGGATGAGCTCAGGGCCAAAAAGTATTCCGAGAACCATCGCAAGCCTTGGTCAGACAGTCAAACTTAGTTCCGGTATGTTGGCAGTGAGCCATTGTTTGCTGCTCCAGAAATAGTCAACTGCATGACTTAATCCAGTAGTGGTTATTTCATGGAAAAAAAGGGGGCACTGGGGAGCAACCAGACCTCCTTGGTTTTTGTGCGTTTAGCAGGATGTTTAAATGAAGGTTATTCCACTTGACCCTGTGGAAACGTGTATGTTCTTGGAGGTTAAGGACCACCTTGTCTGTAACACAAAGTCTAGCTAAAGGGTCTTGGCCTACGGAAACTTCTTTTGGCCTTACTCTTCTCCATAGATGGAAGCACAACTTTATGTGCTAAAGTTGTGCTTCAAACTCCTAACATATTCTTAAACCTTAAGGAATTGGTGGTCTCCTCATCTCTGGGCCCTTGGGTTTATTATTTGCTCCGTACAGTTTGGGAAATAATTATTCAGCCCTTGGTTGACAGTACAGTGGGAACAAGAGCGAAGTTGGGACTTAGGTGGATCCGGCTTTCACCTTCTGCTGTTTGGAGCCTGGGACTGGGGATGATTATGATGATGAGGCTCATGAGGCTTTTACACAACCACAAAAATAGTGCCTTGAGCAGTAACTGGAGGCTCCACAGGGTCTGTGGTCCTCTCCCTGCTGAGTTCCCCTGTGAAACCTATGACCCGAAAAAGGGACTGGGGTGATCCCAAGAGCTTCAGAAAGAAAGGGCCTCCGTCGAAAATCTTGCCTCCATAATGGGACATGCCTTCTGGGGAGGGAGGCCCCCCTGGCTGGCCAGGCCTGAACAGTCGAGTTGTCCCAACAGCTGTGCTAGCACATGGTGGATGCGGTTGAAATCCTGCTTCCTACTTTAAATTTTTCTTCTGTACTCAAGAGAACTTAAAGCAGCATGGTTGCAATTTAGATGTAGTTGTACGTGTGGTAAGTGTTATGCATGTATATTCATAGGTTTATAATATGCTACCTAATTAGGATTAGGGATCGTCAGTACCCTGCCCCTAGGCCATCACTTTGTCTTGCGCTGCACCCAGCAATAGCTACGGGATGAGGTCGCTTTGCTGCTGTTCGTAGGAGAGGCAGCCACGGCTCATCAATGGCAGTTACGATGTGTGACAAAAACCTCTTTTATCCTGGGCCCAGACTGATGCTGAGACACAGGATACGTGATCTATGTTACCCAGTTTTTGCCGGTTGGATGAGCATGCCACCAGCCTTGGGAAGCCTCAGTGGGAACAAATGTATGTTTCTGGTGAATGGCCAAAGACCCTCACTGTGAAAAGCCACTTTACTCCTAATGGTCTTTGCCTCTTTGGGAGGGAGTTGTCCTGTGGGAATACAGAGATTTTTTTGGCCTGGATTCCAACTGAAAGGTTGCTTTGGGATGAAGTCAGAAGCCATTAGTTATGGGACAGTGAGGTGTTTCGTGCCTTTCTCTTCTAGCTCTCTCAAGGTTAACCGTGACCAAGGCTCATCTAGGGACAGCAACTCCTTGTGCTGTGACAGGAGCTCTGATACCATGCAAGGAAGAAGTCGAGGTAGAGGATTTCTGGGTTTGAAATCTGGGCAGGATAACCTTCCTGGTCTCTTCATTCACTTAGTTCTGACAAGTTCATGTTTATTCACCCAACAGAAAATCGTAAAGAACCCACTGTGTGCCAGACAGTGTGCTATCTGCCAGGTTCATTCTGAATTTGATGTCCTTACTCACCTTTCTCCTCCATCTCTGGTGCTTTTCTGTCCTACAAGTCTCCATTTGGGTCCCTGATGAAGTTGATTCTTTCCACCTGTGAGAGGTAGACTACGCCTTAGGTTTTGGCATCTAATGCTGAAAAAAAAAAACCAAGAAATTTATGGTACACCTTGTAATTAAACTTGAGATAGAGACCAAATTGTCCCTGATACTTGAATGTCTTCCCTTCTGGCTTCTCACAGGCCTAAGCATATGGGTAGATTGTCCTCCTTGGGTGAGGTGCATCTTGAACTTGATGAGAGCATGGTTGTGGCTGCGAATCCATAAATAAAATTGGCAGAGCATTTTTTCTGTAGACGCCTAGCCTAAGGTGTAGTAGAGTGGCCCTTGTGCCCAAGGTTGGGGAGGACTGTGCTGGCTGCCCTTCTCTGGGGAGTGTTTCCATGGCAACCTCTATTCTGTCCTATGCTCCCCACCCCCATCTTGCCCTTGGCTATGGCCCCTTGAATCCGCATAACAGGAATTATTGACCACTTGGCTTTTCCTTCTGACGGGTCTTTCTAAAAAAGAGTTGCCCTGCAAAGCAACGTGTGATATCTGTGCCCGTGTCGTAGCCCTTCACTAGTTGAGCTTCTTGAGGCTGTTTAAATCCTTTTTGGATCCTCCCCATGTGGTGCTCAGCAAATGCTGAAAACACAAATGAATGACTCTTACAGCAAAGACTTTGCTGAAGGAAGCAGTCGATGAAACCAAGCTATTTCTCTTTTTGGGGAAAATGGCCCATGAAACAAAGCCAGGTTCTGGATGTAGTCATGTTGGTGTATGATAGATAAGTTGTTCAAACACGTGGTCTGTGTCCTGCCCGTTTCCTATTCCAAATGCTCTGTGACAGCATTTCCTGGTGTGTGCTCTGTTGAACTAGTGATGTGTTGCATGTTGGTCAGTGCCAAAGGATTCGAATACAAGCAGGGATGGATTGGTCATGAGCTAGGAAGTCTTAAGGAGTCTGCTCCCAGTGACCTCCTAATTTTGCCTTGCATAGAGGGGGGTTCTCTAACGGGGGGAGGGAGTTTCAAGTGGACTCCCTCCTGAATACAAGTGTAAAACACTGAGCTAAGTTCTAATTAGGTTTTTCAAAACGGCAAGTGCAGAGCTTGTCCGAGCCTTTAATGCGTGAATGTCTGAGGGATGTAGTACTGTTGCTAAACGTGTATTTATAGAATACTTTTTTGCAAAAGAATCTCCTAGTGCTCCATTATTTCTCAGAACGAGGCATATATTAAGTACTCTGTGAATCAGAAAATTAGGGAATTAACTTCCCCGCTGGCTCGTACCAGCTCATGGGAGCTGGCTGTGTCTATTGTAAAGTTGGTATTTAGTGCCATTATTTTGGTGTCTTGAATTGGCTGTGGTGAGAGCTCTTTGACCACGGAACTTTGCAAACTTGCCCACAGTGAGGACCTGACTTGGAGCTTAATTTTGTCTGCTCCTTGGGCCAGTGGTGAAGAGATGATGCATGTTCACGCTGGGAACATGAGTGACGTTAGAAATCTCGAAACCACTGTTTGCCTGAAAGGCTGACGAGGTAGAATTGTTGTTACTCGGGTACTTCTTCTGAAAAATGGCTATGCTATTTCCTACTTCATAGAAGCAAAGTGTTTCTCACTGAAAATGAGCTGAAGTGTTTCAAGAATATGTACTTAAGCTTTGATACCAAAATAGAACCTTTTGCTACTAAAACATCACCATGAACTGTAAGTAGGTTAAAGCAACACATTTAATTTCTTTTTAATTTTTTTAAAGTGTTTTTATTTATTCTTGAGAATGAGAGAGAGGGAGGGAGGAGAGAGAGAGAGAGAGAGAGAGTGAGTGAGTGAGTAGGGAAGGGGCAGAGAGAGAGGGAGACAGAATCTGAAGCAGGCTCCAGGCTCTGAGCTGTCAGCACAGAGCCTGATGGAGGCTCGAATTCAGCAACTATGAGACCATGAGCTGAGCCGAAGTTGGACACTAACCAACAGAGTCCCCCAGGCACCCCAACACTTACTGGTTATGGAGGTCTGAGGTTCCCAAATCAAGGTGTTCACATCGCTGTGCCACCTCTGGAGCCTCAAGGAGAGACTCTGTTTCCTCACCTTACCTGGCTTCCAGAGGACACCGACAGCCCTTGGGTCATCCCTTACCTTCTGAACTAGCAGCGTAGCATTTTTGAGACTTGGTCTCTGACCTCTGCTTACATTGTTGCATCCACTTCCTTCTGACCTTGACCCTTCTTTGAAGGCCCTTGATCAACTCTGCAGAGCCCCTTTTGCCATGTAAGGCAAAATAAGCACAGGTTCCATGGGGTGGTGGACATCTTTGGGGGGCAGATGGCCTAACATGGTTAATTACTTGAATAACAAATGTTTCTTATATTCTCCGAAAAGCCACCTTAATAAATATCTTTTAGTATTTCTTCTGCTTGCAGTGTTTGGTTTTGGTCAATGCCCTTCCTGCTTCTTTCACTGGTTCTAATATAAAACTGCAGTTAGTTTTATTGTTAGAATTGGTGTTGGACGGTGCCTTTATTGGTGAAAGTATTGCATCCTTTGTCAAAATGTTAAAACTTGGGCAAAAGGAAAATCTGTTGGGCTGTGAACTAGCCCTTTATTAAAGCTATAACAGAGGGTTTATTTTTCTGTTAGGTTTTTATTCTCTGCTGTCTCAAGAGAGCTCATCAAAATCCACTAAAACGCCTAACTCCCAAACCCCAACATGAAAGACCATCGGGAAGAGAAGGCACTTGGGTTTGATTGCACTGCCCTCATTTTTCCTGGACTCATGTGCTCGTTGGAGAGTCTGGGAATCAGTTGATAGGGTGTTGGTAAAATGGGTATCAGTTTCCAGCAGTTCACCTATATAGGTGGTCCACAAAGCTAACCATCCACTCAAGAAATCTTTGAGAGTCTCCTGAGGGGAGGGACCTTAACAGCGAATGGTGTGGTAGAGAATGGTGACCTGGGGACAGAGCTGGCGTGGCCAGGGAGGGCTGAGGATGGGTATAGGGTGGGGGTATGGAGGAGGTGGGCAAGGTTAGGTCTTGGAGGTGTCACTGAGAGGACAAGATGAGGTGGTCTGAGAAGTGGTCTTTGTGGCCTTTGCTTTGAATGACAGGAGACCCTGGTTTCCCTTGCTGTGCCCTTGAACCTGAAAAATCCCATGTGAACCAAGTATTCAGATGGCCTTGGCCCTGTGGATGGTGTAGTTCATGGCTATAATGTGAGAGATTTTTATAAAAGCCCAGCAATAGTAGTGTTGCAACTTGTATAAAGCCTCTGTCTAGAAGCTTTTGTGAGTTTTCGAATTTCTGAGTATTCCCTTAATAATTTACCCCCTAAAAAGCAATAATGCAGACGTTGAAGATTGTTATTCTGTTGATATTTCTACCTTGCAAATATCATCATTTCTTAGTCATCTCTACTTTGTGTCCATTCCCAACACCAGCACAAGGCTATCCATGACTAATTAAGTCAGTGATTCTTAATAGCAGTGTCCTGACTAACTTGTCACCACCAATTGTCAAGAGATTTGCTACTAATTAGTGGTTGAGGGACTAAACTTTGTGGATGACCTGGAAAATGGGAAGCTGGATAATTGCTAGGAGTTTCTCTTTTTCTTGTATGGCTTTGGATATGCTTTGAGTGGGGCAGAAGGTGTAGAATCAGAGCCAGCTGCTGCTGTGGGTACTCTTCGTGCCAGAACCTGGCATGGGGACAAGGGGTCGTGTGGTATTGCCTGGCATCCGCAGTGTGCGTATGTGTGTTGGGGTGTGGCCTGAGAACACACTGGGTCTGTGTGAGGAACGACAAAGTCCCATGAACTACAATTTATGCTTGAACAAAATTCTAGTTGCCAGTGTCCCTGGCCATGGCCAGAGTCCAGAGGAGAATGCTCAGTGTCAGCTGTACAGGTCAACAGTTGAAGGAGTTTTGGGACAGGAGAGTGAATGCCACGTGTAGGGAAGTCAGGGAGACCTTGTCGAAGAAACTGACAGCAGAACTAGATGTGTTTGAAATGCCCAGGAGGCAGTCCATCAAGTGAGTCCTATCTGACCCCAGGCCTCCGGAGAGCAGTTTTCATCCTTACACTGTGAGTTCGAAACGCCTGTGGACTTGGCAAAAGTGCAGGGACCTATGGCTCTACCTTAGGAGGTCTTGATTCTGCATTGGCAAATAACTTCTTCTCTCCCCACCCCAGGTGATTCTGGTGTTGATGCTAGGGTTGATGCCATGTTGCTTTGAGGCGGCTAGTGTGAGAGATAAAAAGTTATCACTGTATTATTGCTGGATCTCCTTAGGAGCAAACAGCTTTTCCTACGTACATGCCTGTACAGGGATACAGACACACTCTGACGTAGCGTTTGATTATAATCAGGCTTTACATGTATAAATGTTGCTCTCTAAGAAGTCAGTGCTCAAATACTTAATGTGATAGTCTAATAGACAGTCAAATGTCTTAGCTCTGCAAACAAGTGTCTTGGTCTTTTCTTGTTCTGGATACTTAGCTGTGAAGCCTGAGACTCCTGATAAGCACTGGGGAGCCTGCAAAGAGTGCTTACCTCCTCTTGAGCAAGCTCAGGTATTTTTGGATCTTCTTGTGTTGCATTTCTTGGTACTTGCTTTTGATGGTGTCTTACTGCCTTTGGTATTCAGATCCCATAAATACTTCCTGTTGTTGCACCTGCTGGAAAACCAGCTAGAGCTTGAAAGAAGGCTTTCTTAAATTAAAGAGAGAAGACTAGTTGAGTTTGGAAGAGCTGGGTTCTAGTCATGGTTCGGTATTGGTGGCTTGGATCATCAATTTTACATGACATTACATAAGTGACCTATATGTCACTTATACCATTAGATCTAACACTTTCCAATAACTGATTATATAGGGACTGCAATAGGGACTGCTGAGAATTCAAAGGCATGTAAGACCTGCTAGTTTCAAAGGATATTCTACGTAAGATAATTTGCAAATGACAGAAGTAAGTAACACAAGATGAGCCGTTAAAGTCCAGGAGCAAGCTAAAGAAATGAAATAATTGTTAGATGAATGGGGTAGATCAGTGTTTCCCAAACTCTTCTGTGGATCATCAGTTCTGCAAGATTGGCTTTCCTTCACAAATAAATTCCTAGGTCAGTTGAGTTTAGAAAATACTGGGTCAAACAAAACTAATCTGTTTATTTATTGAACACCTTCTCAGAACCTTTAATGTCTATGATGAATGTGTATCTGTGTAATCTGCGGTTTCCCACGCTTGTTTTTGGTACAAAAGCCCCTTAATTTTTTTTTTTTTTTTTTTTTTTTAAGATCATAGACTAACCACTAATTCGGTGGAATGCAATTTGGGAAGTTGGTATTTTAAAAAGTTTTTTAATGTTTACTTGTGCGAGTGTCAACAGGGGGGAGGCAAAGAGAGAGGGAGACAGAGAAGCAGGTTCCAGGCTCTGCACTGTCAGCACAGTGCCCGACACGGGGTTTAAACTCCCAAACCGTGAGATCACGACTTGAGCCCAAGTGGGATGTTTAACCGACTGAGCCACCCAGGTGCCCTGGGAAGTTGGTATTAATGATACTGTGTTAAGAGTTTAAAGTGGGGACAGGTGGCTTCAATCTGGATAGGCAGAGGGGTTTGGGCAGAGTCTGGAGCATGGGCTGGATTTGCAAAGCTGCAGAGGGTGTGGGCATATACGGCAACAGCCAGTGGTATTGTCCAGACAAGTGCATGGACCCCTAACTTCCTACAGTGTTATCAGTCTCTATTCTCAGAAGTGTTCCACTGACAGAGTTCTCCCTTCCCAAGTGCCAAATCCCCTCAGGATATTAGGGGAACTCCCTTCCTACCACCTCTGCTAGAGTGCTTTTTTATTTTTGCTCCTGCTGTAGCCAATAGAAAGGAGTGGATTTCTAGCCTCACCATTTCCTAACATGCTACTGTGAGGGGCTCATGGCCCCAAAATAGAACTTGGCTACTCATTGGTCACAGGGGGACAGGCCTGTGCTGCTAAGGTTGGCCCAGGGACACACTGCACTCAGTCACCTGGGGCTGCCTCTCCCCAGAGCCACCTCTCTGGAGAGGGGCCCAGGAATCTGTGTTTTTAACTATCCCCAAGGCCATGGATTTAGGACATGAACTAGTAGCTAAACCAGCATGGTTCTGCTTGGGCCCAGTGAGCCTGCATAGACTCTCAGCTTACATTAGATTCCCCTGGACCCCCTTGGGTCTAGAGTTAAACCTGGAGAAGGTTTGGGAGGCCCGTGTGCTGTGGACTCCAGGCCCACAGCAGTGAAAATTGTTGAGTACCCAGTTTTTAGGCCCAAATTTCATATAGCTTTTCTCAAACACTTACATTCCAGTCTTTGTAGAATTAGGTAGCCACTATTGAATTGAATCTCTGTGTTGCAAATGGGGTTCTAGAAATATGGGACCATCTTCGAGCCATCCGAGGAGGGCACAATCAGGCTTGCATTGGGGAGGGTCGAAGGACCTGGTCTCTGCATTCAGCTTATTCTGCGAGTGTTTGCAGTGCCCTCTGTCACGTAGCTCTCGCACAAAACTGGTGTGGAAAATGCGTTAGAGAGCTGACAGGTTGATGACTTGGGACGAAGCGCTGGAACACTTGAAATGAGTGGCAGGAAAAGGCATTTATGTTTCTGTCTTGTGGCACAGATTAATGTTAATCAGAGATGCTTCTTTTTACAGGGCAGCATAGGTATTTCATGGAGAGAAAATACTAGAAATGAGCTTTCGGTGTGGGGAATACTGATTCAGGAAGGGGTCTCCAGGCTTACCCCTCTGTTAGCCCAAATCTGAAGCAAGAAAGTACTTGAAAAGTGCCCCACCAGAACCCAAGGACTGACCTAGTTTAAAGTGTGAAAATGCAGTGTATCCTCTTACCAGATGAGAAAGAGCATGCTCCATCTCACAACTCCTTTTATTTGTCTAGGGGACTGCTTTTTTTTTTTTTTTTTTTTTCCTTTTCGGAGGAAGAGGGCATTATTTATATTGTTTTGCAGGGCAACTGGCTTCTTACTCTATTTTATATTCCTTGGTGGTATCTGAGCTTCTCGCGGTTTTAGGGGAAATTGGCTTTTGACGTGAAGCAACAATGATAACCGATTTTAATATAAAATACTGAATGCTGGGTATTAAACTGTATGGCAGTAGGAAAAATACTGTGTCACAGAGCATTAGTTTTCAAGGCTTGAAATGAAGTGGCTTAACTTACCAAGAGAAGCCTTAGAGGTGGACCACCGCTTAAAGGAGGGGCCCAGATGGATGGTGGGTGAGGAGTGCCGGCGTGCCTGGTGCTGTGGTTTCTCATAAGGGGTCTAAGCAAGTCTTGCATGTAACCAAATGCTTTGCTTCTGACAGATGGTTTGTGCCAGCGTTTGGTCCTGATAGCGACATTCCTCCTTCTCATGCCTCCCTCCCCGGCTAGGAGCCTAGGGGCGGAAGGCGGTGCTTGATCAGACAGAAGGGAGGTGCACTGGCTGAAGGCAGAAGAGTTAAGAAATCCCAGCACTTGGTCTATCAGGACTAGTTTAAAGTCAGAGCCACTGGTCCCAGAGTGCCAGTTGTCTTTAAAAATGAAAACCACAGGGGCGCCTGGGTGGCTTGGTCGGTTAAGCGTCCGACTTCAGCTCAGGTCATGATCTCACGGTCCGTGAGTTCGAGCCCCGCGTCGGGCTCTGTGCTGACAGCTCAGAGCCTAGAGCCTGTTTCTAAATCTGTGTCCCTCTCTCTCTGCCCCTCCCCTGTTCATGCTCTGTCTCAAAAATAAATAAATGTTAAAAATGAAAAAAATGAAAACCACAGAACCTTGGCCAAAGCCATGCATAGCAAGGACAAGAGAAAGTTGGAAAGTGGCTACATTTTCCAAGGCTGAGTAGTCACAATGAAACATACGTGGTTCCATGTTTTCCTGTCTTTATTTTCCTTGAACGCTACTCCCACTGTTGTCTTCACTGGGTCCTGCAGAATCTCCACTCTGGCTAGCTAGCTTCCTAGCTGACCTCCCAGTGTGTCTGGGGGGGGGGGGGTGTCCTCACCCTTTAGCTTTTTACTCAGAAAAGTCCCCTTGACCAGAATGTTCTTCGTGCTCCTTGCCAACTACCCTTAAATACCAGACCATACTTTTCGAGGGAGTGGAGGCAAGAAATTGGCATCGCTCAGGTGTGCTAGAGTATTAGAGGGACAGCTGATGGAGCAGGTAAGTTCAGCAGCTGATCCAAATCACTCTTAATACAAGGCAGATACCTTGGTGAACTTGGGAGCAAGTTCAATTTGTGTATAAACAGCATAGGTAGACCCCTACAGAATCTACAGTTGGCAATTCAGCTTTGTTTCCACCTAACATGATTTTGTGAGCATTCCTCTACATCGGAATGCCTCGGGTTCTTGACAAACCTGAAGATTCCTGAGCCCCATTGCAGGCCAGGAGTGGAATCAGGATGGGAATGGGAATCACTGGTATTATTCTGAGGCATCAAAGGTTAGAAAATCACTGCTTCAGAATACCCCTACTAACACTGCAAACCCCCTCCCCCCCCCCCCCCCCCAAGCCCTGCCTCAGCCCTTCTGGCCTTGAGGGGTAATTATGCCCATTTAGTGGTCTGGTCAGGCCAGGGACAGGGTGGGCAAGTAGGTGCTGAGGAGAATCGGGGTTTTTTTTTTTTTAAATTTTTTTTTTTTTTTCAACGTTTTTTATTTATTTTTGGGACAGAGAGAGACAGAGCATGAACGGGGGAGGGGCAGAGAGAGAGGGAGACACAGAATCGGAAACAGGCTCCAGGCTCCGAGCCATCAGCCCAGAGCCTGACGCGGGGCTCGAACTCACGGACCGCGAGATCGTGACCTGGCTGAAGTCGGACGCTTAACCGACTGCGCCACCCAGGCGCCCCGAGAATCGGGGTTTTTAAGAGGACATGTCTACAACAGCCCTGATGGCTGGGCCAGGCATTGATCAGTGCTGAGCCAAGGAACATGTGCTGTTGCCTCCAACCAGTCTTGGGACGCTTTCAAAGGTTTGTATTTTGTAGTCCTGGACTGTGCCTGTATTTTCACTTCTAATTGTGCAGACCAGAACCATATATGAGGTTCCTAAATCTTCTTGTGGGTCAAACACCTTCCCTGCCCCACTGCTCCCTCCATCTCGAGGCAGGTGACCTGCAACTTTGGGTCAGATGTCTACTTGACATGGCCGCTGGCCTGGGTTCTCCAGAGTCGGGATGTATGGCACTGTGTCCCACTGTGTGAACAAGTGGGCAAGAACTCGATGTCTGAGTCCCAGGCATTGAACTTGTTTTTTCTCTTTTCACTGTCTTTAATCTGTGGTTGGGCCTGTTCATTTGCCTGAAGGCCAGTTGTGGGTCCTAAGGCTTGGTTGCTGCTTTGTTACAATGACAGAGCTAGGGTGGGGCTGCCAGCCATGGATTCTGCCACCCTGGGGACCTTCCTGACGCCTGTGGGGATGAGCTGCTGGGGGCTGTGTTCCTGGAAGGTTTTACAGACCGTTGAAGCTTGGGCCTAGGATGGTGCTGGGCCCTTAGAATACACAGAGGGAAGGGGGAAAGTGGGGAAGGAGTAGTGCTTCTGCAGGACGTTTCGAGGCCTGGCTGGGTGGGACCAGGTGGGCACGAAGAAGTGGCCTTGAGCGACAAGCGTGCTCCTTCCTGGGCCATCTGTTCACTTGTGTCGTGCTGATCGAGTTTCCCTGGAAACCGATCCTTAGCCGCAGATACCTGCTCCATGAGGTTGGAGATGAATTAGACCTCGGAGAGGGAAAAGCCTAGCTAACTGGCAAATGGGAAGAGAATTGGCTAGTTGGGGGAAAAGAAGGCAGTAAAATACACATAACAGAAAATTGAGCGCTTGAGCCCCTAAGTACATTGCCAGTGTTGGGCCACCATGACCGCTTTCTGTCTCCAGAACTTGTTCATCATCCCAAACTGAAAGTCCATACCCAGTGCACACTATGTCCTCACGCACCCACCTCTCTGCCCCTGGCAACCACCATTCTACTTTTTGTTGCAGTGAGATTCTGTATTCTGTACCCCATGAAGTGGAAATAGAAAATATCTGTCCTTTGGTGTCTGGCTTCCGGTGCTAAGTTCACATTTTTCTCGAGATCGTAAGTAAGCCTTCTCAGTAAAGGAGAGGAGAATGGGCTTTTCTCTTGCGTGGAGGCAGCCCTCCCCCTCCTTGTGCTCATCCTTGGCCAGAGTGGCCAGGCCAGTGTTCTGCGTTAGCTAATCCTTGGTGTGGAATGAGCCGACAGCTGGGGGCTCCCAAAATTTGCTTCCAGCTGTTGTCAGGCTTTAGTGTTTTCTTGAGAATGTGGAACTGAGGTTGCCAGATAAAATAGAGGCTTCACAGTTGAATTTAAATTTCTGATAAGCAGCAAAAAATTTAGTAGGTGTCCCGTATATTGCATGGGGTCATATGTGGGAGTTACTTGTGGTGTCTCTGCAGTTGAAATTTAACTAGGTATCTTGCATTTTTATTTGCCAAAACTTGGGCAACCCAATGAATACAAAACAATGCATCACGTATTAAAAAAAAAAAAAAAAAAAAAAAGGCCAGTAGTTAGCTACAAAAATCTCAGAAGATGGGTTGAGTTTATGCCAGGTTGAGAGAGGAAGGTGATTGGGCTTGGGGTAGAAAATAAAAAACTTGGATCCCAAAAGGGGTGTGTGTGTGTGTGTGTGTGTGTTTTAAGATGATCCATTTGGTGGGGGGGGAGAGAGAGCCAGAGGGGGGGAAGGGCAGACAGAGAGGAAGAGAGAAAATCCCAAGCAGGCTCTGTGCTGTCAGTGCAGAGCCCGACACGGGGCTTGAACTCACAAACTGAGAGATGATGCCCTGAGCTGAAATCAACAGTGAGCTGAAATCACTTCACTAACTGAGCCACCAAGGTGCTTCCCTCTTCCAATTGTGTTTTCAAGTAATTGCATAGACTTGTGTCAGTTCTACGATCTGCATGTGGCAGGTGCCCCAAAGCAGGAGCCCTAATCTAAGGTCACTGACTCGTGTACGGGTGCTGGGATACCTGCTAGTGGGGATCCAGGCAGAGTGTCGGAGGGGTTCCCCAGAGCCAACTTTGTGTCTGCCTTGGCCGTGGTTTCTCGTTGACTGATGGAGCCGGCTGTGGAGGGGTGATGTCATGTAGTGTGAAAAATTGAAACTCGATGCTAAGTTTCTCTCTTGTCCCTTCACGTTCACCAGTGGACCTCGGATTTGTTCTTTTTGGTGGTACTTGGAATCAGCATTCACAGTGTAAATTCCACAAAAATGCAACTGATGATGACTGTTTGCCTTGAGTAAGTCAGGCCGACGCTGAATCATTTCTTCTATTCTCTGCCTGGCTGTTTTCACTTACCCCTCCCCCTTGGATTTTGGTTCCTGGGGCTGTCTGGCTTTTTCCTCAGTATTTTGGAGGAGAGAAAATAATAGTTTTCAGCATTTGCAACCAGTGTGAGCCCTTCCTGTAGCTGCTGGTGGGTAGGTGGAGAAAATCAATGTTGGCTCTATTTTCCAGAGGTCAGGCCCACCTGCAGATGGGGAGCCCTGGTCCCCAGGAGCCTGTAGAAGAGCTGAGCGGGGCTGCCTGCAGAAGAGGCCTCCCGAGGCTCCAAGGACACTGGTGTACCTGATACTGTGTTAACAGCAAAGGCATACACAATTTATTTTGGGGTTTTGAAGCCCTAGCAGTTTGTGGCTCCTTTTGGCCACTTTCTTCCCCAAGGGACTACGTGATATTTAATGACTCAACCCTGATTGTACTCCGGATGTTTCCTTTCCACTGATGTCAGTTTATAGAGCAGTCCTCAAGCAAATATTTGTGTGAGAGGGAGGCAGAAATACAAGGAAGAAGGGAAGCCTCTGGGACCCCCGAAGTGGGCTTCAACTGCTGCTCCCCTCTCCTGGGGAGGCCCTGACACATTGATGGACAGTGCTGCCGGCTTCTGGGTTTACTGGAATGTTCTGGTTGGCTGTGCTGAAGGGCACCTTGGCGCCTGTCCTCTTCAAGGCTGCTTGCTCTCTGGCCAGGTGCCCCCGCCAGGATGTGGGGACCTGGCTGGGAATGCTTGCTGGGATGTGGGATCCTTCTTAGGCCCAGCGGTTAGGGGTGGAGGGTAGGGCACGTGAAGACTTGAGAAGTTGGGTGCTGCATCTGTGCACCACCTCCACTGGTCTCCTTATGCTTCACCTCTGCAGAACTTGAGCTTGACCCTGGGAGGCCAGGGCAGGGGCATGAGCAGATGTGGAGTAGGGAGCATTGAGGTCCAGCTCCTTAGTTTGACCCAGACCCTGAAAGGCTGGTTTCCTTGATTCAGCGCTTCAGAGGAAGAGTGGCCTAGGGTAGCCTCCTAAGGACTGAGCTCCTTACGATAGCTCTCTGAGGAGGTGGCTTGTGTAGCATGCTTCCCAAGGCCCTGCCTTCCTCTGACGGCGTCGGATGCAAGTGGGGTCTGGGACAGGAGAGCTGGATGCTCGCATCTTGTTTTCTCCCTCTGCCTGCCTCCGCCTCCCATTCCCTCTAGATGTATTGACTGCCTGCTTCTGCTCTGCCTGAGGGGCTGACAGCAGCCAACATGCTGGGGAAATCGTTGACATTGGGGGTAATGTGTCAGTAGTTAGGTCTGTTACTAAGCACAAGGAATTTGAGCCAACAAATAACTGTTTTTAAAGAAAACAGCCGTACTTGCTGTTCTTTGAAGGTCTGTTATGGGCAAAGGGATGTGGCACCTGCTGAGAGAACTACGGAAGCGTTGACACCCTGACTCTGCCTGCAGGAGTCTGTGAGGAAATAAGGAGACCAGATCCCTGCAATTTGCAGGTCTGGGAAGACGTCCCCAGCAGGAAGGGGGAGGGAAAGGGTGGGTGGGGAGCACCGGGGTGGGGGGGGGGGCTCAGGGAAGTACGGCTTCGGCTGGGCCTCGAGTTGTCTCAGATGTCAGAAGGCAGTTGAGAGCGTTCTGGGTGGCAGAGACAGAAGGAACAAGGACCAGAAGGTGGCGAGGCACAGCGGGGAGAGGACCGGGTAGCACAAAGGTGGTCAGAGCACCGGGGCCGTGAATTGATAGGGTGGGATTTATTTGTTATTTTACTTTGACAACTTGACTAGTGCCAAGTTGGATGTACATTGGTAACTGCAGAAATGATGAACCTATGCCTCTTGCCCCTCCCCTTCAACTTCGGCAGTTATCACTGCACCAGAACCCCGTCTGGAAGGCCTCCAACAGGCTTTCACTGGCCAATTCTTACAGCTCGATCTCCGGCTGTCCTCCATGTTTTTGCCGTTGATCATCCTTTTCACTTAACGCCTTCTCCTTTTTGCTGCTAGAACACATTACTCCCCCGAATTGACTTCTCCTGGGACCTTTGCTTCTTGGCCACCCCTCCTGTCTCCGGCTTGTATCCACATTCTCCAGGCTTCTGTCCTCCAAGCTCACTTCCTTCCCTCACCTGCTCCCTGTGCTGAGGGCTTTGTCCCACACCCAGGTCCACTGGTGTCCCTGTTGGCTGTCTGCTGTTGAGCAAGCACCCTCATCCACACCAGTGTAGCCAGCCCGGCTCCTGAGGGGATAGGAGTCTGCACTTGTGAACCTCTGAAATGCGAAGAACTGGAGAGGATTCCACAAACATCTAATTAAAATCCCCCTGGAGGTACGCTCCAAGGGAGACAAATAATAGCCTGGGATCATCTAGTCAGTACCTGCTTCCCCTCCAGCCTTGTGTTTTCAAGAGTCTCATCCTTTGAAAGCTCTGAACGAGCTCTATATCCAGGAAGGCCAACACCCTACTGTCCTTTTGGGTAACTTCAAATATACTATGTTCTTCAGCATCATGCTTCCTAGCAATTTGAGGAGGGGCGACGAGCATCTTACTAGATTTCCAGAGTTGCAGTAGCAGCGGCCTCAGCCAAACAGGAGGCAGATGTGCTCTTGAGTCGATCCTCCCCATGGCTAAGAATGCGGGGCTGGGCCCAAGGGATTTGAGTGTTCTCTGGGTCGGCGTCTTGCATTGGCGACTTTGAATTTGACACCCCTGTCACATAGCCAGTGCCTGGAAACCCTGAAACTATTCTTGGTATTCATAATTCACATCGGGTAGGCTTAGGTGGTATTTATAGCACTCCCCAAGACAAGTTACTGCCAGAGGAGGTAGTGACGCTTATCAGGTGCAGTGTAGGAGACACAGGGCTGAATACATGACTTTGCTGGCTAATTTTAGATTCCCAGGGGTTGGGGATGGGAATGAGGGCTTATCACATAAGTGTGTATGCCTTCAGAGGCTCTGATCGCTCTGGGAAACTGGAAGTACAGATATTTGTGGCCCTTTGTGTTTCTGGGGCTTGGTGTACCCCCTGTGCTATTGCCTCCCTGCCCGGCTTTTCTCTAGCTCTGCCCGTTCTTGGTGCTCTGCTGCAGGAAAGCGGGCATCTAGCCCTCCTTGACATGGTAGCATTAGGGCCACCAAGCTGTGGTAGGAGGATTCGGAGTGGGAGAGGACTTAACCAGCAGGACGTCGTGCCTTATAAACTGTCCTATAACCTGAGAATGTTGGGGAAGCTGTGGAGTTTGCCCATGCACTGTAGTGTAGTCAAGGGGGCTCTCCTTGGGGTTTCCCGGAGATTTTTGAGCTGTGTATTCTTCTAACGCAGAGGAGCTGGGACCCTCTTCCTCAGGGGTCAGGCCTCGCTGGCAAAAGAGCCTCTTCACATGGATCCGCCTCCCTGGGAGAGTGGCTCTGTCTGGGGAGAGTTCCTGCTGCGAACAAGATGTATGGGAGTGTGGAGGGGCAGGAGGCTGGCTGGTGCGTGTTGGTGCTCTGTGCTGTCTGTGTTTATGCAGCCCTGACAAGCAGAGGACCTTGACAAAGGGGAGGTGTGTGGCAGTGAGTCTTGGGCAAGCGCTCGCTTGCACGTTGGTGGGGGCCAGCTGCCATATGGAGGAACCCGGGGAGGGTTGGAGGGAGGGTGGCCAAGTCCTATTTTGCCTCATCTGCTGCTTGGCTCTAGGTGGGCCTCTCATCGGTCGTCTCCTGCCTTGAGCACCCGGGACAACTTCTCTGTGGTGGTTTTCTTGTGGGTGGCTTGTAGTGACTTGAGCTATCCATCCTGGTGTAAATAGCCATAGTTTGGAAGCATATCTTGTAGAGAGCTGGAGAGAAAGGTTTCCTCAGATGATCGTGTCAGGACCGTCCGGTCTGATTCACTCTTCCTCACCGTCCGTTGTTGGGCCTTGGCTTCCCCTTCTTGGAATTGGGAGAGATTGATAGGAGGCAACAATGGAGGCTTTATTGGCTGCCGGCTCCCAGAGCAGCCCTGCTGTGGCTGTGCTGGCATCGTCGTCAGAGCAAGGGCTTGCCGAGGGATGGCTAGTGGGGACAAAGCTTGCTTTTGTGCCCGAGTCCTTTTTCCAGTTTCTGTGTGTGCGGAGGACCAGGCAGGGTCATCCTCCCGCCTCTCCGCTGACGACTTGAGATGGGTGTTAGAGATGATAAGTTTGCAGTCTGTCATGTTGGGGACCTGGGTCCCTCTGCGCTTCTCATGTCTCTGAGTTGGGTGTAATGAGAAGTGACAGGCTGATTATCCAAAGAGACGTGTCTGGTTCATCCTGGTTTTTCTGTCCCATTTGTGGCGTGTCTCTGAAATGTCTACCTGTGGGTAAGATACTGAGTAAGAGATGGGAGGTAGATGGGGGTTGAGACGTTCTCTCCTGCGTCCAGACCTGCTCAGCCAGCAGCATGGGTATGTTCTCTTTGTCCCTTGCTAGTCCTGCCCTGCTCCCTGGTGACCGGTGGACGTGATGGAAGTGCTTAAACCACCATTCAGAGAGTCTGCTAACTCACAGGGTCGCCTGGTACAGCTACGTTTGGAAAACACTGGTCTGGTTCTTAAGCGAAAAACCCCAATTGACTCTTTCTACCTTACGGGCCAGAGAAATAATTGAATAACAAAACACCAACACATCTTACTCAAGGAAGGTGAAGTATTTTTTAAACTAGTAACTCTACCTTTCAACCATTCCTTGAGCCTTGAATATCCTTTGAAATTGGCCTCAAACGGAGGGGCCTTTCTTTCAGCAAGTTAGAAGCTCTGATGGAGATTGCCGCCGGCCCGGGAGCAGCCTGATGAGCACAGAAAAGGGAGGGTCCAAGTGTGGGCAAGACCCTACCTGAGTTAATGAAGTAAAGGTCTAGGACCTTCTTCTTTGGTAGAAGGTCCACAAGGAGGGTTGGTATGTCTTGTCAACAAAACCAAATCGTGGAAAGAGCATTGCGGGCAATGGTTTCCCAAAAGCTCCCAGGAGAGGGCCGGGTGGCAGGGGCTGCTGTGATGCTCTGTGCTGTGCACAGCTGATCCTCCCTTGGCTTCAGTCTCCCGAAAGGCCTGTGGGCGGTCCAGTTAGGGTAAGGCTTGGAGTTGGCTGTTGGCAACCCTGTGTTAGGGGCGTCTGGTTTGGAATCCGCCATTGCCAGTTGGGTTCCTCGTACTGAACCAGTGATGGCTCTTCCTGGACCTTCAGGGTGGAGAGTCCCAGCCTGGGAGTTGGCAGATACAGGTGTTGGAGAGGTATCACACCTCACGGATGCAGGGCAATCTGCTTCATTGGAGGGGATGTCGTTTTTAGGAGAAGGGTGGCGTAAGTGCTGAATGATGGGAGATGAGCAGGAGGAAATGGCCTTGAGCTGTGGGTGTGGCTCTTGTTAGCTGGTCTTGGCCTCCCTTCTGGACCGTAAAACACAAAGCCAGCTTGGTGCGAGGCTTTGGTGGGAATGGGAACCACATGGAGGACGGATGGAGGCTGCAGGCTGGACTGTATTCTCTGACTTCTCTTGCCCTCTTGCATTGCTTTGTGTCTCATCTTTAATTGAAATGCCCTTGTTAGGAAATCCAGCTCTGGTGAAAAGCCATCCTGACCACAGAACAGCCACCCCCGTAGCAAGGAGGAGGATGTGGAAAGAGACACTAAAACAACTTGAGGCTCCCAAGATTTTTCTTTCTGTTGTACAGTTGGGCTGTCGGCGGTGGCCACAGGCCCTGTGGCTAGTTGGAGTATTGATTCCTCTACAGAGTGGGGGTGCCTCTTGCCTTTCCCCCAGCCCCGTGGCTTTTCTGAACATTTTTTTGATGTTTTTGTAGCATCTTTGCACTCTCCAATGTTCCAAGTGAGGAAAAAAAAAAAAGATAAAAGTCTCTGCTGAATTTAATAAACTCCTTAAAACTGTCCCTCTTCTGGAGCAAGGCTAAAGCCACCCACTGACTTCCCCTCTTTCTGACCCCACTTCTGGTGGCTGAGGAGTGATGAGGCCCTTGGTGGTGTTCCCCTCTGAAACCTTTCTTCCCTTCCTCCTTGCCTTCTTCAAAACGAATTACAGCTCCGTTTTTTGGGTCTCGATGCTGAGAACCGATGTTACTTGATGACCGGTCCCGTGAGTACAGGCTGTAGCCCTCCCGGCTGGGTGGCCTGGCAGGGATTCTCCTGTTGTTGGGTTTCCCCGAGTTACTTGTGCCTCGGCACCCAGTGCCTCTCCCGGTTGGCACTCCACGCTTAGTGGCAGAATAAGAAAGGTGTTCAACGTTCGTAATGGTTGTCTTTTGAGTTCTTAGAATGCATCTTCATTTTCTGAAATACTTTCCTTTGTAAGTGTGATACTACCTGGAAAGTGAAGATTGATTCAAGTAGAGTTTGGTCACCAGGGAGTTTACCTTTTGCATCACTCCCCCCGCCCCCCCCCCCCTTTTTTTTTTTTTTGTCAATGCAATTGGGCTGTATTTTAAGTTCTGTCAGACTTGGGAGATGTGTTTAGCTGCAAGCACTCTTCAGTCTGTTAGGGAACCCGGCTACTTTGGCTCCAAGTAAATAATTACAAACGTGGTGTTGTACAGGATCACTTGTTTTCTTGTTAGCAGCCAAATCTCAAGCATTCTTGGAAGGTCTGATGAAATGCTCATTTTAAATGCAAATTCTTTGCACAGTTAGGAGGAAAATGAGATCCTTCTGGCGCTCAGCACTCACTCAGCATTTTTGCCATTCCTTCTGATGGCTGAGGGGAGGGCTCGTGACTAAATCCTTGGGCATTTTTGTTAGGAGTTCAGATTTGGGCTTGCTGAGAAGAAGCCTTGCTTTGGGACATTAACCCTCCATTGGCATCTGGTGTTGGCCCTGGTCTCCCCTGCCCCCTCCACAATCTTTGGATGACCTCTCTCATTTGGCTTATAGGTGACATGTATACTAGGAAATTTGGTGAGTGGTTTTAGTTTTTGTGGGAGGCAAATTAAATGTATTAAACACTTGAGCTCCTGGAGTATGTGGTTTTTGCCTTTTGCCTTAGAAGTCCAGCTTCACTCTTGATTCTCCTTCTGGATGTCTTCTCCCACTTGGCTGGTTAGCCCAGCTACTCTGTCCCAGCTTGCGATCCGGAGAACCCTTGGCCTAGTGCAAAATGGGGACAGTTAGGATTCCTTTGCATCATGGCTGGGTGGGTGGTTCACTGTCCTGGGCTGTATGAAAAACACATGGACAATGACAAACTTAAGGAGGTGCTTAACGATGTTAATCCTTTCCCCACATGAGACCAGTTAAATTCCTTTTTTTCTGAAAGTGAGCCTTTTACTTGGAAAACCTCTTCTGACTCTAGAAGTTCTTGGGGTCTAGAGGTGAGTTGCATATGCAGGGGCTCAGCCTCTCGGTTATCGGGCTTCTTTCATGGGAGGCTCGTTTTCAGCTAGAGCCAATAGGCAAGGCTTGGGGAATGGCTAGGAGGTGGCAAGTTGTCTCTACCCATAAAAGAATGATTTGATAGTGAGTCTACCCCCTAAGCTGTCTCTTGGTTGCTTACACATTTTTGCAAAGCAGACGACAGAATTTGAAATGAAGTTCCCACGTTTGTCTTGAGTTGGCTAATGGCAAAGCATCATTTTAGAATTGGAGGGAGCTCCTCAGGTCCAGGAACTGTCTGCTTTTCATTTCTGTGAACTGGAAGGTGACCAGGGACTTGTTTTGTGGGTGGTGATACAGAGAAACAAGCTGTTTTCATCACGGTTCCTCCTCTCCATGGAAATGAGACAGGGCTGAGAGAGAAGACAGGTAGGGAAATGCCCCTGAACAAAAGTCTTCAAGTAAGAGACTGTAGCTTCAGGCTTGACCTGCCATACTGGAAGGCTTTGAGAAATAACAGTTAAATCCCATTTAGAAGGAGCAGAATCTCTGAAATAAGCCAACCTCTGTTGAGTGATCATGAACCAGAAACCTAGGAATTCGGATACTATGTCCAGACCAAGCAGCCTATCGGGAGAAGACTTAGGACTTGGCCGCAATGTTCTTCCAGCTTCTTGTATTTTTTTAATTTTTAAAAAATTTTAATGTTTCTTTTTGAGAGTGAGAGAGCGAAAGAGACCGCATAAGCAAGGGAGGGGCAGAGAGAGAGAAGGAGACCTAAAATCTGAAGCAGGCTCCAGGCTCTGAGCTGTCAGCACAGAGCCCAACGTGGGGCTTGAACTCACAAACTGCAAGATCATGACCTGAGCTGAAGTCAGACACTTAACTGACAGAGCCACCCAGGGGCCCCGATGCTTCCTGTATTTTAATAAGGGTTCTGACCGCCATGCATTGGGTTGGATCATTGTGTTGTGGAGGCTGCCTTGTGCCTCTTAGGATGTTAAGCACCATCCTTGACCTTTCTCAACTAGATGCCAGGAACATATATTGCCACCCCACCTTCAGTTGTGAGAGCCAAAAATGCTAAATATGCCCTGTTTGGGGAGAATTCTTTCCTCCCAGTTCACAACCCAACCAGTGTTTTAGCTGTATATGGTGACCCTGGGAATTCATAAACACAACTCTTAGATAGCATGAACCCTTTCCTCTTTTGCTTTGAAATGTGAAATACGCAGCTAAAACAATGTTTACTAGACCTCTTAGAGTAGATAAAACTGGCTCAAAGGCCTTTTACGGGAAAGTGGTAAACACAGTTGTGAACTGAATTGCATTGTGTTTGGGATGACTGTTCTCCCTTGAGTAGGTTGATTGTGGTTTTCTCCTTAGATTTTGCACACGGAGGACTTGTCTCTTAAGCAGCTTGTCCTTTTGATTTTAGCTGATGGTTGTGGATGAGGACCATGTGTGTAGTGAGTAGGGGAGAAGTCAAAATCCTCCGAAGATGAAGGAGATGTTGCCAGTTGGAAAATGGTGACAGGTTGGACAGGTGGACAATCGGAAAATGGTGACAGGTGACATTTTGCAAATGGGGTAAGCTTGGAAGAGAACACTTAACAAGTTAAACTTATGTAAATACAGAGCAGATGTGTGAGCAGACTTTTGAAGTAGACCATGACTTTATGAATTAAGGAGTTGGGGCGAATCTATGGATGCACAGGGGTAGGTAGCTACTCCCCCCCCTCCCCCCCACTCCCTCTCCACTCCCCCCCCCCCCCAAACCTTGAGAGGCCAGAGACCTGGTTTCCATACCTAGCCTGCCTTCCACTCTCTTGGTCAAGTCACCGAATGTATGGACAGGTTTCTTATCTGTAGGAGGAAGGGCAGAACCAAGATCATGCTTCCCTGGGAAGTGCTGGGTGGTAAAGCTGGGTATAGGAGACCATAGGAGAAACCTAAGACTGTTACTGGAGCCTTAAATTTACTCAGTAAATTTGGAAGACACAAGGTTATTTTTGAATGAAAGCAAGCATGCACATATTGAATAAGTGCAAAATTTGCATGATCTGAATTTAAGCTAGAATATCGAACTTGATAAATGAAGGCAATCTCATGCTTGCTGTGAATTGCTTCTCAGTGCCAGGTGCTCCTCCCACTTTTTGGTGGAATTCTGGCAGAGTCTGATGAGCCATGGGCCAGGGATCTCAAATTAATCATCTAAAATTTCTGGTTGGAGCAAAAAAGATCTATCTTTGGTGTAGAATCAAGGGTAAGTTCACACACTCAACAACAGAGACAACGATAGTAAAGGATTTCTAGCCTTTTAGAGTTCAGGTACTTCTGAGGGCACCTGGGTGGCTCAGGTGAGCCACCAAAACTCTTGGTTTTGGCTCACGTCATAATCTCCTGGTTTGTCAGTTTGAGCCCCACATCGGTCTCTGCATGGGCAGTGCAGAACCTGCTTGGGATTCTCTTTGCTTCTCTCTTTGTCCATCCTCTGTTTATGCTGGCTCTCTGGCTCTCAAAATGAATAAACTAAAAAAAAAAAAAAAAAAAAAAAATTCAAGGAGCACCTGGGTGGCTCACTTGTCTAAGCGTCCAACTTCAGCTCGGGTCAGGATCTCACGGTCTGTGGGTTCGAGCCCCCACATCTGGCTCTGTGCTGACAGCCTGCTTCAGATTCTGCCCCTCTCTCTTTGCCCCTCCCCCGCTTGTACTGTGTCTCTTTCTGTTCCACAGATAAACAAAACATTACAACAAATCTGAAATACTCCAAAGTTTGCCCTTCCTTCCTTTCTGGCTTAAATGGGAAAGCTTCTGGCTTGCCTTCTGGAGTGTGAACCTATAGCCAACACTCAAAAGGGGACAGGCCTAGTGCTGTTGTGGGACCCTGAGGATTTAAACGTGTTACCTGAGACTTGACCTAATCTATGAAATGTGCCAGGGGAGATAGCAGCATGCTGTTAAAAATTTATTTGAAATGCCTCTAACAGAATGGTGACGCTGGGGTTGGCCTGTGGAGTCCATGTTGAGAGTTAAAACTACCGACTGGGGAAAGTTAGAATAGCAAGACAGCCAATTTTTGTTTCGAAAAGTGTTTAATGTTACATAGGAGCTGTGTTTTGATGTTGATGTTCATGACCGTGCTTTAGAAATTAACGCCAGAGGCTTCAGACGGGACACACATCCCGATGCCGTCTGGTTTTCTGGAGAGCTGTAAGGCGGGTGCCTGGCAGACACCAAGGAATGAAAACCTACGAATAAAGCCGTTGTTGAGAAAACGGCTCCTGTAACCATTTGTCAACATTACCTTATGTGAGGCAACTTTACTGTATGACGTAATAAAGATAATTTATAATGTCTTCATGAAAGCAGGGGTGGGTGGTAGGTAGTGGGCTTTTTCTTTGTCTTGCCTTGGCGTGTAATTGAAACAGGGCCTGGACCAAATGAGAAACATTTGTGTTGGGGGAAAAAAGATTCCAGAGGCTTCTTGACTGGGGTCCTATAATGCTTCCTTATTTTACTTGGAGCATGTACGCAGACTTCTCATCGGGGAGGAGCATTAACGACATTGCCTTTTCTGTCCATAAGCAGCTGCATTTGAGGACCAAGGGACCAGTCTAAATTCTAGACCCATGTGACCTACCCAGTGAATTAGAAGAAGTGTGTAGATTAATCTGTGTCCAGAAATCCACGGCCTCAGAGTGAATTTACAAATGGAGTTGCTTTAGCAATGCTACTTATCCGGAAGCTGTGTCCTGTATAAAGAAAAGTGTACCTGTGCATTCCCAAGTCGCATGCTTTCCAAGTAGGTCCTGGAGAAACCCTGGGTTTGCAGAGGCAGTTGGGTTGTTCGGCCCTTGGGAAATCGAGCCAGGATGGATGGACTGATGTGACTGAATACTTGTGTTAGAGTGTGTATGGGGGCAGAGCGGCGGGGAACTCTAACGGGGCCCCGGGTGGCTCAGTCAGTTAAGCATCCAACTTCAGCTCAGGTCATGATCTCACGGTCCGTGAGTTCGAGCCGTGCTTTGGGCTCTGTGTGGACAGCTCAGAGCCTGGAGCTGCTTCGCATTCTGTGTCTCCCTCTCTCTCTGTCCGTCGCTCTCTCAAAAATAGATTGAATTTGGTTTAATGTTCATCTTCTTGGTCAGGCTGTTAGTGTGCTTGGCTTGATTGTAAAATTGGCACCCTGGGAGCCACCCATAAAGACCCTTGAAACACTAAGTGATAGTCGCATCCTAGGTATCTGAGCCCTCACTGCTTGCCAAGGTTTATACTGAATGCTCTATGGGGCACGAAGGTGAAGGTGGTGGCATCCATGCCCGCCAGGAAGTCTTTCAGGGAGGTGAAAGGCACCCAGAAGCTAACGTGCTGGTGTAAGGTCTCTCACAGTGAGACAAAAGCCTAGGGCATGGTAGGGGGAAGGAAAAGACTAATTTTGATTGGGAGCATCCTGGGGATCGTCTAGGGGGGCCTGGGTGTGGGGGGGAGGAGGGGATGTGAGCCAGACTTTGGAGGAAGGTAGATTTATATCCGGCGATGCTGGTTGGGCTTTCCCGGGAGGAATGACTTGGGCACAGACTCCCAAGTGGGTGAGTGGAAGGCAGGAAGTGGTGGGGTGGGGAGAATCCCACAGACACTCTGGGGACTGGTTTGTGGTTCGTGGAGGTGTATCTGTGTGAGTCTCTGGGAAGGGGCGGAGTTGGGAGCCATCTGGTAGGGGTCTCATTGTGCAGGGTGCCCTTTCCCAAGGTAAGTAATTGGAACTGTGTTGTGAATGTGGTGGAGGGCACACCCAGGGGAGAAGGGAGGAGGGCGGGAGAAGGGGCCAGCACTACAAGCGCAACAGAAAGGCACAGAAAAGAAGAAAATGAACAGTTTCGAGTCTAAATTCAAGTCTTTCTCCTGCTGTCAGACTGAGGGATGGGGAAGCCAGGCTGCTCACGTGGGCTGGGCCTTTGGGAAGACTGTTGGATTTTTTTTTTGTTTTGTTTTGTTTTTTTCTCGTATCTTTATTACAGTTGTAAGTTTTCAAACCTGGATGTGGAATCCCTGAGTTAGGCTGTACTCAGAACAGGTCCAGCCATCCTCCTCATCCTCCCCAAACTCTGCCTCCCCTTAGTTGCCTGCAGACTCCTTTGTAAGGAATCCTTAATCCCTCCTCTTGATTTTTCACTTGCTTTAACCCTACTGTGCACCCTGTGTAAGGTGCTGTAGGGATACCTCCAGGAAAGGGCAGTCCTTGCTGGACAGGAACCCCGGGCTGAGAGAGGAGAGAAAAGAGGATTCTAGAACAGTATGAAAAGTACGCTGAAGCGGATTTCCCAAAACCTGCAGCGGGAATCGCAGGAGAGTGTGTCAGGGGTCCTGGGTGGGGTGTGGCGATGGAGAAGTCTGGCAGCTCTGACAGGTGATGCAGGTTGTGGCTTAGTTAAAAAAATACTTGCGGGGCGCCTGGGTGGCTTGGCCGGTTGAGTGTCTGACTTCGGCTCAGGTCACGATCTCGTGGTCCGTGAGTTCGAGCCCCGTGTCGGGCTCTGTGCTGACAGCTCAGAGCCTGGAGCCTGTTTCCGATTCTGTGTCTCCCTCTCTCTCAGCCCCTCCCCCGTTCATGCTCTGTCTCTCTCTGTCTCAAAAATAAATAAACGTTAAAAAAAAAATTTAAAAATTAAAAAAATCCTTGCTCTGGGGCCCCTGGGTGGCTCCAACTCTTTTTTTTTTTTTTTTTTTTAATTTTTTTTTTTCAACGTTTTTTATTTATTTTTGGGACAGAGAGAGACAGAGCATGAACGGGGGAGGGGCAGAGAGAGAGGGAGACACAGAATCAGAAACAGGCTCCAGGCTCCGAGCCATCAGCCCAGAGCCTGACGCGGGGCTCGAACTCACGGAGTGCGAGATCGTGACCTGGCTGAAGTCAGACGCTTAACCGACTGCGCCACCCAGGCGCCCCATCCAACTCTTGATTTTGACTCAGGTCGTGCTCTCCTGGTTTGTAACTTTGAACCCTCATCGGGCTCTGCTCTGACCGTGTAGATCCTGCCTGGGATTCTTTCCCTCTCTCCCTTCTCCTCCCCTGCTTGTACTCGTGCGCGCTCTCAAGATAAATAACTTAAAATAGTTCCTATATTTACATGGGACCTAAAGTTTTCTTCCAACAGTGTAGCCTTCAAGTATGCCCGATATTTTGCGGGGGCTCGTGGAGGTCTTTTTTATCCCTCGGCCGCTACCCCAGCCCTAGTTTGGGGCAGAAAGAACACATGCTGCTGTGTTGTGGGGGTTGCTCAAGGGATCCTTAATTCATGTGTGTGAAGTATTTGTCTACGCAATGAAACTGTCTTGGAGTTTGTTTTTGCTATTTTAAAAATGTATGTAGGAGATAGTGGGGTTAATTAAAAATTTATTTTAAAGCATTTGTGTCTTAATCTGCTATCTCCAAGGATACTAGAAGCACAGCTGTGTGTGTGTGTGTGTGTGTGTGTGTGTGTGTGTGTGTGTGTGTGTTGGCATTTGCAGGAAAGAATCTTCAGAATTTTTTTTGACCTTAAAAGGAACTACCACCTCCTCCCACCACTCAGCACGGTGCCTGTCCTCTGGGTGGGTAATAAATGCAGCAAACCCATGAGGGCTACACGAACAGCTACCTTCATGTATCCCATCCACCCCTACCCACCCCTGTAGGACTATGTGCTGTCCCATGACCCACGACACGTGGGGGAAAGCACCATGAGACCTTTTATTACCTGTGTTCTTGGAGGCATGCGGGAATCAAAAGGAATTACAGTTGAGCACAGTCTAGTGCCCCAGAGATGCATGCCTGTCTTTGGAGAGTCCATGTTCAGGCCCATGCCTTGGTTTAAAGGAACAAGCTGTTAGATGCGGTGACTACTGCCAGGGTCTTGCTCCTCACTGAGAGTGTCAGCCCCCCCCCCCCCCCCCCCCTTGGCTGTAGAGCCTCGTCTGCAGATTGTCTGGGTTAAACATCAAAAGGCTACCTCTGGAATCTGTTTCCTGGTTTGGCTGTCCTTCCACATGGGTCCCATTGTGTGGAAACAGTGACCGTGCCTGTAAGTGAGGGCTCTGAATTTGAGAAGGATCCCACTTACAGTCTCAGTGGGAAAGGGGCAATGAGATCATTTTGTTCCCTTGTTAGTGGCTGAAACCCTTTGTCCTTCTGGAATTGGCAGGACCTTTACTTTTCCTGAACTCCTAGCAATGGTTTCCCTGGAAGCTATTGTTTGGAATCCACCAAGAAGAATGTTGGGTGCGTGTGTGTGTGCGTGTGTGTGTGCCACACACGCATGCACATACACCCACACATATACCCACACTCAAATTCTCATGTGTGTATACACAGGAAAGCAAGCCATGCCTGTCTTGAGTTCGAAAGATGGCAGAATCCAGTGAGGTGTTTTTTTTTTTTTTTTTTGCAAGAAAGTGACTTACGAAAGAGTGTGTTCTGTACTCTTTGGCTTCTGTTTTGCTTTTCAAAGCACAGACTTGAGTGAGAAGAAACTCTGAGCAGGAGATGTCGGGCTGTGGCACTTGCTTGATGAGGCGCGTGTGTCTTTGGTATCAGTCCAAGTGGTCCCAAACCCATTGAAATGTTGGATGTCATGGTGTCAGTGTTTGGCTACTGTAATTAGAAAATAAAAATGGCGGTGAGTCTGCTAGGGAGATTGCAAAACAAGGGTCATCTCTGAATTGCCTGCTTGCCTTATGTGGCCGAGAGGATATTGGTATGTGTGTGGGAAGGGCGAGGAATTGAGACCTACTGTTCAAGTTTCCAGACACTTCACCCATTTTTTTTTTTCTCATGAGCAGCTGAGTTGATCACTCACTGAATGAGCAGAATTCTCCACAGGAAGGTCAAGGGTGGATGATGCATCCGAAGAAGAATATGTAAGGAACCCTGGTCTTTGTGTCCAGCTGAGGACGGAGTGGCCAAGGGTTCTTCCAAACTTGGAGAAGCCTCTGGGTCTTCACTCCCTTCTCAGCTGATCAGGAAGGCTTCCCGGGCTGGTTAATGGTAACAGAATGTGCCACCGCAAAGAGCCTTGCAGAACATGTAGAGGAAAGACCACTGGGTTTGCAGAAACCCAACACCAGCCCTTCCCAGAGTGACAGGCAGCCCTGGAGGTCAGCATGGCCTCAGCCCCAGAGCACAGGACTGTCCCAGGGCGTGGACGTTTAAAAATGAAAGTGTATTTATAGAAGGTGCCCCTGGAGCCAGAATTTTAACTGTTCCTTTGTGGGCCCCACCCTTTGACAAGCACAGGCCTCATTCCACAGGCTTGGTGGCCTGTCTTAAATGAGGGCTGAGACAAGAATGCCTGGAGGTCCTTGTCATTGACTGACTCCAGTCCTCCCCCCCCCCCCACCCCCAGTTACCCAAATTGCTTTGTGACCTATACATAGAGTATATAAAATGTATAGGTGCATTTTGAAGAGTAAAATGAACATCTGTGAAGCCAACAACCAGGTTAAGAAATCAGTGTGACAAAATAGTACAAGATGTCCTTTCACCTCAGAGGTGATCAGTGTCTTAACTTTTTGTTTAGATCACGCCTGCTTTTGTTACTGTTAGTACCCGTGTATGCGTTCCTAATGATAAGTGTGTTTGTTGCTTGATGTGCATTATATTCTTGGTTTTGAAAAATCAAGTACCGAGCATAGACAAGTAGCTTTGGGAAGCTTCCTGCTAAACTGTTCAGCAAAGGATCACAGATGTAGAGGGCTCCGAACCCTTGTGAGCATTGCCAGCTGCACTTTTCCACCATAAATGCCGCCAGAAGCCAGTTTTCTCCGTGGTCCCTGCTCTTGTGGATCACTTTGTAAATGAGGTTGTCCTTGATACCCCCATTACAAGGGGGAGAGAATTAGAAAAGGGGAATCCTTCTAACATTTTAATTCAGCAGGGGTCCTCAGCCACATGTACAGAGAGAAACTTCAGGGAGCTTGTGAACCCTTTGAAATTGAATGCATTGTGTTCTTTTGGGTGAAAGAGTCTCTGATACTTCAGAGGAATTTGGGACCCTCCCTCTCCATAAGGATAAGGAATAATGTTGCCATTATGGTAGGTTTTGTTTTTTGTTTCTTTCTTGTTACTTTTTGTTCCACCTATTTTTTTTTTTTCTTTTAAGGTTTATTTTTGAGAGAGCGAGAGACAGAGTTTGAGTGGGGCAGGGCCAGAGAGAGAGGGAGACACAGAATCTGAAGCAAGCTCCAGGCTCCAAGCTGTCAGCACAGAGTCTGATGCGGGTTTCAAACTCACGAACCGTAAGACCATGATCTGAGCCAAAGTCTGATGCTTAACCGACTGAGCCACCCAGGCGTGCTCCGCCCCCATTTTTTTTTCCTTAAATTTATTTATTTTGAAAAAGAGGGAGAGAGAGGTTCCAAGCAGGCTCTGTGCTGGTCAGTGCAGAGCCTGATGGGAGGCTTGAACCCACAAACCATGAGATCATGACCTTAGCTGAAACTAAGAGTCGGATGCCTACCTGACTGAGCCACCCAGGCCCCTGTTTTCCATTTTCTAGGTGAATACTGGAGCTGTTGAAGACTTTGAAATAGGTTTGATCTAACTGTATGTCTGCATGGACTTGTGACATTTGCGTGTGCCTGAGTGTTGAAAGGGAAATGAACAGTAAGTCATACCGTGGCTTGTCCAGGGTGGAATTCTTGACTATGTTCCCGGCGGCCTAGCAGTCTTTACCTTTTCTTTCAAAGCTGCATTTCCTTTCTTTGACCCAGAGTAACTAGAATGCTAAATGGTGGGGGGAAATTGGGGTGGTTGCTGTAGTTTCAAAACAAATGACCTCACTGCCTAAGTTCCACTTGATGCAGGAGAAACCATAACTTTGGCCTATAAATACTGGACCTTTGGGGAAACGGATCCAAATACCCATTTAGTGAGGGTGGGGGCAGATTGGTCCTTGCTGAAGCTAACTCCCTAGAAACAGAACACAACTGTTGTTATTACGACTTCCTAGTTATTTCCTTAAGAGATAGGGCAATTTAAATTCATAATGACTGACATTTACTTCTTCAAAGTAGGCGAGTAATTATGCTTTGTATAAGCTGACTTAATGTGAGGTACCTTTAAGCGTTGTTCCAGCAATGAGAGGGAATTTTTGAGTTCTGTAGCTGAGGGACACCTGAGTTTTGTCCCATTCATGTTCTTTTTATGGATGAATTGCCTGCATGTCTGCAAAGTTAGGGGTGATGTGTCCAAGGATGTATTGACATGTCGGGGTCAGCCGGAACTAAAACCCCAGGGAAAGAGCTATTTAGATGATTATGGTTTAAATATATCATTAGACGAAGGTTAATTTAAAAATACACTCAGAAGACTCATTTCCTAGAGAATTGGGATTTCGATCATCAATTTCATTTTAACAAAATGACCTTTGACAACAGTCTTAGGCCACCCATTTTTGAAAAGTACTGCTACTTAGGGTCTCTGAGCATTTCCCAGGAGGTTTCTGGTCTCTGGGGTATATAAACCTGATGTGTGGGAACAGAGCTTTCATTTGGGTTCTATATTCCTTCCATCTCATAAACTGAGACTTTTTAGATGTTCAGTGTTTCCCGCCCCCTACCCACCCACCCACCAAAGGTTTTAGACTCCTTGTACTCAAATGTGAAAGGTTTTCTTCTCTTAAACTTTGTTTTTGAAGAAAACCAGGAGTCTCATTTTGGCTGTTGAAAGTCTTCGGGGATTACAGAGACAGAATTTAGGGGAAGGGTTAAGATTTGGAAATGCAGGCTGTTTTGACTCGTTTTGTCGGTTAAGAGCCAGACAGAATAAGAGTAACATTTAGAAACGTGAGTTTTATTAAGGAAGGTAATTCACAGGTACGTTTAAGCTTTCCAGACGTGGTTTCTGTGATTCCATTCCTAGTATGGCCATTACGTGCTCCTAATTTGGGGCAAGGCAGCTCTTGTTAGAGTCTTGATTGTTCTCTTCTGTAAAGACCGGTTGGGTCCAATGCCTCCTAGGACTTGTGACAGCTGTCTGTAGGCTCCACACTGGGGGATTGGCAGATTGGATCGGGGTGTGGTGGTGTCTCTCCTGACACGGAGGGCAGAGGGGAGGCCAGCAGTCTAACTGCATGGTGCTCAGAGGCCACTGGCCTTCCCTGTTGTCCTTTTCTGCCCGCTTCTAGCCTGAACCCCATCGATGTCATTCAGTGTCGGGAGAACGTTGGCCTGACCTTTGTCTTTTGTCTCCTCTTTGCCAGCGTGCTGCTGTAGGGTAACATCTGGACTGGGTTCCCAGGCTCTTGGATGTCTCGCTGCCCGCAAACTCCTGGAGCAACTTGTTGAAAACTGTGAGTGACCTGCGTGTTTCTACTTGGCAAGTAGCTGGAGGCCCGTGGACTCAGAGGGTGAAGGGTGGTGGCCGGGAGTCACGACCTCCAGCCACGGCTGCCGGGCTTTCTGACACTCAACTCCAGGAGCCTTGGAAACAGTGGCAGTGGTGACCACAGGCACGACCTTTCTGCCCCCAACCATCGTAGAGGTCACGGCCCTTCTGTATTTGCCTCCTTGGAGCTTCTTGGTTGTACCACCAGGGCAAATGTTGACAGTGCATCTTTACTTACCTACAGGAACAGATTCTTGAGGGGGGGCAAATGCAGGTGGTGGCCCTCTGCCTGACCTCCTCTTGGCCCAGATGTTCCCTCCTTCTCTGTCATGTTTGATCCTCACATCACCCTCCCTTTTAGAGAGGCCTTATTTGACTCACTTAAAGACTCCCTCCCTCCATATTCTCTTTGTCTTTTTCTCTTGGACCCCTGCCTGCCTTTTTCTTTGCACTTAACAACAGCATTGGTCTCTTCAGTTACTTGATAGACCACCCGTTCATATGTTTGTTCATGCAACGAATATTTGAGTATCTAGGAGGTGCTGGTGGCTGAGGTAGGCACAGTCTGCTGTCCTGGCACTTCTATGAAGGAAGAAAAAGACGAAGTGAAAACTTCAGTGTCACAACCCTAAGTGGATAGATCGTTCTGTTCTGAATACAGCCGTGTCTCCTGGGGATCCAGTTAAAATGCAGATTCCTGACTGGGTGGTTCTGGGTGAGGCCTGAAATTTTGCATTTCTAGCAAGTTCCAAATGATGCCAATGTTATTGTTGTATAGATCACGCTTGGAGAAGTAAGGTCTAAGGTTCGTGAAGCATGGGACACTTGCCTTTGAGTGTGACTCTTGGGGAACGCCTCGAGATGTGTGTCTGTCAAGCCCCCAGAGAACTGATGGAATTTTGTCTGGCCGGTCTGTTTCCCTCAGCTGCGTGAGGCTGAGTGTACTGAAACAGGAGCCCGGCTGAAAAGTACGGGAGCCTCTTACCTCACCTGTGTCCATGTGCCCCTATCTCATTATCATCCTAACTTGGGGTTTTGTCAGTGACCTCCAAAATGCCGTGCTTCTCAAATTTGTGCATTGAAATCCTGTGGGGTCTCTGTGCAGTGTGCCCTCTCTGTAAGTCAGCATTTCTGGAAATCAGGAGGGTGTTTTTCAAGAGCAGAGGCCATATCGACAGGGCCACCACCCTGGTTCCCAAGTGGGGTGTTGACAGAGACTGTGTTGGCAGCTGTGTGAAACCTCCAAGCAGGCAAAGAGGCTGTGAGAGGGGTGGCTGGAGGGGTTCAGGTCGCTGCTACCAAAGTAGGTGTCTTGAGTCCTGGCAATGGGCTGGCCCCGTGGTTGTTGGCATGAGACCCTGCTGTGTCGTGGCCGGATCAGCACCGCTGCAGTCAAGATTTTTGCAGGTAGTGTTGAGTCTTCCCGAGAAGCCATGTTGATATACCGCTTGAGTGATGAGCACTTTCAACAGCCATTTAAGGAGTATTCAAGATGTACTGGGTGCCTGGCTAAGCGCCTGGCATGTGGTCTTGTGTCTCAGCCCTCCCTCCTGCCCATGAGGTAGGCAGTCACCATTTTATAGAGGGCAAGACTGAGGCTGGGATAAAGGAAATCACTGGCTCACACAGCAGGTGCATTTGGGGTCCAGCCTCCTCTGTCAGACGTCATGCTGAGCTCTTCCTCCTCTGGTCTTTGCCACCTGAATCCCCACTAAAAATGGGATTTTATGGCTGGTACCACCATGGGGTGGCTGCTGATTTGTGTTGGCTTCCATCTTTCTCTCACACCCCTGGATGTGGCCTTTCCCTGCATGTCAATGGTAAGATATTGCTTCTGTAGGCACTCCAAAGCCCTTTGAGTCAGGGTAGGAGCTTGGTCAATGAAGTGAGGCAGCAACGGGCAGGGTGGAGCCAGTTGTGTATTACCTTCTGACGCCACTTCTTGCCTCCCCCCCCCCCCCCCCCCCCCGCTGCCATCCTCAGCCTGCCTTCTTGGGGCCAGCTACCCAGGGGGACTGATGGCTGCCGGGGGTCCCCAGAGCCCCTGCTACTTCCTAGTCATCCATGGCTCATGGCTGGAAGGGAGAGGGCAAGGGGTCAGGTCGATTCATGTGTTCTCAAGACCATTTTCTGGCCATTTTGTGGCATTTGTGCATCAGAGACAATCTCCAGGGAGCTTTACTTTGCAGAGGGTTATTTGGTCTGTCGTGGATCTTGTATACAATTGCAGTGCTTGATGCGTTTTCAGGTTTCAGTTAGTCTCCTCTGCTTTGGCCTCAAGCATATACTCCTGTGTACCCATCAAATGTAGAATTCAGTTGAACCCACAGAGCTAGGCTTCTGTGGCCAGGGGGGACTCCTGGTCTGGACAATGGTGGGAACAGTGCTGTTAAGATGGTTTTACAAACTGTTCCTCAACCCACACAAATACTTGCCCTCTGCGGTGTGGAGTGGGCCTACCCAGGAAGGGAGGGAAGGGGATCTCGAAAACAGCTCCTTCTCGCTTCTCCGGTTTTGGGGAATCATGGTTGCTTTTCCACCTGGAGTCAGGGCTCCTGCGACCGGGAGATGGGATCCCCTCCCGGCTCAGTGATGTGATAACCTTGGCCCTTGGGTGTTTGCCTGGGCTGTGGATTCTCACGCAGGCACCAATGATGTGCAAGTACCTTCTGTTTTCTGGGTCTGTTTCCTCAACAGCAGAAGGATGGAGAGGACTTTGACCTGACAGAGTTGTTAGAGACATGATGCACTTAGAGTACTGTCCACATATCACGGTTGCTCACTCGAGGGCTGGCTGAAGTGTCCTTTTCCACCTGTGTCTGGCTGCATTTCCTCCAGCTGAGCTCTTGTGTTGGAGGCCAGTTGCTTGGTAGAAATGAACCCTTTGAGAACAGGGATTATGCTTCATCCATCCTTGGGTCCCAGGTCTCAGCACTGAGCCGTGAGCTCCAAAAACATTTGTTAAATGAACCCAACAAAGTAATTTCCTTCTTCCACTTGCTTATCTAAAGTAACCTATGTGAAGAGCAGTGAATTAATCAGCGCTGCTGATGAATCCCCCAGCAAACACTGGAGTGGGAACACTGGTCTCTGGTAATGATAAGCTTTCACAAGTCCACACAACGGTAGGTGTTTCCTTGCCTTTTGTGTACTTGGGACACAAGTACACTCTGGGGTCTTCAAGTATTTGTGGTAATGGGAGAGAGCACAATGGGTGGAAGATGTTAGATGAGTATTTCCAACACCGTTCCCTCTAACGGGTCTGTATTTTGTTAAAAAATTTTTAATGTTTATTTTTGACAGAGACAGAGACAGAGCACGAGTTGGGGAGGGACAGAGAGAGAGGGAGACATAGAATCCAAAGCAGCTCCAGGCTCTGAGCTGTCAGCGCAGAGCCTGACGCGGGGCTCAAACTCACCAACCGTGAGATCATCATTGAGCCGAAGTCGGACACTCAACCGACTGAGCCACCCAGGCACCCCTGTATTTTTTTTTTAATTTCCTTTTACTTTACACAGTTATGAAAGTAATTTACAACTTATTTTATTATCTAAAAAATTTTAATCATTTATTTTACAGTGAGAGAGAGAGCGAGCGAGCGTGCATGCACAGGGGAGGGGCAGAGAGAGAGGGAGACCCAGAATCCGAAGCAGGCTCCAGGCTCTGAGCTGTTAGCACAGAGTCCAATGAGGGGCTCGAACTCACGAACTTAGGAGATCATGACCTGAGTTGAAATTGGACGCTTAACTGACTGAGCTAACGGGGTGCCCAGGACAACCTGTTATTTTAAAAGAAGAAAAGGAAAGCTGTCTAAGGGACCTACTGATCCTCCATATTGATATTCTTCATATTGGTAACTTGTGTGAAGTATTGTAGCCTTTTGGGCCTGTGTTGATGCCGGAGTTGGGACCTATCACCTTATTAGTACCAGACTGTACTTTTTTTTTTTTTTTATGTTTATTTATTTTTGAGAGAGAATGAGTTGGGGAGGGGCAGAGAGAGAGGGAGACACAGAATCCCCAAAGCAGACTCCAGGCTGTCATCACAGAGCCCAACACAGGGCTCGAACCCATGAACCGTGAAATCACGACCTGAGCTGAAGTTGGACACCTAACCAACTGAACCACCCAGGCGCCCCTCCCCCCCCTTTTTTTTAGGGGACAGAGATACAGGCTTCCCCCCCCCCCAATCCAAATGTAGTGCTAAATAGTACTCAGATACTAATATACTTCCTGCCTCTGCTTCAAGACCAGATTCTGTCCATGTCAGTCATGACACTGTCTCAACCCTACAACCAGCATTGCTTAAAGGGCATTTGGGGTTGGGAGGGGGCGTAGCCTTCCATGGCTGAGTGCCCATGGGTACCTCCATTCCAGCAAACAGAGGTTTGCTTTTAGTACCATTTTATTACCTTGTCTGAAATCGTGGGTCATGGTGACCTCTGGTCACCATTCTTGTTCTCATTTGGGACCCTCCAATGCATGTTTCTCCCTATTGAAGAAGGCCTAAAAAAGCAATGATTTCTAATTAACATAAAGACTCATCCAGTTTTTACCTCTCCCTCCTTGCAGGCAGAGCTCTTGCTGGTTTCAAAAACAACAAATGGTATTAACTCGCTGCTTTTTGAGAGAAGGAAAAAATTTTTCCAGGTGGCATCAGGACTGCACGTGAAGTCCTCATGGCCCTTTGTGAGAAAGCATTTTTTAAGCCAAAAAATACAGTATAATGTTTTGCATAACATATTTTAAGAATTGATGTGTCATAGACCTTGATGGCCTGTTAATGTAAATCTGTTAATTGTTAAATATTTTTTACATGAAAAGGTGTTCTGTGTCGTTTCGTTCTCCTGCTGCTGGCTGGGCTTCTTGCCTTCCCTCTCCCCATTTATTTACTCGGTAATATTGCAACCAACATTTTTGTAACACATACTTGGAGACCAGAGGGGCATTTCTGTAGGATTTCCAAGTCAAAAGACACCTTTTAAAAGTTCACCTTTCAAAAGAGGATTTAATTTATATCCCTAACAACTGTGTGAAGGCCCTCACCACCACAGAAAGTTCATCTTGAAAAGTTGTTGTGCTGTTAAAAGCCAAAAACCTACAATAAGCCTTCCAAAAAACCAACCCGACAAACAAACCATGACTGTACCAGATCTGGGAGCTCATAGCACTTCCGAGTCTCGAACCAGCGGGGCTTGCCAAGATGTCTTCGCTGGTTTTGCAGTTGAAGACCTCATCACACAGGCCCCCTGAACTTGGCGGGCCTCCCTGATGACTCCTTTTCTCTGCATCCCACCGCTTCTTGTTCATACCCATTGGTGTTGAGTGGTTTTTCATGTCTGGGTCAGGGAGGAAAGATGTGGGTCCGGCTGGAGGTTGCTCCTTGCTGCCCGTGGCAGCCTTGGCCTCTCTCCCTTGTGCAATTCCTCTGCCTCTGTTGTTGATCAGAGGGAAGTTCGTTGACAAGCTTGCTGGGTCCGTGCTGAGCTGTCTCTGGCTGGGGTCTCCCAGGCACCCAGAATTTCTGACACTTGTCAGAAGCACATTTCTTCAGGGCCGAGTCTTGGTCTCTCTCTGCAAGTCAGCAGGCATCTGAGTCAGATCTCCTGTTGAACAGCGGTGGATGATGACAGGATGATAAAAGGCTGATAAAATTCCCCGTGGGGTGAGTTTTGCTGGCCTGCCCACCCTAAAACAGGCTGTTTGCTCTGTACAGCGGCCGTACTGGGTGCTTCCAACAGATGTCTTTGGGGCCAGAACCACTTCTAGGGCAAGCCTTTGCTTTTGTATATAGGCTCTTCCCTTTAATTTTTTTTTTTTAATGTTTATTTACTTTTGAGAGATAGGGAAGAGCACGAGCAGGGGAGGGGGGCAGAGAGAGAGACATAGAATCCACAGCAGGCTCCAGGCTCTGAGCTGTCAGCACAGGGCTCGACGTGGGGCTCGAACTCACCAACCGTGAGATCATGACCTGAGCCGAAGCCGGATGCTCAACCAACTGAGCCACCCAGGCGCCCCTAGGCTCTTCCCTTTAAAAGTGATGTTCTCTGTCTCTGGATGGATCTCCTGGGCAGCTGACCTGGTGAGCTTCGGTTTTGAGTAGATGCAGCGAAGATCATCAAAAGTAATTAAAGCTCTTTGCTCCTGGGTCTGCCTTGACCTCCTTCTGCAGGAGCGGCTCTGGTTGGGGGCACACTCTCCACACAGTTGATGATTGAATGACAAAGTGGAAGCCCAACCAGTCTCAGCTCTAAGAAAATCGTCTTTTTTTAAAAGTTTATTTTTATTTTTTTTATGTTTATTTTTGAGAGAGAAAGAGACAGAGTGCAAGCAGGGGAGGAGCAGAGAGAGAGGGAGACGCAGAATCTGAAGCAGGCCCCGGGCTCTGAGCTGTCAGCACCGAGCTGGACAAGGGACTCGAACCCACGAACCGTGAAATCATGACCTGAGACAAAGTTGGATGCTTAATTGACTGAGCCACTCGGGCACCCCTCTAAGAAAACCATCTTGACCATGGCCACAAGACTTGGCACCAGCCTTCTTAATGAGATCACGTAGTCGTCAGGACAGTAGCTGTCTCCCCCAGATGTTTTCTTCAATAGAAATATTTCAGTGATAGAACCATGCCCTCGAACGCCCTTCTGCAAGCGGAGGCAGTCACTTAAATAGAGCCCGAGTGCATCGCTGCCTCCAGGGATTACATTTGGCAGCGTTTCATGCGACCAGCTGTGTGGCTCCCATGAGACCAAAGGGCAGTTGAATGGAGAAGATGCTAGGGAAAGTAATGAGGTGGGAGGAAGGAGGGACCATGACCTTGGTGCAGGAGCTGAATTTCCAGGGCTGAGTTTGGGCTTGGCTGTTTTGAGTTTGCAGTCCAGCTGCTGCTGCTTGGACCTGTAATGGCGAGGATGACTCAGAAATCTGGAAGGAGTCCACGGTGATTTCACTTTGGGATCAGAGGCAGCGCCCAAGCCCTCCAGGGTGGGAGTGGGGGTGGGGGGCGGGCGGTGGGGAGAGTTTTCTGATGAAGTGTCGAGCAACTTGGATGCCGGCGCCCTAGGCCACTGGGATCTGCCAGTTAGCAACTTGGGACATATTTTATTTTTATTACTGAAAAAAGAACTCTGGTGGCAAAACATTGTACAATATAGTGGCAGATGATACAAAGTAAGTTCAGTCTGATACTTCGTTTTGTGAATTACCTTTAGAGACAGTTGGGTTGAAGTGCCAGGTTTTTTTCTGGGGGTGCCCCAGGTGGTTCTGGGAAGTTAAAAGGTGGTCTCTAGGTGTCATTACTCCCAATTCTCAGAAAGGATGAAAATTGATTCATGTCCAGGTGACGGAATAAGGTCTATATCCGTTTTCTGCTGCTATCACAGATGACCACAGATGTATTAGATTTCTAATCTGTAGAATTAGGGGCATCTCACTGGGCTAATGTTAAGGTATGGGCAAAGCTGTTGTCCTTCTAGCGGCTGTAGGGGAGAAGCCATTTCTTTGCCTCTTCTAGCTTCTAAAGGACAACTGCTTGCCTTGGCTGGTGACCCTATTCCATTTTCACATCGAGCTCCGTTGTATCTCCCTGGGGCCACAGCTGGGAAACATTCTCAGCTTTTGAGGACCTTCTGCATTCCCTTGAGACCACCTGGATACTCCAGGAAAATCTCCAGCTCCTTAAGCATATCTGCAAAGTCCATTTTGCCATGGAATGTAACATTGTCACAGGCCCCGCAGGTGAGGTTATGTGGTGGTTCCTAGGCTTGCGGGGAGGTTAGTTGCTGAAACAGGTTCAAGGATCTATGTGTTGTGACTGATCAGGGCCCTAGTCTTGTCCTTCCTGTTGTTGGCTGTCCTGTGTGATACCCTGTGGAGGTGGAATGGTTTCTGTCTCAGGCTGTACCCTTTGTTACAGCCTGTTTGTCCCAGGATAAGAGGCTGTGGGCCAGAGGAAAACAAAAAGAGCCCTCTTTTCCCATGGAGAGAGGGGGGCAGAAACATGGGGTTGGGGTGAGTGGCTGCAGTCTGAGTTCTGCCCTGTGGTAGAGTAGTTGAGGGGGACTCTGATGCCATTGCACCGATGGGGGTCTGTTGTCAAAGCTTCTTGTGCCAAGGCACAGACACAAGTGAGCTAGCTTGAATGAAGTGGTATCCAGAAGGTATGTATTGAAGCTAACCTTTTTTGATCATTTGCTATGTACTTGGGAAGAGCACACTGGGGACTCCCCTCCCCCTGCCCATGTATGTTTAATTGTGCTTGCTCTCTGAGAAGCAGCTCTCAGGTATTTCTGTATGGTTCCAGCCCTTCTCTGCTTAACAAAACCAGATCAGCTCTCCTGCCTACACTTCCTATGGAGACAGCACACTTGAAGCTCTCTGTTTTGCTCACGACCTCACAGCTTCCTGGCTCAGTCCTTGTATCTCAATTTCTAATTGCTAGGAGACCAATCTAAATGGCTGAGCTTGAGCCAGGTGTCCATTGGCTTGGAGATGGAGGAAGGGCATAGTCCCTTGGTTCTGTTGGGTGAGTAGATGGTGACAGAGAAGTGTAGTATGGGGAGGGGGCTTGCCTTATTTGACTGGCGTTACTGTGGAAACGTTTTGCACTTGAATTTGTGTTGTGTTGAAAGACTGTATTTTGAAATAACTTCAAACTTAGAGAAAAGTTGCAAGAGCAATACAAAGAACTCCCACAGAGCCAAAATGTAAGTGATCAGGTACAAATATCTTACAACCTTTGCTTGATCATTCTCTTCATCACTTGTGTTTTCTGAGCCATTTGAAAATTACATCCTAATGCGTCACTTCTAAATGTTTTCCCTAGTAACGAGAACCTTTCTTTACTAAAAGACTATGTTAGAGAGCAAGACAGAGAGCATGCTGAGTGGGGGAGGGACAGAGGCGGGGCTTGCTCAGCGTGCAGCCTCATGTGGGCCCTATCTCACAATCCTGAGATCCTGGCCTGAGCCAAAATCAAGAGTCGATGCTCAATCAACTGAGCCACCCAGGCATCCCAGAGCCTTTCTTTTTATAACCCATTCAATTTGTAAAAACCAGACCTAGAACATTGGTCTACTATTACTGAATATATAGTTGATTTCAAATTTTGCCACTTGTCACAGTAATGTCCTTCATAGAAATTCTTGCCCCCAACCTAGGGTTCAACCCAGGATTCTGCAAACTGTGTGCAGTTTAATGTCTCTTTAGTTTTGTTGTTGGGAACAGTTGCTCTGCCCTTTTTTTTCTTCCTTATACGATAAGGACATTTTTAAATATCGTGGGCCAATTATTTTTTAGCAGTTTGAGTTTGTAGAATACCTCATTTGATTTCTCATGGTTAAATGTATTTTTGTCAGGAATGCTATGTAAATGAGGCTTTGCCTCTTAGCGTATCACATTGGGAGGCACGCGATGTCATTTTGTCCCGAGACGACCATGTTAGCTTTGTTCCTGTGGTTAATATGGTGGTGATCTCGTGTATTGGATCTGTGGGTTCTAGAGGAGCTGAGTGTTTGAGGCTGGGCATTTAAAGGGGACCTTCTTTAAAAAATTGTGTCTACTTTGCAAGTGCTTTTGGCACAGGAGATTTTCCTGAAGTGGACACTCTTGTTCCCTGCAAGGTGTGCTCTTGAATATAGTTAGAAAGGCTGATGTCTTCTGAGCCTGCAGCTCATTGTGAGGAAGAACTTGCCTGGGGTTGGAACGACATGACCTCTGCTCTTGTGCCAAGGGTAAGCACCATCGCAGAGGTGTGAACAGTGCGTTCCCTTTGACTGCATCTGATTGTGCTGGCTGCCTCCGGATTACCTAGGAGTGGAAGAGAGATGAGGACACGGGCTCTCTTCCTTTCGCACGCTTGACCGGTCTGCAAATGCTAACGGTGATGGTCCAGATGCAGCAGCCACTGTGTTTCTTTCCTGTGGCTCTCTTGTCGTGAGACATGGACTCCAGGTTGGCCTGATGAGGCTGGGTCAGCTTGTATGTTGCTGGCATTTCAGGCTGGTAAGACCCATGATGGTTGTTGCCCTTCCACTGATGATGGGATTCCATATAAATGCGATTTTCAAGATGCTGGAGGCTGCCCACGTAGAAAGTATGTGCCTCTCAGAGCTCTGGAAACTTCCACTTTGATTTTGACCAGTCTCACCCTGGATTAGTGCTTCGCAAACTTGTTCCAGTTCAACTGTTGTTATGTTGGACCATCATCTGTTGGACGTTTGACCTGGTTGACCTCTCTCCATCTGTTGTTCCCTCTGGTTACTACAGAAACAAACAAAATGACTGCATGCAATCCACTTGAGGATTAATAGGGAAAATGGTACTTTCTATAAATCTAGTAGATCAATATAAATGATCAAAAATACTCCTGAGCAACAGTATATCCCGACTATCTTAGTACACTGCTAGAAAAAAAAAAAAAGTGGGAGCACATAAAGGAGTAGGACTTGGGTAGTATCCTTGAGGTGGGGGTTTTAAATGAAAGGGGCCGTTATTATGGCTTGATTTATGGATTGATTTGTTTCTCAATTTTTTTTTTTTTATAGACCTGGGAAGTTGTAACGCCTGTGCTTATTTGCGGGGGTTATCTCTGCGTGACTTGGGACACATTTGCCCATGTCCTCAGAAGAATCAGCAGTGACAGTGGACCTTTAGCACATACCGAAGACAGCTGCTTGGAAAATGAAATATGCCTGGGCATAGATTCCCAGAGGTGGTGCTTGAGCCTGAATTAGAGTAAAAATTGTAGGCAGCCTTAGGAAAACTAGATGTAGAGACACTCCATCTTCCACAAAAGGAAGTTAATAATTTAGTTCCTTATCCTGTGCTTTGGCATCACAAAGTGCTTCTCAGGGCTGTGCGTGTTCTTAATTTTTAAAGACACGGGTATGTCATTTGCTTTTCTACTTTGAGAGTTATGCATGAAGAGGGGACTTCGGTCAAGTGCTTGCCACCCTTTTTTTTTTTTTTTTTTAATGTCCAGTCTTCTGGGCTTAATACAGAAAGACTAAGTAGGTATGCCCTTGGTGCTGGTCCTGGGTGGGGAGTGGGTGTTGGGGAAGGTGTGGGAAGGGAAGCTGAGGTTGATGGAATAGGAGTAAGATGTTCAGGAAATGAAAAAAAAAAAAAAGGCATTGAGAAGATCTAGGCTAAATGGAAAGTAACCTGATGACAATGCAGTGGTGCCCCTTTTATTTTGGTGTCTTACAGGAAGAAGGAATTGAGAATGAGCAAATGTTCCAAATGATTGAAGTTTCTTCCCCCTGCCCCACTCCCTTGCCATAACAGGCAAAACTGTTTTTCTTGGAAATGTCTGAAGTATATTTATGTGCTCTGATACTTGAAGAAGTAAGAGATAATATCATTGGCCTTTTCCTTGTGACTCAAAATTCTCTGCTGGGTCCCAGTAGTAGCTGTTTGTCAGGAGACCCGGGTTGTTGCCCTCTGACATGTCCCATCTCATTTGACCATCTCTGAGTCTGCCTCTGGCTGGAATCCCTGTAATTGTGCCGTTGAGATAGTACCGGGGCTTCAGGCAGGATATAAAATTTCCGGGATCTATCCAATAATCAAGTTGATTTTGGCCTCAGAGAGATCGCCTGCCTGTGACTTCATGCACATGGGCCTGGTGATGGGTGTTGGCTTAGTGCTTGAAAGTGTTCTCTGGTTGCTCAGGGTCATTGGCTGTTAGGTGCCCAGGACATAAACTACAGAAAATAGGCAATAGGGAGAGGCCCATGCCATTGAAGGATGGTTTTTATTGCTTCCGTTTCCCAAGGTGGGGTTGGGATGAGGGGTGAGCACACCGCTGAGGAAGCATCAGGGTAGCCAGGAGGTAGAAAATAGGAGTGAGGAGAAGGCCTTGGGCAGCACTTTTATTGGGGCTTCCACAGGAAAGGCAAGGCCGGGGCCAAGAGTTGAGGACTGGCTGGTTGGGATAATCCCAGTGGGCTTTGCCCATAGAGATGATGTCCGTGGTGCCTGGCCCTGGCATGACTTAGGGCAGGGGAAGTGAGGCTTGGTGCTTGACAGTTGGATAAAGAGGCTGCTGGGGGTGGGGTGGGGTGGGGTGGGTATAGACTCTCGATTGGTTGGGTTGTATATGAAAGGCATTGTCCTGGCTGAGACCTTTGCTGTCTCTAAGAATTAGCTAGCCCTGGGAGGGGTAGTCTCTCTCCAGGTCTATAAGGCTTTCAAGTGCCAGAGTATCAAGAATATAGATAGTAGAGTTAGTATAATTGGTTCTGTGATGAATGGATGCCACACTGAGCAATCCAGAGTCTGAGATAAAGCAGGAAGAACAGTGGCCCCATAACGGATGGGTTGAAGTTGCTGATTGTCCAACGCGCAGATTCTTTTCAGACTTCTTTGGGGTCATTACCATCCTCTGCTCTAACTCTGTGGCTTAAGGACAGTGGGAACCACACCTCACTACAACGTTCTGGTAGAGGTGTCCTCATCAGTGAAGGGCATTTCCTCTGTTCTTTGCCTTATTGAGGAATGTACTTGAAGCTGGATGAAGCCTCATTTCATTAGGGAAACGTAAGCAAATAACTAGCCTTTGAGGACTATGGAAAGGAGAAGGCTGGGCTGCTAGGGAATTGGTTTTCCTCTCATTTCCTTTTCATTATGTATGGATTTCAATAATGTACCAAATGTCTAGCAGTCATTTTATGAGCAGGCTGAGTTATTCAAAGGTATCGGACAATTTTGGTTTACTGTGTGAGTAATACATGGTATTATAGATGGAATAGAAACTTCACATTGGCAAAAGAAAATAAAAATTACCTTATAATCCTGCCATTGGGAGGTATCTTCTGTTTGAAAAAATTTTTTTTCAATATATAAGTAGCTTTTTATGATTCTTCTTTAAAGAGCATTTCCCTCTCCACCCCCCGCCGTAGCTAGATGCTTTCCAAATAATGAAATTCATAAATGAAAATGTACCTATATTTTTCCTTAATTCAAATAATTGCCTTCTTTTAGGGTGGGATTCTTATAATCTGGTTAACTTTATAAATTCTGACAGCTCGAATGACCTCACTTTGAGGGGGTGCTCTGGAAAGAGTGTAAGAGCCCGGGATGATGTTCTGGCAACCTTCCCAGTGTATTATGTTGGAGAATTTGGGGTGTTTATGTGGCTTTCTTGTAAGGGGTTGAAGGACTGGAAATGTGGAAATAACTTACTAGCATTGGATTTGGTCTCCCTTCTGCCTTCTTGGGGACATGGAGTAGGATGTTTGTAGTTCATAGTTGAAAAGCCAGATAATGGACATAAATCATGATCTGGGAAGTATGGTCCCTGAACAGCTGTCGGCCAGCTGCTGCATTGGTAACTCACCAAAACAGTAAGCTTTCATCTCAGAATGTTTAATTGTATCAGAAGCCATGCGGCCAGACAATTGTCATAGGGATCTGGGTTCAAATCTTGCCTGTGCCATCTAATGGCTTTGCGAATAGAGGCCAGTGACAAAACTCTTGAACTTGTTTGCTCAGTTGGGAAACGATAGTAACTACCCATCTTACTGGATTGTTGTGAGAAGGGCATTGAAGGAGATAATACATGTGAAGGCCCCAGCACCGTGCCTGGCTCTTAATACTCAGGCAGTAAGTTACTATCTTCCTCTCCCGTATCCTGCCTTTCTATGATTTTTATGACTGTAGCAGGATTTGAGCAGGTTATTGTCAGGAGTGACTCTGTTCTGGGCATGCCTTACAAAAAGGTAACCCAGATCCGTGTGACCACTGCCCCCTTTTATTCTCCACATAATCTGGTCCAACACAGGACTGGCAAAGTCTAATGTAAGGTAGACACTGAATGTCCATGTCTAAAAGAAGGGAGGATCCTGGTGAGGAAGGTTGTTGTTATATCTAAATCAGGGATGCACCCTCTCTACTCTCTGGATGATGCTGGGATTCCCTTATTTCCAAGAACCAAAATTGGGGCCAAAGGACAGGAGAAATGCCAAGAGGGTGTCATGTGCAGTTTCCTCCTCCTGCTTTTAGCATCTTGAATTATCCCAAGACTTCCAAGACCCCTGAGCTGGTATGTTCCCTTGCAGTTTTGGTTGGGGGAGCACAGCCAAGGGGGCACCCTGGCCCCATAGTCCTTTGCTCAGGGCTGACTTTGCCCAGGGCCGAGGTTGTACGTGGGCCCTTGGAGAAAATTAATTACAATGTCTGCTTCAGGCTGGATCTCAGCTGGCAGGTCTTGGGGGGTTTTAAACAAAAGCATGAGCCTCTCCAGAAGTAGATTAGGTAGATGTCCATTCAAGCAGGGGATTTGTACATGTTAATTCTCAGAGCAGATATCTGACCGGGAAAGGACTATGTGACCTTATTTAGAAAAAAGGCTACACTTTGTTAACCTTTATTCCCTAAAGAAGGAAAAAATCATTACATGGCAGAAGTTCAGGCCCCATGGGGGATTTTCTGGATGATTCTTCATTTCAAGAATCTTGTTTCCATAGACATGATAAAATTATCAGTAACTTCTGCTTATCCCTACTGCCTACTTTTTAAGTTGGAAAAAAGAAAACTATGCATATTTCTTGTATAGCTTAGGCTTTTGTCTCTTCCTTCCCAGGCTTAGCAGTTAAGGATATTGTTGTAAAAGGAAGAAGGAAAGAAGACAATCCTTTGAAAAGATCCTGCTTGGTACCCCCTTCCCCACCCCCATGCTTGTTCATTACTGGTAAGTGGGGAGTCGCTTGTGAGCAGATGCTCTCCGACAGCTGAACAAGTGATGTGGGGCCCCTGAGAGCCTGTCATTTCAGCTCGTCCTCCAAACGTGGCTCAGATGCTGCCCCCTCCTGACGCTGTTCCAGGGCACCCTGCCCCCAGCTTAGCCCTCCTCCCTCTCTGTTCCCGTAAGCTGTTCACATCTAATACCGAGAAGTCAGTGGAGTAAGGGAGATGGTGCTGATGTGAACCAAGAAGACTGGAGTCCAAAGGCCGATTTCACCACCTCCCAGCTGTGCAACTGGGCTTCTGAGCCTGGATGTTTTTCATTGCACTTCCGATTGTAATGTGTGCTGCCTTCTCAGTCTCCCAGCTCGACAACTGAACTCCTGGAAGACAGGATGTTGTTCATCCTGTTATTTCCAGTCATTTATCTAGTCTTTCATTTCTTTATACAATTACCCTCCTAGGACCCTAAGAATAGAGATGAATGTGATACGTTGTGGCACGTGGTAGGAATTACAAGCTGCTCCTGCCTTTTTTTTTTTTTTTTTTTTTCCTCCTGGAATGCACATACGTAGTTAGGAAAGCTTTGGAGGGTTGCCTGAGCGGCTCAGTCAGTTGAGCATCCAACTCTTGATTTTGGCTCCGGTCATGATCCTAGGGTCGGGAGATCGAGCCCCTCGTGCAGCTCGAGACTGCTTGGGATTCTCCCTCTCCCCTGCCTGTGTGTTCTCTCTCTTTAAAATTAAAAAAAGCTTTGGATCTTTGTCCCCAGAGCATTCATGAAAAAGGAGCAGAACACGGCCCTGCCTGTTGACCTTGCATGTAGCACTTTTGAGACCAGTCTTAGGAAAGCTTCTTATGGGAAAAGGTATTTCCAAGTTGAGGGATAAAGTGAGATCTCCCTGTTGAAAATTTTCCTGCCCTCTGCCAGGATAAACAAGAAAGAGAGGGGGATTAGGGTATATAACTTTTAATGAGATGAGTAGAAATTGAGAGCAAGAGGCTGAATACATGGAACAGAATCTGAAGTGCCTTGTTAAATGGAGAGTGGATATAATGATGGTGTTTCAAATGGGCTCAGCTTTATCACCTTACTCTACCTCGAGAGGCTAAACTATGATGACTCTTCATTTTGCAGAAGCAACTTCATGTGAGAAAGCCCTGAAGGACCGCATTCCACTTGATCCCTTTTATTAACAAAATTGTACTTTGCAGCAAGGTGGGGTGTGGCTGGGGAGCCCTTTCAAGATTGGAGCCTGGAGGCTTCAGGCTGGTTAATTGCATGTTTGCTTTTTGGCTTTCCAGTCTTTCATCATGGATGACCCCTTATCTGTAATTTCTAGGCAAAAAAAAAAAAAAAAAAACAACAACAAAAAAAAACCTGCTTTTCTTCTTGATGTTTTATGAAGCTAAACCGACAGTGATAACAATCTAAGCACTGGGTTTGGGAGGCAGTTAAATGGATAAAAAGGGTCAGGATGGATTCGCCTACAGTTGTCAGCCCGTGGAAGCTGTGTCCAGGCATCACCATGACTGAGTTGAGCAGTGTGGCCAGCTTGGCTGGCTGTCTTATTCCTGACTCGTTTCCCCCATATATCTTCCACAGCTGCTGGCTTTGTCTGTCTATAGAGAGGACGGGCTCATTGGTTGGGCTCGGAGATGAGCTGGGTGACCGAATTCTCAGAATGCCCACTTGGCTGTGGCTCATGGAGCTTGGTTATACCTCACAACCACCTATACAGCTGAGATGAGATGTCAGGCAACCCCATATTTTAAGATTCGGGCTCCCTAGGTTTCAGTTGAAGATGGGAATTGGTGTCATTACAGAGCCCTGTGTGTGATGAAGGGGCTCATTCAGGACCGAGGACCATTGGCTCTCCTGACCTTCCCCGTTCAGTGTGTGGGCCCGTGGGTCTAGCAGCATCTGTGTTACCTGGTAGCTTATTCAAAATGCAGGCGCTCTGGCTCCACTCAGGCTTTGTACATGAGGACCTGCTGTTGAACAGGTCAGCAGGGGATGTGTGTGCATGTTCAGGTTTGAGAACCACTGCTCCCATATGGTATTGTGGTAGGATTAGTGCTTGATTGTTCCTGGAAGTGTAATATTGACTGAATGCATTTTCTTCTTAAGTAGGCTCCATGCCCAACATGGGGCTTGAACTCCTGACCCTAGATTAAGAGTTGAGCGCTCTACTGACCCAGCCAGCCAGGCGCCCCTGCATTTTCATCTACTGTCAGTGCTTTTCCTCCTAAGGATTTGGCTATAATTTACATAAATCAGTTTAAAAAAATGAGGATATATGAATCCTCTCTCTGGGTTATGACTTTTATTCTTAGTTGATTTGCCTTCTATTGTCCACACACACATTCTCTGTTTCAGTTAAATATTCTTAAGCTGTAAAACAAACTGTGCTCTGGAACCAAATAGGGAGGATGGTTTGTGCTCTATATTCATGATCTCTGTCTCTTTGCCAAGAGCCTTGGGCTGTGTCTCCCTCCCCCCAGATGATGATTTGCTTCTTTTCTGGGTTATGAGTCCCCTTAACGAGTGACTATCACTGCATTTACCGCAGTATGTTGAAATTCTTGTTGACATTTCTGATGTCCATGGAGATGAGGCCCTTCTTTATTCACAGCTGTATCCCTTGTAACTAGGGCAGACTTGAAGCATAGTAGGGATTCCATGAATGTTTCCTGGGGAAATCAATGAGTGGCATTAATAGTTAAATCTGGGGGAGGAGAGTGAGGGTTCCTTAATTTTCTCTTGGAAATTATAGACTTGATTGAAGAAGTTTAAATCTATGGAGGTGAAACAAAATTAAGCTAATGAGGTAGACCTTCTGCCAGATTGTTAGAATGGCTCTTCAGGACCTCTTTGGGTGAACCGCATGCTAATTTGTATTTTTCTCCACTACTTCTGGAACTTGCCATCTTAGGGAGGCAGGGTTCTTGCTTCTTAGATGAGAAGCTGTTTCCAGGGCCAGCAGTTTCTCTGGTTGATGACATTTGAAAAGCATTCCTCTGAGTTCTGTCCTGATGTTGCCGTCCCTCAGAGCTCAACTCGCCATGGGTCACTCGAGGATAACAAGGGTCTCATATGATGATGATGTTTTTTCCCTGGGTGGGATTTTATGCTGAGAGAGACTCCACTCTGCTATATAACTTGAAGCAATTTATAATTGAAAACATGTATTTACTGAAAGTTAAAAAAAAAAAAAAAGTGGGGGTGGGGTGCATTCCAGTGCCTATGTTCTTTCCTTAGTGATGGGGCTGTAGGTATTATCTGTATTGAGGTGCATTCTGGCTCCTCAGTGCTGATGCCTGAGCACTGAAGGTCTTCTACTTGGTGGTTGAGAACTAAAGAAATAAGCTCAAGCTTTCCGTCTTGAGAAGTCACAGTCTAGAATTATATACCAATTACAAAAAAGAATGAGATTTTTTTTTTTCAATTAAATGTTCTGATACTTGAGTCTAACACGAATATGCTTTTCTAAATATTTCTTGGTAGGTTTAGGACGTGTTGGCATTTTTTCCTACACAGTGGGCATCACCCAGTGACCCAGTCTGTGAGGTCATGCTCAGACTTGGTGTCTTGAAAGTCATTCAAAGGCTCATAAGCTATTGATTTTTATACTTGGAGTCACTATTTGAAATAACACAGAAGCTGGCGGACAAACCCTGTGTGTTGGAAGTGACTGAAAGCTATCTGTGGCTTTCTAAGGAGCTTGGATAATGTGAAGCAGTGCTAGCAAATAAAATAAAGATTCCAGGTGAAATCACAAAGCCATCTCCATGCCAGCGTCATGGTGGAGTGAGGTGTTTAACGTGGCGTGAACTTGCTAGATAACGGGTTCTTGATCTTGCAAGCTCTCAAACTGGTTTCATTTAAGTGCTTTAGAAATCCTACTTTGATTCTTCTTTGAAAAAGTGTTCTAGAACAATGTTTGTCCTGACGATTCTGATTCATCATCACGTAATGCTGTTGTGGTGTACCAAGTGAGTGGGGGTAAAACTGTCGATCCCACGAAGCATGGCCCCGAGCCTCTTGTGCAGTTTTAGGGCTGACTCTTGGAGCTCCTTTTTCTTTTTTTCTTCTCTTTTCTCTTTCTTTCTAGCGTTATTATTTATTTTGAGAGACAGCAAGCACGAGCAGGGGAGGGGCAGGGAGAGAGGGAGAGAGAGGATCCCAAGCAGGCTCCATGCTGCCAACATGGAGCCTGATGTGGGGCTTGAACTCACAAACGGTGAGATCATGGCCTGAGCTGAAACCAAGAGTCGGACACTTAAACAACTGAGCCACCAGGGTGTCCCTCTTGGAGTTTTTTTAAGCGCCCTTATGGTCAGTGGTAGGTTCTCCCACAGTCAGCTTCTCTGTCCTTTCTTGTCTCCTTAGTGGCTCCCTGGCAAAAGTGCACTTGGCAAGTTTATGGGGAATTAGGGACACGGAATGATCAAAGGTTACGAGTTCAGCCAAGAGTGGACTGGTTTTCACCAGAAAGCGCGGGGGCTGTGAGGCAATCTCTCGATGTGCCAGAAGAAATTTTTAAGATCAGGTTTGGGGTCGGTGGCTTTGTCTTGGAGAGCTGGGATAGCCAGGAGTCTAACCTGTATCCGAGTATCCCTCACTGGAGTGTGAGGTAATTCGGGTGCCATGTGACTCACGCAACCTGGTAGAATGTTTTCCACAAAACTGGCTTATTACCAGTAGAATGTTTTCCCTTAAAGATGAGTTCTTCTTATGGATAAGTATTACTCACTAATCCATTACATTTTGGGAAGGGCGTGGGGTGGGGGGGTGGGAAGTGTATGGAAGGCATGAAATATTATTAAAAGAGGGGCTGGTGTGGCTGGGGGGCTCAGGCAGTGTTTCATTGTGAAACACCTGAGCATCAGACATGGGCTCAGGTCATGATCTGACTCATAGGTTGGAGCCCCACATGGGGCTCTCTGCTGCCAGGGCAGAGTCTGCTTCAGATCCTCTGTCTGCACCATCCCCCCGCCCCCATGCATGTGCTTTCTCTCTCTTGCTCATAAGTAAACTTAAAAAAAAAAAATTAAACCTTGAAAAAAATTTGGCAAAGCTTTTAAAGGAATGGATACGCTCAGGAGAGCTGCCTAAGGGTTATTGTTAAGCAGAACAGAGATCTGTTCCTGGTATATAGGGGAGTCTGAAACCATTCATGATGAAATGACCAGTGGAAGACAGGATTTGATCTTAGCTACTAGTGGCTTTCAGACAGAGTTAGACATGCTGTGCTGACTTCATGAGGGAGTCTAGGAATAACGCGACAGATATTTTTTTCTGGGCTTACATCTATATTTGCAATCTGTCATGATGCTCCCTGGGACATTATTTGACTTACCGAAAAAAAAAAAAAAAAAAAAAAAAGAATAGGGAAATGGCCTGGATAGGACTTGAAACCAGGCTTCCTTTAAGCAAACATTTTGAAATGGAGAAGGTGGTACGGAAGTGCCAACTAAGTGTAGTTGGCCAAAATTTGCCATTCCTTACACATTCTTTCTCAAATTCTTTGCAAACAACAATTCCTGTGAGAATAAGAGGAACGAATATCCAAAATGGATGGTGGCCATTTGCTTTTTTTTTTTTTTTTTTATGTCTAAAATGAATGGAAAAGGGTTTTCCTGGCCAAAATGGCTCCATAGAACACATAGGGGAACAAATACTCATTGTGTCCACTGTGCTCAGTTAAATAGGCATTGTGGCTGGCCTCCATACCACAAAACAAGAGGACTGCATCGCCATGGATCAGACAGGGGTCCCTTTGGGCAAGGGCAGTGTGACTTGCGGTGGCCTGGTACTTTGTGAACAGGCAGGCTCACGGTAGGTAAACCTAAAGCGAGGCAAGAGGAAAAGGGTTTTGTGGACTAACATGCCCTTAAAATGGCCGAGAAAGACCAGGGGTATCTACTGTGGCAATCTGAAGCCCTGTCAGCACTGACTTGAGTTGAGGCACAATGTGAAATTCCTTCTTGAGGGAGGGCTGTGGGGAAAGGAATTTTTGCGTCAATTGGATACCTTTCCCCTGCTATTTAATATGCATGTTCTTCTTGAGCAGTTAAAGATGCAGAAGAAAGATAGCATTGTTTAAAAACCGTTCTCACAGGCCCCTCTTGGCCATCTTTTCTGAACTTGGAGGCCCTGCCACAGTCCATATGTCAACAAGATTTTGATGTTGAGATTTTTGGTAACTTGAGGGGGCTTGCCAGCTTGCCAGAGCGCTTCTGTTGCTCCTTAACAGTGCCACTGAAAAAGGCATTTCGTGCAAGTTTGGAGTTTACAAAGAGACTGCTTAAAGGTGCAATGGCAGTTTGCTAGGGGGCATGGTACAGATCATTCCAGTGAGCACAAGACAAAGGATCTTTTTCAAAAGGCTGAAAGAGATTGGGACAGGTAAGCTTCCTTCTATGCTTTAAATAAAGGAGGAGCTTTTGTCTCTGCTCCTTGCTTTCATTTGGCCAGAGAAAATGGGTTGGGCCACTTGGGCACCCTCAGGGCTATATTCATCCCTTCTATTCCCCTTCATCCTGAGCAGGTCATGTTTGTTTTGCTTGGCCTGGGTTTGTCACATAAGCCTTTGGGGAAGGCTGGGTGGATGGACATCTGCGATGGGCCATGGAGAACGTCCATCAATTCTGTCCCTGCAAGGCCTCTACTGAAGGGGCCACCTTCCCACAAGGGTGTTGGATACTACCTTTATTTGTTGGATTGGGTCTTCCAGAGATAATGCTTGCCCGTATATTGTCCCGGAAAAACCTTAATTCTTGGTCCGAGCTTTTCATGATTCTAAATTGTAAGGCCACCTACTGTGGTATGGGAATGGCTGAAGGGACTTCAAGTGATTCCCAGGAAGGAAAAGACCGAGATAGAGGGATACATTTACACTGAAGGGAGTGGGCCTCTGGAAGATGGTTGTTGCTTTAATTGGATGTAGTTACACCAGCAGGATTTTACAGCAGTAAATGACTTTATGCTATACCTAATGAAGGCTCAATGATCTTTTAATATTACTAAGTTTTGATTATCTGTTTTGAAGGAATCTAATAAAGGCTTGACTAAAATTTTTGACAGGACTATTTCTCAGAGGACTGGTGACTGAGCATTATTTCTGCAGAGGGTCAAGTACTAAGACACTGGCTGAAAACCAACTAAGGGTAGTTGGGGCATACTTGGGCCAGTGGAGACACAGCATGGCATGTGGCATGGCTTTGTGATCTTTATTGCTGTGTTCTGTCCTATGCCTACGATGGGCCTGGTGGGAGGCCCAGTGACAGGTGGCTGTGTCTTAAAGAATATGCTGGTCTAATGTTACAAGTTTCTTCAGCTGAAGGAAGCTTTACGGAATTTAGGGGCCTTATTCCTGTTGACAAGGCTTCTACTTCCTTCTTTCTTTTTAAGACAAAATAAGCATTGTCTTTCTAGGAAAGGGCATTCTAGCTTGAATTTACTAAATTGGACAACTTTTCTTAAATTCCTTCAAAACGTGGAGTTGCCAAAACAAATGCTTCCGCTTGAGAGGATATGAATGGAGTTTATTTTTTTAAGCTTTGAAGTTTCTGAGGAGGAAAGCTGTCTTTGACATAATGGGAAAAGCCAAGGGTAGGGAGTCAGCCAAGATGGCAAGCCTATGCCACTAACTGATAGATGACCTTGGACAAGTTGCTCTGGGTACCGGGTTCTTTGCCAGAGGCACCAGGCCTTGTAAGATACGGGTTTTTCTTAAACCTTGAATTTTAGAAAGGAATGAACAGTTAGGACTTGAAAACTAGTTATCACAACTGTATCGATCCATAAAGACTGAAGTTGTATCATACATTGCATGGTTTCTGGCCCACCTGGAGGAGAGCAAGGGATATCATCTATGGCTCTGGATCCAGGTTTGGAGACAGAATTTGAAGACATGAACACACAGGCATGCTGGGAGAACAGCCACTTGGAAAAATATAAGTCAGTGTGAAATACAAAGGCTGGGTGATAAATAGTCTTGGACTTGGGTTTTCATGTCACTTTTGTCTCCCTTTGTCTCCCTTCTTATGCTTGAGTGTTTGGTAACAACATTGAGGCTGAGCCTTTGATTTTAGCTGTCGTGGATCCCAGAGATGAGCTAGAGGAAAACCATTGTGTGAAGCCCAGAAGGTTTTGACTTCACAGCTCTGTTGGCTATGTTAGCAAATACTCCTTGATGAGCTGGCCACTGTGATCCATACTACCTGGATTTACATTGCCTGTCTTTGAGCTCTGCTGCAACAGAGTTAGCAAAACACCCTCAATAGCCATTCTATCTTGTTTACTTAATTTCAGAAGTAACAGGTGTTCACTGAAGATAATCGGAGATGTAGAAAAGCATAAAAAAGCATAAGAAAGAAAAGCATACAAATCATCCATGGAGTGTGAAACAAACAGGCTGACCCTCTTCAAAATTGACCCTGAATGTTTGGTCTGTAGCGCTGAGATTGGAGCTAACCATCCACAGATACTTGGGATCAACAAGGACTTCTCACCTATCTTGGTGTGGTTTATATTTTTTCTACACTGAGCGTGAATCTTCCACTTACTGAAACTTGTAGCACTGACTTCTCTACTTAATCCAAATGTGCTTTTATACACTGAGAGGCTTCTTAAGTGATTAGAGTAGATTCACTAAATGTCACCACCTTTGAAAGCGCCTTAGGAAAGGGATTTTCCTTCTGTGGAGTGAAAAGGAAGTTACAATGTCCACCTCCTTCCTTAGCCTTTCTCTTCTTGGAAATTCCCAGCCATCTTGGTGGCCGTATACCTACCCTTGGTTGTGCGTACTCTGTGGAACTGTCCTGTATGCCCTGCCCTGTTTCCTCTCTTGGCTCTTCTCCAGCTGGGGCTTTTCTAGAAAGGTTTTTTTTTTTTTTTTTTTCTTGCTTGTAACTTACTTTCTTGTCCTTTGTTCTTTGTCCTGTGAGCTTGTCCAAGAACAAGGAAGAATAAGGATGCCTTAGTTTCTAGGAGCAGGTGGTCCTTCTACAGTGAGGCTCACAGTTGTTGTTCTCGGTCATGACAATCTCCCTTTGATTTATGGTTTTCAGCAAGCTGTATAGTATCAAAGATTCAGGGTCCAAACTGGGGTCAAAGAATACCTAGTTTGGGTGCCACATTTGCCCATTTCTGGAACTGTTCAATTCTGCACCTTGATTCATCAGCAGAATCCATTGCATGTAAAGCTTATGAAATAACTGTAAAATTGTAAACTGATTTGCAGAGATTTTCCGTTGACCAACTTTTCGTCCTTTCTTGGCATACAGGGTCATAGCTCTAGGTTTTGTATTTATGTTTAACTCTAATAGGTCTTTTGGGTAAACAAAGTTAGAGACCACATTTATGGATTAGAAGACTTAATATGGTTAATATATCATGCCCCCCAAAGTGACCTAAAAGGTCAATGTAATGTCAATCAAAATCCCAAAAGCATATTTGAAAATGTTTACTAAGATACCATCAAGTTGCTTCTAAAATTTACGTGGAAATGGAAAGAACACCAAGTAGCAAAAACCAGCAAGTTGCTTCTAAAATTTACGTGGAAATGGAAAGAACACCAAGTAGCAAAAACCAGCAAGTTGCTTCTAAAATTTACGTGGAAATGGAAAGAACACCAAGTAGCAAAAATGATTTTAGAAACAGGACCTAGCTGTAGGGCTTCTACTACCTCATTTCAAGGTTCATTATAAAGCAACAGAAATCAAGACAGTGTGGCATTGGTGTCAGGGCAGATGATATTATTAATTATTGTGTTACTGTATTATGTATAATTCCAAAGCATATTAGATCCATTGAACATGCTAGAGAAGTCCAGAAATGGACCCACACATGTCAGGTGAACAGATTTTCATCAAACGGGCCACAGTAATTGGAGAATGAATCATCCTTTCAACGTGAAGCTACAACAATTGGGGTATCTGTATGGAAAAAAGGAACCTAGATCCTTAGGTTACAGGATATGAAAAAAATTAACTCCAGACAGATCATAGACCTAAAAACTCTGATAGTTCTATTTTTTTAATATACTTTTGTAACGTTTATTTTTGAGAGAGAGAGAGACAGAGCATGAGAGGCGGAGGGGCGGAGAGAGGGAGACACAGAATCCAAAGCAGGCTCCAGGCTCTGAGCTGTCAGTGCAGAGCCCAACTTGGGGCTCAAACCCAGAAACTGTGAGATTATGACTTGAGCTGAAGTCAGACACTTAACTGACTGAGACACCCAGGTGCCCCAAAACTCTGATAGTTCTTTGACACTGTGGTAATTGGCATAAGGGAGGAACCGTGCTAAGTGCGGAGAGGCTAACAAAGGAGGAAATGGTGTTTCCTTTGGTAACCGCCCCCCCCTCCCCGCCCCCACGCTTGACCATTGTTAATATGGTCCTCTTTTGGTTGGGTAATAACCTAACAAAACCAGAAAGCCATGTTTCTTAGTGGTACCTTCAGATTTTCTTTCTCCCACCTGTTCTTCTCTTCATCTTACTTTGTTAGCGAATCTGTCTTTAGCCTATGCACAATGCTCAGGAAAAGTTATCTTAAACAAACTTGTACTAAAATGTACTAGGAAATCCTGCCATTTAAACAATACTATGGTGTCATGTTAGTAAGCAAAGAATGCTTCTGTTCAGCCAGTTTTCTTCAGGCGGCTCTGTCCTAAGGTGGCGCCCACTGGAGCCCTTCTATCCTCTAACTGGGTGTGGGGAACATGGCTGGTGTGCAAGTCTTAGTTCTGAGTTTGTCTGGTGGCTGCAGGCTGCAGCACTTGGTGGACTTGTCAGGACTACAGTGTTGGCTCTGTCTTTGTGTACAAACCGTGTAGATAGATGGTAGCTGAAACTCTACGTCTGTGTCTTTCCTTCCACGTGCTCGGTTAAAGATGGCTTTGTGAATCAGTAAGGAGCAAAGTACGGAATTCACAACTGATGGGTGAGGAAGGTAAAAGAAGTTGTCCCCAAATGCAATCTGTGATGTGTGGTGGTGGGGCACCTGCCTCTGTGGGGCCGGGGAAGAGCGTGTGCTTTGGGTAGTCTGAACTTGGTTCTGAGGTTAACCAAAGGTCATTGAATGCCTTGAAGCCGATTACATGAGGGCTAAGTCAGTGACAGATCTAGTATCATTATTTTTTTTAATCTTTTTTTTTCTATTGAACACATATACAGAGAGCATTTACTTTTTGGCAGGCATAGTTCTAGATGTGGGGGAAAACTATCTGGAACGAGACCCGTGAAGATCTGGCCGTTGTGGAGGCCATGTTCCAGGAGTAAATGCTTCCTGGTACTTCCCTCATTTGTCTCTTGTTGGGAACACTAACCTCAATTCCAGCCAACTGTGATATCTCTGGGAGGAAAGGATCTCTCTGTTTTCTGAGATCATTTCTGTGTGTCGCAGCTTCTAAGAGTATGACACTTGTTAAAGCATATCATCTAGTGGCAGGTTGCGAAAGGACTTAGGCTGCCCTCAAGGAAACTGGACATGTCACACCTTTTCTAAGAGTGGTGAGAGAAGAATGACCAGTCTCCCCAGGAGTGCCTTGTAAGTAGGAAATAGTCAGCAAATATATCTTGAGCAAATGGATGTCTGCATGGGATAATCACATGGATCCTTCTACAAACATCCCACTGGTACCCAGCTCTTCAGAATAACATTTTGAATTCCTAGGATGTGTGCTGACCCTAGGTAAGATGAGAGTCCTCCTGCCAGGAGGTGCTTTGATTACTTTCTGGAGTGTTCTTAATAAGCAAGCTCTCCTGCAGGTTGGGGGAGTCTTAAATTGGCAATGTGTTTGAAACTGGTCACATTGTTTCCTGAGTTCTCTCTGGGGTCTTGGATGCTTTCATATGGTAGAAATGGGCCTTACTCTGTAGTTCTAAATATCTTTATGGCTTAGAGTGACACCCTAGAGCCCCAGGTGACAATGGCCAATTCCATTCCCATTGTTGAGCAGAAAAACATCATTTGAAAGTCATGTGTGAGTAGAACGGCATTCAGAAAGGGTATTAATCTTCTTAGACATTATACCAGGGAAGCAGAATGCTTCTTCTTAAGCCTCCCCCAACTGTTGGCTTATGTATACATTTATCATTTCAGCGTGTATGTAAGATGAATGAACTACAGATTATTTTTTGTACTTAATGATGACAAATTATTAAATGTTGTCACTTCTTTTTAGCTTAAAAACACTTGCTGAGCTGTGTGTAAGTGACTTAAGGGTTGGCAGGGAACTTAAAACCCAGTGTTTCCCAAAGACTGATGCATGGATTGGTTTAAAAGTCAACAGGAGAAAAAATATATTTTTCATTAAAATAAATCAGTTCAAAGATCTGCCTTTTATTTGAAAGATCTTGTCCTTCTTTTTAGGTTTTAAAATGGCTATTTTTTTTAAAACTTAATTTTGGACAGAAAGAGCAGGAGTGGGAGAGGGGCAGAAAGAGGTACAGAGAGAATCCCAAGCAGCCTCTGTGTTGTCTGTGTATAGACTGAGGTGGGACTCGATCCTATAAACTGAAATCATGACCTGAGCTGAAATCGAGTCATCCTTAACTGAGCCACCCAGATGCTCCTAAAGTGGCTGTTTTTGTTTATTTATTTTATTATTATATTTATTTATTTTGATAGAAAGATCGCAAGTGGGGGAGGGGCAGAGGGAGAGGGAGACATAGAATCTGGAGCAGACTCCAGGCTCTGAGCTGTCAGCACAGAGCCTGACGTGGGCCTCGAACTCACGAACCGTGAGATCACGACTGAGCTGAAGTCGGATTCTGAACTGGCATTGCCACCCCGGTACCCCTAAAGTGGCTGTTTTTAATGAAATGATGTTGCAAGGTGTTTTCCTTAGAGGAGGACATCAAAGCCCAAGTTACCTGTCAAACTAGTTTGGAAAAGAGTGGGGATTTTTTGCTATGGAACACCAAACTCTGGTAACCACTTACCTACTTGAAAACAACATTTGATCTTGAAGCTGTCCTCTTATTACCAAATCCCCATTGAGTAGGGGTGGGTTGGTGTCAGGGCAGCCATATTAGATCCATGGGACAGGGTAGAGAAGTCCAGAAATAAACTCACACATGTAAGGTAAACAGATTTTTTATAGGGGTGTTGGCACTGGGAGCCCCCGCCCCAAATCTGGTCCTCCTTTCCCCAGCTATGATTGAGGTTGGAGAATTAGTGTTGTATGCAACTTTGATAATCCTAACAAGGGCAAATGCCTGGGAGCCAGAGCACAGGCGGGTGAGGAAATGGAGGGTGGGCTTTGGGTCAACTGTTTTGATTGCCGTGGCTAAAGCAGAAATGCCCATGAGCTTGAGTTAGTGCCACGACTTAATTGCATGGCAATTAAATGCTAATATGGTTGATCAGAGGAACTGTGTAATTGAAGCATAATAAAATGTGGCATGCTCAGTAAGCAATTGAATTGTCTTCCCAAGGATTTAGCCTGCACCAGGCAGGAGAAGCACCATGTCTTTAACACGTTGTTTGCACAGTTTTGCCCTTTTGTGTCCTAAGGAAGATAGATAAGGTGTTTATGAACCCAATCTCATAGTTATCATACCTGAAAACCAGATTCATAATTTTATATGAAAAATAAATTTTTTTAAGTTTATTTTTAAGAGCGAGAGCATGCACAAGCTGAGGATGGGCAGAGCGAAAGAGGGGTCAAGAGAGAGAGAGGGAGAGAGAGAGAATGAACCCCAAGCAGGCTCCATGCTGTCAGCGTGGAGGCTGATATAGGGCTCAAACCCACAAGCCATGAGATCCTGACCTCAGCTGAAACCAAGACCTGAGTGCTTAACGGACTGGACTGCACCACCCAGGCGCCCCAGAAAATAAATTTCTTGAAAAATTGAGGGGTTTGCGTGCCTCATTGCCCAACAGGACCCTAGACGTGTGTGGGGGTGGTGAGGGCCTGGCTTGCAGAGCTGACTCCCACCTCTGTGCCTAGGACGCCCTCCCTCTATTCTGCCCTTCACTGCTTGGAGTTCCCTTGAGAGAGAGAATCCAGTGGCTTTGGATGCGTTCTCCACTCCTGTTGTTTCTCAATCAAAAAAGGAAACCTGAAGGCTGGGGTTGGGTTAGGAACGTTAGTGTCAAGTTAATGCTGGATTTAAAAATCTAATTTTGTAAGGTGTGTGAAATAAACTTTTTAACAGAAAGGAAAAATTTTAAGGTTAGAACCTTCCCAGTAGTACTTGATCAGTCTTTTTGATGTTGTCACCGGCTGCTTTAGTTAAGCAGTTTCCAAAATGAACTGGTAGGATGTGGTCCCAGTGCCCCAAATGGACTGTGGGACTGTCCCTGCTCATGATGGGTGCTGCCAGCTTTTCAGTGTCAGCCCTGGGGATCCACTAGAGCGTGCTTTCTGCTCAAGGGCCCTGGGAGTGGGTTCAGAAGTACCAGCCCTGCGAGGTAGTGGCCCACCCTCTGGGCACACATGGGGCACACAGCTTCAGGGTCAGTCAGAATTGGGTTGGCTTAGTGGTTTTGGGCCTTTGGGCAAGTCAGTTTCTGAATTTGTTTTTCAAGCTGTAAAACAGGGACATATTAATTTTCTCCTTATGCAAGAGTGAGATCTTTGAGGTAATGAGATGACCTAGAAAGGGGTATGTGATGTTTACACATAGGTAACAGATAGATGTTGCCCGACACATCATAAGATACTAGTTCTTTGAGCTGGGCCCGGGACTTAGCCTGTCACTTAAGCTGTGACTTGTCATCTTTATAATCTGGAGTTCCACATGGAACTGTGTTCCTTTTGCTCCATTAATCCATGCTTGGTGCTGTTGGACTCACTCCAGGCTGATGGTTTGGTAGGGTGTCTCGCTTATTGCGGTGAAGTAGACCGTGAATACCTGGTCACCAAGAAATGCCCTTTCTCTCTCCCACTGGATGCCTCCAGGCCCTTGAACAATTCTGAGAATCAATAAAATGTGTGTTATAGGCACGGAAGAAAACGACATCTAGAGAATCCTAGTACATGGCGTGAAGTGACACCATATGCTCTGCTTAAGTCTGGAAAAGGTAAGTGTGAAAGTTAAAGTGCACAGATTGACCTAGGGCTCCTTGGCCCCAGATAGTATTACACTGTTGAAACACTCGGACAGTCCTTTCCTACGATATTGGTGGAAATCTTACTTTGTGCTGTCTTTGCTGCTTAGTGCCAGGCTTTTCCTTCTGTCCTTACTTAGGAGTGACGTCCAGCCACTGACACCCTCCTTGTGGTTGTGCTCTGTCTAGATGACATGATGAGGCAGCTACAAGCAGCACTTGGTATCAGTGATCTGTGAACATGGTAAAAAATACGGGCACCTGAGGAGTCTCTTACTCAGCGTTTCATGTTGACACATGTTTCTAAGGGTAAGGGCTGATGAGAATATAGAAACTACCCTATATTTTGTCACACAAAAAAATCCAACACTGTACCCCAAAAGAGTTGGGCCATGGCTCCAAACTGCCTGCTGGAGGCTTGTGAAAATTTCCTGGAATTCTTTTTCTCCCCCACCTTCCCCCCCCACCTTTTTTTTTTTTGTTACCGATGCTTGGGTTTCACATTCCATCCCATAGTGCATTCTGTTTTACTGTGAAAATGATAGGCTTCTCAAATATTTTAAGAGGATGGACTTGACATGAAGAGGATGTCACACTGATCTTGTAACTCCCTTACCTGCCGTGCACCCCTGTGGGAACACCTCCCACTCTTGTCTGCCACTGACAGGAGGTTTTGTGGGAGGATGTAGCCATATTTGGTGGAGTTCATCCCTGAACATAAAGGATTAACCCCAATTTCACTGATGGATGGACCATTATGGAATTTCTAGAGATTAATGTATCCAACTGAGGATGAGGCAATTTGTCTTCAAACTGGTCTTTCAAGCTAGGGTGGAATAAGCAACCCTATTTTCCTAGATTTCTTGAGTGAAAACAAGAAAATAGATCTTGAGATGGTCTCTTTTGGGATATCTTTCTGAGAAGCCACCATTTCTTTTTAAATTTTCTTAATGTTTGTTTATTTTTGAGAGTGAGTGAGATCATGAGCAGGGTAGGGGCAGAGAGAGAGAGAGAGAGAGAGAGGGAGACACGGAATCTGAAGCAGAGCCCATTGCAGGGCTCAAAGTCATAAACCGTGAATTCGTGACCTGAGCTGAACTCAATGGCCTAACTGAGCCACCCAGGCACCCCTCCAAAGAATATGTATTTAAAAATTTTTTTTAAATGTTTATTTTTGAGAGAGAGAGAGAGAGAGAGAGAGAGACAGACAGACAGACAGACACAGAATATGAAACAGGCTCCAGGCTCTGAGCTATCAGCACAGATCCCAACGTGGGGCTCAAATTCATGAGCCATGAGATCATGACCTCACCCCAAGTTGGAAGCATAACCGACTGAGCCACCCAGGTGCCCCCTGTGAAGCCACTGTCTTAAAGCCACAGTAGCCCTGGTTGGTTTTGCACCATCCGTGAGGGGGTCTGACGTCCCTTCCTCTTTGTGGTGCCCTGGGTTTCAGTGTCTGGTCTCAGCTGATGCCTGAAGGAAGTATTTGTTGTGGCTCACCACTGGAGGCTGAGAAGTACGTGGTTAGTACCCATTTCATGCATGACATGCCATATGGTTCCTTGAGGTCTCTGGATGGTTTGTGTCTGTCATGGCAGTGATCAGTCTTAGCCTTTCAGTGGTCAAACAGCTAGATTTCTTTGAAAGAACTTCTAGGGTCCTCTGGCTGAGTATGTTCTGTCTCTTTTCTTTGAGCAGATCATTATCTGGGCATCTCTTGGTTCAGAAAAGGCTCTTGGTTGAAAAAAATACTGTTCTATGTTTAACCTTTGCTTTATTTTTGGCATACTGATCCTTAGTAGCATGATGACTTTTTCTAGAAAGCTAGAAAGTGTCATAGAAACCTAGATTGCTGTCGAGGCTTGTCAGGCCTAAATCAAGTCCTCTGCCTTTCCGGTCAAGATGTTTATTGATATACTTAGATATAGAGGGTAATTGCTCAGAGACATGACTGCCTTTCGGACTTGATATTTTTCTTCTAAAAGGTGACTTTCGAAGTTCTGTAATTGTATTAGCTTGGTAGATGTAGAACCAACTATTGCTAATTCTTGGGTTTGGTAATTCTAGGAGGATTTGTTACCCCATATTTACTGAGCACCAGTTTCACACAGCACTTCTGGGCCCTATTTGCATTGGGCACTTGCATGAAGGTAAATAAAATTGGGAGGTATTGGTTGATGTGTAATTTGTCCACAGTAGCTCAATTTCTCGGAAGGAGACCCCATCCTGCCAAAATCTTCTGTACTGCATTTTAGGTTTGGGTCAGGGTGTTGAGGAAAAGGCACTCTTTGGACATTTGAAGATCTGTATTGCTGTTCTCTTCGGTATGGATTGGTAACATCTGTTTTGTGCATCTAACCTGCAGAATTGAACACTTGGTCTTTCTTAAACCTTCCTCTTCCTCATTTTGAGGCCCTTTATTATGGACGGAATGTTTATGTGCTCCCCCACTCTCATACATATTTTGAAACCCTTAACCCCAATGTGATGGTATTAGGAGGTGAGGCCTTTGGGATGTGATTAGGTCATGAGGGTGGAACCCTCAGGAATGGGATTAGTGCCTGATAAAGGCACTTATAAAAGTCTGAGAAAATTGCCTCACCCTTCAGCCGTGTTGAGGACACAGCAGGAAGACCATTATCTATGAATCAGGTAGCCGAACCAGACCCCAAGTCAGCTGGTACTTTGGTCTTGGACTACCAGCTTCTAGAACTGAGATAAATTTCTGTGGACTTATATGCCACCCAGTGTATTTTGTTTTAAAAATTTTAATGTTTATTTTTGAGACAGAGACAATATGAGCTGGGGAGGGGCATAGAGACAGGGGGACATAGAATCTGAAGCAGGCTCCAGGCCCTGAGCTGTCAGCACAGAGCCTGCTGCGGGGCTTGAACTCAGGGACTGTGAGATCAGGACCTGAGCTCAAGTTGGTTGCTTAACCAACTGAGCCCCCAGGTGCCCCAGAATTAGTAGCTCAAGTTGGGTAAGATGGCCTCTGAGACTCTTGGTTCCCGAAGGGATGACATCTGAAGCCTGTTGGCCGCCAGAGTCCTTGTCCACAAGAATGACCTCCTATTCTTGCCTCCTCTCCCTGTACCACCCCCTGTGCAGTCCAGCCAAAGTTCCCTTCTACTCCATAGACCTTGGTCCTTTGCCAGGTTTTCCCTTTGCCTGCTGTGCTTGTCCACCTATTACTAGGTATAAGTGTGTACTTTGTCCCTCAAAGCCCAGCTTCTATGATTCTTCCTTTGAGGAGAGTGTTCTGGTCCAGTTAGTACCTGCATTTCAGGTAGGCAATTGTATCTTCCTTGCTTGAGCTTCTATGACTTGTTCTCTCACCACAGTGCTGGTGTCTTTTTGCTTGGTCACAGAGCTCTATGCTCTGTTCCAAGTGGTGGATTTGCTTTATCTCTGGGGAGGGAGGGCATCCGGTAGTCACAGAGACCTGGATTTACTTCTCCCAACCCTGAGCTCTGCCCTTGGGCAAGTCCATCAGCATTCCAGTTCCCCGTCAGTGAAATGGCCCATTGCTCTTGCCTTACAGGGGGATCATAAGACACGTAAGGGGTCCGGTGGAGTGTTGGTAACATGGGAAGCACATGATAAATGCTGGTTCTTTGCTTAGTGCCCAGTCTCAGTAGGGTGTGCAAGAAGCTCTGTGAGCTAGGCGCCCAGTAAATACGGACTAGCAAACCCTCCTGGAGCCTGGATGGTACTGTGCAGTTAGAGATGAGAGGGGCGTAGAAGCCTGTAGCCCAGGCTGTTGACGCTACCTCTGACTGGCTCTAGTTCATGGATTTTTGTCTTTACTAAGAGCAGGGAATGGTCCAGATCTCTTACTAACTCGCCCCACAACTGAGGTAAAAGAAAGACTGACAGACAACTCCTTCTTAAGGAGTGGGCAGAAATTCCCATTTCAACGTTCCTGTAATTTGGAGCGCATACCTTTCCACTTTTTTGTTGAGTCTATATGCACAGCACACGCAATGACTTGCCCCTTTTCCTCTTGTCACAAAACTCCTGAAGGCTATTAGCCTAATAGGCACATAGCTCCAACTGTTTCTCTGTTCTTCTCAGTAGTTCATTTCCCAGAGGCTCTTTTTGAGAGCCAAAGTTTTGAATAGACGATGAATGAGGTTTTGCCTGATTGCATTATGTTGGTAGTGTTATGAAAAAAAAAAAATAAGACCTCATGCATTGTGTCAGTGAAAGGTCAAATGTGTGACACCTTCCAGAAAGCTCCCCAGGGGTCTCCCTTGAAAATTATGTATGATATGTTGGGAACAAAGTTTTAATGTGACCTCTGTTTGCCTCGAAGATCTTTCAGAACTTGTATTAGACGAAGTTCTTTAAGAATGGTAGCTCATTCAGGGGCGCCTGGGTGGCTCAGTTGGGTGGGCGTCCAACTTTGGCTCAGGTCGTGATCTCACGGTTTATGGGTTTGAGCCCCGCGTTGAGCTCCGTGCTGACAGCTCAGAGCCTGGAGCCTGCTTGGGAATCATGTCTCCCTCTCTGCCCCTCCCCAGCTCAAGTCTATCTCTGTCTCTCAAAAACAAATAAACATTAAAAAAAGAATTGAAAAAAAAAGAGTGGTAACTCATTGAGTAGTCACTAGCATGTAAATGCAGCCTGATGTTCACGTACTGTTGAAGAGGTTATAGCAGTTCCTGGGTACCACATTTGGCAGAAGATGACCAATTGTACGGGTTGGGTGTATCATCTCAAATCAGGGAAATAAATTCTGTGTCGTGTTGTGATCATAGTTGAAGTGTTAAAAGCGTGGAGAGTTCTACATTGCATTTAATCTCTCAGCAGCCATTAGAGTGAGTATTCAATGGGTCCTGAGCGGAATTACTAAACCCGGGAGGCACAAACTTCACCTAAAGAAAGTGAACCAGCAACATGTATTTTTCTTACGTGCGACATTTACACCAAGGAGAGCAGAAAGGTAAGTTGGGAACACTGTGCAGGGAGGAGCTGGTGTGGTGCTGAGGTTCAGATCTGCCATGTAAGAGCACATGTGACTTTGAACTCCCCACCCACTTGCTGCGTTCTCTGTCAAAGGATAGCTGCAGAGCACAGGGTCTGAGGCCCATTCTAAGGCCAAGATTTTTATCCAAGTTCTCTGATTTTTTTCATCTTGTGCTTACATCCATATGGTAGACGACTGTCCCTAGCCTTCTGCCCCCAACCAATGTAATTTTAATTCCTGATAAAAGGAAATTGATTGATTTCCTGATAAAAGGAAATTTAATTGCTGGTAAAAGCAATTAGTTACCTGTTGCTGATTTGAGTTCAGCGCTGTCTATGAGATTCATCTATGTCTCTGTTACTATCAACAGTTGGTTCGTCTTTATTACAGGAGAGTAACCTGTGTGAATATATCGTGATTGATCCATTTTACTGCCAGTAGAAATGGTTGTAGTTTCCAGATTTTGACGATGCTAAAGAAACAGTGATATGTAGTCTTGCTGCTGAATTTGTTTTTTCCCCTTTTCTTTAAGAGAGAAATACTTCAGGTCCTACTTGTCCAATTTAGTAAGCTTTCTGATGATTATTTTCACTTAAGGAAGGGATGTGAGAGGTTTGCAAGGTTGTTAATTACAAAGAAGTTATCCTTAGGCTTAACTGTGTAGAACATGCTACTGATGACTGAGTGATTACAGAGAAAACACCCATATGGTTTATGCTTTCAAATTTTATCTTCATTGTAACTGCCCTGTATACATGTTTGTGTTCTTATGTCAGACTCCTGTGAATGATTTTTTTTTTGGTGGTGGATAGATCGTAAAAGAGAAGTAAATCCAGCACTGGGTCTCCTGCGTGGCTCATTTGAGCATCCAACTTCAGGTCATGATCTCGTGGCTCATGAGTTTGAGCCCCATGTTGGGCTCTGTGCTGACAGCTCAGAGCCTCAAGTCTGCCTTGGATTCTGTGTCTCCCTCTCTCTGTCCGTCCCCCACTCAAGCTCTATCTCTCTCAAAAATAAACATTAAAAAAAAAGAAAAAAAGTAAATCCACAACATACCTGACATGCCTCCTTTAGGCACTGTTTGCCTTTTCTTCATATATCTTGGTTTTGCCTTACACCAGCTACACTTGTAACATGTCCCTCCCATGCAGTGTCATACTGAAACCCATGCTTGTCAGCTCCCTTTTCAACTATGTCCTGAGTAGGGGGGAAGGAAGCTCTGCTATGACAGAACCATGGCCCAGAGGTCACCAACAGTGGGACAGAAGAATCCTCAAACTGAAGACAAGAGAATTCCACTGTGCCTTCTTGGTTATCTCGTCCAGCCATCTCATTTTGCAGATGGCGACACAGGTTTTAGAGAAGTAAAATGACTTGTCTAAGTAGGACCATGTCTTCCTCGGTTCTGGTTGCAGCTTGACTTCTCTTACTGACTGACAGGGTAAGGCAGTATTCAAAGAGGGCTGAAAAAATGGGGGTGCTCACAATTGATTTATGGTGTTGGGAAATAAGAGCTGATGTTTTCATTTTTTTGTCCTGCTGTAAAATCTATTCTGTTTAATTAAGTTGTTCATTTTAATTCCAGTAGAGTTAACATGCAGTGTTAGTATCAGGTGTACAATGTAGGGATTCCACAGTCCTGTACGTGACTCAGGCTTATCATGTTAAGTGTATTCTTTTTTTTTTTTTTTTTTTTTAAGTTTTTTAATGTTTTTATTTTTGAGAGAGAGACAGCATGAGTGGGGGAGGGGTAGAGAGAGAAGGAGACACAGAATCTGAAGCAGGCTCCAGGCTTCAAGCTGCCAGCGGGGCTTGAACTCGTGAACTGTGAGAATGATAAGTGTACTCTTAATCCCCTTCACCTATTTCACCCATCCCCCACCCACCTCTCCTCTGGTAATAGTTCTCTAGAGTGAGGAGTCTGTTTCTTGGTTGGTCTTTCTCTCGCTCCTTTGTCGCCTTTGGCTCCTTTGTTTTGTTTCTTAAATTCTGCAAATGTGTGAAATCATATCATATTTGTCTTCGTCTGACTGACTTGTTTTGCTTAACATTATACTCTATAGCTCCATCCATGTCATTTGGAAATGGCAAGATTTCATTCTTTTTTATAACTGAGTAACATTCCATTGTATGTATCTACCACATCTTCTTTATCCATTCATCAGTCAGTGGATACTTGGGCTTCTTCCATAGTTTGGGGATAATGCTGCAATAAACATACGGGTGCATGTATCCCTTGAAATTAGTATTCTTGGATTGTTTGAGTAAATCCCCAGTAGTATGATTACTGGATCATAGGTTAGTTCCATTTTTAACTTGTTGAGGAATCTCCATACTACTTTCTAGAGTGGCTGCACCAGTTTGCATTCCCACCAATGGTGCAGGAGGGTTCCTTTCTCTCAGCATCCTCATCAACACTTGTTTCTGGTGTTGATTTTAGCCATTCTGACAGGTGTGAGGTGATAGCTCATCATGGTTTTGATTTGCATTTCCCTGATGATGAGTGATACCAAGCATCTTTTCAAGTGTCTGTTGGCTATCTGTAATGAAATGAGAGCTTTTAAATCGGGTTCAGCATAATGTGTGATCTTCCCATTCTCTCCTCTAGGCAAATGACACACAAAATCCTGCCCTCCTGGCTTTGTGTCCTGAGTGTTCTCACGTGGGTTGTGCGTTTATTTTGGTCCTATTCCTATTCTGTGAACATCTAATTACGAGCTGTGCTGCTCTCCCTGAAATTCTAAATCTCACTCAAGATTGGCTTTGACTACCAATAAGATACAATTTACCTGTCACAGGAGGGAAGACGTTGACTTTATGGAGTTGTTACTGACCTCCAGTTATTTCGGTTCCTTTGATTTACACTTGGGATGCATCCTTGCTTGGAGACAGCTGCTACTGTATGGATTTCTCTTTCAGCCTCCTATTTCTTCCCCTGGTTGAAGGCCTGATGTCCTTCTGCCTCCCATGCCATCAGTCTCTGCTTTCCTGGCTTAATTGGACAGGAGTTCTGGCAGGCAGATGATCAACCCTCCTACTGCTCATTTGCCTTACATTATGCGTTCATTTTGACTAGCTGTGCCTGGCATCATTTTGGTAGTGGTAAGTTTTTGAGCTTTTTGTGTGAAGTTTCAGGTTGGAGGTGAAGTAATCAATTAAGTGATAAGGAGGAAGAATTGTGTATTGAGAAACCTGGTCCTGAGTTTTTCTGTAGAGATGTGGAAAGAGAGGAGGAAACGTGGGTTTCATGTGGACCATCAAGTAATGGTATTGCTCTGATGTTGGAGCTTGGAAGATAGTGTGGACTGCCCCCCTCCCCCAATACACCAGATTAGCAACTCCTCACTGGTACTGTTTCACTAGAGATCAGAGATCAGTGAAGACGGGTGATTGAGCTAGTCAGATTTTGGGGGGAGGGTTAATGATGGAGGTACACATTTTTGCAGCCAAGGACAGCAACAGAGATTGTTACTAATTTGGGGTATAATGACCTCATTCCTACCATTTTATACCTTCAGTGTTCCCTATCCCCCAACCCCATTGCTGCATCTGTGCCTTACCTCTTCTAGTTGGTCCAGCCTTACTGCTCTTGAAGGCTAAGCCTTCCACTTTGTCGTGTGTGTGTGTGTTTTAATGTTTTTAATGTTTATTTATTTTTGAGAGAGACCAAGTACGAGCGGGAGAGGGGCAGATAGAGGAATACACAGAATTGGAAGCAGGATCCAGGCTCTGAGCTGCCAGCACAGAGCCTGACATGGGGCTCGAACCCATGAACCGTGAGACCATGACCTGAGCCAAAGTTGGACGCCCATCCAACTGAGCCACCTAGGTGCCCCTGTGTGTTTTAATTTTTTTTTTGTTGGTGTTGTTTTGTTGGTGTTTTGTTTTTGTTGTTTGTTTGTTTGTTTTAAAACACGTAAACTGCTCTCCGTGGAAATCAAAGTAAAGTTTGAAGTTTTCAGTTTGGAATAAAATGGGAGGTTTCACGTTTTTGTTTGGAAAAAAGACTATTAAATTCATATAGAAACAAAGATGCCCCAAGCAAAAATGTTGTTCTTCTCCTTTTTCAATTTGTTAGGGGTTGTGGTTGTTTTCCCCACCCCCTTTTGTAGGGCAGTGGAGAAAAATGAAGTGGTGATTGCTGTTTTGTAATGAATCTAATTATTCCTCTCTCCAGCGTTTTAATTTTGTGCCTATTTACTTTTTAGCAAAAATAACTTTGGCCTGGAGGTTGTTTGGAGATTCTACTTAGATTCTAATTTTGTTAAAAAGTCAAACATACAGCTAGTGTTATTATGAGAAAACTAGGAGCTTCCTGTCTTAGCAAATTTCCCACTGTGAAAAACAAACATGTTCACTCTTCTTTGGAACACAGTGATTTGATGGTACAAAGGTTTACTTTGCACCGTTTGTTGAGCAAATGGATCCTCTTTTTCTCTTGTTGCTGAAGCAATGATGAGAGGCCCCGTAGCCTTCTCCTGGCTTACCTAAGTTCATAGTTCGATTTTCCTGCACATAGTCCTTGAGCTATTGAAACCTCTGTTTTCTTGTTTGGAAAATGGGAGTGATGGTTTTTCCTATCCATCACGTTGCTGTGAGCCCTGACATTGGCCTAGCACATCGTGAAGACTCATTAAATGTCCTCCTTTGAGTTGCTTATGTCTAAGGCAGGAAGGCATATAGGGCTTGGGTTGGTAGGAGCATGGCTTTTGGAGGCCATGGTCTTCGGTTCAGATTTCAGGTCACTAGCATAGGATACTGGGTAAGAGCTGAAACTTGGTTGAGCCACAGGTTTGTAAACAACGTTATTACATTCCTGTCTGCCTCATCAGAGTGTTGGGGGGACCAATTGGGATAATGCATGCGAAAGCATGGCACACAGTAGAGAGCCACTGTTGGTGTTGTCTTTTTAGTGAGGGATAGAGTATAATGCTGAAACACGATGGGGCGCCTCAGTCAGTTAAGCGTTGGACTTCGGCTCAGGTCATGATCTCATGGTTTGTGAGTTTGGGCCCTGCATCGGGCTCTGTGCTGACAGCTCAGATCCTGGAGCCTGCTTCGGATTCTGTCTCCTGCGCTCTCTGCCCCTCTTCTGCTCACGTTCTGTCTCTCTCAAAAATAAACTTAAAAAAAAAAAATTAAGATTTATTGGGCACTTGTGCCACCCAAAGTTCTAAGTGGGGTTAGTAGTATTAAGCCTCATAAATATTGTCAGAGATAGTTAATATTATTCCCATCTTAGGGATAAATTGAGGCATTAAATGATGAAGCAACTTGGTGAAGGTCCTAGAGCTGTACCTGGCGAGCTGGGTGAGCTCAGCCTGCAGGCTCCAGAGCATACCGTAATGACCACAACTGTGCCTGTTAAACCTGCTACGTGGGCCTGATGAGCCCTGTTAAACCCTCTTGTCCTGACTTGGCTTTTTGTATAAAAACACCCCACTGCCACACTGAGTTGGTTGGCCTAGCACCCTTGGGTGGGGCGGAGGGGGGGGGGAAG